>NC_133752.1:50067500-51384735 GCF_036562045.2 Rhinolophus sinicus | reverse complement strand
ACCACTCATTGTTAGTTCCATGAATTTTTGTCAGAAATAGAAAGTGAATATCCTGAGCTGCCCTATTCAGCAGTTCAATGGCTTAACAGTGGTCAAGTTTTATTATAGTTTTGTTTTGTTTGTTTTTGTTTTGTTTAGTTTTGTTTTTTAACTCAGAGCTGAAATTGAAATTTCTTTGAACAGGAAGAACAACCTTGAACCACTATTTTCAAATATCAAATTATTTTGGAAATTAGCTTTGCTTCAGATTTGATAATGTTTCTTAATGGACTCAACCTAAACTTACAAGCGAAACAGTACTTATACCGTGTTTCCCCCAAAATAAGACCTAGCCGGTCTTTTGAAGCAAAAATTAATATAAGACCCGGTCTTATAAGACCGGGTATATAATATAATATAACAAATACAATACAATACAATACAATACAATACAATACAATACAATACAATACAATACAAAATACAATACAATACAATACAATACAATACAATACAATACAATACAATACAATACAATACAACACAAACCGGGTCTTATTTTACTATGAGACCCGGTCTTATATAATATAATATACTAATTTTTGCTCCAAAAGACGCATTAGAGCTGATTGTCCGGCTAGGTCTTATTTTCGGGGAAACACGGTAAGTGAAAGATTTTACTCCAGTAAAGTCATTTCAACAATAACTTACATGTTTGAATCAAACATGTTACTTTTCCATTGCTGTGTAACTACAGCAATGCTACAATAAGTACTAAATAAATTAGTACAAACTAGACAGTGTAAAGCAAAACCCATTTATTAACTCACAGTTTTGTATGCTGAAATTTGTGTCAGGCAGGCTGGGTTCTCCTATGGAGGCTCTAGGGAAGAACCCACTTCCAAGCTCATTCTTCTTATTAGCAGAATTCAATTCCTTTCAGTTATAGGATGGAAAATCAACCCTCCTTGATGGTTTCAGTCAAGAACCACTCTGGGCATCTAGAGACTTCCCACATTTCTTGCCACATGGCTGGCCCTCTCCATCTTCAAATTAGCAATGGTGTATCCTTCTCATCTTTAAAATCTTGGACTTCTTCTATCTCTGATATCTAGACCAGAATTCAAGGGCTCTTGTGGTCAGGTCTAGTAATGGGAGTAAAATCCACCCTAGTCACAGTCCTAGAGATTATGTAGAGTATGTACACCGGAGGGTGGGGATGTTGGGTGCCATCTGAAAATTCTACTTACCACGCATAAGACATGCCTGGGTACTGTATGCATTTCCTGTGCTGTTGAAAGGTAAAGTGAAAAGCGAGATCTCCATTTCCACACAAATTTGTAGTGGATACATATTTGGAACTCAAAGCATACAAACAGTAATGTTTCTTAGACTTCTATGTAAGTATTAGCTTGGTGCACAAATAATTGCAGTTTTTGCAATTGTTTTTAACCTTTTAAACTGCAATTACTTCTGCACTAACCTAATACAAAGGAAATTTTTATAATTAAAAGTCCATTTAACTGTGCAATTGAGAAGCTTCCACATAACTTTCAAGTGGAAGTGATTAATCTGCAATGTAATAACAAGCTAAAAGGAAAATAGCAAAAGAAGAATGCAATAGAATTCTATAAATACCTTCCAAGCAACTAATATGCTCAATTAAAAACATAGTTGTGTGGATTGATATCAGTATTTGGCAATACATGTGTGAAGAGACATTTTCAAATATGAGTATGTAAAATCTCATTACAGATTGGCATTAACAGATGAACACTTACAATTGATTTTGATGAGAGGTAATAATATATTTGAACCCCAATTAAGGAAAGTATAATTTTAAAAAACAAGGATTTTCATTCTTGTTATTAGACCTGTCTTACAAAAAATTGAAATCTATCATTATTATTATTGTTTGAATTTTATCAATAAATTTTCTTTATTGTTTCATAATTCCCTACATAATTTTCTCAATTTTGTGTATTGATCTACAAAATCTAAAATATCTGTCTTTATAAAGGAAAAATTTGTCACTCCTTGCTTTAGAATGATGTAATTTGCTGTGGGACCATGATGATAGTGACAGTTTATATATTTTTGTGCTTCTTTCTGAGTGATGTATTATACAGGACTGGCTACACAGCACCCTTATCAAAAAAAAACACACAAAAAAAACCACAACTCCGTTATTTCCATCTTTACAGTTCTCTTTGTCTGTTGCTTCTCTATACATCTTTACCTCTCAGCTTTATTAAGCTTTATTATAATTTTATGCTCTGGAAATTTCAGCTCATGTAGGATTTTCTGTTAATAAATATATTGATGTTCTTTATATTATTTGATAGTGGATTTAGAAAAATGCTGTGTACATACACATATATAGTCCACAAATGGGCTTGAAAGAGTGAAATAGGGAATCAGATTTAGTGGCTCCTCCAGCAGGTTCCTTATAGCTTTGATATTATTGTGTTCCTCTCTATTTCATATTACATGTTTACATTTGTCTCCATGACATGAACATGAATTTTCCAAGTTCAAGTAACACTCCAGGTCTTACTCCTGTTTATATCCTCTTCATCTTTCACTGTGCTTGAAACATAGTAAGTATTCAGAAAATGTCTGAATAAAGAAAATCATGAAACATTTTATCCCCTAATCATTCAAAACTGCTTCATCTCCAGTATCATCAATTTGGTAAAGCAACAGGCTCCTATATTTCCAACTTCACCACATTCTCAGTCTTTAATTATAGTTACTCTTGCCATGGCAGCCTCCAGTTTCCTCCCCACCATACTGTTTCTTCAGTCTCATTCTTATGTAACTTTTCTTCTTTTAGCCACAACGATTAATCAGCCTTTTTAGCAGTGCTCTCAGCTGCACACCTATTGCCCTTCATCATAGCTTTATAATCTTTATAATCACCATGAATCTACTTTCTTCACTTTGACATTTAGATCTGTTTTAGACCATGCCTTAATTATCATTTGTTTTCACTATTAAAATTATGTGACTTCTAGGTCATACACAACCCAACCATTATTGCTGCTCAATAGCTCACCTTGCCCACCATAGTATTTACTTCACAATGCTTCTTCTTCTTCTTCTTTTTTTTTTTTTATTAGTTTCAGGTGTACAAAACAATGTAATAGACATTTATCGTTTATATCCCTCACACAGTGACAACTCCCCTCCCCTCATCAACTACCCCTCTGACATGGCACACAGCCATTACATTTCCACTGCCTCTATTCCTAATGCTGTACTCCACTTTTTGTAACTATATACATATATAAAATTGTAGTTGACATTCATTATTGTTCAGCTTCAGCTTCAGGTGTGCAGTGCAACGATCAGGCATCTACATCATCCCTGAGGTGGTGTCCACAATGCTTCCTAATTCCCATTCTTCTGTTCCTAGGAATAGAAAATAAATTCTAGAGTCCCAAATGTTTCATCCAACTGTTTCTTATCTGAACAGTAATCCCATTCTTTCCCACTTTGAATATTATAAAACTCCATTGAATAAGTCACACATGTTCCTAAATTGTAATTATCCATGTAGCAAACACAAAATTGGAGGAAATTAGTGTTCTCTTCTAGTTCAAGAAAGTGCTGTGGTATATGGGGCCATTTGCCACAACCACACTAGCTGTGATGAATCAGATTTAAGTGACAAGACATTTTCAAGACTCTGATGAGGAGTTTTTGAAGATCCAGGCAACACAAATCAGGAACTTTCAATTATTATCATCCATGAGGGACAGCAAGTTAAGACTATGGGCTTCAAATCAGAAAATCTGGACCCATGTCAATAGCTATTAGGAAAGGTTAACTTCTCTAGTATATCCAGGTGGTAGCTTCTCACCAGCAAACTCAACTCTTGGCAAGTTTTTCAGTTACGTTGCTTTATTCCATGTGATTTTCACAGTTTGACCATGATGCAGGCACAAGGATTTCCTGTTAGATTTCATCCACTTCTCCTCTTGAACTGGCTAGAAAAAAAAAGACTGTTCTATCTATGCTTTATGTTTGTACATTTTTGTTGTCTTTGCAGACCACCGAGATTAGAGTCCAATCGCAGTAGGAAGCAAACATCATGTTCTTTGTCTTTTTGCTCTTTATGTGAACGTATTTCAGATTCATTCTGCTTTACTGAATGTCACTAAAACTGAATCCAACATTCCACACAACGCCTGGCATTTTCTTTCTTAGTTTCAATGTACAGTTCAAATTATACTCTTCATAGAGAAATTCAATTTAGAAAGACTGTTGGTTGGTATTTTTCTTATAAGGTTTGCTAGGATTCTATTTTAAATTAGTGTAAAATTGTTATGGAAAAAAATGCCTTTGATGTTAGTATTTTTAACATGCTGAAAGGAGTACATATGGATGTGTCCAAACAGCTTTCTTTCAATGGAGAGAGCCACTTAGGCAATTTTTTCAAAGTTGTTGTATTGTAAGCTCACTCTGCTTCTGATCACTCACACACAAAAACAATCCAAATGATAATGTAGTTAAAAACAAATAACACTTGGGCTGGCCCGGTGGCTCAGGTGGTTAGAACTCTATGCTCCTAACTCCGAAGGCTGCCAGTTTGATTTCCACAGAGCCAGTGGGCTCTCAACCACAAGGTTGCCAGTTCAATTCCTCGAGTCCCGCAAGGGATGGTGGGCTGCGCCCCCTGCAACTAGCAACAGCAACTGGACCTGGAGCTGAGCTGCGCCCTCCACAACTAAGACTGAAAGGACAACAACTTGAAGCTGAACGGCACCCTCCACAACTAAGATTGAAAGGACAACAACTTGACTTGGAAAAAAAAAAAGTCCTGGACGTACACACTGTTCCCCAATAAAGTCCTGTTCCTCTCCCTAAATAAAAAAATCTTAAAAAAGCAAAAACAAAAACAAATAACACTTAAGGCTGATATATTATGAGTTAAATTTAAACTTTAGTTACCAGTAGCCAAAAGCACAGTGTAACATATTAAAATAAATGACTATCAACATTATTTTTAAATGTAAAGAAAAAATATGTAAAGATTAATATAGAGAATCAGCATATGGTTAATTTGCCATGTGATCTGTGGAATATCAGCCTTAAAACTGTAAAAGTCACACAAAATGTTAGCTCTGTTTTTACTATTATAAATACTATGACTATTAACACTTTTGCTCTTTTTCAATAGCTGGAAAAAGCATGCTAAACCAAAATGAGTCCAGTAAATGTTATAACATAAGTAAGGCAAATATATCCCTGTAGCCAAATCCTTTTACACTTAGATATCAGTCAGTGGCTAGAAAGTGCCATTTTTCTTTTTAGAGTTTAGCTGTTTTATTCTTTCACATGGTTTACATTTGTTAAAGACTGTGGCTTCTTTGAAAGACGTTTTGACTTACAGCCTCTCCGTTGTGTGGGTAAATGAAAGCAAATGATGTTGTTGTAAAGCATAAAGACAAAAGAAAATTTGCCAAGGTTGCAAACAAGTAGAAGCCTGTAATGCATATAAATAATCTGGGCTAACTGTCAGGGTTGTCAGAAGTTCTGTTATATATTGCTGCTCTCCTCATTCATATTTTGATATAAATCACTGCTCTTATGATTAAGAATCTTTATTGAGCAAGTTTCTCCCCAAGTTCAGATTTCTGCTTTAATCTGAACGGATCAGCGATTCACCTCCTCCCTAGCAGTTCAGATACTGGACAATCTGATTCCACAAAACCCGTGGTGTTCTGTCATTTACAAGCTAGATAAAAATGTAACGAACACAGACAGGGTCCTTGGGGTCATCAGGCACAGGGTTGAACAGACTGGTTGAACAAGAAGTTTGTTTTGTTAAGTCAACACTTCATAACATGACCCAGATTTCACTCATGTTACTGGCAATGTACAAAAATCTTGGTGTGTCGCTTCAACACTGTAGGAGCTCAAGACATATCTGAGGAAGGAAAGGAGATAGGGAGGGAGTTTGGGCCAGTGTATAATGGGAACTCTCATTTTCTTTGAAATTCTTTTAACTTAGTACAACTTTTGTTTCAGTAATATGAGTAGATTTTAAGAGACAGTAGAGTATGATAGCTAAGAGCGTGTATTCTGGAGCAGGCTTCCAAGTCTTACAGCTCTGTGACGTCAGGCAAGTTGCTTAATGTCTCTATGCCTCAACCTCTTCATCTGTAAAGTGGGAGCAATATACTAGCACCTACATTCTAATTTAGGGGTTAAAAGAATTAATGCATGTAATGTCCCTATGACAATTATTAAGCACATAATGAATGTCTTGCAGCTGTTATTCAGCCAGAATAAAACCTGTCTACTTGCAATTTATACTACATATATATAATAAATAGTGCACAACTGATTGACTTCTTATTATAACTCTGATAAGCAATAAAAATCAATAGCTATTAGACAACTATCAGATTTATCTGACTGTTAGCTGGAGATACTGCTCTCAGAACAATAAGAAAGATAAATCAAGATTTAATTACATAAGGCAGTGGTGATTAAGAAAGTAGCTAATAGAAAATTGGTGATATTAGATATTGGGGCGTAAAGAGGGAAGAAAACTGTAGCCACCTAGCTCCAGGGTTGAAAAATCAGAAGAATGTGAGCTGGGAGAGCATTTTATCTGAGCTTTATTATTTGAGGCCCAATGTGGAAGTAGGTAAAGTTGTTTTCTCTTTGGCCAGGATGATTGAGAGAAATAGATTTAACTTTGTCCAAGGAAAGCAACATGCAAGAACCAGAAAAGGAAATGAGATTTCTTCAGGATTCCACAAAGAGACAAACTTGGGATTGAAAGAAAGAAACTCAAGTAAACATACTGGAGAAGAAGATTCTGATTGCAACTCTGCCAGTAAACTGCTGGGTGATTAGGACAAGTAATGGTCTCTTTGAGCATTGACTTTCTTACTTTTAAATTAATTATGTTGGAATATTAGGCATTATAGATTGGTGGCCGGGGATCAAACTTGAAGAACTGAAGTGAGAATTTCTTTCCCATGGTGTTTAAAAGATTTTGAATCAAAGCTTTAAAGAGGCTTTTATGCATTCCCCAATTCCACCAGAGATAATGGCTCTGAGGACAGTGTGGCTATTGAGAAATAACCAAATGCCTTAAGTATATAAATGGGGCATTTGTCAGAGACTTGTACCCTTCACTTTCAAGAAGTGTGGTTACCTCATAACCATAGCTTCAGCCTGTGTGAACCCACCAGACATTTGGCTCGATTGCACTTTTGAGGAGTTTTTGAATATTTTGGACTAGATAACTATTGCCCCCTTATTGCTAACATTACAATTTAGCCACAGAGGACGCTGTACTCTACCCTTTGTTCCTTTTCCTCATGCCCTTGTTTTGTCCCTGACAGAATTTGAATTTGAGACCTCTCTACCTCTCTTTCTATTGCCTTTTTCTTTTGCTCTAAACCCATCAGTCTCTATGAATAATATTAGAATAAACAATAATACTGGCTAAATATTTGGTTCCTTTTATGTGCCTGAGGTTGCCCCTCAGAACAATCTTATAGTGTAGTAATATTATATTTATTTTACAGATGATGAAACTGAGGCTGATGGGTGCTAAGTGACTTGTCTAAAGCCACAAAGCTTGTGAGTTGCAGGACCAGGGTCCTAATTCTCACCTAACTGGAACCAAGACTGAAGGTCTTTCTATTATACTATACTTCCTTCAACTATTGTTTACTATTGTCATTTTTTTAAATTACGCACCTAAAAAGTGGAAATATTTAGTCATCTGGAGATGTTCTCATCTAGAGTGATATATTTTCTAATGATGATGGAAAAACGAGTTGCTACCTTTCATCAAGTTGAGGCTACTTCAAGATTGGACCCTCTCAATAGACTTAAGATGTACTTTTTCACCCAGACATTGTAGAACACAAATTCTATGAATTGATTGTATTCTGTTAAATCAGACTAAAATGTGAAGTTGGAGTTATCATCCCAATGTTTAAAGGTACATGCTTTGCGTGCATTTCTAAAATGGAGCTTCCTCTGTGGCTAAATTCTAATGTTAGTGATAAGGAGGCAATAGTCTCCTAGTTCAAAATGTTTAAAAACTCCTCAAAAGCTGAATTAAGCCAAATGTCTGGTGGGTTCACACAGGTTGAAGCTGTGGTTATGAGGTAACCATACTTCTTGAAAGCTAAGGGTACAAGTGACTGACAAATGCCCCATTTATGTACTTAAGGCATTTGGTTATTTCTCAATAGCCACGCCGTCCTCCGAAGCATTATCTCCCAACATCTGTTCCTTCAGTACTATCTGAATTATGACTGTTTAGCATATTGAGAATGAAACCCCACATTTGTACCATGTTGATATTATAAAGCCAGTACAGCTGGAATAGAGTAGATTAGTTTCATTTAATCTCATGTATCAACAAAACCTTCGGATAAGTACTAAGACCAGAATCTAGGTTATGTATGTAACATAAAGTATGAGGAAGACCAACTCACAATGGCAATCTTCATTTCTTAGCTACTAGCTTGAACTTGTCGTATTGGCTGTACGAAAAATCTTGTTTTGACTTGAACAAATTAACTATGTAAGTCAATAATGGTGACTAACTGTATGATCCATACGTAACAACTTGCAATTAATTCTTCACTAAAATGAGTAAACTTTCAAATCAACAACCAAATATATTATAATGGGTCCAAAGACTTTTTAGAAATCAGATATAGAAATGATTTGGAATGATTTGTCTTTCCATAATAGCTGGATCATTCTAACAAATTAGTGAATAGTGTGTCTTAGAATGATCTGTTGAGCTTCACATTTATCAAAAAGATACTAAAAATTCTGCTATGTTCATATATATATATATATATATATATATATATATATATATATATATATATATATATATATATATATAAAGACTGTTTTTTACAATCTGGCCAATATCGTACTTCGGGCCTATAAACGGCAAGTTTCTTGTGCCTCGATTTCCTCATCTCTCTGTGGTAGGGTACCCTCTCAGAGGGGCATCCTTCCATACATTTATTTTTTGAGAGGCTACTCTGTGCCAAGAGTTGTGCTGGGTGCTGGAGGATCGTGGTGAGCGAAACATCAATTCAGGGGGCTGGGAGAGGATGTAAGAACTGACTATTGAAGGATATGGGGAGTTATCCTCGTAGACAGGGGATGAGAGGGCATTCTACCGTAGGAGACCAGAGAGACAGGAGCAAAGACATGGGCCTGAGAGACAACACTGTGTGTGAAGGACTACAGGTGTTAATGGGTCAGGCAGTAAAAAGAAGAGGCTGGAGACTTGGGCAAAACTTGGCTACGAGGACCCTGTTAAGGGCCTGAGCCCCTGAAGGGGACCACTGAGGAGTTAAGTCAGGAGAATTGCATATCCAGCTGTGTATGAGGCAGCTGGGTGCAATTCTGAGAAGGGAAATATCTGATTTTAAGGAAGGAGACAAGGCATGAGGCCAGGCACGAGATGATGATGGTCTCAGCTAGACTATTCTTATTCCATAGAACATAAATTGCTTTCTATAATGTGGGAAGAATTTGAGTGTATCAGAAGAATCCCTCAAAGGCATCACCAATAGCAACAGTGGTAACATCCGTGGCAACATCAGTAGCAACCGGAATTTATGTTGCTATGCACCAGACATTCTGCCAAGACTTTATTACATGCTCCAGTGCAATCCTTACTACTACTTTGTGAGCTATCATTCCCATGTTTAGACAAGGTCACACAACTAGGAAATGGGTGACCTGAGATTCAAACCCAGGTCTGTTTTAGAGCTGTGGTCTTAGCTACCATGCAACCAAGGTTATTTAATTTACAGCTTTAAGTTTGTATAAAATAATAAAGTAATGGCTTTCAGAATAAAAGCTGAATAAATTTTTCTACTAAAGTAATCAAAAGTAAATAGGCTTTATGACTGCTTTTGACCTTGCTTCAAAGAGGCATTTTTATTTATTTATTTATTTTAATTTTATTGGGGAATATTGGGGAACAGTGTGTTTCTCCAGGGCCCATCAGCTCCAAATCATTGTCCTTCAATTTAGTTATGGAGGGTACAGCTCAGCTCCAAGTCAAGTTGTGGGAATTAAACAGGCAACCTTGTTGTTGAGAGCTTGCACGCTAACGAACTGAGCCATCTGGTCGCCCCTATTTTTATTTTTTAAATTAAAATATAGTTGACATACAATATTATATTAGTTTCAGGTGTACAACATAATGATTTGACATTTATATACCTTACAATGTAATCACCATGGTAAGTCTAGTAACCATTTATCACCCTACAAAGTTATTCTGATGTTATTAATTATATATTACCAGTTTTATATTACATCCCCATGACTTAGCTATTTTATAACTGAAAGTTTGTGCATATTACTCCCCTTCACCTTTTTTACACATCCCTCCCACGCTTTCAACAGTTTGTTCTCTGTATCTGTAATTCTGTTTCTGTTTTGTTTTGTTTGTTCATTTGTTTTGTTTTGTTGTTTTTTACATTCTACATATAAGTGCATTCATACAGTATTTGTCTTTCTCTGTCTTATTTCTCTTAGCATGATCCCTCTAGGTCCATCCACATTGTTGCAAATGGCAAGGTTTCATTTTTTATTGCTGACTAATAGTCCACTGTATGTATGTGTGTATGTGTGTCTGTGTGTGTGTGCGTGCGTGCGTGTGTGTGTATCACATCTCTTTATCCATCCATTTATCAGCGGACACCTAGATTGTTTCCATATCTTGGCGATTTTAAATAGTGCTGCAATAAACATAGGGGTACATGTATCTTTTTAATTAGTGAGTTCATTTTCTTTGGATAAATACCCAGAAGGGTAATTGCTGGATCAAGTTGGTAGTCATTTTGATGGTGCCTGAACTCTCGAGAAGGAGGCTGCTTAGACCTAAACAGTAGTAAGCCACAAAGCAGGTCCTATTTTAACTTATGGAATAGTAGAATATATCTTCAGCACATCTCGTCTCTTTACCCTTATTTTTTGTCGACTTTTATCCTCCTCCCTGTGATCTAATGTTAAAATGGTGTCTTGCCCACCTCTTAGGATAAAAAGTTATCTGAGACACTGATTTGAACAGACATGTTTGCTAGTGACTCGGTGGGGTAGTTCTTCTAGAGGATGTTTTTGTATAAAGAGTGAGCTATGGGGAAACAGGGGAAGAGAAGCTTCAGAGGTACTTGGAAAGGGTTGCCTCATAAAAGGCCTACCTCTAATTTAAAGTAGTCATCCGTGTGAATAAATTTAAATATTCAAATCACATAGTAAAAAGTCCTTATTCAAATTCTGTCCTTCAAAGCAAACTTTTGATTATAATTTGACTTTCATTGTGGTTGAACTGCCTAGAGAAAATGCTCTGGATAAAGGATGAAGTACCTGGATACATGGGCAGGTGTAGTTCTTAATTTTCATTCTTCAAATAGCCTTTGTTTTTAGCTGTCACATATCTACGAGCTTTGGTTGATGTGTAAGTTCCTGAGACACAAATCAATTCCCAGAATGCTCCCAAATCAAATTTCTAAGACTCGAAAACTGAGGGTTGGCCTGGAGTCATGGTGAATTCATCAAGGAAAATGCTCTCCTTTTATGCTGTTTGGCAGTAATCCAGTTGATTTTTCTGTGTTACACCCTTACCTTGCTATGTGCCCCTGCCCTCTGGAAAGTCTTACAAGACCTATTTAGAAAGTCAGATTGTAAGCATCCCAGGACTTGAAAGGGAGGTGGAGTTTTCAGAAAGTAGGCTATCCCTTTACCTCCAGACCATACTGTGTAGGAAAATTGAGCCAGTTTTGGAAATCTACTAATCATATTTCCGACATTGATGACTTTTACATTATTCCAAGGAAATATATTGATTCTGACAGTTGACAATTTCTTATAATTGCATTTAATCAACGAGTTTATTTTAAAGCTGCCTAGAGTTCTTACAGCATTCCACATGGCTGACGCTTTGGCAAAGTTAGGAGTACTGATAGTCTTACTAAAACCTCATAATTTTCCAGGTAGTTCCCCGTCTTAGCCAATACATCTCGTTTTTTCAAAAGACTTCCTGGGCAGGGTACCAAGTTGGGCAGATGTTTTGAAGATGTTCTGATCAATCCAAATTAGGAAGTAGGTGTTTGAAGCTCATTATATAAACATAATGGTATTGAAACTTGGCTGTGTGATTTGTTTAGAACCCAGTAAAAGAAACACAAAGCATTTTGCTGCCTCTATATGACACAATCTCTAAGTGAGGAGAAAAAAAAGTGAAAAATGACAAGTTGGCTTACCTCAAGTATATTTTGATCTCCCTGCAAATCCTGGCAGTACTTAGGTAAGTTTGCTACTGATAATACCATATTTCCCCGAAAATAAGACCGACTTAGCTGGACAATCAGCTCTAATGTGTCTTTTGGAGCAAAAATTAATATAAGATCCGGTCTTATATTAATTTTTGCTCCAAAAGACGTATTAGAGCTGATTGTCTGGCTAGGTCTTATTTTTGGGGAAACACAGTAATAGATCAAGCAATATTTTCCACCAAAAGTTTTATTTTGTGTTTTGTGATGGCATTTTTTTGTTTTTGTTTTTGTTTTTTCCTGATGTAGAAATAGCATACCTTTTAATTTCCTGAGGGTTGTCATAAATATTGTACTTCTGAAAGACCAAAATGAGCCTACAGTATGTTGCCAAAGAAATATATTCTATTTCTCATCAATTTAGTTAACATTATGGGTAAGTGCTTTTCAGAAATTAAAAAAAGATGTTTTTAAAAACAAATAAATATTGATTTAAAATACAGAAATAAACGTTTTCCCTAAATGCATGTTTTCCTTAAATACTGACTATATGAGTACAGCATAAACTCTTTATAACATTGCTACTTAAAATTTGGAATTTGATGATATTAAGGTTTGAGTTTATCATCCCCATTTTATTGATAAGGATTTCAAAGTAAAGGTTGCAATTCTAGTAATCCAGAGCTATGTTTAAAAGTCAAGTCCAATGTTTCCTTCAAACTTTCTTGAATTTTCACCCATTTTCATGGTAATCATGACATAACAAACCTTTAGTGTAAGTAGACGTTATTTTTCTGGGAACCGGATTTGATTTTCATTATGTCAGAATCTGAAAATAACTTTCCCATTTGTAAATTTACTAAGCTAATGTTCATAGGACTGAAAGAACGCAGGAGTAGTAACCTACCCTGCTTCCCCGAAAATAAGACCTAGCCGGACAATCAGCTCTAATGCAGTCTTTTGGAGCAAAAATTAATATAAGACCCGGTCTTATATAATATTATAGTACATAGTACTATAGTAAAATAAGACCGGGTCTTATATTAATTTTTGCTCTTATATTAATTTTAAAGATTGCATTAGAGCTGATTGTCTGGCTAGGTGTTATTTTCAGGGAAACACGGTACGTGTAAGGCTATAAAGCTCCAAACAAACATAAGAAGAGAATAAACCTTGCTCAGAAAAATAGGAATGGAGTGAGAAAATTGAGATGATAGCTGTGTTAACAATCTCTTTAAATCTTTGAAACACTATATTAATACAATGTGGCTTCTATATGGGTGTCTCATTTGTTTCTCCATGATCCTGTGAGAGACACAAGACACACAGTAATGTTACTTTGTGGATAAGGAAAATGAAGTGTAGGATACTAACATCTGACAGCAAGTGAATGTTAGTAAGCATAACTCTGATTCCAAGTACATGCTAAAAGTAAGTTAATTTAGGCTTCAGTTGAATTCACTGATGACCTGTGCAGACCTGCCCACCTCCATGCAAAAGCAACCGAAGCATAATCACATGACTCTGCTTTACCCTAGAACATTCACACTCAGCATGCAGACTTTTTTGTTGTATATGCATCCTGGTTTTTCTACTAACAGGCTGCATGACTTTGCTCAAGTTATGATTTCTTTAGTAACCAGTTTTCTTAATTTGTAATAGAAATGATCATCCTGCCACATTAGAGTTTGTGCGTGAAATTACATGACAAAGCGCTGGAGTGAAATTACATGACAAAGCACCTAGCTATTAGCCTGGTATATAGCTAGGTCTCTACAAATTAGTTTAATTGAATTTCAATATGTATACATTCAATGTATAGCTATGGATTAAGGGGTTCTAACTAGTTCCAAAGCAATGCCAATCCTGAAGGTCTCTGTGGATCTGCAATAATTATCCATGATAGAGAGGTTCCCTGAGGATGCAAATAACATTTTCTTACTCTATCAAAACCTTTGGAGGTATATGTATGCATGGTCTCTTGTGTTTGCTTCAGATCCAGATTCTAGAGCTATCTCTGAGCCTCAATTTAAATTTGCACATTTATTAAGGAATTTATTTATTTACCAATTCATTTATTTAATAGATATTTATTATTATCAATGTAGTGCCAAGCAGTCAGCTTTATGCTGGGACTGCAACAATGAATAAGAGACATGTCTCCCTTTTTATGGAGTTTGCGATATATTGGAAAGAAATGCAATTAAAAATAACTATGAAAAATTTATGAAATTATACTAGGAGAAATTGGGGTTCGGGCATAGGACAACTTACAAGAGTCTAGTCTAAAGGGGGTGGCCTTGGGGGGGGCTCTTTAGCTCAGTTGGTTAGAGCGTGGTGCTGGTAGGATCAAGGTTTCCAGTTCAATCCCCGCATGGGCCACTGTGAGCTGCGCCCTCCTTAAAAAAATAAAAAATAGAATAATAAAGGGGGTGGCATCACTGAGGAAGTGAGCATGTTTAAGCCAAAAACTGAAGCATGAGTTGAGCCATTTTTAAATAAGAGAAGGAACCAGAAAGTCTGGCAGTGATTTTCTCCTGTGCAGCTCCAGCTACAAAGTCACATTTGAATGCTTTGTTTTGACCATTGTGTGATACTGGAAATAAACTAAGGTCAGCAGAAATCACATATGACTACTACTCTTTCTTTCCAACTACTTGTAGACAAAACATCTGAATTCCCCCAAAATGTATCCTGGACATTCCTTTAAGTTATTTATGTCTCAGGATCATTGTTTTAAAAATGTTTAAATGTCTATATTTATATAAGAATGAAATAGTAATAATCAAAACAAGAACTACTGTATATCCAGTGCCTTCCGTGTGTTAGGAAAGCTTTTACATTCATTTGTTCTGATCTTACCATCAACCCCATAAAGTTGGTTTTTCATCACCATTTTGTGCAAATAAAAATTGAGGTACAGTTATTTTAATTTTTACCTGATTCTTTAATCATGAACTTTTATAAAATATTGGATGTGCAACTGTGTTAGCTGAAACATTTGACTTCCGCATTTCACAAATAGCTTTTCATTAATAATCACTGTAATTTTGACCATTTTTAGTTTTATAATTATAATCATCTATTGGCTTCTCCTTTTTATTTTACACTTAGTAACAGCAATGCCCTACTAATTGTTGAAACCAAAGTCTTTGTAACGCAAGGAAAGGTAAGCGAGAACATGAAGAAGTGGCGATGACACACATCTTCTTATTAGTGAGCCTCAGCCTAGCTTTTCTGGACAGGCTCTACAATGATTTGAGTAACACTATATGGCAGTAGTAAGTCTTTAGAACATTGTACTTAAAAAATATGGGAACAAAATCATAAGGACTTCTAGCAAACTCTAGGCAGGGGAAAACACGGCAGATTACCGTGCTTCCTCCGTGGAAGGGACCAAGTCTTCCACCTGGTAGCTATGGTACCCACATTATACTTAATAAACTTTTGGTGAATTGAAGAACATACAGATAAGGGGAAAGAATCTCTTCAATAAGGAATGTGCTTAAAACAGTTATTTTCATCAATACAAATATATAGGAGCCGTGTCTCTGTATAGTATTTTAGAACTTGTCAGCAGTAAACAATTAAGTCTGTTCTTTAGAATCCAGATATAAGCGAGATCATATAGTATTTGTCTTTCTCAGTCTGACTTACTTCACTTAGCATAATATTCTGTAGGTCCATCCATGTTTTTGCAAATGGTAAGATTTCATTCTTTTTTATGGCCAAGTAAATACTCCATTGTATAAATGTACCACATTTTCTTTAGTCATCTATTGATAGGCATTTCAGTTGTTTCCATATCTTGGCTATTGTGAATAGCACTGCAATACACATAGGGGAGCATATATTTCTTTGTATTAGTGTTTTGGATTTCTTTGGATAGATACCCAGAACTGGAATTGCTGGGTCATAAGGTAGTTCCATTTTCAATTTTTTGAGGAACCTCCATACTGTTTTCCATAGTGGTTGCACCAATCTGCAAAAGAACAGAATAAATGAGCAAACATAACAGAAATAGACTCAGAGATATAGAGGAAAAAAACTGATGGTTGCTAGATGGGAAGGGGATGGGGTTGGGGGAAAAGGTAAAGGGATTAGAAAGTACAAATTAGTAGTCACAACATAGTCACAGGGATATGAAATACAATATGAGGTTTATCATCAATAATGTTGTAAAGATTATGTAGGGCACCAGGGGGGCACTGGACTTATCAGGGGGATCACTTCATGGACTGTGTGGATGCTTGACCACTATGCTATACATCTGAGGCTAAAGTAGAAGAACATTTAATAGTCATGGGATGTAAAGTACAGCATAGGGAATATAGTCAATGGTACAGTAACAGCTATATACGATGTCAGAGGGGTAGTAGATTGGGAGGTGGTTACATTTTGTGAGGAATGTAAATATCTATTATGTTGCTTTGTATACCTGAAGCTAAAAAATTTATATAGGTAAATGCCAATTGAAACTACAGTGAGATACCACTACACATCTATTAATATGTCTAAGATAAACAAGACCGATCATACCGCCCGTTAGCAAGGATGTGGAGGAATAGGAACTCTCAGATGCTGTTAGTGGGAATATAATATGGTACAATCACTTTGGAGCACTTTTTTGAGAGTTTCTTGAAGGTTCAACATATACCCACCATATGACTTAGCCATTCTCCCAGTTAGTTATCAAAGAGATATGCTCATTTACATGAATGGCCATTGGGGCATGATCATAAGAGCCCCAAATTGGAAACAACCCAAATATTCATTAATAGGCCAAAGGACAAAGAAGCAGGAGTATAGACATACAAAAGAATATTATTTAGTAAAAAGGAATGAACTGCTGATGCCTGTTACAACATGGATGAATCCCAAAATGATTATACTGAGTGAATGGAGTTCATGGATAATTCAATTTATACAAATTTCTAAAAATGCAAACTAATCTATTGTGGTAAAAAGCACATCTGTGATTGTCTCACTATGAGGAGTTGAGGAGAGGTGGGAGGAAGGTTGCAGAAAGGAACAAGAAAATTTCTGTGGGTAATGGGTATGCTCACTAGCCTTATTGTCCAGATGGTCTTATGGGTTTTACACAGGTAAACATAAATAGTACACTATAAATATGTGCATATTTTAATGTATGACAATAGTACCTATTTAAAATATAAAATAAAATTAATAAGTGGATTAAATAACGACTTCCACAAATTAACTAGATTAAAATACAAAACAAAGCAAACTGGAGGAAGCTCAAAGGAGGAATTATTAAGTATGAAAGTGGAGGTCAATGAGGTAGACAACTAACTAATAATTCAAAATCCTGTTGTTATGAAAAAAAAGTTAAAATAGACAAACCACCAGCTAATTTCATAAAGAGAAAAAGGAAGGGAAGCAAAATTGCATAAAATAAGAAATGAAAAGAGGTAAATAACCATTAAAACATTAAAATGTCATTTCACAACAAATTCCAGAAATGTTAATACAATCCATATCTTTGTTTCCTTGGGTTCATTTCTTTTTAGAACCAACAACTGTTTAGAGGCTAGATGTACATAAACGTATTGTGGATAAGAATATTTTATCACTGACATAGTTCATGCTAATAATAAAAAGATTCCTTTTAGTTGGTTTTATCAGTTTTTAAGTTTTCTATGCACAATGCCTTTCTTGCCTGCACCAGATAAGACCACTCCCATTACCCCACCCTCCACTCACCACTACATGTAATTGCTTTCTAAATATTTTCTATTGAATATTTTATTTCCATTATTTCTTGAATTCCCAAATGCTTTGATTTATTTTCTGAAAGTTCCTTTTTTATATCATGGATGAACTACTTTCTCTTAATTCTTTGAGGATATTAGTTTTTATATATTTCGAGGTTCTTATTTTGCATGCTTTCATTGACTATATTTCCTCTGAGTCTCTTTTTCTGTTTGGCTTTTCTATCACTTTTGTTTCATGTTAGAAACTTCCCTCCAGTGTTTGGAGATCCTTGGTTTATTTATATTATTTAAGAGAAAGCACTAAAAAGCCATTTTGGAAGGTCCATATCCCTGCGGCTGACTTTTCCAAAGGTACAAAGGTAGATAGAGGGGTTGAGTGGAGGAGCCACTAATTAAGGCAGTCCCTTTCCAAGTCAGTTTCCCCAGCAAGGCTTTCTCTAATCTTCTGTCCATAATGAGGTGAAAAAGGTGGCGAGTACAGATCTGACTGCCAACCTGAGACCTAAGTAGAAAAGAGGGCCAGGGTCTTCTTACTCAGACATTCTGATTTGTTGGCCTTCACTTCATGATTCTGTTTTTCGTATGGCTGCTAATCCTCCTGTTTGACTGATTTCTGAGTTTCATCAGAGATTCTGTGTGTTTCAACTTCTGTAAACTTCTGAGGTGATAAGAGAGGGAGGGACATTTCCCTGGCTGCCAAAGCTAGAAGGGGATGGAACGTAGTTCTAACTGGTCCTCAGACAGGCTTTCACATAATTCTGATTGCAGCCCCACACCCACTGGCACCTTCACGCGCCTGGTGCCTCTGAGTTTCTTTCCCCTCTGCAGAGAACACCTGGGCTTCAACCTCTTCTGCCTTTAAGTAGTGATCAACAATCTGCTTTGTATCTTCTACAGTGTGGATTTCTCTCTTCTTCACTTCCTCTCTTGTTCTTATTGCCATTATGAATTTATACAATTTGTATTCCTTTCCTGTCATTCCATTAGGCTTTGCAGAGGGAGCAGAGGTGTTCAGTCTGTCATATCTAAACCAGAAGCTTGGACTCTTCTGCTCTGACACAATTAGAATAATATGTAACATTAAAATTTATATATTGAAACTTCCTGGAATTTTCAAGTATTTTAGTGGGTTTCCTTTTGCCTTCGGTGATCACTAATACTTGATAAAATATAGTTATGTTTGCAGAGAGAAGAAAATGTCTCTTAAAAAGCCTCCAAATCCATTTATTTCATACTAGTTATTTTAAATATACTTAAATTAACAATAAAACAATATATTTATACAGCCTATGTTCAGGGTTGAATAAAAAACCATCATAATGAAAATGAAAAGGAAAGGAAAAACAAAATGTATCAAGAAGAGATTAACTATTTTCCCCACACTTCACTGGTGCTGACATGTGTTATGAGCTATCTTTCTTTGTAATGCTTTTGGCATTTCACATCCATAGCAGATCAACACTAGCATATGTTATTTCCCTGATTTTCCATTTCTTCACTAACTTAAACATTGTGGGGACTGGCTGTATGAGTATTACTCACCAGTAGTGGAATAAAGTAGTTGGCTTGAAATTGATTTAAATTAAATCTGATATTTCAAAGATACGAACCATGTTTCTACAGTATTACCACAGCACCCAAGTTGGATACAGGTATGTGTTTATCAATTGGTCTTTTCTCATCTAGGAATACTTTTCATGATTGTATTGTTTTTCTTTCGGTTCAGTAATTTAGTTCAGAAAAAAATCTCAAGTTTTCCTTTTCACACCCACCCCCAGCCTTCCAGGAAAAATAAGGTAGAAAATAAATAAAAGAAAATAGATCATCATGTTTTAGGGCAATGTCCTGTATATTCTAAGATAACATTTAGATATTTTAAGAAAAATATTTACTTTCAATGTGAAAGAATATCTATATATTGCTTCTAGAAAAAATTTTTATTTCAGCTCCATGGAAAATATGACATAGCTCAGAATTCCAGATCATTTAATGATGATATCTACATGCTTTTATTTTCCTTCTGGAACATTTTATTTACTGCTTAACTATTATATTTTTAAATAGCTTGAATATCTTCAGAAAATTATTAACTAGCCTGTACTTAACTTTACTCCTCCAAAAGGATAAAGATTGTAGAACATCAATTGTATTAACTGGCATGCTACTACCATGTGTTGTTGCTTTGAGGACAGCAAATGCCTGGAAAAATATGAACCGTGTTTTCCCAAAAGTAAGACCTAGCCAGACAATCAGCTCTAATGCGTCTTTTGGAGCAAAAATTAACGTAAGATCCGCTGTTATATTAGTCCGGGTATTATATTATATAAGACCCGGTATTATATTATATTATATTATATTATATTATATTATATTATATTATACCCGGTCTTATAGCAAAATAAGACCGTGTCTTATATTAATTTTTGCTCCACAAGACGCATTAGAGCTGATTGTCCGGCTAGGTCTTATTTTCGAGGAAATACAGTAGAGGTGGCTAAGAGTAATGGACTTTTATTATTTATTTTTTTTAATTAAATTTATTGGGGTGACAATTGTTAGTAAAATTACATAGATTTCAGGTGTACAAATGATGTAATACAGAGTAATGGACTTTTAAGCCAGACTACCTGAGTTCAAATCTTGATTCCACCACTTCTTGTCTTATGGAAGCATGGTCCTTGGTTTCCTTATTGTTAAAATAGTACTAATAATAGTGCCACCCAAAATGTTAAGAAATTTGTAGAAGACTAACACACATAAAAAGCATAACATAGTGTCAGTTACTTAGTAAGAACTCAGTAATGTTATGTATTAATTGTCAAAACTATCCTAAACTGTTATCATTACCAAGTTCAGGAAGCTCATTTTAAGATGTTGCCCAAATACAGACTGTTGTTAGATTTGGGACAGAAAACTTAGATCTTGATTCCTGACTTGTTAGGCTTCTATGGACAAGCAAAATAGATTTCACAAAACAGTCTAGAGAACAACTGTGAATATTTGGTAAAATTTGTTAGGAAATTCTTCATAGTATTTTGAAGTGAAAGCAATATTAATAAATTTGTAACTGGTATTTCTTTTTGTAGCAATTAATGTGTAGTCTAAGAAAAGCTCAAATCAATTACACAATTAATGAATAACAAAAAAACAATTTCTATTTCTATAGCCACAAATGTCCGGGATTTTCCTTCAGAACATATTACAATTTAAAATTTAATAGCAATAAAAGAATACCAGTTGGTTTTGGAAAGAAAACTATTCTTAATATTTCCATATTCAAAGCTCAGTAAGTAATTTTCCAACTGATATGATTTGTTGCACAATAGTAATATTCTTTTTCTGTCCCCTGTGTTTCCAAACCTGTAGAATATTCCTTTCTCTAATCTTAGAGCTTTTTTCATTAATTCCAAATCCACAAAACTTTGGCTTAGCACTTTCCACATATTCCAATGACAGAGGAGTAATAGACTAAAAAATATTGTGGAAAAATAAAAGGCATTAGACTGAAGAATGTTACTATGGATTCTCTTTTCTATTTCAAAAAATATAATATTCTTTTTCCAGTAGCACACTTTAGTTAGTTCTTCATTTTCTTTTGACCTTAGATTTGTGAAACTGTTCAGAACCATATTTACTATTTATCCTTTCCTATTATTATTCTTTCAAACTTATATTTTCTTCTATATTCACCATTGATCTCATCAACTATACTGGGAGACTGGGAACTAACCTAAACCCTTCCTTTTTCCATATATTCTACATTCAATAATTAATCGCTAAGTTCCATGCATTTTTCTTTTTAAAAATCTCTTAATTCCATTCTTTCTTTGTCTTCTCTGGCCCAATCTTAGTTCCAGCAATAGTCTATAAATCCACTCTCTTTCCACATTGTTGTCAATATGTTCTCTATAAAATGTAATACTCTTTAGAGGTCACACATTGTCCACAGCATAAATCTAAGCTCTTTGGTGTGAAAGACAAAGTCAGTCTTTCCTGGTTCCTGCCTACTGCCCATTGTTTTGCTTTGCCCTTTGCAGCAATTGTTTTTAAAAGACACAATGCCTAAAAGCTCCCCACAACCCTCATGCAAGCAAAAGAGACCAACTCCTTTTTCTTGTGATAAGGAAAAGTGAGTTTAATTAACCAAGACAAAATTTCTTAGATAAAACAAAAGACTGCAGGTTGCTGTTGTTGGCTTGTCCTCTTCAGTGGTGAGGTTGCCATTACAAAAAAATAGAAAGTAAATGCATCTTTACCCTAAGGAAATTCACAGATTTCCTAGCCATTTGTAGAACTGGGTCCACCATTTTGGTCTCATAGAGTAATAGAAAAGGTTCCATGTAAAAGCTATAAAAAGTTACACGAATGCCAGCTCAACACTCTTTTGGTTGCTGATTCCTCAGCCTCAGCAATGCCACCTTAAGCCATGCCTGGAAGTAAATTCACATGTTTCTGTAAGCAGCTTCCTAAATGGCTCCCAATGATCCTCACCCTGATATTAATGCACTATGCAATCTTCTCCCCTTGAATGCGCTGGACTTTGTGACTCACTTTTAACAAATAGAATACAGCAGAAATGATAGTGTGTCACTCTTAAGATTGGGTTACAAAAAGACCATGGCTTCCATTTTGGTCACTTTCTCTTAGATCGCTCACTCTACAGGAAGCAAGCTGACAATTTGTGAGCAACCCTTGGGAAAGGCCCCTTTGAGTGAGCTTGGAAGTGGACCCTTCAGTCCCAGTCAAGCCTTGGGATGACTGCAGCCCTGGCCAAAAGCTTGATTGCAACCTCATGAAAGACCCTGAGTCAGAAGCACCCAATTAAGCTGGACCCAGATTCTTGACTCACAGGAACTATGAAATAATAAATGTTGTTTTAAGGTGCTAACTTTAGGGCTAATTTGGGCAATCTATAGTAACTAATACATATTCTTCAAAACTGTTATGCCTCTATGCCATTAGCTTAATTACACTGCTAAAATATTGAACTGCTTTAGAAATTCCCATACACACCATCAGGTTGTTTCATTTCTTCTGGCCTTTGCACATGCCTTTTTTCTCCCTAGGTTTCCCTTCAACTCCACTTGTTCTCTAGTCTTACTCGGGGGTTTTCTGAGGTGGTCATCTTAAATAGCACTTCCTCTGTGTTATTGCTATGCTTTGTACCTACTGCTCAGAATCTATTGCAATGATTTGAGAGGTACGCTGACTCACAAATATATAGCTTAATTCTATGTGCCTCTTTTCTCTGTGTGCGTGTTGAAAGATGACACCTACTTTTCCTCTTGAAAAACAATAAAAGAAAAACTTTCCTTCGTACTTTTTTGTGAGAGTAGTTGGTGCCTGGTTTATTTATTTTCTTAACTTCTGGAAGCTTTAAAATGCAAATTAAATCACATATTGAAACAGGTACAAGGTAGTTCCACATTGCTAAAATAAACATTAACTTAAGAATATGTGAGTAAACAAAAACAGCCACAGTAAAATCACCAGATCGTCTGCATTTTAAAAATGCCTTGTGGCAATTTCCCTTGAACCCTCCACTGACAATAAAAAGGAAGGCATGCATGAGGAAATGCACAGTAATGGCTTGTAAAATAACTTTTAAATTACAAGGAGTCAAGCATTCTGGTTTCTATCAGGGCCCAGTGAGCATTACCAAGCTTTAATGGGTGCAGGTGCAGAACTTTCTTCACGTTTTTTGGTTTTCATTTAATCCCGTTATCACTGGCTGTTACCCAGTGCCCACCCCATCTGTTTGCCCTCATCATCTCACTCATTTAGCACCACCATGGCAAGCACAATTTACACTGTAAAGAAAAAAATTCCTTGATTTCACCATGATCAAATAATGAAGGATCTTGAATTCTTAAATTCATTGGCCTGAAACTACGGAAGTTTTTGGCCAAATTGATTTTCATCAGCTATTCATGCTTTTTCTCATAATGTCACGATTATTACCTGTTCACTTCCTAGATATAAAAGTCTTAAAAAAAAATCCCTGACTTTTAAAATTCTCATCAACTCTCAATGTGGCCCTTTGTAGGTTTATTTTTATAATTTATAATTTTTAATTTATCAGCATGTCATGTATTTGCCATGATATAACCCCTAATTGCCTCATTACTGAAAGCTTCCATAACCTTTTCTCTCTCTATTAGAGGCAATTTTTCCTTTAAAATTCTGTGCAAAGATTTCCGTGCATTAAAAAAAACCAAACAAACAATATTATGTGTTTTGAGTGTAGACACTGTAAGCAGAAAAAAGACCAATCTGATTGGAACTGTGCCAGAAAGGGTGGAATATTTGAAAGAAACGATTCAGTTGCATGGCTTTCCTTCATAAATCTTGCTGTTTACTTGGAGAAAAGCCATAGATACTCCGAGAGTTTGCTTTAAGAATCACACACCTTGAACTGTGAGTTCTGCTCGTTGTTTCCGGATGTGAAGATTGACCTGCTACCTATTCTTCTATTACACATTAACCATGGTTCCTCAGTTTTTTGATAATTAAGAAATTGCATTCATTTTTGACTGGAAATACAGAAGGCAGTGAGATCATACAGAGAGTTAGTTAGAAAATGTGTCTGAGTTTTCCTCCACTTAGCCAATAAAGGAAACAAACAACTGGAGAGAAGGTCTTTTGAAACACTATAATCTTTCATTCTTACTGTTCAATTCAGCTTTTAAAAATAGGGCAGCAATTGCCCCCAATAGCCATTTTCCTTGTCTTCTTTCTCCCTGAATGCCTCTTTTAATTTTAAGATCAACCAGTCTCCTCAAGGAAAGTCTTCTCTGACGTCTTTCCTCCCCATGCTTAGTGCTTTTCACACTGCACTATTATTTTTTGTTTACTTTTATGTGTCCCTTAGACTTTGAGCTCATTCCTCTCTGTACAATTTTTGTATTAAAAAAGAGTACGTTGGACTCTCAACAAATGATTTGAGGAAAGAAAGCAAGAAGGAAGAACTTCAATATAAATTTTTTATCATCTGCCAATACCCATGACAGTAATTTTAGCATTGTTTTCTAACTCTTGATGAGTTATAAGCCTTATTGAAGTGTTTGGTATAGGTTATCTTCAAAATTTCCAGGACTATACCTGTATACTGCCAAATATTAATTGGGCCTACATCAGTAATCTCATTACGGTGGCTTATAATCTGTATGTGGCTATAATTCTGAGACAGTAATATAATAAGTTTTGTATACAATAATTTTGAAACCTACATAAATCTACCAGCCTGAACTATAACTAAAAATCTGTGAATGGGTATTGGATGTAAATTAAAAGTTGTAAAGTCATGCAAATAAACATTTTATTGTATTTATTGGGGTGACATTGGTTAGTAAAGTTATATAGGTTTCAAGTATACATGTTTATAATACATCATTTATATATCACTTTACGTGCTCACCATCCAGAGTCAGTTCTCCTTCTATCATCATATTTGATCCCCTTTACCATCTTCTACCACACCCCCACCCTTTACCCTCTGGTAACCACTAAATTTGTCTGTGTCTATGAGTTTTTGTTTCTTTGTTTGTTGCTTTCAGTTTTATATCTAACATATGAGTGAAGTCATATGGCTGTCAACTTTTTCTGTCTGACTTCGCTTAGCAGGATAATCTCAAGATCCATCCATGTTGTTGCAAACTACAGTATTTTATCTTTTCTTATGGCCGAGTAATATTCCATTGTATATATGTACCACATCTTCTTTATCCAATCACCTATCAAAGGATACTTTGGTTGTTTCCATGTCTTGGCCACTGTAAATCATACTGCAATGAACATAGGTGTACATATATCTGTATAGGGGTACAGATAAATGTTTTCAGATTTTTGGGGTAGATACCCAGAAGAGGGATTGCTGGGTCATATGGTAAACTTTTAATGGACTACTAATTTACTCTTTGAACTTATGCCAGTTTTAATGAACAGCTAATATTGTCTCAGCTTAACATAGGACATTAAACAGGGATATAATAAGTGTATAGAGTTCTTATAGAAGAAATAAGGTATTTTTCTAATGAAAGGCATTATACTTATTTATTTATTCTCTTATTCATTCAATAAATAATTATTGAGTTTCTACAAAGTACCAGGCATCATTGTAATACTAGGCTGTAGCAGAAGATAAAACAAATCCCCTGCTCTCAGGGTGGTGAAATGCTAGCTGTGGGAACAGACCATAAACAAATTTGTCATAGACTGATGATAAACAGACACACAGACAAACAGATAAGCAGACAGATACAAAGAATAATGTCAGCCCTTGATAAGTGCTATGAAGAAAACTGAAGAGTCAGAGAATAAGTGGCTTATCAGGTAGGTGGTAAGGGGAGGAGAACTGTTTATCAGCATGATGATATCAAGATCTGAAAATGTTTCCTACAAATGAGACAATTTTAAAGAATATATGACTTTAGATAAGAGTGAGAGTAGGCAACCAGCTGTGGATGTCCAGGGAAGCCAAAAAATATTGGTCTTAATTCAATATGACATGTAGGCAGCCTCTTTGTTATGTGTTTAAAAGCTCAACTCAAGACAAATTCATGGGAAATGTGACTCACTCTGGCAATTCAATTGCCTTAGTCCCTCATGTATAAAAAGGTGATTCAGATATATATGTAGACAGTATTATTTATAAAAACAATTAGATATCATATAAAAAAAATCAGTTGACTTGGTTGCATCTACTTTTGTAGTTGACTCAACTTGATTGTGTAGCTTGTTACCAAATTTAATTTTTATCTTATATGTCATCAAAAGTTATATGTGTGTGTGTTTACATACACAATGCATTTAAGTTATATAATAATGTGTTTCATTCATAGAAAGGTTCAGGCCATTTTCCAAACATTATTTTGTTAATGATCATTGAAGTATCAGGGTTTCTTTGAGGTAGATTGGCAAGTAATTAGTAATAGCAAACAGTAGGGTATTATTTTTATTTCTAGGAAGAAGTTGAGTTTAAATCATCAGGTTTCTTTTCCAAGTTCAGGTAGCTGGTTACGTTTTCAGTCAAGAGAGAATTCTCTTCCCTTTACCAGCAGATAACAGTTGTATTTTGTTGTCCCTAAAATTAAATCAAACTGTTTCATTCAAATTTAGTTAAATTTTAATTACAAAAACAGAAGGAAATGATAAATATTAGTTTTTGAAAGCATGTATCTAGATAGATAAAACAGTCTCATTTCTTCCTTATGGAGGAGATGTAAATCCTTGCCCAAAGTCTCATAAAAATAACTATTAAATATACACTTAAATCATGAATACACTTCACTTCAAGGAGTTAATATATTGTCATGCACAGTCATAAGCCAGGCTTCACTCCACATTAGCTCACTTTTGGTACAACATTCCTTGAATTTCCTCCACTAATCCTGTAACCTGGCATGTAAATGCTAATGGGGCAATCTCAAAACAGCACAGAAACATTAAGCAAAAAATATTTGTAGAACTATGATTTATAGACATATAACTTGTTGCTAGAAATAATGAAAAAATAAGAGGAAGGAAAAATTCAAACATTATAACCCAACTTATTTCTTTAGATAAGTTTATATTTATATATATTATTTTACATACACACACACACACACACTCACACACACATATGTTTATTTGATCCTGTGTTTAACCTCTGATAAAATAGGAAATGCATTTGACGATAGCCATTAATATATATGGATAAATAATTATAAATATAAAGTCAAATTGAATTTTGAGCCCACAATATATAATGACTTAGTTTTCACAAACTAGTTTCTGGCTTAGCCTAAGGAGAGATCTTAAAAAGAGACTATTCAGTTGTTCAGTGGTATTTGAAGATGAGTAGAACTGAAATCTATAAAATATGACTTAATTTGCCACATGTCAAAAGCCATAAAAGCAAATGTATCTAAAGGTTTTTCATTTCTATATGTCCAACACAAGTGATATTTTTCATCATTTGTAGTAAATGTGATTATTGCCAGATTGTAAATATGGGCCCAGGCTGTTTGTTGGGAAATTTAGTTCAATCTGTTTGCAACTCTTTACAGATGTGAGTTTTCCGTAAAGATAATATCTTTATACTTCACTACAAACTATAGATTAAATTACTTCATTTATCTTTTAAAGGTATATGATAGCATTACTCATGTAATTCATTTAGTGAAATTTTAATGATTTTTTTGTAAAAGAAGACAATAGGACAAAAAAGTAGGAAAATAAGGTGGTGGTTTCTTCATAAAAGCGTGATCTCATTTTAAAGACAACAATAGGAAGTTCTGTTGCTGAACTGAAGTTCTGTTAACAGAAGTTCTGTTGCTGTCTTTCCATGGCCAGGATGTTCTGGGAATAATCCAAAGACAGTGTACATCATTCAGGTCGTAGTTGTAATCCCTGCTGTATCGTGGGGTGTGGCTCTCCTCCAGACCTGACCAGCCAGCTCAGAGGGGTTTCCTATGGTTCACAGAAGCTGGGCAAAAAAAAATAAAAATAAATAAAATAAAATAAAAGAAGGTAAATAAATAGTGCAAAGTAGATGGATAGACACCCATCTCCACCTTTGTAAAGCTTGAGTACATATTTTACTAATTCAGGTCAGCCCTAACATTTTGCATGTAGGGCACCATTTTTAGCAAATAGCCCTGCTTCTCTGCCTGTGAGCACCTCCTCTCCCTTACCTTCTGTGGTTTTTCTCTTTTTCTTTTTAAAGGCTGTTCACTTTATTAATCCCTGTTAATGCATAAGATCTCTCCAGCACATACATTATTCCTTGGGAGTCATTTATATAGTTGATAGGAAGTACATTGATTTGTTAAAAAGTTTGACCATCTTTTTATAATAATGATGAGCTTCAAATTTCTCCTCAACTTGAGAAAGCGAATTTCATGATTGAAAAGTACCCAAATTATCTCAGATGCAGATCACTTTTTAAAAAAATACTATGCTTTTCCACGGACTGGGGAGTTGGGTTTGGTCATCTTACTTGTGGCAGTGAATATTCCTGAGGGATAATAAAACATTTCTGATGGATGGATAAAAGCATTCTGAACGAAGGCTTAGAATATCAAAGAGGAGTTTCCAGTGCATTATTTGCTGCAACCAAGACAAAGCCAAACAATTCATCTGGCTAAAAAACTGAACGAAAAAAGAGAGAGAGAGAGAGAGAGAGAGAGAGAGAGAGAGAGAGAGAGAGAGAAAGAAATTGACTCTGAAATAGAGGTGATGAACATACGAAGTATCTGAGCCAACTCCACAGTATAGGCAGCATTAAGTCACAGGAAACAACATGACCTAGAAGGAGTAAGACAGCAAACCTTCAGAAATGGTGGCTGCCCATCACTGTGTTGTAACACCTCAGTACTCTTGTTTGGTGATCCATTCAGATGCTCTAGTGCTTAGCCCAACTTACAGTGAAATTTTAAAGGGATCTTTCTAATCTGCTCCACATGCCCTCCGGAAGTTTTCAGATGGGTACAGGCAGGGGAGCAACATTTGATTTTATATATTCAAAAATGATGTTTGAGTAGGATAGGAGAGCAATATATTTTAAGAAATTATATCTATGAAGATCTTCCATCAGACTTGATATCATTGTCTTCTTTTGTCCTAACCTCAATCCTGTAACTTACCTGTTGTTATCCCAACTTTACACATAAAGAAACAGATGAAACTAGATAAAGAGTTTGTTAAAGGTCATGCCTTAATGATAAATATAAAACTAATGATATAGGTTATATAAAAATTATACTGCTAAAACGACCAGGAGACCCAAATAGACTATGAAACAAACTTTAATGGAATATTGCCATGGATGCGATGCACCAAATAAAATTGCTTTTATATGTTTCTGTTAAATTTTCACCAAAAATATTGTATTCAGTTTGAGAATTATGTTTATAAGTATGTTTTAGTAAACTGAATTCCAAAGAAGCATTTTTTTTAACTTTTTAAATAAATTTTTAATTTTAGAAAAGATTTAGATTTACAGAAAATTTCTGAAGGTAGTACGAAGGGTTCCCACATTACCACACACTGAGTTTACACTATTATTAGTATCTTACATTAGTATGATACATTTATCAGGATTAATGAACCAGTATTGATTTATTATTATTAAGTGAAGTCCCTACTTTATTAATATTTCCGAGTTTTTACCTAAGATCTTTTTTCTCTGTTCCAGGATCCCATCCAGGGTCCTACATTACATTTAATTATCATGCTTCTTTAGGCTCCTCTTGGTATCTCGGCTTTTGAAGACTTGACAGTTTTGAGGAGTACTGGTGAGAACATCCATCAGCAGGGATTGTCTCATGTGTATCTTGAGCTAAGAAATCTCCCAAGGAATTCAGATTCTGTCCCAATTTTCTGCAGTCTTCTGGCTATCAATCCCATCTGGGTTGAGGAGTCATGGTGTAAAGAGCCCAAGGACCAGGCAATTTAGGACCTGGAGCTTTTCTGCCAGTAAAGAATTGGGAATATCACAGAAGGCTGAAAGGACATATGCTTGAGTCTTGGTTTAACCATTTATTAGATTTTTGTATTTGGGCAAATAAATTAATCTCCTAGAGCCAGTTTACTCAGAAGTAAAGGGCCAACTCCCACTTTAGAGGGAGTTGTAAGAAAGGAAGCTTGCTAACTTTTTGATGTATTTCCTTCACTTAGTAAGCTATTAATAAGTAGTAGTTTTAAAAAATATTATTCGATACTAAATACAGAGTTGGGTACAGACTAAGCCTTTATAAAAATCTATTAAAATGAGTATTTTGAGAAGTAAGCCTACTTAATTTGTGAGACTATTTAAGTTCGGAAAGACATGTTATCCTAAGGGTTAATTTTTGCATATAGTTTCACTGCAATGACACCATAGCTGTTTCTCTGAGTAAAAAATCTGTTCGGTTTTTTAGAGTACTAAAATTCTGTGGTTTATCAGATTTAGAGATACCTATCAATCAGGTTGATATGACATCCTTCAGGAGCAGAGATGGGTCAGCTCCTTAGTGTCTGATCATGCTTGAGTAACTAACAATTAACATTATATTCATCGTCAAGTAATAGTTAATTCAAGTGAAAATAAGCTAGTATTGGAACAGACAGATGTTTTCATAGACTTCCATTCAAGTGGATAGTGAAAATTGCAAGAGATGGTATGCAGTCTTATTTGTAGTGCATTTTTTCAGTTAGCCTGTGAAAAGTAACCTAATGAAGCCCATTCAAAGCTTGTGTGCACAAATAACGCCATTAGAAAAACACACTAGAAACTTGAAAATGATCTTCAGAATATGAACAAGCTAGAGACAATTGAGTAATCATGATAACAAGGACTGGCCTTTGTATACGTGGCTTTAAAGAAACCAGAATGGGCTCAATGGAAATTGGGCTCTGAGCTTAGGAAGAATTTGGCAGGCAGCCTAAAAGAAATGTAATGTTCTCTGCTTCTTTCTGCTTTCTATTTAATTTGATTTTGGAAGAAATCTCTATAAGACAACTTTAAGTTTATCTGTAGCAGGTGGATGATGGTTTTAAGTCTATTGATATAGAGAAGCAAAGAAAGATAGAATAAAAGGAGAGGAGATCCCTGGTATATGTCTGAGAGACCATGGAAATCTTTGCAGATAGAATTTGATCCTCTGCAATGTAAGGGAATTTATAACTTTTGCCTGAGAATGCTAGATATTTGATTGTCTTTGTTTCATAGTTGAGTTAGTCTGTCCTCCATTATTGTAATAGAATTGTAATAATCTCAAAAAATAACTGAATAGTTTGATTTACTAGACATTTCCATTGAAGCAGTTTCTATATATTCATAAAGTATATCTGTCTGTAAAGAGGATTTATTTTATTTTGCTTTCAGCCCAGTCTTATTTTGTAAGGCTTTGCATATAAAGAACAGGGTAATGAGCCACACATTCAAATGGGAATAAATATTGTGGGAGGAAAATAAATAACTAATACAGCCAATAAGAATAAAAATTTGTTTGCTCCAAGTAATATATAGAAGTTGTTTATACATATATATTATGGCAAAAATGCTCTTTAATATTTTACTAAGTAAAGTTTCAAAAAATATCAGGTATGGAGGGAACTTTAAAATTTAATATACACGGAGTACCTAACTAAAAAATTAAAAAATTTACAAATGAACTTCATCTACATCTCTTTAATTTTTCAATAAATAAAAATACTAGCTTGATAGTGATTTTTATACTAAACTTGTTCAAATTTAATTTTAAGCAATAGGGCATAACAATTGTCACATCAACCCCAGACACCAAAACCTAAGATGGACTCAGAAGTAAGTTGGCAGAAATATATCAAATAAAAAATTAATGACATTTGTGAATTGAGTATAAGTAGATAACATATAAAATAACTCCTTTCCTGCTCTAAGGACTGGCATTGCCATTTTTTGAGTGAACAAGATCCCACAAATAGAATAAGGGGAGCCAAAAATAACAAAGAAGATACACAGTTAATAAACTGAATAATCAAGTGATGCTAAGGTGATGTTTGTTATATCCTGAGTTGATTGTATGATTAAGGTCTAAACAATGCAGTTTGACACATTAAAAACATTATTATTAAGTTTAAAATAACAATTAAAAATGGAGAAAAAGGTATTTTGACCAGAATCCTGTGTTCCATCTAGGTTGCTTAAAATCTATATTATTTTGAACAAACATTTTCATGACAGGACTATGTATAGTTTGAATTGTTTCATATGTATAGTTTGAATTGTTTCATTGATAAGTAATAGTGTTGTGTGGACTAACTGAATCTAATATAAGCTCCAAATGAAAGTAATTAGAAAATTGTAAAATACCATGAAAAGCAAGTATTTTTATGTCTCCGTTAAAGGAATGTGATCTTCCCAAGTTAGCAAATTTCAAATTTCACCTGAGCCTTAAACCTGAACATATTTCTAGATAATAATTATAATCATAGAAAATACAGACTCATTTGTTGTTCTCACTGTTTACTGCTTTATAAGAACAAAGCAGCATTAAAATTAATGATTTTGGAGGCTCTCAATATAGCCAGTATTCCTGGACACATACAAAGGTAAAAAAAAAAAAAAAAAAAAAAAAAAAAGAAAGAAAGACAAATGGCTACATGCACAAAGAAAGAGAAATATTCTTGGATCTAAGCTTCTTTTATTTTAATTTTTTTTTAGGAGGGATGTAATGGACCTAGAAAGCCTCAATGAAAGCAATCAGTGCCCAAACAAATGGCAGTCTTGTGTTTAGAGCCCAACTGGCTTCCAGATGAATCCATTTTCTGTTGTCACTCCAGATGTCGTGACATCAGCATACCTATGGACAATATCCTGAGCCTCCAATCTGTTTCCCTAAACCAGCCTTCATTACACACATTACCAAGGCAATAGTTCTAAACAGTTGGTGTCTGTAATTTCACTACTATATCAAATTATGTTTACAAGGAACAGTCACTTTAAAAAAAAGAAAGAAAGAAAGAAAAGGAGGGTACTGAGACTGTTGGCATTCAGCCATACCATGGTATACTTTCATGGCTATGCAGTTACTAGCTGAGGGCTTTCTAATCTGCCCACTGGGATTATCAGTGGTTTAAGTCAGTGGTCCTTTAGTACCCAGCATCTAGTAAGTACACATTTATCACATTAATGGAGTAATATTTATCACATTGAATGGAGTTGCTGACATTTAACTGCTACTCATCTGGATTAAAAAAATCAATATTCCAAACAAAGATTGATGCCTATTAGGTCCTTCCCTTTTTTTCTTTTCCCGCATCTCCTTGATTCATTCTTGTAATGACACATTCCAGATTTCCACAGGCTTCAGCCCTGTAGTTTACCTTGGGATAGCAAGAGACAACTATTAGCCAACTGATGATAATTTTGTTTCTATGTGTGTGTTGCTTAACAGATGCCTGTACCACTTTGGGTCAGCAAATTTACCTACTTAAGGGTATTTCAGATTTGGATACTAGGGATCCCTGAATTTCAGTGAGTTTCATTTGAGGTATATGAGAGATGACATCGTTTTTATGAAATATGATTTCAGAATTTTGTAAAAGAAAGATTAGGGTCAAAAGAGATAGAAAAACAAACACCGGGCATTTGAGTTGTTTCTAGTTTGGGTTATTACAAATAATGCTGCTATGAACATTCTTTTATGATAGAGTTGTGCATATGAGTACATTACTATAGGAAATCCAACCAGCAGTAGAATTGCTGGGCCACAGATTGTTGTTAGCTTCACATTTAGTAGAAATATTAACACTTCACCATAGTAGTTTTAACAAATTATGTGCCCACTGGAAGTATGTGAGATTCACAGTTGCTCTATAACCTCACCAAAGTTGGGATGCTTGATCCCTTTTTATACCATTCTGGTGAGTTTGTAGGGATTACATTGTTGCAATATGTGCATTTTCCTGATTTCTATTAGGGTTGACAAATTTTTCTTATGTTTACTGGCCACTTGGATATATCTCTTGTGAGGTTGTGGAAGCGATTGCCAATTTTTAATTGGATTGCCTTATGCTTGTTGACTTGTAAGTGCCCTTTACATACTTTGTATTTGAGTCTTCTGTGAGTTATATGGATTGTAAATATCATTTCTCACTCTATACTTGCCTTTACATTTCTTTGTGTCTCAATCAACAGAAGCTCCCAATATGAATGTTGCCCAGTTTTTTCATCTTTGCCCTTATGGGTTTATAGTTATATATAAGATAGTTATATAGTATTGAAATAAATTTTGACTTTGACTTCCTGAAGATTATGGACAATGACAACAATAATCTTGGCTATGGTTTCTTTTATGTGTTGCTTACATTCTCATCTTGTATCATGTCTTGATAGCATTCTGCATAGTTGACTACGTACTACTCAATTAATATTTCCCTTGTCTTCCTTGACATAGCTGCGTAGTACTTACCTGAAATTGTTGTTACTTTCTCAGTCTCTTTTGCCAACTTCTGTGACATCTGGCTTGAAATGGTGAAATTCACAGAGCTCTGTCCTAGACTTCCTTCTTTTTTCACTGTTTATTCCCTCTCAGGTGTCTTATTCACCATCATGGCTGTGTGCAGATGATTTACACATTTGTATCTTCAGATCAAATATCTTTTTTTAATTCCTGGTCTATTGACCCAACTAAGTAATGTCCCTACTTGGATGTCTTAGAGGCATTTTAAATCAAACACGTCCAACAACGAACTCATGAACTTTCTAAAACTCTCCAGTGTTCTCCAGTTAGGTAAAGCAGAATTTTGTAAAAGAAATACATCCTGTAGTCCAAGTTCTACACCTTTTCTTTATCGTCTCTCATTTATTAAATCACCTAATCTTGACTTTCTACTTATTAAATATTTCTCTTTTCTAAGGCACTATCAAGTCACAAATAGATTACACCAACAGTTCTTTAGTCCCTTTACATTTTCTCTGTGGCTCCAATCCTTTCTTCACGTTGAAGAGTTATCTATTTAGAATGCAAACATTAACTTGTCATTCCCTTGCTTAACCGCTTCAATGATTTCCCATGCCTTTAGTGTAACAAAAATTCCTTAATCCCTTCCTGTGGCATGATTTAGTGTATTTCACTTCTCCAGCCTCATCTCTTGTTACTCTCCTAGTTAAATGTCTGCCTTCCATACTAGATTATAACCTTCATGAAAACATACTGTTTTTCTTTTTTGGCACTTAGTGGTAGTTCGATACATTTTTACTGAAGAGATAGAATGTATCATGGTCTTCTTTTTCACATTTTCATTTATACTGGAGTATCAGTGTTTTGGTTATGTGTGTTTCCCACCAATGTTGTTTATGAATATGCTCAAATTCATTTTAAGTAGAGTGTCTTCATTTATCATATCCCTGACATATCCCTTATTGTCAATATGCTCTGCAAAATTTCTGCCATGATTTTCTTACAGGCCTGGGACTGGCTTTGCTCTCTTGGAAGAATTATACTTTCTGATCATTTGCCCATGGGTTCAGCTTATGTATTCTTTGACACACTGCAACAATGGACAGAGTTATTTCTTTTCTTTTTCCAAAATTTGAGGTCTAATATTAAAAGTAAATTGTCCATACACACAATACAGCAATGTGAATATCATACATAGTCCTTCCAATTTGTCTTGGAAGGACTTGGAAGTTTCAACTTCCTCTTTTTCTGTAGAATATGGTGTTTTTTCTTTAACCATTTCACTTTTAGTATTTAATAGGCAACGGTTATGCAGGCATATATGCTTGAGATCTATTTATACATCATTAAATAGAAAGAGAACATTCATCCACTTATTTTAAAACTTTTATTGAATAGTTAGGGAACCGTGAATAATAATGCTACATGCTGTTCAATGCCTGGGAGGCAGTACTGAGCATGAGGTACAAGGCTTTGGGATCTACTTTGCAACCTGGTTTTGAATCTTCATCGCACTACATAAAAGCTGTTCAAGCTACTTGTTTTATTTTCCTTGTGTATAACATAGAAATAAAAATATATTTCACCTTATAGGGCTCTTATGAGATTTAAAAAAGAAAGTGCAACTAATAAATCTTAGCAAGGACTAAAGTAAAACTTAGGAAGATAAATCTTTCCTTTGAAATCATTGCTTGTAGTATACAATATATTTTAAAATAATGATACATGCCTATACGTATTTTCTCTAATGTAAAATTTCTAATATGGTATAATTTATACAAATACATGATAAATCATTCAAACTGTATAAAATGGTATTATAATGAAAAGTCTATCATTATAGAATTACATTTGAAAATAGTAATATTAAAAAAAAAGGATAACACTTTAAAGTATTCATAACATGCTTGACCATCTAGATGATAAATTGCTATGTGCTTTGCATACTTAACTGGGAAAAGGATTTTATTCTTCATACTCAAGTAATTGTTAGACTTTGTGACATTCTGATATAATTGCTGAGTTTACATGTGGAATAATACTGTTATCTAGCTCATTACATGTATGGAAACAATGAAATCTGTGAATCAGAATTATCAATCTTGTATAATAGTAATCCACCTGTGGATTTATAGTCTTGGAACTCAGCCATAATTTTCAACACCAGCGAAAGTGCACCTGTCTATCAGATAAGAAAACACAGTGGTCATTAATTCTGTTCTTTCTTTCATTATCTTATGGGCTTGAAACCATGAGTGTTATTTACAGGACAGACTTGTGTTTAAGTCATGTTGAAAGCTTCAGCCCATATGAGTTACTTTAGCAATGTCATGATTTGATCATGTTATGAAGACATCAGAAACAAAATGTGCTTTGGATTATGCGAGGCTCTGCTGAAACTGTTTTTTAAGAAAGACAAAATCATAAAAAGTGTTGCCAGTTAACACCATGTTCAGAGTTTCAGGAGTTTGGTGAGGCTTTTACATGTGAGCTTAGAGATCTGAGAAACACGGAAAGAGGAAAAGGAAAGTAAGAGTTTCAGGCAGCATGATAAGTTCCCAAACAAAAAACCTATCAGGAATCACGCCTTAAGAATAAAGAAAATAGAAATGAGGAGCATTGTTCAAAACAGAACTGTCTTTCCAATATTCCTTTCTTTTAAAATTTATTCATCGAAAATTTCGGATTTATATTTATTACTTTCATTTTTCCTAAAGCATTTCCATTGTTTTCTCCACTCCGCCTTCTCTAAATATCAGAGTTGCTGTTCACAAATTTTTATTCATTAACAACTTTATTGACAATTGAACAAGGACTGTGGGAGACACCATGAAAAAGGAATGAGAGAAGAAGGAAGGACAAAAAGAAAAAGAAAAGACAGGAAGAGGAAGATATACAATAAGAAGAAGAGGATGCGATTCCCTCTCTCCAATATCTAAAATATCCGCATGTACAGCTATCTCTAGCCAAAGGCAATGTGTTATATACAGTGTAGTCATTGCTAGGGCTGTCATGACAAAGTGCCATAGACTGGGTGGCTTCAACAAAATTTTCTTTTTTCACAGTTTTGGAGGCTAGAAGTCTAAGATCAAGGTGTCAACAGGGTTGATTTTTTCCTAAGGGTTCTCTTGGGCTTGGCTTCTCAATGGCCTTCTTCCTCTAGTGTCTTTGCATGGTTTTTCCTCTGTGTGTATCTGTGTCCTAATTGCCTCTTCTTATAAGAGCAGCTGTCATGGGCTCACCCACATGACCTCATTTTACCTAATACCTCTTTGAAAGCCCCATTTCCAAATACAGTTGTATTCTGAGGTACCGAGTGTTAGGACTTCAATATATGAATTTGGAGCCCAGGGAGGGGGGCACAATTTAAATTTCTGTAGTAGATTTTGAGCAAATTAGAATATAAAAAAAGTAGAACAATTAATTCCAGCCAAAGAAATTTGAAATCATTATAGAGAGACCATATATTCTTAAGTTTATATACATGTCATCACATGACGACAGGTTTGAATTTTAGGCTCTGGGCATTTTCAATCAATATTTAGTTTATTGAATACAATAATGTCATATATCAGAGTAGGATTACTTTTTTTTCAGGAAACAAGCTAAATATTATGTCCTTAGCTGCTATTTATGCAGGAGAAATGTTGAAACATGCTAAGCCCTCTGCATTGACATTCAGTTCAAAGAAACATTCTGTATTAAAGATTGTTTTAGTTATAAGCATATTCATGGGCTATTTCCCCAAATTATTTCCAAATGTATGTCTCCTAATATGTTACCCTGTAGTTTTATTTATTTGCTACCATTCTGGAGTAAAAACTTGAAATGCAAAAGATTTAGGTGGGTTTAGTTTAAAAGGAAAAAATATAGTTCATTGTTTGTTATATTTAAGTTTTAAAAAAATTAACAAATTGTAAACTAAGAAGTGTAAAACTGTAAAGCTATGCAGGCATTCTAATTTGAGTCATTTCATTTTTGTTAAGTATTAGATCTTTTCTTTTTTAAAAGAGGAATGCTGTTATATTTTTATAAAACATAATCAGACTGGTTTTAGTTCAGTCCGCATTTATATTGTCTGCAACTATTTCTGTAGTGAAAAGATGAAGCACTCTATTTGCAATGTAAGTACTGTTATTTTTCCTGCATATTAATTTAACATGCCTACTATAGACTGAATGTTTATGACCCTCCAAAATTCATAAGTTGGAACCTAATCCCCAATGTGATGGTATTTGGAGGTGAGGCCTTTGGGAGTTGATTCAGGGTCCAAAGGCAGAGACCTCATGAATGGAATTAGTGCCCCCTTTCTCTCTCTCGCTCTCTCTCTCTCTCTCTCTCTCTCTCTCTCTTTCTTTTTTATTAGTTTAAGGTATACAAACCGAAGTAATAGTTAGACATTTACACCCCTCACAAAGTGATAACTTCCTCCCCCAATCTACTACCCCTCTGACATCGTATATATCTATTATAATTCCATTGATTCTATTCCCAATGCTGTACTCCACATCCCGTGACCATATATATATATATATATATATATATATATATATATATATATATGTTAAATTATAGTTGATATTTATTATTATTCAGCTTCAGCTTCAGGTATACACTGCAATGGTCAGGCATCTATACCTCCCATGAAATGGTCTCCCTAATAAGACAAGTGTCCATTGGATACTGTACAAAATCTTTACAACATTATTGATGATATTCCCCAAACTGTCTTTCATGTCACCGTGGCAATCTTGTGGTTACCAATTTGTACTTTCTAATCTCCTCACCTTCTCCCTCATCCCCACCCTTCTCTCATCTAGCAACCCTCAATTTTTTCTCTATATCTCTGAGACTGGTGCCCTTTTAAAAGAGACCATAGAGAGCTCTCTTCTCCCTTCTGCCATGTGAGGACCAGGCAAGAAGACAGCCATCTGTGAACCAGGAAGCAGGTTCTCACCAGACACCAAATCTGCTAGTGCTTTGAACTTGGATTTCCCAGCCTCCAGAAACTGTGTGGAATAAATGTGTTGTTTATAAGCTGCCCAGTTTGTGGTATTACAGACAATGTCTCTGTAAAAATTGGATGCCAAGAACAACTTCAAGAAAAGCATCTGTCATTAGGGGAGAAAAGGACATTTCAAACATTTTAAATAAATAAAAAAAAACTTAGTAGATAAAAATCTAACAGGTTTTTAAACTGATACAAACTGTGTGTTAATCTACAGCCTTCACTACAGGATCTGAAGTACTTACTAGTTTATAATGATGATGACAAAGTTGAAGATTAAAAGGGATTATAATGACAGTGATGATGAAGTTAAAGTCTCATTAACCAAAATTATTAAGTAGCTGCAAATGGTCTTTGGCTCACCTTTATCACATCTGGTTCAGAGGAACCAGGCAACCAGGTGACTCAATATTTTTGGAAGCCCATTATCTCTAGTACTTGGGTCTCCAACATCTATACTTTCTCCTATACGAGTATGTAAATGTATCATCTTCCTCAGTTCTGTTCTACTACCAAAAGAGTAATTCTTAGCACGAGTGAAATTGACATTAAGAAGAACTTTTAAGAGTGTTATTAAGCTTAATTTTAGGCAAAATGACAGACTAGCGAAGTAAGTGCATATAAATTACACCATTGCCTAAAATTGGTATTTTTTATCTCACAGAGTTTATATGTGCATCCAGGTTATTATTTTGATTTGAATAGTTTTTGATATATGATTCAATTACTTGGTCATATATTAAATGATTCATATGTGAATTAAAGATTATTTATACATATAAAATCTTGAATTTCAAATTGAGATTTGCTGTAATATAAACAAGAAAATAGATGGTTCATGGATCACTTTGACCATGCTGTAGCTATTATGGTAGTTAAACATGTGGCGGTTTATTTTTGCAATTTTTAAAATTTTGGAGCCTGAAAATATGACTGGATTGCTTCAATCTCATGATAAAATTAACAGATGAGGAGTTGCTTCTTATGGATGAGCAAAGAGAGTGGTTTCTTGAGACGGAATCGACTCCAAGTGACTAGTCTATGAAAATTGTTGAAAGGACAACAAAGGATTTCGAATATTACATAAACTTAGCTGTTAGAATTTAAAAGGATTGACTCCTATTTTGAAAGAAGTTCTAATGTGGGTGAAGTGCTATCAAAGAGCATCACATGGTACAGAGAAATAATTTGTGAAAAGAAGAGTCAATTGATGCAGCAAACTTCATTATTGTCATATTTTAAGAAGTTGCCACAGCCACCCTGGCCTTCGGCAGCCACCACCCTGCTCAGTCAGCAGCCATCAACACGGAGGCAAGATCCTTCACCAGCAAAAACGTTATGACTTGCTGAAGGCTCAGATGATAGTTGGAATTTTTTAGCAATAAAGTTATTTTTTTGATTAAAGTATTATATGTACATTTTGACATAATGCTATTGCACACTTAATAGACTACAATATAGTGTAAACATAACTTTTATGTGCACAGAGAAACCAAAAAGTTTGTGTGACTCACTATATTGCAATATTTGCTTTATTGCAGTGATCTGGCACTGATCCTGCAATAATTCCAAGGTATGCCTGGGCTCTTGCACCTGTCACTCATTGGTTGAGGGTTACCTATAACATAATAAATTTCCATGCACTTCTGGCTCTCTGAGTGCATGGTAAATTAGGTTCATGCAGTTAATCTGAAGATGGCAAAGGTAAACAAGGAGATATGGGTGGAACACAGAAAGATCTGTTATAAATAATATACCACTGTATAACTACACCACGTTTTATTTATCCATTATGCTGTTACAGACATTTGGGTTGGTTACCAGCCCTGGACTATTATGAATAATCTTGCTGTTAACATTATTTGACTTTTCTTTTGGTGGACTTCTGCGTACATTAGGAAATACATTTACCGGTAGCAGTGGAATTGCTTTGTCATAGGTTGTTGTTGGTTTCTCATTTAGTAGAAAATATTAACAGTTCTCCATAGTTGTTTTAACAGTTTATACTCCCATCAGGAGTGCGTGACACTTCCAGTTGCTCAATAGTCTCAGCAAAACTTGAGATCTTTTTTAGCCAATCTAATGAGTTTGCATTTCCTTGATTTCTAATTATTTTGACCATTTTTTCATATGTTTATTGGCCATTTGGATATTTTCTTTTGTGAAGTCGTGTATTTAATTTGTATTGCTTTGCCTTTCTCTTGTTGATTTATAGGAGTTTTTTACATAGTTTAGATTTGAGCCCCCTGTCAGTTACATTGTGCAGGAGGCTGAATAATGGTTCCGTAAATGTATCAGGTCCTAATCTTTGGAACCTATAAATGTTACCTTATATGGTAAAGATTTTGTGGGTGTGATTAAATTGAGGGTCTTTGGATGAAAGATTATCCTGGATTATCTGGATGGATTGTAAATGCATGCAACCAGATGCATCATTTTAAGAGGGAGGCAGAAGAAGATTTGGTACAGACACAAAAGATAAGGCAACAAAGAGTTAGGATTAGCGGACATTTGCTCCTGTCCAAAGCATCCAAGAAGACATTTGGTCAGAATACAAACATTGAACCTCGTTCAAATTACATGGAACATTATTATTTTTGTTTTGTTTTGTAATTCATGAAGAATCTTGGATTTCATGTTGATTCTTGTTCTTCCTCGTTATGAAGTTTGACAGGGTTACTCTGAAATCAGTGAGCAATTGCTCTCAAGTATAGGCGTATATTGACCTGATTGTTGGCTTCTATTCCTTACCTGTGAGCAGTTTTGGTGATATGGACGATTCTGTTGGTGGCCATAGTTGTGATCACCAAGAACCTGGGTGATAATTTATTCATGGCTCTGCTGTTCCTCTTCACACTTCAGGGACCTTTTGGCATGGACCAAATGTCTCCATGAACATTCTGAACAGGACCAAATGTCCTGCAAGGGCAGTTAGAGCCTTGATTGTTGCAGCCATCAGAAGCTGGAAGAGGCAAGGAACAGACTCTCCTCTAGGGTCTGCTGACACTTTGATTTTGACCCAATGATACTGAACTCAGACTCCAGTCATTCAGAACTGTGAGATAGTACCTTTCAATTGGTTTAATTCATCAGGTTTGTAGTAATCTGTCAGAGAAATTTTAGAAAACGAATATATTTGAGTTGCAATTATCATCTCCACTGTATAGCTTGTGTTTTTATTTTTTTAATTGTGTCTTTCATGAACAAAAGCTCTCAATATGAATGTGGTTCAATTTATTAATCTCTTTCTTATGGTTAGTGCCTTTTTCTTGCCATGTTTAAGAAACATTTCCCTGTCCTAATGACATAAGGATATTCTCCCATGTTATCTTGTTTTACCTTTCATGTTTATGTTTACCAACCATCTAGAATGGATTTTTGTATATAATATGAGGTAGAGAGGTGAGGTTTTATTTTTTCCCCTGTAAAGATATCCCTTGGAATTGGGGCCATTTATTAAAACAACTATTCTTCCCTTTCTTTCTTCAGAGGCACCTTTCTTGTGAATGAGATAATTGTATATCATAGATCTGTTTGTCTATTTTCTTATCTATTTTGTTTTTCATTTATTTGTCCTTGCACAAACACATCTGTCTGAATTAATGTAGACTTATAATAAGTCTTGGTATTAGGCAAAGTAAATTCTCCCATCTGGTTGTTCTTCAAGGTTGTCTTGACTATTTGACCTTTACATATCAATAACTGTTTTACAATCATTAGGTCAATTTGCACCAAAAAATCTGATGGAATTTTTAATTTTATTGACTCTATAGAACAATTTGGAGAATATTGGGACCTATAAAAAAATAGCCTTCTAATTCATGAACACGATATTCCTTTCCATTTATTTAGGACTTACTTTGTTTCTCAAGATAATATTCTAAATTTTTCATTAGAAAGTGTTTGATGTTGTGATTATTATAAATGGTAACTTGAAAATGTCATTTTCTTAACTCTTTGTGGCTGGTAAATAGAAATATGAATTTATTTTTTAAAATACTGACCTTCTATCAAGCCAAATGGCTACAGTCACTTATTTAATATTAAAAAAATGTTGCTTTTACGTGTTTCTGTATACATAATCAAATTATGTACACATAAATTATCATTTTTCCTTCTAAAATTCAGATGTTGCTTTCTTTCTTTTATTCTTTTTCCCCCCTTTATTTCATTGATGAGTCTCTCTACTACAGTTTGAATAGACAGGCTAATAGTGGGCATCCATATCGTGTTCCTGATATCAGAGGAAAAGATTTACCACTGAGGATGAAATTTGCTTAGATTTTTTGTTGTTGCTTTTATTTACTAGATTAAGAATGTTGCCTTCTAATCTTAATTTTGTGGAGTTTTTTTTTTTTTAATCACAAATTTATAAATGCTTTGCTCTGGATGTTATTTGAGATGGCAATTTGATATTCCACCCTTTATCCTGTTTAATGTATTAAATCACATCAATTAATTTTCTAATATTAATAAACCTAACCTGGTAGTGATATATTATTCTTTTATATATGACTAGATTTGATTTGTCAATATTTTGGATGTAAATATTTGCACCCATTCTCATCCATATGATGGCCTATAATATTCTCTTTCTGCAACATTCTTTTCAGATTTTGGCATCAACATTATCGTAGCCCCATAAAACAAGTTTGGATGTATTTTCCCTTTTTCTATTTTATGGGAGAGTTTTTGTTTTTTTCAAGGTTGACATTATTTCTTCTTTATATTATTAGTAAGTTTTATTGAAACTGTCTGAGCCAGAGTTTTGTTGTACAAAAGATTTTTATTTATGGATTCAAATAAAATTATTTATGCATTCAAGAAAAGTATTTTGTTCTTATGTCAATTTAGTAGGATGTACTTTTATATGAATTTTATGTCATCATAGATTTTCCAATTTATTGGCATAAACTTTTTTTTTTCAATTCTTGCATTTATATTCTAATGGAGTTGGGGGGAAATTTAGCTGTAACATCCAATGAAACAGTCAATCGAATCCAGCGGTTCTCAGATTGTGATTCCTGGACCAGCGGTATCAGCACCCCTGGGAACTTTTAGAAGTGCAAATTCTCCCCCATCCCAGAAACTCTGGGGTTGGGGCTGTATTTTAACAAGTCCTCCATCCAGGTAATTCTGAAGTTTGAGAATCACAGATCTAAAAGTTGAACTAGACATTAGCAGCTGAACACAGCATAAAAGAAAAGTAATAAGTCAAACATTCTCTCTGAAACAAGAATTCTTTTTCCATTAATCTGGTTCCATTAATCTGGACATGGCATAAACTTTTTGTAAAATCATTTTATGGTCTTTTCAAAGTCTGTATGATTTGAAGTAATGTTCTTTTTCATTCTTGCCATTGGTCATTTGTGCTTTTACTTTTTTTTTTTTTTTGTCAGTAGCACCAGGGGACTTTTTTTTTGTTTCTTAAAGATTTTATTGGGGAAGGGCAACAGTGTGTATTTCTAGGACTTTATTGGAGAACAGTGTGTTTTTCCCCTGGACCCATCAGCTCCAAGTCAAGTTGTTGTCCTTCAATCTTAGTTGTGGAGGGCGCAGCTCAGCTCCAAGTCCAGTTGCAGTTAACCGATTTAGCCATCCGGCCGTCCCTCTGGAAGCTCAGCAGCTCATTGTCTTCAATGTAGTTGTGGAGGGTGCAGCTCACTGGTTCATGTGCGAATTGAACCCGCAACCCTATTGTTCAGAGCTTGCGCTTAACGAACTGAGCCATCAGGTCGCCCCCCAGGGGACATTTTTATTGTTATTATCAATGATCCAAATTTATCTCCAAGGTTCCTCCTTATAGCTTTTATCTTTTATAGTCCCTGTATTCTATTTCCTTAATTTATCTTTCTGTTATTTTTCTATCTCCCTGGGATGAATGCTTAGGGGCTACTGACTTTTATCTTTTTTTTCCTTATCTAATATATGTATTTTAGGCAGCTTCACCCTCAGCTTTAGGTCTTCCCTTGTCATGGTCCAAGCTTCTGTCCCTCTGCCAGAGAAGGAACACTGCTGTTACTCAATACCTCAATGCTTGCCATCCTGCTGTGGCTGGAGGAGAGGAGCTTCTTTTTCATTTTTTTTTTATACTGAAAGACCTACTCTTATGCAAGCACTTTATCAATGGGTATTGGAGTAGGGCCATCTCAGTGACCCTGTCTCGACTCCAGATTTTGTATCTCTCTTTCTCCCCGAAGAGCAGAGTGTTTGGGTTTATTTATTTATTTATTTTTCCTCCAGTTCCCTTCTCCTATTTGCATTGAGTTTTCATGAGATCCCTAAGGGTGATAATGTTTCCTACCATTTCTCCTAAGGCTTGCTTTTTTTCACGGGGAAATGAAGAGAAGGTTCTGGGTAGGGTGCTGTGCCTTTTCTAAAAGTGGCTGCTCTTCGGCTCCAATAAGCCTGCACCTCATATGAGGCTTTCTCATCACTCTCATTGGTCTGTTTTTGTGAGAAGGGCCTGTGAGCTGGTATGAATTTTCCTTGTGTCTGTGGTTCCCAAGTGTTCCATATTCTCTTGCTATCTCATTGTTGGCCTCCAGTAACTTGTTAAAAATGTTAGCTGAATTCTTCTTCCAGATGTTCTTTGGTATCTGCTCCAGGTAAGCAAGTGCTTGTGTTCTGTCTCTGGAGATGAGTGCCTTTCCTTAGATTTCACGTTAGTTTGTGAATTCACCTCTCTGATAAGTTCAAGAACAGTTGTATGTTTTTTTGATTGTTGAAGGTGTTGTTGTTTTAAGGGTGGTGGCAATCTCCTGTGTAGAACCAGATATTCATTTTTAAGTCATTAATTGTCAAGAGGTAACGACAATCTTAGTCCCAGAGATCAGCTCAGTCTGAGGTTTTTCTAGGTCAATAGTAATAAAATGAGATAGAGTCTAGAATAGTCTGAAAAGGGAAGCGGTAGATAAGTGGGCAGTGGTGTTATATCCCTATTAACTTTGCCTGACTTTGTTACAGAGTCCAAATGTAACATTATTTCCTCTTTGAGAGAGATGAATAGAACCAAAAGTCATTAGGCTAAATGCAAAATTAGCTCCTTTGGAGTCAGATCTAACAAAAAGAAAGAAACAACCAAACAAAAATCATGGGTGAGATGTTAAGGTCTTCATAAGTCATTAAAATTTAATGCTTCTTTTTATTTCATTTGATTGATTTTGAAACCATTCATCAGTGTTTTCTCAATTATACATTATGACAAAGTATTCTGGGAATGAAATTAAAGGACCATAAATCACATAGAACAAACACTTAGAACACTGCTTAGAGATACTACCATTAAATGATTAAGTTCACCCTTTATTCTTCAAGGTGACAAAGTGGATAATGAAAAGTAGAAGTCAAACTGAATGGGAGGTGAAATCCAACATATTCCAATTAATGTAAATCCTAGATAGGTCACTGCTTAAGAAATTCAAAGGCTCCCTTTCTAAGCTGTAATTCTTGTGCAATGAGCAGTGTAGTTTTCATTAGAACTCTGTGGCCAGCAGAAACATCCACTTAATTCATTTTACTAGCAAGTATTTTTGTACTTTTGCATGAATAAATAAAAAAGACTGGCTCAAGCAGACCTGTTTCTTTCCTTTGGTGCTTTTCATAATAAAGGGCTAGTCTCAGTTTTAGGGTGGTCCTACCATCCTGCTCACAGTCTCTCTCTTCCAAGATATCTGAGAGCTACATTGTGTGGACTCTGTTCTCTTTACTTTCAAGAAGACATCAGTTACTCAAGGTTGTGGGAGGAAGGGAAAAACACAGGTCCTGTCAGACACCTTATTGTCCATTAAAGCTTTATCTTTCAAAGGGAACCCATATACTTCTACTTTGCAGTTTAGGTAGGTTTTAATATAGAAAATAGGGTGCCGGTGTTGAATCAATTGTAACAGTTCTCCAACAGAAAATCAAATTGCATAATAGATTAATCTGTGTGGCTTTCTTAATTTTATTATTATTATTATGATTTATTTTCTGTGCCCTGTTTCCATTTTTTTTTTCTGTGAAGAAAATACAGTTTTCAGATATTTGGCTGGTTGCTTTTGCATGGTGCCACTGCATCTATTTATCTTGATACAAACTTGCTATGGTTTATTCTCTAAGTATGGAAATGTATTTAAGCTGATTATTTTTCTATGTCTGACCACCATCAATAAGTTTACGATTGTTATCCAATCTTTCTTGTACACTCATGAGCTAAGAATGGTTTTACATTTTTTGAGTGAATTTTTAAAAATCAGAAGAATAATATTTCATAACAGATAAAATGTATATGACATTCAAATTTCAATGTTCCTGCATAAAGCTTTATTGAAGTACAGCCACACTTATTTGTTTTCAAATTATTTACGTCTGGTTTCTGCTACAAAGGCAGAGTTGAGTAGCTGCCATAGAAAGGTATGGTCCACAAAGCATAAAATATTTATTACCTGCCAATTTACAGAAAATGTTTGCTGACCTCTGCTGTATATAAAGCATCTAGACTGATCAAAATGAGAATATTCCAAGGAGAAAGAAGTGTGCCAAACAGTGGACAATGCAAAGGGGTGGATATTGGCATTATTATCGTAGGAATATAATGTATCCTCAAATATATTGTTTATTTAGAAAGTAATGTATTTGACATTTCTGGTTATATGCAGCTAAGGCTGATACCTTCCCAGGAGTGCACACACCATAATTTGGGTTTTAATCATTTCATATGAAGAACAATTTTAAAATAATGGAAATGATTACTCAAACCACACATAGAAGTCAATACTGCTTTTCTATCCTCACAACCCATCAATATTTGTTTTTTCTTATGTTCTGGTCAGTCAGTTTTTATAATCTCATCGTTATTTCACATCAGAGACTTTAGAAGGAATTTTTTTTAAAAAGAAAAAATTATAATTAGAAATATTGAATACTTGATAACTACCAAAACTTCAATTTTTAAAATATATTATTAATCAAAGGATTGTTTGATATTCAAAGTTCAGTAAAAAGTAACTTTAAAATTGCTTTTCTCATGAGTACAACAATTGGATTTATTACCAGTGAGGGATATCAATGTTTCAGGGATATTTTGGTAGAAAATTACTATTCTTTTATATTTATTTATTTGAAACATTTACTGACAACTAACTTATTTATACCAAACTTATATTTTTTTATAGTCTTTCCAATGTCAAGACAATGCTTTTACACTGAAAGCTTCTATAGTTTCTTACCAGGGCTAAGATTCCATTATTAAGTTTGCTAGTCTAGTATTAGATATTAGCAAGTTAATGTGGATATTATTTCTTTGTTAAACACTAGTTCTGTCTTTTTCACAAAGTCAGTTTTTTATTTTCCCAATGTAAGTTGAATTAAATTGATGTTTCCTCAAGGACAAATGTTCCATCGTATATTCATAATGTAAATAGTAAAGGATAATAAAGAATGTCTAAATGATATGTTTGTGGACCTAAATGATATTAATACAGACATAACAACATTTCCCTTCTCCCAGTGTTTATTAATTTGATTGCAAAAAAATGCATATTGGTCATGTAAAGATGATGTATTATATTTCCTAAGGCTAGCAAAACAGAGAATTGTATGTCAAAGATGACCAGGAAGCAGAGGTAAACTTTCTTAAATATGGGTAAAATCAGGGCAAATTGTACGGACCAAAAAAGAATTCCTACAATCTTCTAAATGTTAAAACAGCAGGAAAGCATTATTGATGTTTTTTGTACCGTCCTGGGTTTTTATTCTTAAAATTAACTCTGGAAGAGAAATGGTGAAACTCATTCAAATTATTTTGAAAAATATATTTGTATTTTTACAAAAAATAAAAGTTTCAACCACAAAAAGACATAAAACTTGATTTGTGTAATATTCGTGCCTAAAACTTTCTGGGTTTTCTTTTTTTCCAGTGTGGTTCAAATCACTTTAATTCAATAAATATTTCCCAATGCCTCTTATGTGCCAGGTATTGTGTTAGGCTCTGAAGAGGATACAAAGTTGGTCAACACATAGACCTGGTTCTGATGGTACCCACAGTTCAACAGTTGATATAGAATGTAGACCATATCTATGTGACCAAAATGTACTAGGTAGGACTATGAGGAAAAAGATTTGAAGTGGTAGTTTGAGCTCTGATTAGAGGGAAAATTTTGAATGTCATGATTATAGTTTGAACTTTATTCTGTACTCATTAAAAACTTTTGAGGAAAGGGCAATTATGATTATGGTTGTGCTCAAAAGCCATAGAAGGAAAATGTGAGCAAAGTTTTCTTTTGTTTTGTTTGTTTTATTGTGTTATTTTTCTCCTTTCAAACACTATTCTCATCTGTGTTAAGTAATATGGGGGTGAATATCCAATTAATAATATAGACTATTGTATATTCATGACACTTTTGACATCACCATTATTTCCTTCTTTCTGGAAATTGTTTTTGTTGTTATAGACAGACTTTCCAGTAAACATAGCAAACTGGAATTATTTAATGTCAGTGTTATAGGGATTTAACAAAATAGAAATAATGATGATTTAAATAACTCTTACACTGAATTTATTTAGTAACCTGATTAATTCCATAACTTTATTCCATATTTTATTCCTGATTTTCCATAACTTTACTCATCTCAATATGGACCTGGTTGCCTTTAAACATTTTTGTTTTAATTAAAAAAATAAAACCCTCTAGATCCCATCACAACATTTTTTTCTATTTGGGATTATGTTATGGGTAAGTTTGCCCACAGCTGCAGACAACCTCTAAGAAACATGTCCACAGCCAGAGAAAAATCATTAACCTTATCTTACCCTGATTTAGTCAATTTTATGGCTCCTATAAACTCTTCATAAGGATAGACAGACTGTCTTTTTAAATTTCCAAATTGGTTCAATTTTTTTTCTGCATTGAAAATCTCATAGAAAATCATTAACCTTAATTTTGATCTTTAGCATTTTTAACACTGTATGAAATAATCTGAAGGAGAGAGAAATAATGATTATTACTCTTTGTATCAATCAGGGTTTTAGCAGAAAAACAGAACTGCCATGAGAATTATGGAATAATGGACTCATTATAGGAATCAGATCTTATGTAGTTGTGGAAGAAGCTGAGAAATAAGCACTGAACACAGGCCAAAAGACGCCAAGAACAAAATAGGACCCCCCCTTCCCTGCATCTGCTTCCACCGTGTCTAACCACATGGCATTCAAAGCACAATGGCTACTATTTAATTTCCAATTTCCAAACTTTGTGTAAATTTCTCTTTTGCCTAACTTTAACCAGAAACTATGTAGGGAAGGGGACTCTGAGAAACAGTTTCAGCTCACCCAAGTTGACATACCATCTTTCCCCAAAAATAAGACCTAACCAGAAAATAAGCCCTAGCATGATTTTTCAGGATGACATCCCCTAAACATAAGCCCAAATGCGTCTTTTGGAGCAAACCTTAATATAAAACCCAGTCTTATTTTTGGGGAAACACGGTAGTACAAGACTACCACACTCCTATTTTTTAAAGTCATTTACATATTCATTCATTTATTCAGCAGTTATTTAATAAATACTTACCACTTGCCAGGCTTCTTGTTAGTTGCTGGAGATATCAGTTCTAAACCAGAATGTCTCCTCTCCTCAAAATTCAACTTCTTCTCAGGGATGAAAATATAAGAAGCAATTAAAGTGTAAGGAGAAATTCAGGTGAAAATGGGAGAGATTAGCTGATCCCCTTCCAAAAGAGTTTACCAGGGAAACCTTCCTAGACAGTGAGACTTCTAAACTAAATACCTCATGGATAAGCAAGTATGATTGATGGGGGAGAGAAGTAGGAGAAGGAAAGTAACCTGTGAAATGCCCTAGGACCACGAGATATCATGGTGTCTTGTGAGAATTGAAAGAAGTTCGGGTTGACTAGAATACTGGGTCCCCAGGAGAAGTGGGTAACCTATGAAGATCAAATTACTGATTCTTTGGTAACTGTTTATACATGTATTTAATTTTTTTCCTGCTCCTATACTCATTTTGGTAGTAATTCAGTTTATACGAGGATTTTCATTTTAAAAGTTCCTCTCATCCTAGGTAAGAGTAGGTTTCAATTATTGTCTCACACCAGTTATTTTAGAAAGAATTAAATCAGATAGGAACTGCATTTTATTTTAAAATCTCAATTTAAAATTGTCTAAAAGTATAATGTAAACAAGAACACGTGGTTAAGCAAACTTTTTCTCTATATATACTCTTCTAGCAACAAGTCCTTTACTTCTGGGTGGTCACTATTGTGGTCTTTGTTTTTATACAAAGGGAAATATAGAAGGACTCTCCTGTAAATTATACCACAATAGAATTTTGCTTAGCATTAGACTGCTAAGACACTTCCACCGTTAGTTCCTGTGTTTATTATTAGCATGGTCAGTCTCTAGTTACAATGATGTGCTGCACTATTCAAAACTGAAAAATTGATATATTTTATGGAAAGAGGAAGCAAATGCTTCACCTTAGATTCAAATACCCAAGCTATAAAAACTAAAATGTATATTCAATAAAGTAGATGACTGCACAATGTATACAGAAAAAAAGCAAAAGCTTTCCTCTGTCTACAATACCCAACTGTAAAGAAAAGAAAAAAAATCAATAATAAATATAAAACAATTATGCAAGTAAATAATAATAAGAAAAATAAAAATACGCAGGTTCTAAATAATGTAACAAGTTCCAATCAGATTTCTAGCGGGAGTTTTTTTACAGTTTTAAAGGTGATTTTTTTGTTTGTTTTAAGTAATAGTTAGTCTATGTTCAGAAAACATAAGACAATCTTTTATAATAAATTATAATCTACAAATATCAAATCAATGTAATACTGGTACAGAAATAGGTAAGCAGATTGATGGAGAGGTATAAAAAACACAAGAACAGATTTCAGTGTTTGAATATCTGTGTGCATGTTCATGTGTGTTTGGGATTCAAATATAATACATGTATCATTTTAAATCAATGGATGAATGATTATTTCATAAATGGTGTTAGATTTTAATTTGGTACAAAATATAATGGGATATGCATATATTATATTTGATAGAATTCTGATAAATTCAGGGTAAGATTTAAAAATTGAAAACATACTCTTCCTTTCCTGCAAGTTGATTGACTAAGATAACATGAAAAACTTCCCACATAAACATAGAAATGCTGGGGGGTGGGAGAAGAAAATATAAAAACCAAAAAACTGACCTCATAGATAAAATCACAAGAAAGAAAGATACTTGAAATAAATAATACTTCCCATTTCGCCTGGGACAGCCCTACTGTCCAAGAGTAATTGGACTTCCAAAAATCTGTTGGTTTGGATGAGTCCAGTAATTGTAAACAGGAACTAGAAACTCATGAACAATTACTGCACCTGGTCCTAGAGTAGGGTGTGGAGTATAGTGGGAATGGAGTTTGTAATTGTGACGTTAGTAAGTTAGAGCATAAGTTAATGCTCATGTGGCAACAGGAGATGAGATCTAGAATCCACCTAAGACGGGGAGTTGGGGCCCTAGAAGTCTGCACTGTAGTGAATGATATGCTGCTAGATCCCCTTTCAGGAATGAAGAACATATTACCCCAGTCATTAGAAGTAACACAGAGAGTTCTCTTCCACTAGCCCCTTTTGGAAATTGTCTAGCTAAAGAGAGCTGTCTCACCAAAGCCATGGCTCTTTCTCAGCATTGCCGGCATCCAATGACTGATTGACAGGGCTATAAAATACAGCCTGGCCCTATTTCCTCAGTGGGAAACAATTATAAAGAGCCATACCAACTCCAAAGCCACATGTAGAGGCAGCAGAGGCATTTAATGTAACTGCAGCACAGCTCAACTTTATCTACTGTCCACTCTTATTTCCTTCCCCAGGTATTAATCCCAAAAGCACTTCCTAACAAATGGCTTGAACACTAAACATTTTCTCAGTCTGTTTTCCAGAGAACCCAATCTGTGACATGTATGCTTGGTGAAAGAGTAGGCTAGAGATAATCTGCCTAAAGGCACAGGAGGGTTATCTGTCTGTTCCAAGATCCTCTGTAGGAGAGGAAAAAAAGACTGAGAAATCTAACCGCTGGATGTGGGCCTCCCATGTGGTTCAGGAAGTGTCATGCTGAAAAATTATCATGAAATTGATCCTCAGCCAGAGATAACACCTCCCTTCACTGACATAAAAAGGAATACTAAACTTATTTCAAGAGGCAGTAACACCACCCAGACTGCAAATGATTTCCATAGGAAAAAAGAAGCAGCATTAGTAAGATGAGCTCACAATAAAAATTTACAAAACACATAAGAAATATTCACTATGAATTAATTGGTAGACATAAATATGCTAAAGCATTGAAGTTTCAAGAATTTAGGATAAGTAGGTTGAGAATTTAAAATTAGTATTTTTAAATGAATAGATTTAAAAATAATCGGATCCTTAGAAAATATTAAATTTTAAAACAACTAATGTGAACTTCTAAGATGAAACAAAAACATTGTAATTAAAGGAGGAAGAAAGTCTCAATGGACAGATTAATTTTAAAGAAACTGAAGAGAAAATTAGTAATTTGGAATACAGAAGTGAAAAAATTACTCAGAGTGCAGTACAAAAATATATGGAAATTATAAAAGAGGTTATGACACACAGATGATATAATGAGATGGTTCAACACATATCTACTATGTTTCAGAAGGACAGAATAGAGAGAATGACAGTAGACAATACTTGAGAAAACAATAGCTAAACATTTTTTTTGAATACATACGAGTCATGAATTTAAGATTTGTGAAGCAAAATGAGTTAACAATAGGATAATTACTCATAAAAATAAACCATCACCTAGACACAACTTAGTGAAAATGTATAAATACAAAGTGAAAATGTATAATACAAAGTGAAAATATAAAAGACAAAGAAAAAATCTTCAAAACAACTGAAAAAACCCTAGATCACCTACAAAGGAAAAACAGTTAGACAAAGTTAAAATGTCTCCAATAGTCCAAAATGTCAACAATAGAGATTAAAAGGCAATTAGAAAATAGCTTCAACTTTTGAAGGGACAATAAATGTTATATGAGAATTCTAGACTCAGCTAAACAGTTGTTTAAGTATACAATTCTATTTATACAGATATAGAATATATACAGGAAATAATTTGCTTGTTTTCAACTCCTTAAGATAATTGAATTTTATCCTCTCTACACAATTGCAATAAGAAATCATTGACAATGGTCAAAGATTAGTTTTATATCATTTATGGGGTCTTTGCAGCTAATGCAATAGTTTAACAACATATTTATCACACACACACACACACACACACACACACACACACACAAAGTTAGATCACACAGGAATATGATTTCTCTTTGACAGAGAGTGTTAACTTAGGCTCAGGAATACTTCTCCAGGTCTCTTCACTCTAGTACTTTTGTTCTCGTGACTATACCACACAAGTTAAAACCCACCAAGTAATCAAAAAACAAGCTGTCACGAATGTTGGGATTTTTGTGAGTGCCAGATAACATGCTAGAATGATGTTTTGTGTTTGAAGTCTAACTAACTGAAATTTTTCCAAATGTCATCAAATTTTGTTTTGCAAATTGCTGTGAAACCATTGCCTCATTCTTATTTTACTCCTTGATTTAAGACTTTTAAGTGAAGAGTCAGTTTGTTAAAATTGTGTGTGTTTTAGGAGTAAATTTTAGTTTTAAGCAGGTATGAGTCATGTTGCATTTCTACAAGCCCTGAATAAGGTAATAAAGGCAATAACTGGTTTAGTATTATTTTCAGTATTCAGTTGTACCTCTCTTATGATTTTCATCACCTGACTGCTGTAATCTTGTATGACTTTCATTCTTTTGCAGAACTTAAGTTGATGTTTCCACTTTCTGTTTATCAAATACAACTCTCCTTTATTTTGTTTCACTAGTTAATTATCATTTCCTTTTACTGCCCTATATACAACTGTGTCAAATTAATGTTAGCATTTCCGTTTTAAAAATCAATGCTGTAATTTCTAGTAAAATGTAGTATTTCTGGTTGTACATAATTTGTTTGCCTTGGATATAAGAATATATTTAGTGCTTTCAATTTGCAAGTGAGAACGTTTTCATAAGTGAGGTCCAGAGTGCCATCAATGTTATTGGCACCCATTTTATTCCCTTCGGGAAGAATGAATCATCAGTAACCAAATATATTGAATAATGACACCTATGATTCTAAAAGAGCTTTTGAAAAGCACAGAGGGTTCCACAGATGTGTTCAAGAAGTTGCGTGACACACCTGAGAAATAAGGCATCAACTAACAGTAACTTGTATCTGTTTGCTATTTTAAGTATAAATGACTTACCCTGAAGTTGAGGAGATAGATTGTTCAACAGTAACAAGAAAAAAGCCATATACCAGGTAGGATGAAATATGCCTTCAATAGAAGTCAAACGGCATATATTGTGGTCCTTCAGACGATGGACTGATTAATGCTCTCTAAGAGGATTCAAGTAAAGCTTAAGGCAAAAAGAGGCATTTGATCTGTGATGTCCAGCAATGCTTTCCAAAGGTGGAGAATAAGTAGGGGAACAGAGCAGATTAGATTACCTAATGTTAAGTTTTGATAGATGCCAACAGAGTCAGTTGAAAGAAAAATTTAAGGTTTTCATAATTTTCTTGAAAATAATAACATATACAAGTACCTGTTGTTAAGTGCTTACTTGGTGCCTGACAGTCTACTTCAGCTTAATAAGAATTGTTTCATCCAATACACTATGTATGGTATGATGTAGGTATTATGATCCTGTTTAACTGATGTGGAAACTGAGGCTTAGTGAGTCTTTTACTGAACTTTAACTGAAGGTGAAATAGCTCAGTTAGTACTAGCTATATTCCATTTATATTGCTGTGTAACAAGTTACCATAAACTTAGTAGCTTAAAACAATTCCCAAATTCCCATTTATTATCTCACAGGCCTGTAGGTCAAAAGTACAGGTACAGGTTATCTCAGTCCCCTGCTCAGGGTCTCACCAAGCTGAAATCAAGGTTTTAAACAAGGCTGTGATTCTTATCTGAGGCCTGGGGCCTCTTCCAAGCTCATCTGTTGTTATTAATAGCATGATTCATTTCTCTGTGTCTGTGACTAAGGTTCCTGCCCTCTTGCTAGCTGTTGGCTGGAGACCATTCAGCAACTAGAGACTGCCCATAGTTCCTTGTCAACTGACTGACTACCATAGGCAGTTCACAATATGGATGTTTGCTTTCTGCAAGCCAGCGGAAGCTGATCCCTCTAACTTCTAAATACCTCTATTGACTGCTATGGTGGAGCCTTATATAATGTAAGGTAATCACTGAGTGACAATCCTATTACCATTTGGCATAAAATTTAACCTAAAAAATGAGCAATTATCCCATCATATTCACAGGTTCCACCCACACTTGAAGGAAAGAGACTATACAGGGTGTGTACCCTAGGGGGCAGACATCTTGGAGGCCCTCTCAGAATTCTGCTTCTCATGCAAAATACACTCACTCCCTTTCCAAAGTTCCCAGAAGACTCATCCCATTACAGCATCAGCTGTAGTCTAAAATCTCATCATCAAAATATAAATTTTCATAATTTCATCAGGTCAAGCCCAAAATTGTATCTAAATCTCCTTAAAGTCAAAAATCTCATCATCTAAATCATCTTAATGAGGTGCAGATGAGGTTCCTGCTGTAAGCCATAAATACAACTCTTGGGGCACAATTCCTCTCCATCTGTAGATCTATAAAAGTAGGGACAAAATGCCTGCCCTCAACACTCCCCACATACATAGTGAGACAGGCATGGATTATAGCTATACATATTCTGGTTCAAAAAGGAAATGGAAGGTAAAAAGGAGTCACTGGTGCAAAGCAGTTTCCTAATCCAGCTGGCAGATGAGACTTTCTTGATTTTTTGTAAAGACTAAATAATTCTTGGTGGCTCTTAGTTCTATCCTCTGGATACTTGGTTTCACCTTCTGAGTCATCCTTCCTTTTTATGAAAAGTAGCACATGTTTGCAATTGAGTAGTTCATCATCCTGCTTCCAGGCATTAGACATTTTTTTTTTTTTTTTGGGGGGGGGGGCTGTCTGACAACCTCCATTTATTTGTATTTCTTCTGTACTTTTCAGGCCAAGCTTGCAACTTTGTGGGCTTTTTATGGGTTCCCATGGCATTCACTCCACTAGACAAAAGCCATACCCACAGATCTTTTTGAGATAACCCCTCCTTTCTCTTTGATTCCCCTTCTTAGACGTCCTCCTGTTTGGTTGAGCTCAGTGAGACAACTCTTTCTTTCTTTCTTTCTTTCTTTCTTTCTTTCTTTCTTTCTTTCTTTCTTTCTTTCTTTCTTTCTTTCTTTCTTTCTTCCTTTCTATTTATTTTTAATACTTATATTAAAATATAGCTAACATGCAATATTATACTAGTTTCAGGGGTACACCATAGTTATTCAACATTTATATTCCTCCTGATTATCAACAACCACAGGGAGGTTTGGGGCCAGCCTATTTTGAATCTCTGCCCCACTACCAGTCTTGATGTGGCTTCTGTTCAGCCAGACTTCAGGTGGTTTTCCAGGTTGATTGTTCTGTAATTTAGTTTTAATTTTAATATGTTCACAGAAGGAGGATCTCATAATGTTTATCTTCTCTGCCATGTTGGATTTCAGGGAGCCCTAATTTCTTGAAATAACATGTATATGACTGAATCTTTTGACATTTTTCTATAAGCAGCTAGAAGAACCCAGGCAGAACCTTCAATGCTTTGCTTGGAACTCTCCTCAACTATATGTCCAAGTTTATTGATTAAAAGCTCAGCTTTCCACATAACTGCATAAGACAGTTTCGCTAAGCATTTTGCCATTACAAAGATCTCTCTTCCTCTTGTTAAGAATGGAACAAGGAACATGTGAAAACTAATTAATATTTCTGCATGTCCAAACATCCCCTCCAGATACAGAGGTGTGTATCCTTTCACACATTTTTATCTGGTAACATAAATATATACCAACACATGTATACATATTTAAAGGGTACGCTATCTTTTCTTTCAAAAACACATTTATGTAAATGAAGATGTCAGCCAGCTGCCTCCTCATTCAGAGGCTCAATTAATGAAATTTTTGCTTCTAATCTCCCTCAAATTTTTGGCAGAATACATTTCTTCTGGTTGTGGGAGTCGTATCCCTGTTGTCTTACCATCTGTCAGTTGGGGATGTTGACATAAGAAATGTCCAAATGTGTAGAGAACTTTTATGAATTTATTTGAGCCCGACAGCAATTGCTGGGAAGCAAGATCTCAATGGATCGAGAAAGACTGACCTTTGTTAAGGAAGCCACAGGCCTAGGACATGACTACCCACCATGACCTGCTTTTAGTTAGGAATTTTTATCTTCAGACCAGCCCATGTGGTTACCTTCAGTCTCTTGAGTTTGTAAGGCTGGCCATGCAGGCCTCCCCTGAGCTTGTTAGGTTTAGTATGTGGCCCCCTTTTCATCCACAGAGAACACTTGTCAGCTCCTAGAGGTTGCTCTCACGTCCTTGTCACATGTCACTTCTCCATAGGCCCTCTCACGCTTCCAGTCTTTCTGGACTTTAGGAATAGTTGGGTCATTTTTTTAAGGGTTCAGCTAATTAGGCCAGGCCCACCTGGGCTTTCTCCCTTTTGGTTAACTCAAAATCAACTGATAAATAACTAATTATAGTTGTGATAGCCTATTATACCGGGGGTGCCAAAAAATGTATACACATTTTAAGAAAGGAAAAAAACTATTAAAATTATAATACTTAATATATACTGATAACAAAAGATGAATACAAGTCACATTTGACTTCTGCAATTACAAGAGGTGCTCAAAGTGGTTACAATCAGTGTCCAGACACTTCTGATTATAGTGAACTACTACTTGAGCAACATTGACCAAAGTGTCCACTTGTATACATTTTTTTGGCACCTGCAGTAGTCTCAGGTTTTGTTCAATTCAAAGGGAGTTGATTATAATAGGTATGCATACCAGGAAGTAGGAATCATGTGAGCCATTTAGAATTCTGCCTACCACAGTGGCATAGCTATAATCCAACTCTAGATCTCTTTTACTCTAAATCTCTTTCCCTTAGTATTATGCTATACTGCCATCTCCTATAATTATTTTGAAACATATTTTTTAATTTAATATGCTAAACAGCATAGATGTATGCTTTTTCAAAGTATCAACCATAGGCCGAATTTATTTACTTCCCACCAATGAAGAGATAAATCTATATTTGCTCAGAAATATAGGCATTTGTTGTAGAAACATTTTACATATGTAAATATTAACTACAATACTTTTGAACTGGTACAGTTAATGTAACTAAATTTTTTTTCTACCCAATCAATTTAGTTGAATAAAATCTATTATATGTTCCAACCAATGAAAACTAGATTGGCACATTACTGTACATATTCTCAGATTATATTGTTGGTAGAGTTCCATTTGACTAGTAACAAATAATAAAGTACAAGATATCCTTTTTTTTAATCTCCCTGAAGTTAGCAAGTTGGTTATAAACATGTAGGTCTGATATAGTGGCCCTTTGGTGCTAGGGACCCATGCTTCATCTATGTTGTTGCTCAGCCATGCTAAATACATGTCTTCTATCACGTACTCGTTTAGCCACTGCCATAATTCCAGCGAAGAAGGGGAAGAACAGAGAGAGCATGGACATTTCTATTTAAGAGAGTAGCTAAAAGTTATTTCCTCCCACGTGCCATTTTTATCAGATCTAGTCAAATGGTCCTTCCTAGCTGCAAGGATCTTTAAGAAATTTTGTCTTTGCTGAACAGTGATGGATCCAGTCAACACTTTTATTCTTATATTAAAAAGGAAAAATGGAGACTGGAGGGTTATTAGCAATGGCTGCCACATGTTTTGGAATTGCTGCCCTGAGTTTTGCTGGCTAGTACTTTAGGTTGTTGTGACCAGTTTTGACCTATCATTTCTGGCTAATAAAAGGCAGGCAAATAATAGTGCAAAAAAATCACACCGGACATGAAAATCTAAAGTTTTACTGGCTTGGGGCAAACAAACACCTTTACGGTACCAACCGAATACAGAGAGGATAAAGATCAGTGGCCAATATGGTATCAATAGAAATTCTTTGCTTTACAAAGTACGTTATAAAAAAAAATACAACATCAATGCAGCTTGAAGAAAAGTGACAAAAATGTGTCAACAGTTGCCAGAAAAAAGTATGGTTCAGGTATTTGATTGCTTCAGAGGATATGAAGAACAGAGTATATGACATCATATAAGGACACAGGCACACAATTGTGTGACAAACAGGTACTGTGCATTTCGCTTAGCTCAGATTCAGATGATAAACTCATTCCCTGTGCTAAATAGAATGACTCTGTAAACCAGTAAACTAAAGTTACACATATAACTAGATTGATATTTGTCTATAACCACTAGAGAAAGCACATTTTCCTAATATGCTCATTTTTTTTTTATAATTGTCATTAGTTTGGTTTTAATGGTGTAACCATAGAATCAACATAGCTCTGAGAGCTATAAGAAATGTAATCAGATATTATTTAAACATTCTTAAGAATTGTGACCTGGCTATACTGTAAGATATGAAATAAATTCAGAATAATATGAAGCAGGGAATAGATGTCATTGAATCCTACTAAGTGGTAAAATGAGTAGGGTATGAGGCTATTGATTCAATCCAGACGGAAGATAATCTCTGCTAAAGTTTCTTGAGTTGAGAGGCCTAGTGCTGTTATCCAACTCCATTTGGAAGGTATGGACTTGAATCCATGGTTGTTATAGTGACTAGAAAAATTGGCCCAATTTGTCCCTCAGTGGGAAGGGAAAAATCCATCTGGATGTCTGCTGTCTGTTTTTTATCTTTCATTTTGTAGAAATGGTGATACCAATTTTCTTTTTTCCCTGTTGGTTACTTTTCTTTAAAACTCTGGGAGCATTAGAATTGCAAACATAGATGATAAGTGTAAATTATCATCATAGCCTTACTATGTTTTTGTTAAATCTAGAAATGGAGGGTGTTTTGTTGGTAATACTTTCACCAATTCATTTTATTTAATATTTTAAATATTTTAATAGGGAATTGGGAATAGTAGAGTATTTAGCTGGTTAACCTTAGATTCCAATTAATGTGTATATGAGTCCTTTTTTAGGACCCGCAATTTGTAGCTCAAAAGTTATAAAATAAAATAATTTTTCATGTTATTAATGAGCCTTAGGTGTCACTATATTTCAGAGTTTAATAGATTAGGGTTTCTAACATTATTTATATAATCTAGCAAATTCCTAACTTGGAGTACTTCAAAAAAACGTTAATATAATAAATTTATACATGAGTTGTAGCTGAAAGTGTTTAAAAGAATTTAATTAACTAAGTCTGTAAATGGTAGAGATTAAGAGATTTCAGTTTGTTTACGTTAGGTTGATTACACATTAGTCAAAAGCTCTCTTGAAAGATATTGTTAAGATTTACTCAATTTGTGAAAAGAATAATGGAAAATATAAAACAACTTAAAAATTGAACTTAAAACCTTGAGTAAAATATATCTGTGAATTTGTGACTTTATTAAATTCAATATCAATTTAAATAATCCAACTACCTGTGATTAATTTCCAGATACAGAAGTTATTCTCAGGGTCACCAAAATTTTGCACAGACAAATACCCATGAAGCAGAAGCATTGTAATACTTATATTTTTAAAAACAAAAGTAATGCCAATTTAAACAAAGCAAAGGTACATATAAAAAGTAAATAATCTTTGTGCACTTCCAAATACCCCCTTCCAATGGCACATTCTTTGCACAGTTTTTTCTCTACTAATATAAATATATTCATATATATGTATACATAAAGTTTATTTTCTCTTTTTAAAAAAAACACATTTCTTTGGACGAAGATCTTAAAACAACCAATTCACAAAAGAATTACAAACTGCCAATAAATATGTGAAAAAATGTCCAAACTCACCTTCAATTAAGCAAACATATATTAAGATAACTAGTTAATTTTCAATTTTTAATTAGGCCATTTTTTAGTGAACATACTTGGCAAAATTAGTAATGTGAAAAGAGCACTCATGCACATGGATGATGAAAACAGGCAGACTCTGGCAGATAATTTGGTAATATGTGTGTCAATTAGCTTAGATGTACCACATTCTTTGATCTAGTGGTTCTTTTCTAAATATTTATGGACAAGGATATTCATCAAGTCATGCTTATAAAAAATGGAATAAATTAAATATTCAAAGAAAGGACTCATTAAAAAATAGTGCTTTCCTTTGATGAACTATAATGCAGCTATTAACAATTGTGTTTTTAGAGTGTCGGTATGAGAATATAGCCTAGTGGAAAACTAAGATATAAACCTATATATAAATATATAAATATAAATAAATCTACAGTTCCTATATTTAAATCTATATAAACATGCTTCTAATTAAAATGAATATGTAATATGGAGATATATTTATAAGGAACAAAAGAAGACAGGAAAGTATTATAACATAATTTTAATATCTCAGGGTTGTAGAATTACAGAGTCTTCAATATGTTTTCCTTATGCATCTCTATATCCAAGTGTCTTGCAATGAGCATGGATTACCTTAATAATTACACACAAGAAATTATTTAAATTTAATAATAAAAATAATGGATGTTCACTTTTATGTATTCATTCATTGTATTCACTAATTCATAATTAGGCATCTTCCATCTTTAATGCAGCATATTTACTTTCTTGCTATTTGGCTCGTTAGTTTTTGTATTTTTTGATTTGGTTAATCAGTTTGGGGAATGAAATGAGAACACAGTCTTCCAATTCCAACTAAGTATTCTTTGCCTGAGACTACACTGCAAAATAAATAATTTGAAAATTAACTAAAAGAAGCACCAGAACACTAAAAGTGGGGGAAAAAAACAGTACAGATATATTTGTACAAAAGTTTAAAATCTTGGGCTTGTGAGAACTTTGGAGAATATTTTTGAAACACTGGCTATCCAAATAAAACAAGTTTGTCTGGGATGCAAATTCATAAACAAAATGGTTGTACAAAGTGAGAAAGGCATGAGTCTTTGTTTGCTTTGATATTATTTTTAACACTTTGAAATATTCCAGTAAGTGATTTGAATTGCAGTGTAGGAAACAACTGAGTCAACAAAATAACTATGACAATTTGATGCCATTTGAGGATATTGGCATTTTATAAAAGAAATTGTCTTGTAGAGTAGATGGTGGTTCTGGCTTAGGTTGCATCTCTTTTTCTCTTTTTCCCCCCTGGATGGAGATGGTTGCCACCAGGTTCAAAGCACTCTCTTGCCAATTCTAACACCCTGGAAATAATTTAAAAGGTGCAATGGATGAAATGCTTGAAGGTAATAGAGGCCTTTACAACTGTTTAGGATAGAAGGATATACTTGTACAGGTGATTTAGAGAGGAAACGTACAGATATATCATGTTAATTTGGCAAGTTTCACAGTTATTTTAGGATCATCGCCAAAAGTTCGTGATTCCATTCCTCCATTTACTCTACAATGTCAGGCCACAGTGGCCACTTAGCCTCTATTTGGATGTTACCAGAAATGGAGAACTGTCACTCTCTCTCTCGGGTTCTTAACTTGGGGTCATAGACACCATAGGAATGCCTAAATGAATTTCAAGGATCAGAAAATAACCTTGAAGTTATATGAAGTTAACAATTTCTACCTTTCTTTCCCCGCCTAAAGCCCCATCTGGAATGATGCAGAATTAGTCTAGTCACTCTGTCTGATTATAATCCTTTAAATAGAACAAATCATTCACCATTTTTCTGCTGAAATCTCCTCTAATCTAACCATCCTCATTTTCTTAATCATTTCCTTTCTGATGACTGGTTGCCCCATCATCATGCCCACTCTCTTTTATACACACTCCAATTTGAGAATTTATTGCTTCTTCCCAGATTGTAATATTCAGGTGTGATCTAAACCACACACACCAAAGAGGATTAATTCTCCTCTTATTCTGTATACTCATAATAATAGATAAATATTTACTTTTGGAGGGAGCCATAATAAATGTTCTTCCTCTTTGAAAGTTAAATAAATTTTTTATGTGTTCAGATGCAATATTTGCTACAGTTCTATAAAGTGTAGCAAAATTGTGTGTCCCCCATTCGTACCCCAGCCCCAACGCCTCCTGCATCTACTCTTTTGCTTTTGACTTTCCATTCATGCAAAACCAGCTTCCCTATTTAATTACATCAGTGCTGATCTTAATTAATCCTCCCAAATTTCTCACCATGGCATATGGAGAAATACAAGTCATATAGATGTAACATACTGAAGTTGGAATCTTAGTTCTGTCACTTTTTAGTTATATTAACTTGGACAGTTTAGTTAACATCTCAAAGTACCAAGTTCTTCACCTATAAAATGGAAATAATATCTAATTTATAGTGTTGCGAGAATTAGAAAAGATTATCTATACATAATTTCTTAAAACAGCTCTATTCTTTCCCTTTTCACTACATGCAACGTTACCAGTGTTTTTATCTTTATAGTATTGTATACATATATAAAACTGAGGGATACTTAGTAAATTCTTAGGCTTTATACCATATGCATCCCTCTAACCTTAAACCTATTCTCTCCTCCTGCTGCTGCCATCCTTACTATTCAGCTTTGGCCACACTGACTTTCTTGCTGTTCCTAAAATGCTTCACACCAACTCCTATTTCAAGGCTTTTTATTTGCTGTTCACTTTATCTGTAATGCACCCTGCTTCCTTTCTTCCTCCCTTAATAAAATAAAAATAAAATAAAGTAAAATCAGTATTTCCTCCTCCTCCTTCATGTCTTTCAAGTGAAGCCAGCCTATCCATATTGCAACACCTGCCCCCCTCCAAACATAGGAGATAAACCTAGACCATCTTGCTGTGCCAGAAGTCAAGGAAGCTATTAAAGAATATGGGGATTATATTGAAGATGGTTTCATAATAATAAAAAAAAATGATATGTTAGTGAACTCCTATTTCTGGCACTTTTGGAGTATTCTGTGTTAGAACATCCCTTTTACTGGGTAAATTAAAAAGGCAGGATAAAAAAATGGTAAATAAATAAATGTTTTAAAGTTAATCAGTGAACAACCAAAGCAGCTTGAGGGCCCCATGTTTGAGAGAGAAATTTAGGTGAGCCAGCTTTCTCTGCCATTTTTCCTCATGGAATATTAGCCAATTTTCAGGCATAGCACCAAGGTGAAACAGAAAGTGATGGTATAAAGTAGGCGTCAGCAGACAACAACATGGGCCAAATCTGACTCGCTGGGCACTCCATGCTCGTTGGTTAGTTTCTGTGGCTGCTTCTGCAGGACAACAGCAGAGCTGAGTAGCTTCATCAGAGACTGTCTGGCATGTAAAGCAGAACTTAGATCCTTCTCACAGAGCTGGAAGGACAAACATTGGATTTTAGGGCTTCCAGTGAAAAAGGGTCCTAGAAAACAGTGTTCCAGTTGAGACCTTGGAAAGGCTATCCTTTGTGAATAAGAGCAAACTGAAAATAGACCAGTCTCCACCAAGCCTAACACCAGCCTTGATGTATGTCAGTCATTGATTGTATCAAGGTCCTTGATACAGCTTGAAGGAAAGTAAATCCTCTCGGGAAGAACATAACTTTATCCGGAACTTCCACAATTTTTCATACTGAATACGTAACATTTAATCAATAACTACCAGAAATGTCAGGAGACAGGGACAAATGATTAAAAAAAGCAAGAGGGGAAAAAAACACACAAGTAATAGAAAAGAAGCTTAAAGTGGTCAAGATAGTGAAGTTACCAGGTATAGAATTTAAAACTGTGATGAATATATTCAGGAAAATAGATAACATGACAACTCACCACAGAACCGTAATCTGCAAAAATTCAAAATTCTAAAATTGAAAAATTAAGAACATGTTTACCAGCATTTAAAAACTATCTAGAGCAATGCATGAAAGAAAGATTAAAAATACATACAGGAATATAAAAGACCTGGGACCAGATGAAAAGGCCTAACACAACTGTTATAAGGGGTCTTAATATAGAAGAGAGAGATAATGGGGTGGAAACTTGAAGAGATACTAGTTGAAAGGGTTCTTTTAATTATTGAAGGGCTTCACAAATTGATGAAACTCTATTAGTCCCAACAAGGATGAATGAAAAGAAGCCATACCTAGGTATCCCATAATAAATCTTTTGAAAACCTAAGACAAAGAAAAAATTGTATAAACAGCCAGACAAAAAGAAAACAAAAAAGGTACATTTCTCTCAGTAAAGCTGCTATAAGACTGGCAGCTATTTACCAGAAACTATGGAAACCGAACTTCTAAATATAACTACAGAAAACACAAGAACATAGAGGAAATATTCTCTGTATATCATCAGGTGTAAAATCAGCCAAATCCAGAATGTCAAAATTTCAAATGGCATGTGAACTGGTTTCTTCATCAGACAGAAGAAAAAGGAGGAGGAGGAGGGGAGGAAGGGAGGAGAAGGTGAGAGAAGGAGAAGGAATTATCTCGAAATGCATATTAATCAAATGCGATGTTGGAACCTTGCTTGAGTCTTGATTTTAATAGACTCAAAAACATTTATGAAACAATTGGAAAATTTTAGGTGTGATAATCCTATTATGAATATGTTTTTAAAGCCCTTAATTAGAGTTATATACTAAACTAAATACAGATAATAAGATATTCATGATTCCCTTTATTATAATTCAGTAAAGGTGTGGCGATATGGATAAACGAGGTAAGATTTACCATGTTGATAATTTCTGAAGCTGGTTGATGGACACAGGAAATCCATTATACTATTATATCTGTATTTGTGTTTTAGAACCTACCTTTAGTAAAAAAGACAAAATTTTAAAAAGAAAATATTTGCTTTTAGCTCTTTGAGTTGAACAAAATGAGCTTACAATTCATACCAAAAAGAGGCACATCTGTGGAATAATTTTATTATACCTAAGTCCCAGGTATTTTCACAGGAACATGAAAAGTCAAAACAACAATTCTAGATTCCAAACTTCCAGTCCTTTTATACAGGTTCAGGATCTTTTTTTTTTTTTTTCCCCCTCTTTCTTTCTATAGAAACTGGTTCAAAATTTCCTAGCTGAAGTGCAACAACTATTTAGAAACCACTTGTACAGACAGTGCTTTGTACACCAATTTGGAGAGGAGCAAGTCTTACTGTGTACCTGCACTAGCTAGCCTTTAGAGCTCCCTTGTGTGCATTAGAAAAAACGTCTTCTCTGGGCTCTGGGTTCCAGCCTTTGCTGAACCCTCATCTGGGTGTTATTGTGTATTGAACAAATTAAGTAAACTCTTGTGACGGCCTTGGGGATTATGAAATCTTTTCTCCATCATCCAGGCTCCACTGCCAGTTAAGATGAGTTTTCTTTTCGTAGAAAATTACTGATTTACTACCACCTCCTCCTCTCTCTGGTTTTCTACTCCCTCCTTCCTTCACACACTGCTGGTGCAAACTGCCTTAGAGACCTTAAGAGATGACTCTTCTCTCCATATCACATGAAATCCTCCCCTTCATATAAACCAGTGAACTGCACCACAGCCATTTCTCCCACAGATTTATAAAGGGAAAAACCGCACTTTTTAAAATTATACTTTTTATTTTGAGATAATCATAGGTTCGCATGCAGTTGTAAGAAATGGTATCCTTCACACAGTTTTCCCCAATGCGAACATTTTACAAGCTCTAGTACAATATTACAGCAGTATACTGACATTCACACAGCCCATCGGTCTTATTCAGGCTTCTTCAATTTTACCTGCATTCATTTGTGCATATGTATTTAGCACAATGCAATTTTGTCACAGGTATAGGTTAATTCACACATTTTTACGTGTATGCTTTTGCGCTGATACTATGTCTTAATAGACAAATCATAAAAATAACAGCTAACACATATAATGTTGAATATATACTCAACAGTGTTCTAAGTATCTTACATGTATTAATACTCAAAACAAGCTTAGAAAGTAAGTAGGATTTCTTGTCTCCATTTTAAAGATGAAAAAACTGAGGCAAAGGGGTTAAGTCCCTCACCCCTATGTCACATAGAAAACCAGGGGCAAAGCTGAAACTTGAGCTAGGCGTTCTGATCCAGTATCTGTGCTCTTAATCTCTCCACAGTATGCCCTGACAAATTACTTCATTTTTCAGCACTTCTATATTTTCTAAATGGCCACTAAATGAGAATTTTTTTGAGTCAACAGCTCTATTCAACATGTTATCTAGTTCTGTCACAGAGAAGCTATTTTTTGTGACTCAAAGTTCAGGTCACAACCTGGCCAGTACCTAGCTAGCTGTATATCCGGCTTTGCTGGAGCAGGATTAAATGAAACCAGGCAAGTCAACTGTCTAGCACAGTGTTGGAGAGAGAATAACAAGAGTTATTTGCCTCCTCTTTCCCTTGAACCCATTATTCCTTCTTCATATCACCAAAGGTAGGTCCAAATCCTGTCATCACACTCCTGTATTCAGATATTCACTATATATATAGTGTGTGAAAAAATGTATACACATTTTAAGAAAGGAAAACTATTAACATTATAATACTCAATATACACCGATAACAAAAGATGAATACAAGTCACATTTGACTTCTGCAATTACAAGAGGTGCTCAAAGTGGTTACCATCAGTGTCCAGACACTTCTGATTACTGCGAACTAGTGCTTGAGCAACATTGATCAAAGTGTCTACTTGTATGCATTTATTTTGTACCCCAGTATACTCATGCATACATACATACAGACAGACAGACAGACAGACAAACGTATCTACTACAACAGACCAGCCTTTTTAATCTTCCTCTAGCCTCTCCAGCCCTGTCTCCACTGTCAATCCCTTAATGACACTCTCCTTTTCATCCACCTGCCCCTCCATTTCCTAAATCTCCACTTTGTCAGTCCCCTACTCAGCATCATAGCGTCTTCTTCTCAATCTTTGGATATCAGCTTTTTAAAATTTATGTGTGTATTACATATTTCTGTATATAAAGTAGTAGTACTCTTATTTCAAGAAAGCATATGCAAAAGTCCAGTATGTAAGAGGTACTGAAAAAAATACAGTTTCTAGAATCCCGCCAGGCTCTGTGGAACAGACCTTGAAAACACCTCTACTTGTATTTACTCTATTTGTATATTATTTCCTACAACTTGTTCCACTCCCCTGGACCTTGTTGTTCTCCTCCCCACATTCCCACTTTTGTTGCTGTGGTTGTTCATTTTTCACTTTGATTCATACTTTTTATTCTTACCTGGAATGTTCACCTTCCCCGCTCCACATTTACAATTCTATTCATTCTTCAAATAAACTCTAAAAGGTTTGCTAAGAAACTGCCTCCTTCCCTCACTCCACCCCCAACCCTTGTTTTCTTTACCAGAATCTCTTTGACTACTGTTGCCTGCACCAATGTGTCATTTTGGCATTTCATAATGTTACCGTTTGTTGGGATTTATTTCTGCTGATGGTTTCTTTGTGCCATTATTGTAAGCTCTTGAATGGCAGTGCCACTTTCTCAGAATCCCATCTTTGCCACTATGTAATCTTAGGCAAAATACTTCTGTCTATTCCCATAGCAATTAGCACAGCATACTACATATATGGCCCACCCAGACATTTTTTGTTAAATGGATAACTGAAATGTTTACAACATGACAGCATTGGATATAGAAATTATATGATGTGCTCAGTGTTTAAGGGAAATAGCATTTCAGTTCTAGGTAGGCTTAGAAACAAGCAAATGACTTTTATTGGCCTCACAGTTCTCTTAAAATCAATAATCTCCTCGTATCTATTGCTACACACTTTTGGTTAGAGAAATGTTTGTCTTTGATCACATGTGCAGAGTTATTGCTAATGACTTGGGCTAATGGAAATGTACTAGTTGAGCCTATATGCTTGTATAACTGAACCTGGAAAAGAAACATATACAAAAATAATATCTAAGCCTGTCAATGATTACACAATTGGTGACTAAACAGATGAAGTCTAGATGTTTATAGTAGAAATAGGTACATAGTTGGTATAACTGAAAAATCTAAAGAAAAATGGTTGATAAGATGATTTTTTCCCCAAGTATGTTATGCCCATGCGTTGGACAACAAACTCATGTATTTTCATGCTTACGCTGATTCTTTGTGATGACCTGCCTACCATAAGAACTTTATATAAAATGTGCGTTGCATAATTATCACATACATAATCATATACTTTTTATATTTAAATAACATTATTATACCACATGGTTTTCTTTAAAGGTGGTTTATATTTAATCAAGTTCAAGAAGCCCCAGCATGAGATATTAGGGAAAGGAAGAGGAAAAATCAGATGCCCCCAGATATCTGCTATTGTGGATGAATAATTTAAAGAATGCTGTTTTGAGGGAAAAGTCATACCATTTTTTTTTTATTTCAGGGAAGCTAACATTGACAGAAATTATTTTATCATCATCAGAATTCTTTTATTAACATTGTTGATCATGAAGTACTTAGAGTGGTTTTAATAGTTACTAACATTTTTAAAGTGGTGTGTCAAAAGAGGCTGGGATGTGAATTTTCAACAACAGAGATATATGAACTCCTGATCTATTAAATAAAGAGGTAGGTGGGTACCTATACCTTTGTATAGTAGTCTAGAGTTGTAGATTGTTTCTGAGATTTAATCTCCAAGGAATAGATTTTGTAAAGAGCAGAAAGGACCGCCAACAAAAACTTGCTGATCTAGTCTGCTAAGAACTAGAATAAGACTATTTGCACAGGCTGAGGGGAAACTTATTAAGACTCATTGTTCACCCAGTAACTACAAGGGAAGGTTTAGTTAACAAGATTATACATTGATTTTTCATAACCCAGCCCATTTTAGGTATTTTATCTGACTCAAACATTTAGGTTTCACAGCTCGGTAGATAGGATAATTGAAGAAATTGACCAGATTATGTAGGACGAGGAGTATAATTTAGGACAGAAAGAGTGGAACACATGTAGTGTCTTAATAACTCAAGTTGCTGAGCCACAATAAAATGCTAATTTATAGGATCACTTAGAGAGGTAATATAATAAGGTGGTGCTGCACGTGGGCTCTGGAATCCGACTGGCCATTCCACGTATGAGCTATGCAATTCTCAGCAAGCCACTCAAGCTCTGTGCTTTATTGTCCTCTGTGCAATGTGACAATAATACTAACTTCTTCAAATAATTGTTATGAGGCCTGGAAGATAGCTGATTTTTTGCCCAGCATCCCCTTTACCCTTCTTCTAATCACAAGACCCTAGTACCCTAATTTTCCTCTGGCAGCTACCCCATCCTCCACTTTTAGCCTCTGTGTTCACAAGAGGAAGCCTGGGATGGAACCTGGCTGAGTATGCTCTCTTTCCCCTGGCTCTGTGATTGGGTCAGAGACACTGACGTTGCTCAGTCAGAGCAAAAATGATACAATGAGAATTTTTCTGGGATTGTTGAGAGAAGGAGGCGTTTTCTTTCCCCCTGGACTGGAACCCAGAAGAATGTCAGGCTGAAGCTGCTAGCAGCCACCTTGCCAGGATGAGCTTGAGAACTAAAATAAGATGAGAGGAGAGCAAAGCCCAAGGATAGAGAGATACCAGGGAGGTACTGTTTAAGCCCGTGAATCTAGCAGCTTGTAAAAAAAACCTCTCCCTTGTACTTTTAGTTACTTGGATCAACAAATTCCCTATTTGGGAGTGGGTGGGGAGGGTTCAGTTTAAGCCAGTTTGAATTGGGTCTTCTGACACTTGAAACATAATGCTAACCATATGGTATATGAGGTTTCAATGAGACAATTTATATATACATATTCTGTCCCAGTTCCTAAAACATACTGGTGCTCAGAAATATAACTAACATTATTTGTTTGTTCATTATATTCTAGATACTATTCTACTGGCCTCACATAATTCTCTCATTGAATCTTTACAACCTTTTTAGGCAGGGTATATTACTTAACTATTGCTGCGTAAAAAATTACACCGAAGCCTACATTTATTATTTCATGTTTCTATCAGTTAACAATTTGGGAGCAGCTTGAGTGGTTCTGGTTCAGAGTCTCTCATGAGGTTTCAGTAAAAATGTAATTGGAGATTGCAGATTTCTGAAGGCTTGACTGAGGCTCCACTTTCAAAATGGAAGAGAACAAGTCAACAGAGAAAAAAGTTTCAATATCTTTTATGACTGAGTATTGAAAGTAATACTATGTCACTTGCATTAACATCCTATTGCTTACACAAGTTAGCCCTATTTAGTGTTGGAGAGGACTGCACAAGGAGACAGGGACTGCTGGGGGCCATCTTGGAAGCTGGCTAACCACAACGTATATTATTCTCTCCATTTTATAGATATATGAATTAAGGCATAGAATATTTAAGTATTGTGTCCAAGGTCACATAGCCATTAAGTAATGGAAGAAGATTTTGAACCTAGCTAGTCTCATTCTAGAATCTGCTCTCTTAACCACAATGCAATTTTTCAGTTAACTATCTCAGTAAATGTTATCCATTATTACTTAATTATAAAATAGTCAGGAACTCATTTTTCTTCATAAGTAGATGTAAAACTATAGAATTAATGTTTATCTCTATCACGCTAATACTGACCTATGTCTTTTTTCAAAACCGTAACAAATATTAGTAAGGCTTAAAGCAATATATTCCTGCAAAAGCTTTTCAAAGAGTTTTCTCATATATTATGGCATTTGGAACAACATCCCTGGTGTCTCCATTGCCCAAACCTGACGCTTTGAGTGCATTTCCCAGGGTCAGCTGTCGGGATGGAGCCAGGCAGAGAAGTCCCACGGAGGAGGACAGAGAATAACAAGCCCAATGTCACTACAGTTTTAGTTAGTAAATAACTTACCTGGGAAGAAGCAAATTGTAAGTAAAGTAAAAAATAACCCTATGTAGAGCAAATATTTAACGGATCATTCAAAAAAATTTTAGCTCACCAAAATACCTTAAATAATTAATGTTTTATTCTTGTTCATTCTTCTTTCTTTAAATAGCCTGCCTTTCCTCATCCTTTCATATTTTTTTTGTACCAACAGTATATTTAGAAGGCTTTTCCCAGTTCATAAAGTGAAGAGTTTCATAATTGTTTGAGTGTCTTTATACTCCGTTGTCTGCATGGCATGGTCTGTATTACAAAACAAGCAAATTCTTTGTGATTGATAAAGAAGACAAGTGTATTAAGTGATTATATTAAAAAAATGTTTTAGCGGAGTTAGGTTGGCTGCTGATACATGCTGCCAAATTTCAATATAATTTTTTGGTGAGAAACTATGTGTGACTACCCTAATAACAAGAAAAACAAAAACAACAACAAAAACTTTTAAATGTTTTCCTTGTTGTAGTGGTTTTAGCATTTCAAGTTTGCTTGTCCTCTGCAATTTTTTTCTTTAACTTGAGATTCTTGTTTCACATGTGTTAAAGTTCCCTGCTGAAAACATAAGGTTATATACTTTCATGGATATCTATACATGGCATCCTACTTTCCCACCCCATCAATGGTATCTCGTGTGCTGTCCTTGAGCTAAGGTGTTCTCTTACCCATCAAGTCTATGATTCTTGCAGAGCATCTGTAGGATCCACCATTTCCTCTTCATTCCCATGGTCAAAATTTCAATCCATATTCTAATCACCTTGGCAACTCTGCTGGGCTTATAAAATAAATACCTTAAACATTTACTAATGGAATTATGGGCTCCCCTGTAGACAAATTTGTTTTGGACAACAATGAAATGGCAGTGTCCTGTAGATCATGAGACTCATTAGGCTGCCTGGACGGCAAGAGGTCAGGCTAGGAGTTCTGATCTATGAGGCATATAGAGCTGCCTATTGAAGCCTTATGAATCGATATTTTTTCCCAGTGATTAGTGGCGTTAATATTTTCCACAGTGTAACTTTTCTTTCAATTGAAAGAAACTGTAAGTGGTTTCATCAATTTAGGAAAGTGCCTTGCTTCAAAACACAGTTAAAATAATTCAGAGCAGTAAAATAGTATTTTTTGAGGTACCCTTCTTGAGTCTGGCAATATAACTCAATGTTCAGGGCCAAGCAGAACAGAATAATGAAGAATAAAAGAGAAAAACCTCAAAAGTTTTGTTTTGTTTTGTTTTGTTTTTGTTTTTTTGGGTTTTATTTGTTTTGTTTTTTTAATGTCAGAGGGACCTCCACATATTTTGTAGAAATCTTGCAATTTGGAACTGCTATTGTCTTTGGCTCTGATTTAACCAGTAAACTATTTACCCCAAATTCTAAGACACTCATGATAGACATATGGCTAGTGAAATAGACCCTCTGTTTAGTGGCCTATGGTTTCTGCAGAAAGAAATGTAGTACTCCAAGCTATTTTAATGTCATGGTTTTAAAAGGATAACCCTAGTGCAATTAAGTCATAGTTTGGAGTGGAAAGGAGGTGGGGAAGGAGATATTAAAACCAATGAAAACACTGCTGACCGAATTACTTTGGTTATTTGATGGAGCAGATACAACAGATTAAAAAGTGGTGATTTACAATACCATGTACATACTACAGGCCAAGAGGGTTTGACTTTCAGATTAATGAAGCTATAAAGAAAAATTTCCACCTATGCATTTGTTTACTTTTCAAATATGAAATACTTTAAAAACTGAAGTCTAATTATGGACTATAGTCCTCCTGTGAACATTAATAAAAGTTTGACCAAACCGAAATTATGCTTTCCACAACCTTTTTAAAGTCAAATGAAAAAACAAAACAAACCTCAACCAATTATAGTAACAGTGCTGTGTAGGAGGTTTGCAAATATATGATACATTTTGACAGCTGTTTTTTACTGGAATCCTATCAAGACAATCACTAAAATATTTTGGAATGCTTAAAATGAGGGAATGCTAAATTTGTAGCTGTTCCTAAGCCACTGGAGGCCCCAGAGTTCGAAAGTGTTTTTTGGTTGCTACAATGCTACCAATTCTTGAAGACCGCCACATTCTGTAACCCAGATTCCCCAGTGATTAATACAAAATATTTACTTTAAATATAATCCCTCACTGTTCAAAATGTGTATACCATTTGTTCAAAGAAGCTTGTCCTTCTGACACACTTGGTTAGTAAAATGGGCAAATAAGATATTCAGAGATTGTCCCTTGTAAAATGGGTTTGATGATTAAAAAATAATATTCCCAAACTTATAAATAACAGATTGTTCTGCAGGTACCAGACGTAATAAATTGGAGTGTGAAGAGCTAATCCTTTACCCTTTCTCTGTCAAGAGTATATTAGATAATGACGAAGTATAGATAATGTCCTATCTCCTGCTCTGTGAACTGAATTAGCTATAGTAATTATATAATAACCATATATATTCATGGGGTTAATCTTAATTTCCCTTTTGTTGTTGTTGTATGTGTGTTATTTAGAATAAAGTTAACCTGAATTTTAGTTAACTCCTTTTCCCATCCTTCCTCCCCTCTTATTAACCTGTTTCTACTCCAATTCAGTCACCTATGGTTAAATTTCTCACAGCCCAGCTTCTGCATCTATCTAGAAGCACCTGAGTCTGAAGCCTTCTTCTTCTAATTCTCTCTCTCCCAGCATTTCCTTAATGAACAGCAAAGCATTTCCCTCACACTACCTAACAGTATCCTGAAGGAGCTAAAGGGAGTCATGGTCAGTAACTGTTAGATGTCCAAAAACGAACAAATTTTGCAGAAATCTCAATTCCATGTCTTTTTCACAGTGAGTCCCTGGAATAATTTTCCAGAGGCTTATACCAAGCCCTGTATGAAGCAAGACCTAAAATATTGAAGGCATTGATATAGACTCTGGCCCCAATCTAAATCCACTTTGTCTATTTGCATCCCCTGCCTCTGACCTTCAGTTTCTAGGAATATCAAACATGCTATTCTTCTCTCTCTGTATTTGTTAATATTGTCCCTTCTGCCTGGAAAAGAAAATTATAAATCCTTCCAGACACAGGCCAAGTGTCAGTTCCTCCAGGAAGCCTTCTGCCACATTTCCAGGTTCAGTATGTATTTCCCTACAACCCCTGTCTCTTTAAGCCACTGGTTTTCAAACTTCAATGTACCCCAAAGTAGTAATCTGGAGAGCTTGGTAAAATATCGATTCCTGAGTTTCTGATTCAATGGATCTGGGATGGGGCCTGAGATTTTACGTTTCTAACAAGTCCCTGGGGAGAAGCTGATGCTGATATAGTCTAGGGGTTAGATTTTAAGAATCACTGTCTTAGGTTTTAATTAAACATAAAAAATAAGACAATGTAATTTCCCCAACTGTGAACTCTTGGAAGGCAAAAAACTTGGTCTTATCTGTCTTTATCTGCACTTTCAGTACCTGAGCACAGAGCCTGGCACTCAGTAAGCAATGAATGCTGAAAAATAAAAGCTTATAGACTTGGGGGGTTAGGCAGAAATGCACCTGTAAACTTATTTTATTAGCAACTAGCTGTAGGGTAACTCGGGTAACTAATTTTAGCTGTCAAGCCTTTAGTTTACTCATCTCCATTAGAGGATTAAAACTAGTACCCATCAGATCTGGTTATTTTGAAGATATTAAATATATTGACATATATGTCACATATATACATATATGTTTGATATAATTCTCTCTCGCTCTGTGTGTGTGTGTGTGTGTGTGTGTGTAGTGATGAGATCATTGGCTAGTATATCTTCTTAGTAAGTGGTATTTTATTAAAATGATGAATAATTAGTTTGAAAAGTCTCTTCTATTTACTAGCCATATTAACTGCACTGCTTATAATGGCCAGTTTTACTGGGAGGGGGGCTGGGGGGGACAGGGGAAGCAGAAGGAAGAGAAGCAGGAGGAGGAAGAGAAATTATATGGAGGACAAGAGAACATATAACAGGCCTCTGAAAAATGATTTTCTGTGGTAAGTGGAAAGTCCTTGTTTATTAAAGTGGTTTAGGGTTAGACAATATGTTCTTGAATTTTCAAAACTTGGGTTTTCATTGGAATGGGTAAACCTTTAAATGAAATGTGGTTGATTAATATAAACATCTAATACTTTCTTCATCTCCTGTATCTGCTCTCCTCGGCACATTGCCGAGTCACTTGAGGGTTGCTGAAATACAGCTCTTGAATAATGATTAACATATAGTATGAGGTTAGTTTTCCATCTGGAGATTTTATATTATGTGCAAACCAAAATACTGATGGGTTTTGATTATGAAAACATCTAAAATTCTAGGAAAAATAAGTGAACAGCTATCATCTGATAGAAATAGACAGTTGGCTCTGTTCTGACCAGTGTTGGCCAAGAATGAAGGTGCTTCAGTCTGTTAGGCTTTTAGGTTGTCGCTGAGGCTGTTCTTACCACCAAAATCCTGGAAACTGGCATGCCTTTGGGAATATCTTACTCCTATGTTGAAGTGACTTAAGTACCAAGAGTAAACTGATTTCTTGGTATATTTAGATAAAGGTTTGGGAGGAGAGCAGCATGAACTAACTTTTAGAAAAGACTTGATTTTCATTAGAACCTAACCTTATTAACTTAGGTAAAAGTTAATACTGATACAAAGTTACCTGATACAGAATTATTAGAAGAGGATTTTGTTAATACTCTGATAAATTATTCTGCCACAAGCATCCTTATGGACCTATGCTGAATTACTTTCACCACCTGTGAGTGAATAGCCAAACATAGTACATTAGGCATCTACTATGTTTCAGGCTCTTTAACATACATTTATTCTTCACGTGGCTATTTTTTTTATCACTATCTTAGAGGTGAGCAAACAGAAGCTCTGAATAAGAGAGTTTTGCCCAAGAAAATAACTCTTAGTAAGCAGACTTAGAACCAATTCCTGACTTTAAATCTAGAACGTAACTACATTTCAGAACTTCTCATCAAGCATTAAGATCTATTAACCTTCTCACACAATGAAAAGATGTATATTAACATTTTCTGTATGTTAGCCATCCAATAATTTTGCTGACATGGACCACTCACCTAAGGGTTAATGTGCCTTTAAAAAATGAAAATATACCTTCCACCCTTACATATTCAACTTGTAATTGGCAGATAAAGGTAAGTACTAATATGTCTACTAGTATAATATTTCAGGAATCACTAGGAGACTTGCTCAAGATTATCCAACAAACAAGTCAGAGTCCACATCACTATATTTTCTCCCCCAGTTTTTTTCTTGTTTTGCCTTTTTATGTGAATTCCTCTTGTAGTTCTACTGTACCTAAAGATCAAGGATTATCATTTGCTTTAAAGCATTACTGTCGAGTTTGAAAACCACCAGGTTCCATTTTAAATGCATAGGTTTCCTTGAAATATGAAGTTACCAGTAGAAACGTGCAGCTTCTCCATTGTCTTCTAGCGCACGCCACCTCTTTGAAGTTTCATCGTCACCATACAACACAGGCAGATTTCACAAACTCTAAAAGATTTGAAAATCTATCTTAATGGTCATAGCATGATTTTCTTTCCCATAGACACTGGACCTATCTTGAACCACCATCATAACACCCATGATTTTATACTGAAGATTTTATTTGCTAAAGGTACCATGAACATGACATGTGAGGAAAGAACATGTATGTAATGATGAGATTAGAAATATTTCACTCAAAATCCTAAATAGCAGAAATGGTCCCCCTGTTAAAATTCTAATGGGGACATTGAATATCTCTTAAACTCTGGACCATATGACTGAGACTTTGCAATTTTCTAATTATATAATGGCAAACATATATTTCTCCAACCTCAAGAAAACAAAAACAAGAAAACAACAACAGCAAAAAACCTCTTTAGTTTTCAATGACTATATCTTAACTTTGGCTTAAAAGAAATAATACATGAACAAAATTTTAAGTTTAATTTCTGACTGGTTGTAGATTTTTCTTAATTAAATTTATTGGGGTGCCAATGGTTAGTAAAATTACATACATTTCAAGTGTACAATTCTATAATACCTCATCTATACATCACATTGTGTGTTCACCACCCAGTCAGTTCTCCTTCCATCACCATATGTTTGCCCCTTTTCTACCATCCCCCTCCCTCCTTTCCTTCTGGTAACCACTTAAACTGTTGTTTGTGTCTATGAGTTTCTGTTTCTTTGTTTGTCTTGTTCATTTGTTTCTTTCAGTTTTATATCCCACATATGAGTGAAGTCATATGGTTCTCAACTTTTTCTCTCTGACTTATTTCTTTTAGCATAATAATCTCAAGATCTAACCATGTTGTCCCAAATGGCAGTATTTCATCTTTTCTTATGGTACATTAGTATTCCATTGTGTATATATACCACATCTCCTTTATCCAATCATCTAATGAAGGACACTGCAGTTGTTTCCATGTCTTGGCAACCTTAAATAATGTTGCAGTGAACATCGTAGTACATATCTTTACGGATAAATGTTTTCGGACTTTTGGGGTATATACCCAGGAGAGGGATTGCTGGGTCATATGGTAATTCTATTCTTAATTTTTTGAGGAACCTCCGTACTGTTTTCCATAATTGCTGTACCAATTTACATTTCCACTAGCTGTCCAATTTACATTTCCACCAGTTGTATATGAGGGTTCCTTTTCTCCACAGTCTCTTCAACACTTGTTACTATTTTTCTTGTTAATAATAGCACTTCTAACTCGTGTGAGGTGATATCTCATTGTGGTCCTGGTTTGCATTTCCCTAATAGCTAGTGAAGTTGAGCATTTTTTCATACATCTATTGGCTGTTTGTATGTCTTCTTGGGATAAGTGTCTGTTCAGGTCGTCTGCCTATTTTTTAATAGGATTGTTTGTTTTTGTTGTTGAGTTGTATGAGTTCTTTATGTGTTTTGGATACTAGCACCTTTTTGGAGGTGTTGTTTGCAAATATTTTCTCCCATTTGGTTGGTTGACTCTTTGTTTTGTTGGTGGTTTCTTTTGCTGTGCAGAATCTTTTTAGTTTGATATAGCCCTATTCATTTATTTTAGCTTTTACTTCCCTTGCTTTTGAGGTCAAATTCATAAAATATTCTTTGAACCCAAGGTCCATAAGTTTAGTACGTATGCTTTCTTCTATGCAGTTTATTGTTTCACGTCTTAAGCAGGTTTTATTATTATTCTAGAGAAAGAAAATGTGTTACTTAGCCAGTCTCCTTTTTCATGAATATAAAAGACAAAATTTCCCTATTACAACTGAGAGTTTCAGGGAAAAAAATGTTTAAGTTTGTGGACTTAAGGTTGCCCAGACTGTGTTTGAATCCTTGCTCTGGCATTTCTTAGGTGGATGAACTTGGGCAAATGCTTAACCTCACTGACTCTTAATCAAGGGGAACGGGGATTATGACACCTGCTTCCAAGAGTAGTAGTGAAGATTAAGTGAGAAATTCCTCATATGTAGTACCAATTTTGCACACAGGAGGTCTTCAATATATATTAGCAATTATAGCAGTTACTGAGGGAGATATAGTACATATTTTGATAAAGAAGAAGTAAACCCTCCATGCATATTAGAAGCTAACACTGAAATCTGGGAATGAGCATGTGACCAGTGAAGAGGAATATAAAAGTAACACATGGTTTACTACACCTTTGCAAACCCTTAAATATATGTAAGCTGACTTTACATATAGAAAGAAAAGTAGTCTAGGGATAAAGCCAATGAGTGAAGATTTCAAGGAGTTAAGCTGTATTATTACCTACGTAAACAATCAATATAAAATGTGGAATCTCACTGATAAAGGAAGTTGAGAACACATTCCCTCACAGAATGAAATATTGACAAATATATGTTTGAAATGAATAAAAATCATAGTTATTCACATGTTCTTAGAAGCATGGCAGATACTGAGAAGCAGGGTTATCAAAAATATAAACAATTTTGGCAAAGAGCTACTAAACAAAAACACGTCAAATCGCTTGAAATGAGTAACTTGATATCACAATAAATTTTGTCTGAAGATGTATATAGTGTCATCACATCATTATATATAATTCTATGAGTGTGGCTTGAATTTTCATCAGATAGTTTATCTAATATGATAATCACTGACTATATATGAATATTAAAGTATAATTGAAATTAAAAATCTAGCTCCCAATGGCATTGAGTTGGATGTTTAATAACATTTGGTTTCATAAGCAAATTGAGTTTTCCGAATGAGTAGCAGTAGGACTTATTATGCTTTTGGATTAAAATCCTAAACCATGAGTGATAGACTAGACAAGTAAGTACTCAAACATACCTCCCAGAGATAAGAATCTTCAGAGAAGCTAGAAATTCATTAGAACTCAAAAAAAAAAAAAAAAAAATTCTGGGTGAAATCATAATATTGATGTTTGATGCTGTTGTTATAGTGATTATGAATTTTAATACTACTTTTGAATGTTATTTTTGCAGTGGTTGTGTGTTTGAGACAGTATTGATAGACAAACAGTTAAAAGTTGTTAAGTAAATCATACCTGGAATCTCGTTTCTTTATATTCTTACATAAACCAAGCCTGAGTTAGGAAATGTTTGTTCAGATGGGTATTCTACATTTATCCCTTCAAAAATCCAGTTTGTGTAGGCAAATTTGAGTTTTGCAACATCAACATATATCCACTTAGATCTCACTGAAAACTTGGTCGTCTAATGTTTTGTGTACATTTAGCTGTGCATCAAAGGGACATTCTGAGCTTGGTTCTTCCATAATGTTTATGTAAAAGTAGGGATCTAATGATACCTAATCTGTTTATTTTCTGACCGTGTACTTAAGGGACACCTGTTTCTTATTCAACAACAAAAACAATAAATTTTGAGCTTCAAAAATCATTTTCATTATGTTAAATGAGTAACTGACTTTTGAAACTATAGTTTTGAGAACTTTCTATCAACAATGGTTATCCCCCCACACACACAATTATAAAAGTTATAAATTATGAATAACAAATGTAAGTAATGTATTGAGTTTAATTGATAAAATGGGTATCTTTATCACTTTACTCTAAAAATTGTAGTGAAATCTATGAAGTAAAATTCAAATAAAGGGAAAAATGTGTCAGTCATTACGAGAAAAATGGTTGACAAGACGTTAGTAGACTGTTCTTTAAATTCACATATATAAAAGTAAATAAAGGCTATAGTTTAGACAGTTTGTTCCAACTCAGTTTTATGAACTATTAAACCAGAATTTCTTGGTTCTTCTGAGTCATGGTTAGCAGAAGAAAGCATGACAAGATGTCTGTCATGTTCCACTTAAGATTGTTGCACATTCTTCTCAAGTTCTGTACTGATATAGTATCAACTGGGAAGAGGGACAAAAGAGAGCAAAATAGATGGTCGATCAAACTGGACTAGGGAAACCTTAGTGCAAAAAGAGGTGCTTCTAGCTTTCACAAGAATGGGTTAAGTAAAATCTCAAACCCATTCTGCCTAAAGCACTCTTTGCTTTCTTGCAATTAAGCTCCTGTGAAGTTCAGTAGAAATACAATCCTTATGTTTTTTATTCATTTTCAGCTAATTCAGCACAACAGTGTTTTTTGCAAGCACTTTTTTGATGTCAGAGAAACGTGTTGTCTCTAGAAAGCAGGAAGTAACAAATTAGAATTAAAAGGAAAAAAAAATCCACTATTTTTCAAAACCTGACTTAAACTTTCAAAGTGAATTCGCCTAAAACTTGTCAAAATATAATTGTTTTATTTTCATTTTAATGAACGAATCTGAAAACATTCTTATCTCAAACTCCTGGTCTGCTTACAACAGAAAGACTAGATGCAGGATTGTAGGAATGGAAGGGGGGTAGTAAATAACTAATTCTAAATATATTTTGAATGCAATAGGACAGAGGTTTTAGAACACATAGGCTGATCCATTTTGAAGCCTGGCTTTACTCAAAATACATATTTTTAGAAGTGGATAATTTCTTTGAGTTGTGGTATATATGATTATGGTATTATTTATTTTTCACTTTTTAGTCTCACCTATCATACTTCATTTTAAAAGAATAATAGAATTAGTGGTTCTCTAACACATGCCTTTAATATGGTTTCATTGTTAGCTGCAATGATGTTAGTTTGTTAGTGGTCATCTATGAGCACTTTAGACATTCCCTCCACTGTCTTAGATGCTTTCAGATACACTCCACTTTTCCTGCCATCAAAAACAGTCTTTGATATTTGAAACCTCCAATGTTTAGAAGAAATTCTGGGAAAATGATCAATATATGAAATGAGTCCCACCATGCCTTCTTTACATTTCTTTCCATCTCCCTCACTAAATATAATTTGAAAAGATTATATACACTATCTTTCAATTGGCCTTTTGTTAGTATAAGCATTTTGTGTCCATTTAACTGGAATGAGTTTTGTAAGTTTAGAAAAATTTTACAGTTTTTAAAAACATACAGTATGTAAGAAGTTGCCATTCTAAATGATGGCACTTGCTTTATTAATTTGTATAAATTTCTGTAATTCTTTTATACTGGAATTTCTCGTTAACCTTAAACCAAAATCTGGAAACATCTTTTATTGACAAAAAATTAAGTGGCAAAGAAGCTGATATAAAAGATGTATTTTTTAAAGGAGTTATCAAATGCTATGCAATAGAATAAATACAGATTTAGGTCAACCTCTTAGAGCATCTGCATATTAGAGTTTAAATAAATTTTTCAAATGTATATATCTAATCAGTGATGGGGATGTAATTTAAAGCAAATCTGTTTGATTCCAAACTCCATTTATGTTCTTTTATTCCATAGACACTTATGAAGCACATCTACAGTGTGGGAGAACTCACTGTCAGTCTTAGGAGATAGGTTTGAACCAGTGATTACAATATTGTGCGATAAGGGAAATCATTAACATGCACGTAGATTTGAGAACATCATCAATGAAGAAGTGATCAGTGCTGCCTGATAGATCAAAGAAGAGTTCATATAGAAAACCACTGAGATAAGTTTTGAGATTTTACTAGGATTTCAGCAAGGGAATCAAAGATCAAAAAGCTTTCCAACAAAAAGATTTGGGTGTTTAGAAATTAGAATTTGTGTAAGAGCATCACAAAGGCTAGGTCACAGAATGTATACCAAACTAGATCACAGGCTGAACCACAGGCACACTGATTCAATGACCAGCTAAGAGATTGAAGAGGAAGGTGGAAGCTAGACCCAGGGGAAGCTTACATTTATCCCATGGGTTGGTTCACCCTTATAGAAACATAACATCAGTTACATACATAATTTTAAATTTTCCAGTGGCCATACTAAAAAAAAAAAAAAAAAAAAAAAATGCTGGTAAAATTTATTTTAATAATAATAAATTTAAATTTAATAATATGTAGGATATAATACATTGCATTTTATATATTATATCTTATTTAACTCAATATATCTAATATATTAAAATTTCAACATATAATCAGAATAAAATTATTAATGAGATATTTAAAATTTTCAAACACTAATTTCTCAAATTCCCATATATATTTTATGCTCATGGCACATCTTAATTAGAATTAACCACATTTCAGGTGCTTAATAGCTACACGGTTCTAATGGCTACTATAATGAATGATTCAGTTATAGGCAATAACCTATTTTAAGCAGGGGAATAATATGACCAATTTGTGTCACTTTGCTGGCAGTTTAGAAAGTGAATTAAAGGTGGGCAGATTGTAGGCAAAGAGACTGCAGTTGAGATCTGAGAGGTCATTGCAGTAGTCCACGTAATGATGAGGAAGGAGTGAACTAAAGTGGTTACCAGGGGGAATTGAAAGGTGGATTGGAAGTAAAGCTGAATGAAGTTATTCACCAATTTGAGGTGGGTATGAGGGAGCAGGAGGTCCCAAGAATGATACATAGTTTCTGATCTAGAGAGGTCCATGGTTGGTTCTCTCATTGACCCGAGTATTTTTGTATTTGACTCTGTGTAATCTGGTATAGGGGTTAAGAAAACAGACCCTAGAGTCACTCTTCTTGTGTTTGAATCTTGTCTTTAACACTTACTATTAGTGATCCCTCTGCACTTTAGTTTTCCCTTCTGTAAAATGGGGATAATAACTTACCTTCCTCACAGGGTTGTTGTTAGGATTGAGTTCATCAATGTGAAACATTTAGAGCAGTGCCTGGCATACTATTAAATTATATGAGTGTTAGCTATAACTCTAATCACTTGAAAATTGATCATTTGTATATAACTTATGAGGTAATAATACTCTAATAACCAAAGAATTCAATTAACTAGAGCACTCACAACCCATCTAGATAAATGAGTATTTGATGATCTGATTTTTACCTTTACATCTATCTAATAATGGAATCATTAAAGATATTAGGAAAAATGTCTTTAACACGGTATTATAAACAATTTTGTGAGTATAATGGAAGCATACTTATTGCCAGTATATTACCAAATGTAATTGAACTTAAGAAAACTTATTTTATTCTTATCCCTGTAGTTACATAGACTTCTGTTGTGGTTTGTGAAATTTTCATGCAGGTGACACATAAACTTAACCATTCAGCCATTGCTTCTCCGTGCTTTTCTGCTCTCTAGATATTATTTCTACCTATTTGTTGTTATTTTAGATGTTCCTTATCTTTCTTTAGTCACATAATTTATCTCCAGATAATTTCAATGAACATGAATGTTAACAAAGTTGCTAATCATTGCTGGTGGAAGTAGCAGCCTTTCCGCAGGCACTGAGGGAGACTGGTTGCCACAGTATCTGTTCATACACAACATTCACTTTCTCTTGGATGGTATGATGTTAGTGACATCTAAATCCTATTATGTGGTAGAAAATGCCAGAACATTTCTAGGTGTATCTTGTTAATTTTTAATAATCTGAAGATGTTAGCTTTTTGGTGAATAATTGTAAGAGTACAGACCCAGTTATAGTAAGTACACTTTGAAAATAAGAATTATCTGTGGACTCATTCATCAGGTGTCCAGATTGTCAGTGGAAGGATGGTGGTTTATAGATACAAAGTTGCACCAACTACTTCTATAGAAGCAAATTATCAACCTGAAACAGGGTTCTGCACTTTAAAGAAGGGATTTTTTTTTTTAAAACAATGTATAAACTTATTTGGGAATGGAGTAGTTGTAATGATAAATAAATATAATACACTTTGGCACTTAATATTGCCTACAGATAAAGCCAAATATTTTAAATAAAAATTATCTTTACAATGAAACACATGATGTATGTTGTAAATGTACAACCATCTCAAGAATCACAGCATAGGAATACATTGTGATTTTCAGAGTTAATTTAGTTTAAATTCAAAATTTATACATATATCTACCGTCTGTGAAGTAATTGATACTGCACTATAGCATACCATCCACATTTTACGTTATACTCATTTATCACAAAGAAGCACCCGAGGAAAATCAGAAATTAGTCATGGACATTTAATTAATCCTTTAAAAAATTCAATGACTCAAGTACAATACATCGGATGAGTCAATTTTTAATAACGAGGCTTTAGTAGGAAAGTATACTCTTAAAAACTGAACTTTAATAAAGTCCCTGGGTATCAACCCTATATCGTGGCACAAAGTACTGAAAAGATGCTCTTCTTTTGCTCTAACTCGTTTAAAGAAGGGCTATCACATTGAATAAACATGACAAAGGGCATTCATTTTTTAAAAATTCTGACAGTAATTTATTGTATTCCCTGACTGATGACAGTGTTCAGACCTTTCAAAGCTTACATGCTAGGGGACCTCAGTTCAGTAATGATATATCTTGGCGTTAAAATAAAAACACAACCCATTTCCCTGTTACCATTAAAAGTTGGGGGTGGGGAGGGAACCTCATTGGTTATATTATCCTATTTCTAAAGTTTGCATGCAGATATCACAAACAGGAAAAACCAAGAAGAGAACCACCTGCGATGAACTATGAGCACTTTAAATATTGTTAGTGAGGAACAGAGAAAACAAAAGGAGAAATAAGCATTTTGTTTTAAAATATAAAATTTTCAAAATGTTATATATAAATTAAAGAATTTTATATGTAAATACTTGAAAGTTCATGAAGTTATATTTCAATTTTTCCATTTTGATACTGAAATATTGAAATATTGAAAAGTTAATTTGGCTGTTAAAATTTTCTAAAATGTATGTATTTACCATTATGACAAAGCCATATTTGTTCTGACTTCTTTGGTTACTAATCAAAATTGTATTTGAAGAAGGAATTTGGCATTCATAGATCATAATATGCTGCTACCCTGAATGACTTTGTGAAAGCATTTGCATTCAAAATGGTCGAAGCATTAGTTTAACCGGAAATACCAAGCTTAGTGACTAGTGATGTGTTGTCAATCTGTATTTTAAAGTTATTTTCTGAGATAATAAAACCATAGTTTCATGAAAAAATGTTGAACTTAATTGTGAGTTCAAATGTGTGCTTTCTGATGCTCTAAAATACCTTCTTAATTCTGATGTGTAGGGAATTTATTGAATTTTGTGAAGTAAAGGTCTTTGATTTCAGTATATGTTACATGGTCTGCCATAATGCCTTTGCACTGAGTATATTGTGATCCTTTCTGTCTTTCCATAAAATAAGCATTTCCAAAGCTGCTAACCTGCCATTGCATGTGCTGCACATGTTAGACATTAACTAATGTGATTTTTCAAACATCTCTTACATGTGACACATTGAGGACTAAAGGCTTGTGGGAGTCTTGATTCTAAGAGCCACAATTATAGGTTAGAGCCTATTCTCCCTTTTTATTTGTGGTTAAGTTTTAATGTGGTCATGGTTCATAGTCACATGATTTACAATCAGATGGGTTAACCACTGACTTATGCCTCACATAAGCATTGTAAATTCATATGCATACCTTCCAGATGCACGGAAAATGCAGAGACATTTTCATAATGGATTATTCAGACCAGTTTGAGTGGGGAGAAACCAATCCAAAGCAAAAACAGCTTTTACACATGGCATCCATAGCTGTGACATTGTTTTGCAGAAAATGCTTAGATGAAGCAAAAATGTCCTTGACAAAGACAAGGGGGAAAAAAAAACAGCAAACTATTTATAGCTATAGCTTGAGCTGTCAAATTTAGGGTAAACCTTTTGCCTCTAACCACATTTGCTGCAGAATTCTTCTGGCTAATTGCAGGCTACTTCTGTTTTGTACAGAGACATCTGCACTGTGGCACACCCTGTAATTATATGGGAAAGGATCAGTCAGTCATGATTTTGTTGATAGTGTATTATAGCTAAATATTTTGGGTGGGAACAGGAGGGTTGCATAGTTTCGATCTAGGTGACAAGTGAAATTTTTAAGTAAGACTGTCCACAAAATAGAAAAAGTGTTCTATGATAATGCGCCGTACTTTTTCTTAACTGCATAGACTCTTTAAATTCCAAGAAAAAGAGAGGAGGAAAGAGGGATCACTACACAGGCAGGATTAGTTCCTCCAGCATATTTTGAAATGAGTCATAATTGCCACCACACCCTAATTCAGTCTTTATCACCTCTTGACTATTGCAAAAAATTCTTACTGCAAATGTCTCCTAACAAACCGCATCAAGACCCCGATTCTTCAGTCTCTCCTGAATGTTAATCATTAGCACAATGTTCCCAATTTAACTGTTTCTATCATGTTACATGTCTGTTCACAAACTTCAATAATCCTTGTTTCTTCGAATAGAGACCAATATCCCTTACCTGGATTTCACAAGCTTCAAAAGCTGCTCTCAGATGTAGCTGTGTCCCTTCGTATAGGGCTGTATCAGTATTGAGTTTGGAAATGGCGGTGGCGTCCTGAATTCAGATTGTCCAATTCTGGGATCCAAGCACATTACTACCAGCTCTGTAACTGGAGTCCAGGGGTTTAACATCTCAGTAGCTCAATATCTTCATCAAAGTGGGTCCAATAATCACACCCATATTTTAGGGTTTTGGTGAAAATTTAACATGTTAATAATAAACTTTGACAGTGCCTGGCACATGGTAAGGGCTCAAAAATTGATAGCCATTTTATTGTTGTTCTCGTTCATTGGAGGATACACACTGGGTATCCTCTAGCTGAATCTTTCCTCCAGAAGTGTATTACCTGGCAAGCCAAGTTTTAATTATTTTTCGTTTTCATATTTTTTAGACTATCTTGCTGTCTAATAACATACTTCACATTTTTTTAGTGTTACCTAGCCAGTCCTTTAAGGGATTTAATCAGAGTAATTTGCCTTTGTGAGCAACCCAGCTAACGTGAGGTTGAACAGTGTCCCCCCCCAAAAGTTCATGTTCATCCTGAACCTCAGAATGTGACCTTATTTGGAAATAGTGGCTTTATAGATATAATTAGTTAAGAATCTTGAGATGAAATTATCTTGGATTTACCATCAGCCCTAAATCCATTGACTGGCATCCTTCTAAGAAAAAGAGGGGACACAGCGAGACCCAGAGAAGAAGACCATGTGGAGACAGAGGTAGGGATTAGAGGGGTGTGTCTACAACCAAGAATCACTAAGAATTGCCACAACACTACAAGCTAGGAGAGAAGCACAGGAGACTTAGAGCCTCCGGAAGGAGCCAACTCTGCCCAAACCTTGATTTTGAACTTCTGACTTCCAGAAATGGGAGAGAATAAAGTCCTGTTGTTTTAAGCCACCTAGTTTGTAGTAATTTGTTGTGGCGCCCTCAGGAAACTAACATGTAAGCATTCTGCTATTCATCTTTCAAGTTTCAGTTCAGTTCCCACCGACATGGAGAAAACTTCACTGATTAAATCATCCCAGCTTGACATCAACCTTCCTTTCTCTAACCCTTTACTGAAACGAGCTACCTGCCCCACTCATTTTGTTTCTATCTTGTCTTACCTTATTGCTGTTTCACATGCATGTGTCTTGGTTTCACAGCAGGACTATAAACTATGTAAGGATGAAAACTAGGCCCCCCACATTTTTATACCCAGAGAGTAATTTCAATTCTGTAGGCTATGATGAATTTTAACTGATTGATCCAAATTGCCTCTGTACTTTATGGATAATGTGGTTTTCTTTATGTATAGAAAAATCTGCCGTAAAAACAACTCACTTAAATTCCAGTCATCTTTTACCAAGATATTGTAAGAATACAAATTTAATATTTAAAATATACAAAGTGTATATTTTTAAATACCTTTTCAGTGCTATCATATCACATTGATAGCCAGAAGCATATGTAGCCAACATCAATTGCAAAAAAATATATATACCCATAACAAATATGCATATTTTATATAATATATGGCCATCATAGTGTAACTATTCTTTAAAATGTGACTTAATTGTCTAAATTGTGATTAGCTATGATAATAATTTGTCTCTCATGAAATTTTTCATTTATTAGATGAAAATGTTTGCATGTTTAAAAACATGTGACCCAAATTTGCCATCTAGTTAATAAGGATCTATTGGTGACTATTTCACTGAGTTGTTAATCATTAGTGCTTCAGGGATCGTGGCTAAGGCCCTGGGTTTGATCTCCTTATGGCCTGGTGGTTTTGCAGCTACAGACTATACCCTGTACCACAGCTGGCTGACTCACAAATTTGTGGTCACTCAGAGAAGTGACCTACAAACACTGGGTCAGTTGTGTCTACTTTGTGTTGAAAGGGCAGAGAGTTGAGAAGCTGCATTGCTGGAGAGCCGGTTGTAAAGAACTTCAAAGATTGAAGATAAAGCATCTGGCACTGCAGATTTGAGAGGTTAAACTTGATGTAAACTGATGGCCCAGAGCCAGAAATGGACAGAGAGGACAGCAGATGTGAAAGCACAACAAAACACAAAGCAAAAAATTTGGAAAGAATCAGGGACTTGAATAAATCTAGAATAAAGCAGGATTAGGAGAGGCAATAAATATATCAAATTGCATTATATGAAGTAGCTGAGAAACAAAAAGGTTATATGAAAAGGGCCTGTAACAGTAGCCACAACTTTCAACAGTGGTAGACGGAGTCTCTTTTTCATGAGACAGAGAGTAATATATACTTCAAAATTCCAAAAATGAAGCTTGTGAAAATGGTGATGTCTATCATCTATACCCAGTGAGATAAGTTGACCAATGAGTCACAGCTAGAATAAGCTGTTTCTTGATTACCTTGATTTTTTTTTCTTCAACATTTATTGATCATCTTTTATGTGCCAGAAGCTTCTCTGCAGACATAGTCTCTACCTACCATGAGACTGAAGAGGTGGGTGGATGCACTGACACTATTAATGTAGAAGTGACAAGTGTTTTGATAAAGGTTTGTATGCAGAGACTTTACACTTACATAAGAAACTCCCCTCCCGTATTCTGGGCTTGAGCAGGGAAAACTTCCCAGATGAGATAACACTTAAACTACAGAAAGAAGCTCTAAAAAGTGGTGGAGACACTAAAATCTGTCATGAAAAATAGGTTGCATCTATTGCATTTATTTACTTAGCATTTGTTAAACTACCTACTCTTACCTAGGAAGAATAGAACATTCGTATTAAAAATGGAATGGCTACCGAGAAAATACTTTAGTTGGTCATAATTTGCATAAATAACTTTCAGATCACTTTATCATAATGACTGGCTAAAATATGGCTGAGGTTGTTGTATTATTACAATGCATGTTGGTTTCATATTTCATAATTGAATCTAATGACATCACTAATATTTATAGGCATACTCACTGAAGTCTGTGGACAGTGCTGTAAGAGATTATTGACATTTCACATGTATTCTATTAATACATTAAGAAAGTATTTAATTGCAGGAGAAAAATGTGCTGCCTTCAAACATTAAGATATTTTAACTGAACACTTCATAATGTAAGAATAATGTGAAAATCTATCATCATATATAAATTATAATGTCCAGCAGTCACATAAAATGCTTTTTCTGCCTCTATATACAAATATAGACTGCATGTAAAAAATGTATGTACTTAATTAAAATCTACTTACTAGCATACAAAAATAAGTTATATCATCAAAGTTTAGAATATCATTAAACATATGACAAAAATGATTATTTTGGGTCTTTGTCATAATAAATTGAGAAGCAATTTGGTATCACTGAACAACTATATTTATGAAAGGCAGATTTCCATGAACAAAGGAATTTTTCTGGAATTTAAGAGTTTATTCTTAAAACTATATTAAATATTAAATTCTTCAAAGAATTTTTGTAAAAACCAAGGAGCATTGTATATAAGATATTAAACAAAGGGGCAAAGTGGTTCTCTCTCTATATTTACAGAAAGGAAAACCTTCTTTTGTTTCTTCTAATATATTTATTGGAAGTAGATATCTTGTCCAAATAATAAGCCTTCTGGGCTTGTGAATAAAATTAATGGCTCATCAATTATATCTGCACCTAATGAGAGAGAATTTAAATGACCTTAATTTGATTCACATAGAATTCAAAAGTTTAGAAACTGGAGTTCATTTAAACATCTATTGTTTGGGGAAAGGTACTATATGAGTAGTCATAATAAGCGTTATAAGACAGACAAACAAGTAAGGCGGGGTGGGGGTGGGAGATGAGGGTAAGGGGGATCAAATATATGGTGATGGAAGGAGAATTGATTCTGGGTGGTGAACACACAATGGGATTTATAGATGATGCAATACAGAATTGTACACCTGAAATCTATGTAATTTTACTAACAATTGTTACCCCAATAAATTTAAAAAATAAATTTAAAAAAAGAAAATAGCACCGTCTGATCATTGCCAGAAGTATAATATAGATTTAAGACCAAACTCAAGGCAGCCAAACATTTGATATAATTTCTTACCCAAAAAAGGAAAAGAACAGCCTAGCTAATTTAAAGGGAGTGTTTGAAAAGTTCCTAGCTAATTGTAAATCAGTTTGATCAGTTTGTCTGGATTTATTGTTATTGCTAAACAAAGATAAGCTGCATTCGATCCTGTTTATTTTCTCTTTTCTAAATTAACGAATGTTTTTAAAAATTAGTGTACCTTATTTGACATATTTCAATCTCCTGTGATTGCTTATATGTTAGATACCTCTCAAAAGTACTAGAAAATTTTATTTAGCACAGTTATTTTTCTTCTGTGTTCTGTCTTCTGTGATTGCTCTCTCCCAAAACTCTAAGAAGTAGAACATTACTGTTCAAAGCTTTGTAAAGTGTATTTGAACAGGTTGAACTCTATTGCACTTCATCACTTCCCTTAAACAAGTGAGCTAATGACGTCCTTTCCTTTAAAATGTTTGTTCAGACAACTACATGTGTTCCTCAGCAACCCCTTAAACTTGTTAAAAGCACGTGCCTATTCCATGCTCTGAAAGTGTACTTATGTTGGCACATATTGGTATCAAACACAGATGGACATGAGTGTCATCATGTCATTAGTAAACCCATAAGAGGTGTTTTTTCCATGTTTATAGTAGATTTTGAAGGTCTTTAGATAGTTTCAAGGAGAGGAGAATACTTGAGCCAGAACACACATTCCATAGAAAAATATGCAAGAAATCAACTCCCCAGTGAGTTTTGTGTTCATACGATTTTTTTTTCCAAGAGTCTTTGTAATCTGGGAGTAATTTTAATGTCTCCAACTAGTTTAAGCTCTGAGTATGTGATTTAAAATACTTCCTTGGAGTATTTAGGAAAATTAGTTATTTTTACTTATTTTCAGCTATCAATTTAAAATAAAGGTGAAAAATCTTGGTTTCCTTTCTTAACAAAGTAGACAGTTTGCCTGAAAGGAACTCCTGAGTAAATATTGATGCTAGAAAAATAAACAGGGTAAAGCCTGAGGTAACCTCTTATCTATATGTATAAATGTGAATGCATAGGTAAAAATCTAGAAAGGTATGCATCAAATTTTTCACAATGTTTCCCTCTGGAGTAGGAATTGAACTAGGTTTAGGGGTAGGGATGGAAAACTGTAGTGAATAATTTTTTGCAACACAGTATTTTTTTCACAATACCCATAACATTAAAAATAAGAAAGATTTTGCTACTTTCCTAACATAATCTTTAACTCAGAAAAAACCTAGTTGTATAGTTATCTGTGTAGATATTTGTTTAATAAAATAAAAATTTGCTTAATCCCACTAGACTGGAAACTTGATGAGAACAGGGACCATCAGTGATTCACATGTAGGACAAATCTGGTATATAGTATGTAATTAGAATTATTTCTTATTCAATAACATTTTTGTGGGTAGATTTATATTTTGTCCCCAACTTTTCTTTTACATCTTAATTTTATTTATGTTTTAAAAATCAATGTTTAAAAAGAACTTTTAATGATGGAATAAATTTCCCAAATATGGCTTTGTTTGTGTGCTCAGTATATTTTACCACCATTTCAACTTTCTTCAGGTGCCATTATTTTCTTCTAATGCTTTCACAGTTTCTCTATTATATATTATTCAGATTTAATCTACGTGTAATATATTTCAATATCAGAAAGCAACTATTTTTTAAATTTTCTTTTGTTTGCCAAATAGTTTAGATTTTGAATAAAAGCTAAAAGAGCTTTTATTAAATAAACAGTCCTTTCACCACTGCTTTGAAACACTACCCTTTTATATACTAACTTATTTGTATGTGCTTAGGTCTATTATATTTGGTTCCATTGTTCAATGTGACAACATCTTGGCTATTTGTGCAATAGTGAACTCCAGACACACATGCTTCATTATTCTTCTCTTTAACATTTCACTAGATTCTTCTACATTCTTTCAAGAGAACATAAGGAACCGTTTCATAAAATTCCCTTCACCCACCCAAAAAAAAAAGGAAAGAAGGAAGGAAGGGAAATCTAGATGTTCAATAATTTGCTGAAATTGGGATAAACAGATCCAAGAGAGCTATCATAATAGAAAACTTTGATAACAGTTTGACACAAAGAACTAAAAATAGTGAGTTGTCACATTAAAGTGTCACCTAGGACCATAGAAATGTACTATTACCTCAAAATGATTTTGCAGTCCCCCAAACAGTAAATATGAATAGAATCAGAAACAACTGAATTATAAGCCAGTCAGAGAAAGACAAATATTGTATGGTCTCATTTATACGTGAAATCTAAAACAAACAAACAAACAAACAAAAGTCATAGAAGCAGGAGTGGGGTGGAGAGAACGAGGAGATGTTGGGCAAAGGGTACAAAGTTGAAGTTATGTAGGATAAATAAGTTTAGCGATCTAATGCATAGGCAGTATGACTATAGTTAATTATACTGTACTGAATACTGGATATGCTGAGCAAGTAGGCTTCAGGTGCTGTCATCACAAAAAAAGTAAACATATATGAGGGGTGATATGTTAATTAGCTTGACTGTAGTACTCATTTCACCGTGTGTGTGTGTATCAAATCATCATGTTGTATACCTTAAATACATATTATTACTAAATTTAAAAAATGACCTAGTAGTCCCTGGTTTAGGTTTGGGAAATATATTACCCATAAAAGGCCTGCTGTACCAAACCAAACAGGATTATATACTATCTTGGCAAATGATGGCTGATGAACCATCCCTTCTCTTTGCCTCTCCCCCTCCCTCAGGCTTCACATCGCCTATTTTGAAATGTGGTCCTATTACCCACCCTTTTAAATTTAGCTTATGAAGTCATCATGGTATAATTTTAATTGAATTAAATAAAAATCACTGACTACAAATCTTAGAAAAAGAAAAGACCTAAATTACTGAAGCACATTGAAGCGAGGTCAATGAGAGTTTCTCTCTCAACAGGAAATGGCCTGTGAGGGAAAGGAAAATACTTTAACTTCAGTATTCTAAGCTAGGTCTAGAAAGTGTACATGTAGCTTAGAGTGAGACAGATGGCTGCTTAGAAGAATTGATGAACATGTGTAATGTAAGGAGAGCTAGAGGAATGTGATTTTCTTTGATTTGGGTATATTAGGGAGTCATGTATAGGAAATTGATTTAACATGTGACAAGAGAAAGCTGAAAGTGGTGAACATTTGAGCGGTCAATCCTCAGCTAGGAGAAGAAGGTATGAAGGATTTATGAGGGCTTCAAGTGCACAATAAAGAATTCTGAGTGTAAAAAGAAACTGTCTGTGGGCTTCAGAAAAGTCACTGGAGGTGTTTAGAACACCCTCCGTATAAAATCACTGCCTAAAGGCCCAGCCTCGTCAGGGGAGTGCAGGCGACCTAGGACTCCTGTTATACTTAAGAGTGTTAAAAGTGTGTTAGGTGAAGGAAGAGATCAAATTAACTGATAGGTTTTGGAGACTAACGAGAGAAAGGAAATCAGACAAAAGGTATACTAAGGAGCTGACCATGTCCACCAGAAATAGGTAAGCTTTTTTAGGTCAGATAAGGCAGATAGGTGGTCAAGATTAACCTGACTTCTAGACAAGTGAAAAAGAAAAATTGAAAAATAGCTAACTGGTGTGGAGGAGGAAATTGTATAACTTACCTCAATAAGCATAAAAGCAATAGAATTATTCATTTCCAGATTACAAGAATGAGCACTATGAACACTGACCTTAATCATTTCTTTTCTATTTACCTAAACTGAAACAGTCCATTGGGAAACATCCCAACACATAAAATAAAATAAAATTGAAAAAAGCTTTTAGCTTAAGTACTATGATTATCTTAATATAAAACTGACAAAAAACGAGTACAACAATGTTGTCAACATCATGCTCCTATTATTTATAGACCTTTAAAAAGGTTCCATTCTCATGGATAGTCAGAGCCTCAGGCGTTGTCCTAAGATTAACGACAAAATTCTAGACAACCTTCTTGAGAACCCGCTAAAAGTTCTTAGAAAACAATCCTTTCCTTTTTCCTTCCTTCTCTCCTTCCTTCCTTCCTTCCTACCTTCCTTCCTTCCTTCCTTCCTTCTTTCCTTCTTTCTTTTTATACATTTTCTTTTTTAATCTCTTGACAGTTTGAGAAATGGTAAAAGAATTACAGATGAAAAGGGCTATAACACAGTAGCCACAAGAAATATTAGAAATATAAGAAAGCTTGACACAAACAATGCTTTCCTTGACTTCTAAACATACCTGTAATATCATGTAGATCTATATTTTAGTAAATTTACATTTTAAGAAATATGGACAGGTATATGATCACTGTAACATGTTGTACCACAACACTATAGTGATTTATGGTAATATATTAAATTTATTCACATGCCTCTCTAATTAGACTAAGGACCAAGTATTAATGCTTTCATTCTATGATCGAACAAATATTTATTGCATTTCTACTATATGAAGGACTGTTCCAGACACAGGAGATACATGAGAGAAAAATGAAACAGCAAAAACATCTGCCCACATGAAACGTAAAAGAAACACGAGTTCAGACCAAAGCCTGAGGTTAATGAGAACAGAATCAGACCAGGAGAGAAATACCGTGGAGATAATAGAGAATTATGCAACTACAATTTCTAGAACAGGAAGTCAGGGGACAATGTTCCATGCATTTGAGGAACAGCAAATAAGGCCATAGTTGCTGGAGCAGAGGTAGGGCAGGGGTGGAGTGGGGCATGAGGATTGGGGGGGAGGAAGGAGCTAGCCTGAGAAGCGATTGTAGCAGTTTAAAGCAGAGGGATGATGTGATCTGACTCATGTTATAAAAGGCTTCCCTGGATACCTTAGGGGAATATGATGGATGGACAGCGGCCTGGAAAGGCATCATTATTCTCCGTGTGTCACTACCTTGCCTGTCATTTTGCCTAGCACTCAGTGTCGGTTCAATCGGTGCTCACTGAGTCAGTGAATAAATGAATAAATGACAATGTTTATGACTGATTATAGAATTCATGAATATAATAAATAACAACTTCTCAAATTATGTAAGCTGTCATTTTGAGTAATATAGGTCATTGGGCAGAGAGAAAAATTTTAATCACTGAGAACCAGTTAAAAATCTCCCCGCATAGTTATTGGAGTCTGTTACGGGGAAAGATGGCATAGATGGTCACAGAACTGATTTATCACAAAACAATTGTGTTAAGTAACTGCTATAAATTAGCACTTCCTTCAGCAGAAATTGGTTTTGAATAATGTAATTAAGATACTAAACTTGACATACTTAACTATGAATAAGCCTACTAAGTAAATCAGTGGTGTTTCCTTATATTAAATGGTATTTGGAAATTCATCACAGAGCAGTGCTGATAAGAAAGTTCCATTCTTATTCTTGGGTCACTGAAAATATAAGTTGAGGAGGAAAAGTTTTCCAATTTTAAAAGATGTTTGTTTCCTTCTATTCAACTGTGAGTAATAGATTTGAAAAACAAAATAATTCAGAATCATGTGAATGATTCCTAACTCCTTTAATAGTAACCACTCTTCCCCCATTTTTGGAAAACAAATTATACAAACACACTTCTGAAAAAGCGAAGTGCCTCAGAACCAAGCAGAAGATGTGTTCTTCTGGTAAAAGCTGAAATGAAAAGGCAGCACACCTGCTTCCAGCCGGTCCCCCCTTCACATATCTCTCACAGGCCCTCCATGTGAAGTCTGGTCCAAGGCAAACAAGTAGCAATTTTAAAGTAGCACCTAAAGAGGAACTCGGGCAGAGTGTGCTAGCAAAACCCCAGACCCTAAAAGTTCCTGCTGCACAGGCTTTATTTTCATTTCCTTGACCCATTTGCAGAGAGTTGTTACTGATGGCCGGCTCGGCCTCCCTGTACACAGCATACCAATAATAAACAGAGGCCAGCTGACACCCAGAGACACCTGCAGAACACTCACAGTGCCGGATTGTTCATCCAAGGGGAAACGTTTTGACTGGGGGAGGATGGGTAGCCATCCACTGGCTCAGTACACACACACACACACACACACACACACACACACACACCTAAAAGAAGTTTACCGAGGACCCACCTGAGGGCCTGCTGGACTGCCAAGAGAGCTAATAGAAAAGAACTGCTGACTGTGGGGACCAATGTGTGAAAAGGCCTCTGTATGCAGTCATCCCCTTGTATCCCGAGCACTTGGACTTGCTGAAATTAATTTTGCAGAAGTTTGGTAGAAACTGCATGCAAGCCTCTGCACAAAGACTTGAAGGCATGGAGCTTATTATTCCAGTTTCTCAGGATCCAACTTTTTATTTATTCATAAATTATATTTTTGCCAATGAAAATACTTTGCGGAGCTCTGATCAAGCAGGTGCATTCAAGTAACCTGAAAAGCCTTCACTGATGTGAAAACTTTTCAGAACTGGGTTTCTTGGAATTTACAACAAAGGTCTTTTTTTTTCTTCCATGAATTCAAGTTTCAAATATTTTTGTAAATAATTCAGAAAACATGAGTTAAGTTGGTAATGGATCAATAAGAATATATATATATATATATACACACACACACATATATATGTATGTATGTATATATATAATAACATTTATCATGTTATGAAAGTAACTTTTTAAAATATATTCAAATATAATAATTAATATCTTTAAAGGCACTGCTTGGTATTTTAAATATTCAGTACACAATATTTTTGATTAATGGTTATTCATGACAGAAGAAATCAAAGAAAGCTGATTTTAATAACTGTGCAGCTTCAAAAACCTAAGATTCAATTTGCTTATAATATTTTTGAACTGGATAAGATCTATGAGGGAGCATAATGGAAAAAAATTGAACCCAAAGGTGTAACATAACATAAACAAGGGCCACAAAAGATGAGGTCAAAGTTAGCATAGAAACCAGATTTCAGACCTCTAATACAATGCTCTTTCTAGAATATTGTGCAGCCTATCTTGTGCATGTCTTCCTTTTGAATTTTTCAATGATACAGTAACTTTCTGTAAGAAAAATGAGTAAAATCATCGGTACTATCTCTAATATTGTTTACTCCAGCATATTGAAATCTTTTGGTTTTGTCTCATTTTTTTCTCATTAACAAAGTACATCTTTCTGATAGTATTTAAAATCACTTACATCAAGTCTTAGGAATAGTCCAAACCATTCTTGGACAAGAGAGAACACACCAGCTGTGGTTTAAGCAGCAATGCAGCTGTAGAAAGTATGTGAGCAAGACCTGAAACCTGGAGAAACGCCAATGTGCCTTAAGAAAATTCCACCTGGACCCACTTAGCACCTTCTCCCTTGCCCTAACCCTAAACACATGCCCTTGGACTCCTCAGGGACAGAAATGGAACCTGGAGAGAGCAAGGGCCTTAGTCTTAGTTTGTGTTGGCAAGACTGTTCCAACGCCCCTCTTATTTCCTGCTTCACCTTGGTGTGGCCCTTCCCCGCCTCCCACACCTCTCCTCTTGGCTCCAACAGACAACTGAAACTCAGTATAGCCAGTAGTTCCTACGATATATTAATAAGTCAGAAACTGTAGCATTTCCCTCATATTGTCTTTTTATTGTTTTCTTTTTTGTGTGTGTGGAAGAAATCCAAGGGATATACTGGAGACCTTCTTTCATTGCATGTAACCAGAACAATTAAAATAGTAAATATATAGGTGCATTGGTTCAGCTATTTCAAAAATTTTCTGCATTCATAGTCTTCAGAATGCTTATCCTTAAACAGCGACACCACAGTTCTACATCCAACAGCTACAATATAGCTAGTAAAGTTCCTTTAGAAGATTCAGAAACTTTATTATGCATTCATTAATTCATGTACTCAGCAAATACTAATTTCTATAGCTTGCATTGACTGCATATATCTGTCTTGTGCCTGGCAATGTGTTAAGTATGCTGCATAGATTATATCCTATAACCTTTGCAGCAATGCATAAAGTAAGTACAATGGTTATCCCCCTTTTCTAGATAAGGAAACTAAGTTTCAAAGAGGTTAAGTAACTTGCCCAAGGTTACCCAGCTAAGTTATAGAGTTAATATTTTTGAATAGAGTCTCTTGCAAAAATATTAATTATAGGATCTAGGCACCATGTATACAAGGGTTCACTGTATATATACGTGCAATGGAATGTAGTCTTAAAAGGGAAGGAAAGTCAGACATATGCTATAACATGGATGAATCTTGAAGACATTATGCTAAGTGAAATAAGCCAGTCACAGAAAGACAAATACTGTATGATTTTATATGAGTAGTGAAAATGATAAATTACATAAATGTCTAACCACTATGCTGTACACCTGAAACTAATATAAAATAAGACTGAATGTCAACTGTAATTGAAAAAAGAAGACTTTCATGAAAGAAATTAAAGAAGACATAAATAAACTGAAAGAAACTATGTGAAAAATAAATAAATAAAAAAGCTCATCACGGCCCAGGGATTGCATTAAGTGCTTTGCACAAATCATCTAATTTGCACAATTATCTACAAGGTATTTATTTAGTATTGTAGAAATGCTGGGTAACATGTCCAGTGTGGCATGGATGGGAAATAGCTGAAATGGGTCTGTAATCGAGGACTGTTCACTCCCAAACCCATGCTCGTCAGCACTCCCTGAACAGTCTCTTCAACAGGGTAGATGATATGACCATCTACTGAAGCAAAACGGGAAAGAGTGTGTTGGGGAAGGGGATCAAGATAATGAAAATGTTTTTAAAACACTTTAAATTTATTATTTTCCTGATCAAACTATTGAAAGAAGTTTAACTATTTTTCATAAGTGAAATAGGTCAACTATGAAAAGCATTTAATAATAAACAGCGAAAGGAAGTTAATTCTATTTACCAATGGTACTCAGCCTAGTTGGAAATCAGAATCACCTGTAGAATTTTAAAAATCTAGGCATATCTGGACTTCAGCCCGTGTAGTAAATATATGAAGAAGTATCTGTATTTTTCTCAAATTTCTCAGAAATGGCAGTTTATGGCAGAGGGTTTTTTCAAAATGGGAGAGCAAGTCTACTGGCATTAGGAATTTGGGAGTTCATACTTATTAAAGTGGAAATTCTAGGCCCCTTCCCATGCTTCTAAATCAGAATCTCTGAGAGTGTGGAACTGCACTTTAACTGACTTCCCAAGTAACAGTTAACTACAATAATTTTTTTTACAACTGTTAGTGAATGGTATTTATCTGCATTCATATTATAGAGATATTATAATAATAAAAGCTATGTCATTAGTCTTCCAAATGTGTAACACTGATACTATCCATTGATGACATACCATTGTAGCATCTAATAATTTTCTGTTTCTTCTTGTTAACTTTTTAAAAACAAAATCATTTCTTATTATTCCCGAAACAGTCACTATCGTGTGAAAGAGAGAACGCAAATCTTTGCATCAGCAGGAACTGGTACTTGTTAATGATTCCAAACAATTTTTCATGTCACAACTATACTATCCCTACTCATAATAAATCTACTCCTTGGCAAGGTTACAGGAGCTGCTTCCAAATAAGGCTTCCACAGAAATCATGTGAGATTTGTTTTTTCTGTGTCGGAACAATGGGCACAATCTAAATGGAGTTTTACTCCTTTGATACTCCCAAATATTTGTTGCTTAATGCTCATGGACTTTAAGTGTCCCCTGGAGCTGGCATTCCATGTGTCCGCTCCTTACAGCTGTCGTGTACAGTGATACAGGATGTGCACTGCACAACTCCAAGAGGCCCCATTCATATTGTGGTCTATGGTGTGCAGCTCGGTGCCAATTCTGAGAGTCAGTAATTATACCCCAAGGGAATTTTAAAGTTCTAAATTAAGTCTCGTTTTACTGTTTCCTATTACATCACATTGGAAAACATGTCCATTACTCAAAATGGTACATGTACATTTGTAGACTAAAATAGCTTAAAAGCACATTGGTAAATAAAAGGAAATCAAGACATGTATTCACCAAAGATAACATCACTGATACTTAGGTTCAGAAGAAAAAAGTGATAAAATTGTGGCAATTGCTGCCAAAAAAAGTTTATACAATTTTCAAAAATAGTACATTTTAAAGGAAATTTAAAGTTCTAATTTTCCATAATTCAGCTTTAATTTAAAATGTAAAGATTTAAGTTTGTTAATGTTAATCTTTACTATTTAAGTAAATAAGTAGATGATTTTAAAATTCATTTCCAAAACAGCCATGTTTGTTGTCACAAAAGCTGAGGTCCCACTTAGAGAATGTGTTTTCTATTACAGAAATATCTATTGTGATGATTAAGTATATGTTTTTATCAAACAGAGATTCCAATATAAATATTGCCACTTTACATTCACATTGGAAGCAAGAAGATAGTACCTTTCAAATGTTTTAAGAAATTGGACATAATTGTTACCATTTAGAGATATCTAGTTTAAAAAAAATTGAATTAAAAATAAAATAAAATCTAGTGTTGCTCTTTTACTATTGATTTGTTTTGCTTTCTAGATCTTCTAATCCAAGTATAAAAGAGTATAAATGCAAAGTATTTATAACTGGAAGAGAGTGTTACATTTTAACTTTTGTGAGTTTTCAGTAATTATGTTTTCTTGACTATATACTTTAACAATATTTTACTTTACTCAATTAGCATGTGATTATGCAAAACAGATTTTGCAGTATTTACTGAACATAGTAACCAAAAGTGGGTCAAATATTTTGGATAATAAAAGGCACAATTTACAAGCCTATAAACTATTTTGTGAAGTACTATCATTTTAATTTCACATGTAGCAGGAACCAAACTTTGTGGAATGTTTTGGATGAGCGTGGAGCATGTCATCAGTACTTGTATGAAGGAGAGACTCGCACCTCTGGGCAATGGACAGATACCTAAAGAATAATTTCAGAGACCAGTGACAAACAGACTCCAAATATCTCTGCCATTCTTCTCTTGTTGTGGACATTTGTTCATTGGAACTAAAAATTTGTGTTCCATTAAATTGAAACTTTATTTCTTTAAATTATAAAATTTGTGATAAAGTCATATATGCTGCCTTCCCACTTACTTACTCCTTACTTTCCTTCACTGCCAGTCACCTCATTCAATCACTCATGCAGTTATGACAAGTTATGACCTTTAAATGTTTCTTAAGCAGCACTTCTTAAATTTTAACGTACACATAAATCACCTGGGGAATGTTGCTAAAATGCAGATTCTTTTTCAGTAGGTCTAGGTATATTTTTAAAAATAAATACACCTGAGAATAGCACCCAGACTAAAAAGCACAAATAGAATTATTACCAGCACTCTAGGAATCAACTATGTGGGCTGAATGGTGGCCCCCAAAACATCAGGTCCTAATCCCTGGAACCTGTGAATGTTACCTTATGTTATAAGGTTTTCGTAGATATTAGGGTCTTGAAATGAAAACATTGTCCTGGATTATTCAGGTGCTGCCTAAATGCCATCACAAGTGTTAGGAGACAGAGGGAAAATAGACACACACGAAGAAGGCCATATGAAAATGGAGGCAGAAACTGGCGTGATGTAGCCACAAGCCAGTGCCACCACCAAGAATCTGGAAGAGACAAGGAACATATTCTCCCCCTAGAGCCTCCAGAGGGAATGCAGACCTGCCACACCCTGTTTGGGACTTCCAGCCTCCAGAACTGAGGGAAAATAAACTTCTGTTGCTTTAAGCCTCCAAGTCTGTGGTAATTTTCACAGCAGTTATAGGAAACAAATATACCAGCTTTAATTCCTTTTTGAATAAAATACCTCTCATCCTTCAGTGTCATTAAGACTCATAACCTTTTAGGAACCAGAAGGAGATGGGTAAAATGTCCATTGTATGATATCTTCATATTCCTGCATGACATAACCTGCTCGTTTTTCTCATTTTACTTACATGTAAACTTACCTATCTAGCAATGACATTAACATTTCTGTATCTCACTGACTGGGCCTATTTACTTAATTCATTAACTCTTGCAAGTCTTCAATTGGCTCAGCACTTTTGCACAAGCCTATGTGTAATTAATTATAGCATGGGATTCTTCTAAATAATCCCTGGGTGTAACTCATATTTGAATAACCCCTTCTAGTATAAAAGAAAAGTAAGCTACATTTCTTGCTGTATTGTTTTCTATGTTCCTTATAACAAATTACAGCAAAGTTAGAAGCTTAAAACCACACAATGTAGGTCAGAACTCTGGCATGGGTCTTGTCAGGCTAAAATCAAAGTATCAGCAAGGCTCGGAGTTCCCTCCTGAGTAGACTCATGGAGGGAATCAATTTCTTTGCCTTTTCTGGCTTTTAGAGGTTGCCCACATTCCTTGGCCCATGGTCCCCTTCTTCCACACTCAATGCAACAATGTAGCATTTATTCGATCCTTCTTCAGTAGTCACATCTCCATCTGTGATCACACCTGGTAAAGATTTTCCTCTTTTAAGGAGCCTTATGATTTTATTGGGCTGATCCAGACAATCCTGGATAATCTCTCCATCTCTGAATTCTTAATATGAATCACAAATTCAGAGTCCCTTTGCCATGTAAGAAGACCTATTTAAAGATTCCAGGAATTAAGATGTCAACATCTTTTTTTTTTTGGGGGGGGGGCAGTATAGCTTCTCTTGTTCTACACCTAATTTTGAGGATATAGAAAGTTTTAATATTTCATATTACAGTTGCACTTTTAGAAAACAGAACAGCCTTTTTGATTTTTTAGAAAACAGAACAGCCTTTTTGATTTTTTATCGTAACTGTATTTTCTAAAGTCACTCCGTTTTTTAAAAAGTTCTCATTTAAAGCTTTGCTCATCCAACTATTTTCTCTGTATAATGTTGCAAAATACAATTCTAGGCTTTCAGCTACTTTGATAATCATTGTTAGGGTAGTTTTATACTGGAATTATTGTTTTTCCTAAATCAGGAATACATAATTTTTAAAACTATAATCACCATACCTATATATTACTTCCCCTTGTTTATCTTAAAACTGGAAGTTTGTACCTTTTGACTACCTTCACTCATTTTGCCCATTCCCAACCCCCTGCCTCTGGCAACCACCAATCTGTCCTCTGTCTCTATGAGTTTGTTTTTTTTAGATTCTACATGTAAGTGAGATCAGGCAGTATTTGTCTTTGACTTATTTCACTTAGTATATGCCCTCAAGTTTCATCCGTGTTGTTGCAAATGGCAGGATTTCCTTTTTGTGGCTGAATAATAATAACATATATGTGGTGTTATTATATATTAGATATTATATATATATATATATATATATATATATATATATACACACATATATATGTGTATATATATACATATATATATATATATATATATATATATATCTGTACCTATATGTGGTGTGTATGTGTGTGTCACATTTTCTTTATCCAGTCATTTATGAATGTACACTTAGGTTGTTTCCACATCTTAGCTATTGTGGATAATGCTGCATGAACATGGAAGTGCAACTGTCTTTTCAAGATAGTGATTTTGTGTCTGTTTTTCTGCCAATAGCATACTATTTTGATTACTATTATGCTGTAATACAAGCTGAAGTCAGGGAGTGTGATACCTCCAACATTGTTCTTTTTTCCTAGGATTGCTTTGGCTATTTGGGGTCTTTTGTGGTTCCATACAAATATGATGATTTTTTGTTGTTGTTGTTCTATTTCTTTTAAAAAATGCCATTGGGATTTTGATGGCGATTGCATTAAATCTGTATATTGCTTTGGGTAACATGGCCATTTTAACTATGTTGATTCTTCCAATCCATGAACATGGAATGTCTTTCCATTTCTTTGTATTTTCTTCAATTTCTTTTAAAAATGTCTTATAGTTTTCAGTATTATAGGTCTGTCACATCCTTGGTTAAGTTTATTTCTAGGTATTTTATTCTTTTTGTTGCAATTGCAAAAGGAATTTTTTTTTTTTTTATTTACTAAACTTATTGAACTTGGGTTCAAAGAGCATTTTATGAGTTTGACTCCAAAGGCAAGGGAAGTAAAAGCTAAAATAAATGATTGGGACTATGTCAAACTAAAAAGTTTCTGCACAGCAAAAGAAACCATTGACAAAATAAAGAGGCAACCAACTGAATGAGAGAAGATTTTTGCAAACAACGCCTCCGATAAGGGGCTAATATCCAAAATATATAAGGAACTCATACAACTGAACAACAACAAAAAACAAACAATCCAATTTAAATGTGGGCGGAGGACCTGAATAGACATTTCTCCAAAGAGGACATACAAATGGCCAATAGACATATGAAAAAATGTTCAGCATCACTAATCATCAGAGAAATGCAAATAAAAACCACAATGAGATAGCATCACCCCAGTTAGAATGGCTATCATCAACAAGACGAATAATAACAAGTGCTGGAGAGGCTGTGGAGAAAAAGAAACCCTCATACACTGTTGGTGGGAATGCAGACTGGTGCAGCTGCTATGGAAGGCAATGTGGAGATTCCTCAAAAAATTAAAAATAGAATTGCCATATGACCCAGCAATCCCTCTCTTGGGTGTCTACCCAAAATAATCTGAAAACATTTATCCATAAAGTCATATGTGCTCTGATGTTTATCACAGCTTTATTTACAGTGGCCAAAAAGACATGGAAACAACCATTGTGTCCTTCAATAGATGATGGATAAAGAAGTTGATATACACACACACACACACACACACACACACACACACACACACACACACACTGGAATATTATTCTGCCATAAGAAAATGTGAAATAATACCATTTGAGACAACATGGATGGATCTTGAGTTTATAATGCTAAGGGAAATAAGTCAGACAGAAAAAGTTGAGAATCATGTGATTTCACTGATATGTGGTATATAAAACTGAAAACAACAAAAGAACAAGACAAACAAATGAACAAAATCTCATAGACATAGACAATAGTTTAGTGGTTACCAGAGGGGAAGAGGGAAGGGGGGTGGTAGATGAGGGTAAAGGGGATCAAATATATGGTGATGGAAACAGAACTGACTCTGGGTGGTGAACACACAATGTGATATATAAATGATGTATTACAGAATTGTACACCTTAAATCTATGTAACTTTGCTGATGATTCTCACCCCAATAAACTTTAAAAAGAACAAAGATAGTGATTTTGTTTCCTTCAGATACATACCCAGAAGTAGAATATCTGGATCATATTATAGTTCTATTTTTAATTTTTAAAATTAACTCCATACTGTTTTCCATAGTGGCTGAACCAATTTACATTCCCACCAACAGTGCACAGAGGTTCCCTTTATTCCGCATCCTTGCCAACACTTAACTATCTCTTGTCATTTTGATAATAGCCATTCTAACAGATATGAGATGATATCTCTTTGTTGTTTTGATTTGCATTTCCCTGATGATTAGTGATGCTGAGCAGTTTTTCAAGTACTATTGGCCACTTGTACATCTTTGGGAAAATGTTTATTCGGTTCCTCTTCCTATTTTTAAAACTTTTTTTCTATTGAGTTGTATGAGTTCTTTACATATTTTGAGTACTAACCCTAATCAGGTATATGATTTGCAAATATTTTCTACCATTCTTTACATTTGGTTGCCTTTTCATTGTGTTGATGGTTTCCTTTGCTGTGGAGAAGCTTTTTAGTTTGATGTGGTCCTGCTTGTTTATTTTTGCTTTTGTTGCGTTTGCTTTTAGACTCACATCCAAAAATATCACTGCCAAGACCACAGTCGAGGAGCTTAACCCCCATATATTTTCTTCTACAAATATTATGGTTTCAGGTCTTGCCTTCAAGTCTTTAATCCATTTTGAGTTTATTTTTGTGTACGGCGTAACGGAGGGGTCCAGTTTCATTCTTTTGCATGTGGTTGACCATTTATGAGAGAGACTATCTTTTCCCCATTGTATCTTCTTGCTTCCTTTGTTATGATTAAATGACCATATATGAGTATGCATGGGTTTATTTCTGGGCTCTCTATTCTGTTCCATTTGTCTATGTGTCTGTCTGTACACCAATAACATACTGTTTTGATTACTGTGTCTTTGTATTATAGTTTAAAATCAGGAAGTATAATGCCTCCAGCTTTGTTCTTTCTCAAGATTGCTTTGGCTATTCAGCCTTTTGTAGTTCCATACTAGGTTTAGGATTTTTTTTTTCTATTTCTGTGAAAAATGACATTGGAATTATGATAGAGATTGCATTGAATCTGTAAATTGTGTTGAGTAGTATGGACAATTTAACAATATTAATTTTTCCAATCCATTAGCACAAAATGTTTTTCAGTTTATTGGTATATTCAATTTCTATCATCAGTGTCTTATAGTTTTCAGTGTACAGGTCTTTCATCTCTTTGGTTAAATGTATTCCCAGGTATTTTATTCTTTTTGATGCAATTATAAATGGGATTGTTTACTTTAATATCCCTTTCTTGTAGTTCATTGTAAGACATATAATTTTTAATAGTACTATTTAAAAATATATTGTTTAGTAACTTGTTAGTTACTATCAAAAGATGTTCTCTTTTGAGGCGAATGATAAGAATTATCATATTTTTAAAAATTAACATTCTGAGGTAGAGAGATTGGTTTTATCAGTGCCTGTTTCAGGAGGGAAAAAAGCTAAAATTAGAGGTAGCAAATATTTTACCTATAATTCATTTTGTACTTCTTTAATTTTAACCACGTTATTCGTGGTATTATTTTAACATATTGACTGAATGTATCGCCTAATTTTTAGAGAAAATTAGTGGACTCTAACTGGCTGATCTTTGTTAGGTATATGGACACTTCTGTTTGTCTCAAATGCACAAATATATCAAAACCCATTAAATTCCTGTCTTCCAATGAGTCTATCCTGATCACCCCAACCCATAGTGATATGATTCTTTTTCCAAACACTTAAACTGCTTATTTCGTATATTCATTTGATGCATATGAGCTTTCTTGAGTTATTCATTGCTTTTCATGTACATAAATATTTTCATTGCTTTTTGTGTAGATAAACATTTTCTTCCAAAGGAATTGTAAACTACTTGGAAGCACATGAAATACATTATGTTTCTGCATATTCCTTTTGTACTTATCATACTGCTCTGTCCATTGTAGGTAATTAGAGTACATTTGTTGATTGGTCAACAGTATCACATCCTCATTATCATTAGCTTCATCAGTAAGCAATAACTGAGAAAATGACAAGTCATAATCTAGAACAGCAAAGAATGACCTCAAACATGCTTAACAATATTTTTCTTGCATCACACTCAGGAAAATAAATACCGTCTTTTGTACTGCTGAATTCATGGGCCAGTTATGAGGACAAAAAGCCTGTGTAACCTAATGGAAATCTTAAGGGATTGAAAAAATCAGGAGATCTGCCTCACACTCCTTTAGGCCTTCACCAGCATACTAACTCTAGGCAAGTCAAGTCATCTCAGCCATTGCTCTATTTCCTCATCTGCAAAATTGCCACTATAGCGATTTTTTCCTATATACACCTCTGGGCTATACTGTGGGTAAAATAAGAAAACAGAAAATAATTCACTTTAAAAAGTGTAAAATTTATTTAAAATAATTTTAAAAAGTAAAATTTATTTTAAAAGCCAAATTCTTGTTCATGGTCATCTTAAAATTACCTCCTCCTATAAAAATTCCCAAGGAGATAAATGGTCTTTAAAAGATATCCTCTGTGGATTTCCCATTTGAAAAATCCCCCTGAATGTGTTTCAAGGTAGGAAAAGCCCCTCTCTGCTTTACAGAGCTACACTAGATAGAGCAGCTCATTTTCCTTCCTTGCTGCTGAGACCTTGAAGTTCCTGGAAAACATCTGAGAAATTATCAAGTTCCCACCCAGGAAAAAGCAAGCCCACTCTGAAGCCTAACAGAGCTGAACTGTTATTGTTGCCCCCACTCTCCAGATGACAAAACTGCCTTCCAGGGATTTTGTGAGTTGCAAATGAGATAATTTTTGTGAAAACCCTTATGCAAAGGCTATTGTTCTTAGGTGCTTACCTCAGGAAAATTGAAAATATTCATCAATTAATCTGTTGATGTTAATAAATATATTTTTATGAAAAAGTCACAAATTTGACATTTCAAATTTTACTAATCAACATTCAAATTGATGTTTCTCATAATCAAAATATGTAACTTGACCTCAATTGTGTATGTTGTGTTCTAATTTTCATTAATTAGTAAGGTATAGGTACTTCTATAGCCATGTCTATCAAAAATGTTTACCTTTTTGATGGGCTTTAAAAACACCTCAATAAATTATACAAGCAGAAAGGACTTGGATGATTTGATATTCTAAATTGGCATCGATATAAGTAGACAAGTTGGTGTTTTTGTCTTAAAGATAAACGCTAATGGGTTATATGGGCATAATTATCATGGTTAACAGCAAAGGTATTTTGAACGGGCAGATAAAAAAGTAAACACACATTTATTATATTTTTAATCTTGAGATCACAATTTTGTGTTTGCACATTACCCTTAAACCACATCCTGCATGTTTTTGATTTCAGAGAGTTTAGGATTAAGGGAAGTTCTTTTTATCTAATGCTTATCCTCAGAGTTTGTTTTGATTTTTTTTTCCCTAGCATGATACCTGATAGCTTTAAGTTCTTTAAAAATCCTCTAGACTTATGAGCAAAGCAAGGTGAGGATTAAGATGATCTTATTTTTATTTAATATTTATGAAGCACACAACTTATGCCAGAATTTTTGTGAAACACCAAACTAAAATAGCCACAAAAAATGTGTTTGCCTCTTAGAGTTTTCGATTCAGATGTCTAACCATTCCCTCCGCCTTTCTGTTACAGATGAGGAAGTTGAGTCACAAAGAGCTTAAGTTGTTTATCTTTGGTCATATAGCTGACTAATTGCAGAACTGGGCATAGATGTTAATGTTTTCACTCCCACCTATTCTAGACTCTTTCTACTATACAAACGGCCACTCATGACAACTAAATGTTGCCAAGAAGGATAAATATGTAATTATACATTAGAGTGTAGGAACTTTGAGGGCAAGGATGGTATCTTATTAATTTACACAATAGCAATAAACACTTTATTAATATATGTTGAATAATTGAGCTGCTCACCAGTGCTGATTTTACTCTATAACATGACGTAGGAATTAATGCATTGCCTCTGACTGAGGTAAGCATCTTAATTGAAGTCTCACTGTTCAATTAGCCTCAATTTTGTGGTCTCACTAGCAATAAGGGTCATAAATTTCTCCTATCTAGGAGGAAATAACCTCTAGAGTACTGATCTTGAAAATCCTAATGTTCAAAGTGACCATACAAAGGTTCCTATGCAATTATTTCAAGCCCCCAAGTTGATGTTCCAACACAGTCCCTGACTGTATTCTTATGCTGTCCAGATGAGTAGACAGATCCACACAAGGCTCAGCAATTTCTGTCACTATTGGGTCCTTTATCAAGATTTTTAGAAACCAAGTAAGTAATCGAAAAATTACCTCTCCCAAGAAGACATACAAACGGTCAACAGATGCATGAAAAAGTGCTCAACTGCACTAGTTATTAGTGAAATGCAAATCAAAACCACAATGAGATACCACCTCTCATTTGTTAGAATGGCTATCATCAACAAGACAAGTAATAACAAGTGTTGGATAGGCTGCGGAGAAAAAGGAACCCTCATACACAGTTGGTGGGAATGTAAATTGGTACAGCTGCTATGGAAAACAGTATGTAGGTGCCTCAAAAAATTTAGAATGCAGTTACCATACAACCCAGCAATCCCTCTCCTGGTATCTACCCAAAAAATCTGAAAACATTTATGTTTAAAGATATATGTACCCCTATGTTCTTTGCAGCATTATTTACGTGCCAAGACATGGAAACAACAGAAGTGTCCTTTGACAGATGATTGGATAAAGAAGATGTTGTACATATATACAATGGAATATTACTTGGCCATAAAAAAGATGAAATACTGCCATTTGCAACAACATGGATGGATCTTGAGATTATCATGCTAAGTGAAATAAGTCAGGCAGAAAAAGTCAAGAACTACATGACTTCATTCATATGTGGGATATAAAACTGAAAGCAACAAATGAACAAGACAAACAAACAAAAACTCATAGACACAGACAACAGTTTAGTGGTTACCAGAGGGTAAGGGGGAGGCGGGGGAGGTAGAACAGGGAAAAGTGGGTCAAATAGGCATATGGTGATGGAAGGAGAACTGACTCTGGGTGGTGAACACACAATGCAATAGATGATGTATTACAGAATTGTACACTTGAAACCTATATGATTTTACTAAACAATGTTACCCTAATAAATTTAATAAAAACTTTAAAAATCAGTAAACAATTGATAAAAATGAAAAATTACACAATCATACTAGGTAATGTAAGTTGTATCTAAAGTAGTATTATGATTATATTTTGATCTAAATCAAAAAAATTGTATTTGATCCCCAGACAACTGAAACTTGTATGACAACAACGTTCCCCAATGGGAAGGATCCTAAGACAATAAACCAAACCAGGCAAATGGGTACCCTCTTATAAAATGAGGTTTCGTCCCAAATCCCATAGCAGACCCATGATGAGCTAAGCTAAACCACATGAAGGTTGCCTTTTTGTCTGTACCAGATTTTGTCCTAAGTGATCAAAGACACTTGAAATAGATTGGGAGGACTTTTTGTTTTCTTTTCATCCGAGCCTTCTTTTCAATCTTTATCAGTCTAATAAGAAAGTTTTGGCAAGAAAACAAGCCAGAATTTCTTTCTAAGGCCAAGAGAAAACTAGCCTAATCCATGCACCCTAGTTTTAGTGTGCAAACAAGGAAAAGAGACTGTATGCCCCTAATTCCCCTGCCAGTTTCCATATCCTGGAACCTGATTCATCACTTCTGGGCCTGGTATAAGCAAGATGACTACTGGAGGTGGAAGAGCTGGGGGATTTTGCCTGGATCTTTCTCCAGACAGAAATAACACATTACATATAGATGAGAAGAGGCTGCAGCATATTGTTGGGCAATATTCCAGTGTTTCTGAGTTCTAATCCTGGCTCCACTACCTACTTTTTGGGTGAACTTGGCCAAGTTTTTTACCACTTCCACCCTAGACGTTGGGGAATGGATAGCACCTCCTTTCTTTCTCATATGATTGGCTGACCCATCCAGCCTTTCCTCACTATCAGGGTGGTAGAGGGCAGTAGAGTGTAATGGTGAAGAAAGTGGGCTCAGACACATTGGGCTTCCAATTACAGCTCTGTTGCAAAATTACTTAAGTCACAGTTTTCTAACCAGTAAAATGAAGGTGATAAGTGCTTGCTTAGTAAGTTCATTGTGAGTAGTTAGATAAAATATTGTGTGTACAGTGTTTAGCGCAATGCATGACCCAGTCTGATCATTCAGCAAATATTAGATGTTAATTATAATAGCCAAAGCATGTCTGTGAGCTTAAATGGTATATGGGAAAAGGAGGCCTTTTAACGAGCTGTATAATCTTAGACTTAGGGTTGCCTCGAGCATGATTCAGCCTAAGTGTTTATGCTCTGACTCCAGGTATTGCCCACAAAGCTTCCACGTAGTCACGCATGTTCACTAATCTTAAGTTTTCATTTCCTTCAGACTCTTTGCAGGAGTAGGTGGTGGATAAGGTTTAAGGGTCTGCAGTATTCCTGCTAAATCCAATCTTACTACCATTTCTTTCACCGTAATGTAAGTTAAATGCCAACATACTGCCTGAAACATGAATAAATAGAATTTTTGTCTATTGTGCTCAAATTGCTTGCAGCAGTCCTCCAATCCTGAAGGATTAGGGAAAAATCTTCACCTTATTTATACATCTCAGTCATCTCTTCTGTTCTTTCTTTGTTATCACTATCTTCTCCAGTAGACTTTTCAAATTCTCCAGTGATGTCTTTAAATTAAAAATCTGACCGTAGCACTCTTACATAAAACTACTCAGTGACTTCCTATTGTATTTAAATCAAATTAAAAGCCATTCTTAGAGCTTTCTCCTTGACTCGATTCCTACCTCATGCCAAAATTATCTCATGTCATCCCTTCCTTACCCCTTCCCTGCTCTCACTATACCCAGACATATGGGCCTTTCTATTTCTCGAACAAGCCAAGCTATTTCCTGTATGAAGGCCATTGCGCTTTCTGCCTGGAATGTTATTCCCTTGCATTTTCCCATTGCTTTCTCATTAGTCAAGTTGCAATTAAAACATTTCCTTTTCAGAGAGACATAATTCAACCTTCTATCCGGTAGCTAGGTTCTTTCCAATTCATATCAATTTTATTGTTCTCACAGTACAATATCTCTACCTGCAATTATTTGTTTACATATTTATGATTCTTCTTTCTTCACTGTAAAGTAATCTATTGAGTGCAGGTATATTATCTTATTCACCATTTATCATCAGTGTCTAAAATAGTGACTTGCTCATGGACTCTCAATGAATATTTATTAAATGTAAGAATGAATGTATGGCCTGAAATACTCCTTTAATAGTGAGTTGGTCTCTACCTACTCCCCTTTCCATATCTCTGAAATTTATTCAGCACTGAATAATAGTGTTTAGGATTTTGCTACCTTTACAGCCGTGATATTTTACATAAGCCTTTTAACTCTCCACATGGTCACCCTGAATTTTACTTCCAGGTAAAACCTCACAGTCTATCTTTGTTCATTTGCTCACTGATTGCTGGGTTGGGCACAATCACCTCTATTTTTGAGAGGTTGAGGGAGAGGTGGGACACTTAATAAACCCCTGGATAGACCCTAGAGTTTCTACCAGAAGGGTTTCACTTCCAGGCAGTGTCACTTACGGATAACTGGTCCCAGAAAACACAAATCTTTAAATTCTTTGAGTTTTTTCCTATGTCCTTTGAGCAACTCCAAACTATAGCTGTTTTTTTTTTTCTCATTGCTTTATCTGTACATTCTTTATTACTATGCCATTCCTCATAACCATATTTATTCTTTCTCGCACTTGTTTGCATTGTCTATGCCCCTCAATCCAATCCCCACGATAACTTAAGCAAAAATGTATGGCAATCAACATGAATTGCTCTCATGCCTTATTTCCTTAATTTAATTAGCCATTCATTTATTCATTCAACAAATATTTATTGAGTACCTAGTATGTGTCATACACTGTTCAAACTCTGGGAATACACTAGTGAACAGGAGAAAGTCTCTATGCTCTGGTAAGCATACATTCTAGTAGGTGTTGATTGCAATAAATAAATTAAACATTTATTGTATGTATTATGTTATATGAATTATAAACATATGTTGAGACTTACAATATATATATTTTGATTATCCATCTTTATTCTTAAACTTACATTTTTATTTTTTTGTAAAGTGGACAGATATATGTGAATTCTGAATAATGTTCTTAATTAAATCAATTTACTCAACGTCTTGTGGTTTGTTCAGTAATTATTGAAGTAAACATGCTGCTAGGTATCCATATAAACACTGACAAGCTGTAACAGGAAAAGAGTTCAGCATGTCCCATCATTTTTAATTTGAGAGTTTTCTCATAATGTGTGGATTAACTTGAATAAGCAAGTAATATGCTGATATTTCTCAAGAACATCAAAGTTCTCCCATTGTGTCTCCCCTCAACCCCAAACAACCACAAGTTATTTGTAAATTCAGATATGTTGATATTATTTTTAAGTTCTTTTTTTTCTAAACTTAAACATTTTAAAGGTCTGTTTAAGGCCACGGGGAGATAGGTACTTTGATCTTTACCTTAATTAGATTACAAGGTTTTAAAAGTTTATTTCATCAACTAAAATAAGGGGCTTGATATTTTATCTATAGGTTAAAGAAAAAATGGTGCCCTGAACCCAAGTGTAAACCCCCAGTGAGTAAGCAAGGAAAATGAAATAATAATTGAGTCAGATTTCCTTAGACCATGCACAAGAAGGGGAAGCATAGTAGTGCGTTTTCATAACTGTACTGTATTCCTACTTCATACATAGGGTTGGGGACATCTTGCTAGAAAATGTGCTCATTATCATACCAACAATTTACAACTAATTTGAGACATTCTTCCGTGTTTGCTGGAATGCATGCAAGTGCATTGAAGGAAGCAAAGACTTGAATTAGGCTTTTTTTTTTTTTTTTTTTTTGAACTTTCATTCAAAGCACCAACTTGGCTGTGGGTCCTTGGGCAAAACAGTTAATGTTTTTCTTATGTGATTAAAAAAATGGAACTAGAAATGCCTAAGTTACTTAGTAGAAATACAAGTAAAACCCCTGTCACATGGAAGATTATCAATAAATTGTGACTGCTATATTCTTATTATCAAGCATGCAGATGACTCCTGCCTTTTTCAGGGTTAACATGGGAAGTGGGTAGAAGATAGTTTTATTCTCTTTTCTTTTGTTTATTTATGCATTTAATTAATAAACATTATTCCATGTCTTCTCTGTGCTGGACATGAGGCTTGCCTCGGAGGAACCAAGGTAAAGGACAGCTTCACTGCTCACAAGCAGCTCACCATCTAACGGGGATAAAGCAGTCAAGAGACCAATAAGATAGAGAGTGCTGGTTTAGGGAAGAGCTAAGAAACGGGGTCTGTGGGGACACTGCATGGGCGAGGGAGGATTGGTCCACAAAACCCTCCAAGAAGATGAGTTTCAAAGGATAAGAAAAAATGCTTAGATGGTAAAGGAGAGGAAGTTCACTCCAGATTTCCAGATTTAGAAGTTGTCTGTCTTCTTCACTAGACTGTGAACTCCATGAGGTCAGGATCCTAGTTTGTTTACCATAAGATCTCTAGCACCTAAGACAGCACCCAGCACACACTAGTATCTCATTAAGTATATTTGAATGAACCCTTCTAAAGCATAATATGATTTGCTCCTATATATACTCCGAAACCTATATTAAAAGATATAGATCAGTTTGTTTTTTAATTCAGAATTGTGTGGAGACAATGAAAGGATTTTTTGATGTTGACAAAATCCAGTCTATAATGAACAATATTCAGAACGATATTCAGATTCAATGAATTATAAAGCCTGTATAGTGAGTTCAGGTATCATTTTATAGTTTCTAATCACTATGGAAGTATTTCTAACCCATATTTAGTCATCAATTGATGAAACTCTATTCTAGTTTGGTCACATCCTCTACTGTGTGTCTCGGGGTGCAGTTATCCCACTGGGATGACCACATTCTTCAGCCTCTCTTATTTCTGATTTTTTCAGTCTTTGCTTGTGGCCAAAGCCTTTGATCCAAACCAATAACTCTACAAAGTTCTGAGTGCCTATTCTCCTGCTAAGGAGAATGTCTGTGCGATGTCATTTTTCTGTTAGGTTCCTAGATTATCTCTTATTCTCCTAATCAATTATATTCTCCCTGCAAGATGGATGTCCTACTAATGCTGATGGTAGACAGAAAGTAAAAATCCCTTTGTTCCTAAGAGTCACTTTGTTTTTGGAATCTGAACCAAAAACAGAACCTCCCTTCTTGCCTGTCACCCCACATGCATCGTATAGTATTAAGAGCAGAGGCCATACAGCCAAATGCTTGGGTACAAATGACAGCACAGTCACCAATTATTCCTAGTACCTTTGTTTTGCTGTTTCAGATTCCTTTCCTTTCTTCTCCACCCTACTCTCTACTTGAGGCTGCTTCTGTGGGAGTACATGCATGATATCAGGTCTCTGGCCCTAGTTAGATATGTACAACCTGAGACTCCAGCAGGAAGGTATTTATTTCCTTGGCCCTTCTTCTGTGGGGTTACCTACAACTGTCTATGTCCTTTGACATAAGGTCGTTCTTCTTCTCCAGGATGTTCTAAATCTATATATTTCTCTCTTCTTTTTTGCATTCTGATAAACTCTCCCACTTGGGGGATGAAGGGGGAGGCTGGTGGCCAGGATGGTGTCCATTTCAATATCATTATCCGTGGCTTCATGCAGTATTCCTCATGGGGATCCTACGTGCCATCCATTAATCCCTGTGTAAATAATAACTGTTTTCATTGTTTTCTGGTGGAATTCTGACTGACACATGAACCATATGAGCCCAGGCCTTGCACCTCTTCGTACAGTAGTTTTCTTATCTGTAAAACAAGATTAATAATGGTATCTACATTATGGAATGTGTGTTAGAATTAAATGAAAGGAAATCCTGGCACATAAGCACTCATTAAAAGTTAACATTTAGCACTATTTTTCCATGGCATGGTGACATTTTCTGTGAAGCATGATTAAATAAATAGCACCATGGAAGATTATCTTGTTGGACTTTGTTTAATCACCTAAATTCCAAAACCATATTGGTTACAAACCTGCCTTGAACCAAGAGCCAGGAGGGAAAATAAAGATACAAAGTTAGATAAAGATAGCCTGCAATGACCTCAAACACTACAATATAAAGTAGTAAGTGCAAAAATAGAAATATTTTAAAAACTGTTATGGGAGTTCAAGTGAGAAACAGAAAATTCCCAAAATGATGCTGTAGAAAATTCCCCAAAATGATAGCTCTGGTGGAAGCCTAGAAATAATCAAGTACAGGTGAAAGAAGACTGTGTTCTCCTGAGGGTATGTCTCCAAGAAAAATAAAAACCAGAAGATTATGAATGCATGGGGAAGATAGGAATACCGCTGTTCTACTGGAATTTTTGGAGTGGGTTAGTGATAGGTACATAGAAAACTGAGGGGAGTGGAAAGCCAAGGCAATTAGCCTCTTAGGAAATGAAGACTTGTTGGAGAAAGGAAATGATTTCATATCTGAGGGAATGAATACTTTGACCTTGCTGATTCTACGGCTCAGCGGTGGCAAATGTTTAAATGGTACTAAAATTGTAAACACTGTATGATCACTTAACCTAAAACTATGATTTTGCTCTACTGCGGGGAGAGAAGAAAAGTGAAAGCAATTTTTTGAAGTTAAAAGTTAAAAAATTAAGAAATGTCAGTATTAATGTTATTTAGAAACAGCTAAAAGAGTCAAATGAGGTTCTTCTGAGAAACAAGTATCATGATTAGGGAGGAATGAAGGGAAAACTATATTTCTTGATATGCATTGAGGTAGTATTTGAGTCGTAGAAAATATATGAATACATTATTGAATACAAATAAATTGTAAATATGAACTTAAACATAAATATCTTACACAAAAGGGGTTGCCTAAAAGGGGGAGGTGAGAGTGGCTCTGGAATGGCAGTTTGGCATCAGATTTTGGGCAGTCTAGAATACCAAAGATGTTGTACTTCAGAACACCAACAAGGAGAAACATATTCAGATTTCTGTTTCAGAGAGGAAATTCTGTGACACTTTTGCAGATGGCTGGAGTGAATGGTGTCAGGGAGAGTAATTATGATAGATCAGCAGAGAAATTATGAGGTTTGAAGTAAGATGTTGGCTACGGTCATAAAAATCAAAAGCATGGTTTGAGATAGATCTTAAAGGTAAAATCAAGAGGATTTGGTGATTGATTAGATGTGGGACATGAAAGAGAAATCAAAGTTAATACAGAGGCTTCTACACTTTGATGGTAAAGCTATTTGCTGTTGTAGGAAGTATAATTAAAAGTGGATTTATAGAACAATGATGCCTGGATTACATCCAGTTAGAATGATGTAGTAGACTATAACACATACAATGTTGAAATTCAAGGGAAACCTCAAGGCCAGAGCCAAAGGTTTTGAGAAAAACTATCCACACAAGTCTGAAGTTCATGAAGGAGTAAAAACTGATACTTAAAGCCATGAAACTAAATAAGATACATGGTAAGTGAATATAGATAAAGATGAGGATTTAGCCTTGAAGAACTCCAAAACCTCAGATCAGAAAGAAGAGAAGAAGCCAGTAAAGATTGGTGAAGCAGAAGAAAATCTTGGCAAATGTGATGTCACTAAAGCCAGATGAAAAATAAACAAAAACAAACAAACAAACAAAAAACTCAAGAAAGAAAAAGGTGAACAGTTATGTCAAGTGCTGTAGGAAGTTCAAGTAAAATAAAATAAAAAAATGAGAATTCACCATGGGATTTGGCAAGATGGAATAGTAGACACGAGAGACGTCTACTTAGCAGAGTGGTCCAGGAAAAAGACTGTAATGGCTAAAGAGATCATGAGGATTATAAAGAGCAGCAGAAACTTGAAACTGTAACTAGCTGCTTCTTTTTCAAACAGCAGCTATTATACCATGTTTATATGTCAATAGTGATGATCTTACAGAAAGTGAAAAACAAAACAAAAACAATCAATGATTCAACAGTAACAAGAGAGGAAATGTGGTTCAATGCACACAAGAAGAGGTTGGCCTTGAGAAGCCTGGGTATTCCAGCTCTTATAAACAGGATAGAAGGAAGAACTTTGGTTCACATGAAGATGCACAGGCAGATTTAATGGGAGGAAAATGAGGTGGTCCTGGTCTGACTGCTTCTGTTTTCAGAGAGAGAAATCATTGAGTGTGAGACAGGTATTGTTAAAGTTTGAGGAGAGAAGATATGAAAAAAACTGAGAGTGTAGGAGACAGGAAGAACACATCATATACAATTATTATGCAAGAACTATGAATCCAATTGAGTTTATGGTTATTAATATTAATAGTCATCATAGTTTTCTTTTACTCTAACCAAATTTGGTTGTTGCTATGTAAAAACAGAATAAAAGGAAAGTTGGGCTGAAGCAGTGTTGGAACTTTTTCAATGAGTGTAACAGAAGGATGTGTGCAAGGAATTTGAAGGGGTAATAGGCAAGTGAGCAATTGTGATGCTTCACTATGGAATCAAAGCTGGATAAAGAGGAAAGAGTATATATAAAGCAAGTTAAATGAGCAGTGACATGTGATGGTTTAATGGACGAGCAGCTCCAAAGATCTCAAAGGGTTGTTGAGTTAGGGCTTCCAGCGTATGTCAGCTAAGAAAATAGGAGATGGATGTCATAGACTGGTATGCTTAAAGACAAGATTTTGGGATTGTGTAGTTAGAGTAGATATTCATTGCAGAAAATTGAGAAAATATCACTCGATAGAAAAATATGTATACTATGTGCATGTACATTTATGTGGATGGGTGTGTTTCTGAAGTTATTACTTTACATTATCTATTACTGTACCAATGACATAGATTTAATTATTTTAACCTTCTATCTAATAGTGCAAGTTCTGTTGTTTATTTCTCCTTTTCAAAATTATCTTAAGTGAATTAACCATTTATTCTTCAAGGTAAAATTTTAAGTAATAAAAAATACCCCATTGGTATTTACTTAGAATTTTAGTACATTTATAGTAATAACTTTCCTTTAGCAATTTAGTCTCTTTTTAGTTTATAAATATTATTTTAGAAAAGTCTTTTTATAAAAAATATTTGGAGGAATGTTATAATTTAAAAAAATAATGCAAATAAAGAATGCATGCACAGCAGCTAATAGGTATTGCTAGTGTAAAGCCAAGCTATTATTTTTTGCATAGATATTTTGTATTGGATCAACTTATTGAGCTGTCTTAGAAGTTTTTCAGTTAGCTGTTTTAGATTTTCTAAATATATTATCAATTTGTATACAAATATTATAATTTTTTCTCCTTTCCAGTAGAGTTTATATATGCTTTTAATATTATTTTTATTTGCTAAAGTTTCCAGAATATTTTGGGTATTTACAGTGAGACCAGATATTTCTAAATTATTCTTAACCTCACTGGTAATGCAAAAAAAAGCCATTTCAAATGTGCTATCGCATATAAAGTGAGAGAGAAAAAATAATAAAGACAATGATTCCCCTCAGAAATCACATCCCTAACCATTGCAAAATGAACATGTGAACCAACTACATGCAAAACTCTTAGTTCTTTATGGTAAATAACTACAGATTGCAAAAATGGCCCCAGTTCTCCACTTTGTCTTTTTCCTTGTCCCTTTGCAATGACGCTTTGCTCCTCCCATTAAGAGAAGTCTCTTTCTCCACCTTGAATTACCTTGAATTTGGGCTGGTCTGTGACTTGCTTTGGCCAACAGGATGTGGAAGTAAAAGTGCTGTTTCTGAGCCTAGGCCTCCAATGGGAAAGACAAAAATAATTATCATATTTGTCTTAAACGTAACCCTCAGAATTCTGTGAGTAGTGAAAATTTATGTGTCGAAATGCAGTTGAGTAAGAGGAGACAGAATTTTAGAAATAATTATCAGTATAAAAAAACTTCAGAAAATAACTTGTTTCAGAGAAATTTATACTGACAGACCTTTTGAAATGTTAGAGAACAATTGTTTGTCAGAATTTAGACTCCATTTGCAAACTGATTTCTCTACTGAAATAAAATAAAAACTCCCTAAAATAACTGATTCATAAAAGCACTGCAGAGTTTTACAATTCTAGGAGATAAGAATTCTTGCTTCATTTGTCTCCATCGAGGAGCATGCTGACAGTCTCAGAGGACAAGAACTTAGCTTGTTTGACAGCTCTCATTCCCTGAAATGGATGTTTCAGTTTTAGTGCAGCGACGTACTGCTTAGTACGCCTTTTTTTTTTTTTTAAGTGTTTTTTCACTGTTGAAAAAAATCCCATTTTGATCTATCAGGTTTATGTCTCCTTGTTAATGTTTGGCAAGAAAAATCAGGCAACACATGTAGTCAACTCCTAACAAGTTTATGATTTTGTATTTTAATCCACTTCTGGGAAAAGAGAAGCAGCCAAAGATTGAAATGATATATTAATGGTCTAAATTGTACTTTAATTTATCTTTTACCAACACATGAGAAGTAATGAGGACCTAAGTAAGCCTTCCATAAGTCTTTTCAACTGACATTGGCCTCACACTTGAGGTCACAGACCATCTCAGTAAAAATCTCAGATTTCACATACTCCTTGGCATCCAAACCCCTGTTTCGGTATCAGGAATACTTGTATCTTGATATTTATCAATAACTTGTTCTTGTGGGGTTTTGTTGTTGTTGTTGTTGTTGATGATGCTTAAACAAAAACTAGTGTTTTCTGCTTAGGTTGCAAATAAACATAGATAGATATTCAGAGTTTCAAATGAATAGCTTTTGATTTACTGAAATACTTGTGTTGGTTATACCTTGACTTGTCTAGAGAGGATTAAAGGGTCTTATCTAAGAACAATGACTATTTTGGCAGTTTTCCTTTTGCAAGCATAACATCATCATTTAAAAGACCCCTTAAATATATACAGTATGGTTTTCATGTGTCTTTTGGGAAATTAACTGTGATAAAAAATGTTATTAAAATGAAAAAGACCATGTATTGTATGATTCCATTTATATGAAAAATCCAGAAAAGGCAACTCTATAGAGACAAAAAGTAGATTAGTGGTTACTTGGAGCAGGGGATGGGAATAGGAATGACTGAAATGGGCACAAGGGATCTCTTCAGGGTGATGAAAATATTCTAAAACTGGATTGTGCTGCACTGCTCTGCAAATTTACTAAAAATCACACTTAAAACTTGGGGGTGAATATTATGTTATATAAACTATACCTCAGTGAAGCTGTTATAGTTAAAGAAAAAGAAAGTTATTAGAGAAACTTGAAACAATTATTTATAACATTTTCCAATTCCTTTAGAAACAATAGAGGGCTCCAAATAAGAAAGCTTTCAATTATTAAAATATGTAACACTCAGGCTGAAATAAACATAATTCTTCAAAACGCTCTCTTAATATATTCTGCACATTCTGGATGCCAGAATCATGATTTCTTGTCAATTAGGTCCATCCTGTATAATGCTTGGAAGAATTGTTTGAATTTTCACTTCAAAATACATCCAAAGTTTTAACTGAGAATGACTAAACTTAACAAAGGAATAAATACTATGTACTGCAACCTAAACATAAGTATACACACCTAAGCAATGGAATTTTGATACAATTATTCCATTTCCTTATCTCTAAGGAACTGATAAAACTCTTAACACTGTATAAATACAAGAGTAATGGTAATAATAAAAAAATGTTAAGTAATAGATAATATTTACTGAGTGTCTACCATGTGCCAGGCATTGTTACTTGCTTAGCAAAAATAGTATTATTTAATTCACACAGGAACCCTGAGAGTCAGTTGTGATGCCCATTTTATAATAGGGGAAACTGAATCTTAAAAAGGGTAACTAACTTATTAGCGTCTCAAACGAAGCAGGTGGCAGGGCCAGCATTTGGATCCAGGGCCGTGTGGACATTGTGTGGTGGTGAGGGACAGGGTCTTCATGGAAGGGTCTGGGCATGAGTGTGGCTGCCCCACTCTCAAACTGCATGTCCTTGAGGAGGTACCTCACACTCTCAATGCTTTGAGCTCCTGCATTTATAAAATGAGGCGAATAATGCTGTCTAGCCATTATCCATTTCTGAGAAACGTAAGTAAGATAATGAATGTAAATAAATCTTCTAATGGTTTGCTCAGGACATAGTGGCTTAATAAGTGATGGCTAGTCGAATTATTAGTAGGAGTAACTACTATTCACTTTGGAGGAAAATAGATATTTTATAAATGAATACATGAAATTAATGAGTCAAAAGTATTAGTTAACTTCATTCTAAATCTTGGACAATTCATATAATAAAAATTAAACAAGAGTCAGGAAGATTTTGACTAGCTGGCGAGTGCTTTACAATGACCTCTCACCTCTTCTGTCTCTTTACTTTTTCTCATAAGCCTACACTGTGCTTTTACAATGATATATTTCTAAAATTAAATGTTGAGTTTTAATTTCTTGACAATTTATCACCAGTTACTGTGCATCAATAATTCTAATCAATTTTTTAAAAATAATTTCATGAAGCATGCTGTTCATTTGGAAGATTTTTAGTTATAGCAAATATTCTTCTTACTTCACTAAAAAGACTTTTAAAATATACTTTTACACACAGCCATACTTGGAAAGACATGAGCGAAGTCATTTTCATTTGCTCTGTATAGATTTGTGTGAAAGCAGCTCCTTGTGATTATCTTCTCTAGTTTTAAAACTGTAGAAATTTTAATTAGCCATTTTGTTTCTATTGAAAATAAAAGAAATCATAGATACGATGATCAGTAGAATTCCCATTGAGAAAGAGTATTTGCATGTTCCTTACAAATTGAGTATATGGGGCAGAAAGTAAAGCCCTGACAGTATCTGAATGTGAACTGAGCGGTTCCATGCAAGGCAAAAGGAAGAGTTTATTCTTTGTGTGTGTGTGTGTGTGTGTGTGTGTGTGTGTGTGTGTGGTGTGTGTGTGTGTGTGTGTGTGTGAAAATTCTTTAATTTTTTTAATTAAAATTTATTGGGGTGACAATGATTAGAAAAATTACATATATTTTCAGTGTACAATTCTGTATTACATCATCTATATACCGCACTGTGTGTTCACCACCCAGAGTCAGTTCTCTTTCCATCATCATATATTTATATGCAGAAGAATTTATTCTGTTGCTCTATAGAGTTATAAGAAGGAGAAATAAGAAGAGGAAATAAGAAGAGGCTTCAAGAAGGAGAAATAAGAAGAGGCTGCAAGAAGGCTTAACTAATTAAATGCTGAGGTCCAAGCAGGATGTTATCCTTTGTTTTGCTGTTTTTTGGTTTTGAGGGTGTTCCATTTGGTTTGGTAGAAACTTGCTGGGTTTTGCAGGAACCTACTTAAGGCCATTAGACTTATGAATATAGAGAGACACTTAACTCTCACAAGTCTGGAAAAGTGAAATTTGAAATAAATTTACTCAGATTTCCATACACAGAGCGCTTTAGCTCACATGAGAGGACTATATATAATAATGTAAAATAGTGAAATTATGATCAAATATTTATAATTTTAGACCATCAGTCATTTTACCCACAAGAACATTGAAGAGTGAACATGTTTAGATATTTGAATAATGTGAAAACTGAGCATTCAACTTTGTGTTTTTAATTCTTTAAATCTATATTAATTCGATAGCATTTAAGTATTTATTCTATTTGATCTAGAACTTGATGAGAAAGATAAATTTACCACAGTGATGATGACTTGTCTATCCTTATACCTCTCTCAATTTTTGCTTTACATATTTTAAGGCTATATGGTCAAAGGTTGGAATTGTTATATCTTTCTGTGAATTGAATCTTTTATCAATATCTAGTTACTCTTCATCTCTAGTAATGCTTTGCCTTAAAATCCATTTTGACTAATGTTAATATACTATACAGCTTTTTTTTACATATATATATTCTTTGATCATTTAACTTTCAACCTTATGTTTTGTATCATAATTTTTGTATCCACTGTAATAACCATTGCCCTTTAACTTAAACATTTGGCCATTTGCATTTATTGTAATTACTTAATTATTTTAATTCATTACTATCTGCGTTGGTTTGCTAGGGCTGCCATAACAAAATGCCACAGACTGGGTGTACTAGATAACAGAAATGTATTTTCTCACAGTTCTCAAGGCTAGAAGTCCAAGATAAATCAAGGTGTCAGCAGATTTGGTTTGTTCTGAAGCCTTTCTCCTTGGCTTGCAGATGGCCCCTTCTTACTGTGTCCTCACATCTTCTTTCCCCTGTGCACATAACCCCCTAATATCTCTCTGTGTGTCCAAATTTCCTGTTCTTAGAAAGTCAGATTGGATTAGGGACTACCCTAATTGACTCATTTTAACTTAATTACCTCTTTAAAGACCCTTAGTCTAAGTGTATTCTCTGAAGTAGTGGGGGGTTAGGGTTTCAACATGTGGATTCTGAGAGAATACAATTCAGCTCATAACATTATCATTCCATTTTAGTGTAATTTATTTGTGCTGCTCTTCCATATTTTTTTCCTTTTGTTCCTTTTGTTTCACTGATTGATCACTTTTTCATTTTATTTTTTTCCTCCAATATTTTAAAGGTCATATATACTACTTCCTATTTGTTGATGGTGATCCTAGATTTATACATGCATATTTATCAAATTCTAAAATTATATAATACTCGTATGTTGATAGCTGCCCTCATTCTAAAAAAAGATATTCCAACACTAACTCTGCACTCCCTCCAAACACATGTTTATTGAATAAACTTTAGACATACTATTCTTTTTTATTATAAAAGAAATTGTTATTATTATTTTATACAGTTCAATATTGTATTTACTAATTTATTTGATTGTCATTCTATTCTTTGTCTCAGACTTTGCAGCTGGAATCACTTTCTTTTACCTGAAGTACATCATGCAGAATTTCTTTGAGTAAGAGTCTGTTATTAACTAAATATCTCCTATTTTTGGTCTAAAAATTTCTGTATTTTGCTCACTAGAAAGATGTGGATGTATAACTATGGAATGAATCTTCTTTTCTCTGGACACATCAAAAATATTTGGTCATCATTTATGATTTCTCAACTTTATGTTGAGGCAATAAGTCCTGTTAGTCTTTCTACCTGCAGGCTGGATTCTGTTTCCTGCCACCCCCACCCCACAAGGTCTTAAAACCCTTGCTTAAATTCCCCTGGGTCGGGAAAATGCCTACAGGACAAAGATGACTTTAGGACTCTGCTTTCCTTTCTGGGTTTCTGCTTTCCCTTAGTTTTTGGACTCTGAGTACTCTTCATTTTCTTGCCAAAGCATAAATGCATGTTACAAGTTGCTTTTTAGATTATATCCAGACTTTTTATTTGTTTTCAGCAGGAAGGTCAGTCACAATGTCTGATAGGCTATTCTGCTGGAAAAATAAGCCTGGCTCGTCTTGCATTTAAAGGGGGAGAGAAAGAGAGGCAGGAAGAGAGAGAGGGAGGGAGGGAGGGAGAGAGAGAGAGAGAGAGAGAGAGAGAGAGAGAGAGAGAGAGAGAGAGAGAGAGAGGAGATCTTTGCTTTTTTTCTGTTGAGTTCCATTTTAAAAGTAGAGGACTTATGTTGGACCTTTTTTTTCCCTCTGTCCTTGCATGACTTGCCTAACAACATCAGGAGCAGCCTTAATGGAATAAAGATTCCAAGCACCTTTAGGACTCCATATGAAGTATTGATAGTTATAGCTTATAGTCTTGTTTGAGCAGGGAAGGGACAACAATGCTAGCTCTTGGTTTAGTAGTGTAAGCGTCTCAAGAAGTCTCTTTGACTTACTATCCATTTGTGCTATAAAAGCTAAAAAATAAGACTAAAATTATGGCGCAATCTATATAAAGTTATGTGGGAGAAATGAAGAGGACTAAGGATTGAATCTATATAAGGTTAAGTACAGGAATAACAATGAATGCTCTTTCCTCCAGCCATATCTTTGGGAAATATTACTAATCCATCATAACACTTCCTTGAGGCAAAAACATGTCTCACAGTCTTTCTCGGCACAGTACTCTCATCACCTGATGCCAAACGACCAGAGAAAGCAAGAAGATGATGCTTATCAACAGAATAACAACTAATTGTAAATAGTGTGTCTGTTCTTCCATTTTTCTATTCGGATATTGTTAGTAATGTGTTTTCTCAGGTCAGCAGGGAAAAGAATTCTTTAAGTTCTCTAACTTCACCTTTTTGGAAGCTCTGTTATCTAAGGTAACCTACATCAGTGCTTCCTGTATTGACTACACAAACTCCCAATAAGTAACATCCAGTGGTTGCTAAGAGGAAAAGGATGGTTGTTTACAGATTTCTGCCTTTGATCTAGATTTAGAAATAAATACATTAAGAGCTTCTCCAATGACAGTAGGGTTTTTTGTTTTTTGTTTTTTTCTTTTTTTCTTTTTTCCTCCTAGAACTTGAGATCGATGTCTATTAGATTGATAGGGAAAAGACTGTAACTCATCCATGTGTGTTACCTTCTGTCCACTTTACAGCCTTAGTACCAGCTGTTCCCTTTGCCTGATAGACTCCTATTCTAGATCTTCACATGGTTTACTTCTTCTCATCCTTTCAGTCTTGGCTTAAGTGTGAACTTCGCAAGGTCTTTTCTAATCACCAAAAGTAGCCTTCACCTTCAACAACCCTCTAGACAACCATCTTCCTTATTTGCTTTATGACACTTACCACTCACTGGAAGTTTTTTTTTTTTTTTTTCTTTTCATGTCTATTGTCTGTCTTCCATCACCAGAACATAAGTTCTGAGAGGTTAGGACCTGTACTGTCTTGTTTATCACTGTATCCTTGGCACCTATAACAGTGTCTGACATGTAACGTGTGTTCAATGACATTTGTGAAGGAATTACTATCAATGCGAATTATGTACTTCCTGTATAATTTTGACCTATGGAATTAATTTTGTAAAGCAATTTTAATTTGTAAAGAGATTTCAATTTTGTAGAAACATTTTTGTTTGTTTGTTTACTCTTATGGTACTGAGAAAAAGGTACCCAATCTATATCTCTATAACAGAAAACACATAGGAGGTCAAGTGAAAAAAAAAAAAAAAAAGAATGTAGGGATTAGAAGGACAAACCCATGAGCCTGGTTTTTAATCTGAGTGTTTCCATTTACTAGCTATAAGACCTTGAGGTACTTGAGGTGAATGAGGTACTCACCCTGTCTGTTCTTAGGTTTTTGTGTTTGTTGTTGTTGTTGTTGTTTTTAATCTGAAAATGATGACAAAGAGAAGACAATACGATTGGGGGGTAAGTAAATAAATTATGTATTACAAACACTTAAAACAATACCTGACCTCTAAGAGTTATTATTTATATTGTTATATAAAACTACTGTAAATGTACATTTTTTCCATGCTCAGTTAACTTTTCATAAATCTCTTCATCAGGAGGAAATAATAGTCCCTACCTCATAGAATCATTGTAAGGTTGAAACATAAAACAGGATAGGATCTGACACATGTAACACTCAATAACTGTAGCTTGGATTAGCATATACAATTTACTCAAATGACTTTGATTCATTTACTCTCTTCATTCTCTTTTTTTTTTTTTTGTTGTACCAGTCCGTGATCTTTATTCGTGACAGAAATTCTCAGGGGCAGGAGGTGTCAGGATACATTGACTATGCCCATAGGCTAAAGACTGAAGATTTTGAAGTTTACTTTAATGGAAAAAGAAGACTTCTTCCAAAACCCACAGATTTGAGGTAAATTGTGCACATTTCTCACACTTTTGATAAGAGAACAAGCTCCAGAGGCAGGGATAAAGGATTTTTATGTTATGTTCTACACTGTGCCTAGAATGCTAATGTATATGTAGTAGGAATGTGGTCAGAGTGGTTTGAATAAAAAATAGATACATTTTAAAGTAGGGAATCAACATAGATGCATTTTTTCCATTAACAGCCTGAGGAAGGGCTCTCTTCAGAGATGAGATAAGTAAGTTCCCAGTGACATTCCTTTTAAGTGATAAGGAGAGCCTAAAAATTGCTAACCTCATTAGGCACTTGCACCACTTGGGACTCAGTCTGTCTAGATGCCACAAGAGCAGTCTATCTGCCACATTCTCCTCCCACTTTCTTTGGCCACCCACCAAAATGCAGGCCTCTGGCTAGCTTACCTTCATGGAACTCCTCACTGGCCTATTCTGATATTCCTTCAGCTCATCATTCTTTTTACTATTGACCCCTACCTACCCTTTCCCCTGGAGCCCTGATCCCATCACATAGGACCTACTCTACACTGCCAATCTATTCACAGATCCCATTCTTCTGCCTCCTTCTGAATAGCTCTCAAGCTAAATTTCTTATAGAAGTTTACTCTATTTCACTTACTATGGAATACCTGAGCAGTAGCGGCATTCTGCTTTAACTCTCCGCTGCTGTATGCAACTCATTATTTGACACTGGTAACAACACTCTATCCTCTGACATCCCTGCCATCTTCTATCCATCCTTATTATCTAAAGACTCCCTAACTCATCACCACTTGCATGGACTTACCCTTTTCCTATCTAACCTAGACACTGGCCTATCATTTAACTTCTCTTGCCATAGTCCCCACTGCACGTCTTTTGTGCTTTGATTATATCTGTCCTACTAACCCCCAAAGTAGATTGATCCAGACATCTCTTGCCTGAACCTGTAGTTGGACATCTGAGCACTGCTTGAAGGAGATTCCAGGACATTTTTAAAAGGTGTGGGTGGCTGCTATTGATAATTTATGGTCTCCAAACTCAGCTGGAGTGGCCCTCAGCCACCCACTTCTGTGCTTTTTCTCAACTCTTAATTTCATGGTCCTCCCTGAAACTAGTCTAAAGCTTAACCACTCTCAAAACCATTGTTCTCAACTGCTCACCCTGACTCCTCTCTATATATGATTTGCCTCACATTTCACAGAACGTTGGGTCTAAACAGAAACTACCACCTGACCTGTCTGTCTCTCTGTCAACCAAAATTGACTTCCTTGTAAACCAGTACTCCCTTCAGAGTGCCCTTCTGATTGTTTCCAGTCAGAATTTGATTCTATTGGCCCCTGAGACTGCCTTCTACATTCAGAGCATGTCTGTCTGCCCTGGAGTCTGGGCAACCACCATGCCATCTTGACCATCCACCCACCTCTCAGAGGGTCAATTTGCTGCAAACTTGTACACATGCCTCCCACACAGCAAGGCATAGGCTTCCCCAAGAACCATGAGGGAATATGTGCCTTAAAAGTGTGTCAGGCTTTTCTGGTGGCATTTCTGAAACAAAGTAGGTTTCACCCCAGGTGGCTGCACTTTACTTTTAGAAACAGGATTTTTTCTTTGGGAAAAAAAAAAAAAATCATTCTTACTAAGCAAAATACTCCTTTATGCATGTACTGTCACATTTTTCCAGATTCGGAGACAAAAGAACTTCTTGTGTTATTTAGAGCTAATTTATCCAATTTGTTTTTGATGTGTTCTATTCCTCTTTCCACTGAAGCTGTACTTCATCTATTGTTTCCTCTTTTTTTTATATTATAGATTCTCAAACTGACCCTCTCGACTGGCTCCTTTATTTTGCCTCTAAACATGCAGACGCTATTTCTATATTAAAGAAAGGAAATCCACTTTGTACTCCAACCATCGCCCTACCTCTTCCACTTTCCAGCTAAACTCCTCTCAAAATAACAAGTATCTCCAATTCGGACTTCTCATGTAGTCGCTCACCCATGGCAATTAGTTCTCTGCCACCATTATTCAAGTGAAACAACTCCTGCTAAAATCACCAGTGACGGCCCATTTCAAAATCCTATGGATTATTTTCAGTTCTCATCTTACTTGTAACTTCTCTACATTATTTGATTATGCTGATTAATCTTTTCTTCTCAAAACTATTCAAATACTCTAACCTTTTATTCTCAGAATCCCTAATTGAACTCTTCCCTTGTTTATTTCATACATGTGGCTATCCACCAGAGTTCATCCTTGGTCTTCTTTTCTTACCATATACATTTCCCTGGGTGATTTGATCATTTCTCTGAAGTGGAGCTGTCTTCACAACTACAACCCCAGCACAGATCTTTCTTCTTTATCTCAGACTTATCCTGCTGCTCACTTCAGAGAACCTCTTGGTATCCCATTAGCACCTAAAACTTAATTTTCAAAATTAAACTTATTTTAATCTCTGAAGCCTGCTGTGCCTTTTGTATCCCCTGTCTTTGCAAATGGCACTACCTGTGCAACCCAAGGCAAAATCCTGATGTTAACCTAGACCTCTTCCTCTTCATCACCACCCGTATAGCTAATAATTTACTAAAAATACTAAATTCTATTACCTTAACAGTTTTGTTTATATTAAAGCATATACAAGCTATGTCATTTCACCTGTTAACACTTCCGTATGAATCTTTATCTAATAACATTTTAAAAGAAAACATCATGACTTTATCATACCTAACAAAATAATTCCTTAGTATCATTTAATGTGATTACCTAGTTAGTCTTTATTCATATTTCATTAATTGTCTTGAAGTTATCATTTGACAGTTGGTTTAACCAAATCAAAATCCAAACAATATTGTTTTCTTATTCTATCTTTTGCAACCCTTTTAATTTATGATAGTCGCCCTCCTTCTTTCCATATTTTATGCTGTTGATTTGTTGGAGAAACCAGGTCATTTGTCCTAAGAAATGTCTCATATTCTAAATGTGGCTGATCATTCTTGTGCTATTGATTGTTGCATCCACTTCTATTCTTCTTTATCCTGTCAACTGGCTTGATGAAATTCAAGGTCATTTTTTTTTTAAGTAAAAATTTTTAATATGTGAAGCTCTTTGAGCTTCATCAGTGGGTCAGATGGTGTGAGTCTGATCGCTCCATTATAAAGATCCCATCAACTTTTACCCAATGGTTTTAGAATACAATAATGGAGGCTATCTAAATATTTTTGTGAACCTGTGAACTAAGGGTTGCATAACGGTGATTTTCAAATTCTATCAGTTATTCTGTATTTTTTAGCTAGATTCTTACATAGAGAAAAACTTTTCCTCATTACTTATTTGGTTACCCTGAAATAGAATTCAATTTATGAAGAAAGACAAAATAAATATTTGATTATTTTTCCTCAGTTTATGAAAAAAGTGCAAAGCCAAAAACACAAGACTATACAGATAATACCCAATTGTTTTCAAAATGGTTATACCAATTTGTACTCACCAGAAGTACTATATAAGTGCTCTAGTTAACCCTCCCCTTCACCAACACATCATATTAACAAACTTTTTTCCACTGTAGTGAGTTATAAATGATCTCTCATGGTTTTAATTTTCATTTCCGTGATTACTAATGATTTTGGGCATCTTTTATTAGTTGTTCAGATTTCCTTTCTGTGAAGTGTCTATTAAGACTTTTCCTCATTTTTCCTTGGCTTTATTTATTCTTCCTTATAGATTTTTATTTTTTTATTTTTTGGATATTGATTAATCCTTTGCCTCTTATATGTATTGAAAAATACCTTCTTCCAATATGTAATTCTCTTTTCACTTCCTTTACATTGACTTTTGATGGTCAGAAGGCATACATTTTGATAGTATCAGATTAATGCATTTTATTAATCTTTTCCTCTGAGGTTTGCATTTTTTATGTTTTGTTTAACAAATCCCTACCTTGCAGAAGGTCATAATGATATTGTCCTATAGACTATCGTAGTTTTGCTTTTTATTTTATAACTTTAAACTACCTGAGTTTAATATTGTATGTGGTGGTTAGGTAAGAGTACACTTTTTTATTTTGTTTTCCCGTGTGACTAATGATTTGTCCTAACAATACTTATTGAAAGGTCCACCACTCCTCTTGCACATCTGCAACACCATTTATGTCATAACTTAAGTTTTGTATGTGTTGGTTTGTTTCTGGGTTCACTCTGTTTTTGTAGATCCTCCTTGAAATAACAGAATCTTGCTCATTTGTTATATTTTCATAATAATTCTTGATATAATGAAAGGCAATTTCTTCACCTTATTTTCTTCTTCAGGAGTATCTGTGCTATCTTAGCCCTTTACTCTTCCATATAAATTAAGGCATCAACTTGTAAAGTTCACCCACAAAAAAGTTATAATTTTGATTGGAATTCCTTTCAAGTTATGACCAATGTACAATTAACTGACATCTTTATCATATTAAGTCTTCCATTTATTTATTTAAATTTACTTGTGCCTTCGTCAATATATTTTAATAATATTTTATGATTTTCTCAATTAGAGAGTTTTATCATTTTGGATTTTTTTTTCTCCTCAGTGGCAGATAATATTTTACCTTTTAAACAAAATTAGTTCTATTCCAATGATCCCACTGGATAATTTTCACCACATGAGTTTAAGCCATCTATCAGAATCAAACTTCAGATTTTTCACTCAAGAGATTTCATGCCAATAAATGACTTAAAAACGGTTTTTAGAGGAAAAAATATCTTTGGTATACATAGTCCTATACCTAGTTCAATTTGAAACTAAAACGAAGATTTTAAAATTTCATAAGGTCTCTTTCTATTTACTTGCCTTTTGACATGCTGTTTTCTTCTGTGTAGGAAGGGACATTAGTTCTCTGATTAGAATCCTGTCTTGTATTTTTACTGTGGAAAATATAAATATCAAAAGACTGCCACAACTGCTATGATATGCAACAGTAGAAAGGGCCCTGAGTCCTTGATCATCTTTTTAGTTCAGACTCCATCTTGACCATGTGTTTAAGAGTCAATACCTGCCTCTCAGCATACTTTTGAATAACTTATAATAGCATGTTAAAGTTTACCAAGTTCCTTTACACTTCTCTGTAACAACTTCACGAAATAGGTTCAACAAGCGTTATTCTTACCATCTGAGAAAGGAAAAAAATAGAGACAACCAGTTGCTAAAAGTTCACAGGCAAACTGATGATGAATGAAAACAAGTTCTTAGGCATTATAATTCACTGCTCACCTCCAGAACACTATCCTGTGTTTAAAAGCTTTTGTATCTTGAGGAAAATTGAACTATATAGAATCCTTGAGTTATATCCTGCCCCACATGTAGCTGCTTAAATTTTTATATATATTGCTGAACAAAGATCTAAGATATATCTACCTGTGGAACTCTACTTATCCCTCAAATAGGATGGTCAGGAGGAAATAAAAAGTTCTTTTTGTTTCTCTTTGGACAGTCCGTGAAATATTCATACCTTTGACTGAGGAATGCCCCTAAATACTAAAGCTTTGAGAGGTATTATAGTCAAATTCCCCTAACAATTCCATTGTCTGTTTTATTAAAATGTTGAATATGCCAAACCTCTGAAGTTAGAATTATTAAGTTGTGCTTATCCTGTATCCTGTGCTAAAGTGCATTTTCATGAAAACATCTGGTAATATATTGGCAGGTTCCCAAGCTTTTTTGTTTTGTTTAAAAAAGGAGTGAGTCGGTGTTTCTGCAAGTGGTATATAAAATATTGCTTATTTTAAAGTTATTAATGTTATTCCACATCTAAATATGATGACTGACTAACTATTAGAATATCAGTTAAGTCTCTTCAACAGATATTTGCTGAATTCGAAAGAGGAGGAAATGCTTTGGGTGAAAAAGGATGCTGACTGAGGGAGACTTCCCACAACATCTAGCTCCTTGGTATTCAGAGTGTGGTCCATGCACCAGTAGCTCTGACATCACCTGAGATTGTTGATATGATTCTTGATATAAAGAAAGGCAATTTCCGTAAGAAGTGAAACATCTCAGGCTTTATCCCAACCAGTGAATCAGAATTAGCATTTTTAACACGATCCCCAAATTTTCGATATGCATAGTTAAGTGTGAGAAACTTACTCTAGACCTGTGCTGTCTAGTAAGGTAGCCACCAGCCCCATATGGCTATCAGGCACCTTAAATGTGACTAACCCTGAGTTAAGGTGTGGTATAAGTGTAAAATACACACCTGATTTTGAAGACATCAGAGAAAATATAAAATATCTTATTAAGAAATTCACATTAATTACATGTTAAAAATATGTTGGATATGTTAGGTTAAATTAGATACACAATTAAAATATTCACCTATTTTCACTTTTTTAATGTCGCTATTAGAAAATTCAAAATCACATATGAGTATATGGCTCACATTCTCCTTTGTCTCTCTCTCTTTCTCATACATATTATATATATATATATATATATATATATATATATATATATATATATATCTCATATACATATATATCTCATATACATATATATCATATATATATATATATATATATATATTACATATATATGAGCTCTGTTCTGGTCTATGTGTCCCCAACCCAGAGGTTCAATCCCATCCCAATCTTTAGGACCAGTACTGATCTTAGATAGGCATGATGTAACAAGCTCTAGATCAGAGATCACCAGTTTGTAGTGTCTGGCTGCAGACATGTTTTATTTGGCCTGCACAATGTATTTAACATTTTTTCAATGTTTGAGAAACATGAAATATCATATACACATTTTGGATTTGCAGATTCTCTTAAAAATTAATAAAGTCTTCTCACATGGGCCTTCATTCTCTCATCCCAACCATTATCTAAAATTAAATTGCTGCTGCTCCTTGAGATGGGGTATGATCTCACAAGATTAACACGGACATGACCACTCACACATACGAGCTGCTGCACCGTCACCCTTGAGCCGCTCATTTATAGTACCTTTCAAATTCTTCTAGGCATTTGAGTTTGTGACTTCTGGTCTAAATGACTGTCTTAGATTTTAGAAGTCCTATTTACCGTTAGCCCAGCAGCAATTTCCTTTGCTCAACCACTCTGGGTGGGTTTAATTTCAGCTCTTGGGCTCTGTCAGGTTGCTCCATACCACTGTGCTTAACACGGCTGGACGGGGTCAGAGTCTGAGATGATTATGATGGTGATAAAAATTAACTGAACACTTCCATTGCACAAGGCACTGTAAATAATTTATGTACATCATTTCACTTATTCTTTACCATAGGCTTATGGGATCTTTTTCATGTTTTGACAAAATGTGTCATAGAAGTGTTAATTGGCTTAACCAAAGTTACACACAGACACATTTGCACTCACAACTAGAAGTCTAGAACCAAATAAAGATCTGTGGAACTCCAAATGCCACTTTTTTTTTTTTTTTTAATCAATATGTGATTCTACTTTAGGAGTTTGTCTTAAAAAGATATCATTTTCCCCTTTGGTCTTATACCCATGTTCTAGTCATTGTCAGGAGATATGTAAATATATACACACACACACACACATATATACACATGCGTGTATATATATATATATATATATATATATATATATATATATATATATATATATGCACATGTGTATCTGACTTTACAAGGCCTTATTTGGGATTGTTTTTCAGAATTTTAAGCAATCCTGCTGTCCATAGTTAAGACTGGGGAATTTCAGCCATCCTGTACCCACCCTTGCCACTTCCTCCTTTCATTGAGCTTGACAGAAAACAGCCCTTTGTACTTAACCAGGCTTTTATTTTCAGTCACTATGAGTAAGAATTACAGTGTCCCACAGCTTTGTGTGTGAAAGAGCTCTAACGGAACTAAAAGTGGCCTTTAATTGTGGCTTCAGCCTTAAAGTCTTTTGGGAAAAATTGGCCCTGACTTGTTGAACCTCAGTTATGTCCCAGAATACTTTAAAATCTATTCATATCCTCTGTACTGTGGTTCACATAATTTTTGTAATATTTACTTGGAATTCTTTGACAAATAAATTTAACTTTCCGATACTTATCTTATTTAGTTTCCCTTTATCCCAAGCTAAACATTATGTACTATCTTCCATGGATGGAGAAGCAGGTCCCAAAAGCTGTATTCAGATGGACCTCCTCCTGCCTGTCTATAAAATCCAAATATACTAGAACTAATAGCACCTACTGAATTCCTACTGGAATATCTGTCTGCACTTTATCCATGATAGAATTTTATCCAGGCCCTATTTGGCTCATTGCTTTAAAATATGTCAGAATCCCAGAACAATCACCTGGTAGTCTTTTTAATTGCCTAGAATGTGTTTTCCTAAAGATTATGTCTCTGGGTAAACCTTAAGTGAATAATTAGAGATCTGAGACAACCTCTAATTTATTGGCAACATTTACTGTGGTTAAGATAGAATTATTCTTTACACAAGATTTTTTTCCAACATTTAAAAAAAATTGGTAAAATACACATAACATGAAATTTACCATGTAAACCATTTTTAAGTGTTCTGTTCAGTGGCATTGAAGTTGAGCAATTTTCCAACTTTTTTGAAAAAGCTCAAAGAACAGTACAAAAATACCAATATACTTACAACCTAGATTAAAAAATTGTTAACATTTTTCCAAAATTTCTTTAACTCTCTAAAGTATGTTGATGTGTGTGTGTGTGTGTGTGTGTGTGTGTGTGTGTGTAGCATTTTAAAGTAGCTTGCAGATTTTTCCCCTTAAATATTTCACTTGAATCTCTGGGTAGGTTCATTGCTTGGACTCTGTCAGGTTGCTCTGTACCACTGTTCTTAACAAAGAATAAGAACATTATCCGATATAGCATCATTATTATCATAAATAAGAAAATCAATAATTATTTCCTATTGTCATCTAGCATCCGGCTCATATTTAGATTTCTTAATTATTCCCAATATGTATTTGATAGCTAGTTTTGCAAACCATTGTTCAATCAATAGACAAAAATTTCATTGCTTATGTTTCCTGACTGTCTTTCACTCTGTGACAGCCCTTCACCCCCCACATTCCAACAAGATAGTTTTTTTCTTGGTCATGACATTGACTTTTTAAAGAGATAAGGCCAGTTGCCTTTTATATTGCCCTGCCCTATGGAATTGTCTTATTATTTCCTTGTTGTATCATCCATTTCTATGTATTTTTTTTAAACTAGGAGATAAGTCTAAAGGCTTGATTATATTTAGTGTAAATATTTTTTCAGCAAGAATTCTCTATTGGTGAGTAACATATCGCATCATATGAAAAGGCTTCTAATATCAAATTGTCCCATGGTTAGCGATGCTCAGTTTGACCCTTCATAAAAGAATTGCTCAATATCACCTCTAAAATGGTATATTTTCATTTTGGGGGTAAAATTTTTCTGGTAGCTAAAATAACATAAACTATCAGTGATTTATTTATATAAACCTATTTCCTGTTTAAAATCTATTCCTGTTTAAAATCTATTTCCTGTTTAAAATCTACATATTTATTTATTTTTAATTTATTGAGGTAACACTGGTTAATAACATAATATATATTTTAAGTGTACAATATTATAATTCAATATCTGTATACTCTGTTGCATGTTCACCACCAAAAGTCTAGTTTGCTTCTTTTACCATGTATTTGACCCCCTTTACCCAGTTCATCCTCCCTCCAACACCTTTCCGTCTGTAAAAACCACTATTTTGTTGTCCCTATCTGAATTTGTTTTGTCAGTTTGTTTGTTATTTTTTTGTTTTATATACCCTGTATGAGTGAAATCATATGATTTTTGACCTTTTCCTTCTGACTTAATTCACATAGCACAATACCCTCACGATTCATCCATGTTGTCTCAAATGGCAATATTTCATCTTTTTTTTACGGCTGAGTAGTATTCCAGTGTGTGTGTGTGTGTGTGTGTGTGTGTGTGTGTGTGTGTGTGCGCGCGCGCTCGCGCCACTTCTTCTTTATCCATTTATTCATCAATGGACACTTGGGTTTTTTCCATATCTTGGATGCTGCAAATAATGCTGCAATGAACATAAGGATCTATGTATCTTTTTGCATTAGTGTTTTCATATTCTTCAGAAAAATACCCAGAAGAGGAGTTGCTGGATCATATGGCAATTCTATTCTTATTTTTTTTTAAAGAACCTCCATATTGTTTTCCATTGTGTCTGCACCAATTTACAATATCACCAACAGTGTACAAGGGTTCCTTTAAGAAAGGATATGTAGCAAATTAACCTAGATATTCAGAGTTTTTCATTTAATTTTCTAAGTTAGAAGAAAGGATGTATTTGTTATAACAAAATTTAAATAGAGTTAAAGTTATAGTGTAGAGTTAGCAGGTGTCATAGACAACTTCCCATGTGCAAATAAATGTTGTGCCAAAATTGCTCAAAACCATTTTCCTAAAGTAATTGCCATTTAATTTTCCACACCATCCCACAAAATGCCAAACCCATTATTTCCATTAAAGATTAATTTTGTTGTATGTATCAAGAAGAAACTTGAAGACATAAAATAAATGTCTCCATCGTCCTACAACTTCCCTGTCTCAGCTATATGGTGACCATCTAATCTGGGTTAATAAAATAAGTAGGGATGCACCATGACTATCTTTCTGCAGATACTGTATCTGTGACCACCACAGAATCAAAAAAGTGAAGTAATGTGATACTTTAGGGAACGCGTCTTGCTCTCTGGGGTAGCAAACAACATCGCTCCAATTCTTAGAATATATGGTTAATACATTCCAGGTAGATTCTGTTCAGAAGTCCTATGTTCATAACCTCAAGAACACTAGAAATCTAGTGATGACTGGCAATCTAGAAATCTAAGGAAGCTTGAATGTAGATTTCACAAATTAGAAGAGTAATGACTTCTAAGAGTAATGCATCTACCCTAAAGATTAAGACTAAAGAGTAGATGCAACAGAAGTGGACTAGGTGCTAAATCTCCTAATCCCTAGTCCAGATACTTTTAACATTCCAGCATCCTGTGTATTTATCTATTTGTACATGACTGGAGTCTCTTTATTTTGCTTTACTTTAAAAAAAATGACACTATTAAAATATTATTTTTAAAACCATACTAGATTAGCCCAGGTGTTAAGTAAAAACAAGTTCACTTTTTCTAATTAATTGCTATAATGACATAGTATTTAAGACATTTTCTCTTGACTGAGTTAACATGCAAAGAAGAGTGGAGAATAAAACAACATGGACTAAATCTGTATCTGTCTACAATACTTCCTATGGGAAAATTGTGGAACCATTCTGGAATTGAACTTAAGAGATATTAACTGTTCTCTTCCTATCCTGATTTCTATTTGTCCTGGAAATTCTACCTTCCTTGTCATTAAAATCATCTCAAACTTCGTGAGTGGAGATTAGCATTCAGTAACTTAGAATGCTACTTAAACACCTAATGTTTTTTTTTTTTCTTAAGATTCAAGGCAATCAAAATCTTCCAGTATGAAGAAAAAAACAGTTTCCATCAACTTTTCCTGTCTTGTTTCCTGTGTCTACTCACCTCTCCACATGCCCAATGATTGAATTACATACAAAGAACTACTCACTGTTTCCTAAATAAATAATGCTCTTTCATGACTGTCTACCAGAAGTACCTGTACCCACATTCTCCACTCAGTGAACCATTCCCTGAGGACACAATTCAAGTGTGATCTACTTTTTCAGAGCTCTTTATTCCTGCACAGAGTTTACCAATGTGATTCCATATAATTTTGTCCACCTCTTTTCCTTTACATCAGTTAAACATGATGTTATCATGTTTACTGTGAGTCCCTCAACACAGGAACAACCGTGGTATTGGAGGTTTGGGGTGCCAAATACCTGTAGCCCTATGTTCTCAGGGCTATGACTGACAAAGAACTAACACAAAAGCCCAATGTGCATTCTTTCATCACATAGTTATTGAACACCTTCAGTATTCAATGTTCAAGTTCTGGGAACTGAGGGCACAACATTTACCAGAATAATGAAATCCCTTTTCTCATGGGATTTATAATCCAGTAGTAGGAGACAGAAAATACACAACGACAAAAACTATCATCTATCTATCTATCTATCTATCTATCTATCTATCTATCTATCTATCTATCTAAATATATACAAATATATGTATTATATAATGTATAGTATATACTATAATACCTAATATACTGTATGTTATATCTATTTATATATATGTTAAGTAGTTCAGCCTCTGTATATTTGTAGGAAGATAAGTGCTATGGAGAAACTTAGCAGAGAAAGGGGATTTCTGGTTGCCATTTTAAATTAATTTGGTCATGGAAGACCTCAGTGCTCTGTTAAGCTGACCTTTGACAGAGACCTGAAGGAAGTGAGCCCTGAAGAGAGCAGGCAGAAGGGCTGGTAAGCAGAGGCCAGAAGGCTGTGAGGCAGTCTGTGTGAGGAGCAGCGGGGAGGCCAGGGTGGCTGCAGCGGTGTGGCCAAGGAAGCAGGTGCGGTAATAAGGTCAAAAAGGTAACAGGAGCCAGATCGTTGGCCTCACAGGTCATTGTAAGGACGTCAGTTTTTGTTTTGTTTTTGTTTTTATTTTTTTCTGAGTAAAATGGGAAGCCACTGGGGAGTTCGTAGCAGTGGAGTAATGTGATGTGAATTAAATTTTTACATGATCATGTTGTCTACAGAACTGAGTGAAAACTATGGAGAGAGCAAAGATAGAAGCAGGGAAAAGCAGAGGCTGCTGGAACCAAAGTATCAGCTTTCTCAATGGCAGTCCCATAATTCTAAACACTGGGTTTTCTGATAAAATTGTCTAGTCTGTGGTTCTCAGACGTCAGCATGTTTTTGAATGAACTGACAGCTTGTTAAAATCAGATTTTGGGGCCCCACTCAGAGTTTTTAACTTAGTAGAGTTGAGATGAGGCCTGAGAATTTGTATTTCTGTCCAAGTCCCGAGTGATGCGGTGCTGTTGGTCCAGGGACAACACTTTAAGAACCACGGGTCCGTGGGGTGACCAGTTAGCTCAGTTGGTTAGAGCACAGTGCTAGTAACACTAAGGTTGCCGGTTCGATCCCTGTGTGTGCCACTGTGAGCTGCGCCCCCCCTTAAAACAACAACAACAAAAAAACATTGGTCCAGGAGGATGCCTCTGCATCCTTCTGTTGACACAAAATATCAGGGCTGCCTGAGAGAAAGATGGCTCTTAGTGTTGGTCCTGAGAACTCTTCCTCAACTTGTGATAGGCCTGTAACCCTATCTCACTAACCAGCTACCTACCGACTTTCAGTGCATTGACTCTACCTCTGGGAACACAGGGCCCAAAGCGATCAGGTGACCTCTTTAAATCAGTTACCTCGCCCATGGAGCTGCTCTCCTGTGGAAATGTGAGGGAATATGTTTCTGTTTTTAACATATTTGTACTGCTGTTGTAAACCTAAGGCCTGGCATGTGGCAGGGACTGATTAAATATCTATTACATGAATACATTGAATGAAACAAGAGATTTTTACGAAGGAAAACTTTAATGCAATTTTGGAAGATTTCAGAAATGTAGTCTTTGCTTAAAATATTTAACTTAAAAAAAAACATTTTAGCGTTGTGGAAAACTATTCAAATAAAAGAGAAAGGTGTGTATTACTTTTATGTACAGCTGATATTTATTCTTTAATAACAATAATATTGAGTTTGTACTGGATATTAATAGCATAGCAATTCTATCAAAAGATTGTTCTATTATATTTATATTATCTTATTATATTACATTTTAAGTTTGGACATTTGCCATTGACTCTCAAAATTTGTTTTGGTGGTAGGACAGAATTTTCACTAGATTTCAAACTGCAAGATTAGAACCTTTCTATGAGTTCTCCAGACCAAAGTCTATCTTACCACATGAAGTAGAGGTTAGAGAATAATTAAAATTTTAGTATAGTCCTGATTTCATTGTTTTCATAAATATCCAGGAGTATAGTATGTGTGATATGTGCAGAGTGAATGGAATGATTTTCTTTATATTATCAAAATCTCATTTGTTTCTAATTTGTTACATAAAAGAATTGCATCGGCAGTAAGTTGGGAAACAAGGGCTTATGCTTAAACTTTAGAACTTCAACTGCTAAATTACTTATAATATTAAATTCATTTCATTTTTACTAATTTATGTAATTGAATGAAACAAGGCAAGACCAGTTTCTTCAAGCAATATATTATTTCATTTTCTAATATTACAAAATGTTTGTCATATAAAAGAATTTCAAAACCAGAACAACAATTTGAAGAACTGAATTGATCTTAAAAATCTTGATGTAAAGAAAACAATCTGTGTGTTATTTTCTATTTTCCCTATGCCTATGTTTAGGAGTAAAAAAAAGCCATTTTAAAAGAACTAAATAATTAAGTTCAATTTCGTCAGACCTCAATTTGTATCCATGGACAAACTTGAGTAAGAATGAAACAGAAACCCTGATTTGATTATGTCTTCCCCTTGTCTATTTCTATAAGAAGATCCAGAAACATACAAAGGTTTCACACCTAGTCCTAACCACAATAACTCAAGTAGTCAAACCTAACTACAGCTTTCCTGAACATTTGAATTCAGGAATGATTAATATAATTCATTGATTGTGTGACTTTCCCACATTAGCAGATTTGATATTATTTAGGTATGCAAACAGCAGTACAATATGTCTATTCAAGCTTTTACATGCACTCGCGTGTGTACACACACACACATATATACACACATACACATACAAATATAGTAAAGACTTGTTAATACATTAATATTCTGAGTCATTTATGTTGAATCACCCGTTAACTTCTAAAGGCACAACGGAAGGGAAGTTAACTTGTCAGTGACATGGATCTCAAACTCCCATACCAATATTTTTATGCTTTTAACAATGCAGCATGTTTATTTTCTATCAATATTTATATTTGAGTTTTACTTATTTTTTTACATATCATTTTTTAAGAAAGCATGTGAACCATATAAACCCTCAAGTAGAGTAATTCTGATTCATAAACACAACTTGCAATCCAGTAACAAGTGCATGCACCTCTGTGCCAAAATGGAATGGAATGGAATAATGGAACTTTCTTAAGTAATTTAGCTTCTTTAGTCATAATCCAGAATTCCAGCTCTCATTTCCCTCTCTTACTTTAAAATAAAGAAAGCAATAAGCAAGTCCAACATGAAAAGGCAAATCACTAGGAATGCCACCATGCCTTCTTATTAGTTCCCATAATTTCTATTCATCATCATCCATCTGAGTGGAAGTCTGCGATATCAAACATTTAGAATTTTATTGTTTAAATTGTAGAGTATGCTGGGTACCTAAGTACTTTGACTATGATGCACTGTCCAGAAATCACAGAAAATGAACAAGGAAAAGGAAGGGGAGGGGAGGGGGGAGGAGAGAGGGAGAGGGGAAGGGGAGAGGAGAGGAGAGGAATGGAAAAGAAGGGAAGTGGGAGGAGAAGGAGGGAAAGAAAGGAAAGGGAGGAAAGGAAGGGGAGGGGGAGGAGAAGAAAGGAAAGGAAGGGAAGGAAGAGAAGAGAGGGGAGGAGAGAAAAGGAAGGAGAGGAAAGGAAAGGAAAGGAAGGGGGGAAGAGAGAAAGAAAAAGAGAAAGGGAAGGAAGAAGTAAGGCAGGCAGGCAGGGAGGGAAGAAAGAAGAGAGGGAGGAAGGGCTTGAAGTTTGTTGAACTATCTCAAAATTGGGAAATGTTCTCCTTGAATATTTTCATTTCATGTGTGAAGACATGAAATAAGTCCATTAAACAAGAATTGTTGCTTTGGTTCTTGAATTCATGTTGAGTGACACCATTTTAAAGGCATTTGTGTGAAATACTCTGTGGAAATTGGTTAATCAACCTTTAGTAGCTAAGAATGAAATTAGAAAGCTCTCCCAATTTGCTGGAAAAGCCTGTTTTCTTTATTTTCTGAAAACATACCTCATGTTCTTCATAAATCTAGGCCTTGTCCCCACTAGTTTTCAAAAAATATATATGATTTGCAGGATGCAGAACCGAATAATGATGTTTTGTGTTTTTCTATAGTCACGTTCCCTTGAATACTCCCTTTAAAATAATGTGTGTAGCAATGAGAACTGTCACAAAGAGATTTCAGTCACTGTTTCTCAGAAAGCCATACAGGATTAGCCCATAGTTTAAACTTGTATAAAGATGAAAATGAGCTATTTAGCTCATCTGGGAAGCAGCTGTGCAGAACTGTGGAAGGCAGTGGTAAGGAAAACCACTATTAGGGAAACAAAGCAACAGAAAAATGGTGAAAGGGGTAAAGGAATAAGAAATTAGAATCCATTCAAACAAAACTTACTTGGGTGAATGAGGAAGAAAGTCTTTTTCCTGCCAACTCAGTAAATGTTTAATCTGGAAAAGCATGCTTCCACATCTGGCTTATGTTTAATTTTGTAAATATTACTTCTTTACTTTTTTATTTTATTTTTGATGTAAATTTTGGTTTATTAACAAAAATAAAATAAAAATCAGTGGAGAGGTATGGTATTAATATCACAAATGCTAAATGTTTCAAATAAAATATTCAAAATACAAAATATTATCTCCTCTCTAACATGTGCTGATAAAAATCTCTAAGGAAAATATTGAAAATAATAAACATTTATTGTTTGAATGAGTTACATCATATATTAAATACTATAAAAAGAAAATTCTCCAAATGACTAGAGGAATAGTTATTTTTGGGATACTTGCAATACAGCATGATTTTCAAAGTGGGTATAATAATTCAATTAAAAGGATGAAAGGAAGTAAAAATGATTCACTTATGTTTATTTGCTTGAGGGCAGTATTGTAATGTCTGTATCCAGGAATGAACTAGTTCCAAACCGAATTATCCCTTAATTTTCTAAGGAACTACGCTGAGGGAACCTTCCACTCTTCCAGTCAGCCACACAAATTAACATGTGGCTTCCTAGGGCTCCCTGGCCCTTCTTTCCAGAGCCTGAAAAAATCAGATCATGTGTAAGTAAGTCCACAGAAAGAAGATAAATGGAATAAACTGGAATTCGACCTGTCTGGGAATAGAAATGAGTGAACTTGAGCAACAATTTTTCTCTGCTTCTGCATGTCATAATAAAGATAGTAACTTATATTTGTGAGTTTATAGCACATTTTCACAAGCACTGTTATTTTAATGGTTTTCACCCATACATTTTATGTCATGTAGTAGTTATAACATAGTCACTCAGTACAATAAAATGTAATCTATTATTCTAGAAATGATATAACAAAAGATCTACAAAGTATTATGGGAACACAAATTAAGATATAATTAATTAATCATTTTGGGAAGTACAGGAAAGGCTGCTGCGAGAAAATAATTCAGTCTGTCCTTGAAAAATGAGTAGGGGTTTGCTCAGTAGAAAAGTGGAGGACAGGGTATTCCAAATATGAGTGGAAGCAAGAGCAGAGTGGACTGGCAGGAAGTTCCTTAGAGGGTATTTATTCCAAAGCAGTTTCTATCATTGTAGGAGAAACTAAACCTTTCTAAAATCTATGTCGTGAAATTCACCTACTATGACCTAAGCTGTAACTGACATTGGAGTTTCATTAATTGACGATAAAGGTTAATTTCTCTTGGAGTGCTTATATTCTAGTAGATAAGACAGACACAAAAATTATTAGATGTACTGATCAGCGTTCTTAGTTACAGACAACAGTCTACTGAAGCTGGCTTAAGCACAAAGAGATTTAGTAAGGACATACGCATTAAAAAGTCCACAAGGGGGTGGGGGTGGGAGATGAGGGTAAGGGGGATCAAATATATGGTGATGGAAGGAGAACTGACTCTGGGTGGTGAACACACAATGGGATTTATAGATGATGTAATACAGAATTGTACACCCGAAATCTATGTAATTTTACTAACAATTGTCACCCCAATAAATTTTAAAAAAAAAGTCCACAGAATCACTTGAGGATAGAAGAAACAGACTCTAGTTCCCACACTTAAGCCACACTGCAGAACTCAGCTAACAAAGAAGCTGCAGCCTCCACTACAATCAGGAAATACATTATCAGGAAGCTTCCACCCCTCTTGGCAGCTCCAGAAACATGCTGCTTCTGCAACAATCAGGAGCTGCAGTATCTGGAATCTTCTGCCATACCTGAGGAGCTGTAGAACTGTGCTTTTTTGGTAGAATTATGCTTTTTCTCCATAACCTGTTTGAGCAACATTATTCCTCAGGTCCTCTGTCTCTTCCCACATAACTTAGTTCTGAATTAATTTCTCCTGTGAGAGCTTCTGGTTGGTGAAAACTAAATGACATGGGAAAACTGAGCTGTGTGGTAAACTTAGAACACTAGGTTTTAGGTCTTTCGCCTCTGTAATACAGGAAGGCACACCAGAAAGGGATTCGAGTACTGGACAAAATAATCCATGGCATCTGACAAAAGTGATGAGTAAATTGTATGACCTTCAACTTTTAATAAATAATTTCACGGAAATAGATAGGAAGCTGAGACTGAGGATAAGCAGGCAGGAGCTGCCTCTCTGAATAGGTAAAGTTCCTAAAAAATGAGAAGTGTTTCCTAACTTCTCACATGGAGAGAAAGGAAAAGACGTTAGGCAAAGAGATCATACAGAGTCTAGTAGTAAAAGAGCAAGATCTCTAGAACCTAACTAAGCTAAAAACTTTTCTCTGCCCATTACTTACCTTATGATCTTGGACAAATTACTCAAACTCCGTAACTTATTATCTGTGTTCATAAACCAGGGATAATAATAGCACCTACATAAGAAAAGTACCAAGAAGATTATATGAGTTGATGTATGTAAAGCACTTACAACAGTGACTGGCACATAGCACGTACAATAAAAACGTTTGTTATTATTAACTTTTCCAACATGTTAAGTTTGAGTTATTTATGAGATATGTCTAGAGTTGAGAAGAAGTCTACAGATACAAATTTTAAAGTATTCATATAATGTTGGTGCTTAAATCTCTGGGAAGGAAGGTGACTAACTAGGGAAGAAAAGACAAGACATATACATGAAAATGCCAAATTTTAGATGTTGGGAAGAGGAAAAGAACCCAGTAAACTGAACTGAGAAGGAAGGTACCGTGGCACACGAGGGAAAGCAGAACATAATCATATTATGGAATTCAAGCGAGAAAAGTATTTCAGGAATGAAGACGTGTTGGAAAACGGTATAGAGGTTCTTCAAAACATTAAAAATAGAACTACCATATAATCTAGCAATCCCACTTCCGGGTGTATATCAAAAGGAAATGAAAACAGGATCTCAAAGAGTAATCTGCACCCGCATGTTCACTGTAGCGTTATTCACAATAGCTAAGATGTCCATCAATGGATGAATGGATAAGATGTGAAACTAGAAAACGGACATCTGTGGAACATGTAGCACAAAGCATCACCATGGTAAACAACAAATCAGACGTTACAGCAGCCTATTGAGACAGGACTCTCCCTTGGGGTGTGATGAAAGTTGGAGAAGCAATGCAGCGAGGTAAACAAAGTACACCCAGTGCAGTATAAAACATAATTTCAGGTATAGAATCTGTTCTTGTAGCATCATACTAGAACATGTACATTCACACACACACGCGAACACATTACATATTAAGCAATTTTAATTTTTGAAATCCTTTATCAAAGGGTTGAATTTTTTTTTTTAGCAACTCTCAGAATCTGCTAGAAACATTCTCTTCTCCTTTCAGCAAACCATCCAAGAAGCAGTATAATGATGTAATGGGTGTTATGAGATACACTTATTAAACATTCCAGGTCCTTCTGAGGGTAAAAAAGAGCAGCAGTCATTCTCATGTCATCAAAGGTAGTAAACTTTTTTTAAGGAAGATATTTGTCTTCACTTTGTCAGTTCTAAGTTGCTTCCTGACCCTTAGGTATTGCCATAGGTATGTGACAGCCTCTTTTGTGTGCTTAGAATGTTAAAACTCACTGAAACTGGGTCACTGTGTGAAATTTCATCTTATTCCACTGTCTAGAATAACAGGTTTCTGGACTACAGATTTAATAATTATTAACATTTTATCCTCTTGGCCTGATCATTTCCAACTATTTGTCCAACTCCCTCATTTCTTTTGGATATGGATACTTAGTTTAGCTTGAATATGACTAAAGACTTATTAAGCCTACAATTTCCAAAGAGAACTCTAAATTAAATCTCTTTTTAAAATTTTAGAATAGTTTTCATTTTTTCTTCTCGAGGCTCTCCAATTGAATTCCTCCTCTTCCTCTTGAGTTGGCCAACTAGATGTAGGCTAATGTTTGTTCTCCTTCTCTTCCTCTCTAAAATTACACACTTTTGCCTGTATATACATATACAGCCTTCCGAAAAAAAACAGTAAAACGTCAGGAGCGGTGCTTTTAAATAGTAAAATTGTGATATGTTTCATCTGACTAAACTTACTGGTGAACTGGCCCATAAATGTGGATGGCCATCTAATTCCTACTCCTGACCTGAGACTGCTGGAATGGTTCTGTTAGTTCCCATTAGCTTCCAGTGCAGAATTTCTCTGTGGCAAAGAGCTTGTCTCTGCAATTTTTTATCATGCTTTTCATCTTGAGATTAACAGACAAATGCAAAGTGTTTTCCAACTTTGCTCAGGGAGCTTCAAGTGTCTTGTTCATTGGTGTTTGAATTTCTCAACTCTAATAAACTCTTACGCTGTTTTCTCAATGGTCCAAAATAGTCGCTAAGTTAGAGGGTGTGTAATGAACTGTGGTGTTGCAGCTGAGACATTTCACATCTGTGTATGATGTCGACTTGACTGCAAGTCCTGGAGAAATCTTGTGGGTCACATTTATCAGAGCTGTGAAAACAGCCACAAAACACAAGTCAATAATCCTTAATTGATTTTGCTGATAGGATGTCCCATAGAGTTTAAACTTTAAAAGCATTTAGTTTAGTTCAGGTTTTGTCCTCCTCCACTTTTTGTTTACTATTTTGAGAGTATGGGTATAACATGACATTCCTACCTGCTTAAGTAACAAGGCTTGAAAAAAATTAGTGGAGAAAGAATCCAAGGCAGAGTTCCTCCCATGTCAGAATTTCACTCTTTCATACACTGCTTTGGTGATGCACCTGCCTCTACACATTAGAGTCACCAGAGAGAAAGCATCTCTTTAAGTGCTGCTTCTCATTACGTCTCCAGATCAAAATATGCTTTGGAAGTAACTGCGCAAGCCAAATTGCCTTGTTGGTGTTGGTGTACCATGCCTCGGATAATATTGCTAAGGTCATTCAATTGCCAATTGATATATCGTATTTGCTAAAGGAGATTGCAAGTTCATTGATGCTATCCTTAGGTACTAATACTCATCTCTCTCATCACTGCTTTACTCTTGTGCTTGATCTATACCAAAAGCATAAGTCTGGATTGAATTAAAATATTTGGCAATGCATTTTAAATATTCAAACATTCACATGTGTATGTGCACACACGTGCGTGTGTACACAGACACAAACACACATTCTGTCTTAGTTCCCCCTGATTTGAACTCTCTTGTAATGAGAGTCACATGCAAATGCTGACATTATATCCCTGAACTTCTGGAAAGTCTCATAGCATGGTAAAGACTGTAATCTACAAAATACATACCCAACTTTGTTAATTCCATGATTCTTCTCAATTTTACAAACTCAAAATCTGTAATCACTTACTTAAAACAAATATCTACAGTGGTGATTATGCATTTAAATTCAAATGTCTCACCAATTGCCTTCATTTTTTCCACTACTTGAATACCAATAATTAACTATATTTAGTTTCGTAATCACCGAACTTTCGTAAGTGCCTGGGGCGGTTCATCATTGCATTTAAAAAAGTTCAGTATTTTCTAGAAGAGTTTACCTGGATATTTGTTACAAGATTTAGTTTCTGGCTTTGGTACCAGATTAAAATTTGTAATTTAATTGAAGTAATAATTTAAATAATAAACTCATAATTAGCTATTCTAAACTGATATGGGAAATGAATTCTATAATGGTCTAATGATTCCAAAGGAATCTGTATTAATAATATGTACTATTAACAGTCCCAGAAAACATTTAAACTATAAATTTGATATGTAATGTGTACCTTGCAGTTCTAAAGTTTCTATTCTAAGAAAACTTTTTCATTATTCCTTGCCTGTCTAAAACTTCTATGGGAAAAGAATGTCCTATAATTTTAAAAGTCTTATTTTCTTTTATAAATTGAAATATTTCAGTATTCCAAAATGATAAATAAAATCTGTGATTTTAAAAAGGAACAAATAGTCTATGTAAAATTTAGAAAACCGTATGCTTTAATCTCTACTCAATTTCAGTATTTTTCTGAAACAGGCTTACAAAAATACCAGGTTTTTTGAATGGTTCAATTTAGTCAAATAATTGATTTATTTGAAAACTATAAGTGGAATTTGAGCAACCTATTATTAACTGTTTTTAATAACAGTTGCTTGAATTAATTCATGCTTTAAAAACTTTACAAATTGATATTCACATCTAAATTCAATATGCAAGGAAAAGTTTCAAATCACTAAATATATTTTTGGTCATAAAAAGCTCTCTTAGCCCAGCAGATTTGCACACCAGAGTTTACATCTGAATTTTATCTCCAATGGACAGTTTATTTTACATAAATTATTAACTTCATTAGGTCATTGTCATCAGTGGCTACTTGAAAAGTAGAATAGTCTGAGAAATATGAGCTCAGAGTTCTTTGCGAGATTTGTGCCATATGTTCTAGTTCTTAGAATAGAGTATTGCAAATACTTCCAAATTTTTTTAAAAAGCAATTTGGATAATTTAATAAGTGTTCAATAACACTTTACCTTACTAAACTTTTCCTAATCTTTGGCTTTCAATATCTTGACTCATCCCAAACTTAATATATTCTTAAAATAAGTATTTATATTTAAAATCTTTAAGCATTTATAGTTGAGCACTTCAAAGTATTTAAATAAAATAAAACATAAATTGTTTGTCCCTTTCTGTTCTCTTATGTCTCTAGTCTGCTCCATTATTTCAAAGTTTTTGCTTGTTTTCTGTTCAGTTTTTGTGTTTTTAAGCCATCTTAAATATCTTTCTTTCCAGTGTAATCATTTATTTTTCTAAGCTTTCCCATCTTTTTTACTCATCTACTCCTCCTATTCTATTCTGCCAAATCCACATTTGAAGATATTGTTCTGACATAAATGAAAATCAGTTTGCAATAATTTTCACATCAAATATACAAGTTAACATATTGATTAAAAAAAGAATCAGAACATTTTTCAGTTCAGGTTTACTACCAACACAGGATCTTGATAGATTTAGAAGCAGGTATCTATTCCAAATGGCAGATATTTTTGCCGCTCATTTGTCTCTATGCTAAACGGAAATTTAAATTGAGTGGATTCATTGTCCAAATTGATGTCAGGCTTAGGTTCTAGGAAAAATCTGGCTGCAATAAGATTCTGGTCAATTCCGTAAATCTCATGATGACTTTCATGTCATAGTAAAGTACATCACACCAGCCTTTAAAACCATAACACATATCAGACAAAGGAAGTCAGAATTGCTTCTGTCAGGATCATCATAATGCCTTAAGAAGTACTTCTTGAGGGAGAATGATTTCCAAAAAAGGAAGAGACACTTGTTTTACATTCAAGAAACCTGTGTCCATTTACTTCGTCTTTTTTCATACATCCAAAAATGGTTTAGTCTTTGACATCATAACAGACTTACAACTCAATTTCTAAAACAGAATTTGCCTGGAATTGCCCAAAGGAAAAAAATGTATATTTTACTTTTCTTTATTTGAGGAGTGCTGACCTCAAGGCAATAAGCCAACATTATTTAATAGCTTCTTTTTTAGAGAGAAAATATTAAACATCTGATCCTCTGAATGAAATGTTTGATTTATTAAGATTGACTATTCTGTGGGCCTAGCAACCAATCTGTCAAAGAAAAACAAATAAACAATAATCATATGCTAGTGCCTAACAGAGCTAGATGCAATGAAAAAATGCAAAAGAAATTTAAGATAGAATGCCTCTTCTCCAAGATTTTACTCTCTCTCCACCAGAGAAATTAATATTTTGGCTGCAGTTAGAGAATACTTAGACATCAAATGATGCCCTTACCCCTGCCTTCCACACATTATACCAGGAGGACAGGTGAGGGCTCACGGTCAGAGGGAATGAGGGAGGTGCAACTTCAACCAACATGGCCTAAGATGGATCTGGAAGAACATGATGTCACCATATCAATCAGAGTCAAGACAGAACATCTGTTGGAAGAGCCAGCTGGCACAGCTGAGCAAGGATGTCGAAAGCCCTTGGAGGAGCTAGGTATGGCCAATCCTAGAACATGGCCTTTCTTATTGCCTAAGGCCAGTGGAGGCATGGAACGCTCTAGACCTGAGCACAGCTGCAATGCTAACACAGACAGTGATACTGGCGCATCCATCAGGGATAACGCATTGTCCTAAACACTTCCTGTGTCTGAAAAAAGTTATCAACCTTCAGCCCCATCCTGGTAGTATAACCTCTCATGATCCCGTGAAACAATGCCGCAACAGCTGGTGGGAGCCATCCCCTTGCCAGGCCACCCTCCTGGCCCATCTGGAGAGTCCAGGAAGATCTCGGAGGTATGAATCCTGGAGTTCTTTGAGTCTTCTTGTGGACCCCACAAGCAAAAGTCAGGAGTAGAGGGTCAGAGAGCACACTGGAGGGCACTAACAGAGGTCAGGGATAACACAGGACTTGGTGCCGTCTGATTCTCCGCCCACACAGCACTGCCTACCACAGTCTATCCTCACTACTAAGTACCACTACTAAATAAGAGTACTTAGACCTTTTTTTTTTAAAAAAAGGCACTCCCCAAAGCACGGGGGCTCCTGAGATGTAAGCCCTGCTTCCCTCAGCCTAAAGGCAGTGCCGTCAGAACGAAGGGCTAGAGCTAGGCTTGGAAAGATAGTAAATAACCAGATAAGAAGAAAGAAGGACTAGACAGTAAGCAAGACAGAAAGGTTAGGAGGCAGCAAGGGAGAGGTCTTAAATAAGAAGGAAAAAAAATAAACATATTACTTGTAAGAAACAGGGAAGAGACTGGCTGGTCACTCCTTGAAGGTGAGTTGAGGAACTGTTATGAGTACTTTGAAATGGCTCATTCATTTTCGGTTCCAACTTCCATTTAATATGCCTTAATGTACGGGAATCGGGATAGCTAAAAACCACATTACACAGACTCCAGTACAGTTAGGATTTTGACTGAGAAATAGGTTTCTCTACTTCAGTTTGGGAGTTGATGGCGAGAGAGGCAGGGTGGTAAGCATCCAGATGGGTGGTGTGCACTGTGGCTAAGGAGGTAGAGAGAGCTGGCTTTGAAGAGGCAGCTCCTACCTGAGCAGGAAGCTTCCAACTTTTGGCAGAGGCTGAGTGGTTCTGAAACCCATAGTTATAGAAGGGGTTTCCCTCATCTGGCATGCAGTTTCTTTCTTCTTCCTTTAATCAGTTTATTTTGAGAGATAATCTATATACTATAAAACTTCCTGATTTGAAAGTGTACAATTCATTAGTTTTGGCAAATGTATACAAGTCATACAAATACCACCACAATCAAGATAGAGAACATTTTTGTCACCCCTAAAAAAAGTATATTTACTTTTTACCCCTTTGTAGTCAATCCCCAATGCCCACGCTGGCCCCAATGATCTATTCTTTGGTACTTGAGCGTGTCTTTTTCTCTAATTTCATATAAATGCAATTAAACAGCATGCAGTCTTTGGGGTATGGCTTTTTTTCACTTAGATTAATGCTTTTGAGATTCATGCAGGTTCTTGTATGTATGAGTAATTTCTATATATTGTTGAGTAGTGTTCCATTATATAGATATGCCATAATCTGTTTATTCATTTCCCAGTTGATGAACCTTTGAGTTCTTCCCAGTTCGTGGCTAATCTGAACAAAGTAACATTGCTATGAACTTGCTATGAACATATGCAAGTCTTTGTGTAGACATAAGTTTTCATTTTTCTTGGGTAAATACCTATCAATAGGATTGTTGGATAGGATAAACTCATGTTTAACATTATAAGGAACCACCAAACTGTTTTTCAAAGATGCTGTAACACTTTTCACTTCCACCAGCGTTTTATAAGTTCCTTTTGCTCCACATCCTTGCCAACATTGGTATTATAAGTCTTTAATTTTAGCTATTTTAGTACGTATGTGGTGTCAGGTTTCTTAACCTCAGCACTGTTGACATTTGGGGCCAGATAATTTTTTGTTCTGTTCATTGTAGGAAGTTTAGAAGCATGCCTGTCCTCTACCCACTAGATGCCAGTAGTAACCCTCCAGTTATACACCTAAAACTGTTTCCAGACATTGCCAAAAGTCCCGCGAGGGAAAATACCCTCTTCCCTACTGAGAACCACTAATGTAGTGATATATTGTTGTGGATGTAATTTATATGTCTCTAATGATGGACAGTGAGCATCTTTGCATGAGTTTACACACAGGGCTCTTCAGGTTATCTATTTCCTAACTGAGCTTGAATATTTAGTTTATATCTTTCAAGGAACTTGTCAATCTCATCTAAGTTGTCAAGTTTATTAACATAAAGTTGTTCATAATATTCCCTCATTACCCTTTTTACTTTCTGTAGGATGTCTTCTCTCTTTTTTCTTCTTGATAAAGTTCAATTGGCTTTTCAATTTTGTTCATCTTTTCATGAAACAAATTTTTGATTTCATAAATTTTCTGTTGTTTTTCTGTCTTCAGTTTTATTGATTTATACTTTTATACTTATTTCCTTTTTCTTAGATCATTAATTTGAAAACTTTTTCTTTTCTAATATAAGCATTGATTACTATGTTTCTATAAGGATTGCTTTAGCTTCATCCTACAAATTTTTGTATATTTGTTTTCATTTTCATTCATTTAACAATATTTTCTAAATACAATTATGCTTTTTGCTTTGAGTCACAGGTTATTTAAAAATGGTAATTTCTCTCAATTATCTTTGTGTCCATATCACCTTTATCTTTGAAAGATATTATCACAGAGTATAAAGTTCTAGGTTGACAGATTTTTTAAAGTACTTAAAAAATGTCACTCCATTTTCTCTAGTTTGCATAGTGTCATATTATCTATCATTCTTATCCTTTGTTAAGTCTGCATATAATGTGTCTTTTTCTTTAGTTTATAAAAAATTTAATTTTGTCACTGACTTTCCACAGTTTGGTATATTTTCCTCAAATTTCAGTATGTTGCTGCCTTGGTGTGTTTTTCTTTAATATACCAAGTTTCTATTTGAGGTTAATTGAGCTTCTTACAGTTTCAATTACATTTGGAAAAATTTAGGTCTTTATTTTTTCGAGTATTTTTTTCTGAACCTCCTGTCTACTTTCCCCCTGAATCTTTCCTCTCTCCTCTCACCTTCAATTACATGTTTTAGTTCACTGAACTTCTGTTAAGTTTTTTTTATAGCTTTTAGTGACATGTCTTCAAGTTCACTGATTTTTTTCTTCTGCAATGTCTAATCTATTAGGTAATCCCATCAAATGTATTTTTTTTATTTCAGAAATTACATTTTCCTCTCTAAATTTTCATTTGAGTTATGTTCATATCTTCCATGTTCTTCCCTTACCATGTACATTTTTTAGCATACTTATTCGAGTATACTAGTTGTTTTATAATTGTCTACTAGTCCATCACCTTTGTCATTTCTGAGTCTGTTTCCATTAATTGATATTTTTTTCTGGCTGTAGATCACATATTCCTACTACTATGTTTATCTAATATACTGATTAGATGGCATTGTGGATTCTACATTGCTGAGTGCTGGGTATTTTTGTATTCTTTTAAAGACTGTAGCTCTTTGTCTGGAAATGTGATTAAGTTATATGGAAATAGTAAGACCCTTCTGACACTTGTTTTTAAACTATGTTAGGGAAGATCCAGAGCAGCCTCAAGTTTAGATCTAGTTTGTTCCAGTGACTCTTCCCAATAACTCATGTATTGTAAGATCTACACTCTGGCTGGTGAGAAATATGAGCTACTTCCAACCATGTGTGAGTTCTGGGAACTCTTACTTTGATACTTAAAATAAATTCCTATCTCTTCAAACTAACCAGAGCAAGTTCCAGAAAGTTCTAACTGAAAGGGGAATAATGGTTGCTGGGAGCAAAGGCAGAGAGAAAATGGTTAATACGAGCAACCTTTGGATGGAAAAAATTATTTGAAAGGAAAGGCATGATGACAAACTGGATAGAAAGATATTAGAAATGGAAACAGAAGAATCAAAGATGACTCCAAGATTTCTACCTAGGGTGATACTAAAAGAAATGGACAAGGAAAAATAGCTTTTAAGGGGAGATTATGAGTACATTTTGGACTTGTGTTTTATGATGAAGGTGGCGCATCCAAGTAACAGTGTCCTGGAGGCTGTTAAAAGGTAACATACTGTTTCATAAATAATAAATCTGGGTAGGAGACCTAAGTCTGGACAAAAAAAAAAAATGATATGGTCAATATAAGTTAGTTTAGTTGTTCCTTAAACATATTACTGTTCAAAATTATATCTTCATGTCAATCTTATTTTAGCAAAAAGAAAAGAACAATAATAATATTTTCTCTGTTTTAGATTTTGAATGCCTTTTGGTTTCTAGATTTGAAAAGGAATTAGAAATATCATAATAATGCAAGGGAAACTATTCTTCTGTGTAATTACTTACACAAGTATTGGAAGCCTCACATTAAATGTTGTGTTTGAGGGAACTCCAGCCCATATTCTTTACCAGAATTTTGGCTAACCTTTAGATAAACAAGCCTCCAAATAGTTCAATAGTCACCATTAGCAGTTGCCAGGCTAATGCTTTCATTTCCTTTCCATGGAACATTTCCCAAAGAATCTGAGCCTTTTGTGTTTTAAGGGAAGATTTTGTACATCAAAAATAGACTCTAAAAACACAATAGATTATTATTTTGCTCGTTTCATGAAATAGACAACTTCCAGAATACATCATACAATTTTCTGTTCTCTACAAACCATTTGCTAGGGTAGCAACGCATTCAGTACTGCTACTCTAAATTAATCATTACACAGAAGCATAAATTGTAGCATTCTAGGGGACTCTAGAAAGTGCCTACTCCAGATGCTTGATTGTGTAGATGTAGAAATTGTTGGTAAGAAATGGTATAGTTACCTGTCCAGGTTAATGGTACAAGTAGAACTAGGATGAAATTTGATATTCTTCTCAGTGCTACATGCTGTATCATTACTGCTCCTTTGCTGCCCCTTTGTAAACATTGTTGAAAAGCCTCTTAAGATAAGAAGATGTCAATCAAGTATGATTTCTTTGATTTATTCACCTTAAGTGTCAGGATCTTATGTTGTTCTGGTTTTCTATTACACTCATAAAGCAGCTGCATAATACCGGGTAATTCCAATCAGCCTACAATGATTCAGTTGATTTCACAACACATCTAAAACAAGCAGTTTGCTTATATCTCTTTTGTTATCACATGCCTTAACTTTAATTACGAGATAAATTTCTAGTTTCCGTGGCTATGATTCACAAAGTGAATTTCCTCCCGACTTTAAAATGGTGGAAAAAGCTAACAAATAATAGATTCTGATTTATGACTAATCATACCTAGCTTATCCTTGTAGACCCCACTTTACAAATGATTTATGTTACAGAAGTTTGCAAACTGGCTATTATAAACATTTATTGTAGTTTCCCAACAATGTTATATATCGCAGTTAGGTGGATTCAATAATACTATTACTTCTAGTGTGTGTGTGTGTGTGTGTGTGTGTGTGTGTGTGTGTGAATGTGTGTTAACTTTCAATGGCAAACTGATAACTTTTGGTATTTATAGTACTGGTTTTATATTTTTAAAAGTTTTTACAAATTCTAGAATTTGTTACCAATAATATATCTTCCCCCAACTCTAAACTGAAAGGGAGTCATCCCTACCCTTCCCAGGCAGAGGCTGTACAATCGAAGCTCCAGTAAATGAAGAAAGGGGGAGAGGCAGGAGAGGCTGATAGAATCTACAGTGATGTTTGGTTTGCTTCAATGGAAGCTGCTAAATCAGGGGAAGCTCTGAGTCCAGGGAAGTGGTTTCTGAGGATGTAAGTTCTATTTACAGGCTTCATCTGTAAGGAAGCTAAGTGGAAATAAAAGATCTGTAGACTGGTGGTGGCTGAGGTATTCCGCAGCCCCAGGAACGCCTCTGTCAATCAGGAGGGTAAAGGAAGAGGCCCCCAGAACACCATGCATAACTGTTGGTTATAAGTTGTATGGGCAAAAGCCAGGGATTGTCTGTAGTTTCCACAATTGGCACTGAACCCAAAACCCTGAGGACCTGAGTTTATTTTCTTTACATTATTTCAGTAAATGCACATTTAGTTCTAAATAATAGTTCCTAAAGCATGCTACAAGTTGAGCAAATTACAAAACAGAATATTTCTAGTTAGAATGATTTCCAGATTCTCCAATTCAGGTTATAATCCAATGTATTATATCAATATTTTAGCCTCCATATGTTTTAATAACCATGTTGAATTACCATGCAACCCTCTAATTCAACTTATTGGACAAATGTGCTACATGAAGTTCAAGAATTTAGCCTCTAGTCACAATCATGTCTGAGGCAGCAATGCAGTCATCTGCAATTCTCAGCACATTATAATTCAAGTGGATAGAACTTTCTATAGTTTCAGGCTATTAAAATGTTTTCTATTTTCAACTATTAGTGTGAGATCCTCGGGTAAAGTTGAATTATCCATTACTTAAACTTAAGCAGTTCTTTCATTTTCCAGGCTACATAAGAAACTGTTTTTCTTCTGAGTCCATGACTCACAAACTCAATATGTCTGGATCATTTCATTACAAGGTAGACATTAGTTTCTATTGTTTTAGTCCAAATTTATCAGGTTCACATAGAATCAGGACATCGAGTTCATTCAAGGAAAACTTAAGTGTCTATTAATTCCAGACAATGTTAGATACTACTATTGCAAAGCTCACCATCCAGATAAAATCAAAAGAAGCTGTAATTTTTTCACATGAAACCAACTCTCTTGCGTGTCAGAAGTTGTGTGCCTACCCCAGATCATTTGCTTAGGCATGGTTTTGATGTGCCCTCAGTATGTATGAGCCTGCCAGGATACCCCATCCACTTCCATGACATAGGCCACAAACATAACTACCCTCTTAGAGAATTATTCGACTTATTTTTAGAAATTCTTGGTAAAAATTTTGACTTGTGAAACCTCCTCAATGCGAATACTACTCTTGTATGATGTGCTTCCCCACCCTCAACACCACCCCAGAATCTTGCACTGAAGTTACTTCTGTCCTAGTATGTTCCCTTTCATACTTATAGGACAAGAAAAATAATCCTGATCAAAATTCCTTCCTGACAAATAGTTCATAATGAGGATTGATCAATATCCATCAGACTAATGTGGAGCTGGACTATTAGCTCATCACTCTGGACATCACTCACCTGCTGAATACATGATGGATCGGATTAGAGATGAAAGCATTTCCTAATTAAACCAAACTGAACCAATGCAATGGGGGTGGGGTCATGTAGAGTAGGAGCCGGACTGCAGTGTCAGCATACCTAACCTGCTTCCTTGTACTACAGCAGAGACCAAGATTCATGACTTATATCTTCACATGATGTCCTTAGGTCTGGAAAAGGTATGTCACCTGGATGCCCTCTTATCCTTCAATTCTAGCCCCTCTCCTACTTTCTCTTCCTATAATGCATCTTGCTTTTAACTCCTTTCCATGCGATGTTCCTGAGCCAGCCTGCCCTGAGATATGTGACATTTACTACAAAATAGTGATGTTTCAACCTCCAGGACTTGTTGCTGCTGTTGTTGTTGTCATTTACTAGTAACGTCCAGAAATCCCCAGAATGCCCATTACTTCTTTCTGTAGTAGGAAGGGGTGAGCTCAGTTTCTACTACTTTTGGGAGTATATATGGAGATTTGGGAAAGGAAGGACTGAGATGTGGTTAAGGTATGGGTAAGGATTTCTATTCCTAAGGGCTGTGGCTGATTTTGTAAAGGTAACTAAAATTAAACCCAATTTAACAATACAATGTTTTTTCCTATTGAGAATTACAACCCAGTCCTTACGAAAAACACAAATTCCTTCTATTAACCTGATTTTAAAAACCATTTTCTTATTTGCTAATTTGCACATTTGTCTCTTTCTAGTCTGAATTTGTGTGACACAGTTTCTCCCACATTAATTGACAAAGCCAAGGACCAAGCTCAATTCTCATGTCCTTAATCCTCAGGAGGGCTGAGGAAAACAGTGCAGTATGTCCTCCCGCACATTAGTTATGACTTTATTTTCTAAATTTCTGTTTATGAGCCTACTATATAGTAGGGCATAGCATTCAGTGATTTGATAAAAGATAAATAAGATGCAATTCCTTCCCTCGAGGAATATATTGTTTAGTAGTAGGTCAGACACTGAGAGAAATTATACAATGCAATTGGAAACACAATGGTATTGATATGCCCAGGGCATACCCAAGTAGAGAGGAGAACAGAGAAGAAATTAGTGTGAGGAGAAGGCAAGGCTTCCCAGAGGGTGCTGACAGAGCTCATTCTAAAGGAATGCGTAGGCATTTCCAGACATGAAAGATGGGAAAACGGCATTTAGGCGGAGGGGACAGCATGGACGAGAGCATAAAACTGAAAAACAACACGATATATGAAAGAGAAATGATTAGCAGTTCAGGGTTGCTATAGCATAACCTCAAACTGGGAGCAGTATGACATGACATGAAGGGCCATGCAAACCAAATTAAGAAGCTTGGAATTTATGCTATACGTGATGGTGAGTCATTAAAAGGGATTTGCATCAGGGAGTAAGTAACATAGTTAAATCTGTGTGTGAGGAACTCCCCTGGAGGCTGTGTGGAAGATGAGTTGAATAGATATAAAACAGGAGGCAAGGAGACAAACAAGCTGCTGCTCAGGGCCTGTGTTAGGCAGTGGTGGAAGGAGGCATGATGATAAGGGACCTGATATGAAAAATATTTATGGAGGGAAACTGGCAGGACCAAGTGGAAACGGGCAATGAGGAGAGGGAAAAATTGAAAACACCACATCTAAAGCATGGGTGTGTCAGTTAACAGAGGTACCAACAAATATGTGATAGAAAATTCAGGGTAATAGTAGTTAAGGGGGAAGATCAAGGTCTCAGTTCTGGACATGTTGCAGTTAAAGAGCCAGTGGAATATCTAGAATACAGTAGAAAGATATATAAGTCTAAATCTCTGAGATGTCTGGGCAAGGAATGAAGGTGGAATATTTTTAAAAATATAAATAGTAACTGAAACAATGAAAGAGGATGAAATATCCAAGGAGGTCCTCTTTTCTACCATCAGCAGTAACAATGCTCCTTTTACAGTACTAGCTTTGTTTACTGTTTTTGAAGAATGACTATTATAATTTTGTAAATAGGTAAGTAGCACATTTTTTTGAGATATATAGTTGGCAGATATGCTTAAACTTTTACTTGCAAATTAAAATATAAACAGATAAGGAAATGGGTACAGTTCTTTTTCATGATGTTATGACTAAACAGTTAAGGAGCAATTTTAAATACTGTTCTTAAAAATAAAACAATAACTTACTATTTATAGATGGATTTCATGTCAATTCTTACTGTCGCAGATAAAAACTGTTTCAAGGATACTGTTTCTCAAAATCAACTGCGCTTGATATTCCAAGATCTTTCATATAATCTTACACAGCATATCAGATCCAGACAGATACTTGGAGCCAAAAGAAAACCATGTATCTCATTTATCAACTCTATACACATATTATAATAAGGAGCTTTTTTGTTTCCTCTATTTAAAAGGAAAAACTTTTCTTCTTTTTGGATTTAAAAAGTAATGCATACTCATTATCGAAAATATGTAAACTATAGAAGAGTATAAAGTATAAAAGAGAAAATTGAACTTTCTCCTAAATTCCCAACTCAAAATCTTAGAGTGTTATAAATATTAAAATGTTACAAATATAAAATTTTATAAATATAAATATTTTAAAATGTTATAAATATTTTAGTATATACATACATATATAACACGTATATTAGAGATATACTCGTACACATATACACCCATATGTATTAAAAGAGAGATGGGAGATTGGCTCTTGGGCAAAATTGTGTGTTCACCAGGTCAGAGACTGTAGATCAAATGTGTGCTATGTAATCAGCGACATGCCTGCTACTTGCTAAACAAGGCAAGAGCTGCAAAACATTTACATTTTTCTTAAATAACCCATTCCAAGGGGAAAAAATGACTAGCTCAAGTAGGGTTTCCTTCATGGTTGTTATGGCCTTTGCCTTCAAAGGGCTTCTGCTGATAGAACAGTTTGCCCCCAGTCAGTCAGGGAAGGGGTTACTGACACTCAGGTGTCACCCATTTGTGAGGCTGGGGTTGAATCCACTGAGTCCCAAACTGTGACTCTCTCACCACATCTACCACTATCCCTTCCCTTCTACTTTATCATTCCTTACAGTTTTTCAATGTATGTGGAAAACAGCATGTATACTATAGATGCCGCTCTAAATGCCAGTAAGCATTCAAGAACGTATGGGCCCATTTTCACGGTGTATTACAGTAAGGAGGAAGAAGTGTCATCGAAAATGACAGTGACGCGCAAGTGGTGAACGACATGTGTAGGTGTGTTCATGAAAGTGTATTTATTGCTGCCTTACTGTATACACACAACTCTGATTATATTGTAAGTATTTACAATCTCTCTGAAAATTCTTCATGGATTACAGTTCTAGCAGCTGCCAGTGTCTCATTTTATGGCTGTTCTAATCATTTCAGTGCTCTCTGGGGCTCTTTGTTCTCCACTGTTTGAAGTCTCAGATTCCTACAAAATATGGACCTTGTTTAGATTCTGAGTTGAGCAAACCATAAATTAAAAAAAAAAAAAATTAAGGAGGAGACAGTTGGCGAAATTCGAATGCTAACAGTGTACTTGGTGATATGGAAGAATTATTGTAATTTTAAGGTATGATAATAAAACTGGAGTTATATTTTTAGAAAGAACCACCTTTTAGAAAGTAAAGGGAAATTGTTTTCCTACTCACAATACTTCTGACACCAAATGTGTATGTGTGTGTGGTGGGGGTGAGGGGGTTTCCTCACACTAATTTTCCAACTCTCAGGATACCAGCTGAGTATCCTCTAATTTAATGCAAGTCTGACACAACTCCAGGTCGTGTCAGAATTTCAGGTAGTTAGTGTCAGACTAGCTTTATATTCTGACACGAACTACCCAGACTCCACAGGTTTAAGGTCTCCGACCCACAAGATTTCCCTTTCTTTGGTTGCTGGTTGCAAATAATGGATCCCCAGGCTGCCCACTCTTCTATTGACGTTGGCTACAAAGTCAGGGGTTCCACAACCCCTATCACATATGAGCTGCTAACACAGCTCAGAAAACTCAGGGAAATATGTACTTACATTTACCAGTTTATTATAAAGGATATAATCAAAGATTCAGATGAACAGGCAGGGGAAGAAGTTCATAGGGTGAGGTCACGGAAAGTCCCAAGAGCAGTAGCTTCTGTCCCCGTAGAGTTTGGAGTGTGTCACCTTCCTGGCACATAGATGTGTTTACCAATCCATAGCTCTCCAACCCCCCACTGGTTAGGGTTTTTATGGAGGTTCCATTATATAGCATGAATGATTAAATCATCAGCCATTAGTTATTATTAAATCTCTATCTCCTCCAGCCCCTCTCCCCTCCCTGGAAGTCTGAAGGAGGGTGAAGGAGGGCTGAAAATTTTAACCCTGTAATCCCAAATTTGGTTCCTCTGGCAACCAACCCCCATCCTGAAGCTATCTAGGGCCCTCACCAAGTCACCTCATTAACATAAACTCAAGTAAGGTTTAAAGGATTTTATGAATAACAATGGATTCTCCTCTAACTTCTATCAGGAAATTACAAGGGTTTTAGGAGCTCTGGGCAAGGAATGAGATGAAGACCAAATTTATATTTTTTTATTATATCACAATATCACAGAGATTCATACTGAAGATTTTTCAGTTGAAATGATATAATGTCCTGGACTTGCTAATTTAGTTGGTAGGAGTGAGTTTGTGGGAGGGGAGAGATGAAACTAAAGGACTTTTTATGAATAGTTGTTGAAGCTGGACTATGGGTACATGGGGATTCATTATTCTAGCCTCTCTACTTTTAGGTATGTTTAAATGTTCCACAATTTTTTATTTTTTTATTTTTATTTTTTTGATAGAGGAAGAGGAGATGACCTGAGTCTCTAAATAAATATGCTGGATAGATATTTTGTGAAACTTTTGTTCATCTTTACCTAGTGAATTACCCTCTGATATCCTCTATTCCAGTCTACACTGTTCCGTATTTTCATTCTGGCTGTGACCCACCAAACTGATTTTACAATACAAAGGAGGACCACAGTATCCGCCATTTAAAAACCACAGTTCTCTCCAGGTTCCATCTTTTTCATTATTAACTCTTTGCTACTGCTTGTTGCACTCCTAGTTTAAGTCAGAATTTGACATTCTGATTGCCCAGAATGAGAGTTGGGACGACTTACACTAATTTCAAACCATTCCTATTATAAATAATCCTGTACAGAGTCTTTATGTGCATATATCTTTGTCTATATTTCCTAGAAATGGAATTGCTGGGTCACGTGATATGAATAGTTATAAGACTTTTTATGCACCATGACAAATCGCTTTCCAAAGAAGTGTAATAACTTGTACTCCCTCAAGCTATCAATGAGCATGCTTGTCTCACAGCACCCTAGCTGTAGGGAATATTATACTCTTTTTAAGTATTCCACTTTCTGAAAGACAAAAACGTTTTATTTTACTTAAATTTGTTTATTGTTAGCAAAGCTTATGCTTATTTCAATTATTTGTTGACTATTATTTTATTTTCTGTGATCTATCTATTTTTGTCTTCTCCCAATGTTTAAAGTTAGAGTCATTGAAAGTTTTAAAATTGCTTTATAAGAGAGTTTTATAATTTAAGGACATTTGTGGCACTAATTTTCTCTGTGTTTGCCTTTATTTTTATTTATGATTTCTCTTGATATAACAATATCTTAAACTGTTATGAAGTTAAATCGATCTATCTTTTCCTTTAGAACTTTTTCCATTACTTTTAAACTTAGAAAATCCTTGAGTATGTGCCAATCAAATAAAAACTAACCTACATATCCTCCTAGATCATTTCATTTAGAGCAGAGGTGTCCAAACTGCGGCCCGCGGGCCAACTGCGGCCCGCAATCCAGTTTTAATTGGCCCACAGCAAATTCCAAAAATATATTTAGTTTACTTAAATAAACCAGGTGACGCAATACGTACTTCACCTCGAGTGAGTGGCCTGGCTGTTTGTATATTTTACCGCATATGGCCCTTGGTGAAAAACGTTGAAAAAAGTTTGGACACCCCTGTGAGTCTAGAGTCTAGAGGCTTAATAATATTCACAGTGCATTCTCTCTCAATCTTCTTCCTCTGTCTTTCCTGAACAAAATATTGCTGGTTTACCTCTTTAGGTTTCATCATCAGTATCAAGTTCAAATGTGTGCCAAAGGCATATCTTACTAGCTTTTTTAGGGTAAAACAAAGGACTCTTAAATGCGGTGTATTTTTTCCAACTATAATGACCTCTGCTATTTAGCTTCCAGTGGGCTACATGGTGCTTCAGTCATACTGACAAGAGAATTATACTTTGTACAAGCAAAAGAGGTTGCTGAGTATGTGATGTGGTTGACAGAGAGTTATGAAACTACCTGTCCTCCCAGAAATATCTCCTCTTAGAAATGACTGGGCATACACCCCCACAACCATTCATTTGCTGATGTTATGTAGAGATACATAATATCAACAAATGAAAGAGGAGACAGCTTATTTTGTGCTAATGTGTGAGTGTCTAATAATGTCCTGACCCCAAGCTCTTTGTAAAAGACTAGAGGAAAAAGAAGGTGAAAGTAGACACAAGAGCAAGAAGGGAGCTGATGCTGACAGTCAATGTCAAATCACATGACTCATGGCAGCCTCGTAGCAGCAGAGGAATAAGCTGAATGTTTTCTGGATCCAACCAAGTGCTAAGTACTGCAGTAAGCTCTAGGAATAGTCAAATAAAGCCTGGTTTCTACCTCTATGGGACTGAAAGTCTAGTAGAGAAGACTGAAAAGTAAATCAATGATTACAGGATAGAACCTCACTTTCTATAGCAGAGTATCTATCTATTCATCCCAGAGACTGGAATATAAATTAGGATATCTGAGGGCTGTAGGTTCCCATGGGACCTAGTGTATGATACAAGATTCGAAGAATGAGTAGGACTTAGCTAGATGAAAGAAAAAAATGTGGAAATGGCAGTCCAGGAAGGAAACAGGTAGTAAGGCACCTCCAGGGCTCAGAATGGCATATTTAAAGAAATGCACATAGTAGAAAACACTCAAGAAAAATATGGTGTTGAGAGTGCATGGGGTGGCCAGAGAGGCAGCTCCCAGCTTTTGGAGAGTTTGTGTGCTAAACTACAGATGGATTTAGAAAGCCCTTGGAAGTATTTTAAGCAGGGATATAATATCTGATGTGATATTTTTAAAGATAATTGTAATTGCAAGGGGATGATGGATGAAGGGGATGCAGACAAAAGGGGCAGGGGGACTGATTGCATTAATTCAACTATATTAATTCAAGTAAGAGTTGGTGTGTGATGCAGCATTTGGAAAGAAGTGGATGGACATGAAAGATTAAGGAGATAAAATCCGTAAGACTTGATGAGAGACAGGATGCAGTGTGAGGGAGAGGGAAAAGCCTAAGGTGACCCATATTTCTAGCCTGGGTGACTGGGTGGATAAAGGGATGACTTAGCGATGACTCATCGAATTATGATTCATAAACATGATAAAACATTGCCTCTTTTTCGCTATTAACAAATGGCAAAGGAAAGAGAAGAATTGGTTGCAAAGGAAAAAAAAGATTGAGTAGCACTGTAGTCGATTGGAAAAAAATTTTGATATAGGAATTGATGGTATGAGCAATGATCTCATTTGTAAATACAAAACACTGAGCACTCTATTATTTGAATGAAGAAGGCCTTCACCAGGAGGTATGTCAGATGAGGAGACATAGCTGGCTGAGCAGCCCTGATTTTTTAAACTTAATGCTTTTTCCTCCTCAATTCTTACTACCATCACCATGATGGGCCCCAACGAATAACTGCTCCCATTTTAATTCTGGCCCAGAAGAACCAGCACAACTTTCCTTGGTTTAGCTCTATCCAGTTGAAGTAGACAGACATTTATAAAAGATACCTTTCCATATTATCTACAGAAATATAAAGTTGTCCAGTGAAAAGTCAAAGGCTGTGAAGTGGTTGGCTTCTCTTTCTGCCTAAGGTTGTTTTTCTACTACGTGGATCCTCACTGCTTTAATTTATGTTGTTTCAGTGTTATTTTTGTTATTTCTTCCAGTTCACATTCTGATTATCCCTTATAGTCCTGCTCCTCCAATCTCAAGTACCAAATGAGATCACATTCCTTTAATATTGAAAATAAATTTTGAGCCTCCAGTCCATCCCAGCATTCCAACTGTCATAAAATGTTTATTTCCTCCTCAACACGCACCCTTAAGGTAACTCCAAGCCCCCACGATGCCTAATATATTAGCTTTCTATTGCTGAGTAACAAATTACCACAAATTTAGTGCCTTAAAATAATAACTCATTTATTATGTCCATCTTTAGGTCAGGAGTCCAGCTTGATATGGCTGGATTCTCAGTTCAGGGTCCCACAAGACTGAGAATAAGGTGCTGGCAGAGCTGCATTCATTTATGGGTGCTCTGGGGAAGAATTCACTCTGAAGCCCAGTTAGATTGTTGGCAGAATTCTTCTAGATATAGGACTGAGGTCCCCGTGGCCCCTCCATCTTAAAGACAGCAAGTGCGTCAAATTCTTCTCATGCTTTGAATGTCTCTGACTTCTTATGTCTTATTTTCTGTTTTTGAGTGCTCTTGTGATTACATTGTGTCAATCCAGATAATCCAGAACGTTTTCCCTAGTTTAAGGTCATACATTTAGTAAACTTGGTTACATCAGCAAGTCTTCTTTCCCAAGCAGCATCACCTATTGTGGATACAACTCCAGAGAGTAGAGATCACAGGATATTTTGAATTCTGCCTATCTGTTCCTAAGGGGAAACTCTTAGTTACTGTCTTTGAAGGACACAAACTAACAAAACCATTTCCGATAGCCAACCAGCCCCCTTTCAACAAGTTGTCCCTGTTGAAACCTAGCCTCCAAGCAGCTCAGTTGCCTTCCCTTCCTAGAGGGTTGTAATTTGCACACAGAAACCTCAGCCTTCTTCTCAAAGTCATCTTACTTGTACTGCTAAATAATCCCATTTCCTGGACAAGTACACCATCAAAACTTCATAATGCATCCACCTACTGTATTAGTAAAGCTTCTGTCCACTTAAGAAAGATACCGTAAGTGGAGCCAGGGTTCCACTGCTCATCTGGTGATGCGTCTTCATGTACAGCAGCAAAGAAGGAAGTCGCTCTCCCCCAGCATTGTGATCCTCCATCACAGCTCTACGCTGCCTCAAACTCATTCCATAATACTTGTTTATAAAAAGGTTCTACATTGCGCAACTCTTTTATTTTACACAATTCAGAGCCATTTTACCTCAAGGCACAGCTAAAGTGCCTGAGGCTGGAGGAGGGGCCAGTCTCCCTCACAACACACCTATATCCCAGTTTTTTTTCTTCCTGACTTCTCTGCCTAATCCCTAGGACGTAAGACATGCCATGATTTCCTCTCCCTAATATATTGACATTGCTTTTGATGAAAATCCTTACCTGATCACATAGTCATGATTGGAAAATTATAAGTCTAGAACTTTATCTACAGAGATGAAGGAAAAGTATGGTGATTACAATGCAGAATTTGCTGCTATTCATAGATCGATAAGCCTCAAGAACATCTCGGTATTCATACTGTAAAAATGAGTGATGAGGTTGCTGATGCAATAGCTCAAAATATTGTCATATTCATAAAATTTGAGTTGCCAAGACCTGCCAGTATAGGAAGAATATGTTGAGTCAAAGAATGTTTGTTTTTCTTAAAGAACAGAATTTTAAGCTTATAATTCCAATAGCAGCAGCAATGACTACTTATCTATACAATCTCAGCCTAAGAAAAATACACACTAGCCCCTAAATTTGGTGGCTGTTACCAAATTTCATAGTCTCATTCCTTTCTGGAATTTGATAAGGGAAATCTCCCCGTTGTTTCATTATACCTTCTGTTCCCTTTGATTCCCATGGTACTGTCCTATCCGAATACTCCTCCTGCATTTGTATGTGTAATGACGAGCGGGGAAAAGAAGGAGGAGGCACACAGGCTAGAATTGGGCTAATTGATTATTTATTTAGTAATATTTAATCAACTTATTTAGCATTATGCAATAGTAAAAGACAAAGGCAATTGATAGAATGTGCTAATGACAGAGATTAGAGGTGGTTAAGACTAAACTATATACATTGATACCAATGTCATGTCAAAGGAGCACACATACTTATAAGTTTAAGATATCTCAACATATGTTTACTATTGATCAAAAATCGCTTGGCTAAATACACACATAACATCAGTAAGGAGTATCCAAAAGCAGTAATAAGCTCTATAGGATAGTAACTATTACAGTAGATGCCACAAGCTCACCAAACTGGGGTGGAGAACAGCACTGGAAAAGTCATAAATCAAAAACGTGCCAGGTCTGTAGCTGAGAGAACCTCAGACGTCTCCCACACCGCTGTTTTCTAGTTCCCAAGAATGCTGCTGCTGTTGGCGTTGTTGTTGTTATAGTTGTTGGAAGTTAGGACGTCTTCTGATACTGCAAGCTGCAGGTTCATACAAGTTCCCAGAGATGCTAGAATGATGACAATTCACCAACAAAAGAAGTCTCTACTGTCCATTGAGGCAAGTTCTGATCTCTTACTCTGAAACAATCCAATCCTGTAAAGCAGTCCTGAAACAGCAAATCTTCTGAATAGCAATTCCTTGAAACAGCAATCAATCAATCAGTCCACCTGACGTCTGTTTTATATATCTCTTTAGATGCACCCCAGAGTCAAGTTTTATGTTCCTGCCTCCCTTCTCAAGGAATAGCCAGTTCCAGGAGGGTCTGGCAGTTTCTGATATGAATGTTGTCCATCCGGCCAAAGAGCCAATTCGTCCGGATAAGCAATATCTACTATTCTTGCTTGGGACCATCAGCCCAAGGTCTTCCAGAGCCTGGCAATGTGCCTGTCACATCGTCCTGATATAACTTAGCTACTTCTTCACTTCATCTGCTGATGTGGGTGAAACAAACAGAACAAAGAAGCATTCTCTCAACCCCTGATCAAGAATTTATTTGAGCTAACAATCACCTCACAAAATGGACAGAACAACAAATGTTAGCTCATATCTCCCCTACTCAAGAGAATGAGACCAAACAGAAAACCTCATTTCATGTCTTCCCTGCTCGGGAGAATGAGACCAAAGAGTGACAGAAAAGCAACATCATCTCATATCTCCCCTGCTCGGGAGAATGAGACCAAAGGGGGAATTTACTCAACCCCAGATCATAGCACAGAAATCACCTCACCTATAGGAACAGATAAAAGCTAATAGACAAAAGCTTACATCAACCAATGAAGGCAAATTTTCTTCAACATCTACCCTACAGTATGCAATTCTCTGACTCCTTCTCAGGCTCTTCTCTTATGTATACCCAATGTAAATTGTGACATCGAAAACATAAAATGAGGGGGGACTGTGTCAATGTAGAGCTTTTGTATACATTTGAAGTTAAGTTGTTACCAGCTTAAAATAGACTTAAAAATATAAGATGTTTTATCTAAATTTCATGGTGAACACAAAATAAAAACCTTTAATAAATACACAAAATATAAGAGAAAGGAATTTAAGCATAGCATTACAGAATATTATTAAAACACAAAAGAAGAGAGCAGGAGAAGAAAGGAACAAAGGAATTGCATACAGCCAGAAAACAAAATGGCAATAGTAAGTCTACACCTATCAGTAATCACTTTAAATGTAAATGAACCAAATTCTCCAATCAAACGACATAGAATGACTGAATTGATTAAAAAACAAACAATCAACAACAACAACAAGACCCAATCATATGCTGCCTACAAGAGACTCTTCAGCTGTAAGGACACACAAAGCTGGATGTGAAGAGATGGAAAAAGAGACTCCACGCAAATGGAAATCAAAAGAAAGCCGAAGTAGTTATACTTACATCAGACAAAATAGAATTTAAACCAAAGACTGCAATAATAGGCAAAGAAGGCCATTATATAATGTTAAAGTGGTCAATCCAACAAGAGGATATAACATTTGTAAACATTTAGGATACACTAAGATCATGGGGTCCACTGTTCTCATTCCCACCAAATCAGTAGAGCAAAAGGCCAGATGTGTTAAAGAAAAATTTCTCCTCATAGAAACTGGAAGCATGTAGAAAAGGTGTTTCTTCTAATATTCCTAAGTGCTAGTACCACTATCCATCCAATCTTTCAGTCTAGCAACCTAAGAGTCATTCGTAACACTTCTCACTAATGGCTTCTAAAATTGCTATCTGCTGTATATCCCCTAATTATATCTCTTTTCTCCAACTCCATAACTTATAATCCTTTTTCAATTCTAGCCTGGATTAATGAAACAGACTTTTATCTTATCCCCTGGTTTCTAGCACTCTTCACAGCTAGCCCTTTAAATTCACTGTCTGCCCACTGCCAGAATAATCTATCCAAATTGCGTATCTAACCATGTTACTTTTCTATTTACAACCCTCAGGTGTTCCCATTGCCTAGAGGATAAAGATACTATTGTTTAGTGTGGTAAATAAGGCTTTCTGTGACTTGTTATCTGGGTATATCTCTAGTCTATTTCTCACCCACCTGTCTACACTTTCTGTTCTGTGGAGCCTCTCTACCCCCAGACCCCTATTCCGATTGTCAAAAACATGCATTCCCCATGCTGTCTTATGCAGTTGGAAGGCTATTTTTCCATCCCTGATTCCATCCCTCTACCTTGCTAATTCCTCTTCTTCATTTAAGATTCAGGTCTTGAGTTACTTTCTCCAGGAAGCTACCCTTACATTCCTTCTCTTCCCTCAGTGTGGGTCAAGTTTCCCTCCTCTGTCTTCCTTTCAAATTCCAGGCATACTGTAGTGTTGGGATTATCTGTTTCCTCCTATTAGACACTGAACTCATGAGGCAGGAACTGTATCTTATTTCTTATTCTATCCTAAACACATAAAATTGTGCTTGATGTGTAATATATCCTCTCCATTAATGTTAAGTTTCAAAAAAATGAATGTGTGGGTGAATTAGTGACTTTACAGGCACTTCTCTCAGCTCCTTGCCTTGTTCTAAGTCATGTGGCCTCCAGACAACATATTTTCCTCATTACCTGCAGGAAAAATTGAACAAAAGACTACTTTATGGCCAGAAACCTTCCAAAAGCTTCATTTACTTAAACACTGATTTTAGTAGAACATCTCAGATGGCCTAGTTAGGTAGGAGGAAGGACAGGAGATGGTGCCTAATCTGGGGAGCACCCCTTTAACTTTGCCAATTGACAAAATTGCCATAAATGACGACATGGATTTGGAGATGCCTGGACTAGATTGTCAGTTCTATTCATCTCCATGCACACTAGGTCTCGCTCAGGTGATAACCCTGGTCCTCACACAAGCAATTGTTCCTGCAAGATCTCCCTCATTACAATACCCGTGACATGCCAAGAGGGGCCTCTAGAACACAGAGACTGCACAGAAAGTTTATTTCAGTCACCTCCTGGGTTTGGCCAAGAAATCTGTTAGATTTTAATGCACATACCCCACGTACACCTGGCCTGGCAAGCTCTAGCAAAGCTCAGAGGTTTCTAACCCAGCTCTAATGCATGTGATAAAACAGGCCCAATTTTTGAGAGGGATCACTCTATATGCTGCCTGAGATGAAACAACTCCTTTGTAGCTGCTTTGTTTGTTTGTTTGTTTACTATAAAGGAACAATTTGGCTCACAGCGTTCCCTGTTTGGAGTTTATTCCTTGCCTTTCTCTCCCTAGAGTTTGCTCTCAAGGGAGAATCTTTATTGCTCTTATGGGATATAGGACTTTCGCCTAGCCCAAGAAGCCTGACATACAGTAATAGTTAGCAAAGGCAGGCAATGAAATACTCACCTTAAAACCACAGATTTAATATTGATTTTGCTGCATAATATCTAGAACATTCCATAGCTTCAATTTTCTCTCCTCTAAAGTAGTAATTAATAATAATAATAAATATTTGCATACCCTGCTTATATCACATGATTGTTTTGGACATTCAACAAGAGTCTAAAGGTGAAAGCTCTTTGTAAATGATCAAGTACCACAGTAAAGCAAGTTAACATTGGCAGCAGTTATTTCCATAATATCAGAAAGGTCAGACTCCCTGTGACATCCATCCCATCCGTACACCATCTCCTCACGTTTCTGCTTTGGAAAAGTGCTTCCTCTTCAGTCTCTTGACCACAAATGGCCACACTTGCTTTAAGACTAGCTATTGGCATTCTTGCTTGACCTTGAGGTTCTCACTCTATGATCTGCAACTGAGAGGTACTCCAGGATGTTTCTAATACTTGCTCTGATTGAAAAATCAGAAAGAGCTGTGTGTAACTCATAAATCTGTCTCCATAGCCCACCATGGGAGAGATCTGGTAATGAGTGCATCTGTTATAATCACCCATTCCTTTCCGACTGCTCCACCAGAGGTCCAGGGTTCCCAATGAGGAGGCCAGCTTTCAGTTTAGGAGAATGGAAGTGAATATGAAATCCTTCCTCAAAACCTCTATCTATTAGAAGGGTCGCTCTGCATAAGGAGCTCCTTAGTGGTGACTTAAGAAATATACCCAGGTTACATTATTCTCTACCCTTGAGGACTATTACAATTAGTCAAGTATCCCAAGTATTATATTCCACTCACAATGAGTCCATCCACTTGACACCACACTTTTGGTTCAAAGCACATGACGTGGTGAACATGCCGAACAGGTGCCCATCTGTCTTATTACTCAAGTGAAAATTAGGAGTGATGGCCAGCTGGCAATGAACTCTCCCTCCCATCCATGTGTCTTAAAGTGATAGGAGAGCCAAACTTATGAGCTGTCCTTGCTTCCTTTACTCTGAGTCTACTCTGGCCCCAAAGAGAAGACGCACCCAAAGTTTCTGCACTTTATCAGGAGTTAGTTAAGAATCATATTTCATATTTAATTCTCAGCCCACAGCTATTTACCTTCTGCCTTATCTCCCAAAGTGCTCCTGAAAATCTCTCATAATGGTTAACACTGACGTATGTACATTTTTCAGTTCTTACGTAATATAACTTCTACTGTCCTTACTGTCTAAAATGCTTGGCCCTGCTGCTTTCCATCAGGAAAATCTCATTCGAATCAATTTAACTAAAACATATATTCTTTTTTGACTCCTACTATCCCAAAATATCTTACATAAATTTCTATTGTATTATTTTTCACACTGTTTTGTAATCCTTTGTTTGCATTTTTGACATCCCACAAACTCTGAGTTTTTTGAAGGTAAGAACTGTTTTTTTTTGTTTTTTTTTTCATTGTTAAATACTCGAGAACATTACTGGCACAGGATAGATGCTCAAAATTGTATGGAATTGAATTGAGTGACTCTTCTGACTATCTGTCACTAGGACTTTTAATTTTTTCAAATATATTAATAGTTATACTTGGTTGTTCAATAATTATCTATATTTTCCCAATTGGCATATGCATTTATTAAGTAACTGATTGAATTTGAAATACAATAAATAGCCATGAATAGGAGCCAAATTAACTAACTTATGGAAACAATAAATTTTAGATTTCATATTCTTACCAACCAACTTATCAAACATATGCGTATTTTTACATGGAATATGATGGTTCAGAAAATTAGTTATTATAGAATGTTTTACTGCTTTGATATTATTTTCAAAATAGAAAAAGAACAGGAATATTTGTTATTCTAGATTAAATTTCATGTCTCTATACAGCAATTGCAATTCCATATAATTTTTCCACAGCAACAAAATAAAACAAAAAGGATCAACCATGAGAACACATGTTTTAGCATTGTTTAAACCTCTTTATCATATTTTTGGCAAATTTATGGCAAAACTTTGGAAGCATTTTATACAAACATTGGATAAATCAACTAAAACAGCAATGTTTAAATGGTTTGTAGGTGTGGAGACCACACATCTCAGTTTACCCAGCATTATCTGGGCTTACTCTTGTTGTCTTGGCACAATTATTAGTAGCAACCCATTTCTTTCTCAAAAGGATCCTAGTTTAAACGGTAAAGTTATAAGGTCACCCTACTTAACATTGTCCATTTTGTGCTTTCATAATTTCCATAAATATGCCCTTTCCATTCCATTTGAAGGAAGATATTGATAAAAACAAGGGTAAGCAAGGTATTCTGGAGACAATGACTGTGAAATTTTCTCCCCCTGGTGGTCCAAAGTTCTGTTGCCGCGATCTCATCAAAATATTTTCTCTGATATCAGGAATTACCATGTAAAATAAATGACAAACAAGTAATTGTTTCCAAAAACATGCACAGAGGTCCCCTTATCACTTAATGAACAGATTTTGCACATATTTATTATTTCAACTTATTTGTATAAGTTGTGTATAAGTATACTCTTATACCTATGCACTGAAATACTCAATTCCTAGGATGTCTATCATGGGGAGCAAATGGAAAATTGTTCTTTTATTCCAAAAATCTTAAATCATTTCACATAAAAGATCTCTTAGGTTTTCTATGTATTGTAGATACAGTATGTTTGAACTTTTCTATAAGTATTTTTAAGATGTGAACACTGATACATAAATTGAAATAACGTATAAGAACTTACTGAATCAAAGAAGGCTTTTACAATCAAAGAATATTAGCATTATAAAGAGCCTTTTCAATATATAGTTCAACCTCTGAACTTCAGATAAAATTAAAACCATTGCACGAGGGTTTAGATTTCCTAAGTCCCAGATCAGTCCCAGAACTGACGTTCCAAATCACTTCTCTTAATTTTCCTTTAAAAATAACTTTACTTGCTACTTCTTTATTTTAATTCTGTAATAACTGAAAGTAATATAACCAATTGGATCACAAATAATAATAGTAAAAATGGGCATGTATCATTTATTTAGTGAGTAAACATTTCTTGAGTGCTACTTATTGATACAGAGAGTATAGCAAGGATAAATTTGGAGGGTAGGAAAGAAAATTTCAATTTTTGCTATGTTGAGATTTAGGTGTTTATAGTTTATCCCAGTAAGTGCAGTTGAGCAGGTCATGTGGATCAGCAGCTCAAGCGAGAGATCTGAGTTGGAGAAGGGGTGGGGTAGGTTGGTGTAGAGAAGATGGGTTTAATTATAATGTATTAGGAGAAAAATGTGACAGCCTGGAGAGAATCTAAGTTTGAGGAAATTGTTTAAGCTCTCTTTTCTCTTCTTCCCTTTCCCCTTCTTACTCCTCTTCTACTTTTTTTTCTGCTTTCATTTCTTTCTTCTTTTTTCTTTCTTTCTGCTTTGTTTAGTTGAGATCATTTGCATGTGTTTGTTAGTTCTGGGGAAAGTTTACAGTGAGGTGAGTGATTATATTAGAGAAATTTTGGATAATTATTTTAAGTAACTTAAGAGGCAATAAGGGATGGAATTCAGACCACACATGGAGATTATTTTTATCTTGGAAAGGAAGAGGGGCACCTGTTCCTCTGAATTAAATGGAAGGAGGTAGGGAACATTGTCAGTATAAATAAATGTGCTAGTGATGGCATAGGATGTTGATGATGTTCCCATTTAATGTACTTTATTCTCTTAATAAAGTAAGAGGTGAGGTCATCCTCTGAGAGTAAGGAGGAAAGTAAAGGAATAGGAGACTGGAATAATGTAATGAATGATAGGGAAAGGTAACTCAAAACGTAAAAAATTACAGTGTCTGGAATCCAACTGAGGATAGAGATTTGGAATTTAAAATTACATCAATAGTACAGTATGTTATTTTCAGTAAGAGTTGCCCCAAGATCATATGCAGAAACAGAGAAATGAAACATTTGGATTTGTGTAGAGCTGGTATTTTTTCAATATAGAGACGGTCAACTGAGCACGGAATTCGTAATTATTGGCAAGTATCTTGTGAATGATGGACAAGTAAGGAAGTAAGAAAAAATAATAGCTATTGTAAATTAGGATAAAAAGGAGAAGTCAGGAAGCCAAGGCTTCAATGAGGTCAAAACAGCAGTATAGATGAACTAACAAAAAATTCTAATAGACAATAAAAATTCAAATAGAGTTATGAGTTATTACAACATCTAGAGTGAAGATGTGGATGTAGGTGGCTTAAAAGAAGTGGAATTAAGGTTGAAATATACGTTAATCCATTCTTCATCGACAATTACTTTGCCACTTAAAACTAATCAAAGAATAGCAAAAAAATAAAGAACATATGGATTGATGACATCAGCGAGATAGCCAAGTAGAAAGCTATGGACCCTCATTCCCCCTACAAACACACAGATTTAGCAACAATCCCCAGACAAGTTCTCTCTGTGAGAAATCTAGATATTAACTGAAAGGCTTCTGCACACAAATGCAAAACCTGCTTCAAAGCTAGTAGACAGGTATGGCTCACCCTCTTGCTGGAATCCCTATCCCTCAGCAAGCACCTTATGATAGAAATAAAATAAAATAAAAAATAGCAAATAAACCAACAACAACAACAAAACCTAGCTCGCAGATTCCCTCAGGAGAAGGGATTAGTTTGTCTATGCAGACTTCCAACTTTTCTGAGGAGGCTCACCAGAGGACCTGCTTTTATCCTGCCAGTCTTGGAGCTCTGATAGGTCTTGAACAGTCTGTACACCTAGGGGAAAATGGAGACAGTGGCTTGGGCTGATAGACACCAGAGAATCTACCCCCTGCTCATGACAGAGCAAACAGACAAAACCCACAGCTACCTGCTGCTATGTGGAGAGGGAAAAAGTTGGAAGAGGCCTCCAGAATCTCCAGCCAGGCTGATTGAGGCCAGTCCTTGAAGACTAGGAGAGGTTTCTGCTTTGTCTAACGTACAGACAAGAAAACAGAGAATCAAGGAAAATCAAGAATTGGGCAAAGATGTTCCCAAAAAAAGGAATAAGATGAATCTCTAGAAACTGACCCAAAATAAATGGAGTAATATGATTTACCTAAAAAATAATTTTCAAAATAACTTTCATAAAGATGCTGACTGAGTTCAAGAAAATAATGCATAAACAAAGTGAGAAATTCAGCAAAGAGATAGAAAATATTTAAAAGTACAAAACAGAAATCATGGAGCTAAAGAACACAATAATTGAACTAAAAAAAATTCACTAGAGGATTTCAATATCAGACTATATCAAGCAGAAGAAATGATCAGTAAACTCAAAGACAGGTCATTGGAAGTAAGTCAGAGGAGCAAAAAGAATGCAGAGTGAAAAAGAATGAAGAAAGTTTAAGGGTCTATGGACATCATCAAGGAACCAATGTACACATTAAGGGATTCCCAGAAAAAGAGAGAGTAAAAGTACCAGAAAACTTACTCAAACAAATTATGGCTGAAAACTTCCCACGTCTGAAAAAGGAAATGGACATTCAGATCCAGAAGTTCAAGAGCACCAATTAAACAAATATAAAGAAATCCACATCAAGTCAAATCATAATCAAATTGTCAAAAGTCAAAGAGAAAATTTTGAAAGAATAAGAAAAGTGGTTTGTCACATCCAAGTCCCCACCCACCCATAAGACAATAAGCAGATTTTCAGCAGAAACCTTACAGGCCAGAAAGAAGTGGAATGATATATTCACAATACTGAAAGAAAAGAGCTACCAACTAACCATACTATACCCAGCAAAACTATTCTTAAAAATGAAGGAGAGATAATTTCCAAGAACAGAGAAAAGCTGGGAGAGAGATTTCGTCACTACTAGACCTGCCTTACAAGAAAGGCTAAAGGGAATTCTTCAAGTTGAAATAAAATGATGCTAAACAGAAACATGGTAGCATAAGAAAGTATGAAACTCAATGATAAAGGTAAATATATAAATAAATGCAGGGTACTGTGTTACTGTAATGGTAGTGGGTAAATCACTATTAATTATTCTATAAAAGTTAAAAGGTATAAGTTTTAAAAATAACTATAACAAAAAACATTAAAACACACACTATATGAATAGATGTAAATTGTGATAATAATAACATATAGTACATAGCAGGGAGAAGTTAAAGTGTAATATTTTTCTATGTGTGTGATTGAACTTAAATTATTATCAGCTTAAAATTTATTGTTACAACTATAAGATATTTTATGTGAACCTCAAGGTAACTGCAAAAAAAATTAAAACACTTATAGAAGATACAAAAAAGAATAAGATAAAATTTTCACCCTATATCAATAAAAAGATAAATCACCAAAAACACAAAAGAAGACAGGAAGAGAGGAAAAGACAAACAAAAGAATTCTAAGACTAACAGAAAACAATTAATAAAATGCCAAGAGTAAAATCCTTTCCTATCAATAATTACTTTTAAGTGTAAATAGATTAAACTCCTCAGTCAAAAGACATAGAGTGGATAAATGAATTATTTAAAAAAAAATCAACTATCTGGGTTCTAAAAGAAACTATTCACAATAGGCAAGATATGGAAATTTAATGTCCATTGACAGATGAATGGATAAAGAAAATGTGATATATATATATATGAATATTTATTCAGCCTTTAAAAAGAACAATATTTTGTAATATGTAACAACAGGGATGAAACTTAGAGACATTTTGCAAAGTGAAATTTTGCAAAGACAAGTACTGTATGACGTTACTTATATGAAGTATCTAAAATAGTCAAATTCATAGACTCCAAGAGTGGAATGGTGGTTGCCTGGGGATGGGGGAGTGAAAATTGGGTAATTAATCAATGAGCATAAAGTTTCAGTTCAGCAGGATGGATAAGTTATAGAGATCTGCTGTACAACATTATACCTACAGTCAATGTATTGTACACTTAAATTTTTGTTAGAAAGGCAAATCTCCTGTGAAGTGTTCTTACCACAATGATATAAAAATTTTTTAAAGAGAACTTGTTTTAGATTTATAGTCTGGGTTTGAAACTATTCTAGTACTGACTAAATATCTAAACTTAAAAAATGTAATTATCTTCTCTCAGCTTCAGTTCCGTCATCTGTATAATAGGAATTATAATAAATATTCAGGGCTCTTACTGAAATAAAATAGTCTACATAGATAAAGGAATGGGTTAGTACTGTTGCATATTAAATAAATCTTCTCATATATGTTTTATGACAAAGCCCTTTTTACAGCTTTTACCTCTTTAGGGTTCTGCATTTTCTAATTTTTCCTCTTCACGCCATGAAAATACAATCAAGAATATTCCATCTTCAAAAAAAGAAAATACCCTGTCCTTTGATTTTTTTTTTTTATCCCTATCTAGTGCTGTCCTAGTTTTCTTGTTTTCTCCACAACTTAATTCTTAAAGGAATTAATTTTATACAGTAATTAATCATTTCTCATTTTTCCTTAAATTCTCTATAACGTGAATTTTGCTCCCGCCATTTCACTGCTACTGCTCTCCCTGTAAAATCCTTCCAAGGGCAAATTTTGATGGACTCTTCTTAGGAAGCATTTCGCACTGTTGTCTTTCTCAAAGTACTCTTTCACGATATAGTCTCCTTACAGTTTCTACAACAAAATCACATTCTCCTGGTTCTTTCTGTGGCTTCAGATCACTGTTTTTCTCTCTCAGTTTCTTCTTCTGCTTCCTTTCCTGTAAAGTTGATGTTCCAGAGTTCATCCTTGGTTCTGTGTTCTCCTTTGTCTGTCTCAGCCACCTCTTTGAATTTAAGCACCACTGATACTTTCAGATCTATTACTTCATCTTTAAAAACTGTCTAAAGTTCAGAAATTCATCCATTATCTATTTATTCAATTAATATGCATTCTGTATCTACTCTGTGTCAGGGATGGGCTGAGTGGCAGTATTGGAAATAGGGCAGTAAACAACACAAAGATTCTTACTTTTATTTCCTTGTGTGTTTCATGGGGATTTCAGCTTCAATGTGTCCAAAAATGAACCCCACCCCCCCTTACCTCCTGCAATCTGTTCCTTCTCTTATATTTTATGTTCTAGTAAATAATTCCAACTACTTAGTAATTCAAACCAGAAATCTGAGAGTAATCCTGTATTCTTATCAATATCTCTCTCTTCACCATTGAGTCCACTTTGTAGTATCTTCTCAAATCCAGCCCCTCATTTTCATCCAAGTACACTTCAGGATCACCTTGGCTGTGCATGACTAAAATGGGATAATTGTTTACCTACTTCATGGGGTTGATGATAAGATTAAATGAGATAATAGATTCCTTAGGCTCAAAATAATTGATAATTATTAAGTAAATGTTATCTTTATTAAATACTAATAATTATTAGCTATTTGAATTGGATTTGAAATGAAATCTGTTTCCCATCCCTACCAGAAGAACAAAAGTATTGACAAACAATCCAAATTGATTCAGTAAAATATTAGGTTGGTGCAAAAGTAATTGCGGTTTTTGCAATTATTTTTAACCTTTTAAACCCCAATTACTTTTGCACCAACCTAATACCATGTGCTCTACACATTAACTTTTTAATATAAAGAGTAAATGTGTGTGTGTGTGTGTGTGTGTGTGTGTGTGTGTGTGTGTGTTTATACATATGTATATATCTATACATACAATCTGTTTGGACTTTAACAAGGCTTTCATTTAAGGTCTGAACAACAAGGTAGATGTGAAATAAACCATGACATTTCCGAGCATTGCTATGACTCAAGCATTTTACTGGGATTACCGATATGTACACATCTCATAAATAATTATTTAGAGAGACTTATATGTAAGCTTTAGAATCACACCCATGTCCACTATTCCAATTTAGTAATCTCCTACCTGAACAGCCAGTAAGATGGACATCAAATTATCTGTTATGGATTGAACTGAATTAGAGAACCCAGTTTGGGTGCATAGTTAAACTGTTTTCTAATACCTTTACCAGTGAATTGAATTTATCTCCAGTACTATAGGCTGCTATCTACTGTCATCCTACAGGGGGCTGAGTCTTCCGTGATAAACTTCACTTATGAAGGCCAGCTAAAGTGAGGCCCCGGAAACCATGAATCTCCGCTCCTTTCCTCAATGCACCAGATAGTCAGTCCAGCTCCCTTTTTTTGTGTGTCATTCGTTGATATGTTTATTTTTTTTCAAGATTTTTATTAAAATATACCTAGCATACAATACAACATTAGTTTCAGGTGTACACCATAGTTGCTCAACATTTATATACCTAAAGAAGTGATCACCATGATAAGTCCAGAACCATATGACACTGTACTATTTTATCACAATATTATTCACTATATTCCCTACGCTGTACATTACATCCCCATGACTTATTTGTTTTATACCTGGACATTTGAACCTCTTATTCCCCTTCATCTTTCCCCCTGTCCCCCACTCTTTTTTTTTATTTTTCAATTACAGTTCACATTCAGTATTATTTTACATTAGTTTCAGGTGTACAGCATAGTGGTTAGACATTTATATAATTTACAAAGTGATCCTCCTGACAACTTAATCTAGTACCCACCTGGCACCATACATAGTTATTACTCATCCCTGCTCTTTTTAGGAGGACTGAGTAAACATAGTTGGAAAACTACTTTTCCTAACTTTGTGCCTCAGAAAGGGAGACACTCCTATGTCTTGGACATAGAGTAGTGGAGGAAGAAAGAGAAATAGTTCTCATGTTATGCCTGTGATATAAATATATGATTTATGTAATCAGTCCTTTCTGAGTATTAAAACATTTGAGGGTAAACATTGCATTTTCAGGTTATAGCACAAAAGTTGATGCTTCAGAAAACAATATAATTCAGAGTTAACTTAATCAATGAAATCTCTTTCAAAATGAAGAAGGGGAATAATAGAGGGCAAAACAAACCAGAAATAGGATAATATTAGCCATAGTAGGAATGTGTCAATATTTGAACATATTAAAATAATATTAGAAATGTGTTCACAGGAATGAGATATGCAAAATAAATATATTGATGATTCTTCCAACTTGTGACAGTGTTAAATTCATTTTTGATAAGTAGGTACAAAACAAGACATGAAAAAAATAGGACATTTCCATAGATAACAAAAATAAAAGGATAAACTGCAGGCAAAGTTGAACAATAGAAAGAGCACACATATGCTTTGAAACACACAGATCTGGACTGAAATATTAGTTTCATGACATATTATTTGTAGAGCCTTAACTATCCTGGTTGATCTCCCCTAGTCTACTTGCCTTGTCTATGAAGTGAGAGCAACTTCACATGGGTTGTGACAGAATACATCACATCATGTCTGGCCACTGTAACCTATCAGATGCAAATTGTTCCCTCAGTCCCTTGGAAATATAATATTGAAAAACAGAGCCTGAAATAAATAAATTAATTTGTTTTTTAATGAAAAGAGATGAGTTAGCCTGCCTCTCCTTCCAGTAAACAGTCTCTGAATACCCTGAATACTCTTAATACCTTGAAGAGTCTGAGCTGGAAAAAATAGCTTTAAATTGCTTCAATTTTCTTCTTGACTTCCTGGGAATATAATACTGGAATAACCCCTAAGTCCTAGAGTGTCCAAACCGGGAAATCATGCAAAATGGCCATAAATATGTATCTGATTTGAGAAATATGTAAATGATTTGAGAATAACCCAGTCTAAGGTCTTGTGCAAGAATTTAGGTACACATATGTTCTACACGGTTATGCAGACTATGGTCAGATTCATTTATCTTGAAACTGAACTGCCCCTAATATTTTCTGAAATATATTTGTCAGTTTAATGTATTACACATATTAATTCCTAATAAATATTTATTTTTATAGCTTTTACAACTGGGAGAGTCATATTGCTGTTTGGAATTCAACTCCCAATTATCAAGTGATTGCTGGTAATCCAGAAGGCTTACTTTTCAAATACAAAAGAGACAGAAAAATTCTCAATGTGGACCCAAAGGTAAGTCTGCTTTTACATTTATCTCCAAGTGTTACTGTATTTATACCATTATTCAAAAATCTATTAAATGTTGGACTGCTTTATGTTTTTAAATCTAGAAATGAAAAACTATGTTGAAACTTAGAGCATGTATTGTTCTTAAAAAATTCCAAAACTTAATGAATTATCTGGTATCAATAAGGAAAAGTTTAGGGGGAATTTAAAAAGAACTTAGAAACGGGAACACTTCTTGATACCTAGCAGCAGAATTAGATCTGGGAGCCAGTTGGTCATGCATTTGTTTGTTCTGATCCTGGGATCTCCAGTCCCTTTTTGCTATAAATGGGGAGATGAGTCATTTTTGGGAGAGACTCTCACCTCACCTATGCACCCAGAATTCTAATATCGCTTTCTATATGTAACTAACACTGAAAACAGGATGGTCTTTAGTGTATTTTTAAGTATTAACTTAGAAAATACATTTTACTTAAATATTTTAAAGATATGACCTATCATATTTTGAATTTGTTCAAGGACAAATATTTAAATCTTACATATTTCAAAGACTGCATTTATATCATGATTTTTAATCATGACTTTTCATGTTTGGGGGTGAAGGTTAAAACTTGACTTAAAGTCGTATGTGCTTGAATGCCTTATACTTTTTTTTTTTAACTTTTGAAAAATATTTTACTCACATGAGAGCACCAATCTAAAATCCAAAGTCAAGAAAAATATTTTTTCATAGTGAAAGAAATAGGAACTGTATGATATGCCTGGGATAGTGGCGAAGATGGGACAAAGAAAAAGGGGAATATGGTTCTAAAAATTTTTCCAATACTTTTTAGAAACTGAGAATCAGAAATAAAATTATTTTTGTTTCATATCCACTTAGTGTATTTCCATGCCATAAAAAGTGCTCAATAATTTTGTGCTCAAAGAATGAATGCATGAAATTCTGTAGCAAGAAATGGAGTACTGTCTGTAATCAGATACAGCTCCAAATATCAGAAACCCCAAGACAAGGACTTTAACAGAAAAACCTTCTTTCTTTCCCGTGTGTGAGTGTAGACAATGTCAGTCCAAAGTTGGAATGGCAGCTCCACAGTTATCTGGGCCAGGGAGGGCTTCATCCTCATAGGCCAAAATAGATTTCCAGCCAAAACCACCACATTCCACACAGAATTAACAAAGGGAATTCCGAGGGTGCAAAGGACATGCTCCCACTGCCTTTTAAAGACATTTCCCAAAAGCTACCACACAAATATTCGCATATGTTCCAAAGCAAGAACTTAGTTAGATGGTCCTATCTAGCTACATGGAAGACTGGGAAACGTAATTTTTATTCAGATGATCAGTCATCTGAAAACAGAAGTTCTGGGAAAGGGAGAAGAGAGGCTTGGGAAGCAATTTCTGACACAATACTATCTCCTTCCAAAAAACATTACTCTCTTTTTGGTCTCAGGTTTCTCATTAGTAAAATGAAGGACTAGACCTGAAAATCTTTAGGGCCATATTTATCATAAATCTGTGAATACCAGGGAAGCTTATCAGCACACCTTTTTCTCTAGTGGTACCTCTTTACTTACCATAAATGGCTGTCAAATATTATTAGTTGGGACAAAGTACAGAAAACTTAATAAATAGCATTTACAGAGTATTTTCCTTTTAGAAAGCTATATATGTATATATATATATATATGAAAAGATGTAACATTATTAATAGCTTCATTAAGATGTGTGAAACAAATATTTGAATCAGTTTTGAATGACATCACACTTCAACTATTTGAAGGCTCTATTTTAACTAATGGCATATACATACTTCAAGATTGTATGTCATGAATTATACTTTTTATGGTCTTTCTGGAATCATTATTAAATGCACTTTTCAAAGATTTAGTCAAACTAAAACACTTTTCAAAGATTTAGTCAACAACCCATGAAATGTAACATTTTCCTCATTTTTTTCTGAAAAGATCTTGAATATAATTCCAAAGATTCATGATGAGTCTGAAAGAAAGGTATTTCCCAATCCTAGAGAAAGAACAAGGGTTTAGTTAATTAGTGATAAGAGTAAAGACTTATTGGATGGGATACCTGATAATATTTGGATACATTTCTTTAAATTTTATCTTTTGAAGGTAAAACTTAATAGCTGACTTACTGGCAAACAATATCAGTCTCAGTATCAGTAAATGACATTCTAGGCCTTTACTATTACCTGGCAACAAGGCCTGGAGAAATGCATTTCACCTCCCTGGGCTTTCATGTTCACACCTGGAAGATCAAAGTGTTTTCTTTTCTGATCTCTAGGGTCCCTCTACAGCTCCAGGCCCAATTCTTAGAGATTCTGACTCAACTGGGCCCACAAGTACATATTTTCATAAGCAGCCAGTGTCAGTCTGCTACAGATTGTCCATGAAATACAATTTGAGAAAATCTCCATAAAAAATAACAATAATAATAAACATAAAAAATAATAATAATAATAATAATAATAATCTCAAGAGATCTGGCACTGTGTTCTGTAACGTAAGTGTCCATATAACACATGTAGCTTAATTTGTATGGTTAGATATAAAATGAACCAGTACATCCCCTATTTAATTTCTTAATGTGTTCACCTTCTTCAGAGCCATGATCCTTTTATATTTTATTCATCCACATAGCATCTGTTACAGACTTACAGGAGAATCAAGAAATAAGCTAAAATGTCAAGTTTTTAAAACTACTAATGCGCAATGATAAGAATTACGTTTCACACTCAATATTTTTCTTAATAATTTTGCTGAAATTCTTCCTAAGATAAACACCTTCTTATAACTCCACAATGAAGGTACTCTAAAACATTGTAAGAACAGTACAACTCAACTCTCTTTTTCCTTCCCTTCAAGTATTCTCTTTGAAATATTTTATGCTTCAAATTAAAGAGGTCAAGATAAATGAAAGGCGGAAACAGTGATAAACAGGATGTGTTTCTTTTGTACAGCACAGATGTGGACTCATTAATTCTGAAGTATGGTTCCCATGAAACATAGTTGTTTGTGAATGGTTACAGTGGAAAAAGCAAATTGTGCAGGTCTTAGAACAAATAATATGTGTTCATTGGTTAAGAAATTCCAAATGCAATAAGAGTTTGGTTGCATTGAAAACAGGACCACTGGCTTTAACTTCCCTGCAGCTGTATAACATCTGGAACAAATAAGGCAAGTTTCTATTTTTGAGTGAAGAATGCTTGTTTGAGTGATTCACACCCACCAAAATGTTTCCAGTGTATTATCTTTAGAAGGATTGAGTGGAAGCACTTTGCACTCACTCCCCTACATTATCTGGACAAATGAAAAAAATAGGCATTTTTCTTTTGCTTTTATTAAACATTAACCATGGGAGAGTTTGCTTTGAGTCTTAGCATAGCATAAGTGGTCTAAAACCTTCATGATGTACTAATGAGAGAGATTGTATAAAATAGTTGAGATTGTATAAAATAGAGTGTATAAATAGAAAAAAAAATCTCCCTTAATTACATTAACTGTTCTCTCCTTTCCTCTCCCGTTTACTAAATGTGAAGCCCATCACCTGGAAAACTACCTGGTTAATAGATGCTCAATAAATATTCATTAATAAATGATTGAATGAATGATTCCCTACAAACACATAAAAATAGTGCTACACTAATTAAAAGTTGAGGATTGGATTATGTCACCGATACCTGCTATAGCAATGATAGAAAGAATACAGCCATCACACTCTATATTGATCCAAGTTAAAAAAAAAAAAATGCAGAAATTCATCAGTGGAAACAACTTTTAAGTTTCTTAGAGGTCATGCAGAAATCTTCATTTTGGTATGTGCTTTCAAGTCTTCTTGTGTGGTACCAAGAATATGTAATTTAAACCATCTCAATTTAAGACTTTTGAACTAGAATATATTTTTTGATTTATGAATAAATTGACTCAAACAGGTTAAATGACTTGCTCAAGATCACATAGTTCATTATTAGTAGAATCTAGCAATGGAGCTTAAACTTAAATATTATGAGACATCACAGAGCATGTAAAGATGAGCAAGCCTTCAACCCTAGCCCTTTCAGTGCTTAGTACTTGTATTTTTAGGGAAACAGGTATGTAAATAACATAACTACAGTATAAGGCAGAAAATGATATGTTGCAAAAGAGAGAAATGCTTTTGGAATTCAGTGGAAGAAGAGGTGGTTTATGATCTACAGCAGGAACCAGTGGAGGGGGATGGTGAGGGGACAGCATTGGGAATAATGTTTGTTATGCGATACTAGAGGAGGTCATTTTTTAAATGGACTTGAAGAATGATGAGCAATTGAACTCATACAGATGAAGAGGCAGGCAATCCCAGGACTGAAACCTACTAGCAAAGATAAGGTTGAAGAGTGTGCAAGTAAAACAGACAAAGGAGAATCTAAGTAGTTCAATTTGTCTGCTGCGGCTTGCAGAAGTAGTGAAGTGGGAATTAAGTGTGGAAAGGTTATGAAAAGCCTTGAATGCAGGACTGATGAGGATTTTGGACTGACCTTGATAGGAAATGGAGAAATATGCCAACACTCTTGTGCAGCAAAATAACAGGATGAAAGTTATGTTTTAAGGACATGAGAGGGTGTAGATTAGGACAGACTAGGGAGGAAAACCTGGAGAGGATGAGAGCATAACAACAATTCAAGTAGAAAACAAAGAGAACTAGAACTAGGGGTCGTGCTGTAGTTGGCAAGTTTCTGGGTTGATGTTTTTAATATTTCAACTACCTGATGATTCGGGTAAAGGCCAAACTTGTAGAATGCATATATATCTAGAAAAAGGGGTTGAGAGATCTCAGTTCACCCCAACCCTCAGAAAAGGGAGAGGATGGGGAGAAGGGGAGACTAGTACTGGAGGACTATAGAGAAAAAAAGATGAGCTGGATGGATGTCAGTGCATCTGTCACCTCTTCATTTTTCCTTGCATCCTCCTTTTCCTCATTTGATGTTTACTGAGCACCTCCTGGACACTGTGAAGAATAAAAAGTGAATCAGAAAGGTGGGTTTCTTGCCCTAAAGAGCTTACAGGTTAATTGATGGGTGGGTGGGGAAATATAATATGCACAGAAATAATAATCTAGAAAGTGACCTGAGAGAACAGAAAAAGCTCTATAAGAATTCAGAGGAGACAGAATTTACTTTTGACCTAAGGCATTGAAAAATGAGGTGATGGAGGGGTAGCATCTAAACTGAATTTGAAGAGTAGGAATGGTGAGGACATGGGACTGGATGGAAGGGGTATTGTTGTAGGAAGGAACATCACATACAAAGGAAGCACAGAGCGTGGGGTTGTGTAGCAAGGGAGAGGACCTTCTTGTGGCTAGAAAGTGATCCTCGACACAAGCCTGACATCAGAATCACCCAGGAAGCTTTAGAACATGGAAAGCCTGGCCTCCTCTCCAAAGACTGAGGTTGTGTCGGTCTGGGTGAAAGGCCTGGGCATCTGTACTTTTCAAAAGCTCCCCAGGTTATTCTAATGTGTAACCAAGGTTGAGACCAAGGTATCAGAAAGAGAGTAATGGCAGAGAAGTTTGGAGAGAAAATTGAATTGCCATTGTGGAAGCCAAATCAAATGAGTTTTTGCCATTCTGCATAGTCCAGTAAGAGTCTCTACCACTTGTGTCATGACTTAACATCAAAATTTCTAAGTCTGAAAATGCATAGGCCTTTATAAAAGGAGGCATGTTATTTTTCTGCTGCCTAAATTTCATTGGTACACAAAAGAAAACCCATTGTATGAAAAATAATGAAATTCAATAAATCAGTCTCCTTTTTGCTACTTTGTATCTAATGGAGTACATCTTGAATGTAGTTGCTTGATAAATGGCTGATGACAAAACAGGTAAACAGAAAAAGAACATGTTAAAAGATCTTAGAAATGCTGTGGTTTCTATTAGATGTAGGAAATTGGTGAAATAAAAGACACTGTAGAATAAACCTTTCTAGATCCATTCTGAGAGTCACAGAACTTGAAAGGCATGGACGATGTAGATTGTGCACTGACTTGGCAGGATGCATTTCTTTTCTTTTTACATATAAGTACCCCTCACTGTACACCAGTGCCCCATGATCCAAACTCATCTTTTTGAAAATGAAAATCACAGCTGTTGAAACATAAAAAATGTGTTATTTTGGAGTGCAGAATGTTATTCCAAGAGTTTATTGTCAACATCCAACCCACGGTGGCTTGATTAGGAATAGTCTGTCAGTTCGGTCAAGTATTTCCCTTCTTATCTCCTCACGGTAGCCAACCTTGAGAGCCCTAGGCTCCACCCCTAGAAATTCAGACTGAATCCGGCTGTGGTAAGGCCCAGGAATCTGTATTTTTAACATCTCCCTAAGTGATCCTTAGGGAGATTAGCTGGATTTGATATCCACTGCTTTACATACGTAGTCGTACTTTATTAGCTGTTGCTTCACCTTACTGTATGTCCATAGAGTGAGCAAACTTCGTTCCTCTGAAACAAGTTTTAATTCAACAGACTTAATTTTAAGTAGTCTAAATTACACCTTCCTGAGGCTGCACAAACAGACTAGAAAGTGCAGACCACATACCAAAGACTTCTGGATAACCTCTGCAGTAATGTAACCAACCGCAGTAGATGCTTCCGCTGATAAACTGCTGTTCTTTTTTCTCACTTATTTGGATCATTATAGAGTGGGACTGGTGGTACCCATTCTTGCTGTCACTGCCTCATCAAGAATCACTTTGTCCGTTAGGTTTGTCCGGAGGCACAAATGAAACAATATATGTAACAGAGACTTGTGAAACATAAACCGAAACGTGGGGCAGAAACCCTTGCTGGTCATTTTACCATTGCACCTCCAATGCTAGCATATGGTAGGTGCTCAGTAAACATCTGTGGAATGAATAAATTGAATATTAAATATTTGCTAAAGAAATGAATAGTAGGGCCAAAAATAATCCTGGAAACTTTTGCGGTTAACTTTAAAATATTTTAGGATCTTAGGCACTAGAAACATATGTAGAACTAACACTATTTTTAGATGAAAATTACCGGAGTAGGTGAATTAACCCCAGGGGTTCATTACTGAACTGTGGGGTGCTGACCCTGGGTGTTTACAGCAATGGCAATGTGTTAGGTCCATGGGTGAATGAAAAAAGTTATTATTTTTATTATTTTTAAAATAAATGTGTAGTCATGTTATACAAATGCAAAAAGAAAAGAAAAAAAAAAGAAAAGCCAAACTCTGTTTTTCTATAAGCAAAAGATTATCTAGGTGAGCAAAGTTTAAAGTTAAAAATAACATCTACCAATAAAAATATGTTTTTGGTTTTGTTTGTTTGTTTGTTTGTTTGTTTTAGAGAAAGTACCTTCTCACAGCTCCTCTCTCCTCTGTCCTGCCCCTCCCAAGCAACCACTGGTGGACTGAGCACTTGCTACCATGTTTCCAAAAATAAGACCTAGCCAGGACATCAGCTCTAATGCGTCTTTTGGAGCAAAAATTAATATAAGACCCAGTATTACATTACATTACATTACATTACATTACATTACATTACATTACATTACATTACATTACATTACATTATGTTATGTTATATTGAAGTAAGACCAAGTTTTATATTAATTTTTGCTCCAAAAGACACATTAGAGCTGATGGTCCTGCTAGGTCTTATTTTCAGGGAAACACGGTAGTATTAGTAGGAAAGGTGTTAATTGCCTCTTTAATGCTGCCTTGCAGTTCATTGGCTGGTCTTAATGTCCCTTACCATGCAGACATTAAAATCAGATGGAGCCTGTCACAGCCTTGAAATTGCTCTTCTCAAAATGGAGGCCCATAACATTCCTACATCCTTTCCACAGATGGTTCAAATTTAATCTCTTAAAGCTCCACCCTTCCAGTGAAGGTCCTCAATTTTACAATCCATCTTTTTACAGGGCCCAGGTATATTTCCTATTGGATATTAAAAAAAAAACCAAAACACACACCTCACATTGAAAAAAGTAAGTTAAGCAAGAAGCAAGGCTATGGCGTCTTCAGTCTCCAACAGTGTTTCCTCAAACACCACACAAACTTGAAGTAATGGGGCAAGGGACACTTACTGAATCACCCACACCACTTTCCACTTATTCGGCTCCTGGATTTTCCTCGGAGGCCTCTTGTAAACGTTGCTTTTTAACTGTGGCACAGTCGCAGTTATTAAGTAAAGTTGAGGCCTTGCCAACTTTCTGGTTTTGCTGCCCAAATTACTGAATGTTGGTTGATTATAGCCCTAAAACACCCACATACTAAGAAGCTTTTAAACATTTTCTCCCCTGGGCAATCACCTGGTACACCTGAACTAAAAGTCTACCACATATAAATTAAGTATTTACTCAACTAACTGCTGCTAAAATCAATGGCCTTGAGGAATATATTAAAAATTACATAACAGACCTTGGCTTTTATGAATTAAAACTCCTAAAACTTAAATGCTATGCCCTCCTCTTGACCTGGAAAACTGATTTTAATTTTATATGCAGTAGTATGGAACAACCCCTAGAGATAAGCACATTGTTGTTAAGTGTCCAATGTATGAACTCATATACGAAGTAATAGTGCAGGAAAGGTAAGCTGGAAGAAAGAAAAACTAAAATATATAATTTTGAATTATTATATGTATGTCAATATTTAGTAATAAAGAGCACAAATGATAACTTTTTACCATCCAAGTTGAATAACTGCAGTAAAAAGAAAAGTACATATCCCAGTAATACATTCATGACCAAAAAAAAAAATTACTGTTTTAAGCTTCTAATTAGAAGGACAATCCTGATCAAACATTATGCCAAAGGTAAAAGGTACCAATAGAGCCAAGGGATGTGAGGATGGAGGCATCTGAAAAAGACAGCTTAGCCCCAATTCAGGCTCGCATTTTCACACATTTTTTTTTTTTTTGTCACAAATCAGGAGAAGGAGCATGGGAGACAATGGAAAGTGAGGTTTCTACCTGGATGAAATGATTGAATAAGAACAATGGAGTATACAGATGTTGTGTTATAAAGTTGTACACCTAAAACTTATATAATATTAACAAAAGCTAATAACATTAAAAATGTGCTTAGAATTTTAAAAATTGAAGGTTTTTATTTAAAAGAACAAAATAATTGTTGCCTCCATGGTTTCAAAGACCTGATAATTAATGACAAAGAAGCAGGCACTACAAAACATGAGTCAGGCATGGAGTCACTGCAAGTGCGAGACCACGGTTAAGGGGCGACTTCTAATTCAAAGAGCATGATTTCTCCTGGGTCGCAACAGTTGAACAAGTAGTCGACTCCCATGAATGCTTCGTAACCAGTCACCACCTGGGCAAATTCTTACAGTTTCTGCAGTATTGAAATCCCAAAAGCGAGGTGAGGGCTATTGAAGTGAAGCATCTTGGAACATGGAACCCATAGTATCAACAGTGATCAAGGCCATTGGCAAGAGAGGAAAATCTCACATTGGCAGTGTCTAAGTGTTTACTGCCGGCTGAGATATTTTCAGCATAAACGTTGGTGCCCTAAGCAATATAACTTGCCCCCACTAGCTGCAGCAAGAGTAAAAAAACACAACAAAACAAACAAATGGCAGCCCCAACTTGGAGCCCGGAAAACCACCTCACAAGAACCTGAGGCTGCTCCCAAGGATAGGATTGTAACCTTTGAAAAATAAAACTTACTTTTAAAAAAATCTGAGAAGTTTGATGGACTTACTCAAAAAAGAAAATGCACTCATGGCCATAAGCAGAGCAGTATAATAATTCAAAGACCTGCTTAAGTCTCTTAATGAATTACACTTGAGAACTGCAAACCTAAGGACTCCCCAGGATACCTGGGAGCAGTTGAAAGGGGATGGAAGAACAACAGGACAAGGATTAGCCAGGACTCAGACAGGGAAAACTGTGTAAGAGGGGCAATAGGTAAAATGAGTTGGAGTTAAAGAGATCTTAGGAGCTTTGTGATTGGGGCAAATTACTTAACCCCTTTGAGCACTTCTCTACCTTGTTTACTCATCTGTAAAATCTGTAAACACAACCATTTCACAAAAGATCGTTGTGAAGATTAAATGAGAGAAGGTGTTTAATGTGCCATTGAGTAGGTGCTCAGTGAATGACTGTTGCTTCCTGATGGTGTATCAACTTAGAAACAGTGAAAGTTCTAAAAGGATAGCATTTTTCACTGCAGTAGTTAAAAACTGGAATTTATTTATATGTCCATGACTAGGCAATGGCTAAATAAATTATACGACATCAACACAGTGAATTATATGCAGCAGTTTTAAAAACCAGTTCAAGCTATATTTGTTGAAATTGATGAACTAGTATGAACTAGTAGATGTTCAGGATACACTATTCGGTGAAAAAAAAAACTACCTGTATAAAAATGTAAATAATATTCTATCCTATGAAGTAGTCAGAATTTATGTAAGAATCTCCCATTGATGGACACTTAGGTTGGTTTCTGTTCCTCTCCTGAAGTTTAAAGAAACTCTCTATAACCAGGTTTCTGGTTTATTTTTGTTTTTGTTTTTGTTTTTCATTAAGATGGATTCCTAAAATGGAAATTGTTCATCTAAAGAGATATACTTTATAAAGCTTTAGAAAGATATTATCAAATCACTTTGCAGTCACACCATATCAATTTTCCAATTACGTACACATGAAATAAGACTACCCATTCACCATGCCCTATTTATTTTGCATACTTTTTGAATGTTGTTCATTTTGTAGTCCAAATTTATGTGGGGTCATTTTAATTTGCATTTTTAATTATTGTTAGGAATGAACATTTCTTCCATGTGCATGTTACTATATTGTAGTGCTTCTGTAATTATTATTGCCCTCTACACAGTTTTCTATAGAATCTTAATAGAGGTTTTTTTCCATTAAATTTCAAGTATTCTGTACATAAAAGGTAGAAAACCTTTGGCTACAATATTGATAGTTATATCATGCAAAAAAGTTATTCGGTGTCCTCAGTAAGCCCCAAGATTGGACAAGGGTTCTGAGAAGAAACAAAAGAGAAAAAGACCTGAACAACGACTACACACACACACACACACACACACACACAGTCACATAGATAGCTTATAGCTTCAGATCTAAACTGTAGCCATGGGCCAAAAGTCAGCACAAAAATATTAACGCTCCATATATCAAAAAGTTATTCTCTTTCCTAGTGGGTACCAGATTTTTCATTTGAGCCCACATAGACAAGTAGACAAATAAAGAAAAGAAAATAGTAACAAATCATTTTCTCTGTTGTCTCTCAGCAAGATAGAATAAATCTCTATAATCCATTCATTCACAGAGTTCACAGAAGTTAGGCCATAAAACCAAATTCCGAATCATTGCTGTCACCAATGGGGAATAATTTATCGATTGTAAAACTTCCCAAAACAAAAACAAAGCACAAAAATAGTAAAATGGAAAATATGTTAAAGAAACAAGGGATCAGCAAAGTGAACATTCTGTTGCTCCTGGAAATTCACCTCTTGGACCGAAAAGAAATGCCTGGATTGAAGTTGTCCAGCACTCCTCTGGCAACACAGGCTTCTCAGCTGTCAGGTGAATCTATTGGGCATCACCGGTGAATGATTGTTCACCGAAACAATCGAAACAAACACTTCGAAAATGTTTACAAGACAACTTTTTTTCAGTTAAAGTTTATTGGGATGACAATTATTAGTAAAGTTACATAGGTTTCAGGTGTACAATTCTGTAATACATCATCTATATATCATGTTGTGTGTTCACCACCCAGAGTCAGTTCCTCTTCCATCACCATATATTTGATCCCTTTTACCCTCATCTACCACCCCCACTTTCCAATTTTTCTAAAAAGGATATAGTCATATATGACTTTCATACAGATATAAAATGAATGTGCCAAAAATTTTATTTAATTTATTAATTATAGAGGGAACCAGTAAGATATCACACACAGTTTAAAAGAGAATGACGTACCTGGGAAATAAAAATTGAAATTAGTTTACAAATAGATGCAAAGCAGGTCCCAATACAGGGCAATACTTAATTACATGCCAGTGGATACAATTAATTTGCATTTCTGTAGCCAAGAATAATTTGCCTTATCAGTCTTCTATAACTTAAAGAGTTGTAAAATAGCACAAAAACAATGAAAGGCAGAAAAAACTTGGATGCATGAGCCACTCAGGGCACCCATTCTTTTTGTTTCACCCATTTCAAAAGTCTGATTCTATTTAATAAAAAATATAATCCTATATATTCATTCCCAGCTAGCATAAGAAATTAAGTACTATGGGGAAAAGACAATACCAAAGCTTCTCTCTAGTCCCAGATCTAAATTTCTTATCCTCTCTTTGCACAAAAGAAGAGAGAGCAAGTAACTATTCTTTTGTATATCAAACATAGAAAAGGCCCAATGAATAATATTTTCCAATTGTAGATATTGTCTAACTCTTGTAGTATCTCACGTCTCTTATCAATACTAGATCAGTTCCCACAGGAGCTCACTAGGAGCCTGTAAGTGTGATAGACTCTCCTGAATAAAGATAAAGGGAACAAATCTTTTTTTTTTAATGATTATAGTTTGAAAGGGAAAGAAAGTATATCAATAATTTTGAAAGTGATCAGCTTTTCATGAAACCCACCATGAACAGGTTACTTTCACTAGTCTGAATTAGTTCCAAACTCGACACATTTTTACTTCACAAACTCAAGATAGGATTCTTTCTGATTTATTAACCTGTGATCACATGCATTTGCAAAGTCCTTCACTGGGAATTCTGCAGAGTTAATGACCCGTGGAGTTCAGCAGAGTCTAGACAATTATTATATGAGTCTGGGACACTGTTTTGATCCTAAATATTTTCAATAATGTCACAGCCCAGGGCCTCAAATCTCCTGATTGGAATTATCACCACTCCTGAAAAAGATAATCTGTGAGGAAACATGAAAATGTCTCCATGGCCACAACCTTTTCAGATCTGTTTGTTACCATATTGAAGCAAGAAGAAAATTAATTTAACGCCAATTATTTGCATGGACTGGACTGATTAACAATATGATTTATGTATTTTAGGCTCGACCAGGTGACAACTCTACTAGAATCCCTATCGAGACAGAACTGTACATACAAGCTGTCATTTTTGACCACATTTCCAGAAGAAAGACTTAACTACCAACATGTTAGATGATTCCTTAATTGTTTGCGAAATTTAAATGAAACCTGTAACCTGAAACAAATTAGAATAATAAATGAGTTCAATAGCTGGAAGACAAATTAGAATATTAAAAGCTAATAAAGAAAATTAGAAAGGAAACCATAGCCTTGGCTGTTTTTTATTTATTTATTTATTTATTTATTTATTTATTTATTTATTTATTTATTGTGCAGCTAGCCTCTTAATCTGATTTGAGGTTTTTCTAATTTTCTACCCCTGACCACTGAGGCTGATTGCAACAGTTCATGGGAGAAAATCTTGTTGCTACTTCAAGGATACAGTAATTAGTGACATATTTTGTAGCTCAGATTTTCCAAAACAAAAATGTTTCAGGTCCTACTATTGCCAAATCTAGTGGACCAAAAATTATGTCATGTGGCATAAAACCTTGAATATTGATAAGGGTCACAAATTGGAGGACAGGCATCAAGAAATATAAATACAAGGTTTTCAATAACAGCAAATGCGTGAATAGTATCTGAAATATCCCATAAGATGATGCATAAAATGAATAAAAGTGTTAGATATTTTTATGTGCCTGGATGATATGAACCCCAGGACAAGGAAGCTGAGAAAATGAAATCTGAAGGAAGCCAGAAAATTTTAGAGAGATGAGGACTTCATAAGAGAGGAAAAACAGAACAAACAAGCAAACAAAAAAACAAACACGTTTTCCTTATGTCCCCCTGCAGGTGGCTTTTGTGCAGAAAAGATGCTATTCAGAGGCCACTTGTGATTTAAAATGAATATTTGGTTCTTCGTCTTCTGCTTCTCATTCTCTTCTCTTCTCTTCCCTTTCTGCACAATCCAGTACTAAGGCAGTTAGGTGGGGCCAAGCAAGGTGGGGAATCTGTCCAGCATGCAGTAGGGAGAGCCCAGAGCAGAGCGTCAGTGTTCCAATGGGGTAAGAAGGGCGTATTTGTGAGGGAGGTGATGGTCCCCTGCACAAGGTGTCAGCTCCCGGTCAGAGTGAAGAGGGCAGTAGTCAATTAGAATTGGATGTATTGGTGTGATCTCGTCATTTTTAATAAACAGATACAGAATATATGTTAATGTGTGTATACGTACATATTCCTTTGCTTTGTCCCATCCATGGAGAGGACCTAGGGGCCGCAACACCCAGTTTCAATGAGCACAACTAGCACCCAGATCTCAGTTTCTCAATACTGTTTTTACCAAAAGGAAGCAGGGATTCTTGGGGAAAATGACTGATTCCAGGGCTGAGGCAGGGAAAATACAAGAGTCCAGAATATCCTTTTGTGCCAGAAAGCAAAGAAGTTCTCAAAGAAATAAAGGGGGTTTATCAAAAAGACACAGAACCCAGCTTGAAAGGATTCCCACTGGTCAAATCTTGGGACTGTTTGGACATCAAAATAAATAATAATAATAATAATAACAGGCGTAAAATAAGAAACCATGAGTCCATTCTGATCCACATAAATGAATAAATGGAAAGTTTGAGGAGGAATGGGATATTTGCATAGTCTCTCCCTACAAAATACCCATTAATTACAGAGGGACTAAACTAATGGAAAAGTCTGGAAGACACCAATTTCAGTAACTGATAAAAGAGACTATGAGACAAACCGAATTTGTTCCCCACTGAATAAGATGCAGCCAGAGAGTTCAACATCCTTTTTATAATAATCCTGCCCAAGTTGCATAACCTGAATTCAACCAAGAGAACACCCAGACAAACCCAAATCCAGAGACATTACACAAAATAACTGCTCTGAGACCTTCAAAATTGTCAAGATCATGAAAATAGAAGACCGAGAAACCGTCCCAGACTGAGGGAGAGTAGAAAGACATTATCATCGGATGTACACATGATTTTGAGTTGTATCCTTAGCCTATAAAGGGAATTTGGGGGCAACTGGTGAAAATTGAATGGTTTCTAAAGATTCGATTATAGTAATGTAAAAATGTTTATGACCTGATTTTGATGATGATGTTGTGGTTATATTAGAAAATGTCCTTGGTTGTAGGAAATTACCCTAAAGCATTTGGGACTCGAAGGACATCATGTCAGCAAATTATTTGTAAATATTTTAGGGGGAAAAGATCTTTGTTTTGTACTTGTAACTTTTCTGTAAGTTTGAGATTATTTTGACATAAAATAAATATTTGATTTATTATATTTATAAATTCAAAGCTAGTTACTTATACTTTAAATATATACATAAATTTTCTTGTTCAATCTGTAGATTTGATGAAATTTTAATCATTTTATGAGTCCTTCTATAGTTTAAATTCCTTTAAACATTTTAAATTATATTTATAAACTTCATTACATTTAACTTTCTAATGATATAAAATTTTTAATTAGCAAATAAGCTTTCATGCATATTTAAATGACTCTTATGAGTTTAATAAATTAAACTTATGATGACTCATCTCTCTTAAAAGTTTGAATAAGGTTTAAAAATTTATAATATTTCAATTTAAAATCATGTCTGAATTAATTATTCAAATATCACATTTAAATTTAGACTAGTGAGACCTACCTAGTAGATACTCTGGACTCCAATATGCCAGTTTTTAAAAAAATGTTTTAGCTATTTCAAACATTTTTAAATATAGGTATTTAAAATATTTGAAATATTTAATATACAAGTATCTACAGATTATACCCCATATTTAATTCCAAGGTTTAAGACACTAAAAAAATCAATCATACCATAACAAGGAATTTTTACATTAACTTCTGAACTGAATTTACTGGTAGTAAATACTGAACGGAGATTTGAATTGGGTTGTGGGATGTATTCGTTTGCTAGGGCTGCCATAACAAAATACCACAGACTGAGTGGCTTAAACAACACCAATTTATTGGAGACTGAAAGTCCAAGATTAAGGTTTCTTCTGAGGCCTCTCTCCTTGTCTTGCAGATGGCAGGCTTCTTGCTGTTTTCTGTCTGTTTTTTGTGTTTTTTAACATGGTTTTTCCCCTGTGCAGGCAGCCCTGGTGTCTCTTCAAGGGTCAGAGTTTCTTTTTCTTATGATAACACCAATCAGATTAGATTAGAGTCCACTCTAATTATCTCATTTTAACTTAATTACTTCTTTAAAGGCCCTATCTTAAAGTCCAGTTACATTCTGAGGTACTGGAGGGGGTAGTACTTCAACTATGAATTTTTCATGCAGGACACCGTTCAGCCCATAATTGGGATGTGGACTACAAATATCCAGGACATTTTTCTCATGACCAGACCTCTCAGCCAATGCCAAGCCAAGTCTAGACCTCTGAAGGTTCCAATATCATGCCTTTCAAACATGAGTTGCCTTGCTATCCAAGAACCTTGGATTCAATGTCATATTATCTAATTTTGTAGTCTGATTTGAGTTTGTAGCGCCCACCCAGGTTGATGGATATTGAATGAATCTGTTTAAGGTTTCATTCTATTTCTGAATTGTTTTTATATTCTTTCTATCAGCAGAACCCCAACTCCTATAAATATTTAAATGACAACTGTTGTACTGAGCATACCTCTTACATCTTGCCTTGTTCTGTGGTCACAGTTCTAAGGTCAAACTAATGCAACTATTGGAAATTGGAAATTCCTTTCATATAAGCTCATTAAGGTGACTTTTACCCAGTAGAGGAGAGAAAGCAATTAGAGAATTGTTATGCCTGAGTCCAGGGTACATTAAGAAAGTAATTAAAACCTGAAGCTAATGGTTGAATGCAGGGCCAAGGAAAGGGAATATGTGAAAGTCAGTGAGGATCAGAAGGACAGTGGGCCAAAGACACAGGACCAAAAATGAGCTAGCTGACTGAAAGGAAATTAAACAAGAAACTGAGCAATGCAATAAAGAGTAAAGAGCATTAAGAACCAGACTATTTGGCAAGCTAATGTTGGTAATTGGCCAAATCACTTTATCTCTCCAGACTTTGGCTCTTGAAGGTCCCTTCAAAATCCAAAACATCTATGATTTCTTCTTGCTGTTTTTCTAATCTATTTATAGACTCCTTCAACTAAATAGAATAGCCTTGCAGGTTAAGTGTAATTTTCTCCAAGTGATAGTTTAAGTGTATTATCCAAAATCTGGTTGCAAGAGACAAATCTAATTTGAACCTTTATTATAAAAACAGAAGGGTGTCTCCCATAACTAAAGAAAGGAATATGTCTGCATCTCCGGAATAGTCATGATCAAACACTTGAACACTTTTAGAACTCCCCCTTTATTCATTACTGTGTGTTCCTCTCTGCATCATTATTCTCTTCTGACAAAACAGCCTATTTTTCACATACACACACATCTCTCTCTCCACCCCACTCCCGTTTCTTCCCCTTTCTTTTTCTCTCTCCCCTCATCTCTCCCTACTTCCCACCCTCTTTCTTTTCCTCCCTTACCCACTCTTTTTTTCCCCAACTCCAGAATCCCAGAGAAGGGACATTGACTTAGCTTTAATCAGGAGCCCGGTCCCCCCCTGAAACTTAAAATCTAAAATGGTCAGGCTGTGCAGAGTTACGTTCCCCATAATTATGGCAACTATGATAACTTTGTGAATGAATGAGAATCTTCAGAGAAGGTAATTGTGCAACAAAACAATGCATCCAGTTCAATGCAGGTAGGGAGACTGTTTAGGAGAGAAGAAAGGAAGTCTAGAATGCTCAGGTACTGTCATTGGGGCAGCAATTTATTCTTCCTCTTCTCACTGGTGGTGACAATAGAAGGAAAAGCAGTAGTGGCAATGTTGACTGGATGAATATTCTCTTTGTGTGTTTCCTGTTTTATAATACAATTTTCTTAGATAAGCAATTATATAATCAAACTACCTGATATATGACCAGCCTCTTCAATTTTATTATATCTCCCAGAATAATGTGATTTAAACAATAGACTATAGCCATAAACTATCTTAATCTCAAGGAAATTAAAAGGAAATAATAGCTGCCCATTCATGTATGGAGGACCAGTTGTGATCCAGACACTCCTTCAGGGCACAATAGTAAGTGCTTTCCTCAAGAAATTCACCAGTTGGGAATAAAAACGGAATCTAAGGGATCTTATGTTTTTATTGTTGTTGCTGTTGCTTCTGCTATTGTGAATGGATTTCCCCTTCACTGCAGCTACCAATAGATTGTTGCAGATACTGCCATGTCTCCCTGAAAATAAGACCTAGCCGGACAATCAGCTCTAATGTGTCTTTTGGAGCAAACATTAATATAAGACCCGGTATTACATGATATCATGTCATATATCATATCATATCATAGCATATCATATCATATCATCATATTGTAATAGACCCGGTCTTATATAGTAAAATAAGACCGGGTCTTATATTAATGTTTGCTCCAAAAGATGCATTAGAGCTGATTGTCCAGCTAGGTCTTATTTTTGGGGAAACAGCTTACATGAATTGGCCAAGATTTTCCAGAACCATGTTAAATCATGAGGGTGATGATGCTGGTTTATTGGGAATGCCACTAGGGAAGTATTTCCTAAAGTATGTTCTGTAGCACACTAGTCTACAGGAGGTAGACTGCCAAATGTATCTGCCAAAAAAAAAATTTTTGGTTAAGTATGGTTGTGAAAATGCATACCATAGCTTTCTCCTAGAGATTCACAATGTGACATATTATTGACTGAGAAGTTCTAAAGTAAGGAGAGCGCTACAAGTTTATTTAATCTGAGTTCTTAAATTGTCCATTGATTAACACCCACTGCTTTTCACATGAAATACCTATCAGTGTCTGCATTGCTTAAGGTTTTTTGGTTGTTACTTGCAAGCTACACAAAACAAATCTCACACATTTAAGCAGAAAGAGGAATGACCTTGAATGCAAGTAAGAGTTGATATCCAAGATTCAGTAAACAAAGAATACAGAGGAATGCTGGAAGCCTGTCTGTCAAACACTGCCAGTGATAAAGCTGAGTTGCAACTATTCCCCAGTCTCTGTCTCCCAACCCTAAATATCAAATTCTCAGGAGAGGAAACCTGATCAGCCACAGGAGGATCGGTGTCCATCCCTGGATCAGTCAGCAGTGGTCAAGTTCAGATGATAGACATAACACCTGGAGATCCATCCCTGTGTCTCAAGCGCTATTTCTAGAGAGAGGGTCTATCATGAGTTGAGAATACACCCCAATAATTATCTACTGTGAAATCTCTTAAAACTAGGATAATACAACACAATGTGTCAAAAATTATTCAGTAATGTTGACTCTTGATTTAGTATTAATATTTTAATTTTGTTATGAAATATACACCTATATTCCTAATTCTGTTTTGAGAATTAACCAGGAATGGATTTCAGTGTTTCCTCCCAAGTGCAATTTTGCTGTCAATTGAAATTATTATTATAAGTAAAATTAAGTTGTATGATTTGCTATGTATATACGTTTTGAGATGCATTCTATATAAAAATGCTTCTTGAATGATTTCTTTAATAAACTGTCCAAATTGGTTTGCTCATCTATTATTTGAGATTTTTGCAACTCTATTTATGAGAGTGCTTTCTATGTATGTAGTTTTTTTCTCTTTGCCATTAAAACTTTATGTATGGACACTGGATATTGAATTTTATGCAATATTTTAAATTAATAGACTTTGTTTTCTTAGATAAGTTTTAAGTTTACAGAAAAATTAAGCAGAAAGTACTGTTCGTTTCCATATGTGTCTTCTCCCCACACTTACAGTTTCCTGTTATTAGCATCTTGCATTAGCATTCTGTGTTTGTTACAATTGATGAACCAATATTGAAATTTTAGTTATTAACTAAACTCCATAGTTTACATTAGGGATCACGTTTTGTATTATTCAGTTCTGTGGGTTTTGACAACTGCATACTATTTATGTCCACCATGACAGTATCAAAGCAAACATGCAAACACCAAGCCCTAAGTATCCTCTGTGTCCCACCTACTCATCCCTCCCCCTCTACCTTCTTTCACCTCTGGCCACCACTTTACCTTTTTTACTATCTCTGTAGTTTTGCCTGTTCCAGAATGTCACATAGTTGGAATCATATAGTATGTAGCCTTTTCAGATTGGCTTCTCTCACCTAGCAATATGTATTTGAGTTTCCTCCATGTCTATTCATGCCTTGATAACTCATGGCTTTTTCTATCACTAAATAATAATCCATTGTGTGGATGTACAACAGTTTGTTTATCAATTCACTTATCGAAGGACATCTTAGCTGCTTCCAAGTTTTGACAATTACGTGTAAAATTGTTATAAACACCTGTACTCATTTGGGTAAATACACATATATCTAGGAACGTGATTGTTGAATCATATGGCAAGACTGTTTAGCTTTGCAAGAAACTTCCAAACTGTCTCCCAAAGTGGCTGTACGCCATCAATGAATGACAGTTCCTAATGTTCTGCATCCTTGTCAACATTTGGGTTTGTCAGTGTTTTAGATTTTAGTCATTCTAATAGGTATGCAGTGGAATCTTGCTTTAATTTGTAATTTCTTGATAACAAATGTTGAGCATCTTTTCATATGATTATTTTCCATCTGTATATCTTTTTTGGTGAAGTATCTGTTCAATATTTTGTCCAGTTTTAATGGAACTATTTTCTTATTGTTGATTTGTGAGAGTTCTTTGTAAATTTTAGACACATGTCCTTTAAGAGATATGAATTTTGCAGATGTTTTTTCCCAGTTCATGGCTTTTCTTTTCATTCTCTTAAAGTATATAGTTGGGGTTTTGTTGTTGTTGTTGTTTTTTTAATGCCATACTATCTTTAACAGATCCTTTTTAATAAAACTTAAGTTGTCTTTTTCTGTATTCAAGAAAAGTTTTTATGTAGAATTTGGATTATCTTTTTTTTAAAGTTTGACGTAACTCTCAACAGTAAAACCACATTTCAAACCTTTTCAGAAGAAAGAAAATTTTATTGTTTTTATGAGAGTAATTGATGTTTCTATTTCTTGAGCCAATTTTGAATTGTTAAATTTTTCTCAGAAAAATAATCTACTTCACTGAAATTTTCTAATATATTTTCATATAATGGTACATAGTTTTGTAATATATTCCTCTATACTTTCTTGTGATATCAAATGTCTAATTCCTATTTTTAAAATTTGTGTTGTATCTTTTCTCATAACCATATTTATAAGATATTTAGGTTTAAAGTGACTATCGTTTTATTTTTGAATTGATTATGATTATTTTTTATTAATTTTGTTTCTATTTTTATTCTTAATCATATCCATCTTCATACCTTTTTCAGATGTGTTTTGTTGTTTTTCCCAAACTCCTTGAGATTTGAGTAGTCATTTATTTTTTTTCTGCTTTTTAAAAATAATAAAACCACTTAACAAAATCTCTCCTTCTGAGAACAGCTTTGACCACAATCAACAAATTTTGAGAATCACTGTTCTCATTTTTTTTACTTTGCAAATACTCCATACATGTAGATTTACATTTGCCTTTAGCCCAAAACTTTTCGTTCAAAGTAACCGTAAATATTTTTCTCTAAGCTTGTGAACGTGAATTCTTTTTTTTTAATTAAAGTTTATTGGGGTGACAATTGTTAGCAAAGTTACATAGATTTAAGGTATACAATTCTGTAACATATCATCTATATATCACATTGTGTGTTCACCACCCAGAGTCAGTTCTCTTTCCATTGCCATATGTTTGATCCCTTTTACCCTCATCTACCACCCCGCTCCCCCCTTACCCTCTGGTAACCACTAAACTATTGTCTGTGTCTATGAGTTTTGTTTCTTCATTTGTTTTTCTTGGTTTTTTATTGTTTTCAGTTTTATATACCACATATCAGTGAAATCACATGGTTCTCTACTTTTTCTGTCTGACTTATTTTGCTTAGCATTATAATCTCAAGTTCCATCCATGTTGTAACAAATGGTGCTATTTCACCTTTTCTTATGGCAGAATAGTATTCCATTGTGTATATACACCACAACTTCTTTATCCATTCATTTATCAAAGGACACTTTGGTTATTTCCATGTCTTGGCCACCAGAAATAAAGCTGCAATGAATATCGGAGCACATATATCTTTACAGATAAATGTTTTCAGATTATTTTGGGTAGATGCCCAACCAAGAGAGGGATTGCTAGGTCATATGGTAATTCTGTTTTTAATTTTTTGAGGAATCTCCACGCTGCTTTCCATAGTGGCTGCACCAATCTGCATTCCCACCAACAGTGTATGAGAGTTTCTTTTTCTCCACAGCCTCTCCAGCACTTGTTATTTGTCTTGTTGATGATAGCCATTCTAACTGGGGTGAGGTGATATCTCTTTGTGGTTTTTATTTGAATTTACCTGATGATTAGTGATATTGGGCATTATTTCGTGTCTATTGGCTATTTGTATGTCCTCTTTGGAGAAATGTCTCTTCAGGTCCTCTGCCCATTTTTTAATTGGATTGTTTGCTTTTTTGTTGTTGAGTTGTATGAGTTCCTTATATATTTTGGATATTAGCCCCTCATCTGAGGCATTGTTTATAAAAATCTTCTCCCATTTGGTTGGTTGCCTCTTTATTTTGTTGGTGATTTCTAAATTTATTGCGTTATTGCCAAAGAAGCTTGCCTTTACAGTTCCTAGTTTGGGGGGGTTTTGATATTTTCTTTGTAACTTAGCTTACAATTTGTTTTATTTTTTAATTTATATTCCACAGATGATTGAAAAAAACTGCATATTGTTTGTTTTAATATGCATTTAAACTTTAGTAACATATTATCCAGTCAGTTATAATGCAAAGTAAGAAGTTACCATATGCTTTGGTTCTCTCACACCATAGGTGCCAGCACATCCCAGAACCCTTCACCAGCCTTAGCGATAGAAAATCCAACTTCATCTTCTGATGTTCTACCCCATTAAGTGTATTTGAGTTAGTTCTTTAACTACTCTGGGCCCTTCTTCAGTTGTGCAACTCTAGCATGTCATAATTCTCTGACTGTTGTCGAACACAGTTTAGAATACTGTACAAGGGCCTACCACATGTATGGATTGTGACCACTCCTTCAGTTATCACCTGAGGAGAGTCAGCATGCAACTCATAGCACCTGAAGACATGTATCTGAAACTGTCACATATCATGATGTGCCTAGAAAAATGAAAACATACTTATTAAGCACCTACTGTGTGCCAGGCAATCTTCTAAGCCCTGGGCCTGGAGCAATAACTGGTGAAGTCAAAGCCCCTGATCCCAGCAACCTTACCTCCCAGTAAGGAATACAGACAGTAGACAAAGAAACAGCCAAGAATAACATTAGCCTATAATTTTAAACTGTGCTTCTAAGACTGAGAGACCTGTAGTGTACTATAAAGAGCAATGATTTTGGCCTCGGCCTCAAGAGATCTACGTTTGTGTGCCAGTGTATTTACATTTAGCTGAATTATTTTAAATAAATCCCATTTGATTTTTCCAAGCCTCAGTTTCTCCACATGAAAAATAAAGATAATAATATCCATTATTGTTAGAATTAAGTGATATAATACCTGAAACAATTCCTTGCAATAAAATATTATTGCAGAATTCTTCCTATTGCCCAATAAAAAACATATCCTGATGTTCTATTAACTTCTGTGGAACATCAGTAGGCAATAGCAGAACAACACAGGCAAAGGGCCAGGAAAAAGGTGGCTTAACTCCAAAATTAAATACAGATGTCTCAACTCTTAGCATTTTTCAAAGCAAGCCTCAATACCCCGATAGTAGACTAGGATAACAATCTTTGATATTTTGACATGTTTCTTTGAAACAAATGTAAACACTTTTTTAAAATGCAAAAAAAAAAAAATTGCTAAGCATAATAAAATTTAGGGAGGAAGTACTAAATGCCAACTCATATTTTGACATTTCAGTGTGAAATCTGACAAAATAAAGTGAGACTATATTATAAATTAGAATTAGATATATACTACCAGTTTTGCTCCATTAATTGTATTCATTTGACAAAATGCAATCTGTTTTTTACTTTTACAATGAACATTACATAAGGATGTTTTATCACAGTCCATAGGAGCCTGATGCAGGCCTATGTCAATCCTATAATATTTCTGTGTCTCAGTCTGTCTCTCAAAATTAAGATGTATGTTTCCACTACCTGTTGAATTTTTCTGCCTGAATAATTCACTGGCACATCAACTTCAACAAATTCAAAATGGAATTCATAATTTTTCTTTCTAAATCGTGTCCTCTTCTAGACATTTATATTCCTATTACCATCTTTCAATATCCCGAAACTTCTACTTAGTTTCCAAAACAGTCTATTAGATCTCCAATCTTATATCACCCCTGTTTTACATCTAACTACTATTGCCCTAGCTCAGTTCTGTACTGTCCCTTACCTAGACCAGATTAAAAGCCACCTAGTTAGGTGTTCAAGACCAGCTTCCTTCCAGTTTCAATCCATCTACATTGTGGAAGACAGAATAATGGCCTCCAGAGATGTCCATGTCATAATCCTCAGAACCTATTACATAGCAAAAGGGGACTTTGCAGATGGGATTTAAGTTAAGGACCTTGAGATGGGGAAAGCACCATGGATTATACAGGTGGACCAACCGCGTCACAAATTCTTAAAATGAGAGTGTCTTTCCTCATGTGATCCGAGGACAATGTTTATGGTTGATACGGTTGTTTAAGGATGTTCCAATGTCTGTGTCTCCATTTCCTGATTTGCTTATTTTGCCATATTTTGAAAACAACATTTTGTTGTCTCTAAACAATATTATCCCAGAGCCCTAGGCGACAGAGTGAGACAAATGTGCCAAACATATGGATGACAGGGAAATGATTTTCCCAGAAATGATAACCACATGAAAGTTCTCAGAATGACCTCCTGGGCTTTGGGACTCTTTAGCCATAGAAAATGCAAATTATATGGGCTAAAGTGGGAGTCAAACAAAAAGAAAAGGAATAAGAAAAGACGTTCAATATTTTGAGAAAAGAGAATCACCATCTTGACATAGAAAACATCTTAATTATTCCTATAAAATATTGACTCTACTTCTAAAATGGCACTGTTGGGGAAAAAATATAATCACTGTTGTTGGAACTAACAACATTTGGAGACACACAGGGAGCAATAATTAAATTATATTGGGGAGATCACTTATTGAATGCCTGCTCTGCTGGGCACTAGACTACAAATTCGGGACACCAAAGTTAATAATATAAGGCTTTTTCCTCAATAAGCTTAAATTCTAACACAATTCATGCTTGACTAATTCACTAAGGGCCTAACTAGCTTTCAATGATTGCTTTCAACGATTTGACTTTTGGTAAATTGACCTGCCTCTGAGAACTTCTAAGAATTTCTGAGAGCTAAGAATATAGTAGGAGTAATAGATAATTAAGTGATTTTAATTAAGTGAAATAAAGAGTATGGCAGAAGTTTTCATGAGATTATTTGATCGTGTAAGTAAGAAGCATATAGACAACTTTCTGAATGAGGTGATACCTAAAATAAGTCCTGAAGAAGAATAAAATAGCCAGGCAGAGATGAGACATCTACAACGAAAGAGGAATTAGAGAGAGAACACGATGTGTCGGAGGAACTCTTAAGTAGCTGGACCAAAATATCTGAAGTAGGATGTGAGTGGGGAGACATCAAGAGGGAGAAGTAAACAACAACCAGATCATGAAAGGGCCTCCTGCATTTCACCCATGCATTGTTATTTGTTTTGACAAACCTAGGAAGACTAGACAGGAAAAGCTGAGATAGCAGTAGGATTAAGGTAAGGCAAAATGGGAGAAAAAGCATTATTTTTAGATTAGATTTCATGGGCTTGGAGAGAAACAAAAAAAGGCTTGGTTGGTTGTTGAGCTTCTGCACGGATGTGATTCAATTGCTGAGTATAATGGATATTGGACTAGAACGATGAGAGGCAAGGGGATCACTTAGGAGGCAATTGCAATAATTCCTGCAAGAATCATAAGGCAGTGATAGAGGTCTAGAAAGACAGAAACAAATATGAGAAACATTTTGGAAGTAGTATTAACAGGAGCTAGAGATCTATTGGTTATGGTGGAGGAAGAAATTAACAGATGCGCTAAGTGATCTCTAGCCTGGGAAACTGGGAAAGTGATGATGGCATTAAATGATATTAACCCTAGTGAAAGCGGCACACGGTTCACTGTGGAGGTCGGAGAAAAGCTTGGTTTATTATGTTGACTTGCACATATTAGGCAAGCATCTTCATGGAGTAGCTTAAAGTTATCCAAGAGCTGAAAATTTGTAACTCAGTATGATGTTTCATTAAAGTATTTCCTAACATGTTTCTATGTGTTTTTACATGACAAAAGGAAAATAAATTAATATTTGCTGAATACCTGTTATATGCAGGCGTGTTTTAGAGTATTTCCTCACATTCTGTCCTCTAAAACTCACAAAATCTGAAGAAGATGATGATCAGGAAACTCAGAGGCAATCACCTCCGACTGCATCGAAAGCCTAAACCTTAACTTTCTAAGTTATAGTCAGTCTGTGCTCAAGGCCACAGACTAGCAATTGCTTTATATTTCTGAGCACAAAAGTAGGCCATAGGTAGAATAATACGTTATATTTTGGGGGCACTTAGCTTTGCACATCTTTGGTAAAGTAATCCATTTGGTTTTGTGGTGTGTGATAGATTAAAACTGTAATATATTATTTGGACACTGGATGGCAATATTCTAAATAGGCTAATGTCTACTTCTGTATGTTGGGGACAGTTTTACATTGGGTTTGCATAACAAAGCTTCATTTCTGAAATCCTTTTTACTCTCTGGCTTTGTGAGCCTTGTAGGGTATTTTTGCCAATAGAAAAATAAAGGCAGTTTGGTGAACCCTTCCATCCAGTTCATCCAAACACTTGCAACAGGTCAATCATATTGTCATGGATGGATAATGATGAAAAAACACATGTAGTAAATTAACTCCAAGAGGCCAAGGACTAAAGTTAAGTTTCCTTATAGTGAAATTAAGAATCTGAACACATCCAACTAATTTCTGTCTCAGTGGAAAATGTGAACATCAAGAATTCTGCAGCATCCACATCTGATGAACATACTGTGAACTGGAAGTGGTCTGGGTGTGACAATGTTTCGCTGTCCCCCAAATTGGGGGATCTATGTAACGCTTTGTTATGCAGGTCTGTTTAAGGCAGCGTAACACCAGATTAGGAATGTAAAGGGGAAGAAATGAGGAGAACAGTGTCATTTCGCTGCAATTTGGTAGTAACACAAAAGGGGAAATAAGGGAGGTCATTATCTGATATATATTTCTGCATGTAAAAATATGAAGACTTCCCCTTACCAAAAGAAAGAATATACAGCTGTGTGTGTATTTTGATCTTTTTGTTTCTTTGTTGTTGTTGTTTTGTTTGTTTTTTAGGTTTTTTTGTTGTAGTAGTAATTGTTGTTTTTGTTGTTGTTCATTTTTGAGAGATTCAAGGATGAAACTTGCAGCCAGACTTGTATTGTCCAATAAGTCATATGGCAGGTCCCTCAGAGGTTACATAGGCTAAACTCTAGAAAAGCTTCTCACTTCTTCAAGCTTTTCAGAGGTAGACCTCAACAATAGTTTGAAATCAAAGCTGAAGAATAAATTACTGAAGCCAGCCATGTGTCATAATAGCACAGATCTTGGCCATTTCCCTGGGCAGTGTCTCAAAATGGTAATAAGGAAAAGTAATTTTAGGAATTACATTCACCTAAAAGCATCTTGTGAAGCTGAGCTCTTGGGACGGCTGTTAGAGCTGAACTGGCTTCAGGTGCAGGTATATACTCGGGCCAGAGGGATTTATTCTCATCTATCACAGCTTTCTCTGCTAAAAACCCACTGCCGTTCTCCTCATAGTACAAGTGATATTTTGAAGCACACGGAAAAATTTATACCTTAAGACAAACAAAAAGCACCAGCAGTGAAACCTTGTTTAACTGAGACTGCTGAAAATTACGGAAGATGCTGAAATAATTAGATCAAAATCATCTTACAGCTTAAAAAGAAAATATCAGACAATATATCTTATTGGATTTTAACCCTTCTGATTTCTAAAACAGGATGGAATTAAGGACAATGATATCTTCTCTGAAGAGCTGATTGTCAGCTTCTGGGTATACATCTATGTAACAACAATATACTAAAGAAAAAGATTACATTTAGAAGTAATAGAGTATGTACTTGTTTGAGTTGTAAGGGAAATAAAAAATCATTTCCACAATTGCATGTATATACCCACTTGCACTTGTATATATGCAGTTTCCAAAAAGCTTGGAAAGTCTACTATTTCTAAATTGTTTATTGTATTTATAGAGAGGCAGGAGAAGGTTATTTAGGCAAGGGGTTATGGCAGGATGTTCACAGCGGTTATCTAAAATTCCAGTGGATCCTAAACTTGGCTCAATATTAGACATAACTGGGAAAGTCTTTTAAAAATACATATTCTAAGCTACATCCCAGCTCTAGTGAATCAGAATCTTTAGGCAGTGGCATGCTCATATATGTCCATTAGAAATTATGAGATGACCCCTTTCTGTTGGGGTTCCATGGCCCAGCGGGCAGCTCTCTGGGGTAGGCTTCTTTCAACTTGGCTCAGACCTAGTCACCATCTTAAATGCCTCTTGATCTTCTGAAAATGATAGACTTTATTTGCCTGCCAATGGATGAAAGGGCAGCTTACCCAACTGCAGCCTTCTCCTCTCACCCTACTAGCTTTCCACTTTCAGAATTTTCCCAGTGGGAAACAATCACTAATCCCTGTAACCACATATAGTGCCAACCCCAAGGGAACATGCATTGAGGCCACACCCAATGCTGTGCTCAAGGCCCCTGGCTGTACCTCAGCCTATAATCCTGCAGCCCAGTCGGTATCTAGTACATGCTCGCCCAGTCTCCATAAGTATTCCTTGACTTAGAGATTCTCATTTGGTTGGGAAAAGAAGCATCCTCTTCTTCCCTATGGGAAGAGACAAGTCAAAATATGTTCTATACCTACAACTTTCTTTAGAAAATTCATCTTTCTAAATTATAATTTTCTCTCCTATATACTGGAGCTGAGTCCTGCCAGTTGAGAGACAAGTTTGTTCACCATGTAAAAGGAGGAGATAAATTTAGTGATTCTCTTTAGAATATGGGAATACTTATCTTACCGTTTTCAGCTTTCAGCTTTAGCTAACATTCAGGAAAAGTCACTTTTAACATCCTGTTCCATAGATATTTAAACTCAGTGAGCTTAGTTCAATAATAAAAATATTGTGATGGTTAATTTTATGTGTCAACTTGACTAGGCCACAGGACACCCAGATATTTGGTTAAATATTATGTCTAGTGTGTCCATGAGAGTGTTTCTGGATGAGACTGACACTTGAATTAGTAGACTGAGTCAAGCAGACTTCCTAATGTGGATGGGCCTCATTCAATCCATTGAAGGCCTACATAGAACAAAAAGATTGAGTAAGAAAAAATTATCTCTCTGTCTGCCTGACTGTCTTCAAGCTGGGACATGGATCTTCTCCTATTTCTGGACTTGCACTTAGATTCAAACTTGTACCATTGGCTGTCCTGGTTCTCAGGCCTTCAGATTCAGACTGGAAGTACCCCACTCGCTTTCTAGGGTCTTCAGCTTGCCAAACGCAAATCTCGAGACTTCTCAGCCTCCATAATTACGTGAGCCTATTTCTAAATTTCTTATGATAGATATGTAGAGAGATAGATGATAGATGATAGATGATGATAATAGATAGATGATAGATAGATAGATAGATAGATAGATAGATAGATAGATAGATAGATAGATAGATAGATACAGAGATGGAGATGGAGATAGAGATCGAGAGATCCTGTTGGTTCTGTTTCTCTGGAGAACCCTGATACATATATGTAATTGTTTCTCACCACCTCCTGCTTAGCTGATTCTGTGTGCCTGTTCTCTCCCTCACATGAGCCCCCAGACAAGACTTCATGAGGAGAATCTCATCCCATAGCTTTTCTGTTCTCTGCTTACTCAAAAACAATCTCAACTAGATTGCACCAACTCAGTTAAATTTTAAATTGCCTACTATTCAGAGATTTTTCACGCTAGTTTTTAAAGTTTTGATAGCTTGTTGTTGACCGCAGTGGGAATCTTTACATCACAAAATTGGCAAATGCTAAAGATCAGGGTTTTTAAGGGGAGATCCAGTTTTACTAGCACCAGTCAAGAGTAATAATTTATAACTACTCCCTCCCTAAAATTTGTGCACTCTAAGTACGGATATTACATTTTTTAAGAAAACATTTTTAAAAGAGGTTTTTTAAGTAAAATAGTAAAAAAAAAAAAAAAAGTTAAAATAACTCCTCATTCCCTTAACGTCAAGACTATGGCTAGCTTCAGACTTAGAAGCCTGAAAAGGGGAAGAAGAACAGAGGAACATAACTAGCTTCTTCTCTACTCTCCTTTCCTGCTCTTGTAGTTCCCCTCTCCCACTCAGTAGCTGCTGTTTCTGATTTTTCTAGGGTTAGACTTCCTCGGATAACAACCTGGCATTGGTTTCCCGTGGATTGTAGTGGATGCCCACTGCTGTGCTCTTCGTCTCTGGGTTTCTTTTGAGGTCAGAGTTCTCAGGTTGGAGACTGCTGGTCCCTGGCTACTCCTCTGGCTGACTGCTTAGCTCCTTACCTCAGCCTTTGGACTCAGGAGGTCCAGCCTTCTGTCGAAGTTACATGGCCCCTTGAGGCAGTTCTCTTGGATGAGATTCCTTTTAAGATGACTCCCAGTAGGCTCCTGCTGCCCACATTCACCCTACCCCCCATCTTCTCCTTCAGAACATAGACACTTGCCGCCCTCTATCTACTCTGTTCCTCAGGAATCTCTTGCCCTCGACATAGCAAACATGAGTGTGGATCCCCGTGCCTTCTAAACTCCAGACAACACAGGTCAAGATCTCTAAGTAATCATCTTGAAGCATCCCTTCCCCCTGGGGCCAACATGAAGAGGACGGATCCCCCAAGTTCCCTCTTGGGGAAAGGAATGCATAAAGCAGAAAAACAATTCTCCAAAAATGTTGTACTTCCAACTTTCTTGTTATAGCCTTGTGATGAATAATGGGCCAGTAGCAGCCACAAGCTTTACAATTTCTGAGCACATCCTGTATAAACAGTATAGTACTTTGCTTTACAATGTGGGAGCATTTGGTACCTACCTTATTGTTCTAGGCTGTTGGAGCCTCAGCAGAAATTCTGAGATAATTAGAAAAGTCATATTTAATATCTTATTATATATGTATCTATAATTATGTTTGAATTTATATATAAACTCTCTTGAGCAATACATGTCCATATTACAACTTAACCTCTAGGGCAAAGCATTTGGAAGATGTATATGGTTTTTCTTATATAGTTTCTGTACTATGTAATTTATTTTTACAGTGTGGATGTATTGGCATATTCTTAAAAACAAAAACAGGATTGCTCTGTTGCCCATTCAGGTTTGAGAACCACTGACCTCTTGGTACCCATTATTTTGTTTAAGGAACTTATTGCAATTTGTAATAATTCTGCTATTTTTGTGTATTTTTACTATCTCTCTCACTCTCTAGATTGTAATGTCCAAGGGATGTTTATATTTGTTACTGGAGTATCCCTGAAACTAAGCAGTTGGTAGACACTCTTTGTTGAGGCAAACAGGAGAGAAAAATAGGAGCTAATAGAAGTGGTTACCTATAGTGTTTTGGTATGGGATGGATAGGAATTGGAACACTTTTCAATGCATATTTGTTTATATTATTTGGATTTTTGATGAACAATGCATGTTACATTGTTAAAAAATGAGAGTTTTTGAAAAAGAGAAAGCTGAAACAAATACAGGGAAAAAATTAACATTTTCCTTGACTTAGTAGTGTGTCTGTGTGTGTGTGTGTGTGTGTGTGTGTGTGTGTGTGTGCATGCATGCATGTGTGTGTATTTTCTGAACTTTCTGTGTGTTTAAATATTTCACATTTTGTAATTTTTAAGGAAAAGAAAATAAAACTACCACGTGACATAGTTTTAGAAACATTTTCTGTGAAGTCAGAACAACAACAACAACAGCAAATCTGTTCTACCCTATCTCTGTCACCCAGGCTGAGTCACCAGGGACTTTGGACTTTATATCATTACTTTGTTCTTCATTTGTGAAATGAAGAAGATAGTGATCATATAACCAGTATGGAATGACATGTGTTAAAGTGCCTTTTTCTTCTTATTTCAAATTCCTTAAATTCAGGGACCATACTTTATTCTTTATATATGCCCCAACTATTAGCTCAGTACCTGATTAGCTCAGTACCTATGGGACTATTGTCTTCATTTCCTGAATACAAACTAAAATTTTTCAAACTTGGCAATACAAATTAATCTTCACATGGGACAAAGTGACTAGGCATTGTAGCCTTGCCTTTTGTTCCCTTGACATTCTCTTCCATAGGGGAAAATGGCTGTTAATTATGGCTGCAATGGCCTCGGCATTGTCAGAGGCCTCTGCTCTCTTTATCAAGGTGGCCTTGGTGTCTATCCATGACTTCCCTTGCCTGTTCTTGGCATGGCTGGAGATAAGCCAATGCGTTAAATAGACTTTACTAAATACTTAGGTGTAGTGAGAGAAAATGAAAGAAGAGAAAAGGAGGGGGAGAAGGAAGAGGTAAGGAGGGGGAGGGAGAGGGGGAGAGGAAGAAGAAAGAAGAGGAAGAGGAAAGAAACACTAAATCAAATAAGGATTTAAAACACTAGATAAAAGAAAGAGCCTAGCGATTGTCCTGCCCCGTGTAGAGGGCTCCATGCTAGCACCCACAGTCACAAGGTGCCCATTGAAACACATTTTTACAACCAAAATGCATTGTCAAAGAATATGACACACAGGTAAACACACAGACATGCACACAGCTGTCTTTTAATTCAAATTTAATATAATTTAAAGATTCATTCATTAACTAGGATCATTTCTGGACTATTTACCAGGTAAAAAAGGATCAGTGTCTCAGAAACTCCGAATTTTAAAGGGGTTCTAAGCTTCAGAAAAACAAAACATCTACTTGTTTGAGTTTGATGTTAATAACATGATCCATATTATACAATTTGGTCAAATAAGTTAACACATAAAGTAAGCTGAGGAGTTGCGGTTTATGATTTTCTGTGGTCTCAAAACATGTGCCTGTTTTCCAGCTTAAGTAAACTTTAAATAGTAGGGAAAGAGAGAAGCTCTTAAAGAATTTTTTTAGGGTTCTATAAAGTTCAAATATTTCTTATAAGTTATAACATAAAGCTCAATTAAAGAAATTGTTTTTGTCCTCGGGGAAACATTTATTTTTCCTTACCCGTTTTCTTATTTAATTACCTAATATTTTAATAGAGATAGTCTTAAAACTCAGGAAGTGAAACAAAATAGAAAAGATACATTAAAAGCTCTTGTGGTATGAATGACCTCAGGCACAGATCAAAAACATGACAGCCATTATTATTATAGGAGAGCAAAATAGGGGCTTCCTAATCAAATTAATAAAGAAAAAGAAATAAACTTTACACTGCCAAGCAGATTAAGTATTATAAAACAAACTCACTTTCTAATATGAGTATAAAATGATATCACATCCACTTATGTACTACCTACCAGTAAGAAACAGTACAATCAGCTATCATCCAGAAAAAAATCCAAAATTCCATAGAGAAGCACTTGTCCTCTCAATTCATTTAAAGTGTTCAGTATACATTACATTTTTTGAATAATAGCAAGTATTTAATCAGTCCAAATGGCAACTCCCTAAGGATACAACCATTTCTGATCCACTTTCAAGCAAACATTCTAGTTTCAAGATTCTTTGCCTATAGAACAGCTGTGAGCAAAGAATAATGGCATCCAAGCATTCTAAGGCATACCATTCCCTATATATTAATGCATTCAACATACATATCTTGTAAACGCATGTCACGTACCAGTCTTAATGGTGTGAAAGTTATTTCCTGCCTCTGTGGAGCTTACTAAATAACAAAGAATGGTTAAACTAGTAATATAATATAAGGCGGTAAGAACTATAATTACAGTTACATTATTCTATAAAAATATATGGCAAAAGCAACTACAGGTGCCGTGGGATCTGTGGGTGTGGAAGGGAACAGACTCCAAGGAAGTGATCTGAAAGCTGATATGTGGCTTTTTCTTACCCCTACCTCCCTGTTTTCTCCTCTATTTCTTTTTCCTCTTTCTTATCATCTTCCAAATATCTTCTTTTTTTTTTCTTGCTCCAACCTACCTGATATTAGTTCCTTTACTATTTCTGCAGTTGAAATTGACATAGGATTTGAGCAATATGTCCTCTTTATAACGAAAACTCAATTCAAATCCAAATTCATTTACATAAAACCACAAAGAAACCTACAACCTTGTGGAGTCAATGAGTATTGAACTTGTAGTCAGAAGATCTGGATTCTGATCCTGATCTGATTCTGATTGCTGTGTGGCTGAGGACAAATGGCATCTTGGAATCTCAGTTTTCATCTTGAAAATGAACCTATTTTGCAGGGGTGTTGAAAAGAGAAAAGTAGGGAAAATGATATATAAAATTCAGAGTCAAACAAAAGGGAATAATATCATCAAAGGAACAAATAAACTGAAAATTTGATTCAATCAGGAGATGTTTTAGGAGACTATTTTTGAAATACATGAAAATTTATACTGCAATTGAGTCCTCTACAAAAATCAATTAAATTGGGTTTGAGATAGTTGGGGATATATTTTGCAGAAGTTTATTTTGATTCTAATGACTTTTGTTATGAAATGTAAGTATGTGATCATGATTCATAGAGATTGAAGAATTTAAAAAAAAAAAACTATGTTCATCATATATCCTACTCTTTCCGCTTATATAGTTTTTTGTTTTGTTTTGTTTTTCATGATAAAATGAAAGCTTCCTACCATGTGAATCCTGAAAGCTATCATAAGAATGGATTGGACTTATTTAATTGTTCAAAATACTCAGACATGGATTTACATTATTACCCACATTTTTATTTTTGAACATCTAAAGAATACTGAGCAGTCTACAATTTATTTTCCATGTTTTGTTTTGTTTTGAGGACATTACAGAGTCCTCAAAAAAACTTAATGGTAGCTCGAAGGAAAGCGAATATATAGAGAGTGAATTACCTTGGCCCATGCATTTGTAATAGAACTTCATCCAGGACCTAGAGTGATAACCCACTCTTTTCTTGTAGTATTTCCAGACAGTGAGTCACCTTTTAGCAGAAACTTTTGTAAGAGTATATTTTAAACCATATGTGTGTATTTTATAAAAGGATTTTGTCTATTTTCTTGTAGGATAATTTTTAATTTCCCTTTCCTTGCACAAAGCAATGTTCAATTCAAGGCATTTCAGAAAAACTATCTACTTCTATTTTGGTTGTTGCCTGATTCAGTCACTCTTTGAACAAATATTTATTTAGGAACTAGGTAACCTTTCGAGGGTTATTTCATTTAACTCTCACGACAACACTATGAGGTACACATTTTCTCCCATTTTAAGGATAAAAGTACCTGGATAGAGACAAACCAAGTAAAATTCTATCAAAAGCATACATACAAAGGTTTTGCATCATCCATGTTGTGGGGACAGAGTCCCAGAGAACAGTTTCCAGGCTCTCGGCCTCACGTGGAAAGGTGCTGGCTCGGGTAGTAGATGGCAATCAGCTGTGACTAGTTGGCCATCAGTTGTTACCAGTTGGCCATTGGCCACTGGTGTGGCTGCCATGGCTGGGCTAGCAGGGGCAGATTGCAATTAGCAAGTGAGGTGGGTTGGCAGAGAAGCAGACTGAAGGTTGCGGATCGTGTGGCTCCTGCTTCCTGTGTCTCCAACCCAGCCGCCAGCAAGAATATAGTGGTATGACTCCCCTATCTATGGCTCCCTGGGTGTTCCTTTTTGGCCTCACCATATCCTGCGTTCTTGTGTGGGAAGCAGAACTAGAGACACTGCATGACAGGCTTTGTGTCATCCATGTCTTCATGGAATTAGTTGCTCCTCTAAGCACACTGGGTAGTAGACATCAAAACCTGTTTGGAACTGTTTTTCAGTGGCACCCCACTCATTGTGTTTTGACTGAGGTTGCTTAGTTAGATTTCCAACTCTACTACCAGTGCTGTTATAACCCGCGAAGAGAAAATAGGAATCACCTTACTCACATCTAGAGGATTTGCCACCTAGTGGTAAAGATCAGCAAAATGTTTTGTTTTCTATTTAAGACAACTTTCTTTAAATTGTATCTTTATTAGCTCTAGATAGAGGTCCCAGCTTTACACAGCAACTTCCAATGATCCGGGCAGACATATTTTCATGATAATAAGTTACTATGCAGAATTTCTAAGGGTGACAAGAAAGCTCTTTGGCTCTCCCTTCATTGAGGAAAGGACAAAAGTGCACCTCTTAATCAAATGCCGCTGCCTTTGGGGAAAAGCATAATGCTCTGGTTGCAACAAAAACCATGCAGACACAACCTGCAAAGAAACAATGCAAAGAGTTCAGTAGACTAAATTAGAATTTGGGTGCTTAACGATTCATAAAGTATCTGCTCTTTTGTTTCTCCAGTTTTCAAAAAGGGTATTGGCAAATATTTTACTCCTGGGTTTCCTGCTCTTTTAACTTTAAAATACAAATTTCAGTATTTCCAAGTGAACAAGTGACAAATGTAAAGTGTTTTGGAATTTTCAGAGGAACAGTATTTTTGCAGACACTGCAGTTTGCCAGAAATTCCAAAGTTGAAATCTGAAGAAGTATGAGACTTCAATTAAATGACCAGGCAAGAAGCATATCATTTCTAAGTCTTGTGTAGGTATATACATATTTTTTTTATTTTACGCCACAATTGCAGTGAATTTTGCCACTGCAAGATTCATAATATTGAGATTTGGGGCCAGGGTGAGATTTTGCTTTAGCGTGGAATGAATTAAGGCTCTCATGCTCAGATAAAACGCACACAGTCAAGAGCTCCATGACTATCTGTGAGACAGATGGGAAGTCCTGATGCACACCAGGCAACTGTTCTTCGGCAAAGAAAACAAAAACCCAGGTGCAGAATGTATTGGAACAGTGCAGATGGGCCTTCAAGGATGTTCACTGTTTACAAGAAAAAGGAACAGAGCTCTGATCATTGAGTGACCACTCTTCCTGGGGATCTATTTCCCCCAGCTGGTCTCAAGCAGAATATCCTTCCAAAGGCCCAAGCAGCAGCTGTCAATGACCTCTGCCCCTTCAAAGGGAGAGGCTGGGTGGCCGCTTTCACCCTGTCAAGATGTGCTAATTACTTGAATGCTGAGAATCAGAGCCTGCATACAAGAACAGTATTTCTATAGCCTGTCTGCCTCCCACACATCTTTCTCTTGTCTATTTAAGGAAAACAATTTACATCTGTTTCTATCCAGATTACTGGCAACTTTTTCATCCAGTTGTAGGTTATCAGCTCCTAATTATGTCTGAAATATGCTATTATTTTGGGATTTGAAAGCCAACTACTACAGGAAGATGTATTTGGAAGAAGAGGAGGATCCTCTTGATATCTACCCTATGCCAGGTTCGTGTCCATCATTTATAGTCATGGCTCCATCCGATCATCATAATATTCCCTAGAAGAGAATATTATTGTTCACACTTGGCAGACAAGGAAATTGAGGCTAGAGGAGATTGATACTCCAGGACACTCTCATCTCTCCTCTCCCCATTTCATCTCTTGCATTACTTGATTACTCTTTCTAAAATGTATTTCTGATTATTTCACACTCCAGAGTTCCTTCCTTGTCTAGTCAATGAAGTACAAACTCCTCTGTCTGCCTCTGAAGATGTAGTCTCAGCCTGTAGTCTCAACCATAGCTCAACTCCTCAGCTGGCACAAATCTCTCCAGCTATACTCTAGGTTTCTGTCCTTCCTCATGCAGTTTAGACTTCTCAGACGCATCTATTTTACCCTTGATCCTCACCCTTATCCCAGGAAAATCCTACCAGATTTTGCAGATCAACACAAAGGTTATCTCCCTCATGAAACTTTTTCCTGCCTTTGATATGTGTTAAACCCATTATAACTCTTATTATGTTAAACTTTTAACACTTATCACAGTCTAGTAAAGATGATGTTGAAGTATCTATGTGCACACTTAAAATCATCACCAAAATAAAATATTATAGTGACACTATTATGCACCATGTAAGGAGAGTTAGAGACAAGAGGCAAATTTTCTGCTGCGCTGTGTTGGAAGAGAGAAAGACAGAGGAAAGAGAACTGAGTTACATAATATCATAAACTAAGTATGGAGATAATATGAAATTGAAGTTTCCAAGTGAAAATCTATTGTCATTCGGTTTTATCTAGATGTGTTGAGATCAAAAGTTTTCAGAAACATATATTCTATAGGGATGGCTCAGATGAAGGAAAATTATTATTGCATTCCTAATTGAGAACCTATTCATCGTCTCATTTTATAGTATATAATCAGAGATGAACTAATAAATGTTTAATAATAGGCTCTCTGAAAAAGGGGGGGGCGGGGGTCTTGTCTGTAGTCTTTACCAATTTCTTTAGTGTAAATATTTCCAGTACTAATACTTCAATTTCAAGCTACTAATGTGACATCGCTCATCATGGAGTTAGAAGAGATGGTCACTCCAGGCTCTTACAAGCTGATAAAAGCCCCCTGCAGCACAACACTCCAAAAGCCAGTTATTAACCCTATTTAAGCAGATGAGGAAACTGAGAAGTCAGAGAAGTTTTCTAACTTGGGAAAGGTCACATTGTAAGTATAAGGAAGAGACGTGTTTTTAGTCTGAAAGTAAGATTACAAATTCTACTCTGTCTGCTAGAGAACACTATCTGGACAGCGTCAAGTGACTGAATTAAGGAAATTGAACACAGACACTCCTTAGTCTCCTGATGCTTCTACCAGGAGTAGGGAAGCAGAGCACAAAGGAATAGTCCCATGGTGGGTGTGTCTTCAATAAAGTATTTCACAGGGGAGACCTGTATGGTAGCATCTAGTGATGATTCTCAGGAAGATAGAGGTGAGCAGAAGAGAGCTTTAGCTTTTACACTGATCTTCCCTCTACTTACCCAAGTGTTTCACCTTCATAGAAACCCACTTTTAGCCCTTAACCTAGTCACACAATGAATTTCTCCTTGGGGTGTAGTTTTTCTCCCTCATCCCCCCCTTCTTTCTTTCCTTCCTTCTTTCCTTCCTTCTTTCTTTCCTTCCTTCCTTCCTTCCATCCTTCCTTCCTTGCTTCCTTCCTATTTTCCTTCTTTCCTCCCTTCCTTCATCCTTCCTGCCCTTCACCCTCATTTCTTTCTTTCTCCTAATACTATTTTATTGTTGTTCTTTAGTTATGAAGGGTCTGAAATAATACATGACACTGTTTCCCAATGTGTATCACACATAAATTATCCTGAATCATCAAGAAAGTAGTTTGGTCAAATAGATTATTAAAAAGTAGTCACAGAGTCAGGATCTGTTAATAGGGTGAACATATGTGTGTTGTGAGGGTCAGATAGATTTACCCAGAAGTATATAAAACACTCCCATTAAAAGTTTGGAGTGAAAAACTAATTTCTGGTGTATCAAGCTGAATTTTAGTTCTTCTCAGTAGGTACAAAACAAGGGTAAGGTCTAAATGTTTATGCATATAACACCCAGATCCCAATATCTCCCTGAGAAAAAAGATTATAGTACTATAAGGAATGGACACAGCACACTTCCTTTTATTTCCATAATGAACTTGCCTGAACACTGTTTAACACTAAAATGAATTTCCAACTTAGCCTTTAAAATAAAAAGACCAATTCTGTGATAGTTGACATTGCCCATCAAGTAAAATACAAAACAACCCATGACAAAAAGAAGCATACCAGTGAAATCAAATGAGGCTTTTAAAAAGTCACGTACTCAGGAATACTTTGAACCCCTTGCTTTTTGTCTAAGGGGAGAACTAGCCCCCTCTCCCACCCACCAGCACCCTCTTCCCATCTCCCATTTGTCAAGCCATTTGTCAGCACACAGCAGTATCCAAAGTGCCTGGACTTTGTCAGATTTTCATCTGGGAAGCGAAGAAAGCTGTCTAAAGTCGCTCGCACAGCCACCTCCTTACAATGAACAGAACCCAACCTACATGAAACTTGCCACTCCTGAACCACATTCATGATACAGAGCCCTCTGACTAGCTGTTACATGTCTGGCTAGAGCACCACTAAGAAAATGGAACATCAGGGACAAGAAACAGGACGTGAGACCTGTCCCTGAGGGTCTCCAGGCCTCAGTTTCTTCATCTTTACAATAGACAGGATCCGGGCCAGATGAGTTAAGGTCATTTCTAACATAAAATCACTATAACATACATAAAAGCTTCACCAGGCTGTGATTTACTTTTTTAACTGCATCCATAAGACTACAAGATTCTACAAGTAAAAAGAAAATAGTATTTTCACTTTTGAGCTGTGTGCCCTAAACAGCCAAAGTGTGTGTGCTTTGGAACTTTGCTTGATCATCTTGGAAATTCTGAAACAAAGGTTATATAAGTGAAAGATCTCAGGAAAGGATGCCACCTGCCTATGTAGGAGAGAAGGGGTTTGATTTCCATTTCGCACCCACTGTGGGTTAGATGCTTGAAATAAGGACACAGAAAAGCCAGGTCTTTTGAAGGCGGTAGCATCTTGGTGGACTGACTATATTCTGTGGTCTAGTTTTGAGCATTCATGGTTTGCAGCATAAATATATGCCTCACTTGGAGATGAATAGATCCCAGGAGCCTACGTCACATTGACGAGGTAGTAACTACCACATAAGGACCACGCTGGTTACTTTCCCTACACTGTGTATTGTAGACTCACTCGAGCTTCATGAGGATATGGAAGTTCAGAAACATAGAGTAACTTGCCCCCAAATACACAGATTTTAGAAAAAACAATAGAAATTGGTTTCAAACCCAGGTCTCTCTAATTATAAAGTTAATTTCCCCCCAATATCCCAGTACAAAGTGTGGTCTGAAAACTACCTGCATCAGAATTGCTTGGGGTATCTGTTAAAAACAATGTAGGTTCCTGGACCCCAGGCCAGATGTGTGTGTGTGTGGTGGGGCAAAGGAGGTAGGAATCTAGATTGTTTTTAAAACAAGTTTCTCAAGTGATTGTTTTACACACTCAAATTTACACATGGCACAACACCATATGTCCTTTGAAGTAAAACTCAAAAGAACCTGATATGACCCAAAATGCAATTATAGAAAGCCTTGTAATAAGAAATATAGATGCCAACAACATTGTAATATGCAGGTTGTCTGGCCAGTCTGTTCTTTCCCCCGCACATGAGAAACTCAACTCCCCTCAGAAGGGGACTGGTGAGAGAGCATGGAGTAACTTCAAAGGGGTTTGGATTCATCGAGAGGGACATCATCATGTCTGTCTCCGCAATGGGCCTAAACCTGACAGGAGAACCAGTTGGCACAGCACCTCTATGTCAGCCAGCTCTAATTTTGCACTGATCAATTCATGTGCTTTGCCTCCTTTGGCTGATTCCAATCTCTCACTGACATACTTTTCATCATTCAGGGTGCAGTAGCATTGACTAGACTATGGTTCTTGTTTTCAGCTTCTGAAGAAACAGCTTAGATACCTCAGTTAGAATGGGGCACTTTCCTGATTGCTTACCTGCAAACTAGTTCTTCAGAAGGAAATAGTTTTGCAGGTAATTTAAATAGCTGGCACTTATATGCACTATCCTAAGAAGCTGACTTGTGTTATCTTAGTTAACCTTCACAACAGGCCTATGAAGGAAGTACTGCTAATTGCCCTCATTTTGCAGATGCAGAAACTGAGACACAAATGGGTTAGGTCAATTTCCAAGAGTCATACAGCTGTAAGCAGCAGAGCTGGGATTTGGACACTGTAGCGGAGCCCCTGTTCACATTCTTATCTACCCTGCTATAATGCTTTTAAGAATTTTTTATACGCTGTTTTTGTGAGTGTTATTGTTGGATGGTGACAAACCATCTACATTCAAGTGACATTTTAAAGGAAAGATTGTGAACGTGACAGTTAAAGATATGGCTGACACAACATTGTATTTATCACACACACAGGAGAATGACCTGAAAAAACAAAATTATCTTTATAATATCCATTTGTCATATTTCCATAAGCATAGCACCCATCCCCATTCAGTGGTTATCTTAAAATTACATAACGTAGTATAAACGTGTGACCACTATGCTGTGCACCTGAAACTAATATAAAGCACATTTAATGTCAACTGCAATTGAAAAAAAAAAAGTTAAATAAAGCAATTGCCCCAAAAAGAAGATTACATAATTAAATTCTACACATAAATTGTCACTGGGAATATCAAGCCAACTGGATAAAAGAGTGTGATGTAAATATATCACTTCTCTCCTCCTATGTCATCCCTCCTATGAGTGTCTGGATGTTTTTACTGATGAATTATTTCAGAATCACCAAAACTTAAGTTAATTTAGACTTCTTACTTCATAACACTACCCCTACAGTGATGCTGAAGGCGCCTTCCAAGTAAACTGAACTGATTATACTTTTTGCAATTATTTTTAAAAGACTCCTTTGAAGATCAGTGACATCAGAAAGTGAGATCTGCAGGAATGGTAACAGGCCAGATATAAGCTCTGTTTCTACTGTTTCTTCTCTTTTGTGTGAAGACCTGATTTATAAAACGTAACTGAAATTCCCACTCTGTACTCACCAATATTGCTGCTGGGTCTGTCAGATAGAGACAGGGTTATTTGAATTTTCCAAAGAAGTGATTTAGGAAGCTGTAATCTCTACTGGAGTTTGGAACTGCACAATGTTTCTTCTTGAAATGTTTGTCTTATTTTTATAAACAATGGAGCTAAAATTTCTCTCCCTGTTTTTGCCCCTCGTATTGCTTTGATTGTATGTTTGGTTGCTAAATAGCAACCAGTGTACAATATTTCATTTTAAAGAAAACCTCAGCAAACTTATCCCAATTGAACAGGCAAAACATACTATAATGCTGTATTAAGACTCAATTAAAGTTAATTATAAATAATACAAAGACCATTTTAGATGTCCTGCTCTACCAGGGAAGTCAAGCGTTCAATTGGTTCATGTGTTACCGAGATTAAATATTACAACCAGGTAAACAAAAGATTAAATGATTCAATTCTTAGCGAATGACTAGATGGACACCAAGAGCCCTTGAAAAGAATATCAAATAGTTTCTCACAGAGGAAGAATATCAAGTATGCATCTGATTCACACGGTCTATGGTTAACACCTTGATGAGCATGGATTCAATACCAAGTCTCCCAAGGTTTTCCAAGATAACCCTGATTACAAACATCCTGCCCTGTTGACCCTAGGCAATTATTGAGTATTTCTTATGTGCCATACAAAGTATATTACTATTTGTCAGACTATGTGTCTTAATTGTTTGTTTGGAAAATATGATCCGAATAGGCTTTTACTTCCTCTACCATCAGTGGGCTTTATGAGGATGGCCTTTCAAAGTGTATCTGATAGAATTACTTGGGCTTGAAGGAATTAATTTCAAGAGTTCATGTTTCTGGTGGCTCAGGAGATTGGAGCTCCGTGCTCCTAACATCGAAGGCTGCCGGTTCAATTCCCACATAGGCCAGTGGGCTCTCAACCACAAGGTTGCCGGTTCGAATCCTGCAAGAGATGGTGGGCTGTGCCCCCTGCAACTAGCGATGGCAACTGGACCTGGAGCTGAGCTGCGCCCTCCACAACTAAGATTGAAAGGACAACAACTTGAAGCTGAACTGCACCCTCCACAACTAAGATTTGAAAGGACAACAACTTGACTTGGAAAAAAGTCCTGGAAGTACACACTGTTCCCCAATAAAGTCCTGTTCCCCTTCCCCAATAAAATCTTAAAAAAAAAAAAAAAAAAAGAGTTCATGTGAAACCAGATGGGGTTCATAATACAACCCCTACTATGTGAACTAGGGAATGTAATGCACCCCCATGGTACCTTAGTTTCCTCATCTGCAAAACAAATCATAATAATGCATATTCTATTGGGTTGTTAAGATAATTTAATAAGACAATAAATGTAAAGTTCTTAGAATAGTCCTTAGCACATACTAACTTCTCAATAAAAGTTAACATGGCATTTTATCTAACTATTAATCAATTTAATTGACCATTGGATGAAGCCAATACAGAGATATTGCCATTTTACCTCAAAAACAGCTCTGTTAAATAAGAAGGGTACACAATATGTACTAGAGCTATGAATTTGTTGATATAATTTAACCCATTCCTAGAAAATTGTCTAACCTTCTACCTGGCTTATGTATTTATAATATATAACTACTGTATTGTTGTATAAGTACTTTTACAATGTGAAAAAATATTATTGTCAACTTCTTAGTGCCAATATTTTATTACTTTAATTGCTCACTAAAGGAAAACCCTTCAGGATGACAGTATTACATCATCCTCATTATCTGTCTCCATAACTTTTCAAATGAATGAAACTACCTGTTACATCAAGACCAAATTATTTCAAGTATTGCATAAAAGATGTATTTGTTTGCTCTTCTCTTTTTTTTGGTTTGTCTATTATTAAGTATTGATACATTTTTTTTAATCAGGTATTTGATTTTCAATTCTAATAAGAGATTGGCAAGTGAAATATCTAGATGGCATTTTTTTTTAACTTGGGATAGGAAATATTTAAAAATGACTCCTTTTTTTTTCCCCAAAAAAAGACAACCTAAATAGAAGGAATAACCTAAAAAATGTATATAAGCAGGATGAATCTGAGTTCAACAAATAAGAATCCATTAATTCTTGAAAAGTAAATGTTATAATAGTACAAAGTCCTAATGATGATTGCAGAAAACAAGTTCTCATGGATCCACTATGGGAAGGATGGATGGCATAACATGTAACAATCAATTGCACAGTGCTGAAGTTGAGTCAAAACATCAAGAGGGGGTGGAAAGAAAGGTTTATTAAGACTTCTGAGAACAACTTTAAATCACACCATCTAACATATTCACATGCAATATGCAATCAACACTAAGACTCACTCATAGTAGAAATTCAAGAAATGTTAGCTGGATGAATGAATAAATGATTGAGTTTGATCCTTGTTTATAGAGGATAGAAAATGCAGAATAATGTGTGTGTGTGTGTTATTTGTTGTTGTTTTTTTGTTTTGTTTTGTTTTGTTTTTTGTCAGAATGGCAATCAATTGACTTACCTCTCTAAACCTCAATTTCCTCTTCAGGAAAATGGATATAGTAATAATATTATAATTTAATAATCTTTCCTACCCCAAAGGGCTATTGTGAATTTCAAATGAGAGTACTCTGGAATTTACAAATGCTATACACAATTAAATAATTTTTATTTCACTTCCTTGAAAAAAACGAAAAGCCACCGGTGTATTTCCACAGATTTTGTCCCTCTCAATAGACCTTTACATATCTAGAGGTGCAGAGTTAAAGTTAAGGGTAAAATGAAAAAGAGTAATGAGCATCATTACAGAAGAAAATTGTAGTCTTTGATCGATCATCTTTCTCTGAGATGGTTTAGAGGGATTGTCTGTTTAAGGTGTGAAATGAGAGAAGGAGGTCCTCATTGTTTTCTTCTGTAAGTCAAGCACTGGATGCTTTATATAGAACAAAGTGTGGTGTGTCCCTGAGGAAAAAGGTGAGAGATGGCAGTTACAACCATAAGTTGAAGAACAGTCATCACAGGTTCAAAGTGTGAAAAGCACAATTAGTCAAGCATGGCTATTTTAAGCTTCACTTGCACTCATAACATGTGAGAAATGTAGCCCCTCCATCCCAACCCTTCTGAAGGCAGAGAGGAGGGGACAGATTAGAAAGAAGAACCAGAGTTTCCCCATGTTAAAATATTAATTATTTGTGGGTGGCACTTTTTAAACAAAGCCAGGAGTTACTATTGAAATGCAAATGTGTTTATTGCCCTGAAGGAGATGTTGTAAAAAAAAAAAAAATAGACAATACCCAGAGCTGGAAATTGCCCCCTGGGCCAAGGGCAGATGTTGGGCAAGAGCACAAATTTGCGGAGTGGACAGGAAGAAGGGAGGAGGGGCAGGGGAAAAAAGGGGCCAGAACGAAGTAGAAAAGGCCAGCATGAATATCCCTCTATAGCAGATTAAAAACTCACAGTAGAACCCAGCCTTTGTCACAATACAAGAAAGTATTGGCAAGATTTAATGGGTAGAGTGCCCAATTAGTGAGGATTGAAAGACTCTTCCTAATAGAAGTAAATATGGTAAAGCTGATCTATACAGCCTTAATGATGTGAAATGATACTGCATCTGGTAAGATAAGGATCAGATAGATATCCCTTCTTCATGTAGTCAAAGTTGGCTTAAAAATGAGTCAGCATTAGAAAACCTAAATACAGAGCAGAAAAAGCTGAATTTGTGTGAGAGATTTCCCACTAACATTTTTTACCCACTGAATTGTGGTAGGAGAGAAAACTGAAGAATTACTAAGACTAGATCAGGAAGAAAAAGGAAAAAGCCAAGTAATAAACTTCAGTTTTATTTTCACTTCCCCACTTTAAGTCATACTAGACTATTGTATGAATAAAAACAACAGCATATCTATGTGGACATATACAAAATCATCCATGAATCATTGCTATTTCTGGTTAATTTACTATATAAAGGATAGTATTAAGGAACCTTGAATATGCATAGGTTGTTTAGGAAGCAGAGCTAGAACTAAATTTCTACTTTCATGTCTACTATAAACTCAAATGCCTTTGTATGTACATGGATATGAAATGACATAGAACTATATTTTCATTTAGTAGATAAATTCAAGTCAAGGAAAGGCAGAATCAATTTACACAGCAGAAAGATAATGTATTCGCTATGCCAAATGGATGGATGGGAAGAAGGATCAAAAATTTGAAAAGTTAGGAAACTTTTCATGTGGTTACTGGATTTTACGTAGTTCTAAATACATAGAAATGTGAATTAGAGTGGTATCAATGGGAATATTTTTTAAAGGATTGGATCTTTGCTAGAAACTGGCCAAAGCTGGAAACAATCAGACAGAGGATAGAAGAGGAAGGGAAGACTACAAAATGATGCGAAGTTTTTAGTTAAGAAAGTCCACATGATAGAGAATAATTTCCAAATAAATGACGTAGTTCATTCTAAAACACCACAGAAAACCGAGAAATCAGTAAGTTTTCCTCAAATTGGTGGCAACTGATAAGACACGTCAGAATGCTCACAGCTCTCTTCAGGCTATAGGGTCAAGAGTGGTTCTTAGACTTCTGTGTTACTTATCTGAAATTCATCAGTAAGATCCTTAATGTTAACATATACTGCATTAGTGTTAACAGTTTGTTTTACAATTGATGGAGATATCCTTCATTATGCCAAAAAAAAGGTAAGTGTTGGAGGAAAAAAAAAACACATTTGAGAATGTCCCCTTATTTAGTCTTAAGTACCTAGACTTGCCGGTTTACCTCCTTTCACAGACCAGAAGATCTTGTCAGAGCACATTAGATCTCAAGGATCTCAAATTTAAGGTTAGTGGGTAAATATTAAGGGTAAAGTGTAAAGAATATTGTATCAGAAAGAACAATTGTTTTTCTAACCTTGTTCTGCCAATTACTAGTTATGTGACTTGAATAAGAAAAGACAATATGCTATAGCTAAATACACACACACACACACACACACACACAACTGGAAACTTGGGTGGCATTCATTCATTTATTCAAGAAGCTTTATTGAACATCCTCTTTGTGCTAGACACTGTTCACGACCCTGTGGGGATGACAGAGAAGAAACATAAGGTACTAATAGTGAAACACAAGACAACACAGTGCGATGAAAGTGCTACCAAAGAAGGCAGGAAAGCTCCCCATGGCTATGGAGACTTTGCGAAGGGAGTAAATCTGAACTCTCTCAAGGGTTGAGTAGGAGCTTGCCACATGTACCCACTGAGGTTGACTTTCCTTGTGGAGAGAACTGACAAGTTATCAGCAAATTAAAACCCATTGAATTGACCTTTAAATGTTATATTTTGAAACCAGTCTTGTAAATCTTAATCTTAAAAGTATTTCTTTCCAGAATACATATTCTTTTGAGAAGAGGTTAAAAGAGTAAGAGGAAGTGAAGAAGTTACCCTCTATGGAAGAAATTACTAAGACATTTTATGAAAGCCTCAAGCAGAATTAAGAAGAGTTGCATTTCCATATTATATGAGTAACACAGACAAAGGACATTTTAAATTAGTGTCTTATTAATTCAATACTTTTACAAAGTGCATGAGTTCTGACAGGTTTTTTCAATATGTTTCATTCTTTTTCATTCTACTGAAAGACCTTAAAAACTTTAATTAAAACACACACACACAAACACACACACACACACACACACACACAATATTCTGTTCCATTGTATGAGCATTTAGAAGCTTCCTGATTTTTTTTTTTTTAATCAATGTTTCACTCTTTGATTGGGAGACTTGGAGCAACAAGAGTTTGTCTTTTGAAATGGCAATTGCTTGATTCTATTCCACAATTGTATGTATCTACACATGAGGATTCACTGCCGATCTAATAAGCAACAATTTTTGCTATATATTTTCCAATTATAACATTCCAAAAATGTTTTCTGTTGTCTCTTTGAGGTATAGGTTATAATGTGTTTTTTAAGGGACTTTTTAGAAATGATGTATTGGAACAACATAGTAAAATTTGCACTAAATGATCTCTAAATTAGAATGAAGCGATACAGCCTATTGAAAGAGAAAAAAAATCATGCTATAATTTGTTGAGTTTCTACTTTGTGCCAAGCATAATACATTATCTTACTTAATCTATATAATACTCTTAAGGAATAGAGTCAGCTCTTGTTACTCACAGAAGCTAGTTTATGTAAAGTCACTATAAACACTGTATTAACAGAGACTGAACCATTGCTCCTGGCGTAATACAAGGTTAAGTTCCTGTGAGTCTTGTTTCTCATCCCTTAGCCCTTTCTCTTACCTATAAAACATAGTAAACCCTAAACACTCACTTTTATAAAACAGCAAATCAGAGGAATTAAATTTAAACCTAAGTGGAATCTAACTAGAAGGACAAACATAATAAAGTGGGCTCAGTCATGGTGACCAGAGCGTTAGGCATGTAGTGTGTGCCTGATGACGAAAGCACACTGAATTAGCAGGTTGCCTGAAGGAATTGAGTTCTGAGCCAGACCTTGACCACTCAAGGAACATAGATTACAAGACAGAATGAAAAAAAGTGTTTCAGAATTTAAATCATTTATTCATGGATTCAACAACTCTTTATTGAACGGCTACCATAAACCAGATGCTTTTCATAGTATTGAGGCTATAACTGTCCTCAGAGTTATAGAGTTTACTCAGAGGGTAGGCCATCAGTGGCAAAATGATTGGATGTATTGAGTTTATGGAAATGAAGTGTACGGACGATAGAAGCCCTGAAATTCTGAACTGAGGAGTTCAAATGTTAATATGTTGGGTCCTGGACAGTCACTGTAGATTCCTGAAGCCTGAAATGACCAGGCTATCCTTGGTTGTTCTTGTTCCATTTGTGACAGTGTAAAGAGAACAAGCAACTGTTCTAAACTGGCATAAATATGCGTGCAGCCTGCCCTTGCAGGGTAGGATAACAGTAATGATTGTAGAAATGAAAAGGAAGGCCTTTCCACTTTTTCACAAGATTAAAAAAAAAATCCTACCTAGACTGACTTTGAGCAGGGCTCAGCTACGCATTCGGATATTACTCTCTGATAAGAAATACCATAAAACACCTGTGTTAGGTAATAAAAGCCAACAGCATCTCCTCTATATCAGAACTCAATCTATATTTATCAATATTTAGTAGGACTTCTACCAGGGCCTGGTAAAACCATACAAATACTGTGTTTCCCTGAAAATAAGACCTAGCCAGACCATCAACTCTAATGCGTCTTTTGGAGCAAAAATTAATATAAGACCTGGTCTTATTTTAACATAATATAAGACCAGGTCTTTATAAAATAATATGATATAATATAATATAGTATAGTATAGTATAGTATAGTATAGTATAGTATAGTATAGTATAATATAATATATAACATAATATAATACTGGATCTTCTATTAATTTTTGCTCCAAAAGACGCATTAGAGCTAATGGTCTGGCTGGGTCTTATTTTCGGTAAAACATGGTAGGTCCACCTCTCTGCAGAACTAGAGATAAGTACTTATACAGAATATTATTATTATTATGCTATTTAGACCACCTTTACAATCCTGTAATAAAACCAGTAATAACACTTTGTACTTATGAACTGACTCAATCGCAAATGTTTTATAGACCATAAATTCTTCCAACACCCTACATGAGATAAAGAATAATTACTCTCCCCAATTAACAGGTAAACTAGAAACTAGCTTAGCTGAGTGACTTGCCCAAGGCCACTGAGGTGAGACAGAAGTCCACTTGTTCTGGAGACCTAAGCAGAACTGATCCTGGACCAGAAGGTGACGTAGGCACTCCTTTATCCCAACAACTGTTTCTACTTCCCCTTTTTCTCTCTATCAACTTCTGGCAACTCTCCTAAGTTCCCCTTAAGGTGTTAGGTGATACCAGTTGATAATGCTCAAGGTGTTAGCCTTCCCAGGGATATCTACCTTTTATTAGGGGGCTCTTGAAGGCTGGCTGAATTTCAAGAACCAAAGAAAGGAGCTCTTTGAATCCCTGATGGAGAGTTTGCTCCCTTCTCAGAGCTCACAAAGCGTGCAACCCAGCGGCTATTCACACCTGTACTCTGCCACCCCAGAGACCATCCCCAGAGAGAAACCTCCTCCCCTACGACATCGACCAGTACACTGAGGTTTTACTTTGTCTTAAGGACAGAGTGGGAACAAAAGGGTCATCTGAGTGTCCAAAACTACCTGACACCAGGAGCCATCTGGATCTGTCTGAGCCATCTCTGTGTTAGGCAGCTGGATCTCTGAAAACATTTTGTAACTCCATTCTTTGTAGTAAGTGAATTGTTTCTTGATATTTGCTGGGAACACAGACTGAACATTGACACCAGGTGAGATGTCTCTCACCCACAACAAACATTTTTCACAGCATTTCTGAGATGAACATTTAAGATCTCTTTCTACCTGATGCGGGGGGAAGTGGAACAATTTGAAACCATCAGGAAAATACGTGGTTGCCCATTGGCCTTTGCTGGAACTTACATATGATTTCCTGAACAAATGTCAAATACCAGTCTACTAAGTAGGATTCAAGAGGAGAGTGGGAACTAGGCACTCAGGGGCTGAGGTTTGCTGCATGGTCCCTTGCGTATCTTTTATGACAGGCATCATTCAAAAGATTTGGACAAGGCAGTCACACTTACATTATGTACAAGTGCTGAATGCACAGAGTACCATACTGAAAATGTTTTGTGGTTTTTTTTTCTTTTTCTCTCAATCCTTTCATTGCTGGAAAAGAAGTAGCACTGCCTTTCTCTAGCTAAAAAACACATTTCTGCTATCAACATGAAGTTCCTCTGTATATCTCTGTGGAGGCTGCGGAGACATGATAAACTATGCCCAGGTTAGAAACAAAGGAGGCATTCTTTTCATCTTTCTGCCATCTTAGGTGAGAGAGTTAGTCTATCACAGCTTCTACCTCAGCGTTCTTCTTCCAGTGTCTTTTATAAGGGTACTTACTGAATACCTACTGTAGGCAGTGTTCTGCCAGGTGGGTATGCATGATTCTTGGCCTTACAAAGCTACGTTTTAAATAGAGGGCCGATGTACCCAAATGCCCATTTCTATATGGTCAGTTAACTTCTCATACATTTGTGTATCAAATAAAAATGACCTCGAGTCATCCAAGAAGGCTTTATGAAAAAGAAAAATGAAATCTGAAGTTTGCTGCTCTACAAAGGATTAACAGTTTGGTTTGAGTAGTGTGTTGTATTATGAGGAAACTTGCACCACAGGGTTTTAAAGCAAGAACAACTGCCACAGGACAGCAACAGATTCCTTGAGGGTATTCCTTATCAGTTTTTTTGCATTCAAAAATATATACTGGACTAGCTACAAAGATAATCACAAATATCTTCTTGATTATTTGTACTTCCTCCAAAATATGTTTTTCAATAAATATGTGTTGCACACTTAATATAAATGTAGGGATTACAAAAATGGAAAAGCAGCAACCTTTTCTCTTGTGGAGATTAAGATGTGTCAGCTTCCATTCAGTTTTAATTCCTATCCAGCCAAATTCTATACAGCTCACCCAGAACTAACCAGATACTCCTGCTCTGTTTACAGCTCAGCAATAGTTACCATGATTGACAACATGGATACTTGAAATATTTATATAGTGTTTATGCAATCACTCTTCACTGCCCAGTTTAAAAAAAAAGAAAGAAAAAAAAACTGGTTTTCAGGGCCTGGCTCCTTGCCAGAGTTATCCAGATCTTAATTTTATAAGGCAAGAATTTACCCCAGAGTTCAAAAATTGAAAAAGAGGGTGGAGGAGTTGTTGGTGGTGATCATTTGTGGTCAAAGAAAGCTGTTTGCTTTTTCTGTGGGCAGATTTCCAGGGGCGGTATAAAATGACTTCCCTCAAGGAAGAAACGACAGAAAAACACCTGGAAATCCTGAAGCAAAAGTAAAGAATCAAATTAGTTCCCAGTGGTGATATTTATCATTTCTACACCCCGATCTGTCCATATTTTTAAAGCATCCGTCACCATACCTAAGCAACTTTAATTGATCCTGTTAAGGTTTTACATGGGTCATCTGAGCGCTACACCTGGAAATTTGCAGGGTGCAAAGGCAGATAGATGCTTGCAACCGTGCCAATGACTGTATCCCTGGCTTGCTGAGATGACGAATGAGATCACGTCCCTCCAGGGCTTTTCAGTTCCAGACACTGGAGGGTCAGTAACCTCTTCAGTCTACAGTCCCATTGCCAACCATCTCCTATATTGCATTTAGGGGCAGGGTTGGTAGGAAGGAAGAGGGACAAGAGGTAGGATTTTAAAAGCGAGAGAAGTGGAGCGAGGGGTCTGAGCCTGAGAGCAGCAGGAAGAGGAAGCTGCATGTATTAATATTTCAGCATACCCAGCTGATCTTTACCTATGGGGGCTTGGAGGCATGACAGTACTATAGAGATATGAATGGTTATGTTCACTGACGTGTGCATGGCACAATTGCTAGGGCATGAAATAATTTAAGTACCGTGCTTTTAGAAACGCAAGAAACAATTACGAAAGGGGTGAGATGGAAAAGGGAGGTGGATTCTAAGAAGAAAAGATTTGAAAATGTAACAACTTTTCCCAGGAGACAAGAATCAGACTCAATACCCTGCCATCCATGTACAGAAATGGCTAGATCCCAGAGAGAGAAATCTACTGGTAAAAAGGTCTTCAGCGGGCCTTAAAAATTTAAACACAAATCATAGAGGAAGGAAGGCACCTGAAGTGCCTGCAGGAAGAGACTGAGCAGGCCGGCAGGTAGTTCCACAGGCAGATCCTCCAGACCACAAGGGGCACACAATAGGAACAGCCCCGAGGAGACCCTCCAGTGACCAAATCACAAGGACTAAGCTGCCAGTGGAAGGAAAACCTTCAAGGTAGGCCTGCAAAATTTTTCACACTGTGCTTCAAGCATGACACTCTACTAAGGAGAAAAATATCCATTATTACAGATAAAATCCTTTGCAACATTTTTTTTGGGGGGGGTGGCAGGGAGAGGAGGTGTAGTTCTCATAGCACCATTATCAGTAGAATTTTTCAGTAAAGGTGGAATTGAAGAATATAAGGGAAAATATGACCAGGTATGTCAATTAGTTATAAAACATTAGTGGCAGGTTGTTCTGCTATGTTCATTATGTAGCAGTGTATAAAATGGCACAAAAAGGGTCCACTCTCTCTCACAATATTTCTTTATTTTTTAATTAAACAGAAAAAAATCAAAGTAATGTATGATTATCAAGATGTATTTAATACAAAGAAATATGTATGCCCGAGGCATAGAAAAAAAGGAGACTTCAGAAAATATAACCCAAGATGCTAATTTCAGTTTTGTTTGGGTCCTATGACTACGGGTGATGCAAAAATATATAAAATACAGTTCCTGCCCCCAAGGGGCTGATTAATTCTTATTACTATTCTTATTACTTATTATATTTGTTTAGTCATCTTTAATTTTCATATCATTAAAATTTTAAGGAATGTCTTAGTGGAAAGCAGTTGAAATGAATTCAGAAGTAAAAGGAAATAAGCAAAGGCTAAAATAAAATTATTTTGTGTTATAGGAAGATAATAATTTTTTGTTCTATATATTTATGTAAGAAAACAAACATGTTGGCGGGAGATATCTAATGTAACACCCCTTCATCTTATCCTTATTCAATTGGATTTAGCTATGAAAATGTTTGTTAAGCATGTAACGATGTGTAAGGAAATTAGGGGAAGGCAGCGGGGGTAAACGGAGAATAACTATTGCTGCCTTCTAGGTCCTTGCGTCCACTAAGAAGTCAAATCAGGGTACTGTCACTTCCAGCTCTACCCAACCCCAACTGTATGCCTTGGATTTGTGTCTGACTTTCCTATTTAGGACAGAGAACACAACGAAGCCTTTGGATAAAACTCTCTGAATGACTGATTATTTTCAATGTAAATCATTAAGAACGTGGGAGAGCCTCAGTCACTGGACAGTGCTCAGCAGGTTCTCCTTTCCATTTTTTTTCCTATTGTCTGGAATATTTTCCTTCCAGACTTTCTCTTGGCTGTCTTTCCCATCACTCAGGTCTCAGTACAAAGGCTGGATCCTCCGAGAGGCCCCTCTTGACCACCTCACCATCCTGGAACACCCACCGTGTCCTCCCAACCTCCCTCCACACACGTACTCACTATTTTTCATCCTCTTACTTGGTTTTATTGTCTTCGTGGTACTTTTTGTTTGGGTTTAGTGTCCATTTCTCTTGGAATATAAGCTCCATGAGGGTAGGGATTTCAGAGTTATTTTCTATGGCTAGATACCCAGCTTCTAGAATAACGCATAGATCACAATATGCATGCAATGAATATTTAGGAACAAATGAAAGAGGAAAAACCTGTCTCTGCCTCTCTAGATCTTACATCTTGACCCTAGATTTAAAAAAAAGAAAAAAAAGACAAACATTCACTTTGTTCCCAGCTGTGTCTCCATCCAGCACCTAGAAGAATTTCTGGTACATAGTGGATGTTCAATTTAAAAAAAAAAAAATTAGCAAAACTGATGGTAGTACAGGAGTCAGGAAGGAAAAGACCGCAAAAGGTAGAAAATCGAGATAAAAAATGTTGTGTAAACCAGATTATGGAGTTTTATGTTGATCTCTGTGTTTATTTCCACGAACCTTTAGTGAATTATTGTTTGCAAGTTCCAGGCTTGCCTCAACTATGTGACGAAAATTAAGGATGAGCTATGTGTTAAAGCTTAGCCAGAATGAGTGAGAAGGAGTGGTAGTATCCCTTAGTGCAGGGCAGTAGTAAGAAAAGGAATAAACCAGAGAGAGATCAGGCAGATGGAAAATCTCTGGGGAACCAGACAAGAGTCCAGCCTCTTCTTCCCCAGGTGGATGTTCTCCCATTACTGCCAACCCTGAAGAGCTGGATTTTATTAGAGAAGCAGCATGTCTTTTATAAAAGCAAACAAAAGCAGCATATGACAGAATGTCTTAAGTGCTCTGAGAGGTATGAAATGCTGTGAGGATTTAAAGGATTAAGAGCTCACAAGCCATTGAACTGATTAGGAATCACTTGATGAAAAAAGTAGCATTTTCAGGTGGGTCTCGAGGAGCACAGACCAGGCAAAGGAAAACAGCAAGTGAGGAAAGTGGAAAGGACATCTACTATGGCTGGAGTATAGGGTATATGAGGGAAAGAACAGAGATACAGCAGAAAATTAGGACACATTATGGCAGAATATGAATACAAAACAGGGTTTGTTATGTTTTGTTTAAATTTAGTTGGTAACAAGCAACTACTTATTGTTTTTTGAGAAAGCTTATAATATTATTGAACTAAATTTTAGGAGGATAAATCCAGTGACAGTATTTAGATGATTACTATGGTAGACAGAATTCTAAATGAAACTCAGTAATTTGTATAATCCCTTCCATCTTCACTGGAAGAGGGAGCTATGGATAAGATGGAGTATCACTGGTGATTAGCTTATGTTATATGACAAAACTGAGTTTAAGTAAGGAAGGTTATCCTCGGTGGGCGTGGCCTAAGGCAAGTCCCTTAAAAGAATGGGGACGCTTTCTGGACAAAGAGATTAGATGTACCAAATTCAACATGCAAGAAGTTCTCCATTGCTGGTTTGAAAATGGAGGAGACCACACAGCAGAAATGGCAGGTGGCTTCTGGGAGCTGATAACAAGCACTGGTAATAGCCAGCAACAAGACGGGACCTGAGTCCTAAAATGTCATGTAAGTCAACACATGAATGAGCTCAGAAGAGGATTCTTACTCAGAGCTTTCAGATAAGAACACCATCTAACACCTTGAGTGTGAGACTCTGAGCAAAAAACCCAGATGAACCCTCCTGGACTTCTGACCTAGAGAACTGTGAGATAATAAATGGGTGCTGTTTTAAGCCTCTAAGTTTGTGCTAAATTGTTATGCAGCAATAGAAATCAAAAAGAGTTGGAGTGAGGAGGAACTGGAAGCAATTTAGGAGACTATAAAACCAGATTAGATTATACTAAATTAGTAACTAAATAAAAGAGATTGCAATAAAAATAAAGAGGACAGATGAGAGAGAGATAAAGAGATAGTCTCTACATGACATAGCATTGGATGAGATACGGTGGTCAGAGAGAGGGAGAAGGTGAATGTGAGTCTAAGACTTGGAACCTGCATGACTGAAAGGATACTAGTGGTGCCGTTCATAGAAGAATGGAACCCAAAAATAAGGTAGGGGATGATCAGTTCGTTTCAGATGCACAAAATTTGTAACGCCAACCAGATAGCCCCAAGTTTATAAAAAATGGGAATCTGAAATTCTATAGAGAAGCTTAGGTTAGAAATGTCACTTCTGGAGTTCCTGATAAGTAAATAAAAGTATATAACTAAAGTGAGTTAGCTGAGGAAATAATTGGAAAGAAAGATTGGTATGAAATTTGAATAGGGTCCCAGATGAAAGACATCTCCCACCTCTGTGTTCTTGACACTTCCTCTGCCTTGAATATCCTATCTGAAAGAGTCCTGGAAAACCACATTTAAATCTCAGTTTAAATATCATCTCCTCCATGCAGCACTTCCTGCCTCAGCCACTCAAAATTATCTTAAGTTTTCTCAAGTGGTACTATTCCTATCTCCCTTGTAGACTAAGTTTTCAGAAGATAGGGACCATTTCATATCATCTTTATTCTCAACACCAAATTAAGCATCAAAAACACAATAGACAGTAAATATTTGTTGAGTGAATGAAGCTAAGATAGGAGGAATCAAAAAGATAGGAAGGAACCAGAATAGTGTCATATACATAAGATAAGAAAAATGAACAGAGTTTCCAGCAGAGAATGGTAAGTAGTGTGAAACACTTAAAGATAAATAAGGATGAAGACTTGATGGGGTGGGAGGCTGTTGGATTGGTAATTAGAAGTTTAAAACCTAATGCAAGAACAATTTCAGTAGAGTACGAAGATCATATTAGAGATGGTACGAAATAAAATGAAATGACGTAATTATAGGTAGTGAGAAAGTGAAATGTTAGGTGTAGACTGCTTCTTAAAGAAGTTCAGAGAACAAAGAAAAGAAAGTGATAAGATGATAATTTGTGAGATAGATAAAGAAAAGAGTTTTCATGTTTGCTTTTGGTTTAGAATGGAGAAAATCTAAGCAAGTTCACAGGCAGAATGACAATAACTAATAAATGGAGTGAAAATTCATAGACTCTCAATGTTGGAAGGATCCTTATATAAGACTCTGTCAGGTGCTTCACGTTTTCCATTGCCCCATCCTCCCTGACAGCTGAACTCAGGTTCTATTTGTGTGGCACTGTGCCCAGGCCCAGACAAGATACTTGATTCCCCAGATCCCCTTGCACATAGAGGTGACCATGTAATAAAATTTTGACCAGTGAGATATATGAGATACTTGCCTGGGCTCAAAGAGAGCTTTTGCTATTCCTGAGGAAAAGGGAAAGATATAGCTGGTGGCTCCTCTTTCCTCCTTTCCACCATGAACAAGTACTCAATGGCTGGAGTTGCAGGAGTCAGCAAGAAAGAAGGAAATGATAAGTGAGTCACATAAACATCGGTAAAGACATTGCCAAGCCACTGAACAAATACCAACAGCTCCTTAACTGCAGACTTCTTACAATAGGAAGAAAAATAAATCCCTATATGTTTAGGCCACTGTTTTTTATTTGCAGCCAAATAAGTTTGCAACTAATAAGACTTTCAAGACCTTCAATCAACCTTCTGATATTTGAATCAGCTTTAAAATTTCTCCAAGTTGTCATCTACTTTATGTGTATATACTTCCAGAGGCAGAAAGTTTATTAGTTATTAAAACTTTCCAGACTCTTTTAGAGAGTTTTGACAATTAGATAGCCTTCTCTTCTCAAAAAACTTTCTATGGTTCCCTACTTTCCCCTTGATCTAGCATTCAAGATCCTACATAAACTCATTCTACCCTACATTCCATTTCTCTTTCCCTGTGCTCTCCAGCATACATACTCTATTCAAATGAACTCAGCCTTTGTCCCAACAGACACTGCCTTATTAACATGGAAAGTTCATTCTCATTTCGGAGACTTATTGCTTACTGTTATTCTTTCCTAAATTACAAGTCTTTTATGTTTGACTTGTTTAAAATCCTACCCATTTTCAAGACTATGTAAAGCCCCACCTTTTCCCAGAAATCTACCCTGGTTACTGCATCTCCCATTGATCTCCTTCTTTCAACTGACACAATAAATTGTGACATCATCTACAAAACATGGTTGAGTTCTGTATAATACTTCTCCCATTATTTGTTCGTTGTCCTGTGTGGGTTACTTTGGTTCATTTACTGAAAGGTAAACTCCAAGGCTAAGATATATTCTCCTTATATATTTTTTCCACAACTGCTTATGCAGCCTTTTGTAAATATTCAATAATTGTTGATGGTAGTTTTTTAGAAAATAAATGTATATAGTGCATAAAAGGGCTAATAAAAACATGCATCGCACACACACACACACACACACACACACACACGATTTTGTGGTCAAAAGTAGAGCTCAACTCAATAGAATCCACTATAATTCCAACTTGGAATTTTGCTGTTATTTTTAATTATAGAAATGTCTTTCTTTAACTCTCCTTGTTTTCAGGAAAAAGAGACTGATAAGTGTTCTATGAGTCAGCGGTTGGTTGTAACAGTAACACTTGCCCTCTAGCGTAAAATAGGAAACTCCTTTTATTAAAATATAAAACAAATTTTAATTAACCACACCAATAAGAAATCAGACACAAGACACCTGTACCAACATCCTTTTAAATTCTGAAGTTCTTCTTTTTGAATAGCTGCAAATCCTCCACACATCAAGTAAGCCACATACTCAGCCAGAATGATGAATCCAGTGATTATTGATTCCTTGTGAGGGATGGCACCTCTATTCTGAGAAAATTTAATCTTTCCAGATCTGAGATTCTGTAGCCTTTGATAAAAGAAGCCCTGTGCTCTTGTCTTGGAATATCACAAGATGGCATCTCCAGGTTTTCTGTTTAGAGAACTATTATTTCCAATTCAGTTTGTTTTCAATTCAACTCCTCAGGTCACTTAGAGAGTCTGACATGGGTGCCATTTACTTGTCATTGCTGGACTTGATGCTGTTGGCTTCATCTATTTCTCCCTTGCTCCATTTTCTTGGGTATATGTTAGTTGCAAAGGAGCTACTTTTGGTCCAGAATTTGGCTGCTACTAATGTTCTTCAGTTAACTATCTTCCATCCATACTTTCTTTTCCAGTTGTGCAATTACAGCTGACAGTCCCAGCTAGGGTCTATTCTACCTGTTTAACATCTTCTTGTTATGTTGTTTATTCTGAATGCAATGACTGATCAGTAATATATAAAGATGGGAATGGCTTTATTGCTGCTTTTGACAAAAACATAAAAGTGACTCTGTTAGCTCATAGCTGACTCTTCTTAAGCATTTGCTATGTCCTTGCTATGTGCTGTACTAATCTCTTGACCTGGGGTGTCCTATGATTCTTTACAACAACCCTGTGACGCACAGGAACTATTATTGGACATATATGGCTCAAATAAGAAACTGGAAGCAAAAGGAAGGGAAAGTACACACATCTAGGAAGAAGTGAAAGTAAGCACTAAAGACATACGTTCAACTCCAGCACCCACAGCACAGCGTCTACAAATGAAGAATTATGTCGAGTACAGAGTGGCAAAGGTTGCAATAGAGATATGCACCAGAGCTAAAGAAAGGGAAGTCACAGGGATGGTTTCAAAGGGGAGAAGGATAAAATTTTGGTAATGCAGACTGGGGCAGGGGGAGACCCAGAACTATATGTTTAAGGTCAGTGGTGACCACCAAAGCAGAAGAAGATTTTACTTCTCAATTGGCATCCCGCCAGGGCAGAGTATAAAGATGTGAGGAACATTGGAGGTAGGCCTAGAAAGAAGAGGTGGCTCACAGAACTGAGAGAGAGCAGAAAGGCAAGAAAAAGAACCAAAGCTTCACAGGGAAAAATCAAAGATGGAGCAAGTTTCCAGGGCCTATGGAATTTTGCAATTGGGTCTTTATTATTAATCACAAAAGCTATCATGGTCTTTATGCCAAGCAAAGATTGCACACGTGATCTTAGCAACCACCCTTGAAGTATGTGTTGTTATCTGCAGAACAGATCTGAAGGTGGCTATGAGCAAAACCTAAACTGCAGTGGGTTGAGAAGTGACTGAGGATGTAGTCTGCATTTGGAATAATAGGGATTGAGCCCCTCCTAAAAGCAAGTCAGTGTGCCAGTCACATTAGCACTGTTTACTAATTTCATCCAAACAAAACTCCTAAAAGGGATGTGTTGTTATTCACCTTCTAGGAAGAAACTGAGATTTGGAAACCCAGTATGGTCTTGTTGCCTATTTTCTTTTCAATAAACCCCACTCTGCTCCCAAAGAGGGACTAGATAGCTGCAACATACATTTACTGATGGCTTTACTGCACCAGGCCAGGCACTGTGCTAAGAACATTTACATGAATTGTTACACTGAAATGTCAGTTTAAATGCTAATGTCATTACTATTATACTAGTGTGGTGATTGAGGGCCTGAGCCCAGCAGTCAGACTCACTGAGTTTGGAGCTCAGCTCTGTCATCTACCAGTGTCCTTTGGCCTCAGTTTCTTCATCTGTAAAATGGGCTTCCTTGTGAAAATTCTTTAAAGATAATACACGCTGAAAAATGAAAACTAACAAAGGCCTAGGACATAAATGTGGGGTGAAATATTGGCCAGTAGTTTAATCACCATTTTACAGACAGGAAAAGAGAGGGCGAGGAAGGATCTCAGAGTTAGCAACTCTAAGAGCTTGCCCTGGATTCTGGGGTCTCCCAGAAGCCCTTGTGTTTCACCACCACCCACCACCAATCTTCAGAGGAACCTCTTGAGTGGGAATGAGTGAGTGGGATGCATGTTTGTGGTGTGTTTGCTTGTTTATTTATTAGTTTCTAAGATGGGATTGAGTCGTAATATGTTTGCGCTGGAGGTGGGGGGGATGCAAAGTGAAGAGGAGGAGGAGCTGTGATGGGTAACTTCTTAGACAGATAGGATGGGATGACACCCTCACAGGCACCTGTGCATGGTCCGCAATGTTCATCAAGGGAGGAGGCTCAGGAAAGGAAGAGAGCATGGTGTTTTCATCTTGATTCTGTTTGGAATCAGAGGAAAAAGAAGCCAGGAAGAAGTTTATTTTGCTCTGCCCTCTTGCTGGCCAAGTCACAGCCAATGTTCTTGAAGGGGATTAAAAAAATAAAATACCCAGTCCCTCCTACCCTTTCTTTCTTCCTGATCTTCTCCTTTCCCCCTCCTCTCCCCAACCACCTCCACCCCTACTTCCTCTTCTCTCCCTCCGCGTGCGGGTTTGCGGGTTACTTCCCTTCCCTTCTTTCCCAGCTATAGCAGGATCCAAACTGCCTTCGAGAGAGAGGGCGAGAGGGCGAGATTGGCTGCGGACTGTACATATCAGCCAGAGAACGAAGTCTCTCTCTCTCTCTCTCTCTCTCTCTCTCTCTCTCTCTCTCTCTCTCTCTCTCTCTCTCTCACACACACACACACACACACACACACACACACACACACACACACTCAAAACTCGGTCCGGCCGCAGCGCGGCTGCTCCAATCCCTAGAAAAGGCGAGCGAGCGCCCTCAGGCCCGCCGCGCGCTCCCCGCTCCGGCACTGCGCCCGACGCAGCGCTAGTTCCCGTCCCCCAGTGCCGCGCTTAGGCCGGGTGTGCCCGAAAGCAAAGAGGGGAGGGAGGATAGAGACAGATCCTGAGAACACCCTGGCCACACACGCCGTGACTTTAGCTCTTTCTCCGCGCCCGAGTGGAGACGGCGCCTGCAGCGCCCTGCGCCTGTGAGGTCCGCACCGCAGCCCGGGAAGAGCCCACCTGCAGGTCCGCGATCTACCAGCGCAAAAAGTGGGGCTCCTCACTGTCCTGCTCAGGCAGTGTCCGGACTCCGGGAGCCCTCGCCCCAGCTAATTTGGAGTTCAACCCTCTGCTCGGCCACCGGCCCCTGGCGCCTTTGTAGTATCCCCCGCCACGCAGAGAGCGGACGCGCTGCGGGGACCTCGCTATGGCCGGGACGCGCAGGCTGGTGTGTCTGTGGCTGGGGTGCTTCTGCGTGAGCCTGGCGCAGGGAGAGAGACTGAAGCAGCATTTCCCGGAGCTCCGCAAGGATGTGCCAGGCGACCGCACGGCAGGTGGTGGCTCGGGCCCCTTGTTGCAGCCGCACGACAAGGTGTCGGAGCACATGCTGCGGCTCTATGACAGGTACAGCGGCGGCGGCAGAGCCGAGGCGGCGCGGATACCAGGGTCCTCCGAGCGGGGTTCGCAGCCCCTGCGCCCCCAGCCGCTGCGCGAAGGCAACACGGTTCGCAGCTTTCGAGCGGGAGCAGCAGGTGAGTGTCGGAAGAGCACTCTTTTTCGCTGTCCCAGGTCTCTCCTTGGACCCCCACCCCACCCCCAGCCTCCTCATCTACCCTAGGCTCTATAGTACTACCTAGAGACCTTCCCTCACCCTTCTCAGCTGCCCTTCGAGACCTTCGGTCCCGTCACACCCCGCACTTCGCCAGCGAGTAAGCCTAGTTTGAGAGTCCGAATTGGGAAGGAGAAGTAGAGAGAAGGGCGCGGAGCGGCGGAGGGGTCGGCTGGAGGAACAGCGTGGGGCAGGGAAAGGGCTACCCCCCTCCCATGCCCAGCGTAGCCTTCCTGCCCTGGGGGTAGGAGCACCTCTGGGGTGCTTATGTTGATGTTTCCTAAGTCGGTCAGCGGAAATTCCCTGGAACTGGGCTTTAGCCATGTTTACCTAGAGGCAGATGTCATTTTATGCCAACCCCAGGATACGGGAGAGAAAAGTCACACGTAAACTAGACGTCCTCCCCTAGCCTTTTAGACAATCGCTTCTCTAGATCTTGCACCCTAATTAACTCGCGTCCTCTGTGTTACTATAGTTGACACTTTCTACTTGACACCCCCCCACACACACACTTGGTGGCAAACACACAAACTAAACCAGGTGCTCATTGTATCTTTTAAAACCCATCTGGGCAAATAGAGGTGTACCATCCACCCTGGGAGGAGTGGGGGTGGGGGAAGCAGCCGTGGGTGTAAACACCTCTTGGAATCTGCCGATGAAAAATCTGCTCATCCCATTTTTCAACACACAGATCACTGTGGACTGAAATTCATGGCTTAACAAGGTTTCTCCTGGCCCCTGTGGTGAAGGGAATAATTTATGCTAACAACCTGCCTCCCTTGTGCTAACAGCTTGAAGGAAAGTTTCCTGGACACTAACTCAGTTTATATGCTTTGAGGATGCACCAGGCTTTTTTGTTCACTGCATTCACGATAAAGGGAAACATAACTGCAAAGCCTGTCTTCAGTGAATGGTTGAAAAATAGCCAAGAATCTTCAAGTACGGAGGCCATGCCTCATTCTCTATCAAGTCTGTCAGAATCACTAGAAAGAAATCTCCCAAAGCTTTGATATGTAGGACTCCTGGAAAAAAGGGAAAACCAAAGCATCCATCAAGGAAAGCCCTAAGTTGACACTGTAAATATACACTCTAGAGCTCATAGGCATGATGACATTTACAATAAATGTGAATTATGCTTTCTGATGCAGAAGTCTTTAGCTAGAATCTGAGCCGAACCAGATTTCACTTTCTTCTTCAAGCTGTGAGCATAATCTGTGAGGAGCTGGCCTCTGCTAAGGAAACAGAAACCTGTTCTGGGTTATCCACAGTACGCCAGCCACTTGAGGAGGCTGTCCTGACAGCTGACCACACCACTGAATGCTGTTTACTTTAGTGCAGCTCTGAGGGCAGAGCTCACATGAAAGAGGCATGTGGGACCAACAAGAATTGGAAGAAGTTGGGTGGGCAAGGCAGGTGGATACATGAAAATACTCAAATCACTCTTCCCTTGATACTCCTTTTTCTTGGTTATATTCCTAGGGAGTATTTTTTGTATCCACAAGTTTCATTTTTATTGTGAATCACAGGGTTTAGAGGTAGAATGTGAGTTTGTTTCATTGACACATATTGTATAGTTTCTTTGTATGTTTGTTTTGGGCTGAGTGAACCATGAGTGGGAGATGGATAAGGATTTGAGTGACTCCGGCTCCATATGCTTTTTGGCTTCAACTCGTTCCGTGCACTATGATTTCAATGTCTCTTATCAGCCTCACTGTAGTCGTATGCCATCAAATGATAAACTCTGATACAGAGGCCAGAAGTTCCCGTGAAATGATGAATTGCAGCTTCGAGCTTATATACAAGGCTGTGTGCCCTGATAAGCAAAGTAATCCCCTTAGCATCCCAGAGACTGTCTTAATGACTTATTCATCAAACGTAGACACTGGGTTTTGTGGAAGCTTAAGTGTCATGTTACTACATGGGAGACTCCTGGAGGGGTGGTTCGTGTTGGACCTCTTCCAAGAGTGTTTAGTTACTAACACACTAAAAAGACCTTATTATAAGGCAGTTCTGGCTCTAATAAGGCAGGACTCCAGGAAGGTGCTAAGGCTTTCATGTGTGTCCCCTCTCCTTTATCCGTATCAGCATTTTCATAACACCCTTCGTCTTGTGACACACGTTCTGATGTAGGTGAAAGATGCTGCCTCCATTAATAAATTAGATATGTTTTCTTGTCCATAGTGTTTAGATTTCACAACATATGGGCTTCTCTGTACCAATGGTGTTACAGATTGTAATGGCAGGTCAGGTGGTGTGCGGTGTGTGTGGAGTGGCTGCTGATCTGGCAGACTTGCCAAGTGCTTGTTCAGTCTGAGTTATAGCCTAAGACCCCTATTTGCTCCTTGGAACATACCTGATTAAAATTATTTATTGTTCTAAACCTAGAATATCTTTGGTTGAAATTTAGCTGCTGTGGTCTCCCTCTGATTACTTTCTACTTAAGCCATTACTTGATGGTGGGTGGCATTCATCCTAAATACACTTTCTGCCAACCCCTTTTTCTCCTCCCACAACGCTATGCAGTTGTTGTGCCAAAACCGTACGTTTGGAACACTCATAAGTCTTCTTGTGATGTGTAAGGGTTTACATAAAGATAGGTTTCTCTTGCCTTTGTAAAAGGTAATTGACAAAAGTACTGATGACAGAGAAGCTCAGCTTGAAAACAACATACCATCTTGAAGGAAGACAAGAGGCCTATGAAATCAGCTTTTATTTTCATCTTAATTTAAGTTGTCCTTGGCGACTGTATCATTAAGGAGGAGTCGTTTACATGAAGTTTTCTCCTGGCTTGATCTTTGGAGATACATACTTTGTGTTCCTTAGTTTCTCATCATTGTCATACTCACTTCATCTTATTTTTCATAATCATAAATTTAACCTTTTCAGGAAAGTAATTAAAGCACACGTGTTCTTATTAAGAAACTGTCATTATTTTAACTTATGACATATAACTACAAAAAGATTGCATTTCAGTGGATATGTGTCACCTTTCTAAAAAAAAGATCACACAGAGTTCATAGATAAAAGCAAAGAAAATTGAGGTAATCCCAACCCAATAGTGAATATTTTTCTTCAGTGAAAAAGGGAAGAGTCGATGACTAAAAATGTTTTTAAAAATGTCATTTGACATGTTTCTGAAGTACAAGGCTAAAATATAAGGCTTTACGAAAGGCATAATTAAGGGCTGAATGTTGACTTCCAATAGGAGCCATTCGTGTAAAATACATGGCCTGGTAGGAAAGCATCATTTTTGATGGGTTTGATGGTAAGGGGATATAATAACTTTATTAAAACATAGTTAAGTTGAAATTTCTGGCACCTAGAAACTAGGCTTGAAATTAAAGCGTACTTAGATTACTAACATTTTTATTCAAAAGACAATAGAACATCTGGAGAGGGGGAACTGGATGTACAGCTGCTTTGAATTATACACTTCTTTGAATACATGATAGCCCTTAATGAAGTTTTTACTGTAATAGGCAAGACAGCTTTACAATCTCTGACATTTAAAAATCCATACTACCATGAATTCTTGATTATCCATGCTAATGGAAAGGAGAAAGAGAATAAGTTACATAAAAAATAATTTAAATTTAGCTCTTTAGTATAATTAGACACACTCAAAGAGACCAAGAGACCATGCCGGTCAATGAAAAAAATCCCTTAAGCAGATAATTCACTCAGGGAATATTTGTACATTAAAAATATATACATAATTAAGAATATAGTAAAAGGATTACATACATTTTACCTAAGCAGTAGAAGTTTATAAGCATTTGATTGACCTAATTCAATCAAATCAGGTTTTTCTCAAAATTAAATAGGGATATGAATGTCAAATATGCTTGTAAGCATTTTGAAATTATACAATTTTTATATTTGGAAGAGGCTCCAACCCCTTTCTTATATAGAAGAAGAAATGTGTAATCATGATGTATATGCCAAACAACTTTCAAACATCCTAAACTCATCTCAAAACTTATTATTTCTAATATTCTGATCTAATTTTCTAGGAGAAAATTTGGTAAAAAGGGGTCTTTGGAAGATATCCACATTTCACAAAATTGGGTGCCATGGTCAAATAAGTTTGGAAAAAATGATCAGTTTTCTTTCCCATGGGACCTTTCAGGTCCTTTAAATGCTGACGAGTCCCCTTAAGATTGGCTCACTTTCTTCCCAAGGGAGCATCTTAGAGAACTGTGGTTCTAAGATATCTAGTTGGGGACACACTGGTTACCCCTAATTTCTCAAGAAAGAAGATATGCAAAATTCAAGTGAAAACTGTCTCATTTACATGGTTATTTTTTGGACTGGGGTCCAATTTGCATTGTACCATCTTCCTGTTTTTACGCTTTAAACTGTGCAGGTAACTTTACGAGTTTCTCTGTCGTTACATTTCATTTTCCCTCTTTTTTTATGAATTACTCTTCATTGTTTTCTTCTATAGGATTAATATTTGCTATTTTACAACTAGCATTATTCCTTCAAAAGAAAAGTTACTTTATTTGTGGAAAAATTCACTAGAGATCATACACATCCCTTGGTTAATGTTTCATCACCATGAATACCTTGATTAAAGACACATTTACTCAATACACCTGTGAAATCCCTTATATAATCCCCATTGTTTGTTGTATTTCTTAGATATAATAAAAATCATACCTATCAAAAAGCCTACTGAAAATTATTGATTAACTTTGCACATACTTTCTATTCACTATTCAGGATTTTTGTGGTACAACATGAGAACTTTTCTCCCCAAAGTTTGATGGTTTCTCCATCTATTCATTTTCTATATCCTAGTAATCAGTATCTTAATAACTTTTTTTCAGTGGTAGTAGTGGAAAGAAGTTTGGCATCACAAATAGTCTCATCTTGAGCTTTTCTATGCCAAGTTTCAATTCAGAATGAATCTTTAAGATTATGTTATGAACCCATGAAAATAGAATTTTGTAATGGAAACACTGACATAATATTCATCAAGTAACACAAGTATACCAGGATAATATCTACTTTGGACAGTAGTAAAGAATGACAATGTAACTGAAGAGCCCTCATATGTGGAATATATTTAGAAATCCAGAAAATTGCTAGTCTATTCACGTTACTAGTGGTTGTGTCCTAGCATATTGGTACATAAAGCAGTACTCCCAGTAACACACATTTTCAGGGGTAATATTTTTAAAAGCATGGCTATCTCTTTATGTACAACATCCACACATAGGTCATAGAACCAGTTGATCATGGTGTGTTTTGGTACTCCTTCAATGATCGACCTTCCTTTAAAATCCATCTTTTCTTGATAACAGAACCACAGTAAGTGCAGTGCCTTGATTTTATTTGGGCATACTGTGAAAAAAAGTTTTTGGACAAACTGATCCTACTGTATCACTAGCTTCAGTAAGTTCTGACTTTAGTGAGTATGGTTCTGTCAAATATTTCTTTTATAAAATTATTGTATCCAATGGTTTTAGAAATGCAGAATTCTTTGTCCAGTCCTCTGATTTTACAGTTAAAACAGATGAGGCCCAACATGATGTTATTTGCTTTTCTTTCAAAGAATACTGTTATTGCATGGAACTAATCTAAAGACTGTTTGAATTGAGTGTAATTGCTGTACTTTGGAGTGGGTTAAGAAAAATGGTTTTCAAGTAGAGAAGAGATTCTTGGAGTTTCAATTTTTCAATTACCTGAGGCTAAGCATTAAGAGAGCTAAATGCTAATCTTGGCTAAACTGCTAATTAATCAAGTCGTATAATATTGCTAGGCCTGGTTTCTCCATCTATCAAATGGGTTAAGTCATAACTACTGTACCAGTCTCACAGAAAGTTGGCAAAACTCATTTGAGAAAATGAATGTGAAAATGCACTAAAAGTTTAGAAGCCCTATGTAAATGAGATATTCTTAATATTTTAAGATTATAATATTGTAATATTGCATCTCTTTCTAGCTTCCCACAACACCTTAAACATGAATAACATGTTAATCATGTGCAGTTGTTTAGAGCACAAAGGACACATCTGGGTGGCAATGTAAATAGAAAGAGATGGCAGTCCTCTTGTAACACAATCTATGACATCCCAAAACTACATTCAAGAAGTTACTCTTTCTGTCCTGACCTTGGTGAGTTGCAGAGTTGCACCTTTTTACAGTGAGCTCTTGAAGTTCATTGTTCTCAAAGTATGGCCTCTGGATTAGTAGCCTTGACATTGCCTGGGAACTTGGTAGAAATTCTCCAGCCCACGCAAGACCACCTGATGAAACTCTAAGGGTAGAGTACAGAAATCTCTGTTGTGACAATCAAGGTGATTCTGATGCGTGTCTGAGAGACAATGCTCTATGCTCATGTCATTAGAGTTTTGAGCATCATATCACAACCAGCGTCTAAAATCTAAGATTGATTAACATGCAAGTCCTGGCCTTTTTAGTGGGCCTGCTCATGAACAAATGGTTTATGAATTTATAGAATGGTCAGCTTCTTTTACTTTGGAAGGTATATTACTATCCTTATGACAGTTTTTGCCCTGGAGAGGGCTTCAAAGTAAGTTAATCAAGACTTCTTACCTTTCTTTCACAGCTGCAGAAAGTGTGAGGCCTAATTGACTTGCTAGAAGGAGGAGGATGGGAGCCGGGGCCTGTAAAGCTAGTTTCTGGAGGGCAAAGAGTATATCTCATTTCCTTCTTGCGTTCTGAGGACCTGGCATAGTTTGCCACATGGCAGGTACTCAGTAAATATTTCAGCTGAGCTGAATTAGATGTTGAAGGGGCTAGATAAGAAAAGATAAGTAGAAAAAGCTATCAGCCAGGCACAGGATCCTTTAAAATTTAATTTACCATGAAAGAATTTCTCACGAGGCATTTTACTATGTATATGTTGAATGGAAATACTATTCTACTTTATATACACTGTTCTAATAATGCTTCTTTTCTGTTGAACTGGAAGGAAACTCCACACAGCACTTAAACCCAAGAAGGGCTTTTGCTGACTTTGGGAACTTGAAACTACTTGAAAGTTTTTTCACTTCGGTGTGAAGTAGGAAACACTTTTGAATCTGGTAAATTTACACATTTGTTCATTCAACAAGTTTAACAAATATTTTTCAGGATATAAATGCTCCATTCTGTGCGAAATACTAGGAGTTCAAAGATTTATAGGACGTGGGTCTGCCCTCCACAAGCTCACAGTCTTGGAATGCCCTTGGGTGGAGGCTGAGTAGATAAACTGATTAATGAACATTTTGCTCTCTTCTAGAAAAACATACATTATATCATCTTTGGCCATGTTTTACTTTGGACGTAGAGAATGGTTGTTTTGAGATCCCATAAAACTCAGTCATTTGACTGGGACTCTGCAAGAACAGCAAAATTCTATGACTCGGTGTACTTTGTAGAAACACTCCATTTTGCCTTTGCCTGAAAGCTGGGGGTGGGATAGAGAAACTGCAGTCGTGACTCAGTATCTGCAGCAAGTATTTTGCAGGTGACCTCGAGTGCATATGGCCCCATCCTAGGCACCCCTGGCATTTCTAGCAGCTGTACTTTGTTTGGAGAAAGAAGTGGGAAAAACATTGTTCTTAGTTACATATTTTCTGTGTGACTAAAATGTTTTCCCTGCTTCCTGGGGATTTAAGTAATCATCAGGATTTCATTTAGCCTATTTCTTTTAAAATCAGACTTTACATAGAAAGCTTCCCATTGTATGTTCTAATTCCCTTTGAAAATGTTGTGTGTGGGCTAGCGCAAAGGTGAACTTCCACTTACCATCTACTCCTCGAGAGGAGCTGAACTGTTGCAAGAGTACAGCTGGTCCTCAGTCGCAGTTTCCTCCCTGAGTCCTTGGTGCCCTTAGGTTCAGGTGCCTTTGTTTTCAGATAAAACCGGAAATAAGGCTTCTGTCTTTATTTAGTCATTGAACTCCTAAAACGTTCCAGCTAGCTAGTTGAAGACCTGGGTTCCTCTCCAAAATTGATTGCTAACTAACTGGGTAACTGCTGTGGTCCTTCATTTTTGCTTTTCTATTAATGTGTGGGCCAGACTAAATCTGTGTATTCATAAAAGAAGCATTTACTGAGCATAGCTGAAGCATTAAGCCCTATGCTAGGGGCTGAAGAGCCTGGTGTTAATTACCACAGGGTCTTGTCTTTAAGGAGTTTATGGTCCTAGGAAGGCGCAACAGTGTGATGAAAATGGTAATAGAGGCAGGATCCAAACCAAAGGAGTGGGTTGTCATGACAAGCTTGTTTTAAGAGGTGGTGCCTGTCTTTTGCCTTAAAAACCAAATCTGGAATTTAAAGAGAACAGGGTTGGATGAAAGCCTTTCAGGGAGAAGCAGTAGCAGGTGCAAAAGTCCTAACAGGTGTGCAAAGGGGAGTACGGCTTGTTCAGAAACTCACCTCACTTCTAAACCCCTTTTCAATTCACAGATATTATGACTCTGGAAAATTCAAAATAAGATTATAACGCCAATGGCAAACCCTAACTAGACTGCGGTAGGTGTATCCCCAACAAGGAAAATCCAAGTTTGTGCCAATGCCAGCAACCGTGAGAAAACAGCACCACCTATTGGTAGTTAACGTTCTGGCATTGAAAACATTTCCGTGGTAAGAGCTGGAAATAAAGCCTGTTGAAGTTCCTTGCAAGGGATCTGTGAGGTTATCTAGTCACCTTTCACACCCGTCCTACCATAAAGACATCCTTCTGTAATAGTCTTGAATTATGAAAATCTATCTTCTGTTGGCCTAGTCCCACAGACGGGTCTCAATGTCAGGCTAGATGCTTAAGAGGTCATGACTTACACTGGCCTGGATTCTGCCTCCGTTCAGCTATCACCTTTATAACCCAGTCTCATCTTTGACACTGGAAAGGGAGACACTGACCTTTCTGAAACCCCTCAGGTATTAGCAAACCATTCACATGTCATTACTAAACTGTTTTTAATCCCTCCAGGCCGTGTATTTTCTATTTATTCAACTCAGACTTCGTTGAAAATTTCTAGATTCTCCAACATCTTGATTACTTTCCTAGTTGCTCTCTTCTATATTAACAAAATGAGAGCACCTGGAATTAAGCATGTAACTCTAGATATAATTGGATTGGTGTGGTGTACAATTAGTGTTATTTTCTGGTACCCAAAGACTATAAACAGCCTAAAACTGCATAAGCTGTTGTTTTGTAACCTGAAAAACTCATCATTTATTTATATTATTATTGTATCAGTTCTTATTAATCAGAAAGTACAACTTGGGTTTCTGAGTCAATAATTCCATATATATATATATATATATATATATATATATATATATATATATATATCACAATATTTCAGAAGAATAGGGCAAGTGAACACTAAAGTACTTTTTATTTACTATTTGAACATGGATATCTATGTCCATGGATAAATCTCTGCTACAATTCATGGGGAAGAGAGGATCCTACTGAAAAACTGTTATTAAGCATAGGAAGGGACTCATTTGAAAAGTTATATTAATATAAAATCTGAAAAATAATCATGAGAATAATTGAATAGATATTATCATTACATATTTCTACTTGCAGGGAGGTGCTATCTCCTTTTTATTTATTTCCCCATACTCATTTGCTCAATTCCATGCAGTCCTCTAATTACTGTTTTTGTCCATTGTAAAAACTATTTGTTGGGTTGTTTGGTGGGAAAGAACTTTGACTTACCCAGAAATTCTGTGCTTTAAGTTCAGAGAAGGCAAAAATAATGTGTGTGTGTTAGAGAAATCAAGGAATGTTTTGTGGAATGGTTAAGATTTTGAGCTTATTGTTTGAAAAACTGGGGGAGGAGGGAATCTAGAACAGGCAGGGATCCTGCATTCCTGGGTAGAAATGGTACAAGAGCAAACGGCATCAAGTTACTTTTAATAATATATTATATTTTAAATGGTCTGCACCTGATTCTGAAAGGGGAAGGGTTCCCCACTCCAAGAAGCAATTCTTAGACACCAGCAGGGTATCCAGGAATTCAACTCCATTCTGATACTACCGTGTTTCCCCGAAAATAAGACCTAGACAATCAACTCTAATGCGTCTTTTGGAGCAAAAATTAACATAAGACCAGTATTATATTACATTACATTACATTATATAAGATCTGGTCTTATAGTAAAATAAGACCAGGTACTGTGTTTATTATATTATATTATATTATATTATATTATATTATATTATATTATATTATATACCCAGTCTTATATAAGATAAGACCGGGTCTTATATTAATTTTTGCTCCAAAAGACGCATTAGAGCTGATTGTCCTGCTGGGTCTTATTTTTGGGGAAATACGGTATGTACCTGGAGGTAGCATCAGATTTCACAGGTTAAGGGCTCAGACCTCGCTCCACTTCAGACATTCATCACAAGCCCAGGTTATTACCTATGCTTCTGACCAACTGGCTTCAGATTGGAGGCCCCTGTGACCCCTCCTTGGGTTTGATTAATTTGGTAGAGAGGCTCACAAAACTCAGAAAACCCATTTACTCACAAAATTACCAGTTTATTATAAAAGGATATAGCTGATAAACAGCCAAATAGAAGAAACGCATAGGGCAAAGTACATGGGAAGGGTGTGGAGCTTCCATGCCCTTTCCAGGTGCTCCACTTTCCTGAAATATTCACATGTTCACCAACCTGAAAGCCCTTCCAAATCCCCTTCTTTTGGGTTGTTATGGAGGCTTCATTATATAGGCATGATTGATTAAATCATCAAGCATTAGTGTTAGCTTCAACCTTCAGCCCTTTTCCCCTCCCCAGAGAAGTCAGGAGGCTTGGACTGAAAGTTTCCAACACTCTAATCTCTGGGTTTGTTCCCCTGGCAACCAGCCACCATCACTACCTGACCTCCAAAAGTCACCTAATTAACATAACAAAAGACACCTTTGTAGCTCTAATACTTAGGAAATTCCAAGGGTTTTAGGAATTCTGCCAGAAAAAGAGGAAGACCAAATATACATTTATTATTATAAATCACAATATTACAATATTTAACCTAATATATCCATATATTACCATTTCAACATGTAATCAATATAAAATATATTACTGTGATATTTTACATTCGTTTTTGTACTAAGTCTTTGAAATCCAGTGTGTATTTTGCACCTACAGAACATTGCAATTAGAAATTCAGTGTCTAATCACTATCACAGTGGACAGTGCAAATCTGGTTAGCTAACATTCACTATGTGCTTTACCTGCATCCCTTCAATTACTTCTCACAATTCTGCAGTTGATACTATCAGGCTCGTTTTACAGGTGAGCAAACTGAGGCTTACGGTGCTTAAGTTATTTACTTGAGGACAGCTGTGGAGCATGGTGGAGTTGGGACTGGGCCATAGGGCTTTAACTTCAAAATAATGCTCTGAATTAAAATGAAAGTCATCAGAAGAGGCCATATGGCAGATTTCTGAGACATTTATGGGAAGATATTGAAGATTAGACTCGGGTGAAGGCCATTTAACAGCAGGTCACAAGGTGTCTGGAAATATGTTTGAAAGAAAGAAACATTTTGAAGCAAAATGTGGGGGAAGGGAGCGTGATTGTTTACCCATTAAGACACACCACCCATATTCCTCAGAGTTCATTTCTTCCCTGCCAGGATGTTCCTTTGGCAACTGTTCGATTGCCACATACTCAGAACCGAGTGACTGCTCTTCCTTCCATTTTAAACTTCCATCTGCTACAAAGTTTGGGTATATATGCTTTGGTGGCTGGTATGAATTAAGACTAGAGTCTGAATAATCCTGATGGCATAAAGCTCTGTAAAATATTACGCTGGTGTCATGGATTATACAGATGTACACAAATGGCAGTTTCCTCCTTTTTCCTTCACACAATGTGAAAAATGAGTAAAATATATTTCTCATTGCACTTCGCTTGTGCTTGGGGATTCAATGAACTCATTTTAAGTTTCTGCGTCTTTATAAAAATATTTTGTTTTTATTGAAATATGTTTTTGATCAAGAGCATAATTTCACAGTTGCGTGGGTGTTTCTGAAACAAACATGTATATGGAGCAAGTGCACAGAGGAGGGCCCCAGCTCTGGCCCATCCCAGGACTGGGGACTCAAGTCTAACCTCAGCCTTATTGCTAACGCATTAGATGATCTGAAGGGAAGGAATCAACTTCTGTCCTCACTAATCAATCTCCCATTCTGTCACACTCTCTCATTTCTGGATTTGAAGAATTGGAAATACAATTGACCAGTTTCAATTATATAGATGAAATTCAACTCTTAAATTCATGGAATGTCATAAACTTCAGACAAGCTCCAAACAACATTAATTCTTTATGACACTTTTAAATATTCAGCTCATTTTTTCAGATATATTATCTGAATAGTGAGATACAGGGTCTTGCTTACCCATCCTCATCTTGCACTGTAAATTTTGTGAGTCAGGTAGAAGAAGATGTAATCCCTGTTACATGGTTAAACCAGCACTAATCACAATAATAATTTATATTAGCAAACACTTATTGGACCCTTTATAAACTGCTTTACACACATCTCATTTAATTCTGATGACAAGAGTGGTAGGTTTTATCTCCATTTTATAAATGACAATACCAACTTGTCCAAAGTGGCTAAGCCAGGACTTGAATCAGGTGAGTCTAATTGCATCAGTGCTTGTCACCAATAGACTATATACATTGCCTCAGATAACAAACTATTACAATACTTGCCAAATTTATAGTAATAGTTCTTGGTAGTCTCATAAATAATGGTGATATACACACAAACACATGCACACACACAATGGAATATTACTCAGCAATAATAAAGAATGAAATCTTACCATTTGCAACAACATGGATGGACCAAGAGGGTGTTATGCTAAGTGAAATAAGTCAGACAGAGAAAGACAAACACCATATGATTTCACTTATATGTGGAATCTAAAACACAAAACAAATGAATAAATAAAACAAAACAGAAACAGACCTGTAGATATAGAGAACAAGCTGATGGTTGCCAAAGGGGAGAAGGGGGGGGTGGTGGATTAAATAAGTAAATGAATATATATATATATATATATATATATATATATATATATATATATAAATTTTTTTTAATGGAAAAATGTTCATGGCAAATGGCCCACTGAGGGAGGGCAGGGCCAACCTAATAATGATAATACTAATAATACCAAACAAATCAAGTTGTTTAAGTATAAAACAAGACAAAGCTTATAAAACACAATCCAGAAAAAAAAATTTTCTAATAAATAAAATTCCTACTGTATTTTGTTTGAGGTGAAATTCACATGACATAAAACTATTTTTAAATGAACAATTTGGTGGCATTGGGTACCTTCACAATGTTGTGCAACCACCAACTCTACCTAGTTCCAAATTATTTTTATCATTCCAGAATAAAACCGTGTAGCATTAAGCAGTTTCCCCCCATTCTTCCTCACCTCCAGCCCCTGGCAAACACTAATCTGCATTCTGTCTGTATGCATTTACCCATTCTGGATATTTCATGTAAATAGAATCACACAATATGTGACCTTTGTTCCTGGCTTCTTTTTTTTAGCATAATGTCTTAAAGGTTCATCCACACTGTAACACGTATCAGTCCTTCATTCCTTTTTATGGCTGGATAATATTCTATTGTATGGATAGACCACAATTTGTTTATCTATTCATCAGCTGATGGATATTTGAGCTGTTTCTTCCCTTGTCCATTATGAATAGTGTTACTATAAACATGCATGCACATGTACTTGTTTGAGTACCTGTTTTCAGTTCTTTTGGCTGCATACCTAGGAGTGGAATTGTGGGGTCACATGATATTTCTACGTTTAACTTTTTGAGGCACTGCCAAACTATTTTTCATAGCAGCTGAAGCATTTTACATTCTAACCAGCAATGTAAATGGGTTCCAATTTCTCCACATCCTCACTAACACTTGTTATTTTGTTTTTTTATTATTGTCAGCCTAGTTAGTATGTGTCAAATGGTACCACATTGTGGTTTTGATTTATATTTTGCTAATAACTACTACTGATGTTGAGCATTGTTTCATGTGCTTGTCTGCCCTTGTATATCTTCTTTAGAGAAATGGCTATTTGATTCCTTTGCCCATTTTTTTTTTTCATTGTTTTGTTTGACTTTTTGTTGTTGACTTGTAATTTATATATTCTGAATACTAGATTTTATCAGATACATGATTTGAAAATATCTTCTCCGTTCTGTATGTTGTATAGACTTTCTTGATAATGTCCTTTGGTGCATAAAAGTTTTTAATTTTGATAAAGTCCAGTTTATCTATTTTATCAATTTAGATAAATCCATTGCTAAATCCAAGGCCATGAAGATTTTACCCCAAGTCTTCTAAAAATTTCATGGTTTTAGCTCTTACATTTAGTTCATTCATTTTGAGTTAATTTTTGTATATGGTGTGAGGTAGAAGTCCTGTTTACTGCTGTTTACTCTCTTTTTTTTTTTCTTCCTAGGAACCCTTGAAAACAAGGGACTGCATATTTTTAACCTGACTTCTCTAACCAAGTCTGAAAACATTTTATCTGCCACACTGTATTTCTATGTTGGAGAGCTAATAAACATCAGCCTGAGCTGTCCAGTGTCAAGAGGATGTTCACACCATGCTCAGAGAAAACATATTCAGATTGACCTGTCTGCCTGGATCCTCAGCTCCAACAGAAACCAAAGCCAACTCCTGGGTCATCTTTCAGGAGATGTAACCAAACCTCATCGAGACTTTGTACCCTGGCTGTCTAAAGACATCACTCAACTCTTGAGGAAGGCCAAGGAAAATGAGGAGTTCCTCATAGGAGTTAACATTACCTCCAAAGGACACCAGCTGCCAAAGAAGATGTTAGCCTTTCCTGAACCTTATATCTTGGTATATGCCAATGATGCTGCCATTTCTGAGCCAGAGAGTGTGGTATCGAGCTTCCAAGGTCACCGGCATTTTCCCACTGGAGCTGTGCCCAAACTGGATAGCCATATTAGGGCTGCCCTTTCTGTTGAACGGAGGAAGAAGCGTTCTGCTGGGGTCCTGCTGCCTCTGCAGAACAATGAGCTTCCTGGGGCAGAATATCAGTATAAGGAGGATGGGGTATGGGAGGAGAGAAAGCCGTATAAGACCCTTCAGACTCAGCCCCCTGAGAAGAGTAAGAACAAGAAGAAACAGAGAAAGGGACCTCACCAGAATAGCCAGACACTCCAGTTTGATGAACAGACCCTGAAGAAGGCAAGAAGAAAGCAATGGATTGAACCTCGGAATTGTGCCAGGCGATACCTTAAAGTGGACTTTGCAGATATTGGCTGGAGTGAATGGATTATCTCCCCCAAGTCCTTTGATGCCTACTATTGCTCTGGAGCATGCCAGTTCCCCATGCCAAAGGTAGCCATGGTTCTTTGTCCTGTACTTCCTGTTTCCATAGAATAGAAAGACACACTAAGTTGAGTGTGTGATTTCATTTACAAAATCCACCTGGACGCTTCTTTATTACATTCTAAAGTGTAATAGGTAATATGGTTATGCTTGGTTTTTCTTTAATAGTTGTTAAACTAATATGAAGTCAGTATTAGTGTGAAGAAAGATATGAGAAAAAATGTATGTGTAAAATATGCTTTTTGTGTTGCTTCCAAACAAGGTGCATATTTAGCTACGTGGTCTTAATTTAGCTGTGGGTGAAGCTACACCTGTTCACGATAAGCAAGCCCCAAATAAAGGAAGGCTGCTCTTGGAGGGGTATTCAGAAAATGAGTGGACGTGATGGGAGCAAAGGAAAGGATTAATTGGATTGATGTCCTAATGAAGAATATTTTTCGATAGTCTTTTGTGAGATGAATTATCCCCTAGGGGGTCAAGATAAGGGATGAGCCAGGTAAACTCACCTCATGAAATTCACCAGATGTTTATTTCATTTGCTTTCCTGATAAACATCAAAATGGAAGGCAGAATAGTATGCAATGACTCTGTAAACTTCTTCCAAGACACATTTCAACTGGTCAGTGCTTACCCATGTGTCATGCAGGGACTCTAGTCCTGCTCCCCGCATAAGAACTCAGGACATGGTGAGGCCAAAAAGGAACACCCATGGAGCCATAGATAGGGGAGTCATACCACTATATTCTTGCTGGTGGCTGGGTTGGACATACAAAAGCAAACATACACCAGTGCCCCAACAAGGGGTCTTCCTGCACCCCCATCTCGCTGGAGGCCGGGCAAGACACACTAAGTAGGATCCCCACGATCCCCAATCCGCCGTCTGGATGTCTGCCTGCCAACCAACCAACCAACCAACCAACCAGCGCAGCCATGGCAGTTATATCAGTGGCAAATGGCTAACTGGTGACAGGTGATGGCCAACCAGTCACAGCTGATGGCCATCTACTACCTGAACCAGCACCTTTCCACGTGAGGCCGAGAGCCTGGAAACTGCTCTCTGGGACTCTGTCCCCATACTGTGTCTATTTAAAAATCAATGGGGAGTGTACTTTATCATATCAGTACTCAGTATCCTGACAAATATATTTTCAAAAGCCCCCCCACCCCTCCCCCCACCTTGCCCAGCAAGTCCAAGTGATTAGTCTCTTCTAATTTAGAGTTAGTGAAATATACCAGTGCCCTCTGGCCTTCAGTTAAGCTTATTGCTGCACGTGCATTGTTAGCTTGTAACAGGTTGAATTTCTGTTACACAATGAAAAGTGGTTCTAGAAATAGAATTCAGAGGAAGAATAGAGGGGTTTTTGGTTTTCTGGTTTTTTGCAAAACTTGAAGTGAATCAACTTTTGCTGCTCTATGATAAAAAAAAAATTGCTTCAAAGAGTAAGCAACTTCTGCTTATAAATTTTTAAAGTAGCATGTTCATATTCCAGTCCTGTGATCATTGGGATGCTAAATATAACACACGCACAAAGCAAAGGACCAACTGAACAAAGCTGTGGCAGCCTCAGGGCCAGGAATTTGACTGAAATTCCATTTTCTTGTTAGAATGTCTCAGAAGCATGAGCTTTCTACATGTTCTAACATTTTTGCTGATTCCCCCAAATTTTTGCTGATTCCATGTTTTGTAAACTGAAATACAAAGTAAAGATTATATACATTCACAATTATGTAAAAGCCTTATCTTGCCTAATATTCATAAAGGACATTTCAGTGATCAAACAAAGTTTTTCAAAGTGGGATAGCATTTAAGAACACACAGCAAAGATGCAAGTATAACAGGCAGTGATGAATCTTTAGTTTAAAGAGTGGCTTGCTTTGTAGCGTTGAGAGACAGAAATGGATTCAAAATCTCTCTCTAAACCCAGGATGACTGATTTTTAAGTGGGCCTCTCTGTGTCTTCCAAATAACTGTTCTCACTCTCATAAACTGTAATTTCTCTGGGTAGCCTGGGGGAGGAGTGTTTCTCTTCCCTCCTGACTCCCGATTTCAGGGCCTAGGGAGCCATGAAAATGCAGCGATACTCAGTCGGTTAGCTTTTCAACCTCTAACTTTGGAGACATGGCCTCGTCTCCACTCCCCCAAAATTAACCCATCTCCTGTTGGCTCAGCCTGCTTTTTCAGTTCAAAAACTTTGCTGTTACTTCAGTACAAGTTTACCATGGTTCTCAGTGACCTAAAGAATAATAGTTTTAAAACTTATGAGGGATAAGTAAAGAACAGCAGAGACAAGTGTAAGGAGAGAAGTATGTTAGTGCAACAGAATGATTAAATGTACATGCTTGGTCATAGCTGGGCTGCTTAACCATAACATGCCTGAAAATTGCCCAAGGATCATGTTACTATGTAGGTTCTGATCCAGTGGCTCTGGGGGTAGAGCCTACGATTCTGCAGCTCTCACAAGCTCCTAGATGTTGCTGATGATGACGGTCCAAAAATCACACTATCAGTAGCAAATTTGAGAGTCCAGTCCTTTGGGCTTGAATCATGGTTCCACCTCTTACCAGCTATGGTTTTTTGGGGAAGTTACTCAAACTCTCTGTGTGTTCATTTTCTCAGCTTTGAAAGGGGTACAACAGTAAATAATAAAAATAATAGTATCTACATAATAAAAACAATGGGAGAGTGAGGTACTAGAGCACCTTACACATAATAGGCACTCCATGAATATTTGCTGGTGACAGTATTATTAATGACCATCGTCGAGACTGAGGAGAACAGAGAATTAAATGCAGGGGGCTGAAGAAAGATCACATAGGGAAAGGGATCAAGAGAATAAAAGATGTAAGACAAGAAGAAGTTCTGTAAATGTTTCTAGTCTCTTTTTGAACATCACAAAGCCTAAAATAGGATTCTCCCTATGGGTACAACAGCCCGTAAGCTCTTCCAGTAATGTTTCTTTGGAGAATAATAGAATCAGGAGAGCATCGGTTGCAGCAACTGAACTCATAATAATATTTGTCAAAACTTGGAATGGCATCAGAACTCCACGGAGACATAACAGGGATAAGTGTGGAGTTTCTTTCTGAGCTTGAGATTTCCTTTTGCCAAATTGAGAGTGGAAGTTTGGCTGTTACATGGAGTTCTCAGTCTCTCATCACCTAGTGTAGATCCGCTTAACTTTTTAAGGATTCTAGTGGTTCCCGTTAAGCCTTCCAGGCTTTGTGGCTTTCAAGTGGTACAGTCACCAAAATGATGGGAAACGTGAAGCGACAGGAAGCTGCTATGTAATTAATCAGCATCGCCGTTATCAGCACGGTGTCCGACGCGGTAACCAGAGCGAGCTGTTTAAATGGAAATACAGTCCGAGCAATGGAGGAAAATAAAGTCTCTGACCAGATCAGTACAAACACATGTGGAATAACTGAAGCGCCAAAGAACTTTCAGACTTTAGATATACATTTTGCCCCAGAGGAAAGTTCTCCCAGGCCAGACTCCTCTGCTGGCCCTCCTGCTTTTTGGCCTCCTGAGCGAAAAAGCCTGCTCTGTATGGTGGGGCTCTGCGTCTGCAAAAGTCGACAACCTGTTCTGTAATTCAGAACAGCTGTGTTCTGCCTTTCCCAAATTCCAGGCTTTGCCCTTTCACTGATTCCAATTAGATAGTTTCTGGGCTATCACACCCATGTGGGCTGGACTAGAAGAGTGTGGAGCAAAACCCCACGGCCCTGGTCAGGAATGAGGGCTCTTAGCTGATGACATACTCTTCCCTGCTAATGCATTTGTAATCAAATTCATCTCAAGGACATCATACATAGCTTGGCAGATGCGGGCCTGACCACTGCAGATTTCATTCACAGACGCTGCAGTTTGGATTTTTCTGATTTCTAGCCCCCTACAGCCAATCTGTTCTCCTAGGGAGAGATCCCTGGAATTCTGCCATGAGATGAAAACTACCCATATAGCTAAAGCCAAGTCGTATGCCTTTGCCTCTCTCTCTTATCTCTTTAGCAAAGATGGAAAACAGAGATTTCCAATGAAAATGATAGAGCCATTGTCACTGACAGAGCTCCAAGAAAACCAACAAGGATTAGAGGAATGAAGTTATTTTGCATGGAATGATGCAAACGCTAGAAACAGCAATGACACAGACTTAGGCAGCACAGAATGTAAACCCTTTGAACCAAGCATCCAATATAAAGAAGAAATTTGCATTTAATGAGTTCAGAATGATACCCCTGGATTAATTTCCTGGGTTTTCCAATTCCATATTTTGCTCACAATTATGAACTCTAAAAACCCTAACTCTTGATGTGCTGAGTTACCTAAGCAAAAAACCGCCTGAACTGATGATGAAGTCATGTTTCACACTCATTAAAAAAGGAGACTGGGGAGGGAAATAACACAGATTGAATGATTTCCCAAGTTATGTAAAGAAAATCATGAGAAATATGACCAGAACTCAAAAACAAACAAAAATTAAAGACTGGCAATATGCTTTAAATAAGCAAATTAGTACATGAATCTTTTGTGCATGACATAATTATTCTTGGTAGTGGCAGCTTGTTCAGAGGATTCTATAATGAGAAAAAAAAGTGGGAAACTCCCTGGAAAACTGAGAGGTTCCTGATAAGACATACCAACCCAGAATCACGGGTTTGCATTTAATTCCAGGAGCCCACCAGAGACAGCTCATAGTTTCTGAATCTATCATTTGTGAGTTAGAGCTTAAAAAAAAGGGCTGGAATTTTCCTGGGAAACACCCAAGAATATTTTCCATATCTACTCCAGGTCATTTGCACAGAAACTTTTATTTTTGTTGTTGGGAATTATTTCCATAGAAATAGGTAAAATGGAGGGTATGCTATTTTTTATAAGTATTTCATCCACTTAGCAAGTACTTATTCAGTGCATAAAGCACGCACTGTTCTAGGCACTGAGGAATATTGGTGCATCGCAGTGTTTATCGATCGAGACCTCATCATATGATCCTAGTCATATGAAATTTAAATATTATAGGAGTCATTAAAACATTAACAATAACAGAATAATGTCGGGGAAATGTATTGTTTAAAAAAACTCTTTGGGACATTATCGTAAGCTATTTGGATGATTGAGTCAAGAATAAATCAATAGAGAAAAGTAGATGGCTGCAAAAGTTTTCTTTGGATATTAACAATACAGATGAAATAACAAACAATGGTTATTGACATAAACTATATAATACCGACTGCAGTTTGTGTCAGTTACACATATTTTATTGAAGCTGCAGAGCACATGATGTACAAAATAAAACAACTAGACTTCCTTTCTTTAAAGGGAGAATACCTTCCTTTGCAAAGCTAATTAATTTAAAGTTAGCATTCTTTTTAACACATACTTAAAGTCTCTAGGAAGAAAGGGTAAAAAACAGTTGTCCATCATTAAAAGTTTTTAAATAATTTATGCCTATTCACAAAAAAGTTGAAGGCTAACATATGGATAATTGTTTTCGTTAAAATTAAAAGATGGGATGAGACAAATCAGATTTGCCCTTTCTCTGCCAAAAAGAATTCTACATATATTTTTTTTTATAGTATGCCAGATTTCTATATTATTTGCTTCTCCCTTGGCTTGTATGTGCCCTTAACCTTTTAACTTTTTCCAGTTTCCCATAGTGGGAGTTTTAGGAGTATGAAATTAAAATACCAATTCATTGGGGCAGAGGTGCCTCTTGAGCTATGAGAAACATGGCTCAAAATCCTGAAATTTAAAAGCCAGAGTTTTGGCCTAAATCCTACTCCTGAATTCACATGTGATCTCTGGCAAGTTACCACATTTCTGTTTCAAAATATGCTTAAAACAAAAATGTTTTCACCTGCCTAAAAGAGACACTGGGAAAAATCCTGTTGCAAAGTGTGGCACTTCTTGAAGACGTTCTGACCACTCTGGCAATACCTAGCGTTCTGGGCTTGGAACAGTGACTGTTCTCAGTGCCCAGCAGGGCTGTAAGGCGCTTACTAAATGAAACCACATGTTTCACATGGATGTTAATGTTCCCATTTGGCATTCTCTCAGGAACAGATTTTACCCAGGCTTCTTTGGTCAAACTTCTGACATCCATGGGATAACCTTAGGCCCCCTACGTTATTCCCAGAGGACATGGCCCACTCTTAGAACACTTTTAACTCTACTGCATTGAAGTCTGAACCCATGGAGCAACAGTGACCCCCAGTGGCCAATGGTGCGGTTTTCTTAACCCCCGTTGTTGTTTCTAAGGACAGGTGAATATATACTGGAGTAATCATCCAATCTATCCTCGTGGCCACTATGAAATAAATCAATGCCCTTTGACGTGCTTGGTTTTAGTTTTACAAAATAGTGTAAATATCACTACAATCGTGGCAATAATGTGTCAGCGTTAAGTAGGGTGCTTGTTAGGGCTCTTTATGGAACCCTAGGAAGTCATTTGTGTTGCAGTCCTATTATTGAAAACATCCTAGGATGTATTAAAGCTGTTTGAGAACTCAGTTGTTTTTTAATTAAATGATTTTTATTTAGGTAACTGGATTCAAAGCCTCACTCTTACCAGCTGTTTGATTTTAGACATGTTTTTAACTTTTTCAGTCTATTTCATTACCTGTAAAAATGTAAGAAAAGGTAGTCTTGTTGTAAGAATAGAGATACTACATATAAAATGCCTGGCACATTAATAAATGATAACCATTCTGGTGATGGTGGTGTAGGAGATTGGGCTAAATGTGTAATGATGCCAGGGCTTTATTAAATTGCTGAAAGGAATTTATTATGTATGTATTTCAGGATGAGGGATGAAGAATGGAAAAGCAGTTCCACTTAATGTATGTGTTCTTCTCCCATTTCTTTTCTAGTCTTTGAAGCCATCAAACCATGCCACCATCCAGAGTATAGTGAGAGCTGTGGGGGTCGTCCCTGGAATCCCTGAGCCTTGCTGTGTGCCAGAAAAGATGTCCTCGCTCAGCATCTTATTCTTTGATGAAAATAAGAATGTGGTACTTAAAGTATATCCTAACATGACAGTAGAGTCTTGTGCTTGCAGATAACCTGGCAAAGAACTCATTTGAATGCTTAATTCAATCAGTTTATTTTTATGGACTGTTTTTTTTCTTTTGCACTGCCAATGCATTTCATTCCAAAAGATTTTTTAATAGTCGAAAGAGAATGAGCAAACAGACAATTTCCACCATGGAGAACTGGGATGTATTTGTTTCTGAATGTAACTAAAAACAAGATTTTAGTAAATATGGACATCTACTACTTCTTTTAATCATACGAGAAACATGGTAACAAACTGTTTTTAGAACTGTTAGAGAACACAGTGATTTATTTTTGTAATGGGCTTGGAAAAGAGGTTGGAAAAACAATAATAGCTTATCATTTATCTCTACTCATTAAGAATAGAATAATTTCGTATTTCGAAGTAGGCTTATTGCCTTAGATTCCTGAGCAATTCAGCAAGTGCTAAATAATCCGATCGACTCTGATGTTTATCTTAAAACTGTTTGAGACTCTTGTTTACCTGTGTTTTTCTCCACACGGCAGTGTGTGAGTAGCTGAGTGGAGACAGTATGTGCTGAGTGTTAGTGCGTATATATCTATGTACCAGTGTACATACTGCCAGGTGCCTGTGCCTCTGTAGGAAGGTTTGCTTAACATGGTTTTATAATTCAGTCTACATAGAATTCTTTGTTTTTTGAATTTCATGTTCTGGCAAGCACCATTCAATTATGAGAACTTTACCAAAAAGGATAGAGTGATCCAAGAGCATATGCAGAGAGTTACCACTTGGCCCAGCCATTTAATTGGAAATACAGTTGTTTTCATTTCATTGCCTCCCAGAAAAGGAAACCAGCAACCCAATTTTCCAAAACCCAGATGTAATTCCACTTCTATACCTCTTTTTCACAAGTACTTTCATTTGTTCTTTTAAATTGAGTTCAAAAATCCTTCCTGAAGCCATTAAATTTTTAGTTCTCTTGCTATGCCTTTACTTTCTGTGAAGTAATCAATAGATACTGAGGCTCAAAAATTGATGCAACATTAGAGATGTCTTTAAATGACCAATTTAATCACAATCAGCCACATCTATTTCCAGGCACTTTTTCTCGTGGATCAAGGCTTTTGACTCAGCGATGGAAGCTGTTCTTTAGCAAAATTCACTAAAAATTATCCACCAAGAAAGGGAGTCAAATATAGACACTTTGTTTTTTTCCCATTTTATTTGTTATAAATACCTACTCTTATACTTTTGCCCTTGAATATTGTCTCGAAAACCTGTCACTCACTATATTGACATGTGTGACAGAAATGTTTTCAGACCATGGATTGTTGTTGATGTATCTATGGTTTTTCCTCACCTTAGTTCAGTCTCACCTCATTAGAGGCAACTAAGCCATTTCAGAGGCTGTGACATATCAGAAGGAATGAGTTTTTTGCTTTGTTGTTTTGTTTTATTTTGTTTTGTTTTTCAGTCTCTGTCTATAGCTATCTGTCGTGGTTCATCATTTCATAAATATTTACTGAGAATCTATTTTGTAAAAGACACTTTGTTAACCATGTGTCTTTAGTGTCCTCGCTGGTAAAATGAAGAGGCTGTGTAGCTGAACTGGAACTCTCTTCTGGCACTGAAAGTGTGGGTTTATTATACTGGCTGTTTCACACACATCTTCCTTGAATGGGTGATAGTGAGATCTAAAAACACTGTAAGTACTTCTGTTCAGAAACCAAAGGCAAAAACATTCCATTCTTCAGTGCTTGTGAGTGTGGACTTCCCTAAGTGGTACTTTTATCTTATTGGAAACCCACTGAAAAAAAAAAAAATCACAATGAAAAGAAGCTCTTGACACTTTTGGAGTTACACAAAGGCTGGTGTGCTTGTGTGGTAATTCTGAATGAGGCACTCCAGTTCTAAATAATGAATTACGTTCTGGTGCTTGAGTTACTAGGTTTCTTATGTTCATTACTATTTGTTCTGATAGCATAAGGGTCAAGATTCACAATGACATAGGTGATGAAATTACTGTTTGACACATTTTATCAAAATTTGAAAGCAAAATTACATAATAGGAGCAAGCCAGCATATGGCCACCAGAGCCTATGTTTTTCAATCAATAAAACTTCTTTTTCATTGGTAGATTTGGTTAAATCAAATCTTAATTTAGTTTTTTTTCTAGAGCTATATCAACCAAACTTCTAATAATTCTCAGTATTGTTTCTCAGCCTTCTTTTATCCAGATGTCTGTTTGTTACCTTTTTTAATTGGACTTGATTACATATTACAAATTACATCCTAAAATGGCCCCAAAAGTTCTCTAAATAATAAAAATTTCCAAGTACAAACTAATTAAGATTTTATTTTAAGTAGCAATTTATATGACAAAATTGAAGCACTATGAAAGAGCTTGGGTCGTCTCTTGGCAATCAAAATACTTTCTGACCAGTAGTTATTTTTGGGTGGCTTTGTAATCATGGCTTTGTCACTCCTGCATTGAAGACATATTATGGTATAAACAGGAAAAGTTTTATTCCCAAAGAATAAAGGAAGATTACTTTTCAGTAGTGGGGATTGAAGTAAATGAGTTAATATTTTAATTAATAAAAATTTACGTGAAATAGTTGGAAAATTAAGTGACTGTTTTACAATTTTACTAGTAATAACAAATTACTAGTACAATTTGTTAGGTACTAGTGTTTGTATATTTACTACATAGACTTTTTATAAATCTCCTGATATAAAAGTGGCAGTGGTGAAAGGAGAAATTACATTTATAATGCCGTTTCCTAAGTCATGCATCTCCATCTGTCTCTCTGTCTCTCGCCCCACTCCCCTTACTCTCCCTCTCTGTCTGTCTCTGTCTGGTCTCTGTCTCTCCCAATGCCCACCCCCACCCCCACTCCTAGATGTGAGACACACATGCACAAGCACAGTCACTTAAAAAGGAATTCTTTTTTCAATAACTATTCACTGAATTCAAATTAAGGACCTGCCAATGTCAATATAGTATTTTCAAAGTACTTTCTTGTAACCTGTGTAAATAATATACAATTTACAGAATTTGGGGTTATAGAATTGAAACTGGAAGATTGGATTCCCCAGAGCTCAGGACTACAATATTCCAGATACATTTTTAAATTCACCTAGGTATATATTAACTGATGATCATTAAGGTAAGATTTTTACCTTAATATTTCTGCAAAAAATCTCGTTGCCCATTTAATATTTTTATAGACAGTCATGTGTATATAATGCTATTATCAGTCTGACATAAAAAATTTGCATAATTACATTATCCAGTTTAGTCTTTCTGTTTTCACTTTTCTCTGTGCTAATAAGTAACTAATGTCTGAATGTTGACTTCCTGTTGAATCAAAGTTGGGTTAAAGAATAGCTATAATAACCACACCTGATGTGTAAGAGTAAATAGGAGATTAAATAAGAAATCTTGGGTAAGTCTGACATCTCAGTGTAGCTCTTTTCCCCTTACGAACTGTATTTTAATGTAGTTTATAGGTGATTAAATGATCCCCCTTTTCTAAAAACCAAGCCTTTCCTCAGCTTTCCACCTAGTTTCTGTAAATGTTTTAGTTGAGAATTCAATGCTTTGTACAGTCAATGGCAATTTAAAATATATATATTATATATGTATATGGAAAAACTTTAAAGATGCTTTTAATTTATTTAATGACTGTTGCTTTTCTATAATGGTAATAATTTTCATCCTTAGATGGTGAGAAAAAAATTCTTTTTACTTTAGTTATTACATGCAAAATGAAATTTGGTTCTTTACTCAAATCCACTAAAGGGGCGCGTTGCAGTGAAACTGTGAAGGACGCTTCACTACTGACGTATAAGCTTTGCTGAATTTGTATCCTTTTCCTCCAGTAATGGAGAGCTTTCCATTATACAGTATGAAAATAAAAAATTGCTTCATTAAACATTTCCCCATTCTTTTCTATTTATCATCGGGAAAGACTACGTTTTCAAAACTTTTCAATGGCTGCACTTGTAAAGAGCTAATAAAGTTTGAGCACAGAGCTGGACATTTCAAGTTCAAATGGCACCATGAATGGAGCATCATGATATACTGTCAACACAACATGACTAACACTACAATAATACTGAAACACACCCATAAGGGGAAAATTCTCATGTCTTCTAAACTTGAAAAATTCAATTTGACTCATTTCTCTCTTTCTTTCTTTCTTTCTTTCTTTCTTTCTTTCTTTCTTTCTTTCTTTCTTTCTTTCTTTCTTTCTTTCTTTTTCTTCTTCTTTACTTATCTATTCTTTTTTTTTTTTTTTTGGATTTCTTCTTTAATCACAAACTCCACATTTCCTACCTGGAGATTTTTTTTCTGGATGCCTGACTCACTATTTTGAATATAACTTTATCTCATCACTCATGGTTACCATTTTAGAATAATAAACATCTAATTTTAATTAATCTGATCATTGAGATGTATTTGGCTTTGTTTTAGCCTGTAGCTTTCTATTTAAAAAAGTGACCTGAGGTTATGAAATAAAATATGATTTCGTATATTTTCACTTGTTTAATCTATCTCTGTTAGGTTTATGCAGACTTGATGTTTAATTAAAAACCATAGCATTTTGGAACTGCAGGACACTGTAGAGATCATTTTGAGCATGTTCCTTAACCTCTCCATGCCCCATTTATCTCACCTGTAAAGTGGGGCAATAAACTTCCTGCCTCATAGGTTTGTTACAAGGTTTAATGAGATAATACATGTAAATTACTTTGCCAAGTGCCTGAAACAGGATAACTACTTCATGACTATCAATTATTATTATTATCTAATCCAGTCTTCCTGTTTTCCAAATGAGGAAATGTAGACATGTTGTGGTTCACTGCTATTTGGATCTCATCATGCCCTACTCTAAAAACTGGCTCCAGCAGGGATGGGTCCTTCACACATAACAAATATGGGCACCTGAGAGAAGCTGGACAATGCTGGTAAAGCTGGGAGGTTATATAGCAGCAGAGCTGCCGAGGAGGGCTGTAACTATTTTCCACCAAGCATGTGAAAAAATTTGAAAACCCAATGTTCAGAGAGAGAAGACTGAATCGGACACCAACAGAGCATTGAGCCTTGCAGAGTAAAGAGAGTAGCTGCCTTGTTTCCTGATGATATTCCACTTTCTGTTTCCATCTTTTATAACCACGCTTCCTGGCCTTGGATTACATGAGATATCCCTGTTACCCCAGTGAAGTGCTCACTTTTACTTAAGTGGATTTGAGCTGATGTCTGTAAATTGCAAGCAAAAGAATCTTGACTATGATATACTAAACTGTTGAGCATGCCCAAGGCCATACGATGAACTTCTGGAAAAACTGATATTTGAAGCTTTTGTAACCTAACGGAGAGAGGATGGCCTGTCTTCAAGTCAAAGAGTCTTGCATGTGAATCCCGACGTTGCCATTTACTACCCGGGTGACATGTACCAGGTGATATGTGCCTTTGAGGAATATTGACCAGGCCATCATACCATCAGGGTGGTCAGTTCTGTAACTAATGCAGACTTCCAGAAAAGTCACTGTTGTAATAGATGACTCAGTACTCATGCCGAGGGTTGCCTTGAAATAGCTCATAGGGTTGGACTTTGTATCTATTAGAAGATATGGGGAGGTTAGCATGGAGACTAAGAACTTTGAGTACAACTCCACATCATCCTATACGTTATTTAGTATTACTAAAGGTTATTCACATTGTACAAGACCCTATCTTAGTTGGTGGAGATGTGCTTGATGATGTGACAGAATGAAGAGCCATGAACACAGGGGGAAACAGGATAATACGTCTTCCATTCCTCTTCCCTCCTAGCAAGTGGGGTAGAAGTTGAGCCCCATTTATGGCAAAGTGAGCAATGGGGTAAAAATGACCCCCCTAACATAAATTGTGATAGGAACTGTCTCCTGTCCCTTTTTAAATTATAATGAACACTTATTATGAATCTAAAATGGCAAGCACGATATATAGTAATCATTTCAGGGTAGCTGTTGGGATTTGTTTTTGTAAGAATTCCCCTGCCCTATTTACTAGGCCTATTTTCTCCAGGCCCATTAGAGGGTGTGGAAAGAAAATCCACCTTTGGTTTACCTCAAGTCCAAGGCCATAGTTATCTGGGTATTTGAGCTGCAGCCTACAGGGAGAGAAAAGTTTATTGTGAGACAGTGGAGGCTACTGATTAACAGCAATGTTCTAACCATGTTCTAAGGTTAGAACATGAAACATACTCCTTCCTCCCACCCTTAATTTGACCAATTTTACTTTGCGACAAAGTGGTTTTCATTTTGTCCTCATTTCCTTCTGGAGCACTGAAACACTGCTCCAAGGGCAATAAGAAATCCAGTTCTAGAAAAAGTTAAATCAGAGAGTAGCAGGTGTTTTCCTCCCCTACATTCCCTTCATCCCAGCCCCCACACCCAATCCATCTCTCTCTCTCTCTCTCTCTCTCTCTCTCTCTCTCTCTCTCTCTCTCTCACACACACACACACACACACACACACACAGATGCTGGCTCCAATGCAGTGTCACAGGGAGGGAGGTACAATTATATTCCAACCCCTGACTCAAAATATTAGCCAACTGAATTTTCAGACTGGAAACACAGGCAAACTGCCATTAGGTTACAATCAAAACCACCCCCACCTCATGGGGGCTCAGGCCAGATGTGAATGCAGCCGTCCAGAGGTGAGCCAAATATGTGCAAGAACCATGTGACAGAGCTTTTCCAAAAATGGACTTATTTAAGAGAAATATTTTGGTGTTTATAGGACTGCAGCCCTGCTTTCTGGAGATTTTCCATCACTCTAAACATTGATATACATACGAACATACATGGACTTTTAAAATTGGGTCCAGAATATGTAATTTCAGTAAGTCATCTTATTGGTTAGAAATGGGGGAAATTAATGACACTATCAAAATATTGGCAGTTGAAGCCGTTACATGGACAAATGCTATATGGAAGTTGGAGCCCACACTCTGGTGTCAATAGCTTGAATCGGGAAACTCAGAGCTGTTTGTCATGTTTGTGTGATTTTATAGCGCAGAGGTAGATGGCGTGCCTGGCTAGGGTGTGTGCATCGAGAGACAACTGAACACTTTGGAGCTATGCTTTCTACTTCCTTTGATCTGGAGCTCACTTTGTAACACTTCCAAGGGATGACAACATATTACAAAGAGAAGTTTCAGGTTTGATGGATTGGGTTGAGAGCATTTTCAAGTTACAGTTGCCTCTGCTGTCATCAATAGTCCCATTTCCTCTAACAGAGTGTTATAGGAGTTGTTTTTAAATTCCATCTCAGTCCAACTAGTTACAGATTTGAGGTCCAGAATTCACCATCAAAATGAGACATTTCCATCTTGTGGCAGGCTGACTTTTCTGCTGCATTCTGCTTTGAACTACCTACTCGACACAAGGAAATGACCCTGTGCTCTGAGAACAAGGGAGAAATCACCTGAACATGACTATATTGATTTAAATTAAAATGTCATATTTTATTTAAGTTAAGAATCTTAAATCTTGGACTTCATCATTATTCTTTCGCAGGTCTCTTGCAGTTTTCTGGAATAAAATCTGAATCTGTGAGAAGGCTCAATATAGATGGCACATATAGATGATGGTCTACAAATCTAACTTAGGATGCAAAGAAAAAATAAAGCAAGTGGAAAATGGAATCATTGAATCTATGCAGTGAACACTTATTTATTGAAAGGATTTTTTTTCAAGTTTACTGAATTTATGGGAAAATGACAAAGCCAAGTCCTAGACACTCATAACTGATGAAAACTAATTAGCGTGATTACATAGACACTTACTTAAAAAAAGAAAAGACAAGAAAAATATCAGTGTTGAACCACTGGGAATTTGAAGAATGTCACTGTGACCACTGCTAGAGACAAGAGGCCCTTTAGTAATTTATTCTTTCATCAACATAAATAGTGGTTGGAAGGGGTGGGACCCCAGATAAGAGGTTCTTCAGTAGTTTGAATGACAGGCAGCTTGAGTTTGAGTTTTGGCTTAGGGTGTAAAGGTGCAGCATCTCATAACACTAAAACATTCAGAAAAATGTCCTTAGCAAACAAAAGAATTAGGAAAACTTAAATCTAAGGCTGCACAACTACCGTAGCCACTATCCATCTGGGCTATTTAACTTCAAATTAATTAAAATGGAATAAAATGAAAAATTCAGTTCCTCAGTCCAAGAAACCACACTTCAAGAGCTCAGTAGCCACACGTGGCTAGTGACTAGCTTGTTGAACAACACAGATATACAACATTTCTATCATCACAGAAATTTCTCTTGGACAGAGGGGTCTAAGGGGTAAACAAGAAGTCAGTTCACTTTGACTCTATAGAAAAATGTCTGTTTTATGTCCCTCAGCTAAACAAGGTGTACTATCAAAGAGGGAGATCTTTGGCCAATATGGAGGCTCTGGAAGCAATAAAAGATGCAGCACCCTCATGGCTGATTAAAATTGAAAAACTATTACAGATGCAATTTATAACCCACACTTATTTAAGATTATATGTTAATCACTCTCTAACCTAAATGCTGCCTCAGGTCATTTCTCCTGGCACTCAGTCCAGTCTTTACTCACTTGCTATTTATAATGCAGATGTTAATTACCAAACACAGCTGTGTTACTCTTTCCAGACTTATATCATACGCCACAGAAAGTTCCCAACACCTTTTCTTTGACTCTAAACATTTTCTCGTGATAACATTAAATTGTCCACAGTTATTCCTAATTTCTTCAGACCTTTTTGCAAGAAACTAGTGTTTTGACCTTTCTGAACATTTGGAATATTTGTAGATGACAAATAGATAAGTGGATGGGTAGATGATAGGGAGATAAATTTAAATATTGATAAACCATTTTACCCTGTTTTTCATCAACAGTGATTTCAATTCCTGTTTGATAATAACTCTGTTCATTAATTTTTCTACAAGTGAATGATTTGACAAATGAGTTAGTCACAGCCATGTAAAATGTATAAAAATTATAGTATTATTGAGATTACATTATATATTTATATCTTATAAAAGGGTAAAATGTTTCTCCAAATTTCTCATCAGTACTCCTTCCTTTGAGATAGACAGATTGTTGTCAAAATAAGTAATAAATACTTAAAATAATCCTGTCAGAAAAGTAGCTATTTTCAAGGCTAAAATAGAAAGTTGTGGGTATAAACTAAACAAAAGCAGTTTCAGACTCTCCAATCGCTTCTCTGTGTGATGTTGGATGTTTGCCCAGAGAAGCTGCAGTTTCAGAGGGGAAATCTTCAGTCTCTGTAACCCAGAAAATGTAGTTGCTTTCTGTTTTCTGAAGGACTTACGTCTCTCTAAAACCTTCAAATTTAAAAAAAAATTTTCCAGGATACACAAGTCTGTGTCAACTGACTGGAAGTATTAATGTTTCTGGACTAAAAATGGGGTCATGTGTGTGAAATATATCTTATGTTTTCAAAATGTGTATGCAGCTCTAGGATTTTTTTCTCAGCATTCCATCTACAGAGATGAATGGATAAATGAAAATGAGTACTGAATTATTTATTTGTGCTTACAAGCCACTTCTGAGTAAAAATTTAATAACTGAAGTAAGATTTTTGGACTGCAAAGTGTGAGCAATTATGTCATCAAGATGATGATATAATAACACGTGGATAATAAAGTATTAAGGTTGAGAAGTGTTCATAAATTCTATTTGGAAACCAGTAAATAAGTGGACTTATCTATTTAGCAAACTAAATAGACTTAGTAAATGAGAGACTTCTAAAGGGTGGAGAGTAAAGAGTTCTAAGCACTTGCTTTGGAATTCTTCCATGGCTCAGAATAAGTTGTTATGATTCTCTGTCACAGTCTCTCGCTCATTGAATGCAGGAATAGCTCTCCCCATTCCATTCTCTTTCTCATGTGTGCAATGTAGACAGAGGTGCCTGCACACACACACACACACACACACACACACACACACACACACTTACAGAAAGTGTTTCTCCAAATACTCTCCCCACCCAACAAATCTACATTAAATTCCCTCCAGTCTCTCTGATGCACCTGCATTCTGATTTTCTGGCTAGGAAAGAGAGAGTGGAAACTTTTGGAAGCTATCAAACTTCTCTTAAATCAGCCAGGTAAATGAGTTACATATGGCTTTTAATGTCCATGGGAACTCCCAAATAATATAGTGAGGAATAAATGCAATCCACAGCAATGCATGGAAACCTACCAACACCCATAGTTTACTCTACCACTGTGAATCTTGTAGTTGCGGAAATACGTACCTTGTGCACCATAAAGTCTTATAAAACCTTTAGATATTATTGGTTTCTATGCATTGCATCTATCAATTCATTTGCAATTCCTAATAATTAAAACCTAATAAATCTTCCTGGTTTTCTAATTGTGAATAAGAATGTTCATAGTATTATTTCATTTTATAGGTGTTTTGTAGATCATAGAAACAAAAATCATAAAATTCTAAAACCTCAAAGTAACCTTAAATATGAATAATAATATTGACAATATCTTTCATTTATTAAACAATAAACAATACTAATTTTTTTTCACAAAAATCTAGCTTAATCTTTATAGCAGCAGAGCCGGAGACTTGGAGAAACTCAGCAGATGTTCAAGATCTAACAGTTAATAAAAGGTAGGCTGACTACATTTTAGCTCTGATTCATCTGAATCCAAAGCTAATAGCATACGTGTAGCCACTATAATTGACAGACTTACTCTATTAGTAGCGCTCACAACTTACTATGATGACTGGAATACATGATGCCACACTTTGGGATATTATTATTCCCATTCTATAGACGGTATAAATGAGGCTCAAAGATGGTAAGTGAATTTTCTAAATTCACATGACAAATTAAAATACTCTTCCCAATTTTTATTTTTGGATTCTTTGAAAATAATTTTTCATCATTATCATTTTAATTTATTCATTCCACAAATGTCTATGGAGCTCTGTGCTGGGCACACCGTAAGATCTGGGCATACAAACAAACAAGATGATGCTGGCGCTTGCCATCAAAGTGCTCAGTCAAATGGACTCAACGGGTGACTTGGCAGGCAAAGTAGAGTGACACAACAGGATGCCAAGAAGGGTAGCTAGTGTCCTGTCCACCTCAGAAATTCCCAGTCAGCAACTTCCACTCTTGACCCAACAGGCAGTAGAAAAGATTGTTGCTGCCTTGGGCTGACCATCAGAGAACAATTTTCCAACCACTAGAAAGCTGGGCTTACTGCCAGGAACCACCCGGAAAGTGCAGGAGCCATTTCCTGGCATCTGAGACTACTAGCTCCAGGGCATCTGGTTATAAATTCAATAAACATTTATTGAGCATGTACAATATGTTAGGCACCAGAGATGTAAAGTCACATAACACACCATGGGGGCACTAATGTATAAGAAAATAATAGTGATGCAATATCAGCGCATCATAGATATGTGCTCCGGGCATCATCAGATTCTCCCAACTCACGTCCCATTAGGAAACCATCAGATGCAGTGCTGATAGTAAAGCACCAACCATTGAGAATATTGTACGGTTCAAGAGAATTTAATTAAGAACCTGAAAACCGGGATGATCATCCATCTCAATTTGCCCAGGTCAGTTCCCAGATTACATCTTGCAACTGCATAACTAAAGGACACCCCCCACCCTACCTTTCACTCTTGGAAGCAATCTCATTTGTTTGATAAGTTATATGATCACCCCACTTATGTCCAGTGGAGATTAATACTTGCTTTGCTTTAATATACAAGGAATGGCTTCATTTTCATTTCTGGAACACTGAGGAGGTGCCAAGTATAGTACCAGGTGCTCCACTTATGCCACCTCACCCTTCACAAGAAAGGTACCATCCCTGCTGTATGGATGAGGAAATTGAAATTTTAGAGAATTCAGTAACTTGCCCATGGATATTAAATGGTAACACTAGGATTCAAAAATGGGTGCCTAGCTCCTGGTAGCAGCAGATGGACTAAGTCTGACAACAGTATTAAGGACTAGAGCAGACTATCCTCATAGAAAGCTTCGAACAACATGCTACTTGCTTGATAGGAGACAATCAGGACCTGGACCATCCATCAGTATAGAGACAGCAGATCTCTATCTAGAGACTGAGCCCATGAAAGGCCTTCTCACCCTCCCCCTGGTCCAGACTCAGCTCTCCGTGACCATGTCCTCAGCCCTGACACCTTGATTCTGACCACAGCACACGCATCAGCACACAGAGGGAGGATTGCAGGCAGACAGATGTGTCCTGACCACTCAAGCTCTCTTTGTCTGCCTGTCTCCTTCAGAGACTTTGCATCTTTGCAAGGTTCCTTTTTACCTGCTTCCATATGGAGCCTTAATATAGTGCCTAAGGGATATGAGAAGAGAGAATTTTTCACCAGTGAAATGGAACTTTTATGGTCTATAAAAAGATACATCGCTTTTGTTAGTCCCTTTATTTACCTCCACAGTACTATAAACTGAAGCAGGAAATTATACTTTCAGATTAGGAAACATAGTGGAAGGGGTAGTTTGAGATTTACATGGAAATTTACTGCAGTTGCTCAGGCTTTATTCCCATCTTCACTAAAAATTGCTCAATTGGTTTATCCTATAATAAAAGTAATTTATAATTGTAGGAAATACAGAGAAAGAGAAAGGTATATTAAGAATGTGAAAATTGTCTGTAATTTTGCCACCAAGAGACAACTATTACTAATGTTGCAATTTATATCTTTCTGTATATTTTTTCATGCTAATTCATGTATACACACAATTTACCATTTTGATAAAATTGTGACATATTATATATATTCTTTTGTAAGCTATTTTCTCCTTAACATAAATATTTTTATGGTATAAATGTGGATTCATATAAATTTTCATTAGAGTATAATAGTCTATTATGTGGCTATACTCCAATTATTTCATCACTCCCAAAGAGCAAAACATTTAGGCTTGGTGGTTTGTTGTTTGCCTTTTGCTGTTTCTTTTGCTATTATTTAAAATGCTGCAGTGAAGATTATTACAAATAGATTCCTTTGTAGTTGTCCAGCTGTTCCTTTTAGATATACTCCTAAAAATTGAATCTTTTCCATTCTGATTCATATTACCAAGATAGATTAGCAATATACACTCTCATCATCAGTGTATAAAAGTCCATTTTCTCCATGGCTCATGAATACTAGTGATTATTAACCCTTTTAAACTTCGTTGGTCTAACATTAAATTTTTAATGTATTATTATTAACAATTAACTTTAGTTAACTGAATAATTAAATAGTAATTAAAGCTAACTTAATTATTTAAAAGTTGACAATTTATCTAATTGTTGGTAGTTTAAATATATTTTTACCAAATTCTTGAATGTCTGTAGTTAATTTTTTAGTAACCTGTTCATATCCTTTGCTCATTTTGTCACTTAGGAAGTTTTAAAAATGTGTTTATTTGTAAAAATTCTTTACACATTAACGATATGAAATTTTTATCTGTTGCTCATGTTCCAAATATTTTCCCCAGGTGGTCATCTGTCTTTCACTGAGTATTAAGTTTTTAAATTGACTATTCAAGTATGTATTCATATGTTTGTATGCATGTGTATGTATAGATATATATATAGATATATAGATATATAGATATCTATATATATATCTATACACACACATACATACATACACACACACACACACACACACACACACACACACACAGAGTACCAAAAATGTATACACATTTTGAGAAAAGAAAACTGTATTAATATCATAATACTTAATATATACTGATAGCAAAAGATGAATACAAGTCACATTTGACTTCTGTAATTACAAGAGGTGCTCAAAGTGGTTCCCATTAGCATCCAGACACTTCTGATTACGGCGAACTATTGCTTGAGCAACGTTGACCAAAGTGTCCACTTGTATCCATTTTTTTGGCACCCCAGTATATATTTATATATGTATACACACAGAGAGTAGATATGAACATACAGCTATGGTTAGTCACAGACACAGACACAGATACAGATTAATACACTATGTCATCTCCTCATTCTTACCACCTATGAGTAACTATCTAACCCTCAGACTTCTACGTGGAACTCTCTTGTAGCTTTCTGGTATGGAACCTGGTACCTCCTATCATGTATTTTTGATATTTACATTAAATGTTTCCCTCTTCTCTTGAACTTTAAACTCCTTTGGCCCCACAAAGCACCCAGCAAAGAACCTGGCAGCTATTAAACAGATGAGTGAAGCTCTGTGTCTCACCCTGTCATCTTAGACACAAGTTTCCTTGCGTCTAAGGTCTAGCTCCATGGACCTGCCCAAAGTCACATAGCAGACACAATTCTCTTGACACTCCAGTCCACTGACTACTCTTTCCACCATCCTTCCTTGTTTTACAGAAGAATAAAATGCATCACACAAAACCATCAGAGGGAGTAAATGCCTTGCACCGCCTGCAGGGCCTCAGCCAAATCAGGAACCTACCTGCAAAGGGAGGTTTCAGAGCACCTGATACAGAGGGCCTAGAGGATATGTGTTTTGCTATTGTTGTTGTATTAGTCACCTTCAGACTCTGACAACAGGAGCAGTCTCAAGACTAGTAGTACCCATCTATTTGCGTTCCTTTCAAGTCTCTTTGTGTAGGCGGCTAGATCCCAGTTCAGCATTCTGACCACTAGATGGAGTCCAGTTATTAGCTTGAAGGGAGAAGATTGCATGCTTAGGTGCCGCCTAGCTTTCCTGTATAACCAAGTGACCCTCGGGTTAACCAGACTGGGACAGGCCACTGTGCAACAACGGTTCGTAGGCGGCCCTTGCTTCCAACAGAAACGATTCTAGATAAAGCTAGAATTGTTCTGTCTTTCTGAAGTGAATGGATTATCTATCATGAGGCTCTTCAGGTGGAATTTTATGTTGCATCTATGTGTTCCTCTCTCTCCTTTATCTTTACTGTTTTTAAAGGGGAAGGGTATTCAGTTCATCCTTATTCTTAGTCACATATTTCTGTCCCCAAAGCATGCTGAGCTATTAGTTTCTGGTGGGGGAATATTGCTGCACTGAAATAGAAAAAAAAATCAAGAAATAGTTTCACCTCTTAATTTAATCTAAAGTATTAAATGACAAATGGCTCTAGAATGGAATTCATCTTGATCCCATGTTCACTTACAACGTTTTTAGGAAATACTATTCAGGAGTGCTTTTTGTCCCCTTATTTATGGTTCAGTCAGTTTCAAAGAGGACATGGCAAACTTTGCAAATGTCATCTTTTCCTATGCTTTGAATACTTCTTAAATTTGCAGTTGTTTTTAGTCACTGACATATCCCTGACCCATCAAATATAAAACACAAGTGAGGAAGACAAATAGAAAAAAGAATGGCAATTATAACCATGAGCAATCCCACTTTTAAAAATTGAAGATCATTCACTTCATTTGTACAAAAATTAATCTCCCCAGCTTCTCCAGGAGGCTCACTATCAGCTAATTTAACTTAATCCTCATTTAGAAACAGAGAAAATATTAGCTTATAGACTTATACTAATATATCTAATATTGTCACCCTCTAAACAGTTCAAGTTCATGACAAATGTGACAGAGCAACCCAGCATCAACCTTCACAAAACTTACCTTGAGAATGATTGACATATTTAAAAGACAGGCATGGGAAATAACCAATCATTTAACCAGACAGTAATAGAGTACCATTAAGTGGGACTTGCAAAAAAGAGGAAGCTTTCAGGTTAAAGCACAAGTCTCCTGGTATATTTCTGATACTTTAAGAAACATAATATTACCTACCCTTATAGGTTTTCTTTTAGTATATGCAGTTCAGGCAGAAAAATAACCTACCACCTTTATTTTCTCCTTCCCTAATTCCCCGATAAACACTAAAATTCTCAGACAAAAATGTATGAGGATAGATTGTGTCTTACAGTTTATATAAAGGTTAGAATTGTGGATAATATTGATTGCTTCATATAAAAATTAAAATCCCCTAAATTTGTTGTAAAAATTGGCATTTCTAGATAATTTATCTACATCTCATCATATGTATAAAAGTAGAATTTATGTAATTCTGCACAACTTGATCTGATGTGCTCTTCTATTTAAATTACTAACTTGAACATATTAGGATCTGTGTTAGGTTACAGCTCTGATTTTTTGAGGGTTTTTTGTTGTTGTTTTTATTTATTGGGGTAACAATTATTAGTAAAATTACATAGATTTCAGGTGTACAATTCTGTATTACATCATCTATAAATCCCATTGTGTGTTCACCACCCAGAGTCAGTTCTCCTTCCATCACCATATATATGATACCCCTACCCTCATCTCCCACCTTCCCTCCCCCTTTACCCTCTGGTAACCACTAAACTATTGTCTGTGTCTATGAATTTTTGTTTCTCATTTGTTTGTCTTGTTCTTTTGTTGTTTTTGGTTTCTTTCCACATATCAGTGAAATCACATGGTTCTCTGCTTTTTCTGTCTGACTTATTTCACTTAGCATTATACTCTCAAGATCCATCCATGTTGTCACAAATGTTCCTATATCATCTTTTCTTACCGCCAAATAGTATTCCATTGTGTATATATACCACAACTTCTTTATCCATTCATCTATCGAAGGACATTTTGGTTGTTTCCATGTCTTGGCCACTGTAAACAAAGCTGCAATGAACATTGGAGCACACGTGTCTTTATGTATAAATGTTTTCAGATTTTTTGGGTAGATACCCAGGAGAGGGATTGCTGGGTCATATGGTAATTCTATTCGTAATTTTTTGAGGAACCTCCACACTGCCTTCCATAACGGCTGCACCAGTCTGCATTCCCACCAACAGTGTATGAGGGTTCCTTTTTCTCCACAGCCTCTCCAACACTTGTTACTATTTGTCTTGTTGATGATAGCCATTCTGACTGGGGTGAGGTGATATCTCATTGTGGTTTTTATTTGCATTTCTCTGATGATTAGTGATGTTGAGCATTTTTTCATGTCTATTTGCCATTTGTATGTCCTCTTTGGAGAAATCTCTCTTCAGATCCTCTGCCCATTTTTCAATTGCTTTGTTTGTTTTTTTTATGTTGTTGAGTTGCATGAGTTCCCTGTATATTTTGGATAGTACCCCTTATCGGAGGCACTGTTTGCAAAAATCTTCTCCCATTCAGTTGGTTGCCTCTTTATTTTGTCGATGGTTTCTTTTGCTGTGCAGAAGCTTTTAAGTTTCATATAGTCCCATTTGTTTATTTTAGCTTTTACTTCCATTGCCTTTGGAGTCAAATTCATAAAATGCTCTTTGAACCCAAGGTCCATAAGTTTAGTACCTATGTTTTCTTCTATGCAGTTTATTGTGTCAGGTCTTATGCTTAAGTCTTTGATCCATTTTGAATTAATTTTGGTACATGGTGACAGATAGCAGTCCAGTTTCATTCTTTTGCACGTGGCTATCCAATTCTCCCAGCACCATTTATTGAAGAGGCTGTCTTTTCTCCATTGTATGTTTTTTGCTTCTTTGTCAAAAATTATCTGTCCATATTTATGTGGTTTTATTTCTGGGTTCTCAATTCTATTCCATTGGTCTATGTGTCTGTTTTTCTGCCAATACCATGCTGTTTTGATTATTGTTGCCCTGTAGTACAAGCTAAAGTCAGGGAGTGTGATACCTCCAGTATTGTTCTTTTTTCTTAAGATTGCTTTGGCTATTCAGGGTCTTTTGTGGTTCCAAACAAATCTGATGATTTTTTGTTCTATTTCTTTAAAAAATGCCATTGGGATTTTGATGGGGATTGCATTAAATCTGTATATTGCTTTGGGTAATATGGCCATTTTAACTATGTTGATTCTTCCAATCCATGAGCACGGAATGTCTTTCCATTTCTTTGTGTCTTCTTCAATTTCTTTTAAAAATGTTTTATAGTTTTCAGCATATAAGTTTTTCACATCCTTGGTTAAGTTTATTCCTAGGTATTTTATTCTTTTTGCTGCAATTGCAAAAGGAATTGTTTTTTGTATTTCTTTTTCTGAGATTTCATTGTTAGTATATAGGAATGCAGTGGACTTTTGTATGTTGATTTTTGTAGCCGGCAACTTTACTGTATTCGTTGATTATTTCTAATAGCTTTTTGGTGGAGTCTTTAGGGTTTTCTATAAATAGTATCATGTCATCTGCAAAGAGTGACAATTTAACTTCTTCATTCCCAATTTGGATGCTTTTTATTTCTTTCTCTTGCCTGACTGCTCTGGCAAGGACTTCCAACACTTTGTTGAAAAGCAGAGGTGATAGGGGACAGTCGTGTTGAGTCCCTGAACGTAGAGCAAAGGGCTTAAGTTTTTCACCATTAATTATGAGATTAGCTGACAGTTTGTCATATATGGCCTTTATTATGTTAAGGTATTTTCCTTCTATACCTATTTTATTAAGTGTTTTAATCATAAATGGATGTCGTATCTTGTCAAATGCTTTTTCTGCATCAATTGATATAATCATATTATTTTTGTCTTTTATTTTGTTTATGTGATGTATCACATTGATGGATTTGCGGATGTTGAACTATCCTTGTGCCGTGGGGATGAATCCCACTTGGTCATGATGAATAATCTTTTTAATGCATTGTTGTATTCGATTTGCTAGAATTTTGTTTAGGATTTTTGCATCTGTATTCATCAGATTTATTGGTCTGTAGTTTTCTTTTTTTGTGTTGTCCTTACCAGGTTTTGGTATCAGGGTAATGTTGGCCTCATAAAATGAATTAGGGAGTACTGTCTCTTCTTCAATTTTTTGGAAGAGTTTGAGCAGGATTGGTATTAGATCCTCTTTGAAGGTTTGGTAGAATTCACTAGTGAAGCCATCTGGTCCCGGACTTTTGCTTTTGGGAAGGTTTTGGATGACTGATTCAATTTCATTACTGGTGATCGGTCTGTTTAGATTTTCCAGTTCTTCATGGTTCAGCCTTGGAAGGCTATATGTTTCTAAGAACTTGTCCATTTCTTCTAGGTTATTGAATTTGGTGGCATATAGTCCTTCACAGTATTCTTGGATGATCCTTTGTATTTCTGTGGTATCCATGATAACTTGCCCTTTTTCATTTCTGATTTTGTTAATTAGTGTCTTCTCTCTTTTTATCTTAGTGAGTCTAGCCAAGGGTTTGTCAATTTTGTTAATCTTTTCAAAGAACCAGCTCTTTGTCACATTAATGTTTTCTATTGTCTTTTTGTTCTCTATTTCATTTAGTTCTGCTCTGATTTTCGTTATTTCCTTTCTTCTGCTGACCTTGGGTTTCATTTGTTCTTCTTTTTCTAGTTCTTTAAGGTGTAACATGAGGTTATTTATTTGGGATTTTTCTCGTACATTGAGATAGGCCTGTAATGATATAAATTTCCCTCTTAAAACTGCTTTCGCTACATCCCCAAAATTTTGGTAGGATGTATTTTCATTGCCATTTGTTTCTACGTATCTTTTGATCTCTTCTCTAATTTCTTCTTTGACCTGGTCATTCTTTAAAAGTATGTGTTTAATCTCCATGTATTTGTGTTTTTTCCTGCTTTCTTTTTGCAGTTGTTATCCAATTTCAAAGCCTTGTGATCAGAGAATATGCTCGGTATGATTTCAATCTTCTTAAATTTGCTGATTTTATGTCCCAATATATGGTCTATCCTTGAGAATGTTCCATGTACACTAGAAAAAAATGCATAGTCTGATGTTTTAGGATAAAGTGCTCTGTATATGTCAGTTATGTCCATTTCATCTAATGTGTCATTTAGGGCTGCTATTTCATTCTTTATTTTCTGTTTGGATGATCTATCGATAGCTGTCAATGATGTATTTAAGTCCCCTAGTATAATTGTGTTTTGGTCAATTTCTCCCTTTAGTTCTGTTAGTAGTTGCTTGGTATATTTCGGTGCTCCCTGATTGGGGGCATAAATATTGGTGACTGTTATGTCTTCTTGTTGTATAGTCCCCTTTACCATTATGAAATGTCCATCTTTGTCTCTTGTTACCTTTTTCACCCTGAAGTCTGTTTCATCTGATATCATTATGGCTACACCTGATTTTCTCTGGGTACCATTTGCTTGGAGTGTCAATTTCCACCCTTTCACTTTGAGTCTATGCTTGTCCTTGTAGCTGAGATGTGTCTCTTGGAGACAGCATATGGTTGGGTTTAGTTTTTTGATCCAATCTGCTACTCTGTGCCTTTTTATTGGTGAGTTCAGTCCATTTACATTTAGGGTGATTATTGATATGTGAGGATTTCCTGTCATTCTATCTTTAGTTTTCTGGTAAGGCTGTGTCTCCATTGTTTCTTTGCCTTTTGTTGTTTCTATTATTTCTGTGTGGTGGTATTCTATGATGTTTCCCTCTGCTTCTTCTTTTATTACAGTATATATTTCAGTTCTGGATTTTTTTTTTTTTTTTTTTGAGTGGTTACCCTTAAGCTTATGTAAAAGAAAGTTTGATATTTAGAGTATTCCATTTTCTTCAGCATGCTTACTTTCTCCATTCCCATATTCCAGTTCAGGCCTTACTCTCCCCCTTTTTTATGTTTTGGTTGCCACAAATTGTCCTTGTTGATGGTGGTCGAATATAGCCTCCTTCAGTATTTCTTGTAGTGCAGGTCGTGTATTAGAAAATTCCCTCAGCTTCTGTATGTCTGGAAAGGTCTTTATTCCTCCCCATATCTAAAGGATATCTTTGCTGGAGATATTATTTTTGGCTCATAATTTCTCTCTTTCAATAATTTGAATATTTGGTTCCACTCTTTCCTGGCTTGTAGAGTTTCTGCTGAAAAATCTGATGATAATCTAATGGGCTTTCCTTTGTAGGTTACCATCTTCTTTTCCCTGGCTGCCTTGAGGATTCTTTCTTTGTCATTGATTTTAGACAGTTTCAATGTGCCTTGGAGAAGGCCTGTTGGGATTGAGTTAATCAGGTGTTCTATTTCCTTTTTGGATTCGAGGATCCAGTTCTGTCCCTAAGTTTGAGAAGTTCTCATCAACAATTTGTTTAAAAATATTTTCTGTTCCCTTCTCTCTTTCTTCTCCTTCTGGTATGCCCATTATTCTTATATTGCTCTTTCTGATGGAGTAGAAAGTTCTTGTAGAGTTCTTTCATTTCTTTTAAGTCTCAAGTCTCTTTCTTCTTCCATCTGTTTAATTTCCAGGTTTCTATCTTTGATGTCACTGATTCTTTCCTCCATCTGGTCAACTCTACTACCTAAGCTGGCTGTTTCATTCTTAATTTCTTCTGTTGAGTTCTGAATCTCCAGAAATTCTATTTGGTTCTTTTTAAACATTTCAATCTCTTTCGTAAAATGCTCATGTTGTTCTTTGATTGTGTTTTTGACTTCATTAAACTGCCTTTCTGTGTTTTCTTGAATCTTGTTTTTTTCAGAACTGCAATCTTGAATTCTCTGTCATTTAAGTCACATATTTCCATATCTTTAAATTTCTTTTCTGGAGACTTTTCACTTCTTTCTGAGCTGTCTTGTTGCCTTGGTTATTCATGGCAATTACTGATTTATTATTTCTCTTCCTAGACATCTATAGGAGTGTGTTCTGCAACAGGTTGATAGGAAAAAGTCTTTCTTTTGTTTTCCAGTACTTGTTGGTAGAATGTTTTATTTTGTCTCCTACTGCAGCCTTTTTTTCTCTCTCACATGGTACTGCCATGTTTTCTCTGCACTATTCCAGCTTCTCACACAATGTGGGGGATTCCCTGGGAGACAGGCTTCTCCTCTGTTAATAGTTCATCTAGGTCACAGGGCACAGTGTCCTGTGTGGGTATGTGGAGAACTTTTGAAGTTCCAAAGCTCTTCCTGCACCAGATTCAGAGCCCGTATGTTTCAGCAGTTCTGTTTACTCCTGCAGGGATCTGCCCAGATAGGTGGGGCCAGGGGCGGGGTTAGTTGTGAGAGGTGGCCCAGAGCAATGGCAGCGACCACCACCATAGCCGGTCCTGCTTCCACAGCTCTCTCTCCCCTTTGCTGGAACTAGTTGGGCTGCGAATTTGTGTCTGTGGTCCACAGTTCTCAGAACACCAAATATTCTGTTCTTTTGATCTGACACTGCTACTGTTCCGCTTCTCGCACCGGGCAGGTGGGGGCGGGGCGAATTCTGGGAAGGTAGGGAGGGGGCGGCTAGTCTCAGTGCCTAAGGCTTCCGTTCTTTGCTCAGCAGTGAGGGCGTAAACCACCATTTTCAGCCTTCTTCCCTCAGTCTTTTCTCCGAGGTCTCTGCCGTGAGCGTTGGGTTCAGCCATGCTATATGCTGCTCCCTCAGCCCTGTGGGCCATAAATGGAGCCCTAGCAGTCTGAGTTCTTCCCTCTCCCGCAGCTGCTGTAGTTCCGAAATGCAATGAGCTCACAGCACCGAGCTAGGTCTGTGTCCTGCACCCCCACGTCCCCGTCTCCGCACTTCTCCCTTCCCTCCTCCCCAGCTCGCACAATTTGCCCACCTTTAGGTGAATTCAATAGTGGGCCTCTTCGTCTTGTCTGTCTGCTGTGCAGGTAGTCCTTTGTGGAGTTATAGTTGTTCGAATCGTTGTAAATTCCAGGGGAGATTTACAGAGGCTCACCTCACGCCGTCATTTTGATGACGTCTCTGATTTTTTTAAAAAAGTCAAATTCTAAAGAAGGAAATATTTGAGTGTCGTGCGGGAGACCCTGCTCGCTGCGCCATTTTTCAGGCGGGGTGGCCTGCGGGGTCTCTGCTCCCGCTCCCCACACAAGAACGCAGGATATGGTGAGGCCAAAAAGGAACACCCACAGAGCCATAGGTAGGGGAGTCATACCTCTATGTTCTCACTGGAGGCTGGGCCCACCGGACGCGCGACCTGCCGTCCGCCTTTCCACCAACCGACCAACTGACGACTTTCCTCCACTCTGTTCCTCTCATCTCCTCGGCTCTCCTCCGTAGCCTCAGCAGTTATACCAGCGGCCAATCGGCTAACCGGCCACAGCCCACGGCCAGTCAGCCACAGCTGACGGCCATCCACCACCCGAGCCAGCACCCTTCCACGTGAGGCCGAGAGCCTGTAAACTACTTTCTGACAGAGCCCCACATTGAAAAATCAACAGATTCCAGCCATACTCTAAATTCTGTGGTTCTTGAATAAGAAAACAAAATCTATTCATTTGGAAATATTAAAAGTAACAGAAAATTAAAACAAATTTATATTTAACTCAGTATATGAATATCATAGTGATAAAAGAATATATTGGAAAAATATATGGATTAGGGAGTCAGAAGATGGAGGCTTTAGTGAAGTTTTGTAATATGGGTGAAGTTACTTAACTCTTCTGGGTTCAGTTACCTCATCTGTAATTCATGCATTCATTCATTAATTCATCCTAAAAATTTTTGTTGAATGCCTACCGATGACAAGCACTGTTCTAGATACTAGAAGTAGAGCATCTGTCTTCATCAAGGTTACATTCTACTGGAGGGAGACAGAACGTAAGAAAAAAATACGTAGGTAAATATATAAAATATATAAAATGTATATTATATTAGAGGGTGGCAAATGCTATGGAATAAAGTAATGAGCGGAGGAAGGATAAAGAGTACCAGGCACTTGCAATTCTAAGTAAGGTCATCAAGAAAAATGACACTGAGAAGGTAAGGTTTGAATCAAAATCTAAGGAAGGTAAATTTGGCAGGGGGAAGGCATTCCTGCAAAGACCTGTGCAAAGGTGGCAGTGTAACCACCATGTGTGAGGAAGAAGAAAGTGGCTATTGTGGTTGGAATGGAGTGAGTGAAGAAGTGGAAGAGGAAGTCAGGGAGGTAACTGATAGAGGTGGAGTGGGTTACACTGCTGGGAATGAATGATTTTGACTTTTCCTCTAAATAAGATGAGAAGTCATCATGAGGTTTTGTAGAGAGAAGTGGTACTGTTTGGCTTATAGTTAACCACATTGCTTGGGCTGCAGTATTGGGAACAGATGAAATGGGGACAGAAGTAGAAGCTGTGAGACCAGCAAGGTGACTATTTCAATAATCTAGATAAATGATAATGGTGACTTGAACTAGGGGGTAGCAGTTTCAGGTGCTCTCTACATCTCAAATCAAATTTAATAATTCAGATAAGAATGATTTGGAAGCTGTAAATTTGTTCACAAATATAAGTTAGTAATAATTTTCTTACTTTTAAAGATTTTGACTATCCTTTTGCAAATACTATTCCAGATCAACTTTAGAAACAATTTGTCAAATTCATTTGAAAAATACCTAGCTTGTTTTACAAAGATATTTTTCCAAATTGAAGCTTAAATTTTATCTTTTTAAATGATCTATCCATATGATTATATATATTTCCATTAATCCATTCATCTTATAAATTACATTAAACATTTGAAAATCGCTAAGAGTTAAACTTTACCTGGTGACAATGAATGAATCTTATAATAGTTTTGGGATTGATTTGCTGATATCTTATTTAGTACTTTGCATTTATTTTTATAAGTAACATCAGTGCACATTTTCCCTGAGAATAAAACCTAGCTGGACAATCAGCTCTAATGTGTCTTTTGGAGCAAAAATTAACATAAGATCTGGTATTATATTATATTATACCTGGTCTTATATTACATAAGACTGGGTCTTATACTATACAAGATCCAGTATTATATTATTATTATATTACATTATATTATATTATATTATATTATATTATATTATATTATATTATATTATATTATATTATACATGACCCAGTCTTATAGTAAAATAAGACCAAGTCTTCTATTAATTTTTGCTCCAAAAGATGTGTTAGAGCTGATGGTCCGGCTAGGTATTATTTTTGGGGAAACAGCGTATACTATGGTTGGATATCATGTTTATATTAGCTAAGAGAATAAATTGGGAAGTACTTTTCTTTCTTTGTACAGAAAGAGTTTAAATATTATAGGAATTATCTGAATCCTGTTATATTACTTAGGCTGATTGCCTTGTGGGGGTAGACAGTTACTATTTAATTTTGGTCAATTTAGATATTCTATCTCTTTATGAGTTGATTTTTTGTGATTTACATGCTCTTACAATTTATCCTTTTTATATACATTTGCAATTTGTTTTCTCATTTAAATTAATTAAAATCTGTAGTTATTCCTTTCCTTAGTCCTGACATCATTTGTATTTTCTCTCTTTCCTCCTGGATCAATCTTCCATATTTTTTCTGTTGTGGTGATCTTTTTCAAAAATCAGCTTTTGTCTGTAGTAAGGATCTAAGGTATTTTCATCTTTCATCAAGTAATGCTTTGATCAATAAAATAGTTTCTTTTAATTTCTTTGGATTTATTTTTTCTTTTTCTAACCTCTTGATGTAAATATGAAGTTCATTTATTTTCAATTTTTAGTGTTTTAATAAGTTCATATAAGAATAACTGTTTTTCTCTGAATACTATTTAATTATATCCCATAAGTTTGTGAAATGTATTGCTTATGTTCTTATTCATTTCTAGCATGACTTTTTTCATTTTAAAGTCATCTTTAAAACTCAGAGTCACTTTGAAAAACATTATCTAATTTCCTACTGAATAGTTGTTTGAGGACTATCCTTCTATTGGTTCTAGTTTTACTGCATTGTGTGCTTAGTAGTTTTTTCCAATCTACTTTTGAACACAATAAGTGCCTCTTTGATGAATCTAAAGACCCTTTATCCAAAATTTAATTTAACATAAAACTTAATTTTAATTTGGATGAAGTGCTTTTAAGCAAAATAAATTTAGACAAACTGGTTTCCTGTCATTAAATGAGTGTTTTTTTGGGGAAAACAACAATAACACTCTAACAGAAATACAAATGGTAACTGACAAAAATGTAGGCTGGAGGCAAAGAACAATCCTAAAGAGTTCAGATTATCCAAGCAAGAGAGGGCATTAGCCTGAACAGAGATGGGAGATGCAGAAGGAAGAGTTAAGTTTTGAACTGTGTTTGTGGTAACTAGAAAATTTAGGTGGATACTTGCAGAGAGGCTTATTGCCCAGCAGCGAGTTCAGGTTTGTAAGTAGGGATTTGGAATTACAGTTACATAGATGATATTAAAACAAAGTATATAGTGGAGTCATTTGTCAGGATTGATGGACCAAAGGCATTCACAAAAGTGGTGAAGGTTGATTTGATATAGAGGAGTTCGTCAAGAATGAGGAGAGAGAACACCAGAGTCCTGAATAGAATATTAAGTTGAAAGTGTTGAATTTCTAGTTGTACCTTTCTACAGGCTAGTTGGCCTGTCTAGGCCATGGGAGCTGAGTTTGACAGCTCTTTGGCCTCCTCCATAGAAAAGTAAAAAGAGGAGCAGGATTTGGGGAATGTAAAATGAGGAATTGTGTTTTAGACCTGTTTAGCAACAAGTACAAAAACTAGTAAAAGTTGAAACTATGAATGCCCAGAGTTTGATTAAAGAATAGTAGTAGTAGTAGCGGTGAGCTTTAAATTCATGTAGTGAAAAATTAAGAGATGAATAAAATCTGGCAAGTGGAAGAAGAGGTGTGAGTAGGGTTATATGACCCAATGTTTAGCAAGCATATTAGAACTTACTCTTCTGAGTCTGTCCTCATGCTTACAGTAATTTCCTTGGGAGGCTACGTACTTACTTGAAAAATTTTCACATCCTCCGTTTATAAGAAAGTATATTTCTTCTCTTGATAGCAGCACATTATTTTGAACCAAAATTGTATAGCTTATTATTCCTACTACTCTATGTTTTCTGACTTGGCTTGTATGGATTTCTGATTTGTTTCCATATAACCTTAGGTTGCCCTTTCCATCTAGAGAGAAGTTGGAGTAAAGGATACATTGTTTCATTACATGATTTCCCTGAGTAGGTGACTTCCCTGTGTAGCCAACAATCTTTTGAATATAGACTTACTACCATTAAACATAATCTTGTTCATTTATTTTCATACTTGCACACCATGAATGCAAGCCATAGAAGCAATAAAATCAGTGAGTCCTAAGTGAAAAATGGAAGATAAATTTGATGGCCTAAACCTGCTGGGGATAATAAGAATTGAACTTGAGTTTGAAAAAGAAATGCAGAAAAGCTAACCAAGGAAGATTACAAAAAGTTCCCTGGACTCTGTGGATTGGGTCTATTCCATAGAAGGGTAAGTATATTAGACTTCTACAAAAGAAAGACATGCTAAAACTAGCAACTCAATTGTTAGAGCAGATGCATAAAAGAGCTGGTAACCCCAATTCTGCTTTGTTCCAATGAAAACTAAAAACATAGCAGAAGTTGAACTTAACATGAAGAGAGATAAAAAGTTAAATTTAAAACACTCCCACCCTAGTCACACTCCACTGTCTAAAACCATTATTTGTACATAATATACGAATTTTGACTGATACTCTGGTACAGCGTATGCTTGAGACTATTTTTTATCACAGCTGCGATGTCTGGTGTAAATTGGTGCATGAAAGCAAGATCTTTCATTTTAAGTAGATTCACACCTAGAAAATATACCACACAACAAGGAAGACTTAAAATTCTTTCTTTTTTTAGTAAATGGCCATAGTAATGGTAATGATGTTACCCATTTGGACCATCAACTGTGACTCTAATGCACTCAGTAGGTCCTTTAAAAATGTTGGTTGAATAAATTTTTGAAATATGTTAGTTTCTTTTCCCTCCAGCGTCAAGTTTCCTTATGAATTAAATATTAGATATGATAACTTCAAAAAGCTAAGGCATAAATTTCAAGCGACATAATATTTCTAAAGTACTTAGCATGTTGCTTGTCACATAAATGTTTAAAATGTTAATCCCTTTCCTTCTTTTGTTTATCTTGTGCAGTGGTAATCACCAATATCTGGCAACCCTACTTGAAAAATCATTCAGACCACAGTCTGCAAACTGTTCTTAAAAGAAGAAAGGGTACTTTTTATATTAAACACACACACACACACACACACACACACACACACACACACGCGCACTTACATATATTTACTCACTTAGAACCTTGAAAACCCCAAGAATCATCCTTGCTTGCTTCCTCTCTGTCTCTCATTCCTCACATCCACTCCTGTCACTTCTCTCCACAACACAGCTCCAATCATGCCTTGACCCATTTGACATGCTAATCTGAGTCAGCTCCCATTAGTTTTCTCCTGAATTAATTCATTCAACTGCCTGCTGAATGGTCTACCTGCTTTCTTTATTCTGAGATCTATGCTCCATCAGAGCACAGCCACCAGAGTGATATTTTGAAAACATAAATCAGATCAAGTTATTCTCCTGCTCCAAAAGAAAAAAAAAAAAGAATCAAATGGCTTCATATTCCATCTGGGATAAAAACTAAACTCTTTACTGTGGCCTATGAGGTTCTCCTTGTCTGGCTCTGCCTACCTCTCTGAGCTCTCAATATTCTGCAAACTTACACAACTTCTTTCTGTTTCTCAAACATGCCAAATTCATTACTACCCCACAGCTTTTGCATTTGATCTTGCTGGCTGGAACACTTTTTCATAGGCTGTCTCAAGGCTGTTTCCTTTTCACCATTCAGGTCTCAGCTCAAATGTCACCTACTCAGGAAAGCATTTCCTTACCACTTATTCAAAGCCATTCTCACTTCTCCTCAGCCCTACTCTATTACATTATCCTCTTTAATTGTATGAATAGAGTTTACCACTGCGATGAAAGTTTCTCGTTTATCTATTTTTGCAAAGGGAAAATAATTCTCTTTTACATTCTTAATGTGATATTATTTTTGTCTTCCTAAGAATAAATCTTGGTTCTTTTCTAGAATCATTTACCTGCCGGGTAGGATTAGTTCCAGTGGGGTTGTACTGAGAAAGTACATGAAGAAAGTACATTTTTGAAATTCAAAACCAAGCTTTGGTCCTGAGAAAGTATTATCTAAATTCCTCTATCTCCTTTAGCTTATAAAGGATCAGGCTTTCTAGAAGAGACCAGAGAATTTTTTGTGTATAAGAGAAGTCCAGACCGAAGAGAAAGAGGAGAAAGCCTGACCTTCTCTACCCTCAAGAAAGTGTGGAAGGGAAGCGGGAGGTGAAGGAGCCCCTGCTCCCCACATTGGGGATTCATCATAGGCTGCACTAGAGCAAAGGCAGCCTAGTAACTTTGGGGGTACAGCACAGCCCCTAGTTTGAGGCCCTGAGCTATAGTTATCCTGAGTCCCCTTGCTTCTTCATTATAAACACAGGCCCTATAATTCTCTGAAGGCCTGGGTAGGATTCCCTTAGTAGGGAGCAGGTGGCTTTATAGTGAGTTCTGCAAAGCAAGTCTCAGCTAGAGCTGGAAGGGACCACAGGCAAACCCCAAAGTGTGTAATGCCAGCAGTAACCAAGGGGAACCTGAGTCACTGAGGGAGGCCTTGGGCCCAGTCTCAGCCCACAGAGGATAGATGATGAGCTTCTCCAGCCATAAACTTCTGTCATGGACATCAGTCAAACAAACAGCAACCAAGTAGGTATCTGGCTTTAGAGCCTTGACTAACCCTCCATCTTGCTCAGGAACGTAATTAGAAGAGAGGCTAAAAGAGAATCAGCATTTTTGTCTAAGAGAGACTGAACATTATATAGAGCAATAGTTCGCATATGTGTGCTTTAGCAGAACCATCGGGGGGAGCTAATAAAGCCCACAGAGGCCCCAGCTCCTCGAAGTGGAATGGGGGAATGCGTATCAAAATTTGATACCCACCAAAACTTGAAAACCAACGCCTTAATGGGACAGGGTAAATTGATTGGATTAACTTCGAACTGGATGAGATTTTTAATTCCCCACCCCCCATTATCCAGTAGGTGGAAACTCAAAAGAGACAAGATAAGCTACAGATACTTCTTTTTAATTTATATTTTTTCAATGCACATCCAATTTTTATGTTGGGTTAAGTTTTTTAATGCTGTCCATTTATTTAACTAGTTACTGTCATCATCTTGCACTTGTAGTTGATTATTGAACACCATCAGGTTTAGGGGCACCAATCCCTGTGTGGTCAAAAATCCCCAAACAACTTTTAATTCTCCAAAACTTAACTAGCTTTAGTGTTAGCAGGGGCTTGGTTTCAGGTCTCCCACGGACACCAAAATCCAAGGATGCTTAAGTCCCCTGTATAAAACGGCCTAGATGGATGCACACAATTGGACCTCCACATCCTCAGGTTCCCCACTGCAGATCAAAACAGTACAGTTATTTAGTGACAAAAATCCAGGTACAAGTGGACCTACACAGTTCAAACCCATGTTATTCCAGGGTCAGTGCAGGCTGTATGCTCCGTGACTGGTTGTGCAGGTTGTTTGCTGTACACCTGTGAGTGGCACAAGCAGGCAGATAGATATTTTTTTCATAGAATCAATCAAACAGTTAATTATAACAGTTAACTGATTAATAAATGTGTATGCATTTAGCAGAGAGAATTTGGTGTCAGGAGGTGCTCTGCCTGGGGGTGAGGGAGAAGATATGGGGACAAGGGAGAAGGTGGAGAATGTCTGGCAGAAGCAAAACTAAACATTTTTCAAAAACACCTGAAAACACCTAAAGAAGTAAATTACCTGAAGCTATCAAGCGCAAGGCTTCATTTGGTCATGTGAAAATATAACAGAATCAAGGGGTAAGGAACAAAGAGAGTCTCTCAAAGTTGGACTCCAAGATTTAAGTACATTGGCACTTATTGCTGGAGAGGCCTGAGAGGGTTTGTCCGCCTGCTGCCTATAAATAAATTTAATAGAGTGAAATTTGTAGTTGATGTTCAACAGACCTTTTTTCGATGATCTTTCTGGTGTCTAGCTTATCTCTCTGATTCAGATTTATTTCTTAAAGTAAATTTTGTTCTTTATTGTAAAATATAAGTTCAATGTATAAAACTTAGAAAATAGAGATAAAGGAAAAGAATCCATGATCGCACCACCTGGCAGTTGTCACTGTTAACTTAGTTGTCTAATAAATATGGGTATTTTTGGGACTGTGATCTCTGTAACTTTGTTGGATCCTCGGCACCTAGAATAGTGTCAGGAATAGTGCTCAATAAAGATTGTTGAAGGAATCAATTAAGACATGTCTTAAATATTTTACTTCACATTCACTATCCTTCAGAATAAGAGGGTTCTCCTTACTCCCTTTGACCCTTATGGGCCCTCAAAAAGAAAAATATATTTAAAAAACTTTTTTATTAGACTTTCTTTACTTTCTTTGGCCTTGACTCGTGGTTTGAATTTTAAGTATTTCTAGGCATACTTTAAATGTTTTGACTATCCTTCCTAAATGCAAAACTGAACACAGACTTTAAAAGGGGCTGACCAAACAGAATATAGAAAAGGGCAACTTTCCAGATCTTACATTTTATAATCCATTTAGCAATCAGAGCTTCTTCCAGAATTTTAAATAGCAGGCACAGGGTAGTTAACTTATAGTTGGCTTGTGTTTTAGTCCGACACCTGGCTTGCTCCCCTCTCCCTTGAGAGTGAGTCCCATTGTTCTACTTGGTTTCTAAGACTGATGCATTGCTTGTGTTCCTCTTTTATCACATCATATTTTCTTCTGCCTTATTTTATTTCTCGGCGCATGTCTATTTGTTGTTTTCCTCACTGAGGAAATTTATACTTATCAAAACAAATTGCATGTTACTTTTCATTATACCATTTCTAATTTAGTAACCAAAACTTAAACAAAAATATCTTGATTTTGTAACTTCCAAAATTGAAAATGTTCCAGTTCTAATTCAATTTAGAGCTCGTCTGTAAGTCACCTGAGACAAATGATTATGCTGAGTCAACTGAGTCATACAGCCTGTGTTCTATGTACACTTTGATAAATATTGGGTAGAAAGAGAGGAAGTGCATCTCATTACTTAAAAATTAAAGCTAAATAAATCACATAAGAATAAATATATATGATATATTTTACTAGATTTTAAATTGAGTGACTTTGTACTGTGTCAATTTAGCTAAGCCAGAAATAAGTCTCCCAGAATTCTCTCTCTGTATGGTTCTGAGTTTGGCTTTGCCACAGGAGAAATTTGCATAAGTTCTGAAGTGCAGAAGTGAGAAGCAGCCATATTTATACTCTGGAAGTCAGTGCAAGACCAAGCACTGTTGCACTGATACACATTGTTGCTGATCTACTGGCTCACCTTATTGGTGAAGGGCAGCAGCCAGGTCTATAGTTCCTCTGGCTCTAGCCAGATTGTTCCTCAGGCATCTGCAAATCCCAAGCTAGGAATATGTAAAGGTGCCAGCTTATTCTGCAAGCCACTCATCTGACCCAGGTTAGCAACCAAGAAAAGCAAATCCATGTTCCAGGTTGCCCTCATGGGTTCTGATTTGTCATCACAAATTCCTGTTTTCCTCAAGAATTCCAGTTTGTTTGCTCTTGCTTCCCCTACTGCATGCCCATCTTTTCTCCCCAACTTAGTAGTTTAAAACAACAAACATTTCTTACCTTACAGTTTCTGAGAGTCAAGAACTTGGAAGTTGTTTGTCTGGCTCCTTGGGCTCATGGACTCTCACTAGGCTGCAGTCAAGGTATTGGCCATGACTCCAGTCTCATCTGGAGGCCCAACCATTGGAGGATTTGCTTCCAAGCTTCTTCCTGTGGGTGTTCGCAGGATTCAGCTCATCACAGGTTGTGGGACTGAGGGCCTCATTTCCTCACTGGCTGTTGGCCAGAAGCTCCCTCAATTATTTGCAATATAGGCCTCTCCACAGAAGAGTCACATCATGGCAGCTGGCTTCCATCAGAGCAAGCAAATGAGAGAGCAAGAGAGGGTGAGCAGGACAGACAGCAGAGTCACTTTGTAACCTAATCTCAAAAGTGACATCCCATCACTTTTATTATATTCTATTGGTTAGAAGGAAGTCATGAGGCTCAGTCAACACTCAAGGGGAGGGGATTATAAAAGGGCATAAATACCGGAAGCAGGGATCACTAGAAGCCATCTTTGAAGCTGCCTACCACACGGTTTAAAGAGACAAAAGGCCTTCTGACCATCTTAGACACTGTGCTATGCACACCCTCTCTTAAAAAAAAATAGAACTTCTGAGTTCTGGTCAAGATGGTGGAGTAGGTAAAGGCTGTGCATGCCTTTTCTCATGGCCACATCAAAATTACAACTAAACTATTAAAAAAATCATCGAGAATTGCCTGAAATCTTACTGAACCAAAGACCTACAACTAAGGACATACAAAAAAAGCCACCTCAAGGGGCAGCCAAATGGCTCAGTTGGTTAGAGCGCAAACTCTTAACAAGAAGGTTGCTGGTTCAATTCCCACATGGGATGGTGGGCTGCAGCCCCTTCAACTAAAGATTGAAAACAGCAACTGGACTTGGAGCTGAGCTGCGCCCTCCACAACTAGATTGAAGGGCAATGACTTGGAGCTGATGGGCCCTGGAAAAACCTACTGTTCCCCAATAATAATTTTAAAAAAAATTTATAAAAGCCACCTCAAAACTGGTAGGAGGGACAGAAATGGGAACAGGCTGGTTCCACACCTGCATGTGACCAGTGACCACTAAAAACTGGGAGGGATATCTCCCTCCCAGAAGTTACCCCCAGAGGAGTAAGAGTCCCAGCCCCTTCATAGCCCAGGGTTCCAGTGCCAGGGAGAGAAGTTCCCATAACTTTTGGCTGTGAAAACCAGTGGAGATTGTGGCTGAGTGAGATGGAGGGTGGCTGGAGTCCCAGGCGTTACACTGGATGTACTCCAAATGCAATCAGTGGCTCTGAGCTTCAGTACTGGGGCAACAGATGGAGAGGCAACAGAGATATATAGAGGGGAACTGAGTTGTCTGGCTTCAGGATAAGAGCTGGAGCGGCAGCTTTCTCTAGGGCAGAAAAGCTGGTGGAAGCCATTGTTTCTTTGTTGAGCCCTCCCCCCTCCCAGCATGCAGCCATAGGCCATATCTGAGTCTCCATCAAGCTGGTTAACACTCTTTGTTCATTATGCCCTGGTGACCCCATCCTGCCCAACTTTTGGGCACATCCAAGCCACTTCCAGTGGCTTTTTCCTACAAGCTGCCTGCCTTGGCTCATGTTGCTTACTGTCCTAGGGTCTCTCAAAGGTCCGTGGAACCCAGAGAAGCAATATTTGGCCTAAGCATGTACCATACCTTTGGCTGAACACTAGAGGCAGCTGAACTTGGTTCTTGATTTGGCCTCTCCAGGCACTTCCAAGCACAGCATGGGTAGCAGACATCTCCAGATTGCTTTGTGGCTCCTGCTGGGTGGTCCCAGGTGGGGCACAAGCTGCAGCTAAACTTGACCAGCAGTGGGTCCTTTCCCAGGTGGTCCTGGGACTGGCATGCCCAGTGGCCAGCTTTGAAATGAGCTAGAACATCACTCGGCCACTTCCAAGGACGACACACTCAAGGGGAAGATTGGGCTGGCACCAGAGCCCTGCTGAGGCAGATCCTGCTCTGTAAGGTCAGCCCTTCCACCATAACTCCTCCACGGTAATCATGGCCAGTCCTCACAACCAATGATCTCGAGGGTGAACCCCTCCCACTGATGTACAAATAGCAATGAAGGTTCATTTGTAAGAGGAGGGCACAGACAACCCATACAATAGACACTGGAGTGCATGGCAGGAAGGTGACCAGGAAGACTGAGACCCACAACACACCTTCTACATAATGCCTCTGTACTAAGACCAGGAGACATAGCAGCTCTACCTAATACACAGAAACAAACACAGGGATGCAGCTAAAAAGGGAGACAAAGAAACGTGTCCCAAAAAGAACAGAACAAAGCTCTAGAAAAGAGCTAAACAAAATGGAGACAAACAATCTATCAGATGCAGAGTTCCAAACATTGATTATAAGGATGCTCAATGATGTCAGAGAGAAATTTAACAAAGGGACAGGAAACATAAAAATGGAGATCTGAAAAATAAAAAAGAACCAGTCAGAAATGAAAAATACAATAACAGAAATGAAGAATACATTAGAGGGAATCAACAGTAGATTAGATGAAGCAGAGGCTCTAATCAGCGATTTAGAAGATAAGGTAGCAGAAAACACCCAATCAGAACAGCAAAAAGAAAAAAGAATCCAAAAAATGAGGAGAGTGTAAGGGGCCTTTGGGACAATATCAAGCACACCAATATTCGCATCATAGGGGCACCAGAAAGAGAAGAGAGAGAACAAGGAATTGAAAACCTATTTGAAGGAATAATGGCGAAAAACTTCCCTAACCTGGTGAACAGAGAGCTGCAAACAAGTAGAACCCAAAGACCCAAACCAAGACACATCATAATTAAAATGCCAAAGGTGAAATACAAAGAGAGAATCTTAGAAGCAGCAAGAGAAAACTAGCTAGTTACCTACAAGGGAGCTCCCATAAGATTGTCAGCTGATTTTTCAACAGAAACTTTGCAGGCAAGAAGAGATTGGCAGGAAATATTCAAAATGATGAAAACCAAGGACCTACAACCAATATTATTCTACTCAGCAAACTATTATTCAGAATCAAAGGACAGATAAAAAGCTTCCTAAACAAGAAAAAGCTAAAGAAGGTCATCAGCACCAAACCAGTATTACAAGGAATCTTAGAGGGATGTATCTCAGATGAAAAAATAAGTAAATAAATGAAAAATAATATGAGTAATAAAATGGCAATAACTACATACCTATCAACAAATACTTTAAATGTAAATGGATTAAATGCTCCAATCAAAAGATAGGGTGGCTGAATGGATAAGAAAACAAGATCCTTACATGAGCTGCCCAGCAGAGACTTCCTTCAGATCGAAAGACACACACATACTGAACGGAAAGGGATAGGAAAAAGATATTTTATGAAAATGGAAACAAACAAACAAAAAAGCTGAAGTATCAATACTTATACCAGAAAAGATAGACTTTAAATAAAAAACTATAACAAGACACAAAGAAGGACATAGTAATTCCACTTCTGGGTAATTATCCAAAGAAATCCAAAATACTACTTTGAGGAAAAGTGCTTATCCATATGTTCATTGCAGCATTACTTACAATAGCCAAGATATGAGGCAACCTGGGTGTCCCTGAATGGATGAATGGATAAAGAAGAGGCGATGCATATATATAATGAAATATTGCTTGGCCATAAAAAAGAATGAATCTTGCCAACTGTAACAACACCGATGGACCTAGAGGGTATTGTGCTCAGTGGAGTAAGCCAGGCAGCAAAAGATAAATGTTATATGATTTCATTTGTAAGTGTAATTTAAGGAACAAAACAAACAAACAAATTAAACAGAAACAAACTCATAGATATAGAGAACATTTTGATGATTGCCAAATGGGAGGGGCATTGGGAGTGGGTGAAAAAGGGGAAGGGATTAAGAAGTACAAACTACTCATTACAAAGTAGTCATGAGGATGTAGGGTATAGCATAAGGAATATAGTCAATAATATTGTAATAACTACATATGGTGTCAGATGGGTACTAGAACTATGGGGGTGATAGATGGGAAGGGAGTTGGGGACAGGGTGAAAAAGATGAAGGATTAAGAAATACAAGATGGCAGTTATAAATTAGTCATGAGTATGTAAAGCATAGGGGATATAATCAATAATATGATACTAACTATGCATAGTGCCAAGTGGGTACTATTCAGGGGATCTCTTCCTAAATTATATAAATGGCTAACCACTACGCTGTATACCTGAAATTAATATAAAATAATATTGAATGTCAACTATAATTGAAAAATTAAAAGGTGGAAGGGTAAGATAAAGGATAATAAGAGGTTCAAAGTTCCAGGTATAAAACAAGTAAAACCTGGGGAGGTAATATTACATCATAGGGAATATAGTCAATAATAATGTGATAGCATGGTACGGTGTCAGATGGTTGCTGGACTTACCTTGGTGATCACTTCTTTAGCATAGAGAATATAATCAATAATATGGTAATAACTATGTATGGTACCAGCTGAGTACCATTGAATAATTATGATATACACCTGAAACTAATATAATATTGTATGTTAGCTATATTTTAATAAAAATATTTTAAAAATAGAACTTGTAGGAATCATTTTTCCCACAAAATCTTCACAGAGAAGATTTGTGAGTGTAACTTTTGTCTGATAGAGTGGATCATGAATCCATACAGGGGAAGTCAGGAAATGTTTAAAGAAAATGTATCAGCTTGGTATACAGACATAGATAGATAAATTGAAAAGAGGCATCTCTACCACCAAACCTTTACAGGCAGGAAACAGGATATGATGTCTACTTAGTTGCAAATACTAGCCATATCCTGTATAACAAAAAAGGAATGATGACTCAGAAAGCAGAACCAAGGTTCTACAAGGTGGAGTCAAGAGTTATGGAGAATAACTCACAGGGACTAGGATTGAGCCATAAGCAAAAACATGGCAACCTGCATCAGACCAAATTTCAGCAGACTAGTGACTGCTTTGTGCCTCTCACATTCCCCGTTACTGAATGCAAGAATTTGTTTATCCTTTGATCTGCTCCTCATTCAATGTTGTGTGTGGACAGATGACTTATTTACTTAGTTCACAGGCTTTCAGACCTACAAGAAAGTATCCAAGGAATTATACCTGAGGAGCCTCCACATGCCTGAATAGATTTAGATGACAAGTTCTTGGACCTTGAGCCTGAGCTTGATGCTATAATGAGATGATATTTTTAGGGGGGTTCTTGGGAAGGAGTGAATTTATTTTGCATATGGCTGTAACATAAGTAATCTGTGGACAGAAAGTGGGTTGTGGCAATTTTAAATCTTGCTTACAAATTCTTTGAAATGTTCTTCATTAAGAAATTGAATCTATGTCCCTTCCCTCAAATCTGGGTGGGCTTGTATTTCTACCAATAGAGTGTGACAGAAGTGATGCTGGAACTTCAAGATTGGTTCATAAAGGATAGTACAACTTTTCCTTGTTGGTTGGAATACTTGCTCTTGGAGCCCTCTGCTACCATAAAAGAAGTCTGACTAGTTTAAGCACACCAAGATGTCAGGAATCCAAGCAATAGAGAGGACACGTGTAAGCAACCTGGTCGGCCATTCTAATCTTTGAGTAGTCCCATCCCGCGCTCCAGATACGTGTAGGTGAACAAGGCTTCAGGTGATTCTAGTACCCAGCCATTTGAGTCACCCAATCTTTTAGTCTTTCCACCTGATACCCCAGACACTGTGGCATATGTTGTCCTAATTCCACAAAATCTAATAATATTAAAACAATTGTTCTAAGTGACTAAGTTGTGGGGTAACTTGTTACATACTCATAATAACTGGGACTGAGCCATGTAAATACATCACAGCTAAATTGTGAATGATATACATATTTGAGGTCAATATTTAGCTTTGAGGGCAGTAAACCATCAGTGTGTTTATAATTATTTTAGAACCTTACACAAATTAGATAATGGATGTGTAAATACTCCTATTGCAATGCCTAGCAATAAAGAACAAGAATTCATTATTATGCCAAAAGAAATATATTAATATGTGTATATCACTTTCCAAATGGTTATTTTCAATGATCTATGAGTAATATACTGGCCAATGTTTCAAAGCTTTCCATGTATATCTCCAAATCACAGATGAAAAAAAGATGTGGTTTGTTGTTCAAGGTGACACAAATCTGAACAAATCTAGAATTCAAACCCAGATCTTTTTTATTCCAAATATCTTACTTTTCACCACTATATTCTGCTCCCTCCAGACATTTTAAATATAAATATTAAGAAAATACAACTATGAAAAGTTGGAAGAGGCTCAAGAATGAAAACTTAACTTTGCACCTAGAAAAGAGATTAAGAATGATTTAATGATTACAAATATGATGGGTTTGTATGTAGAGGAATAATTTTCAGTATGTCCTAAGGGGGAAAAAAAAGAAACGTATGCCTTTAATTCATAAAAAAGTTAAAATTTAGAAATTTAGGTGAGCTCTTAATAGAGCACTTAATTTTGGTAAGGGTTAATCTTCATTTATGTAATAGAGCTTGATCAACCATCTTCATGATTTAAAAGAAAAAGATAGATACTGAATTTTTTGTGGTACAATTGTACATATAGATACCAATGGTAGATAAAGTGGACGACTGAATGGCTATTAAGGCTCCTTTAGTTTTAATAGAGATAAGTAACAGTAGCTCCCACCTATGTAGCATTGATTATTTCAGCAAAGGACTTTATAGATATCTTATTTAATCCCCGAAACAGGCTTCTAAAGCAGGTATTACTTTACTGTGCCTTTTTCTATAGGTGAGAAAACTACTACACTAAAAGGTGAAGTCATCTTCCCAAAGTCACCCAGCTAGGAAATAGTGAAATTGAGATTATACAATGGCTCAATGGCTCATTTCTTCATCTTTCTATTGCAAAGAAACACAGTAAAAATCAGATGTGTATATTACATATTGATATGGCCAGTCACAGGCAAAATACCTGTAGTAGTCTAAGTCGGTTTTTATTTGTATATATGTAGGTTTTTCTTGAATTACAACTCTTGATCTCCTTTGAGAATATTATTGTGATTATACTGTACAGTTCTAATATCTACCCAGTACATAAATTTCCTACATTTAGGTGGGTAATTTAAAAATATATACATGAAAAACATACAGTGCTTACAAATCAAATGCAAATAAAAATCTTTTAAAAATCTTAGAAATTCATTAAGCAGGTTATGTTGATCCTATTAAAAATGGTTCTTCTATGTACAATACACAATCTTTAAAAATACTACTCCAGGAAACAAAAAAAAATCTTTGGTTCAGCAAAAGGATTCTAAATGTGGAAATTTAGTTTGTTAAGGAGGCACCTCTTGAGTTGGGCCTCTCTTATCTGGTTTAACTCTTCTGGAAGCATGGCGCTGACTTTCTTTGAAGGCAAAAAATGTGGGCGAGGGGTGGGTAGAGGTTCCTATTCCCATAGAACGTTAGCATATGAAAATATAACCAGAAGCTTGAATAATGCAGTAACTTAGATGGTATTTTAACTCTGCTAGATCAAAAAGATACAGAGAAAGTCTGCTTCCCATCCATTGTGGAAGGAGGGTAAGGGAAGGATCATGGTTAATACATAAAAACATTTACTAGTAAAGTTCTTAGGTACTGGCCTCCAAAGCTATTGAAACTACTCTCTTCATTATTTGGAAAACAGCAAGGAGGCCGGAGGACAGGTGCTAGATGATGCTTTTACTTCTGAAGTCCCATCACTTCTGCAGCAGCGTGCCTGCCTTAATAATCTAAAATTATAAACACAGCCATGACTCAGATGTCTTTTTAAAAAGTTATTAACATAGCGGTGATTACAGTGCATGAACATTTACCAATGGGACCTTCATTAAAAATTAACTGTGGTTATTCTATACTCTGGGTTTACTAATAGCAACAATCACAACACCGGCCAAAATACCTCCAGGGTTTCAAAGAGTCAGCAACCTTACCTATCAGACTTTATTCTCCTTCACATTTAAAGGGAGAGAAAAGCCTTCACAATCTTGTTTCTGCATGTTTTCTATTTAGATTGTGAAAACATTTAGTATATAAGATAAAACCTTTCAAAAAGCCCGTTATGTAACCACACACTATAATCACCTTCAACAAGGCTTTGGAAAGTCTCGAAGGTATCGCAGCTGGCGGCAGGAGAATGAAAAATATTTTTTGCTTTATTTTCTCTAAGTTCCCCAATAGAATATAATTACCTGGTTGGATTAACTAAGTCCTTTATTTTAGGGAGCGGTACCACTGACTAATGACTCAAACTTGCCTTTTCCAAGATGAATACCAGAAGCGCATTAATACATTTCTAGGTTAAATGCAGGTAAAAGTCAAGGGCCTCTACTGACTACCAAGATTTCTGCAAATCACCACTTGAAGATGCCATAATGCTTATACAGAGTTGTTAAGAGCAGGGGAAATCTTCCAAAATTCACCCTTGGTCTTGATACTATTTGCATGACTTAGTTGCTTAAGGGCAATGCTTCTTAAACCTCATTAGGACTCAAAGGACATGAGCATGATTAGAATGGAGCAATAGATTGCAGAGAAAACTATGCCCCCTTCAACAACAACAACAACAACAACAACAAAAAAAAACGGTTCTGACTGTGGAAAGGAGAATAGAATAACCTTCAACATTTGAGAAAAGCAAAGAATAGAATACATGAACAATTCACAGCGTCTAAATAAGACATTATAATTCAGAACCACCTTCATACCCACTATCACCCACCCCAGCTCATGGGCAGGGCTTTCGTTTCCCTAATGGTCTTCCAAAAGATATTACAATATTCCAGAGAGAGAAATAATCAATGCTAGATTATTGGTTCGCATAGTCCTCTTTTGTAGTAGATACGCAGTAATCATTGTTTTGTTTTGTTTTTGTTTTTTTCTGTCAGAAGTCTTTATCCCAGCCTGACAGCTCATCTGGAGGCACTCCCTTTTCAGGAGGATACTTGTCAAAGTAGCTGTGATCTGTGGGTCCATTGAGCTAATAGAGAAAGGATTAAAGCAAAGGTAAGGATGAGGTTGACTAAGCATGCTATTACATATGGTTAATACTTTCTATATCTGAACACGGGTTTTATATTACAAACACTGGTAAGTTACATATAAGGAAAAGATGGCTAATTATCATTTCTGAGTCAGACTACCAGCCTCATGAGATCTCCCCTTTAGATCAAATGAATTCGGTCACTGGATTACATTCAATAAAAGCTACCTGGTTTGGGAGTCATTATTAAAAGAAAAAGTGACAGAAATTATGTCCATATTTTTCAAGTAAAAAAATCTTAAAAGCAAATACTTCAAAAAAATACAAAATTTCTAAAATTCTTCTTCCATTTTACAAAAGATTCTCACCAATCTTGACGTTTTATATGGTTAATTGACCTATATAAAGTTTCCAGAATGCCAAAGAGACAACTCAAAATATTATTGACTGTTGAAAGAGTGAAATGACTCTGGAATTAAAACTATTTTGCAGATAAGGTGGTTTCGAATTCTTTGCTTTCCAACAAATTTAAGAAGTACCTAATTGAATTATCAGCTGATAGATCATTAAAAATATTATTTATGATAGATCATAATGTGTTTTTTTTAGGAGGGTGGGGAGATCACTCAGAAGGCATTTAAAATGACATTTTGCTATTACGAAACCATCCACTCCCATGTGCTTATTTTTGTGAACACAGCTCTTAGCACATGCATCAACATAATTTTAAAAAGGAATAGAATTGATGTGGAGTCTGATCCTATTTTTAAAATAAATAACATTCATCCACGGGTAAATTAAATAATTGCTTTTCAAAAGATGTTTAATAATTACTTCAAAATTTTGTAATTTATTTATGTTGTTTGATATTGCATACGATAAAAATATAATTATAACTGAATCCAGAAGAAACATTTATGTTGTCACAGAAATTTCTGTTGTCACAGGGATTTTAAAATTTATAAAACTATAATTGAAAGGTATTTAAAGAATGATCAATTCAAGTTTGCCAAGCATAAAAAATATTTTACATTAGGATGAAATTTTGTAGGGAAAATAGAATGGAAATATGAATTCAGAGAGAAAAAGGAGTCATGTAATATTTTTGTCTGTATTGCTAAATGGTTGATTGGTATCAAATCTCAGTGGTATTTAGATTACATTGGAAATATTTAAAGGAGTAAAGTAACTGTAGTGTTTAACTTTAAAAAGTCAAAATTTACAACATATTAGAAATTATATTCTCCACAATGACTTAAATGTACAATGAAAAATTCAGACATCAATCTAAAAAATGTACAAGAGGAGACATAGATCTTCAAAACTCCTCTAGAGAGAACACAGTATAAAGGGTGTTGACCTACATCATTCCTGAGTCATTTTCCCCCAATGCTAGCAGATATTCTGCTTTCTTTAGAGCTGCCTGTCCAATCAGCTACATGTGGTGACTGAGCACTTGGAATGCAGCTGGTCCAAACTGACATGTGCTGAAAGTGTAAAATCCACTTGGACTTGTGAAAACAGGATGAAAACAAATAACTGTAACATCTCATTAATATTTTATATTGATTACATATTGAAGTGATAATACTTGAATATTAATTAAATTAATTTAACCTATTTCTTTTTACCATTTTTAATGTGGCTACCAGAAATTTTCAAATGACCTATATGGTTCATATTATGTTTCTACAGTCAACTGTCAGCCTAACTAACACTGACTCCTTGGGGACGTAGATTTACATGTGATTGATTCCTGAGAGCTGAACTAATGCCCATCAAATAGATAACAACATGTAGTCCCTATAATCACAACTTACGACATTTTAATTTAATTTTGAAAAACCACAGAGGGTGCCAAAAAAATGTATACACACTTTAAGAAAGGAAAAAACTGTATTAAAATTGTAATACTCAATACATACTGCTAACAAAAGATGAATACAAGTCATGTGTATACATTTTTTTGGCACCCCCAGTATTTTAAAAATCTAAAATCTGTCACACACACACACACACACACACACACACACACACACACCCCTAAATTCTGTTTACAAAAACAAATACACACAAAAAATTATAGTAGCAATATAGTAGAAACCATACCTCTCTTTGTAAAGGTGATGGAAGGGTCCGTTCTTTCAATCCCTCCCAATTAAAACCATTTAACCACCTGAGAAATGAGCAAAGTACAGAGAAATGTCACTTGCCTGAAAACGATTAGCCTGTCAAGTTATCTGCCCATCCATTTGGTTGCCTGCTCCCTGTATGCAACTATGCAGCTGCCAGTGGTTGGAGGAAAATACTCGACCATGCTTGTTGTCTGGTCTCACCTTGAACCCATACCCCCTCACGAGGGGCACTTACTGCTGCCCAGTAATCAGTTTAGACTTCCCTGCTATCCCACTCATCATCACACTGTCTTAGAGTCATAATTCATATTTTGTCTTCTCTCTTCAAACTTCCAGAACCTTTTCCCCATTCTCAGTCTTCAATGATGACCTGGCTTTCTTTTTCACTGAGAAAACTAAAACAAAAAAGAGAACTTCCACAGTCTTCCACCAGCGTGCCTGCCTACTTACCTGCAACTGTGTATTCCCTTGTTTAGGCCCTGAATGAACTGCCTTTGCTTCTCGCTAAGGTCAACTCTTCTACTGTGTACTTGACCCCATAGACTCTGATCCATTCAAAGTCATGCTCCCGCAGTTCTCTCTCCTGAATCTTCAACATATTCTCTGCTGGATTATTCTCATCGGTATGGAAACATTGTATCTCTTCCAACCACAAAACACTCTCCTTTGACTTGAGCTCCTTTCCAGCTCTCATTCCACGTCTCTCCTCCCATGGGAGAAAAACCCCTTGAAAAAGTTATTTAATCACTCTATTTATCCATTTTCTCCTGACCACACTACAATCAGATTTCATCCTGTCCATTCACTGAATCACATCAGTTCTCAGTTTCCATCTTATTTAAACTATTAGTAGCATGTGCTATACAGTTCATCACTCATACTTCCTGAAACCCTTCTTCACTTGGCTTTCTTCCTACCTTCTTGGGTGCTTTCCCTCATTTTCCACTGCTATTTCCATAGGAAGTTGGTCTGTTCCAGGGCTCAGTTTTTAGACCACTTCTTTTTTCAACACTCTCATTTCCTAGGTAATCTCATTCAGTCTTGTGGCTTTTAATAGCATTTACATTCTGATTACTCCCAGATTTCTATTTCCAACCAAGATTTCCACATTGCTTTATGGGCTAATATGTACAACTGTTATTTATCCAGTTAGACATCCAGTCTACCAGGCATCTAGCATGTTATCAGGTCACACTGGAGCTCCAAATGTCCTCCAACAAACTTGTCTCACCTCTTGCAGTTGCTCAAAGCAAAGACCTTGGAGTTATCTTTTCTCTCACACCCTGCCTCAGTCCATATGCAAATCTTGTCAGTGTTACTTTCAAAATATGCTTCCATTCAGAATATGACAAATTCTCAACACCTTCACTCTACCTGTACAGGCCAAGCACTAGTAGTCCTTGCCAGTATTACTACAACAACCTCCTCATGTGTCCTTCTGCTTTTGTCCCTGGCAAACAACCCAGCAGCAAGAGTGATCATTTAAAACTAAGTAAGTTCTCACCACGATTTTTGGTTCAAAACTCTCCAGTGCTTCCCATTTCACTCTTTACCATAAGCCACCAGGCTTATAAAACAGCCTTTCCACCACCGCCCTTCCCCACTCACCCCTGTCCTCCACTTTTCTCCTTCCTTTGCCCGTTTATCTCCTCATCCTGTTCCAACAAGCTAGGGGTGCTCCCATTTCAAGACCTTGCACTCTAGGCCCTCTCGCTGGAGTGTTCTTTCCTCAGATTTCTACATGGTTTGTTCCCTCAACACCTTCAGGTCTTTTCTCACAGGTCATCTTCTTAGTGAGGCCTTCTTTGGGTGTCCAATCTAACATTGCAAGCCCTTCCCCACCCCCATCCCCACATGCGTTCTATCCTTCTCCCTGCTTTATTCTTTCTCCCTACTGCTTACTGCTATCTAACATATCTATTAAGCACTTTACTGAATTATCTTGTTTATTTTCTGTCTTCCCCACTAGAACGTAAGCTCCTTGAGGGTAAGACTTTTTGTTTTTGTCAGTTTCCTTTCCTCTGTGTCCCTAACACTTGACACTGAACGGGGGCTCAGTACTTGTCTTTTCAATAACTGAATGACTCTGCAAGAGACCAAACTTACATAGAACCTCTCATTATAGTGTCTTGTCATATCACACCATGGTGGTGCTACTCCCGGTGATATGAATCTCAAAGGCTCCAAGATAAAAAAAAGGATTTTATATTAATCTGCAATGGGAATAAGCTGATGGCCACATACAATTCTTTCATTTATTGCATCATTAATCTAAAAGGGCTGATCGGGTCTTCAGAATACATATCAAGCTTGGTGGCTCGAAACATACCACCAGAAGTGAGGATGCCTTGCTTGTCTCAGACACAAACAATGTGCTTGGTCTCTCAGTGTCTTATAAGGACCATGGAATACTACTGTTCTATATCCACTGACCTTTTCTACTGGGACATTAAGGTCAGGTCAGCCAGCCAACCAACATTTATAGAAAGTCAAATGGGTCCCAGGCATAAAACAAATAAATAAACAAAAAACAAAGCAAAACAACAACAACAACAAAAAACAATCCAAAGACCCTGCCTTTAATGTTTTATTTTGGTGGAACGTGACTGACAGAAAAACAAGTAAACGATACAAATACTTAAATTAATTTCAGACACTAATAAGTACAAGGAAGATTAAAGAGAATAAAGTCACAGATGATCACTGGGCTGGAGATGGGTTCAAGAGGCTGCTTTTAGATAGGCTGGTATTTGAAGAAGTGATATTTGAATTAAGGCCAGAATGAAAAGAAGGGGGAAGCCACGGAAAGAGCCTTCCCAGTGGATGGAAGTGAAAGGAATAAGCTGCAGTGTGGGGAGTGCTGGGGAAACTGGAAAAAAAAACAGATGTCTGAGAAATGGCCAGAGGCCAGATCATGTAGGGCTCTGTAGGACACAGTAAGGATCGGAACTTTATGCATAACGGGAAGCCATGAAAAAGTTCTGTGGAGAATAGGGGCCAGGATGGGACAGGAGGTGGGGCAGTGTGTACGTGACTGAGACAGGAAGACTGTAGGAGGCTGTCCGTTGGCCAGGCCAGAAGTTATGCTCTTCCACCCTTCTCAATCTCTCTCATCCCTGGGGTTGGTTTGGGTTCAGTCCGTGACTGGATTTCCCAAAGGGTACAAAAAACAGAGTGCAGGTTCTAGTACAATCCATTTCAGGTGCCATTCTTAACCCAAAGTACCTTTTTGATATAAGCTGCTGAGACTCTAGTCAAAGAGTGGGAGTCAGACAGCAACCCCAGCTGCACGGTTTCCCCTGTCCTTGCTGTGAAACCACAGAAGTCCTCTCCTTGATCTACCCACCAGCTTCTCTGCACAGGCTGATGCTCCACTTTTAGGATTTCTAGGCACACAGTTCTGGATTCTTTTCCTTTAACACTAAACACTGCCACAATTCCTTTAAACATATTTTACAATGCTCTCTACCCAGAAGCTACTCCATAAATATTAATAAAAATCACTGCTGTTACTCTACTTAATCAAAGAGCCTATGCATTTCTTGCTGAGTACTTGTTACAATTTGACTTATGGCAATATTTACTTAACATGAGTGGCTCTTCACTTAATACTTGGCCTTTTGACACTAACCACAGTTTAAGTAATGCAATTGGCAGCATGCACTCACATGTGAAAAATATTCACCAAAGAAATATTAGCAGCAATGGCACATAAATTGCTTCTTCATTTTTGGAAGACTTGTAGAAGCTATTCTTAAAAGTAATTTTAGAGACTAGAAATATTCAGGGTAAAGTGAAGACACTCAAAACATATTATTCCTCCACCTAGCAGGAAAGATTTAATTGTCCCCTAGAAGTATATTATCTCTCTTTTCAGAGGCATGTTGGGAGACATGATTGGTGCCTAGTTTATAAGTTAGCTCAAAAATAGGGGAGGGAGGAACTCTATTATTAGGAAAGATAATTTAACACAGAATGGGCAAACATAAAACAGTAGGCCATGTTTAACTGTATTGTTTTTAAATACAAAGTTACAGTGAATAGTTCTCTAAGGGAAAACAAGTTTTACTTTAGAGAAGAGTGAGAAAATCTGATGGCAAATTTTAGAGAGAATTTTTTTTTTTTTTAATTCCAAGACTATACTGAGTAGAGAAGCTATATATTTTAGGGACTTGTGAAAGGTTTTAGAATACTCCTATTTGAAGGCAAACAGAGATCTATTTTTCAGGCCGGGCCCACCCCAGCTTCATATGTTAAAAAACATTGTGAAAATAGGACAAAATAATGTTTTGAGTCCTCTGGGCTCACCGGAAGGCATTGTGTAAGTGTGGCACAGGTTACTAGCGAACTCTACCCTACACACTGTACACTGACTGTATAGTTATGTGGCAAAGAACATCCCACCTGTTAAGAAGAGTAGGCAAATGAATTCCTACAGGGAAGAAAATTCAAAATTCTTTATTACCATGCTGAGGTGAGAGAATTCAGTGGCATCAATTTGCATGTGTATTCAATCCCAATTTGACAGCTATATTTAAATGAGTCTCAGGTATTTAAGAAGTAAAAGACAAAATTGGAGGTTGTTAACAATTGTATCACTCTATTTACCAACTATCTCAAAGCAAAACATGAAGATGCCTCTGTAATGAGAGAAAGGAGGAAAATATATTGAAAGAATGACTTTAATTGACAGGGCTCTTGCTTGTTCAATATGAATGGTGTGTTTATATGTCATGTTATAATGAGATAAGAAATTGTGATAATAGCTTGTAGAAAGAAAGATAAATTGGAATCTAAGACAAATAACAAACTTTACATTGACGGCAACTCAAAGGATGACAAAGAACAATAAAATACTCTAAACATTTTAATGTCTATAAAATCCACAGATGTGTCCCCCTCCCTCTTTCCCTCCCTTCCTCTCTTTCCCTAATACACCCTCAAGGCAGAGCCCTCTATGAATTTACAATGTTGAATACATGGCTTTATTTCAAGAAAGTTCGTGAATAGATAGAGCAGGGTTGGCAGCTGCACAACTACTGTTAAGAAAAATGAATAGTGTTTCTTTTCAGCAGCATCTCTCCCTTTCTTTTTAAACTCAGTTGATGTGCCCTTAATTCTTCAGTAAAAACATCCGGAAAGGAATGCAATATTGAGGTGTTTTGATTTCTAAAAGTGATATCAGTGTGCTCCAAGGTTTTTAATAATGAAATTCTCAAATTTATTTTTTTGTGCTATCAAGAGGTGATATTTTATATCTGTAAATCATAAGCAAAATTAAAACATCTTGAGGATTACAGGATTTAGTCAGGCATTAATTTAAAAAAAAAAAATCTCGAAGGCTTGAACTTCCACATATGTAACCAATTCAGAGAGGGTATCTTATGGAAGTTATTCATGGTTCTGAAGGACAGATTTAGAAATTCACAGAACTGAAAAGGTTCATTTTAGATTACTGCATAAGGATAAAACATTGAGGTTTTGTAGAAATCAATGTACTTTACCCAAAAAGTGAAATACAACATGTGGCTTCAGAATTTGGGGAGCTAGTCAAAGGAAAATTATATTTTAAATAAATGTTAATTAAAATTGAAATAAAATACCATTTAATAGTTGATTTAGCTGAACACTTCTCTTGACTATTGACAATAATAACTATATTCTACTTTAAGTACAAATAAAATGTCAGAATCAGAATTTAATTCACCTATAGATTCCAAGTTGATATTTAAAAATAATAATATAGATAGTAGTGAACAAAAAACTAAGTTGCTATAACTTGAAGATGCGATTTTATAACTTCTTTGAAATTTCATCCATTCTTGATATGAATTTCCAGCGTTAGAGAAATCATTTTGAGATTGATTATTGTAACTCATCTAGTAAAACACAAATTAAATATAAAGTACCAAAGAGGAAAAACTGAGAATCTGTAAAAGAACTCTGTGGCCTACTGAGAGAAGCTTCAAGATCACCACAATTTCTATAAATTTCTATATTTTTCTGAGCAAAGAAGTAACTAGGTACCTGTGTTTTTTAATGTCATTGATCCCATTCTTCAGATTTCCCAGTCTTTCTGTTGGATTTTGCCTAAAATAATAATTTTTTAAAAGAAAGTTTATAATAATTATGCTTGAATGAATTTTAAATTAAAATTTAACATTTCTTCATTCATTCATTCATTCATTCATTCAACAATATTCGTAGATTAGGCATCTGAGTAGAGGGAGATGAAAAACACATGCCCCCCTCTAGGAAAGCCACAGTCAAATTAGAGTTAGGAATATATTTATATTATATCTATATTTATATCTATATATCTCTTAGTGCTTTAAATGCGCTAGAAGCAAATGCTTAAAAGAACAGGAGGGTGCTATCTTACAAACTCTGCTGAGAAAACCAGGGAAAGCTTTAGAGAATTATTTACACTTCAACTAGAATCATAGAAGCATGCAGAAATTTCTGTTGACAACCCACAGCTAAATTTCATGTTCTAAATTTACTAAATTTTAATGTTGTTTTTTTTAAAAGTTCAAATGTGCAAAACAAACAGTGGCAAAATGAAGTTCAAACAAAATTCTATAACTCTTCTCTTCTCCAATAAATTAGTTTTATTGGTAAATAGAAATTTGGAGTAATTTAAAATAAAGCCAGGAGCATGGTCCAAGATGGTACATGAAGCACCTAAACTCACCTCTTCCCATGAACACACCAAATATACAACTACATATGGAACAATTCCCTCTGAAAAAAGACCTGAAAACTAGCTGAACAGCTCCTTCACAACAAATAATAAAAGGGTCACATCAAGGTGGGTAGGAGAGGCAGGGACACAGTCTCTCCAAATATCACCATTCATTCCCACCCCCATGTGGCAACCCACAACCGGGAGGGATCTCACAAATCCAAATCTTCTCCCTGAGTACCAAGTGGTTCATGCCTCACATCAGAATGCCAAACCTTGGGATCTGAATGAAGAGATAGCCTCCAAAATGTCTGGCTTTGAAAAACAACAAGGCTCATGTTCAGGAGAACCAGAGGGCTGTAGGGAACTGAGATACTTTTGTTAAGAGTTGGCTCACAGACTCACTTACCCCAGTGCCAAAGCAGCAGTTTGAAAGGTACCTAGACTACATGTAAAGGAGATTCATTTACTAATCTTAAAGTGTCTGCCAGAGAAGCAGGGGCCTGTTGAGACTCTCTCTGGGAAAGGAGGTGCCAGCAGTTGCCATTTTTGTACTCTCCCTCTACCTCAACAGTGCCAGTGAGCATGTCCTAACCCAGTGCTGCCCTGTGGCCCCACAAAAGCCAATGGGTGCACCACAGTCCTGCATTCTCCCACTGCCTTGTTAATGCCAGAGGACACATGCAGTCCACATAGGAGACACATTAGACCAGGTAGACTTAACAGATATATGCAGAAAATCCATCCAAAAGCAGCAGAATACACATTATCCAGGGTAGATTAAATGTTAGGCCACAAAAATGACTTTCAACAAATTTAGAGAAGACTGAAATCATATCAAGTGTCTTTACCAACCACAATAGTATGTGAAACTAGAAATCAAGTACAAGAAGAAAACTGGAAAAATCACAAATATGTGGAGATAAACAGCACACTATTGAACAACCAATGGGTCAATGAAGAAATTAAAGTATACATCAGAAATACCTTAAGACAAATGAAAATGGAAATACGACTTCTCAAAAACTACAGAGTGCAGGAAAAGCAGTTCTAAGAGGGAAGTTCATAGTTATACAGGTCTACATCAAGAAAATACCCAAATGAACAATCTAACTTTACAAAAGAACAAAGCCCAAAGTTAATAGAAGGAAGGAAACAATACAGGTCAGAGCAAAAGTAAATGAAGTAGAGACTAAAAAGAAAACAGAAAAGACCAATGAAGCTAAGCACTGGTTCTATGAAAAGATTAAAAAATTGACAAATCTTTAGCTAGACTCACCAAGAAAAAAGAGAGGCATCAAACAAATAAAATCAGAAGTGAAAGAGGATACATTATAACTGATACCACAAAATGCAAAGGATCTTAAGAGACTACTGTGAATAAGTATATGCCAGCAAATTGGATAACCTAGAAAAAATAGGTAAATTCCTAGAAATATATAATCTTCCAAGACTGAACAGTGAAAAAATAGAAAATCTGAATAATTATTAGTAAAAAGATTGAAGCAGTAATCAAAAACTTCCCAACATCTACCATCAATTACCATCTACAGTTGCATCAAAAAAATAAAATAAAATAACTTTGGAGTAAATTTAACCAAGGTGGTAAAAGACCTGTACACTGAAAACTGTAAGACATTGATGAAAGAAATTAAAGAAGAGACAAATAAATGGAAAGATGTTCTGTGCCCATGAATTGGAAAAATAGTGTTAAAATGTCCATATTATTCAAAGCAATCTATAGACTCAATGCTATCCCCATCAAAATCCCAGTGACATTTTTTTTTATAGAAAGAGAACAAATAATCCTAAAATTTGCATGGAAACACAAAACACTCCAAATAGCCAAAGCAATCTTGAGGAAGAAGGACAAAGCTGGAGGCATCACATTCCCTGATTTCAAAATATATTACAAAGCTATAGCAATCAAAATAGTATGACATTGGCATAAAAACAGACACATAGATCAATGGAACAGAATGGAGAGCCCAGAAATAAACCCATGCATATATGGACAATTTATTTATGACAAAGAAGGTATGAATATACAATGGGGTGAGGATAGTCTCTTTAATAAATGGTGCTGGAAAAACTGGACAACCACCTGCAAGCAACTGAAACTAGACTACTATCTCTCATCATACACAAAAAGTAACTTAAAATGGATTAAAGACTTCAAAGTTAGACATGAAATCATAAAACTTCTAAAAGAAAACATAGGCAGTAATTTCCTTGACATTAGTCTTGCAGATGATTTTTTTGGATCTGATGCCAAAAGCAAAGGCAGCAAAAGGAAAAAAATAAAATAAAGGAGATTATATCAAACAAAAAAGCTCTGCACAGCAAAGGAAACCATCAACAAAATGAAAAGGAAAACTACTGAATAAGAAAAATATTTGCAAACCATATATCTAATAAGGGTTTAGTATCCAAAATATATAAGAAAAACTCATACAACTCAATAGCCAAATAAAGAAACAATCCAATTAATTATGGGCAGAAGATCTAAGTACACATTTTTCCAAAGAAAATATACAGATGACCAACATGTACATGAAAAGATACTCCACATAATTAATCACCAGGGAAATACATATCAAAATCACAATGTGATTTCACCTCACATCTGTTAGAATGGCTAATATCAAAAAGTCTACAAGCAACTATTGGCAAGGATGTGGAGAAAAGGGAACCCTTGTGCACTGTTGGTGGGAATGTAAATTGGTGCAATAACTATGGAGAACAGTAGGGAATATCCTCAAAAAATTAAAATGAACTACCATGTGATCTAGTAATTCCACTTGTGGGTATTGGTCAAAAGAAAATGAAAACACTAATTTGAAAAGATATATGTAACCCTATGTTCATTGCAGCACTATATAATAGTCAAGCTATAAAAACAATCTAAATGTCCATCAATGGATGAGTGGATAAAGAAGATGTGAGATATACCATGTGTCCCTGAAAATAAGACCTAGCCAGAACATCAGCTCTAATGCATCTTTTGGAGCAAAAATTAATATAATATAATTAATTATTATATTAATGTTAATATAATAATTATATTATACTGGGTATTATATTATACTATATTACATTATATAAGACTCAGTATTACATTATATTATATTATATTATATTATATTATATTATATTATATTATATTATATTATATAATACCTGGTCTGATATTACAGTAAAATAAGACTGGGTCTTACATTAATTTTTGCTCCAAAAGATGCATTAGAGCTGATGGTCTGGCTAGGTCTTATTTTTGGGGAAATACGATATAGATATAGATATAGATGTAGATGTAGATATAGATGTAGATGTAGATGTAGATATAGATGATATAGATATAGATATAGATAATGGAATACTACTCATCCATAAAAAAGAATGAAATCTTGCCATTTATGACAATATGGAGAGACCTTGAGGGTATTATGTTAAGTGAAATAAGTCTGACAGAGAAACACAAATACCATAGGATATCATTTATATGTGGAATCTAAGAAGAAAACAAATGAACAAACAAAACAAAACTTACAGATTCAGATAACAAAATAGTGGTTGCCAGGGAGGAGGGGGAGGAGGGGATGGACAAAATGGGTAAAGAGGGTCAAGAGGTCCAAATTTCCAGTTAGAAAATAAATAAGTTGTGGTGATGTAATGTACAGCATGTCGATTATAGTAAACAATATTGTAGTGCATATCTGAAAGTTGCCAAGAGAGTAAATCTTAAAAGTTCTCATCACAAGAAAACCATTTTTTTGTAATTTTGTATGGTATTGGATGGTAACAAAACTTATTGTGGTAATTATTTCGTAGTGTATACAAATATTGAATCATTGCATATGTCAAACCAATGTAATGTTATATGACAATTATACCTCTAAAAATAATAATGAAATAAAATAAGGTCAGAGGAGTACTTTTTTTAAAAATGAAGATTTAAAGTGGGCATATAGTAACATTTTATCATCACCACTGATTTTCTCTCAAAATAACAAGGTTGTAAATTGATTACTCCTTTATCAAATTAGGGTTTGTGGTTCCATTTTGCTCTATAACAGATAATTCCTAAAGATAATCTGAAAATTACATCTCTTTTATACTATCATTAAGTACTGTGGTTCTATAACATAAGATAAACTCAAACTCCCAACATAGACTGCAATACAGAAAATGATTTTTTGTAAATATAATTTACTGTGTTTCCCCAAAAATAAGACCGGGTCTTATATTAATTTTTGCTCCAAAAGACGCATTAGGGTGTATTTTCAGGGGATGTCTTATTTTTTCATGTACAACAATCGACATTTATTCAAATACAGTCATGTCATCTTCTTCTGGAACATCATCATAACGTACTAAATGCATCCGTCTGGCTGACGATCTTAACTGGGGCTTATTTGCAGGGTTGGTCTGACTTTCGGGGAAACATGGTACATAAAAAAGTTCAAAAAGTAAACATATACCTAATTTAAAATGTGTGGAAACAGAAATAAGAAGCCTTCACACTTTCTCCAAGAACAAGGGGTTTCTAATTGTCATTCTCACCTGCAAAGCCTCCGAATCAAATCCTCAGGTCGTCTTGTAATTTTCTTGGGAAAATCCATTTTTTCAATTCCTTTGAGAATCAAATTGTAGGTCATCATTTGGTCAATCCCAGAAAAGGGTGGGCTAGAGGAAACACAAAATAGGACACTAGGACCAGCATCTGAGACACATTTACAACTAAGTTCCTTCCTTCTTTCCTTCCTTCCTTCCTTCCTTCCTTCCTTCCTTCCTTCCTTCCTTCCTTCTTTCCTTTCTTCTTCCCTCCTTCCCTCCCTCTGTCTCATTATTTGTTTTATGATAAATCTGGATACACAGTAGAAAATCATTCCATTAATATCACATCACAACTAATTACACACACACACAAGTAATTTTAGATCATCACTAACATGAAAAATGAAGGAGAGGGGTGGAAATTGACAGACAGGTGTGACTTCTTTTAGACAGAGTGGATATGAAAAGAATCTCTCACAAGATGATGAGATGAAGCAGAGGTCTGAATGAAGAGCAAGAGTAAATTAGTCACACATGGAGAGACCTTGAGAGTATGATGTCAAGTGAAATAAGTCTGACAGAGAAACACAAACACTGTAGGATGTCACTTACATATGGATTCTAAAAAGAAAACAAATGAGCAAACAAAACAAAATGCAGAGGTTTTCAAGAGAGCAAGTACGAAGGCCATGAGTCAAGAATGGGCATGGGCTGTTCTGGGAGCCGTGAGGAGGGCAGTGTTGCTGGTGGAGAAAGTAAGCAAGAAAGAGGGATGTAAGAGAGGATGAAACATCAAATAGATCTAGTGGGCCACGATGAGGACCTAGGAATATGTTGTGAATCAAATGATCTAATTTACAGCAGCCAGAGGAAGCTTTTTTTCATGTGTGGAGCATAAACAGTGATGGTGAAAGTGGTGGGGGAAAGAAGGCCTGGTAGCCCGGACTAGGATAGCAGTGGTGAACGTGGTGAGATGTGGCTGGATTCTGATCTGTTTAGATGGAAAAGTCAACAGGATTTGCTGATGAGGTGAATGTGGTGTACAGTATAAAGAAAAGATTCAAGAATGGTGATCAAGTGTTTTGACCTATAGAATGAAGTCAACCTTTACGAAGGGATAAAAGACTAGAGCAGTGTAGGAGTACAGAGCAGGTTATGGGAAAGAGAATCAAGAGTTATGTTTTGAGCATGAAACAGAGATGCAAAGAAGGCAGTTGAATTTATGAGTCTGACGTTCAGGGAAGAGGTTAGAGCTGAAGATACGATTCGGAGCAGACAGTATTTATGACCATGGAACTTGATGATATCACCCAGGGAGTAAGTAGAAGGAAAAGAGATCAAAGAGTGAAGTGGCCCAATATTGAGAGGTCAGAATGATGAGAAGGACCCAGCAATGGATAGTGAGATGGAGCCACGAGTGTGGGAAAAGAAATGAGAGAAATACTGTGAAGACAGTATTTCAAGGAAAGTGTTGCTAAGATGAGTAAGAAAGCACTGGGAATTGGCCACTTGGATCAGATAACATTTTAATGCATATGCTTTGCTTTTAAAAATACTTCAATATCTACGCTCTTGTGTCATTTAATTTTTGAAAATTCATGAACTACTCACTATTTCTTGGTCATGCTTGAGACCTTTTGATACAGCGAATTCCCACTCTTGGTAATAAACTTGAAATAAGGTCAGTGAACTAACTGTTCAATAATCTATGTTTCACTTGTAAAGAAAATGAGGTAGGAAACAAAGACATTGCTATAATATTTCCAACTGATTTTTATATTTACAACTATATTGTTTTTGTTTTGAGTTCTTTTCTCATTTTCATTTACCGCCTGACTCTATAAAGTTCAGGGCATTTAAAATTAACTTTTCTTGTGCCCTACCCTGAAAACCTTTACAAACAATTTTCCAACTTTTTTATGACAGCTCTCAAGTCACCTTAGCAACTCCAAGTTATTGTGTTTTTTCCCCCTTCTTTAGTCCCTCATTTTATTTCTTTACTCCTTGTAACAATTTATCCCAACTGGTGAAGACCGAAATGTATATTCTCCAGTTACCTACGGGAAACTTCAGGTGTCTCTTAGAAATGCAGTTAACAAATTTCCCAGGAATGAGGAACAAATTCATGAAATAGAATTCCATGTGTTCAAGGCCTTAAGCAACTTTCCGTCTAAATGACTGGAAACTTTTCTCTTCTTTCCTTCAAACTCTTAAGCAATTAATATTTGAAATTGATTACAGATACTATAATCTTTCATATCTGTTTGCTCAACGAAGTAAATAGGAAGTAGAATGTCGTCACAGATAATCTAACATTTAAATTTATAAGTGTTAAAAGTTCAAGAAGATTCTATGAAACTCTTTTTATGTAAAATATGTGTTGAGACTTGAATCTCCATCAATGGTCTCATTCTAGAATTTCTTATGCCATTCCAAATGCAAATCTTCCCTGAAAATATCTGGTTTTAAAGGTTTATAAAGATAAATCAGTTCATGAGGGATGGAGGTACAAAACTGAAAAGGAAACTGATGTGAATCTTGTGTGTGTAGTGTGCGTGTGTGTCCATGCATTATACTACATGGCATATGTGTGTAATGGAAAATATGTCTTGTCATATTTGTCATTTAGAGTCAGAAGATCTGGGATCAAATCACTGAACTCTGGCAGGTAGCTCACTGCCCTGGTTTTCTAACCTATAAAAGTTAAATCAGAAAGTAATCATAACAAAATTTAAATTATAAAGAAATAATAAAAATTCCTGCTTTAATTTCCACACAAGTTTGTGAAAACAAAACTAGATAATATACATGTAAGTGCTCTGTAAACTGCAAAATGCTTTACAAATGTGAGTTAATATTACATATAGCCTATATATATATGTGTGTGCTCATGTGTGCATATAAATGTATGTGTGTGCATGCGCGCGCATGCATGCTGAACATTTTGGACCTTGGGTTCATTAATATGGCTCTTTAATTTCTTTGGGAGTGACAATTCAATTTTAACTGATAAAACCCCTGCTGTGTCTTGTCGCTGTTCATTAGCACCTCCAGAAAGCCGCTGAGAAGGGGAATAAAATTTAAATCCAGCAATGTTGCTTTCTCTTAGCATTCCTGGTTAATGATTTATTTGGAAGATGGCTAAATTTAGTTTAATTGATTAATGAATTTAATTGAACTATGATTGCTATTTTTTCAATTACAAACCATATGTAAAAGGAAATAATAACATAGCCTGCAACTTCAGTTCCGTCTCTTATGCTGGATTATCAAAACCTTCACACACTTAATATGTTACCTATAATAACAGGGCTTGCCATTTTAGATGAACCGTAGCATTCTGTACTTCTTTCCTTCACCTTCCTGAATCTTTTCTTTACATTATAAACTAGTAAGCATAGTATATGTGCAATAACCTAAAGAGGAAAAGGCATCATACTTTATCAGAAACATTTCCAAATGTGAAACTCTTAAATCACATATTTTTTATCCTTAGTAAGTTATTTTTGCACTTCTCTGAAGAAGAGTCTGAACACAACCTGGAGGTACTTACTTGCCCGTTAGGAGCTCATACACTAGAATTCCCAGGGACCAAAAATCCACACTGAAGTCATGCCCTTTGTTGAGAATGACTTCAGGTGCTACATACTCTGGAGTTCCACAGAATGTCCATGTTTTCTGTCCAGATCCTATTTTCTTAGCAAATCCAAAGTCAACCTGGAAAAGAATGTCAAGAAATTTTTCAGAGACAAATTTTCATGTTACTCTTTAAGTTTCCCACTAACTTCCCCAATCTTTTTTCCACACCTCCACCCTTTCCTTCACACACACACACACACACACACACACACACACACACGCATGCATACACATGCACACACTGACCCTCTTGTTTATTCTTTTGTAGGGTCAGGTATAAATCCAATTACACTGGGGAAAGTTCCATGCACACACCTCTACACCCACGACCCCTAGAGGACAAGAAGAATGGTTTAGCAAGGGGAGGCCATTACAACACATGTGAAGCTCGGAACAAGCAAGACTAAAATAATTTTCAAATCAATGGTGGTATTCATTGGGAAGAGGAGAGAAGCGGGAAGCAATGGACTTAAAGCTCCATCACAAAAGAAACAAATAATAGCAGAATTGAAAGTTTGGACAAGGGACCATTTTCCCTTGGTCAAGGGACCATTGTTGAGAAGAAGGGGAGTTAAAATACTGGACAATCTTTAAACACCGTTACGCACAATGTCTGCACCCTCTGAATTCTGGCAGTCCAAAGAAAAAACCAGGATCATTCCATCTCAACCTTGGCTGGACTCTGTACACTTTCGGTCCCTCTCAGGGAGGTGGGTGGTGGATAGCACCTGCAGTAACTTCTGTATAATAATATTTATTCACTCAGCACCCACTATAGGCCAGGCTCTGCGCTAGCCTTATAAATACAGCGCTGACTAGGAGAGAAGCTCACAGTGTTGGGAATACTTCCCCTTACGTGATTAATATTATATCATGTGATATAATAGAGGATTATGGAAAGTATAAATTCAGAGGGCCAAAAAACAGATACTTCTGGAACATGAGGAGGAAGATGGTTGGGGAACACGTCATTAGGAGGAGACATTTGAGCTTGGCCCTGACTGACGATTAGGAAGTCTCCCCGGGTAATGACCTTGTTACCCTCCTCTGGCTTTTCAGCACAGGCCCCTCCACTCTCTGAGACTCTATTCAGTGAACTCTGTGCACAGAATAGAGACAGGAAAAAAGTCAGGAGCAACAGAAGACCCGCTCATTGAATGGAGGCAGTGTATAGGAATGACACCCTGCCCTGCAAAACAAACAGTTGGTTTCCTTCCACAGTGGTTATTTAGCACATACTTTCATCTCCAATGCATACAGATACTATTTTAATAAAACTGCCCCCACCTCCCTCAAGTAAACAGACACACAAATTATACCTGGGCTTCAACATGCTCATTTTAACAGCTTCATTACACACACTATCTCAATAGTATAGCAATAATCTTGGCTAAAAACCTGAATAAATAAGGTTAACGTATCAAAATAGGTCCTCACCTAAAAAAAGTATGAATCAGTGAACTATAAAATCCAGCCCTCATTTATTTATTCAAATATTGACATATAAAAATCTTTGCTTTACCGTAAATAAATCTCTTAGAAATTTACCATTTTGCTAATGCTCTTTAGTATTAGTATCAACAGCAAAAATTTCCTTATTAGAAAAAGGGAATTTAAACAACCTAATTTGAACTATTTTCTTTTATCTACACAGAATGACTCACAAAGATTATATCTAAGAGATGGCTGGGGATATTATGAAATTAAAATTTGTAACCAGCTGAGAGTAGCCTATCTACTTATTCCTCAGAGAAAGAACCAATATGAAAATCTAATTTTATAAAGACTAAAATTTAAGAGACAAGAAAGCAATGCTTATAATTGCATTTTTAATGCATGCATATATGGAAATATAATTTTTTGTTTTATAACAGCTTTTCAACTCATTTTTATTGCATGTATTTTTTTCTTTTTAGGTTGACTGGAAGTTCATTAGATGTTTAGGAGAGTTTTTCTAGTGTTGAAGTGATCAATTTTAATTTGAATAGCTGGTTTTGCTTTTGCAATATTTGTATGTTGGCCTAAAGAGATCGCAATAATTACAATAAGATTTTAAGATTTATGAAAAGTTACCACGTTTTCTATCTCCTTCGATCTTAGAGTCAACTTATCTAACCTATTTAGTCAGAGGAAATTGACACTCGGACCTACCCAGTCATGAGCCTTAAATATAGGAGGTCTCAGATCATCTGGTATGAAGTTCTGTGCATTTTCTGTAAAAATTCACACTCTTTGTCTTGTACCACTATGGCTACCACCAGAAATCCTCAATCTTTTTGTTTAACCCAATTCCTTCTAGGCAACAGAAATGGAAGCTCCTTTCTTTCCTCATTTAATGAATATTTATTAAAAACCACTATATACCAAGTACCAGGATACAGAGAAAGCCCCAGTCCTCTTAGAACTTATATTCAAGAGAACTAGAACAAGCATAAAAATATAATATACATAATAATGTCAGATAGTGACATATGCTACAAAGAAACATATCTGAATTATACTTTAAACTGGGTGATCAAGAAAAATCTCTCTGAGGATGTAGCATTTTAACAGATTTAAGCAGAAGTCTGAGTAGATTAAGAAAGAGAGCTCAGTAAAAATCTGAGCAAGAGTGATTCTGCCAGAGGAAGAGCTATTGCACGGTCCCTAGACTTTGGGCACATGCATAGTAAGTTCAAGGACAGACAGGAAGCCAAGTGTGGCTGGGCCATACATAGTGGTCTGGTAAGCCACAGAAAGGACTTTAGATTTTTATTTTTCTAAGAGGCCATTGGAGGATTAAGAGAAGGGGTATGAATGGCCTAATGGTTTAAAGGGATCATTCTATAAGACAAAAAAATAGACACAACCCTTTTAAAAATTCTACTAGCAAAACTGAGCTTTTAAGAAGATTCTGGAGCAGCTACACACAGGTTTTTTTTCTCGTCTCTCTTAAATCCCCATTATTAAGGATAGCTGATATTATGTTGGAAGCTTTAAAACATTGTCTCCAAAGATTTTAACAAACTAGAAGGTTTTAAGATGCTTCTAAATCTGCAGTGATGATTACATCATGCAGAAATAGAAAAATTAGCATTGTGGTTTACTGGATCTGGTGTCCAGTAAGTATTAGCTTTTTCCCAGAAGTTTCTCTCTGGGTCAGTAAATTTGTCAGATATTGGTTCTCTTGGTCACATAAAAAAATGGAATCAAAATGACCAGTCTAATTAAGCCAGATGATTCATGGAGACATAACATTCCAAAAAAATATTTATGTGGCATTTTTAGGGCACTTACTTAGCCCAAGTCTAGACAAGGGTAAAATGGAATCTGTTGGTCTGGTCCGCCAATAGGCAACAGTGGATGGCTCCCCTCTGGATGGAAGTGAGAATGAGAGACACTAAGGTATGGGATGGGTGAATCTTTTACAGCAACAACCCATTCTTTATGGGGGCATGATGACTCCTTTGAAATACTTGGAGGATTTAGTAGGAAGTGGGCAAGACAAAGAGGAACTCTGCATACACAAGAACAAACTGAAAAAAACTCACTGAAGGCTCATCTTATATACCACCGCCTCTTTAAGCAAAATTTACAGAACAAATTCCCTTCTCCTATGAGGTTCTTTAACACTGTTTATATTCCACAATTACATCCCTTGTGGCAGTATTGTCTAGCTGTGTGTCTAGCTCCTTGAGAAGAGGCATTATATCTTATTCATTTTGCACCCCCTACAACATTCATAACACAGCAAATGTTCAGCACATTTGGTGAAAAAAAACAAACCTGAATGCAACTTGTGAGCTAGGGACTATTTTCCTAATGTCAAAGATGAAAAAAATTAAATCTAGGAAGGTCACGAATATTTGAGGTGAGGCTGAACCAGTTTCAAAGGGAATATTCCCGTTATAAATAAGTTGATGAAGAAGTAGAAGATATTTAAGGGAAAAGAAGCAGCCTATGTTAACACATTGGTGGGAAAAACTTAATTGTCACTTAATAAGAACAGCTAATAATGGTCTGGCAAAAAGAATATAGATGGAGCCAATGATTACTTTCATTTTCAAGATAAGAAATCCTTGATATATATAAAATAATGTGACATACACGCAAGTTATAAAGCATGAGAATAAAAATACTCCACTAGCCTCTGCCAGCTTAATATTTAGAACAGAACCGACGCAGAAATCCATGTGTTCCTCCCGTGGTATCCTCCTGCCCATTGCCAACAAGTCACCACCACCTGCAGTTTGGTGTTTATCATTGGCTTGCATTCATTTCTGATTCCCCATATATCTGATATCCTTAAGTAATACATAGTTCACAGTTGTAAAATGTTTAGACAAATCATATATCTATTCCTGGGCAAATTGCCTCTTTTCGCTTAAAATCATATCTATGAATTTAATCCATATTGTAGTACATTTATTTTAACTCTGTATCATATACCAGTGAATTGACACACCATGATCGTTTTTGTCCACTATGGTGTTGATGGACATTTGTATTATATTAGGTTGGTGCAAAATTAATTGCAGTTTAAAATGTTAATAATTGCAAAAACTGCAATTACTTTTGCACCAAGCTAATATCTAATTGTGTGTTATTATAAAAATGCTTCTATTAATACTATTTTCCATGTAGCCTAGTAGATACATGTAAGAGGGTAGGATTGCCGAGTCAAAGATGTGGTACCTTCGACTTTACTAAATATTGTGAAATTATTTTCCTTAGGGACTGTGCTATATTACCACCCCTTCACCAGCAACAGTGTATAAGAGTTCCCGTTGCTCTACATCCTCACCATCACTTAGTGGTATTAACCTTTATTTTTTGCCATCTGTAATTATTAAATCACTGTGGTTTTAATCTACATCCCCCCTCATTAGTAATTAGGTTGAGCTATGGCATTACAATTAGTTCTGATATCTGAGAGAGTGCCCTCCCATCCTACCCTTCTGGTTTGTATTCAGAAATGTCTTGGTTATTCTAGGCCCTTGGTTATGAATCTACATAAACTTGAGATTCAGCTTGTGAAGCTTCATAAAAAGCTCTGCTGGAATTCCACCTGAAATGTATCAACCCTGTAGATCAATTTGGAGATGACTGATACCTTTGGGATGTTGAGTCTTCCCATTTTTAAACCTAGGCGATACATCCTTCTGAGTTAGTTAGGGTAATGCTAGCTACTGCCACAAACATATCCATGAAAATATAAAAGCTTAAACTCTACACGAATTTTCTTCTTCCTCACATAGTGGGCTTGACTGAGCAGCGGGGAACTCTCCTCCAAACATGTAGTCCCCTTCCATCTTATGGCCCTGCCAACTTCAAATCCGCTGTTTCTTGGCCACAAGCTGGAAAGCCTGCATAGAGATCAGCTGCTTAGTTCACTCTCAGCCCAGGTCTGACGGTGGTGCACAGACAGTGGGCTCACATTTCACTGGCTAGAACTGAGCCACACACGATCATAGCACAAAAAAGCCTGGGGTATGCTGTCTAGCTCTGTGCCCGGAAGAAGAGAAATGAGCCTATTAATTTAGGTCTCCTCATGTTTTGCTATACATTTGTGTAAGTTCCTCAAAGCTCTTACATATTTTTGTTAGATGTATTTCTAGATTCATTATATACTTACTTTATTACACAAACATATATAATATTTTTATGCTTTTTGTAAATGGCATGTATAGTACTATTTATCAACTATGTTTCTGGTATTTAAAAATACACTGAGGTCTTGTATTATTAATATTACATTCAGCAACCACACTAGACTCTCTACGTCATTTTAGTAATTTGTTGTTGCATTCTGGATTTCTATAGAGTTAATTATATCACATGGGGAAATAGGCTTTGTTATTTACTTTCTAATCTTTCTTACTGCATTGGGTAGGACCTCCAGTAAAATACTGAATAGAAGCACCTACCCCACTAACTTTTAAGAGCATACTTCTAATGTTTCATCATTATGTACAATGTTTGCTCTAAATTTTTGTCAGGTATCCTTCACTGGGTTAATAAAATGTATTTATATTCCTAGACTACTAAGAGATTTTATCATAATTGAATGTAGAAATGTATGAAAAATTCCCCTGCATTTACTGAGGTGATTATATAATTGTTTTTTTTTAATCTATTAATGCTGTGACTTGTTTTAATAAAATTTTAAATGTTAAATGATGCTTGCATTCCTGAGATATAGCCAACCTTGTTATGATTTATTGTCATAATTTGTATTCCTTGTAGTGTTCCATTTCCTAATATTTTGCTTATGGTTGTTTGGATTAAATTCATGAATGAGACTGGACATTAATTTGCCTTTCTTAGGAGTTTTCTTTGGAGAATCAAGTTTACACTAGCCTCATAGAATAAGATAGTATAGAGTTGAGTTGCCCAAATACTTTTCACACCACGTAAATCTCTGTTTTAACTGTAATTATGTTCACTTATGATAGTATATATCTGTACCTATTCTCTTTTACTTTTATAAGTATTTCCACAGATTTGTTAATTTTATTAATCTTTTCAAAATACCCACCTTCGTTCTATATTCCTTTTATTTTAGATTTCATTAATTAATGTTCTTAATGTTATTATTTTTTCTTTGGTTTTATTTTATTTCTCCATTTTCCAACTTCTTAAATTGGATGCTTAGCTCATTAATACTTATCTTTTCTTATTGCCTAGTTGAAACATTTAAGGCTATAACCACTAATCTAGCTATTACTTTAGCTGCAACCCACTTGTGGTGACATATACAAGTATGCAGTATATTATTTATTGTATAATGCTGTTTTTTAAAATTCATTAAAGTTTCTTCTTCACTGATCCTTGAATTCCTTTGAAATATTCTTAAAATTTCAATGATGAGTTACAATTTTTGTTAGTGGTTGCTTCCTGTTTTTAAATTTTTGTTATTGACTTCTACTTTAAATACATCGATATCAGGGTCCAAAAAGTTAATGTCCCTATTTTGGGAGTGAGGATGAAGCTGCCTCATTGACGTTTTATTCATTCTTATATACTAAGCCATGTGCTAAGTGAAGCAGAAAACAGCTTAGCAGTTTCTGCCATCATGATGCCATCAGCATAGAGGGGCAGATATATCTAAAGAAGCACTCAACAATGTCAACATTTAATATGTTTTACACTGTATTTTCTTATATAATACTCAGTATAAGTATAACGATGTTGTTCTGCTACTACATAGAGTATATTACTCACAGGAGTAATACCACAATCATATGGAATGCTTATTGATGAGTGACAGCTGAGATTTATTGGATTACAACCAAGTTTTCTGCTGAGCAACCACAAGAAGGCTAGCTAGTATATAAATTCTGCTTGGGTTGAGAACAAGGTGGGTGTTTCTTTAAACTCTTCAAGTACTGTCCTACATCTTAATATTGTCCTGGACTCATTCATGATAACCAGAAGAAGGGCTTTTAATGATTATTGTGTTCATCAGCCGTCCTTGGCCTTGAAAGTGGAGATTTTGGAAATTATTGGATGGGCAATTGAGAGAAAATGATGTGAATCTTCATGGTCCATTAGTAGTAATACCTGCCTAACCCTTAATTACTACTCAGTGTGTTTCCTGATGCAGACCGCTTGGACCAGTTGGGATTCATTTAGGAACTAATCGGGGTGGCAATATCAATGATGAATTGGGGAAGAAAAGTGGAATGATGTCTTCATTCCTTACCACAAATTCATTTTCTGTAATTATAAGAGAAGGGCACACTTCTATAGCCTCTAGAGAGACACATTCAAAATCCACACCTTTCTCTTACAGCTTTATTCCAGGACTGGTTATGCTTTGCTCAGAAAAACCACCTTTACTTTCCTGCCATCCTTAGATATCTGGCCCCTCACCGATAGTGCCAAAAAAAAAAAAAATGCAGGAAGATAAAAATATCACTTAACGAAATTTGTAGAATGAGGTCAAGGTCACTCTAACAAGGAGTCTGTCATCCTCAAAGACATTGGTGTCCAAGGCTACACTGCCGAGTGTCCATCACCCAGATGTGCATTCCTGCTGTGCTGTCACCAGGTACCCGCACCACCGCCACCTCTATTGCAATCCCCTCAGAAACCCTCAGTGAAAGCAGTTTTGCTGGGCTGCCCACCAATAGCCCAATTCCCATTTATGATTTTTGCTAAAACTTGCTTAATGGCTCAATATATTATCAAATTTTGTTATTGTGTATTTTCTAATTACTGGGAACCATATTCTGTAAATCATTAGATCAAGTTAATTAATTGTGTTGTACACATCTTCTAAAGCTTTAGTGATTTTGGTCTAGGTGTTATATCAATTTCTGAGAGAGGTGTATTAAATTTTCTTACAGTTGTTCATTTCTCCCTATTCTGTCAAATTCTGCTTCTTATTTTTGAAGCATTTGTTGGTAAATAAAAAATCAAGATTTGTGTATCATCTTGGTGAAACGAAACTTTCATCATTATATGGTAACCCTCGTTATCTCTAGTAATACTTCTTCCCTGATACCAACATTAACACCTGCATTTAAATTTGTTGAATATTTCCCAGGCATATCTTTTTCCATCCTTTTAATTTTAACCCTTCTGCATCCTCATGTTTTTAGGTCTGTCTCTTGTAAACATATAACTGATTTTTATGGTTTAAGTTTATTTGACAATCTTTGGTTTTTATCTGAAGTGTTAAGTCTGTTTGCATGTCTCTCTACTCCCAATTTGTGCTTTCTCTTTGTTTTCTAGGTTTCCTGTTTCATCTTCTTTTAAAATGAATGACGTGTTCTCCCACTTTAATTTCAATTAAACCTACTCTCAGTTTACATGCTGCAATTGTTCAGGTATTTAGCATTGTATCATTTTCAGTAGTACATAATAGAATAATTATTATGCTATACCATAATTTTAATAGATTAATAACATGTTTACCATTTTTCTACAGTCACTTCTCCCAGTAGTATCTCAGATCCTTCCTCAGGGATCATTTTATCTCTCCCTTAACCACATCCTTTGTCTGCCCTTTATCTTTGTTTGAAAATGCCTTTATTTCACCCTCCTAAAAGAGTTTCCCTGAATTTATCATTAAAGTTTGTCAGTTATTTTTTTCTCAGAACTTTGAACATATTATTCCATTGTGTTCTGGCTTCTATTGTTGAGACATCAACTGAGAGACTAATTTTTACTCCTGCTTATGTAAACTGCCTTGTCTTTAATAGCTTTTAAGACTTTCCCTTTGTTTTTGTTCTGTACTTTTGCTATCACAATGGCCAACATCCAAGTTAGCCCCAGTGATCCACTTCTCCTGGTAGGCACAGGTGTCCCTCTCACAATAATTCCCAAGAAAAATCAGGGCTGACTCTGTGTGACCAACAGAATACAGTAGAAGTCTTCATTTGTGACTGAGAATAGGTCTTAAAAGGCATTGTAACTTTTACTCAGCCTCTTAGATGACTCATGCTGAGGGAAGCCAGCCTCTATGCCATGAGGACATTTAACCCATAAAGAAGCACATGTGGAAAAGAATTAAGGCCCCCAATTAACAGGCAGCATCAACTTGCCAGCCATATGAGCAAGTCACCTTGGATTTGGATGCCCTAGTTAAGCCACCAGGTGACTGCAGCGCCAGCCAACATCTGACTGAAAATTCACGAGAGACCTTGAGTCAGAACCACTCAGCTGAACCACTCTCCGAATTCCTGGCCCACAGAAACTGTGAAATTGTAAATGATTGTTGTTTTAAGCCGTTGAGCTTTGGAGAGATTTGCTATGCAAAGAGAGGAGCTATAATAAATACAATTTGTCCCAATTGGGATTTGTTGGGGTTCCTTTACTGGATGATTGGTGTTTTCTTAAATTCTCAGCCATTATATCTTTAAATACTGCTTTCCCTCATTTTCTATATTATTTTTAGCTTGGACTCCAATTAAACGTTTTAAAAACTTCTCACTCTGTTCTTCAAGTCTCCTTATTACTCTTATTTTCCACCTTTTTGTGTCTTGAAATTTATCTTTAAGTTCACTGATTTTTCTCTTTATTTGTGAATCATCTGCTATTTAACCTATTACATTTCTCAAATTGATGTATATAATATATAAGCAGTAAAATGTGCACATATTTTTGGTGTACAGTTCATTGAATTTTAATGAAGATTATACTCATGTTAACTACAACCACCTGACGGTCAAGATACAGACACTCCTATTATCTCGGAAAGTTCCCTCATGCCCCTTTTCAGTCAAATACCCCTCCCAGAGGCAACCATTGTGTTTCTTTCTACCATCTATTCTAGAATGTCAATAGATGTTATCATACAGAAGACACTCTTTTGTGTCTGGCATCTTTTGCTCAACATAGTTTTTAAAATTCATTCATGCTGTTGTTTGCTGTAATGCATTCCTTTACACTGTTGAGCAGCATTCCATTGCTGAATGTACTACTATAAGTTTATATATTCAATTGGTGATGGGTACTTGCTGTTTCTGATTTGGAGGCTTTTAGGAATAAAGCTGTTATGAACATTCTTGCCCAAGATTTTTTAAAACATAAGTTCAATTTTCCTGGATAAATACAAGGAATGGAATTTCTACCAGGAAGCAGAGTTTCTTGTCATAGAGCAGGCATAGGTTTGAATCCGAGAAAATGACAAAACTATTCTTCCAACAGTTTACAATTTTCTTTTCCCACTAGAAAGTACTGTCAATATTTTAAACTCTGATCATTCTAGTGGGTATGAAATAATAACTCTTTGTGGTTTTAACTTGCATTTTCTTGATGACTACTGATATGGCTTATTGATCATTCCTGTCTTCTCTGGTGAATTGATTTTTCGAGATCTTTGACCATTTTTTTCCACTTGGGTTGTCCTTTTATTATTGAGCTGTAGGAGTTCTTTATACATTTCTGGATACAATCAAGTCCTTTGTCATAAATAGATATTGCAAATATTTTCTCCCAGTCTATGGCATAACTATTCATTTTCTGAACAATACAATATTTTGATTATCAGAAATTTTTTGTTTTATGAACTGCATGTTTGTGTCCCCCACCCAAATTCTTATATTAAAACCCTAATGCCCAGTGTGATGGTATTTGGAGATTCAGCCTTTAGAAGGTAATTAGGTCATGAGGGTAAAGCCCTCATGATGGGATTAGTGCCCTTTGCAGAAGAGACTGGAGAGAGCTCTCTGTCTCTATCTCTCTATCTTCTTCCCTCCCTCTCTCTCTCCATCTTTCCCTGTATGTAGAAGTGAGAAGGCAGCTGTCTATGGGCTAGGAAGCTGGCCCTAACCATACACCACTTCTATCAGAGCCTTGATCTTAGACTTTCCAGCCTCCAAAACTATGAGAAATAAATGTTTGTCGTTTAAGCCACCCAGCCTATGGTATTGTTGTTATAGCAGCCCAAACTTTTTAAGATTGCTACTATTTGTGTCCTAAGAAATCTCTGCTTACCCCATGTTGTGACGATATTACCCTACGTTTACTTCTGGATGCTTTATAGGTTTAGGATTCATCTGGAATTAATTTTTGTATATACTGGGAGGTGAGTCAGGTTCATTTTTTTCCCCCACATATCCATATCCAGTTGTTTCATCAACACCTATTGGGAAGACTACTAGTCTTTCCTCTTTTGCTAGAAATCAGTTGACTACATATATCTATTTCTGGACTTTATTCTGTTATATTAAGCTACTTGTCTGTCCTTACACTATTATCACACTGCCTTGATTAGTATAACTTTATAATAAATCTGATGTAAGATATTATAAATTTATCAACTTCGTTTTTCAAAGTGGTTATTAACTCTTTTGAACACTGCATGTAAGTGTAAATTTTAGAATAAACATCTCAGTTTCTAAAAAATGGTTGCTCCAATTTTTATGGCAATGGCCTTCAATCGTTAGATTTGGGGACAATGGACATCTTATCAAATATTGAGTTATCCAATCTATGAACATAGGGTATCTTACCATATAGTTATTTTTTTTCTCAGCAATATTTTTTTGGTTTTCAATGTAGAAGTCTTCCACATTTTTACACATTAATTTTGTTCAAAATTATTTTCTGATTTTTGATATTATAAATGGTATTTTTATTTACTTTATAAAAATTTATTGCTAGTATATAGAAATAGAATTTTTATTTATATATTGACTTTGTAGCTGTAATCATGTTTAACTTATTCTTTCTAGTACTTTTTTGATAGATTCTTTAGGCTTTTCTACATAAACAATCATGTCATCGACAAATAAAGATAAGTAACTTCTTTCTTGTTAATCTTTGGCTTTTCATTTCTTTTTCTTGGTTTATCTCATTTGCTAAGATCTCTGCTACAATGTTGATAATAGTGGTGACAGAAAATATTCTTGCCTTGTCCACAATTAATGGAAAATGTTCAATATTTCACTGTTAAATATGATGTTAACTAAAGGTTTATCCCCTGTGCCTTATACAATAAGGAGTGTCCTGAAATGAACAGCTGCAAACAGCTGTATCAATGTGGATTTGACCCACATTGGGTTCCTTCCCTTTTTTCAAAGTTTCAAAGTCTATTTTTTATTGTTCTCCAATGTCTTCACACATTTTATACATATATTATAATTAATGTCAATAAGATCATTCCACTGCAAGCTATTCCACCATTCATGAAAATTTCTATTGAATATTACATTTCAATTATGTTCTTAATTTCTTAATAGAAGTTTTATTTGTTAGTTTTTTCTAAATCTGTTAGATCGTTTTCGAGAGACTCTGTTCCTTACTCATTTGTTATTTCCTCTCTTATTTTTATAAGGTGCGTTAGATGCATTTATTTTACAGTTTTTATCTGATTACTCCAATATATGAAACACTTATGTGTCTGCCATATAATATTCATGGCACCTTTTTATCTTATATATTTTTAAATTTTATTTTTTAAACATGAGCTCATGTTCCCTGGAACTTTATCTCTGAGAGTCCTAAGTTGAGAGTACATTCTTCCAGAGAGAATATACATTTATTCTTGGAAACTTGAATATACTACCAACATGGCTCCATTTCCATTCAAATTCTTGCTTGGGTTTTTCCATCCTTGAAGACTGGGCACCCAATCTCCACAAAGACCAGCTTGTGGCCAAGAACTCTTAGAGGTAACCTCTGTTTCTCTACCAAGAGCCCAATAATGAGAAAAGCATGTTTTCTTGCATTTACTCTGTGTTTGTAAATATTTTTTCTTGTTTTCTATTTCTCTGAGAGTGTGATCTGTGTGTTTCCTGGCTCTGTACAATGTTCTCTGTTTGAACTGCCCACACTGCCCAGGTCCAAACCTTGGTCTCCTGTTTCCAGAGGGTGCAGCTAATAAAATCAAACCTCTAGGCCACCTAGAATTGCTGGGTGCCCACAAGACAGCAGCTCCAATGTTTGAGTTCCATCCTACGCTACTGCTCAAGCTTGGTTCCCAGCCTCAGGAGAATCCCAATGCTGTCTTAGAAATTCAGCCCTGCATGTAATACTGTTTTTCATGTTTCATCCAGTATTTTTAGACATTTTATAGTGAGAGGATCAGGACATCTAATTTGATATACAGCTAGAAATGCAAATAGCCAACATTTACTCTTTAATTTTAATAACCTTCATTTAGCTGGTTGGCAAATGAGTTAGCAGGGTGACTATGACTATAACCATGACTAACAGGAGAGATATTTACTGATCTCCATGACTATAAATATTGAATATGCTATCTAATATTTTAAAAACAAACAGCTATAAAAAAAGAAATGAACCTAATGGATATCTGGACCCCTCATGATATTTTTTTTACTTCTAGAATATTCCAAAGGATTTCCCTAAAGAGCTGTGAGAGGCAGAGCCAATGAAGGAATTGTGAAGAAGAGGAGTGATTGAGGGCTTGTGTTAGTACCTCACCAATCTCAAAACTGTCTTTCATGGATAAGATAAGGCTTGAATGGATCAAAATGTTTCCTGGAAGTCAGCCATATTTCACATGAGAGGACTTTACTCCTTTACTATGGAGAGCAATCCCTTAGCAATTACACATAATTTAATTCCTAAGACTAAATTATACATGGTAACATGTGGATGACAAAAACTATCTCATCAATTGTTAAATATTTCAATTGCAAAATGTTTAGCACAGTAGCTTTACACATAGCTATCATGAAATGGTAGGTATTATTATTCCCATATATAAAAGTTTTGATGTGAAAAACTTTTAATATGTTTGCAAATGTTAAGTTCAGAGACACTTTAATGTCCTTGAGGTACTTACAAAATGGACTCAGGAAAACTCAGTTTGGCACCCCATCCTGATGGGGTCCCCTCCTAAGGACTAAAGTGTCTTGGCTTCTCCTAAATATGACTGCCCAGTTCTAATACAGTTTCTCACGGAAAGCAGTTTATGTGACTGGTAGCATTTTTTTCTTTAGTGTGACATACAAGAGGATTCATGTTGGGCATGAGGGGATACAAAGATGACAGCAAGGAAAGACTCGGTCGCCAAGGAGCCTGTACCCTAGTGTTGTGATTCTCAAGCCTGGTTGTACTTTCAGGATCACCTAGAAAGATTTCCAAAAAAAAACTACCAACATTCATATGTGTATCTTTTCTCTCTGTACAGACCGTGGGTATCTCAGGGCAGGAGCCATGCTATCTTCTTTCCTTATCCCTTATAGCCAGTCCCTATATGTAGCAGGAATCTATTAAAACCTAGTTAAGACTATTAGTCAAAAAATACTAATAAAATCCAAATTTAAAGGCATTCTGTTATGTGAATCCCTAATAGGGGTCATAAATATGGATGAAACATTAAATTCCTAGGCCAAAAAGAGTGTGCTTGTAACACGGCTCCCTGTGTTGTGTGTGTCAATTTCAAAGGCCCTACCCCCCAAAGTGAAAATAACAGGTGTACCAAAATTAAAAGAAATTGCAACTATACCACAACTTTGTGTTTGGAAATATCTCATATGATACTGTAAGTAAGAGAATTTGTCTTACCAATTTCAGGTAACCTTCAGCATCTAGTATTAAGTTTTCTGGCTTCAGGTCTCTGTACATAATACCTAGTCGATGCAGGTAATCAAATGCTTCTGTCACACAAGCAACACAGAACTTGGAGGTGGATTCATCAAAGCTGCCTCTGCAAAAAAATCATTTTCCCTTTTAATACTGTAGATGTATATCTTTGTTGTCTGTTCTAGGTGCCAATTATTATACTGGTAGATTTATGCAATATAAATGTTTTCTAGGACATCAATACTAAAAAGTACTTTATACTGCCAATGAATTAGACTGCTGATCATAAAGAAATTTAGCAGGATACTCGATGCAAACGATAACTACTTCACTAAAATTAAAATGTCCACATTCAAACAATTGTTTCTGGTAATTACACAGGAACATAGAAAGGTAATTTTTTGTAGATATTTATGGAGAAATGCAACACTGGAGAAAATGCAACTATTTCAATGGCAAGCCTGAACCAGATGTGTGTAATTGATTGCTTGACGAAAAAATGACTCAAGTGATCATTTGCATTTCCTGTTTGTAAAGCATGTAACAATAGCAGTAAAAATGAGGTCATAACTCTTTCTTATTTGGTGTACCTTCATGATATTGGAGTTGCACTGTGTTAGCATTGTGTGTAGGCTTACACACTGAATGATTGCAATGCGGCAGCGATTTGCTGCATGGTATAACAGAAATGTGGATTTGGGGTGAAAGGCTGGCTTTGACTCTTGCTTTTTCCACTCACTGTGTCCTTGGGCAAGTTGTTTAGCTGTTCTGACCCTCAGTTTCCTATCTATAAAACGGTTTACTACTCACTTCACAGTGTTGTTGAGAGGATTAGACACAGTGCTTAACAGGAAGTGGGAACTCCCTTTTCTAAATAGATTTAGATTTTTCAATAGATTAGCCTGTTGAAACAAAGATGGCAGATGCAAATGCTTTTGCAGGGATCATGCAAGTCTCCTCATCCTTCCAGGCTCTCTGTATTCAATGATATGTTCTATCCAATGATATGCTCTAATACAACACATTCATCTTCTACTCAGATGCTCGGTGGTCTCTTATTGCCTTCGTGTGTGATTATCAGCCATGAATGTCTTAGAATTGCCTGAGAAGCATTTAAAAAATCATTCACTGGACCCCATCCCAGATGAACTGAACCATAATCTCTGGCGTCAAGTTCAGCATTTTTACTTTGTAAAACCCCCAGGTGACTGTAATGTGTAGTCTGGGCTGAGAACAACTGGCCCAGGTAACACTTTCTAAATGCCTGGCATTAAGGCACACAACCTAGTGCAAACCTACCTTCCCATCTCCTTTTCTGCTCCCTTGTCTTCTATTTAAATTCTACTGTTGATCATCCACAAACAGACCTAATCTCATCCCAACATTTCTGCTGTATCTTACATTATTTTCCCTTCCTCTCTGTCTTTCCACAGTTTGGTCATCTTTAGAGTTTAGTTCAAGTCCTTCCATATACCATCACATTTTTCTATCTCTCCTCGCCTCCGAGCTTACTATCTACCACACTCATTTGGCATTTATTAATAATTACAAATTGCAAATTCTTTGTCCTATTTAGTTTTCACATTAAATAAAGAAATGTTTTTAAAGTGCATACATTGTATCCCTGAATAAACTCAAAACTCACTGGAGGAAAAGTTTATACTTTTTACTCTTTGGTGAGAAAAATCTGCATTGTCTAGAAAACCCCGAATTGTCTACTCTGGAGCCCTATGCATACATGGTTTTGATTGTTCAGAAACTACCCCTTTTGTAAAATTGAATCTTTGCACACATCTTACTCTGCTTTTCAGAAGGGCTTCACCATTCCCCACCCTTTTCTTCAACTCCCTTCTTAGAGATTCAAAATCAGAAACATTCGGGTTTATACCTACTTTGTTTCATACTATGTGACCACGGATAGTTCACAATCTCTCTAAGCCTGGGATTCTTTAATTTGTAATATGAGAATGACAATGACTGCCAAAGTGTGCCTATGACACAATTATAATGTTGGCTAAGAAAATATCACTATTACTACTATTTTATTAATATTTTATTAAGTGATAATATTTTCTTAGAATCATAACTTAACTACTTCCTTCATGTTTCTTTAAATGATCATGAATATATGATCGTTTAGACCAATTATGAGTAGACTAAAGTTATTGTTTGTAATCTTCTTTCATTACCTGTCCCTTAATATACTCCATAGCTCCCCACCTAAGCAGGCTTCCAGAAGCATGTATACATATTTATTGTCCTTGAAAGTACGATATAATCTGTGGAGACAGATAAAAACATGGTTATTATTAGAAATCTAGTTTTAAAATCTCTTTAAAGTTGCTTAAGAGCATCATCAATAACGTTTTGAACATCCAAACATCGTACAGCTATGCTGGGCTTCTTGCTGAGTACTCTGATCTTTCCTACTGCCTTGCTTTTGCTCACATTTAACCGCATTACTTAGATTGCCCTCCCTCTACTCACAGACGACTTCCTCATCTATTTCACTGTAAAAGTGTTATCCATTCCTCAAGGCCAACCTCAGAGGTCACCTTCCTGATAAAGCAGCTCATTATCCCACCCGCTAAACATGGCCCCTTCTTCCTCCAAAAACCCAGAGAACTCTGCGTATATCTCCCTCAAGATCTGCCTCGCATAACAGTTATTCATACCCACGTCTTATATCCTCTAGCTGGTCTCAGGAAGTAGACTCTGAGACAGAGGGTTGTAAGCCATAAGATTAGTGGAAAGTGCACTTGAGAACGACACCCATGGAGGAGGAAGGATGTAGATTTGAACAGAGAGAGAGTTGGATTATAATCTAGTTTCAATGAAAGGCTCAGCTTCAAGGAGCTCTGCTGTGACTGGATGCCAGGATGTACCTGGAGAGAGAGTATGATCTTGGGCAAGGAGTTTCTCTTATCTAAGAGCAATGGCAAGAGAGAGACTGAGCCAAATGACTCAGATGGCAGCACTCCCAGAATCTCAGGAAATGACAACCTCAATCCTGATGCGAGACCTGGACAGGGTACTATGTTTCCACATTAGGTGAAAGCAGCTTCTGGGTCTTAATCAAAAGAAACCCTTTTCTCCCTAGCACCATGCCCAGGTTACATCATATACAGACAGCAGAAGCGGTCTAGTACAGGGGTTCTGTGTGGGCCCTGGAATCAGTTCCCTAGGCTTGACTCCCTGATTGGCTACTTATTAGCTATGCAACCTCACTTTTCTTATTGTTCTTCGATGAGGACAATCATAACATTTACCTCATTGTTCTATTATGAAGATCAAATGAATACATATAGTCATTTGACTATGCATTAATTATATATTATTGATTATATATTAAATTAATATATATTTTAGATATATCTATTATATATAAAATAAATATAAATTTATAAAATAAATAATACACCAGGGGTGACATAAAAATGTATTCAAGTGGACACTTTGTTCAATGTTGCTCAAGCAGTAGTTCGCCGTAATCAGAAGTGTCTGGTCGCTGATGGTAACCACTTTGAGCACTTCTTGTAGTTGCAGTGACTTGTATTCATCTTTGTTATCAGTATATATTGAGTGTTACAATTTTAATACAGTTTTCCTTTCTTAAAATGTGTATACATTTTTGGGGGCACCCTCTGTATTTGTATTTTATATGTATGTTACATATTAATATATTGCTTAGAAGACTGCCTGACACATGTTGATTTCTCAATAAATGCTGTCGTTAATATTTAGTCTTAGTATCATTACTACCTTACTATATGCAACGAACCTTGTAAAGAGCTGGATATGAGAAATGAATAAAACCTAACCCATGCCCTGCAGCCACTTGTCATAGTTTGTTAATGAATTGTTGATAAAAAAAAAAAAAAGAGGGAGATGTATTTTGGGACATAGTTAATATAAAGATAATCGGATGGCTTTATTGCCAGCATTGCCTGGCTTCAGCCTTCTTTTTCAATTTTGAAAAAATATATCAGGAATATGGATTGGCAAGAAGATTCTCTCAAGGCATTTGATCACACAGTATAAATTCTATTCATTGAAAGGGCACTTTATATCACCCAGAAATCACTGAAGCTACACTCTGGGGCACTAAGACATATCCGAAAATATAAACTGGCTTACACCACTAACCCATGAATTCACAAGTAAAGACAGCTGTGACCTAGAGTATCATTTCTTTTTAAAACTCTGGTGATAGCTACACATAGACAGTAACTGTTAGGAGGTGGACCTGTCAGCATCTAGGTACTGCCAGGACCACAGCTTGTTGCTCCTTGGCAGCTCATGTGCTCCCACATGCTACTTACTCCAGCAATTCAACAGCAACATAGTCCCTGAGGGGTTTCAAATGGATTCTCACTTCCCAAATTCTGCATTAGGTCTGGATTAAATAATCAATTCAAACATTTTGCAATAATTTTATATTCTCTCTCTCTCTCTCTCTCTCTCTCTCACACACACACACACACACACACTCACATACACACATTTTCTTGACATTTACTCAAGAATAAAAAAAAATCTAGGTGCTTGACTCCAGATCTCAAACTCGTAACATTTTATGTATTGCTGCTGTGACTAGCATGGGAAATTCAGAGTGGGGTCTGCTCTTATGCCTCTGTGCATCCTCTTGCATGGAAACACGTCAGGGAAGGGCCTAAAGTCCTATGTTCTGGAAGCCAAACGCTCACTTACTTTACAATGAAGGGGGAGCACAGCTCCTCCAGGATCCGCTTCTCGGAGTAGACATGCTCTTGTTGCTTAGTGTCAACTATGTGCTTCTTCTTTATACACTTCATAGCAAAAGCAACGTTCTCATTTTTTACTTTAACCTATGTAAGAAGAGAAAGATCCCTCAAAATGATCTTACGAGGAAAGATTTACAACATCTATAGAAAGCCTGCTAACTAAGGAGAGAAAAAATTCTTGCACATTGGAATAGCATGTAAGCTTTAACCACTTCTCCCTCTGAGAACTGAGTGTATTGAGGTGTACACACTTCCCCTTCATTGTAATTTCCAAAAAAGTTCACATAACAAACATGGTTCTAAAACGTTTGTAGGGAAACAAGGAAAAAAGAAAAACAACTCTAGTTAGAAGATTTACGGTTTAAAAATCTATTGTTTTGAATGTGACATGAAAAACTTCAACCTGAATTGTCCCAAATTGTTCTTTCTTAACATTCACTTCTTTGATTTTCAAAACAAAACATATTAAATCAAGATCTATATCTGCACTATCCAATGTGATAGCCCCTAGTCACAATAAGTTATTTAATTCTAAATTAATTAAAAATAACATTCAGTTCCTCAGTGGCACTAGCCACATCTAGCTACTGGAGACCTGATGAGGCAATGGAGATACAGGACATTTTCCTCAGCACACAAAGTTCTATTAGAGAGCACTGCTCTAGATGGGCACACAGAATTTTCCCTTAAAAGGAAATTAAAATATTTTAATAGGTATTTATTCAGATAGGCTTAAAACTACATAAGCAGATTACAGTTGACATGTAATTAAATTGTGCAGAAATGGTTGCACTTCATATTTTTCTCACATTCGCCATTAGTGCTGCCTATGACTTTTAAATTACTGGTGGAATTATTGTTTCAATTATTATTATCTAACTATAGAAAAAAACAGATCTCGGTACTGTTCATTCAATCCTTTTGCCAAGATCTTTGATGAATATCGCTGCAGATGGATATTGCTCTCATCTCTCCATATGGAGTAAGAAACATTGTAAATATTCTTCGGCCCATTAAGAAATTGTTTCTTCCCCCTCACCCATCAGACATGAAGTATTGACTGGGTGTGAAGTGTACTATCCATAGTCTCCTGGCTGCACTTCAGATCTGCTCATGCCCAGAGCTATCCAGCAAACAGAAGTGTCAGCATAGTTCCCGGAGGTTAATGTACAGAGAATCATTAAAAATCTGCTGGGCAAAGAAGGACTTGGTAATTGCCAAGAGTTCAGAACCATCTGTATCTAATAAGGTCACAGATTTCCATTCTACAGTTTCCTCAGAGCACTTGATCTGACGGTAGCACTCTGAGGAAGATCCAGCCGAAATCAGGCCATACGCTCCCAGCTGTCCTGATCAACGCTACAAACGGCTTCGAACATTCCCTTGCATTCATATTTTGTTTCTTTTTTCTCTGATAGAAAACTTTGAGCAACCAAAAATAGAGTAATGAAAGCCAAAGACAGTCTTGGTAGTGAAGTTGTTTAAGAGATGGACCCATAATATTGAAGATTTTGTTTCTACAGCACTTCCATTGGACACATTCTTCTTTTCTTTACTGTACAGACAGTTCATGTGTCATGAGTGTATGTATACACATATTTTGCTGTTAGGAAATGTATTTTTAATGTTTTATAGTGTTTGGCAATGCTATTTGGCACATTCTCCAATAACTACCATCAAGAAAAGAATTCACCAAAGGATGTGATGCAAGAAGCTTGAAATAGCTATAAGTTACTTACTAGCACAGACCTGCTACTATACAAAATACAGACTGAAAGTGTACTTTCTTAATTTCAGGTCAAAGCAACATTTAAGTGAGCAATAAAAATTCATACATTCCTCCAAGATATGCTGGAATATAAAACAAACAAAAAAAAAGTCAAAAGGCTTCTCTCAGATGCTTGAAACGTAAACCCCTTACAAGCTCAACTCTTCCGAACCCACCAACGCCCAGTGTTGCAATAATCTCAAGGTTCTGGAATGGGGATGATGAGGAGAATCTGGCCACCTTCTCCTTCAGTTGAATCATCTCCAGAGAGAGAGCTTTGGACAACTTCCGGGTAGACATGGACCTCCTGCACAAGAGAAGTGACACTTTACATACACTCCCTTAGTCAACCGGGGGTCATGCCACACATACATTCCACTCTTACAACAGTCTCATTTCTGAGTAATTACTGGCCACAGTTGTCACAAAGACTATTTCAACTTTTATAGGATCAGACTCAGTCAGGTCTGGGGAGAAAAGCAATAGAATATACAAACAAAAAAAACTCACACACACACACACACACACACACAAGAAATAGACGAATGTCAAACTGAATCAATGAGAGGTAAAAACTGGTGAATTGTGTGGTATTTAAATTATATCTCAATAAAGCTGTTAAATAAAGAGTCAATGAGAGGAACTAGAACCTGAGAGCCATTTTCTTTGCGGCACCTACAGGAGAATGCTACACTGAGAAACTTTCCTGTGTTTTGCTTTTTGTCAGATCTTGAAGCCTTCTATGATTAAACCAGAATAACTATTTTTTGAAACATAAAAAAATACATTTCTTACTTTATGTCTAAGTACTGTTATTTGGAAATACTCATTTTTCTCTTTTATTTAAGGTTTGCTGCTCTGGATTAGCTATTCATAAATTGTTGTTACTACAAAAAGGCCTTTGGCATAAAAATTATAAATACATTTCTTGCCAAAAAAACAATCAACCAACCAACCAACCAACAAAAAAAACACCTTATGAGGTCCTGATTGAATCCTCTGATTTAACTCAAATGTCAGTTTTCTAGACCTTTGAGTCTTCAGCTGTGATTGTATTGTCTGATGAACATATGCTTAAGTACTTACTCTACAAAATGTTTTAACAAAGAACTGGCAAATAATTTTAATTTTACAAAGTAGATTTTTCTATTAAACAAAAAATGTCTCTTCAGTATTACTACATTTAGAGCCTTACCCAACTCCTCTCTACACACACACACACACACACACACACACACACACACACACACCTGGACAATAGTTCCCTTGTATCTTAAATAATTTTGAATATACTGCTAGTTCTTAACCTGAAATCAGAGTGAATGAGCTACTCTAGTACTTTGGCATTCCTATTTGATTTCCATGGGCAAGAGCGGCATCATTTCTGAATTAATGTCCTTTTGAGCTAAGTCAACAGACAATATAAAGAATCCCTTTTCCAAGACCCCTTATCAGGAAATTTCTCCCTACCATTACTACTCATCACCCAAAATAAGGAGCTGACTACTTATAAACTAAAATAATATCCATACTAGTGGGAAGTGGTATCCTCTTTGTGGAAGACAACTTAAAAGACCTGCCCCAAATTTTCTAGTGAAAGCACACTAAACATGACAACAGAATGAATCACACCAATTTGTCCCCTTCTTCATCAACTGCTGAAGTCATATCCAGCTTAGGAAAATATTCCTCCACTTACTTTGCATGTCTTTTTTCATCATCACGGGTCAGGTTTGCCACATACCCTTCAAGGTATTTTTGGAGTTCTTCAAAAGTGCCGACTGTTTGGTTGAACGTTCTAAATGAATAAAATTAAATTAAATCAAAAGCTCTGTGCTAATAGTTGCCATTGCAACTTGACATTTTTCTTAAGCTCATACAAGACTAATTGTATCGTTATTAAAGGCTTTGTAAATTGTTTTTCAGTAATTTATGTATACTAGTGTTTCCATAATATGTAGAACAGTTATTAGAAGTTATACAGTTGATCCTTTGAGTTTATGAAAGCAAAGAGGCTACCAGTAAGAAAACATTTTTGTAGTTTTCTGCCTTGCAGTTCAGGTTTACCAACACCATTTCTTTTCTTTCTTTCTTTTTTCTTTCTTTCTTTCTTTTTCCTCCCTCCCTCCCTCCCTCCCTCCCTCCCTCCCTCCCTCCCTCCCTTCCTTCCTCTTCTCCCTCTCTCCCTCTCTCTCTCTCTCTTTCTTTTAAGAAGACAGTGGAAAGGAAATAATCTACATCATCTGTTCACGGAATCAATAGATTACATGGGTAACAGATTTTCTAAGTTTGCTCAATCAAATAATTTACTTAAAAAATCAAAGATGAATTTCTTTATCCTTAGATACTACTCCTCATTCCACATTCCTTCATAAATGAATCCAATTTTTTTTAACCTTAACTTAGTAATTCTCTGAGTTTCAGTCAATATCCTCCCCTGACCTCCCTCACCCATCAATAATCACAGGTTTGTTGTGTACCCCATCTAATCTCCCTGTCCCCAGTCCGTTGTCTCCAGGAATTCTTACATATAGCACTGCCTATGACAAAAAATAATCTTCCTCATCAGTGAAATATGTGTTCTTGATTATCCTTATTGATTATTCCAATGCTTCCCTGCCCCCACACTTGACAACTACCTTGATTTGTGATTATTAGAGGACTAATACAAAACAGTATCTCTATGTTTCCCTATGTCAAAATAGTATCCTTTTCAAAACTTTGTTCCAATCATCTTGGTAACATCTTAAGCAACTGAATGTAGAAAAATGAAAGGAATGAAAATTTACCACAAAATACCTAAAATGAATGAACCAGAGCCACCTCATTAGTAAACTGTCAAAACTTACTGCCTGTCTAGCCCTGAACACCTCTACCCACAATTATTTGACAACCAACCTATATTTACATTATTAAGCGTATCCCATATACTGTGCTGGGTGTTTTCCATTTTCCCTTCCAGATCTACTCTCCACTCTTTTCTACCCTTTTCTGTGGACTGTCCTTTGTTGAGTGTAGAGTGGTGAGAAATAAAACAGTATTGCCATGAAATTTCTAATTTCCAATGGCTAAATTTTCAAGTAAAAAGGAAATACTTCCTGTACTTTTATTTATGCTTCTTGTTTTTATTTATGCTATACATCACCATTATTTTGTTTCCTATTAAATTAATTGAAGTGTTGTTTTAAACAAATCTTAATTTTTAAATGTAGGTGACACTGGTGTCACAGGTCCCTTAAAAATTCTCTGAAAACTAAACTTAAAGTCAAGTTTAAGCAGCTACAACATTCTCCCTGTAACATTCAAACAGCCTGCATTGTCTCATTAGGGAGACAACCTCAAGGATGATGTAGATGCCTGATCACTGCACTGTACACCTGAAGCTGAAGCTGAACAATAATGAATGTCAACTACAATTTTATATATATGTACATATATATGTATATATATAAAACTATATATAATAGTTATATATATAATATATATATTTATAATATATAAATATATATGTAAAACTATATATATATATATAGTTACAAGAAGCGGAGTACAGCTTTAGGAATAGAGACAATGGAAATGTAATGGCTGTGTGCGATGTCAGAGGGGTAGTGGATGGGGGGAGGGGGGTTGTCACTGTGTGAGGGATATAAATGATAAATGTCTAACTATTACATTGTTTTGTGCACCTGAAACTAATAAAAAATGTTTAAAAAAATAAATAAAAAAACACGAAACAAAACAAAATAAAAAACAAACAGCTTGTATGCATACTGATGTTACAGCCTGAGAGGTAATTCATCAACTCCCTTGAGCTTTGTCCCAACAACCAAACAGTAATGGTAATATTACAAGTGACACTTCCCATTCATGTAAAGCTAATGTTATTTCCTACAATTATTTCATACATTTTATTATGTTTTAAAAATAGGAAATACAGCTCAAACTTTAACAGTCCTCTTTGCAATGTATTCATTCTGTGCATTTTTAAAAATAATAAATTAGGAAAGAAGAAACAAAAAGCCATAGGCTTTAGGTCACTATATTTCATCGCAAGGATAGTGCACCTGATTCAGCCAATACCTGGTGAGCACTTCCGGTATGCCAAAGACTGTCCAATGCTGACACTGCAACAGCAGTGAACAAATAAATGCTTGGAGCTTACAGAAAAATGGTAAGACAGATGTTAAATAAAGCAATTGAATAAAGTGTAGATATGATGAAGGTAGATAGGATGCTATTGGAGAATTATCATGGGATATTAATCTAGTCTATAAGTCATAGCTAGGGTGACATATAATTTATTATCCAAACTGAATACTTTTCAGAATGAAAAGGGGTACCAATAATAAATATAGTTAGGACTGTCTCAGAAAATCCAGGATGTAGGCCAACCTAGTCATACCTGATATTCAACTTCCCCAACCCACAGAATTTATTAAATAAATTGTTACGTTTTATCGTGCCTGATACAATATTTTGCATATTATAGAATCTCAACTATTCACATGGAAATTAAATATTTTAAAATCATAAACTTTCAAATAATTTATAAACTCTATAAAACCATTGCATCCTTTTCATGGATATTGTATAAATATTTGATTATGCAATTACAATGAAAGAAAAGGAAAGGAGTTTTTCCTTTCTATCATATTTTTAGTCCTAGCATTTTGGAGCAATTTATAAGAGTTTACCACACAGCTAATGCTATTATTGCATACATATATTTTTAAGGAACTCATACACATTAGTGCATACATATATTTTTAAGGAACTCATACACAAAACAATGCATTATTGGGACAACACTGTATCAATACATATTCCATTTGAGAGCTGGCATCCAAAGATTACCTTTATCTTAACATGCTTTGCACTTTCCTAGCTCCATGCTTTTGCTTTTAAATTTTACTTCACCTGGAGTGATTTCCACATCTCCTCTTTGCCTAAAAAATCCCTATTAATTTTTAAGCCCATTTTCACACTTAAAAAAATAAAATAAAACCTTGCCCGCTTACTGCATTGTGATTGCTTCTCTTTCAGAACACATACTATGGGAGCCAAACAGCATGGTGGAAAGGATGCTGAGGAATGGGGAGGACTAGGCAGGAGTCCCTGCTCCATCACAGATGGCACTATTGGGGCAGTTCTTTAACGGAGCTGGGACTCATTTTTTTTATCTGTAATGGAAAAATTAAAATAACTGGAAGTGATATTAAGAATTATTATTCTGTGTGGTGATGAATGTTAACAAGACTTATTGTGGTGATCATTTCACAATACAGACATATATTGAATCATTGTGTTGTACACCTGACACTAATATAATGTTATATGTCGATTATATCTCCATAAAAAATAACAAATAAGAAAAGAAGTATTATTAACTTTCCAGTCATGTTAATGTTATTGCGGTCATGCATTATAAGTAATACAAAGCCTTTAGAGACGTGACTAAAATTTACAGATGAAATAACTATATGGTTGTAATTTGCTTGAAAGTAGTGTGGAGAAGGTAGGGAGGGGATGACGAAGTGATACAGATAAAGCATTAAGTGAACATTGTTGAATTTGCATTATGAGGTTCAGAATACCATCCTGCCTATTTTTTAATATATTTGAAATTTTCCATAAAGAAAAGATTTTTTTAAATGTTCTAAAGTTCTTTCCAGCTCTAAATCTCTATGATTCTATGTTCAATAAATGTTGTACTGAATTAGCGATCAACTATACACTCCCTTGTGATACTTTTGTCATTTTACTATTCTTTGTTAATATTTCATATAAGTATGCCCTATTTCTTTGACTACACTATGACTTTTCTTAAACAATGGCCTAGCTTTGGTATATTTGAATTTTCTTTATTATAACTAGATAATCAATAAATATTCAAATAATTAATGAGATCCAAGGGCCAGATTGAAACATGATTTGAAGGGAGTTAAGAACACAAAATGAGACTTATTCGGAAAAATAACCTAAGACATCCAGAGATGAATATTGATACACATCATTTGCAAATTACTAGAAATGTTAAATTAAAACAGCTCTGGGAATATATATAGCTAATGAGTATTTTATATTTTGTCTGAGAGAGACTGGTTTTGTTCAAAAAAGTTTATGACTGCGTAGAGCATTTTAGAAATAAATTATGAAATTGCTTACTATCTTGTGTGGGAAAAAGAATCCATGAGCACTAACAAGCTTATTTCTCTGGAAGATGCAAAATTTAAATCTATTACTGATATTTATGTACGAACGTTGCACACAAAATATTTAGTCGGCCAGCATCTGCCACTGCCACAGACAGATCAGAAGGCCCCGTTTTTCCCCCGTGAATTTTAACAGAATGTACTTGCAGCTGAGGATTGGCTGCATTTCCAAGTGGAAATGAATGAGAAGACAGATGGGCCCTTGGAGCAACAGAAGGCCACGTCTTCAAAGGTGACAGTAGCCTGCCTTCTCCAACAATGTCAGTATACTCACTCTCGATCTATAACCAGGCAGGCGACATCATTTTCTTCAGCAATAATGTTAGCTGATCTGACATCTTCACTGCAGACAAAAACAGGAAAGTCAATTTTCTACAGTTAGAAATTCAACATCTATTTTTATTAGGGAATCTGCTACTTGGTGTGAAACACTATCACTTAAACCTTTCAAACACTATGCGTTTTTTTAACATCATTATTTATACTCCAACTCCTTTTCAAGAAAGGGATTTGAAATGTGTTCCAATAAAGGTTATATATATAAGGAATTCAGAGGGAAAGAAGATATCTAACTGCACTGGGAACAGAGAAGAATCAGTGACAGCAACTGTGTACGGAATCTCATTCAGTGCTTGTGTCTGCCAAAATAAAATAGCACTCTTCTGATCAAAGGGGAATTGCTAATTAATTGGCAGGCAAAACTGAAATTCACTGGGAAATTAACTTGGGAAAACATTTAAGTAATTAACATATAATAAACCAATCAAGAATAAAACCTAAAGAATTGTTTTTAGTGCCCTAACACCCAATCAATTAAATAACACTAAAATATTTTCATTTCATAGAATCTACTATGTACATTTTCCAGTAAAATCTCTGAAATCAGAGTATGTCTTACAACTGATGTTGAGTCATTGTGTAATTAACAACCTTGTCTTTCTTTTTCAGGGGTTCATAATATAACAGTGCATCTTATAACTGATACCTTAAATACAATGAATTATGGCATATGATCTAATGATGATAAATTTAAAGCCTACTGAATACCAATCTTGTAAGCATTGGCTAAACTATTTCTATAGAGACCTTGATTTATACTAGTTTCTTTCCTCTATTAGTTATAACTAAAGACACTGAAAAAAGGTACATCCTTATAGTACCCACTGCTCTGAAATTTATTTAAGGTAACATGGAATAGAAAGCATATTGATAATGCACCAAGCAACTTCATCAAAAGTGGCATCACCCAAAGTATAGTCCTTTCATCTTCCCTTAATGATGGGGCAGAAGAAACCTTGACAGCCCACCACTCCATTCCAAAGAAGTCCCCTATCCACATAACTGGCATCCAGGGACCTTCTGACATGACCCACAGTCCCTACCAACTTTACAGGGTCCTTGCTGGAAGACATCAGTGACAATATTTCAGCTTGATGAGCTCTTAACTTGGGAGCTGGTTAGTTTGTACTCAACTTGTATGTGTGTACATATCTATAAGTATAGAGAGAGATACAGAGATAGATATGACCGTGGATATGGGCCGACTATTTGATTTGTGAATTCAAAAAGAAGAGAGAGGTATGGCATCCTTTTCACCTCTCAGTGTCATCATTTTGACTAGAATATTCTCTGCAAACACTTTGTAAGTATTAGAAATTTGTAAATACATACATGTTCTTTCATAATAACTGTGTAAGTGCCAAAGATTTATTTTTGCACATAGAATTCTGAAATAACTCTTGGGACTATTTAGTGTCGAATGATGGAAATATACACAATATAAGAAGTATTGAGTCACAGTCAGTGGCCGTAATAAGTGATAGCATAAAAATGCACCAAAATGTAAAAAATATTTGTATCTAACTCTCCTTCTCATTGATTTCTGCTTTATGCTTTTAAATGCTTTGGGGAGTTGGGTCTTTAAATTAAATACAAATTCCCATGTTTCTCATGGGAAAACACTGTGATTGGCTAGCTGCAACATACACCATAAATTATTTCAGATCCAGCAAAACTAGACAGCCTATTTCCTTTCACAAGCTACTTTGACTCTATAGTACATTTATGAAGTTCTCTGCACTTTCAATTTTGAGTTGTTTTGCTTGGAGGTATGAAAAGAATAACCAATAAATCTTAAGAACAAATACATTGATGTCTTGAATAATGACATTACATGATTCTATTCCATAAATGTATTTTATTCTAAACAAAGAAACAATTTATCTATTATTGAAATATGTTCACTACCAGCTAGAAAATGGGAAAGAAAAATTAAACTTGTCTTTAAATTTCATTTTTTAAATTTAAATGGTTTACATGGTTTACATAAGAACCATAACTTATTAAATTTAAATAGTGGATTTTATTTTTAAAATAAGATATCATTTCTAAATAATAAAATTTGTCTGCGTATATTAATTATGAATACTTTTTGTTTGTTCTGTCCTTATGTAATCCTGACATACAAATCAGTGGAACTGAGGCTTTCTAGACAAGAGTTAAGAGGAAGATAAGAGTTAAGAGGAAGATAAGAGAAAATGAAGAGAAATACTTCTCCTTTTTACGAGCATATGCTTTTATTTTACTTATGAAATGAAAGCATTTAGTAATAATATAAATATTAAGGGATTTCTTAACTAATTTCAAGTATTATTTAAAAACATCTGACTCCAAAAGAAGGTATTGCTCAAAACTTTAACTTGATCTTTTAATAAGTTATTTACATTTACAAAAATGTATTTCTTCAGACTTAAGTTTGTTTTCTGAGTTCCAGGAAGTACAAAAATGTCTCCTGAGCCACTTGATTAACCTTTACAAACATTTCTTCCATAAGGCAGATCAACAATAAAAAAACTCATACCTCCAAAGACCTAAGGTTTAGGTAGAAATTTCAAATATAATACATTCTTTTAAGTTGTTGCTGAAACTTGCAAAATGAGTTGATAAAAACTCTTAAGAAAATATAACTTTTGTTATGATGATTAAAAAGCACACAAAATATGTAAAGTCATTATTTGATATTTTTTTAAAGGGAGAAAATAACAATATTTCAAATCCTGGAAATAGGAAAACTCATTCGTAAGGGGAAAATATAATTTTCACTTCTTTAATCTTTTTCTCTCTTTTTTAAACTAAAAGTTCTAAGAGAGCATCTTATTTTCACTAACAAACTTAAGACTTTCCAATTTATTTCCTGTGCAAAAATAGTACACTTATTTCCTGCATAGCAATGAATTATTTTAGACCTCAGTTTATAATTTTTGTTTAATTCCTGGACTTTGGCTACCATTAATTTGGTAGCTCAGTTGTCAAACTCTACATGAGTGGTTGCACATACAAAACAATCCAAGAATTATTTTAGTATGGTATATAAAGTCATGGATTCACCTGATAAGAGCTTTTTCTCCAAAATATTCTCCTTTCTCCAGTGTTTTTATCAGTTGTGGTTGATCATGGCCCTCTGTACTCTGGGTGACTTTTACCTATATGATGTCAAACAATTAAAAAGAGAAAGAAGAAAAAGAAAGAATCAGCTCTATACAAAATTGACTAAACAAGGAAAAAGACAGCCCTTGTTTAATTTTGCAGTAGTTAGGACAATATGGATGGGCTGAGAAATTCTGTGATTTAACACGATCAAATGACTTCTTCTGTAAGAGGAAGATGCTCCTTTCAAACCCCACCTTCCAATGTTAAAAATATTTATGTGAATCCAGTTAATCCTTCCTAAGGATCCTCAAAGCAAATAACTGTCCTGTAGGAACTTTGATTGTTTCAAAACGCCAAACAGAGTTGACAAATTAATCAAGAACAAGGCTGTGTATCAGGAATTCTGACTTTGTTATTTACAATTGACTCGCTGGATGAAAAATGTGGATGTGGAGAAGGGTCCATACACTTTCATGGGTCATTGTAGTCCACAGTCCAGAAAGGTTTAAGAACCCCCATGTTAAAGCCAAACAAAAACTTCAATATTCCTTGTTTGTGGCTAGAATTATTCCAGTTCAACATGGTAACAAGGGTTGCTTTATGCTGATTAGAAATTCTGATTAGCATTTATCAAAGTCACAATGAATTAAAAAAAATTTAATGCAATTTGTTTATTAGCCAGAATTCTTTCAAAGCATGGGGTCCAGGTTGGGGAGAAATGATAAAAGTGTTTCTCAGTGTTAAAGAGTTTCTGAAATTTGAAACTATTTTGTTAATTTTTTTTCCTTCACTGGGGGCCCAGTTCAAAGTTCAACCACAAACCGCTTTACAAAGGGCAGTGCCTGACTCTTTGATGATAAAATTTTCCGTGAAAGAAAGAACATTTGTAAAAGTCTGACAGTTTATAGACACAGGTGCTCAAGATTTTACTGTCTTTCAGTATTTGACAAATGCTTTTTTATCTCCAAGGACCATTGTAAAGAGTCAACATGCGATCCACTCAATACCTAGGTAAAGACAAAGATCTACTGCATATATTAGTATAAAATTTTCATCAGCAGCTAAATCAACTTGAGCTATCGTATATGAATTAAAGTCCTGAGCCAAACTGTCCTATAGCTCAATGCCTGCCCATTGCTGTCTGCAATTGCCGAGTCCTTTCTCTTCTACCAGCTGCTTGTTGTAGCTGATGGATGGGAAAATATTCCAGCCCTGATCTTGGACCCTGGGGCTAGTAGAAAATCACACACTCACAGCTAGAAGGGGCCTTAGAAATAATCCAGTCATTTTATACACAATGAAATGAGGTCCCAAAAAATCAAAGTGACCTCCCAAGGTCACTAGGAAGTTACTGTCTCAGCTGGAACCCATCACAAGTCTCCTATGTCCCCAAACCCAGCGCTCAGACCAAACCCCACCAGATTCTTCTGAACAGAAGCACCGTTACCTGTTCAGTGCAGACTTCTCATACCACAATGCAGAGCACTGCTGCATTTATGGAAAGCTGATTTGGAAAGACTTTTTGAAGTAAGTAAATAATATTTACCTTTCCTTTGGCTAAAATGAAAAAGGTACTTCCTTCCTCGCCCTCTCGTATAATATAATCTCCTTTGTCATAGTATTCCTATTGGGATGAGAGGGAAAAAAAGGTTAGATCCAGTGGAGACGCACCGAAGAAGACCTACATGAAAGAGAACTTATCGTGTCTTTAAAATGATCATTCACATCTGTCTCTTTTACTTTTTGGGATTGTATCTGCAACCTTGAACACTGCAGTCATAAGCTGTGGATTTTTGTTTTATTATCTGTGTTTATGTTTATGTTTCACAGAAAAAAAAATCACCTGGAATGCTGAATTTCAGGCATGGAGACTGAAAACATGAAGAGAAATGACAGCAGAGCAATAATCACTGATATACAGGTGGCTTTCACCTAAATAATCTAAATATAAACTGCCTAGTGATCTCCAACAGTCTGATACTAGGTCTAAAGTTTAAAAGAAGAACAAAGAGTTCAAAACAAGAACAAATGATCATCTAATAAACTGAAAATATTATCCCCAATGGCTATTAGGAGTATCAGCCTCCATTTCTAATTCCTTGATGAGCAAAGGTTGGGAAAATTCTACACACACAGTAAGTAGCTCTTTCATATGGATTTTTCACAAAGATTTATCATTATAAAAGATTGACAATAGATTTTTTTACATGTAAATTGTGTTCTTCCGTGTAGGTTTAGCCAAATGAAATCTCAAACTGTTACTTTTTTCTTTGTTTCCCTCCTATATGTGTGTATAACGAAAGAATTCTTGGGTAAGAAAAATTCATCCACCTGCCAGACCAAAAGAGCAATTCAGTCTCTTAGAGAACAAAAGATGGATTAAATTGTCCACCCCTACTTTACTTTAATGTGATTCTGTCTCAAAGTCACAGAACTAAAAAAGATCTATCTCTTCATCATTTATACAAGCAATAATGGGCTTAATTTTTTTAATAGGTAGAGTTAACAACTATAGTTAAGAACTGTCTCTTCTTTTTCTTTTAGACTTGAAAGTAAAATTCAAACAAAACTACTTTTGTGTCTACTATATTTCAATATATTTTTGGTCATTAATTCTCAAATCCTTTTTCCATTTATGGAATCAATATTATTCCTAATACTATTAAACATACCTTTTATTTACATAGCACTATGTACACTTTATGATACATTTAAACCTCTTATGGAAGGAAGCATAATATCTTAGGGGACAAATTACTTTGAAGCCAAACAGTTCTAGATTCAAATCCCAGTTCTGCTTTGAATTTCACTTCCATCAATCCATGAAGTTCAAATAAGAACATTTACGTAAAGATTTAGAGAACAGAAGCACACTAGCTTTCTGTTGCTGGTGAAACAAATAACCACACTTAGTGGCTTAAAACAACACCCATTTATTGCGTCTGTGGGTCACAGTGTCCAGACACAGTGTGGCTCAACTGGACTTCTCCGTGTTGGGTCACTCAGGACTGAATTCAGAGTGTTAGCAGGGCTGTGTTCCTTTCTGGAAAATCTGGGAGGAAATCCACTTTCAAGCTTTATCAGGTTGCTGGCAGAATTCAGTTCCCTGCGGTTTTAGGATAAGGTCCCATTTCCATGCTGTCAGCTGCGGGGTACCATTTCCATGCTGACTGCCCCTTAGTTCCTAGAGGCCTCTGTGCACATAATCCTTGCACAGAGCACCCTAAATTTCAGAACTAGCAATGGCGCGGGGAATTCTCCTTCTACTTAGAATCTCTCTGACTTTCACTTCTGCTGCATCTCTCTGACACGAGTCAGAAAAAATTCCTGGCACTTGAGGGCTCATGGAATTGTATTTGGCCCGCTGAAATAATTCAGGATAATCTTCCTATTTCAAGGTCCAAAACCTTAACTACATCTGAAAAGTCCCTTTTGCCATGTAACATAACATATTCACACATTCCAGGGATCAGGGCCTGGACATTTTTGGGGGATCCATTCTGTCCACCACAATAAGACAATTAAAGACAATGTTTTTGAAGCATTAAAAGCATCTGAAACAGTAAATATTCAATGTTTGCCTTATTAAGGAGGATGATAATGGTTTGCTTAGCTGTTCCTTAAATCTTCTGGATCTCAGTCTCCTTTTCTGTAAAATTAATACTGTATTATTTACAGTATACTATTTGTACAGTATACAGTAATACTATTTAAAGGCTAGGTGAGATACTGTATCTGAAGTACCTGAGGGCACATTTGGTACATACAAGGCACCTAATGACTGTGAATTCCCATGAAAGAGGCTGTGAGCTGGTCACCAAAATCTCCCACAGGAAATCATACTCCCCAGCCTCCCTGCTGTGGCCACATGATTAACTTCTAGTTAAAAGAATCTGAGCAGCAGTGATGTGCTATCCCCATGCGAGGCCCATGAACCGTTTCAGGCATGCGTCTCCATACTTTCCCCCCACTCATAATGGCATGGCCCAAAGAGATCCTGGAAGAGGGGCCATGTTGAAAATGGCAGAGGAGCCATCAGCTTGGGTTCCTGAATGACTCTTTGGAACCAACAGGGACCATCCTCCTTGGACTATACTACTTAAGCAAGGGACAATCTTTTATTTTAGTTGGCAAATAATATTTTGTGTCCTTTGCATCACAGTTTGCTTACTCCAACTCTTTATTATTTCTGACTTGTTTCTTTATCACAACAAACAAACTCCATTTCACAGTTGAGATGACTATGACCCTTGGAGGTGAAGTGAATGACTAAGCCACCACCGTCCAGGCATCTTCATTACATAGCTAATGTTCAATTCTCTTCACTAAAACTGCTGGTGTCACATGAGATATTCCTGTTTCAGGCTGCTCTTCAAGTCTCTCCTGTTCCTATCTCAATCTGTGTCCCCGTTACCACACGGAGCAGAGGAATGTGGAGAATTACTCAAGTGCTGTTAGGTTGTTCTTCAGTTATTGTAAAGACTTTTTTGGTGTGTGTAGATGTGCGACTTTAATTCCTGTCACACTAGTTAAAAGGGAGAAGCTTGAAAGGGAACAGTGAGAAACAGCTTTGTTGTTTCCTAAGGAGCAACCTTCCTAGTGGTATTTTTTCCAGGAGTGATTCTTTGTCACCCAAAACCATGGAAGGAAGATAAATAATACCTCCCAGTGTGTTGACAGTAACTTCATAGATCAGAAAAGGTTGTGGATATAGGTCAGACCAAAAATATATAGTGGTAAGTACTGGCTATGATGCTAGACTGGCCAGTGTTTGTCAAGTGGGGAGTGCAGCCAGTCTAGCCAGGGTAGTCACCAAGACCAAAAAGAGAAATGCAAACAGTGTGGTTATTGTCCTGTGGTTACGTTGCAAAGGGGTCCCTTAGTGGACCAAGAAGCCATAGGCCTTATCCTGTGGAGCAATGGTTTTCAAGCATTTTTCACTCTGACCTACTACAGTGAGAAATACATTTTACATGTACGCCCAAATACACACGTCTGTTATGCACACATACAGACATTTGTATAAAATGGAAACATATTTCAAAACAATATTTATACTTACTACTCTGATATAAAAAAAAAGTTCCTCTAATTTGGTTTCATGACCTACTCATGAGTTGTGACCCACATTCTGAAAAAGATATTTTAAAAGAAGATGTCTAGAAATCTGAAGAGTAGCTGCTGAGTGTATGGCAAAAGAAAGAAAGTAAGGAACTAATTCCAGGACAGACTGAGAGGTAGAGATCAGAAAAAAACTATACAAACAGTGACAGCTAAAGATGGAAAGATTTTTTTTTTTCCTGTAAAGAAAATGCTCATTCTATGACAGTCTAACAAAATGCTAGAGGCTGAGTGCCTTTAAATAGAAAACATAAAACCAGAAGAAAAACCCAAGGTGATGGAGGACAAAGACAAAGAAGCAAGCCTGTGAATTCCTTAGAGCCTTTAGGGTATGGCTAGAAATCTTCATTACAAAGAAGTATTGATGATATACAATCAGATGTAAAACATGGGCACACACACACACACACACACACACACACACTCACACTGTGCACCATGTGACTTTGTACTCAAGTTGGTTGCTTAAAAAACTGTATACACTTATTTGGGTTGTTACCAGAGATGTTTTGTTTGCCCAAGTACAATACTTAAAATAACTTAGGAATTTTAAAGCAAACACACCTGGACCAGAGGACCCTATGAGCCATAATTTAGTACCTGATTGTCAAATTCCAAGGAACCAGAACGTACAAAATGAAAACCAACAGAAATTCCTCTGATTTGGGTGGGCCAAAGGAATAGAATTCTGAACTTAAAGCATTGAAATAATCCCTGGAGATGAGGCCCACCACCCCCTTGTTTTGCAGACGAGAAGACACAAATGCCCACCACAATTAGCTGACAGCTGCTAGTGACAGAGGCTTGATCACAAACCCCAATCACTGGACTTTGGACAAGTGGACTTTCTACAACCCCCAGCTGCCCCACCTTTAACCAAGAGGACCATAAACTGTGGCAAAAGCCACAGTTATCTCAACTTTCGTATGGCTCTGTATGTAATCATTAAAATAAGAAAGATCCTCTGGCTTAGCCCACAGTTAGCAGGAACTGTAAGAAAAGCTACACTTTTAAAAAATGATTTAAAAAGAAAAAAGGAAAATTCCCGAAGAAAGAGAGAGACTGCAGCAAACTCTACATATAGATATGTATTCTATTCATCACTTTGAACTAGTGCTTCTCAAACTTCAATAAACATAAGGATTGCATAGCTAAAATTTTTAGATGTGGATTTCTGGGCCCCTTCTCCACCAGAGCTTTCTGATTCAGTAAGTGTGAGGTGGTACCTGGGCATCCGCCTTACAAGCAGCACCAAAGGTAATCTGAGCAAAGGCAAGGACCTTCCACACTACCCCACCCCCACCCCACTCCACCACACCGCCAGTTTTGTGAAAGATGACATGCCAGAGTCAGAGTCACAGCACAGAGGGTCACTGAGTCAAATAGCAAAGCTCTGTAACAAAGAGTTAGGTGACTTTTCCATCAACCACACAGTCAAATCCCATGCTTCCTGGGATGATCACCACGAATGGAAGCAGAAACACTTTTTACTCTTGTCTTTTGTACTTCACAACTGTCAGGTTCAGACGTCACATTATCATTAATAGTTTTGCAGTGCATTCAAAATCTATATCATGCTTTCTGATGTTTGCTAATAACTCTAGAGCACACCAATGAATGTGTTGGTAGTGTTTGCACTCTCCTTCTTCCATCAGAACACGAGAAGAAGCTTAAAGGTGACCACGTCTGCTTCTAGGACTGAATGTTCTGGGTTACTTAAGCTAAAGCAAGAAATGCTACTGGACCACTACACAATTGGGGCCATTTGGTCTAGGAGTTCAACAGTCAAAGTCTTAACAAACACACAGATCCTCTTACCCCGCCCCACACAAACATTTTAAAAACTCCCAGATCAACTCCAAACAGCATGGCAGATTCAGCCTGTTTTTCTCAAAAATTATGGAGCCAGTGCAGTTTGTGGCACAGCTGGTCCTGTAACTCACTGGGGTGGCATTCTATCACAGCTCGGATGCATTAGTGATTGGCTGTTGTCAGGACCCTGTTGATGGGTCATTAATACAAGCTATGCTGGTAAATACTGTGCTTTTCTTAGCTCTAAGTAGACCCCATCACTCCCTTGTTAATCACTTTCTCACATTTGGGAATTTTCACACGTTACAGAGTCGCATTTGTTTGCCAGGTATGAATAAAGAGTCCTTTATAAACTGTGCTGCTGTCTGCAAATGCTGAAATATAGTAAAGCCTTTCTAGGGTTTTTAAAAGATGAGACTTTCAAACTCAAATTGTGTGTTAATTAATACTGGAGCAGGGCCCCCATCTATATATTCTGTAGCTGTTGCCTGTGGCTGCTATAAATATGTTTAATTTACCATTTATTTTTAATGATACTACATTTTAATATTTGCTGTCAGCATGGAATTCCCCTCTGGTGAATCTACTCTATTAGTATTATATTAAAAACAGATTTCCTCAGTTAACAAAAAAAATATAGAGCCTCTCCAGCTTTAAAAAGAAGAACGACACTCTCAGAAATTAGGATGAATTATTAATTTGTAACATCTGTGATTGGGTTAGGTTACATTGGGAAAATCCCAAGAGATGCAGGGCAAGCAGTCCTCTTGAAAATGACTTCATATATGAACGCTCTTGGGACACAAGGCCAGGCACTGTGTCATCATGGCCTGTCCTTGATAAGCTGCTGGATGGGGTCCATGAATTGTAAGTGGAAACATTACTGGTGTCACTTACACTTGCGGATAAAATGGTCAGTGCTCCCTTCTCAACACATATTAGTTTACATTGCATATTGTGATTGACAGAGGCATAAATCTGTCAACAATCAGTCTCGCCGGTTTTTTTTGTTGTTTTTTTGTTTTTTCTCCCGCTGAGAACAGCTTTATAAAAGCTTAGAGTCTATATGTGACTCCTTTACAATGCCTTACCGCCTTTAAATTCCGGAAAAGCCATTTTGGTTTCAATGAAATTGACCTCCAACAAAGTTAGGGAGAGGTTATTCGCTTTGAATTTTAACCTCTGACATCTGAAGAGGTTTTCATATAATGCATATCATTAGAATCCAAGGTACATGTCATAAAAGCATTATTCACAAAAAGACTTGACCAGTCTTGGACTAGAACCAACCATCTGGGTGATGCCTAATATAATAGAAGTTTTTGAACACATTCCAACATGCCATTTTCCCTTAGATTTAAAATAGGTAAAGTGCTTCTTAAATGCAGTGTTTCTTTGTTTTTGTTTTTGTTTTCCTAATGTTGTTTCATGGACTAGAGTTTTCAAGTATGATTCAAAAGTCTGTCACCAAAAGCCCCAATATCCCTTTCTCTACTCCATTTCCTAATTATGCACCACTGACTCCTTTATATTATGAGAACACTGTAAGAGATTGTGAAGTTAATCACAGAAAATCAAATGCTTCTTAAGGCAGATTAGTTTTATAAAATATACTAAAAAGATTAAAATATGTAAATCAAATGCCATTTTGCACATGCAAATCCAACTTCCTTTTATACATTTCAGAAGAGTCGCCTAAAGCCATCCCAATCCCTTAATTTAGTATGAATTGGCCTAACGTTTTTTACAATAGAAAAAGTCTCCTGGTCTCTGTAGACTGGCAATGTACCATCTTTTCCTTTTTATTTATCTACAATGCTAATGGTGGCTCTTAACAAAATGTATTTTTTGCTTTTAAATTTCTTACCACTTCTAAACAGTCAATGATCTTGGTTAACTTGTCTTCAGGTAAATTCTTCAGCAAGGATACACTTCAAAATGAAAAAGAAACATTTATTTCATTATCTTCCTGAATTAAATTCTAAATACAAATGTATATGTAATTCAAAAATCCTTACATGCATTTAAAAAGGCACTTTAATTTTTCCAAAGTAAACCTCCAAATTTATCACACATAAATAACTGAATTTCAAATGCATTGAAATTATATAAACACATATAATCACAGATATTTATCATAGGCAAATAAAAATAGTAAGATACTGTAAAGGGAAAAAATAAAATTTTGTCTGTTCAGGGAAAAAACATTTTACATTTATTGATGGTTTTCAAAGTGAATCACTTCCGGATACATGTTTCTCTCAACATCTCAATACCTCTTTTATTAGCTTGGGTGAAGAGCTCTGCTTCCAGAAGAGGATCAGATTTTCATCTAAATCCTTATAATTAAGTGAAGACTGAATCCAGGGGGAAATGCAGGAATCAGCATGGAAATGATCTTTGATTATTAGTCATACTATCCTCTCTTTTAAAATTAATGATATCCAGAGGTATGTAATAGAAACACTTTTACAAATAATAATAATAATATAAATAGAATGAAATAGAATATTGAAACTATTTGGAAAAAAACCAGAAATTCCACTCAGTATGATTAACCAATCAATGTGATATAAATTATTCTATTAGAGAAATTTCTTCTCCACTTTCCCCATTTTTACTCAGGACTGTTCATAGAATTTCTATAAGACAAATACATCTTTCTTACCATCTAAAATTTGGCATGCCTAAGGAAAAAATGATGCTACTCCAAATATACATGATTGAATCTGATTTTTGAAAAGAGAGCTCCAGACTGACCCTTGCACATGTGTGCCAGCAGACGTGTATAAGAATGTCTGTAATTGCCAAAAACTGGAACCCTCCCCCTTCCCGCCCATCAGTGGGAGGGCAGATAAACGCACTGTGGTAGAATCAGATAACAGAACTCTACAAGAGAAAAATGACTGAACTAACCAAACTGATGAATCTTAAAAAAAAAAAAAAAATGAAGTTGCAAGAATAACACCATTTTTATAAAGTTGAAAAATAGGCTAACTCAAGCTATAGGCAAAATAATAAAGAATACCAAGGGAATGATTAGTACGAAACTTAGTAGAATATAGACTACCCCAAGGAGAGTCTTCTTGGTGTACTCCTGTACTATGTATCTTCTATATACATCACATACTTCATAATAAGAAGATATAAATGGGAAAAAGAAAGAGCTTACGGTGTATTATGAAACAAAGAGAATGTCTTTCTCTAATAAGTCTCCCTATCTATAAAAAGGTAAAAGGGTAACCAGATTTTGTCACTGGTTAACATGACCTTTCTGAAAGATCTACTTCTAGTTCACACTGGAATCTACAACGCTAGTGAAAATTCTCCCCTGGAAATGAATACCTTTGGAGACTGGTGAGGAAATTGATGGGAGGAAAACTCTTTTGTCTATTTCCCCTCTATGAAAGCAGACAGCAGGTTTGTCTTGTTCACCATGGAACCCGCAATGTTAGGACTTGGCAGTGTTTGTCGAATGAATGCAGGAATGAGATAACAAAAGGAAGGAAGGAAAGAAAAAAGGAAGGAAGGAAGACGTACTAGTAAATTCTCTCAGCTCCTTCCAGTAAGACAGAACATACTAGACTCCAAGGGAAGGAACAGCTATACCTAGAGGTTCAGGTTTTGACTTTACACATTAAAATGCAACCCCCAGCACTAGTTTATTTATTTATCCCTTTTTGCCCTTGCGTAAGTGTGGTTCATTAGCTTTAAATGCTGACCTGCATTGCTCAGTTGTTGGATTTTGACATAACCTATACTCAGGTAGACCTCAAATTGCTAAGGCATTGGTTGGCATAAAGGTAAGGCACCAGCTTGTCAAAACTGCAGCTCTCTGCCAGGAGCTATTATTGACTTTGGGGGAGTAAATCAGCAAGATTCTATGTGAGAAACCTTAACATCTACAATGTTCCACTGATTAACACGTGTTCATTCAATAGGTACTGAGTCTTCCCTCTATGCAAAGCACTGTACAGCCCTAAAATCATTGGCTCTGCAGGCTAGCTCTGCGTGCAAGAGAAAATCGTTATGCTTATAAAGAACTTAGAATTTATTTTTGGAAACTGTGAGGTATTTTCTTATTGTTACCACTTATCATAGATAACAGTTCATTACAGTATGTATTACAACTTCGGAGACTGTCAAAACTCCCACAAAAGAGACAGAAATAGTTGAAATAGGGAACTTATACTTTCTAAAAACATTTTTAATGTGGGACTAACTTTTCAGTTACATAGGTATTTGATGCTCTATAATATGATGCTTCCAAATAGTTGGGGGTATAGAACAGTTCACAAAATGAGCATGTTCCAAGGATCCGTGCCATCAGGGCAAGCACAGTACCATTGTGGCATGTTAATCTGCCACAAATATAGTAATCTGGAAGATGGTGTATCTATGCAAATGAGAAATAAAATGTCTCAGGTAAAGCAAGTAAGGATAGCAAAATAAATTAATGTTAATATTATTCTAAGCAAAGCATTATTAGAAAGATTATCTTTTGTTATCTTCTCCCAAAATATAGAGTACCTTTCAAAGTCAACTGGGCAACCCCAGGAGAATATTTTTGGATTTTTGGCGCACTTTTCTACACTATATGCAATGACTCCATCAATACAAGGGCAAAATTAGCAGGATAAATAAATCATGGCACAAGGCTAATGGGAATTAAATATAAAATTTTACATATAGTGGCATTTACTGTAAGGGAATACTTCTGGTTTAATCATGTGGAAAATGCTTAAGTAAGAGAAGCTATAGTGAAGAAATTATTCTAATAAAACCAACATATCCACAATAGGCTATACCATCTCTTCTCTTTCTACCAATGTGTTAGCCTTACCTTCTGAGGAAGTTTCTGTATTGTTCATCTCTAGCTTGAGCTGTCCTTCTCATTATGTTCTGGAATACCTCTCGATCTAGTGCCCAAGTTTTAACATTGGTGATAGCTTTAGGAGAGAAAAAAAAATCAAGAAAATAATAAAATACCATGTTTCCTCCCATTAAGAAAACATCGAAAAATGTTAATAATTTTTTTATGTTCTCATAAAATAAAATTTCTTGGGAAAAATGCATTATTTAAACATGCAAATGAAAGGAAGTAGTGATGTAAATAGTGGGTAATTTTATACAATCATTTTTGGCTTTCATATGAACCATGGTTTGGAAGTGAGTAGCAAAAGATTTCCTTTCTAATTATGTTTTACTTAGGATGATATTAAAATTACTTTGCAATTCCCAATTATGCACGACATCATCAGGATGTATTTCAGATTTGTGCTGTGATACAAGAGAAAGCCAGCCAGCCTGGAGCTAATCCAGACAGTGAAGAATTCACAAGCAAATAATTGAAAGTTAAAGTTCACTGCGTGTATGAGTGTCTTTTTGTGTCATTTAGGCATGGTAGCTAAAGAAAGCCAATATATTTTAAGGATCTCTGAGTGAATTAGAATTATCTTAACATTCTTGTTAAAAATGCAGATCCTTAAGCCCCATTGCCAGAGACCTGATTCAGGTTTGAAGTGAAGCCCTGAATCTAAATTTTTATCAAACACTGCAGCAAAGCTGAGACACATAACCCAGTCCCAAACACTGAGAAACACCACATCTAAGTAATTCAGAAGAAAACCTAAGATTAAATAAAGTCAAAACAGGAACTTTAAGGAGAAACAATTAAACTAATCTCAACAATTATTCATGAAAATTCTCATTAACTAATTCACATCTCTTTTGACATTTATACATTTTCACTGGTTTAATTAATTTTTTTCATTTATAATATGGTCAGAACCTCATAGAGAATGGAAAGCAAACATTCTGGATGAGCCTAAGGCAGATGTCTATACAGTAACAAGTGAAATGGCAATTAAGACAAATACTGGAATTATTCGGTTTAAAGACATGTTTCATATTTTATATACAGGTATCTGATGGAAAAGTTCTTTTAAACTTGAATTATTTAGACAAGTTCTTTAATGAAAATCCTTTTATAAGCATAGTATTGCAACTGTTAACAAGAGCATATGGGACACAATGGGAGACAAACAGATTAAATCAGGGTGCAAGAGTAACTGAATTAGGCTATCCTTAACATTGTGTAACAATTCCAAAATATAGCATTTCATCTCCTGTTACCTTTCACAGAAGCGGTCCTTGTACAGTTGTATAAAATGGCTAGTTCCCCAAATGTGGTCCACATAGGGATGGCTGATAGCAATTTCTCACCTTGGAACACCTCTAATCGGCCCTCTATCAAGTAGAATTTAAAAAAGAAAAAGAAACAAAGAATACAGTTATCTTATGATTCTCATGATAATAAAGTGGGTAAGAGTGCAGACTGAAACCAGCTCTGCCACACTATTAGCTGGTTCTCCTTGAGAGAGTTACCCTCTCTGCCTGAGGTTCCTTGTCGATAATGGGGATAATACTAATATTTACTTTATGCACTTGTTGTCAGATATGAATAAGTTACTATAGGAACGTAGAGCGATGGCTAGCAGAGTAAATGCCATGTACGTGTTAGCTATTGTTAACATTATCATTGTTACAAAATTCTTTCTCTGGAGCAGTGGATGCCAAGTGTCTTACTTAAAATTCACTCAGTCCCATGAAAAATGTAGCACATGAAATGACTTCTCTTGTATAAGAAACACAATTAACGTATGTCTTGAAAACATAGCACAGCTGTTCACACTGACAGAGGGATGAATCGTCATGACTGCGAAGTGCACTGGCCCTGCAGTCAGGCTGCCTGACCCGGACTAGTCATTGGCTGTGTGCTTTGGGCAAGTTAGTTTCCTATGCCCCAGTGGTTGTCTAACCCCTCATTCAGTGAAATGAACTAATAAGTGGAAGTCACTAAAAAGAGTGCTTGAGGAAGACAATATCAAGTAAAGGAGAAGACAAACCACAGACTGGGCGAAATATGTTTACAAAAGACACATCTGATAAAGGACTGTTGTACAAAATATACAAAGAACTCCTAAAATTCAACAACAAGAAAACAAACAACCCAGCTGAAAAATGGGCCAAAGGCCTTTAACAGACACTCACCAAAGAAGATATACAGATGTCAAATAAGCCTATGAAAAGATGTTCCACGGCATATGTTATCAGGGAAACGCCGATTAAAATAATGAGATAACCACACTAATTAGAATGGCTAAAATCCAGAAAATGGACAACACCAAATGCTAGCAAGGATGTGGAGCAACAGGAACACTCATACATTGTTGGTGGAAACGCAAAGTGGTACAGCCCTTTTGGAAGAGAGTTTGGCAGTTTCTTACAAAAACGAAACATATTCTTACCATACTCCTTGGTATTGACCCAAAAGAACTGAAAACTTATGTCCACACAGAAACCTGCACATGGATTTTTATGGCAGCTCAACCATAATTGTCAAAACTTGAAAGCAACCAAAATGTTCTCCAGTGGGTGAATGGATAAATAAACTGTAATACATCCAGACAATGGAACATTATTCAGCGCTAAAAAGAAATGAGCTATCAAATCATGAAAAGACATTGAGGAATCTTAAATGCATATTACTAAGTGAAAGAAGCCAATCTGAAAAGGCTACATACTGTTTAATTCCAACTGTATATGACACTTTAGAAAATGAAAAACGATGGAGAAAATAAAAAAATCAGTGGTTGTCAGAGGTGAGGTGAGAGAAGATGAATAAGCAGAGTACAGAGGATTTTTAGGACAATGAAAATGCTCTGTATGATATTATAATGAACAATATATATCATTATATGTTTGTTTAAACCTATAGAATGAACCCTAAGATGAACTATGAACTTTGGGAGATTATAATGTGTCAATATAGTACCATCCTTGGTATAAATAGATTAAAAAAAATAAATAATAAGTAAATAAATAACTTTTTTTTTTAAATGTACCACTCTGGTGAGTTATGTTGATAATAGGAGAAGCTATGAATGTGTGGGAGCAGGGGATATATGAGAAATCTCTATATCTCCCTCTCAATTTTGTTGTAACACTAAAACTACTCTTAAAAAATTAAAATTTTATAAAAAATAAAAAGAAGACTGTTTAACACTAATCTTTATTTAGGCAAAGGTTGGGGGAAGGAGATGCAGTACTTCAGGCAACCTCACAATTCTTTTTACCCTGGAAATTCTATTCTCCTTTCCCATTGAACAAAGGCAAATAAAACCTTACCTAATCAAAATCATACGCAAAAAAGATGTATTCTTAAAGGAAAACAAATGGTGGAGTTATTCTCTTTGCCTTGAAAAATTTCCTCCTAATTCACCATGAAGTGGCTCTGGATGGCCTCTGTCCATCTATCTATTCATTCAACAAATCTGATGTGAGCACCTGTGTTCTACCAGGAACTGGTCCAGGTGCCGAAGAGACAGGGTGGACAAAACAGAAAAGATCCTGGTTCTGGTGGAACTTAATATTCTAATAATAAACAAAGTCTGTTTTGGTTCCAAATCCTACAAATTAGATATGAAAAATTTAATAGTTTCTCATTACAACTAAATTAAATTCAATTGAAATCACTTAATGGGACTGTCAAGTTGGTGTCATGGATCTTAATGCATTCCAATTTTTTTTTTCCTAATTGGTTATGGCTGATAGGTCTTGGCTGATCGGACTGAAAAAATATATGCAATATCAAACATTTAAGCTAAATATAATTGACTATTTGCTATTCATTCGATATTTTATAAAGGGAATATTTTTAATTAACAAATCAATTTGCTCAATCAATTAAATCAGGCAATTCACTCCTTAGATAACACCATAATTAATTCAAATAAAAAACTATCCATTTTCATTTTCATGTGTGCTATAGCCTTGATTTGAATGACCGTATTAACACTCACTTCTGATCAAGTCTTTCATTGGAATTACTGACTGGCAAGGAACAAGATGGGCTGACGTGAGTTTCTCACCCTTTCTTAGCAGGTTCCATACATATTTCTTGACTTAATGATCTATCTTCTCTTGCCAGAATGTTCTAATGTTGCTAAAGTAAGAGTGAAATGGCCAAGAAAAAAAATAAAAGAGGGACAAATTGTTCTGGATCACCTGCCGTAGAAAATGGAAGGCTGGCTAAATTAAGACTATAATCCACTTCTTGGGTAAAACAACTACTTGGGAACGACTATAATTTTAAGAGTGCCTACACAGATGTAGATGGGAAATAATAAACCAATAATTATGAAACTGGGTTGTTTAAAAAACCAAAGTATATAAAAACAATCTTCTATAACCAAGATTACTCTACCCAGAAAAGCTATCATTTAGAATTGAAGGACAGATACAGAGCTTCCCAGACAAGAAAAAGCTAAAGGAGTTCATCACAACCTAACTGGTATTACAAGGAATCTTAGAGGGACTTCTTTAAGATCCCCCCAAAAATATGAATAACAAAATGGCAATAACTATATATTTATCAATAATTACTTTAAATGGAAATGGGTTAAATGCTCCAATCAAAAGATAGGGTGGCTGAATGGATAAGAAAATAAAACCCTTACATGTGCTGCCTACGAGAGACTCTCTTCAGATCAAAAGACACACACGGACTGAAAGTAAAGGGATAGGAAAAAGATATTTCATGAAAATGGAAATGGAGAGAAATAAAAGCTAGGGTAGCAATGCTTATATCAGACAAAATAGACTTTAAAACAAAGACTATAACAAGAGACAAAGAAGGACCCAGTAATCCCACTTCTGGATACTTATCTGAGAAACCCACAATGCTATTTTGAGGGGACATGTGCATCCATATATTCATTACAGCACTGTTTACAACAGCCAAGATGTGGAGGCAGCCTGGGTGTCTGCCGATGGATGTATGGAGAAAGATAGGTGGTACACATATACAATGAGATATTGCTCGGCCATGGAAGGGGATGAGTTCTCACCATCTGTGGGGGTATGAATGGACCTGGAGGGTATTGGGCTGAGTGGAGTGTAAGACAGAGAAAGACAGATGCAATGTGATTTCACTTATACGTGGACTCTAAAGAACAAAACAAAACAAACAAACAAAACAGAGACAAACTCATAGATACAGAGAACATTTTATTGATTGCCAGATGGGAGAGGGACGGGAGCGGGGTGAAAAATGGGAAGGAATTAAGAAATATAAATTGGTAGTTACAAAGTAGTCATGGGAATGTAGGGTACAGCATAAGGAATAGAGTCAATAATATTGTAATAACAACTATGTATGGTGTCAGATGGGTACTAGATTTATTGGGGTGATAGATGAAACGGGATTTCGGGAACACAGTGAGAAACATGAAGGTATTAAGAAGTAGAAATTGGTAGTTACAAGATAGTCACGAAGATGTAAAGTAAAGCATAAGAAATATAGTCAATAATATGTAATGTATAGTGCCAGATGGGTACTAGACTAGTCAGGGGGATCACTTTTAAATTATATAAATATCTAACGACTATACTGTATACCTGAAATTAATATAAAATAATATTGAATGTCAACTGAAATTGAAAAATTAAAAGGGAGGGGAAGGAAAAGGAGAAACAAGAGGTTCAAATTTCCAGGTATGGAACAAATGTCATGGGGATGTAATGTACAGCGTAGGAAATATAGTCAATAATATTGTGATAACGTAGTACGGTGTCAGATGGTTGCTGGACTTACCATGGTGATTATTTCTTTAAGTATATAAATGCTAAACAACTACGGTGTACACTTGAAACTAATATAATGTTTTATGTTAGCTATATTTTAATTAAAATCTTTTTAAAAATAAATAAAAACAATCTTTTATATACTATGAATAGAATAATACATGTTTATTAATTTTTTTTGGATAGACAACTTCTGCCCCACACTTAAGACCCCAAGTAAACAAGAATCATAAAAGCATTGCTTAAGAAGTGGCAAGATCTTTGAATTAACACTTGTTCACTAGAACATGCCAAACTCAGAGCCTAACTGTAAAAAGTGACTTTCTGTAAACTAAACATCACCCATCACATTAATGTTAACTTAAATTTTATTAGTCTGTAATTTTAGTTAATATGCAGCTTGTACATTTATTCTGGTGTTCATGTTGTTTAAGAGATATGTGTAAACGAGCTTGTATTATGTTTGTATAAGTTTATTGCAAGGCTATAATAAAAGTAATTTTTAAATGAATTAAAAAAAAAAAAAAAAAGCATTGCTTAGATTGCCAGGAACTGTAATGCAAAACAGAAGGCCACGCACATCTCAGGTTACCACTCCATCTGGGTAAACCAGTTTAACTTTTTCCTTAAAACGCAAAAAGTAGGGGCAATTCAAAATTTCACAGAGTATTCAATAACCATAAGCCCTATTCAGATAAATGCTTGCTTCTATATCCAAAATTTTTTTTTTATGTACCACTGTAAGACTTATGTATTGGACATGCATTTGAGAAATAAATACTTTGCCTATCTATTATAATCTTCCCAGCATGTAAGCTTGTTCAAGTGATCATATATGAAGGAAACCATTTAAATGGTTCTAAAAACAGCAGTTTTAGTTTTCAGATATTCCATTTGATTTGTCTGTTGACTAAGTGTACCTAAATTATCTTTTTAAATCATTGGTATATAACCAAAATATTTTACAAAACCAAAAAAAGAACTGTTTTCTTTTTCTAGTACAACCACCTCAAAATATCAACATAAGCAGCAGTATTTTAATGGAAATATCTTTTTGTAGTCGTTGAGTGAGTGGCACTGTGATTAAAAGTATGAACTCTTAAGTAAGATCTCCTAAGGGGCTTACAGGCTGTGTGGCCTTGGCTTAGTTATTTAACCTCTCTGTCCACATTAATAACATGAAGATAACAGCATTGCCTAATAGAGTTGATGAGAAGCTGAAATGAGATCTATTAAGTTCTCAATAGGATGCTTGGCACATATAGAAAGCATTCAGTACATATGAAGTATTATCATCATGATTAGATCAACAATGTTACTATTTCATGAGCTCAATCTGTTACATTTTCTATAAACAGAGCAAACTGTTTTGCATTTTCATAAATTTTGCAAAAATTGTCAAGACAACAGGCAAAATATTTGTTATGCGATAACTGGAAAAATCTGTGAAACCCACCTGCCAGCACAAAGATGTGGTTTCCTGGTTCTCCTTGCTTAATAATGTAACTCCCTTGTTGGTAGCTCCTTCCATACATGCATTCTACCATGTCTTTGATCTGCTGAGGATCCAATCTCTTCAAAAACTGATTTTTATTGAGAGCATCTGTAATGAGCTTCTTCTCACTTGTGTAATAGAAAAGAGATATTAGTTACAATGAATGAAAACCATGTTTTGCTATTTAGAGTCACTTCATTTTGAATCTTGATATAACTGTCTACATACCTACAATTTTTCCAGCAGGACAATTTTTTTTTCGAGCCCCACCAACACTTGACCCTTATAACTACCATGTGTTACACCTAAAATCTTTCAAAACATCTTGGAACATTTTTCTGATAATCATGATTATACCAAGTTTATTATTACTCCTAATTATCCTCGTCACAAATGTAGCATCTCTGAAGTTCCCTAGATGCACTATTAATGGACACATGACTTTTAGATGGAAAGCTAATCTGGTTGGAATGCAGAGGTGAGTTTAAGGGACTACAGCACAGTTCGTTCATTGATGTATGCAGGTATGCATAGTGCCTATGGTACTAGTTATTTCGTATCTTATTTAATCCTCACCACTATCCTGTGAGATAATTACTATTCCTAGTTTATGGATAAGTAAACTAAAAGGTAAGAAACAACTTATTCCCCCCTAGGATTTAAATCTAAGTCTGTGAATCTGAAGTCTGTGCTGCTTCCATTCCATCCATTGCCTCTTCCATTGAGCTGGAGAAGTCAACTTCTTTGGGCCTTGTTAGATTTGATCAGACATAAAGGTGGTAGCCGGTGTTTGTCTAGGTTTTGACTCTTAGTAGACTAGACCACTTACATTTTAAATCTCACAGCTTATTCATTCCCCAAATGAATCTAAGACCCACTTGTCATAATCCTAGAACACTCTACTTTCTTTTGGAAAAGAAGAAGCTCTAAATAATTATCCAACCTTCATTGCCACAAATTTCAAATGTTTTAATTAACATACTTTATATGTAGATATCATAGACTTAATAAACTGGAAAAATGTTGCCTTTGGGCTAAGTCAGAATCTTTGCACAATATATTTGCTCCCACTCAAACTCAGTGTGATGTTTTTTAAATAGGATTTGTTTCTTTGTTTTTTCCTGTAGTTGTCATTCAAACTCTCTCCCATCACTAACTTTCCTGTTTGAAAACTTGGGATCTTTTCTACACAGAAAGTTCTCAAACACAAGGTAAAAATTCATGGAATTGGATACCTCCTTCATGACCACATCCATCAGATCATTTGACTACATGAAGGGAAGAGAATTAAGTCTTGTACAAAAATCCCTTCCTGCCTACAGTACCTCCAACATCCTCAGAGCCATCCAAACTCTTTGAGTTACTTGAGAACTTCCTTCCTCCTTCGTCTAATCTATCACCAAATCTTGTCAAGTCTCTTTACAAAATATCACCGTTATCCATTTTAGTTTCCATATTCAAGGATGTCACCACCATCCAAGAAAAAAAATCTTAGGCCTGGGCAACCTTAACAGCTTCTTTCTTTTTTTGGTGTTTCAGCTTCTAGCTTCATTCCTGTACAGTCCATCCTATACCATATTATCAGATTAATATTGCTAAAAAACTGACTTCACTCTGATCTAATTCTGCCTTCATCCACTAAAACAAACAATTCGTTTAATTAATAGATGCTGAGAAAATACTCTTGCTGGACGTTCTCAGTGCAAGTAGTAGAACTGTGGTTACCGAAAAAGCTCCAGCCTTCAAGGGCCTTTCATGCCAGTGTACCATTCCAACAAGTGTTTCCTCAAAGCCCACATATCCAAATTTCTCAAAATATGTTCCAAGAAGCACTGTTCCTTTATAAGCACAAGTGTGCTGAGTTTAAACAGTTTTGGGAATTTGCAATGCATACTTTAAAGGTTCAAAGAAATCTTGCAGTAAACAAATCTGTTTAAATCAATGTTTCCCAACCTCAGTGTCTTAATTATTTATTTATTTTGGCTTAACTTCTATTAACGTTCCATGGAAATATAGTTGACCCTTGAACAACATGGATTGGAACCTTACAGGTCCACTTAACATGCAGATTTTTTAAAATAAATACTGTAAATGTATTTTCTCTTCCTTATGATTTTCTTACTAACATTTTCTCTAACTTACTTTACAGTAAGGATACAGTAGGTAATACATATACAAAATATGTGTATTGACTATGTTATCGGTAAGGCTTCCAGTTAACAGTATATTATTAGTAGTTAAGTTTTGGGGGAGCCAAAGATTATATACTAATTTTTTACTGTGCAGGGGGTCGGCATCCCTAACTCCGGTATAGTTCAAGGGTCAACTGTACTGTGAAAACCCTTTTACCCATAGAAGAATATAAACATCCCACAATCTGATATTCCCCATTTCCCACCACATGGCTCCACTCTATCCATCTAGTACTTTCTGCTTAAAACAAATCCTTTGTTACAGGTAGACTGGTATTCTCATTGTCGCCTATGCTTGGTGGCTTTACCTTCTGGTTTGGTACGCACATTCTCCTCTAACTTAACTTAGTTTCTTTTCCTTTCAACCTACCCAAGCCTTACACATCTACCAAGAAGCCTCTAGTTCATCCTGCCTGGGTACCGTAGCTCATACAAATTTTTTTATTTTACTGTAAACTCCTAGAGTACTTGTATTCACGTCCATTCAATTCAACAAACTTACCAAGAATTTACTTTGGACATAAAAATTAACTAACTTAGATAAAATGTACTATCCATCCATTCCACTCCTAGGTATATATTCATCATAAATCATATTAATATACCAAAAAATGTGCAAAATGTTCATTGCAGCTTTATTCAAAACTGCTAAACACCAAAATCAACAAAATGCCCATCAATGGTAAATTGATAAATTGTGGTATAGTCATACAGCAAACACTATATAGCAATGATAATTACTGAACCATGGCTATGTACAATACCATAAATGAATCTCACTTCTAAACAAAGGAAGCCAGACTCCACTCCGCAGATTCTCTAATTCCATTAAAATAAAGTTCAAAAATAGGAAAAAGTAATCCATGATAATAATAGTGCAGATAGTGGCTATCTTTGAGGTAGATAATGGGTAGGGATTGGTAGGAAGAGAGCAGGGGCTTCTGAGGTGCTGGTTATGTTCCATTTCCTGATCTGTTTGGTGGTTACATGGGTGTGTTCACTCTATGATTTGTGTACTTCCATAAAAAATTAATTAAAAAAAATAAAAGATGTGTGTGGTTTTGGAGTCAGAAAATCCTAAGTTAAAATCCCAGGTCTGCCACACTTCTAGCTGTATGACCTTGGTCAAATCACTTAACCTTTCTGAATCTCAGATTCTTCTATGTGAATAGAACATGGTAATCATACCTACTTCATAGGAGGATAATGTCCATTAACTAAGATAAGGTGCCAGGAAATACTTAATAAATGGCAGTAATCGCAGTTGACAATTGTAGTAGTAATACTTTTTGTGGAGAACAGTGAGATGGGAAAAGTTCTGGAGACCATGGAGAAACAAAGAGGCACTGCCAAGCCCCTCTGCTCAGTTCAAAGTTCCTCCACTCGGGCTGGATCTCAGATTTATGACCATTATTGGCAGCATCACTAATCCTTTTGGAATCCTTTTATATCCCCGATTTACATAATCAACATTCTTTGAAGCAATAAATTCTTGTCCTCTAAATTACTTCAGGAAGTTTAATTTGTCAAAGTCCATTGACAGTTCTTGTTATGCTGGGCCTTCAGTCTTCTTTCTCTGGTCCTGTGTACTAAAGGCCTGTGCTCTCACTATTTGCTTTGGTTGGGTCATAGCATGTGTCTTGCCATCTTCTTTGCATAAGGCTTAGTGCAAAGCAGGAGCCAGCACGTCTTATCCAGCAGGGATTTCTTGTGAGCACAGAGGCCAAGGCAACTTTACGTGCATGGCATTTCACAGTCTAATTACATATACCATTAGAAATCATACTGTAAAGCATGTTTGTCAAGGGTACAAGATCTGGAGCTGTCATACCAGGGTTGATTCTGAATTCTGCCACTTAGGAACTGTGGAACCCTGGGCAAGTCACTTAATCTTGAGTTTTCTCGGCTATAAAATGACAATAAACACAGTCCATGGGTCATAGGATTTCTATGAGAATTAGATTAGTTAACAATATAAAGCACTAAGAACAGCTCCTGGCACATAAAATATGTTACGTAAGGGACAGCTCTTCCTGTTATCGGTCAGCAAGTTACCAGCAACTTAAAAACCTTCAAGTTAGAACAGCTTTAAAAATTCCATACTTCACACCTGCCTTTACTTAGGGAGATTCCTTCACAGTGTTGTTAAAACTCCTGACAATCCACCACACCCACCCAGGCCCACTGAACTACTTACAGGTCCCCAAATGTGCCAGAACATTTTGTTTCCCTGCTATCCATTCAAAACCCAGTTCAAGGTCGTCTCGTCTATGGAGGTTTCCGTGATCCCACTAAACAAGGTATGCTCTGTCCTTCCTTTGTACACCTACTACTGAGAATATTAATTACACAAGACTGCAATGAATTTTAATTTCCTTAAAGAGACTATGATCTTCAAGGGTGTAACTATGCTTTTTTCATCCTGTTACCTAAAATCTAGACTTGTACGTGGCACATAGTAGGAACTCAACAAAATTAACGCTAAAAGACATGCAAACTCTTTCTCCTAGTTTAAAAACCATGGACACAGAGACAAGAGTAGAGGTGGAAATGTCAGTCACCTAGGAAACAAGGCACAGATAATAAGCAGGATACACATCTATTTCCTCCTCCTAAAAACATTTTGAGTGATAAACCAGAAAGAAAAAAAAAGAAACTAATAAATGCACAAGTTTATAATTTGAGAAACTAACATGAAAAAGATGAGGTCATTCCCTGGGTAAACAAACTAAGCATGACATCCTCTTGTCAACTCTCTTGCCCTATTGCCCATGTAATTAAACACAGTTGTAATTTAATCACGTTTACTGCTACTTCATGCTTCAACCAACATTTCTCTCTCCCTTTCTTAAATGTGTGCAGATGATCCTATTCCCATGAGCACCAAAAAAAAGAGTTTAACAATGAAATGTTGAAAACAACCAAAACTTACAAGGAAGTTAATCTGACACACTCAGTGATGTGCATAATCGCCATTCGGCTGCATGGCAATTAGATAGAAATAGTAAGTAATTCCCTTAAATGTCTGTGTGGAGTATTGCTCTTAGATTGTCAAACGGAGTATTTGTGGATTCAGCTGCAGGGAAGCCTGTTCCTATAAGAAAATGGATCTCTGGGTGGTGAACACACAATGGGATTTATAGATGATGTAATGCAGAATTGTACACCTGAAATCTATGTTATTTTACTAACAATTGTCACCCCAATAAATTTAAAAAATTATTAAAGAAAAAAGAAAATGGATCTCAATTATTGTTGCACATTAGAATGTGAAGGGAGTGTTTATAAATCCTGATGCCCATCATCCTCACCTCAAACCAATGTAATCAGACTCCCTGGGGGTTGGACTGAAACATCAGTATATTTTTAATGCATGTCAAGTGACTACAGTGTGTACTTAAGGTTAAGAATTACAGCTGTAAACAAAAAAATGCAAGGTCCTCTGAAGCTGTCCTGTCCCTCTGTATTCCCACAGCACTGGGAATATGCCTCTATGGAAGGTTCATCAAACAATCAATCACTATTATGTAATTAACAATAATTGGTTAATTAGCAATAATCAATTAATATTTGTTTGTCACAACGCTTTGCAAGCTAACTAATAAATACAGAAAAGAGGAAGTTATTAGTCTCCCTTTTCCCAACATCCTGTATAGAACCTAAAGCATGCCTGGGACTTACGAGCATGCTGTCCAATCAGCCCCAGGACTCTGGATTTTTATTTTAATTGTGGTAAAATATATAACATAAACTGTACCATTTTAGTCACTTAAGTACACAGTTCAGTGGCATTAAAAATATTCCCATTATTTTGCAATTATTGCTACCATCCATCACCAGAATTTTTTTCATCTTCCCAAACTAAAACTCTGTACCCATTAAATGCTAAGTCCCTGTCCCCTTCTCTTTCCAGCTCCTGGCAACCTCCATTCTGCTTTATATCCCTACAAATTTGACTGTTCTAAGTACCCCATATAAGTGGAAAAATACAATTTGTCTTTCTGAGTCTTATTTCACTTATCACGTCTTCAAGGTTCAATCATGTTGTAGTATCCAAAAGGGAGGAATTTCCTTCCTTTTTAAGGCTAAGTAATTGTATGTATTGTACTGAATTTTGTTCATCCATTCACCCATCGATGGACATTTGAGTTGTTTCCACCTTTGGCTATGGTGAATAATGCTTCTATGGACATGTGTGTTTAAGATTCTGGACTTTTTATATATGGCTTTACATATCCAGCACAGCCAAGATTCTTAGCCAGGAATCTCACACCAGAGAAGTGAAAGGGCATAGTGTACAGAATTTAAAGATGGCCCCATGATCTGTATCCCTCTGGTGTCATGCCCTTGTATCACCCTGGAGTGTAGATGAACCTGTGACTTACTCCTCACCAACAGAATATGGCAATGGTGATGGGAAAGTTACCCACTGTATGAGGCCTAACAATTAAGTTCGCAAACTTGCCACCATATGCTTACATTGGCAGCACTGTACAAACAGCTTGGTAAGGTTTTATAATCTCCGTATATCAGTGTCTTATAGCTCTGTTTGTGTCAACATGTGGCAGTGTCTTGCTGAGTGGCGTTTATTATTGTTGTTGTGTATTTTTGTGTGTCATTGCAAGAATGTCTGAGCTTGAATTAGAGCAACGAACAAACATTAAATTTCTTGTTAAATTTGGCAAGAGTGGACGTGAAATCAGGGACATGTTAGTCCAAGTTTATGGGGATAATGCAATGAAGAAAATAGCAGTGTACAAATGGATAAAATGTTTTCTGAGGGGAGAGAATGCATCACTGAAGAAGAGACGTCAAGGCAGCCTGTAACAAGCAGAACTGACAAAAAACACTGCAAAAATTCTTGGAATTATGCATCAAAATCTTTGGCTGACTTCGAGAAGCATAGCAGACCACATAAACATCAATAGAGAAACAGCTAGGAAAATCTTAACTGAAAATCTCTTCATGAGAAAGGTGTGTGCAAAAATGGTCCCAAAGGAGCTCTTGCATCATGACAATGCACCAGCTCACGGGGCACTGTCTGCGAGGGAGTTTTTAGCCAGTAAACAAATAACTGTATTGGATCACCCTCCCTCTTCACCTGATCTGGCCCCCACTGACTTCTTTCTTTACCCAAAGATACAGGAACTATTGAAAGGAAGACATTTGGATGATATTCAGGACATCAAGATTAATATGATGACAGCTCTGATGGACATTCCAGAAAGAGTTCCAAAATTGCTTTGAAAGGTGGGTTAGGAGCTGGCGTTGGCACATAGCTTCCCAAGGGGAGTATTTCGAAGGCGACCATAGTGATATTCAGCAATGAGGTATGCAGCACTTTTTCTAGGATGAGTTTGCGAACTTAATATTTGTTTGTCACAACGCTTTGCAAGATAACTAATAAATACAGAAAAGAGGAAGTTCTTTATGAGCAAACCTCCTATGTTCTTTATGGCTTCATCTTAGCCAACTGTAAAGAGATTCTCCAGTTGGCCTTAAAGAAGTAATCTACCATATTGTGAGAGGGTGTGCGAGAGGAACGTAGAGTAAGGAACTCTGAGCAGCCTCTCGGAGCCCCCAGCTGACAATCAGCAAGAAACTGAGTACCTTAGTCCTACAACCACAAGGAACTGAATACTGCCAGCAATCACAGGAGTTTCGAGAAGGACCTGCTAGAAAGCCCTAAAGAGGAACATAGCCAGTTGACACCGTGACTGCAGCCTTGTGAAACCCTAAGCAAACGACCTACATGGCCATGCCTAGACTCTAAACCCACAGAAATGCTGAGATAACAAATATGTATTGTTTTAAGATGTTAAGTTTCTGGTTACTTGTTACACAGCAATAGAAAAATAATACACGTGGGTTTCTCTGAGTTTCTATTTCCTAGGACTTTCAAGTAGTATCTTATTCTGATCATTTTTTACCTCGCTTTTTCTCATCTCACCTGCAGAGAAGGAACTAGAAGCTACAGATCTTTCTTTCCTTCCTATTTCCCAGAGCTTGATCTATAAACCCTCAAAAGACGATCAAAACTGATGCTTGAAATTAAAATTAATGATCAATTAATTTACCAATTAAAATTAATTCAGCATGACAAAAAAAATACTACTGCTAGGATTAAAAGGAAACTGGGAGTTCCTGATCACTCACACTTTAATATGAATTATATATAAGATACCCTCTGGTCATTCCTGGCTCTGTATATCTCCAAAAAATTGTCAAACAATTTTTGAAAAATCTACAACTAACAAATATTCTAAGGGGAGTCATCATGAAGAGGAGGAGACAAATTATTTTAAAATGAGAACTTTAAAGAAAGGAAACAGTTTTAGTCAAAGGATAAATACAAGTAACGTATCTTTCACATAAGAGGTACCGTGTTTCCCTGAAAATAAGACATAGCCAGACAATCAGCTCTGATGCGTCTTTTGGAGCAAAAATTAATATAAGACCCGGTATTATTGTATGGTATGATATGATATGATATGATATGATATGATATGATATGATATGATATGATATGACATGACATGACATGACATGACATGATATGACATTATATTATACCGGGTATTACATTATATTAAAATAAGACTGGGTCTTATTTTCAGGGAAACACGGTAATTTCAAAGTCTAAAAACTGAAAAGTTTTATTCCTGGCTTCAGATCTTTTCCCCTTCATGAAAATTTTACTGCAGGTTGAACCCTAGAAAATGTCAGGTGACAGGAGCTGAGCTGCTCAGATTTCCAGAAAGAAAAGGGAGGCTCCCCTGGAAACTGCACCTCTTATTAGGAGGCAAAGGTCAGTGACAAAGCTTCCCTCTGATTGGACAAGCAAGGAGGAAAAGGCCACTGTCTTCTCAACTATGCTATTTCACTGTACTCTTTCCTGGGAATCTAGCAAAATAAATAATGGGCAGTGTCCTGAATGATATGAAATGTTTGTGAGCACTAAGGCTGTTGACTATTCAAAACAATAGGTCCTTGAGTCCTGAGTGTTCTCCGAAGCTTAATTAAACACTTTTCCTAACACCTAGCAACTGACAGACTGGAAGATTTGAGGCCAAAGTGAGAAGGAGCAAAGGGCAGCTAAAAACCAAGCGGAAGATAATTTGAGAGGTTGAGAGAGGGCCCGGGTAGGGGCACAGAGTGAGGGGAGCCCAGGAGTTTTGGGCTCCCCAGAAAGAAAGAAGAAAAAGCAGGGACAGGAATGAGAGGGGAGGGGAGGCTAGGACTCAGAATGTCTGTAGAAACCTATTTAAGTCCACCAAGATGGCAAGACAGCTGCCACTTAATTCCAGGCAGGTTCTTCGACTGCTCTGTGCTCCTTCCCCGCTTCCTTTTTCTGAAGTTGAAAGGCACTGCCCACCCCATTTCCCTCCCACCTCCCACTCCACGGGGAGCCATCCACATTGCAGGCTGCACCGCCTGTAAGAGTTGCATATGCCCTGATGGGGAACACACTTTTGATATCAGGCCCACTCAGACTGGAAACCTGGTTCGAGAAACTACTACCAACAGCATGCCCTCAAGCAAGTTGTTGACTAACAGCTTTCATTTCACCTTTAGCACATTGGAACAGCAACACCCTTCTTATTACACAAGTCTCCAGCCTCCATGAGATAATGTACGGAAAAGAACAAACATGCAGCAGGTAACTGATAACTTGGTTTTCTTCCCCAGCCTTGAGTGACTAGTTCTGGTCTGGATGTCTACATGCACATTATTGCTATAAAACATAACCTTGTGTTTTCAAACACTCTGACAACTTTCACCAGACACATCTCCCAGTTGCGTTCACCCACAGTTTCTGGCTATCAGGTCACCACACAATTGAATTTTTCTTCCTTCCCTTATGTATCTTATTGTTCGCTTTTCTGAAGACCCAGGTTAAAGCAATAGTATGTATAAGCATATGTATGAATTTTTTAAACTATGCAACTGATAATTTAGAGTACATACTCATACATACACTCTTAAAAATCTTTAATTATCTGTAGTAAAATCTAGATCTAGAACCTCTCAGAGTCACATCTAAGTCAGTATTTCATGGTGGGGGGCAAGATTTATTTCCCTCCCATCCCCAGCAAAATTTTCCTCTACTGCAAACTGATACCAGGGCAGCATTTTCTGGAAGCATAATTTTCAGGAAGAAATAACAACAGAAGGGAGTTGTGTGTGATCATACAAAGAAATTATTAGAAAAGTATCTATTTCTAATTATATATTTAATTTTTTACAAGGCTCCCCAGCTAAAATGTGAAGAGTCCTCTAATTTTCATCTTGGAAAAGTGGAAAAGTAGGAGTTGTTAGAATAGACTTTAGACAGCAAATTTTATGGCTTTCGATCCCGATTCTAATATTAAAACTATCAAAATATAAAAGTATAACTTAGTCAAGTTATTTAATTCTGCATGCTTCAGTTTCTCATGTATAAAATGGAAGGGATAATATCTATTTTACAGATTAGTTGTGAGGATGAAATGATCCAATATTTGTGAAGCATTCAGAGTGATGCCTGGCACAGAATCAGTGATATATAAATGTTATTGTTATTATTACTATTATTATTCTATAGAAACCCTCCTATTCAATAAAGGAGACACATTTCCACAATGTATATTCAAATGCTCAGCATTGCTTTAGAAAGGAAGCACAAAAAATAACAACATACTCTTCCTCTCTCCTCTTCCAGGTCTTATTTAAATAGATGACTCACTAGCGTTTTCCACTTTTACCTATTCTGCTCCTGGGGTGGAAATGACAGATGAAACTAATGGCCCTTCTGAAAACTAAGTCAACCTCTGAAGTCAGATGGCAAGTCTTTGTTTTATCTTTCCTTCTCACAGAAGAACAATAGTTTCAAATGATAGTTCAAGCATTCTTAGTGAAAGCAGACCAGGGACTTGCCAGATGTCTCTGATTAATTTGCCTGTGTTCCACCAGACATTAAACATAAGCTTGTAATTTTGCTCTGCCGGTGCTGAAGTTTGCTAAACCATGTCTACATAAAGAGAAAATTTAATTTCAGTAAAAGGTCTGACTTCTGGATGCATGGTTGTCTTGGAGCTCAAGGCAGAGTCAGACATGAACAGAAATGCTATCTGAGCTCTTTCTCTCCCTCCTTTGCCACAATCCTTTGAACTGGCAATCAGTTCTCAGCCTTGAGAAGCACTGTGCTCTTTTGGGAACCCATTTGTGGCCCTCCACTTATATCACAGTCTGTGCCATCAGATGGATCAAACCCGTCCTCTGTGTCCTTTTCACATAGGCCTGAGCTTTGGGGACCCAGCATTTGGTAAACATTGATGCAATGGGTAAGCTCTACTCAGCTCTGCTTTGGAGAAGCCAGGAAGCCCCACTGTTCTTTCTACCAATCAATAGGCACGTCAAAATAAAGCTGACTGGTGCCCACACTGGCCTGACTCGAGGCCTTTGATCATTGTGGCAAGTTGTAGGAACACTAGGATTGTAGAGGGGAAGCACTGGTTTCAAAGTCAAGAATCTTAGTTTCTAATCTTAGGTCTGCCATTTACCGTGGCATGTTCTGCAACTCCCCTGCACCTGTTTCTTCACTTCTCCAGTAAGTAGGGTAGCATGAAACAATCTCTAAGTTTCTCCTAGTCCTAAAGTCTTCTGGTGTTCACCATAATAAATGCAAATCTGAGTATTTGATATAGTGCTGTGCTCTGATTCATCATGATTTATGATACTTCAGTGAGGCTGAGTACCTATAATAGAAACGGGCCACGTGCCCGCAGAGTTGTATGCTTCTGAGCATCTAACATGGTCAGTGGGCACAAAGCCAAGTCACTACAGAATGCTATCATATGCTGCAGGTTTAAAGCACCCTGGAATTATTCCACTTTGTGCCCACCTCAATCTGACAGGCACAGTCTCATTTTCAAAGGCTTTTTCCTAAAACCAAACACAGGTCTTATTTTGTCTATAAAGTTGTCCCAAACTTCACTAGGTCATAATTCCTATCTCAGTGGTTAGCGGTTACAGTCAAAAACACATGACGTAGAACTGCAATATCCACTACAGTAGCCATTAGACACAGGAGGTTATTTAATTTCAAAATTAATTAAAATGAAAAAGTCAATTCCTCAGGGGCCGTAGTCCCATTTTCAGTGCTCAACAGCCACATTTTACTATTGGCTTCCACATTGGACAACACAGATTACAAAACATTTCCATCCTTGCAGAAAGTTCTGCTGGGCAGCACTGAGTTACTACAGAACCTGATCTTAGAAAGTCAACCATTGAATCTTGCAAGAGACAAATTTCAAGAGTTCCCCAGTGCCAGTAGAGCATACAAATTCCTCCCTATAAAGCAGGGAGGTCTAAATATGTGTATAGTTTGAGCTTTTCCTTCAGGCCCTACAAGTATACTTGGTAGGTGCAGGACAGCAAAGCAGGCATGAGCAGGCTGCCTGGCAGTTGAGGTTCACCTGCCATCTACAGTACGTTTGAGCATGGGGGCCTCCCCAAACTCACAGACTGCTGTGGCATGGGTGGTAAAGTTTCTGGCACATTACTGAGTCTGAACCCTCAAATTTCGAATCTATCATTGCCCCAAGAGTTATTCTCTGGTTTCTGTCAGTACTTCATGTCTTCCTAATGTTGTTGATTGCAGGAGGGTGGAAAGGATCCCCTCATTTTCATGCTTGCAGTGAAATAGTCATCAGAAACAGCTTTTTCACACACACACACACACACACACACACACACACACACACACAAGCCTGAAAAGCCTTCTGGCTTCCTGATCCAGTGTAGAGGAGGACTTTATCCAAAACACAGTTGACATAGAGTAGTAGGAAAAAATTCAGTCATAAATTTAACCAGGAAATGTTATAAAAGTTTATAAATAAAGCATGAGAACGTAAAGATAACCAAAGCAACCATTTTGACTGGTATCCTACATACTCTAATCTCTAGCAGGAACTGCTTGGAAAAGTAGCCAAACCAATGGATACTGACATCATCCTTTTATCAGTGAATGATGGTCTCATCTTTTTTAATGTTTTAACTTCTAGAAAATTGTTTCTTATAAATTTTTTGACAGAATGTATGAAAGATATATGAAAACAACCCACATTTACTTATGGCTTTTCTCTAAAACTGAAACTATTTGAAAATGGAAAATTAATTGTGATATTGAGCACTTTATAAAAACTGGAAAATTAAAATCTCTGAATTGATGATGTCAAGTATCTGTGCTTAATCAGTTATTCTAGTGGTAAGGAGAGATATGACAGCAACACTGACTTATACCCATGTGGCTTCAACAGCTACCATGTCTTTCCTCTCCTGTGTCCCATTGACTACAGAGAAGTGGTCTGGCCCAGAAATTGTGCATAACTACTGATTTTCTTGGCCTGATTATAATAGAGTTAGTAAAGAAATACAAAGGAATATGCTTTTCTTGGATTGTTCAGTTACCTAACACCAGGAGAATAGTGTTTTGCTGCAAGATGGACTTAAGATTTGGAACAAAATAATTGAGCATAATCCTCACTCAAGAGGAGAAATCTGGTGAAATATGTAGGCAGAGGGTCAAAGAAGATGAATTGCTATTAAATTCTCTCACATTCTTCCTAGATATACAAGCTCATTGCTATTTGAAAGATATTTTGTGGGTAAATAAGATATTTTGCTTATTATAGGTATATGATAATATAATGCATAATATGTAATATTGCTATGTATGCATATATCTCTGCTATATCAACAGAGAATACTGGATGATGTACAATTTTTGAAAAACAAGCATAAGTTTATAACATTTATAATTTCTGAATTTGCACCATTAAAAATAAATAACTATTACTTTTGCAAAGGGAATAAATAATAATAAAACTCTTGGCTTAAAAACTCTCTTCTGAATTCTAATATTAATCACATGTGTTTCAACCACAGAGTATTATCATTAATAATCCAGCATGACTTGTTTCCTTAACAAATATTTATTGATCATTCACTAAGTGTCAAGTACCGTCAACAAATTAATGAATTAAACCTCCCTTTATATCTGTTGTCAAAATTAATCACTTATGTCAGATATTTTATCTTGATTGATAATACTTGTGTTGGTAAATAAATTAAATTTTTTTAAAAAATTTCACAAAACTTGCATTTTGCAAGAGAGATCCAGGCTCAGCCAGAACATTATCAAGGCAAAAGATTTAATTTCAATAAATAAATATTTACTCATTTAAAAGTAAATGCAGAAAGGAGACCCTAACTCATGATGTTTCTAGTCAATCTTTCCTGGTTAAGAAATTCAAACTTTAGCCAGAAAGGAAATGTACACACACACACACACACACACACACACACACACACACACACTTCTGTGGTAAATATTTACATGTTCTTTTAAAAATCCTTATTTTTAAAATTAATTCTAGCTTTTAATTGTCACCTCTGCCTGAAACACCCTTTCTACCTAGTCTATGCTCTTTTCCCTTCTTTGGGTCTCAGTTAAAGGTCACCTCCTCAGCCAGGCCTCCACAATAATACAATTCTGTTGCCTCTTTGCCCTTCTCTCCCTCTAATCCCAGACACCACCCACTATACTGTTGATTTCCTTTATATCATTTATCCCAATTAATAATTATACAATGCTTACTTGTTTCCATTCCCTGACAAAGGTTCTGTGTCTATATCTTCACTGACACATACTTAGCATTTAACATTGGTTGGAAGAAGCTAGTGCTCAATTTAAACTGTGGGGTAAATGAATGAATTCACCCTGGTTGGAGGCTCTAGCTTATTCCTCTTTCGTGACACCTACAGACTAAGTGCTAGGAAGTGGTCTTCATAATTCATTGTGATTTCTGTACACTTTTAAATCCATTCCTATGGAAAGAGAAAAGGATGGACTTCCTAAGAAAGCTACCTCTTTATTCCCTAGGGTTTTCGAAATACTGGAAATGGCTTTCATAACCTCAGATCTTCAGTTGTACACAACACAAATCAAAGTCCAGGTAAAGTGTAATTCCTGCTATAAAGAAAAGTTCTCCTTAGCAGGAGACCCTTTTGCAAAACACAACATTTCAGAAGCTCCTCTATCCCAAAATCTGAAAGGGTTAAGATGCTATTCACCATTGAGCAGGTTTAACCAATATCACTCCAAGTGTTTCACAATAGTAAAGCCATCTGAGTGGAAGGGGTTGGCTTTAATGATGGGAACTTCTTACCTGGAGTCCTTTCGAATTCTTGCTTTCTCAAATGAAAATTCAGGGGGTTTGTTGAGGTCATAGGTTCGGGTTGTTGGCTCAGCAGACACCCCAGCCTTTGCTCCCCTTCTGCTATGGAGAGAGACCAATCCTGAAGTCTTCCGGTGGACCTCAAGAGGCACTTTGTCTGGAGAGGCCGGAAGCAGGCTTCCTCCCTGGATGTGCACCACATCCTGAAGCTTGTTCAGCTGGATGCACTTGTTCTGGAGCTCCTCCGTGAGCTCTGCGATGGCCACAGTCTGCTTCGATATCTGTTCCCGCAGCTCCTTCAAATGGTACTCATGCTCCTGGTTCTCAGCTTCCTTCCTTCTCAGCTCTCTCTCTAGCTCTATCACCTTGCTCCGCAGGGCATCAATGGTGAGGTTCCCAGAGTGGCCATCTGGGTGCTTGGAATGTTTGGGTTTCACAGAACCATTTCCCATTTTGCTCAAGGACCTGAGAAAGAGCACAGAATTGGGAATTACCCAGTGGAGTTTCATGTCCCAACAGCCCCCGCCACTCCTCTCATTCTGATCTGTTTCATAAATAAAAGCATAGCAGATATCATTGCTTCATAAGCACTATTTTCCCCACACTTCCAAAAGGAAAACTATTGATCCATTTCTTTTATCCCACCATGAGGAGGGTCAGTGTTTGGTTTCATTGTTCCCTACCCCTTTCTTGGCACAAGTATCACACCTGAGCTTTTTGCACAAACGTCCTGTGTTACCTGCTGCTGTCTGTGGTCATTCTCTCCAGACAGCTATCAAAAGCACCACAACAGAGCTACAATTTGGATGTCAGCATGGCAAAGATAAAATGCAAATGAGCAGCTACAGCAGCAGAGGCTTGGAAATGTCATAACTCTCACAGCTCCCTGTGCAGTGACAATAGGAAACTTTCCCCACATTTGGAAAATAACACATCTGCATTCCTCGGGAGGAGGAGGCAGAGTTGGTGTTGCTTTATTAGCACTTTCTCCTGCCATATGTACTTGTTATGTTTTGCCTTTCTGATAATGCTGCCTGTTTAAAACTTCTGGATATGTGGCTACTAGAAGGTAGGATAGAGGTACAGGGATTCTTCCCCATCCTTTACTTTATACATCCTAAAGCCAAGGTTGTCCGAACAAGGATGACTGATGGCCCAAAGCTCCATTCTTTTCCTGTTAAGAATATCTGCAGTGTAAGCCCCAAAGTGGTCACTAATCCAGTCATTCTCAAGAAATGACACGCAAATCAGGATTATTAGGAATGGTTTTAGTTGATTTAGAAATATTTTTTAGTTCAAGAGCTATGTATTTGTTTTAGTATTCATTAGAAATATAAATTATGGGCACCACAAAATTGTGATTTCATTGATATTACTGCTTAAATGGAGGTTGAATTTGGTATTTAGGTTTACTGAATCAATTCAATTTATTTGTTGGAAAATAAATCACATGTAGATAATAAGCACACATGAGCAAAATAAAAAAACTCGAAAGGGTGAAGTTGGGAAGTGTCGCTTTGATTAATTATGATCAGTTGAAGTCTTTTTAGGCTGCCTATTAAAACTATACTTTTGCGTGTGCAGTTTTTGACAGCTATAACCCAAGAAGCATATAACACTTATAAATGAAGTTTCAATTACCTCTCATTATCTAATACCAGAAGAGATAAATGAAATTTTGAAGTTATATTAAGCCACACATTCTCGCCCCTCTCTCCCTCCAAATTTCAAATGCAGAGAGAAATGAGATGTTCAGACTGATTTTACTAGGTCCACTGGAATAATTGTGACCCCTACAACAAAGGTATAAATGTAAAATAGCTTCTAAGTTCCAAATAAATGCAACCAAATAGCCAAGGCAGGTTGCCTAAGATGGATGGTACAAACAAAAAACAAATGTACTTATAAAAGTAATCTTGCAATACTCAACTCAGATATTCTTCAGAGAAATCAGGTTCAAAATAGTCATTAATAAATATTAGCCTCCAGATAATTGCCTTAATATATTAAAAGATGTGGCAGGTTTAACCTCTAAGTATCTGTTGACTAGGCAGCATTTACTCTTCTAAGATACTAAGAATATTTACAAAGGTTGAGGAGACTAGAATTCAAAAAAGAGACTAGAGAGGTGAGGGATTTCTGGTCAAGATGGCAGAGTAGGTAAATGCTGTGCTCACCTCCTCTCAGGACTACATCAATTACAACTAAACCACAGAACAATCATTACTGAGAATTGCCTGAAGTCTAGCTGAAATGAAGCCCTACAACTACGGACATACAGAAGAAGCTACTTGGAGATGGCAAGGAGGGGCAGAGATGCAAAACAGGCTGGTCTCACACCCATGTATGACCATTAAAAATAGGGAGGGATATCTTGGCTGTGAAGGTAGCCTCTCTGAGGACAAAGGATCCCAGACCCTCCCCAGCCCAGGGTTTCAGTGCTAGGGAGAGAAGTTCCCATAACTTATGGCTATGAAAACCAGCAGAGTGAGACAAAGAATTGCTGGACTCCCAGGCCATCCTCTTAAAGGGATTTTCTCACTGAGGAACTCACTTGCTCTGAGTTCCAGCCATAGGGCATCAGTTCAAAAGGTTCCAAGGACATATGGGGAGGAACTGAGTTGTTTGGCTGCAGTTTGAGAGCTGTAGGAGCAGTGTTGTCCCGGATGGAGGAGCTGGCAGAAACCATTGTTTCTTTGTTGAGCCCGCCCCACTCTCTTCATGTAGACAGAGGCAGATGCCATATCTGAGTCTCCATCAAACTGGATATCACCTTTTGTCTTCCCTATCCTAATGATTCCCTGAGACCATGCCCCCACCCATTTTGGGGGTACACCTAAGCCTCTTCCAGTGGCTTTTCCATATAAATGGCCTGCCTTGGCTCATGTTGCAGACATTCCTAAAAATCTGTCAAAGGTTCACAAAATCTACCAAGCAGCATCTGGCTTTGGCATGTCCCATACCTTTGGCTGAGCAGTCCTAAGCCCACCACTAGTGCACCTTGGCCTCTTAAGGCACCTCCAAGCATAGTGTAGGTGGTGGCCATCTCTGGATTGCTTTGTGGCTCATGCCAGTTGACCCAGAGCGGGGCACAGACTGCAGCTGAACTTGGCCTACAGCAAGTTCTCTCCCAGGAGGCTCTGGGGCTGGCAGCCACAGTGGCCAACTTCAGACTGGGCTGGAGACTCAACCATCCACCGCCAAGGATGACACACCCAAAGGGCAGACTGCTCAGGCACCAGACCCCTGCTCTGTAGGGTCAGCCACTGCACAACTGCTCATCCACTGTAGTCACAGCCAGTCCTCACAACCAATCAGCCTGAGGGGCAATCCCTCCTATTGACATGCAAACAGCAATCAAGTCTCAGCTACAATAGTAGGACACACACAACCCACATAAGGGACACATCTGGAGTACCCAGCTCTGGTAACCAGGGAGACTGCACCACTGGGTCCCACAAGACACCTACTACATAAGGCCACTTTACTAAGACCAGGAGGCATAGCAGTTCTACACAGAAACAAACAGAGGGAGGCAGCCAAAATGGGGAGACAAAGAAACAGTTCCCAAATAAAAGAACAGAACAAACTCCAGAAAAAGAACTAAACAAAATGGAGACAAGCAATCTATCACACACAGAGTTCCAAACACTGGTATAAGGATGTTCAATGATCTCAGGGAAAACTTCAACAAAGAGATAGGAAACATAAAAATAGGGATAGAAAACATAAGAACCACTCAGAAATAAAGAATACAATAACTGAAATGAAGAATACATTAGAGGGAAACAACAGCATATTAGGTGAAGCAGAGGATGGAACCAGTGATTCAGAAGATAAAGTAGCAGAAAACACCCAATCAGAACAGCAAAAAAAAAAAAAAAAAATGAGGAGAGTTTAAGGGGCCTCTGAGACAACATCAAGAATACTAACATTCGCACCATAGGGGCACTAGAAGGAGGCGAGAACGAGCAAGGAATTGAAAACCTATTTGAAGAAATAATGATGCAAAACTTCCCTAACATAGTGAAGGAAATAGACATACAAGCCCAGGAAACACAGAGAGTCTCAAACAAGATGAACTCAAAGAGGCCCACACCAAGACACATCATAATAAAAATGCCAAAGGTTAAAGGCAAAAAGAGAATCTCAAAAGCAGCAAGATAAAACCAGTTAGTTACCTACAAGGGAGCTCCCATAAGACAATCAGCTGATTTCTCAACAGAAATTTTGCAGGCCAGAAGGGATTGGCAGGAAACATTCAAAGTGATGAAAAGTAAGGACCTACAACCAAGATCACTCTACTTAGCAAAGCTATCATTTAGAATCAAAGAATAGATAAAGAGCTTCCCAGACAAGAAAAATCTAAAGGAGTTCATCACCACCAAACCAGTATTACAAGGAATGTTAGAGGGACTTCTTTAAGACCAATAAATAAATAAATAAATAAATAAATAAATAAATAAATAAATAATAAAATGGCAATAACTACATAAATATCAACAATTACTTTCAATGTAAATGTGTTAAACTCTCCAATCAAAACACAGGTTGGTTGAATAGCTGAATGGATAAGAAAACAAGACCCTTACATATGCTGCCTATAAGAGACTGACTTCAGATCAAAAGATACACACAGACTGAAAGTAAACGGATTCACCTAATTGGAATCCAAAACCTAATTGGATTCACTCTGCTTCCTGTACAAGACATTTCATTAAAATGGAAACAAACAAACAAAAAATCTGGGGTAGCAATACTTAGACCTTATAAAATTAGACTTTAAAACACGTGATAAAAAAGGACCCAGTAATCCCACTTCTGGGTATTTATCCAGAGAAACCCAAATGACTACTTTGAGAGGATCTGGGCATCAGTATATTCACTGCAGCATTGTTGACAATGGCCAAGATGTGAAGGCAGCCTGGATGTCTGTCAATAGTGAATGGATAAAGAGGAGGTGGTACATATATACAATGGACTATTACTCGGCCATGGGTGGGAATGGGTTCTCACCATCTGTGGTGGTATGAATGGACCTGGAGGGTATTGTGCTGAGTGGAGTATGTCAGACAGTGAAAGGCAGATGCAATGTGATTTCACTTATAAGTGGAATCTAAAGAACAAAGTAAACAAACAAGCAAAACACAAAGAAACTCATAAATACAGAGAACATTTTGATGATTGCCAGATGGGAGGGAGTTTGAGGGTGGGTGAAAAAGGGGAAAGGATTAAGAAGTACAAATTGGTTGTTACACAGTAGTCATGGGGATGTAGGGTATAGCATAAGGAATATAGTCAATATTGCAATATGGTGTCGGATGTGTAGTAGATTTATTGGGGTGATAGATGGGAAGGTGATTGAGGGACAGGGTGAGAAAGGTGAAGGGATTAAGAAGTACAAATTGGTACTTACAAGATAATCATGGGGATGTAGAGTAAAGCACAGGGAATACAGTCAATAATATGGTAATAACTATGTACTGTGCTAGGTGGACACTAGACTAGTCCGACAGATCACTTTTTAAATTACATAAATGTTTAACCACTATGCTGTACACCTGAAATTAATATAAAATAATAAAGAATGTCAACTGTAACTAAACAATATTAAAAGGCAAAAAAAGGTGAAGAGGAATAAGAGGTTCAAATTCCCAGGTATAAAACAAATAAGTCTTGGGGATGTAATGTACAGCATAGTAAATATAGTCAGTAATATTATTATAGCATGACATGGTGTCAGATGGTTGCGGGACTTATCATGGTGATCACTTCTTTAGGTATATAAATGTTGAATAATTATGGTATACACCTGAAACTAATGTAATGTGTATGTTAGCTATATTTTTAATAAAACTATTTAAGAAAAAGGAGATTAGAATTCAAAGAAGCAGCCCTGGTCACCCTTGTATCCCAAATAAACAATTCAGAAGATGTTAGATTGGGACCTAAGAATAAACTTGAATGAGATTCTGAATGACAAGCATGAGAAGGGTGCCCCCAAAGGTATCTAAAATTAATGTGTGCACAAGCTTTTAACATGCAGCTGTGAGCCATCTTCTAGACGCACATTTTTGGGTTACGGACAAGCATTCTTAAACCAAGCCAGGATGGAAAGGAGCGGAGTGGTCAGAGGAAATAAATTGCCTTATAAAGAACAAAAGTGAGGACAAAACTTTAGAATCTAATATTAAGCTAACAAGTCATTCTTTATTCATCGAACAATTGTTTACTAACAGGTACTATTAATTGTTATAGCACCTGTCACGTCCTGTATCAGGGGCATAGCTCCAAATTTGCAGTCAAATTTGACACAGAAAACAGTTCTAACACACTAAATATGAAAAGGCTTAGAATCATTTTTGTTCTATGTTTGGTATTCAAAACATTCTGTACCAATCCAATAATTTTACCAACCTGAAGCACAATTAAGTAGATGTTAACCTCTCCCAAAACACCAACTGTTCTCTGGTTTTATAAAGTCAGTTTGGAAGCTGTATAAATCTTTCAAGGTACTTAAAATTCCAAAAAGGGGTGAAACAAGAATAACTATCTCATCATTCAAGTCACTAATTTAAGATATGGAAGTAAGTTACTGAATGGCTCAATACTAAGTCTGATTTCTTAGTGAGTTCACCCATTTAAATTTTGTTGCCCCTCAAGCCAAAGCTTCAAGTTACTGGCTTCATAAAACCCAATTGGATTCACTCTGTTTCCTGTAATAGTCCCTAAGACAGATAAACTATTTCTCAAATATGTATTGCTAGCCACAAGGAGAACTGAACCACAGGACATTGCTCCATCAATCTAGCAACTATAGGTTATTAGAATCATTCTTAAAATCAGAAGGCAGCAACTAAAGCACTAAGAAATCAGCTTGGAGACAAAGATCAGAATTTCACATGAACAATGGAGGGTAGCTATCCAGGGTAGGAAAATAATGTGCCCTCTCCCAGCTATGAATTACTTAGAATCCTTGGTTTTCTAATCCAGATAATGGATATAATTATATCCATCTAATAGGGTTATTATGAAGATTTTGTTAGAAAGGCATCCTGAGCAATGGCTGGCATGTAGTAAGTACCAAGTAGCTCTTACACTATGTGACTAGACAAGGCACTTAGTGTCCTGATGTGAGGATATGCCTGGGGCGGATCATTGCTGGGTAGGATAGAAGTCTAATAAACTGGAAGTCTTCCAGATGGGAGGTCTTTAAAGATGCAAATTATTCCCCTGGAAGAGAAGGCTTTTATGTGTCTGAATTATATCTTTGAGTAAGAAAAGAGGTCATTCTGAAACAAAGAGACTTGGAAACCTTCCCTATTAAGGGAAGCCCACCAAAAGATGGAGATGAGAAATCATGAATCACTCAGCCCACGTTCCAGGGCTACAAGGACTCTTCCTTTGTAATTCCCTCATGGAGCCTCTATCAATTTACATGCATTACAATGAGCTCCTTAATCCAAAATGACCCACCTAATTATCTTTGAAGGCAACAAAAACACGGTTCACTGTGAAAGCAGTATTCTACGGCCTAGAACTGGAGAGAGGAATAGAACAAGAGGTGGCATTTAGCCAGAAGAGAGGAAACTTATATAAAATTATCAATTATTATTACATTAAAATTTAATCACTATTTAGGAAATGTCACCTACAAGAGGTAAGTAGAAAAGACTAAGCACAAGCAAAATTTACTTTTGCAGGCTTTTGCAGGTAGATTAACACCTGGTAACCACTGTGGGAGGAATTAGGCTTTTATTGTCTATTTTTCCTCCAGCCCTTAAGTAATTGGAAACCAAAATCTTGGCTCTGATCTAGAAAATATCTATTTCTCTACCCATCTGGAGTCTGATATATAAATATATAAATATAAAAATATATACATATATATCTGTAAATATGGGAGATGGAATAGTGATGACTAAGAGTCCCTATCAAGCATTTTCACTTAATACTTATTTGTCCTTGGGCATGACGTTGGGGTTGAGTATCAATAATAGAAGAGGGAGATAGACACATAGATAGATCAACAAACAGATAAAATATTCTTGCATGTCATGTAGAGCTGTTAGAGGGTTAAATAAGATAAACCATAATAATCATTTAGCACAGTGCTTGACAAATAGTATATGTATAATAAATATTAAATATAATTATTATTATTACTGTAACATTACCCAATAAAATAACTCGTCTTAGTAGAAAAACATATTGATCAAAAAATATGTACTAGACCAACACAATATTATAGGAAAACAAAGTCAGAATGCTGATACAACCAGACTTCAAGACTTACTATAAAGCTACAATAATCAAGACAGTGTGGTATTGGTAAAAGAACAGACAAATGGATCAACGGTTTTGAATAGACTCACACAAATACAGTCAACTGACCTTTGAAAAAGGAGTAAAGGAAATTCAATGAAGAAAGTATAGTCCCTTTAGCAAACTGTATTGGAACAACTGGACATCCCATATGTAAAGAAAATAAAATGAATCTAGACACAGACTTTATATCTTTCATAAACCTTAGCTCAAAATGGATCAAAGACCTAACTGTAAAACAAAACTATAAAACTGCTAGTAGACAATATAGGGGGAAATCTAAGTGATCTTGGATTTGGTGATATTTTTAGATAAAATATCAAAAGCATAATCCATGAAAAATTGATGGGTTGGACTTCATTAAAATTGAAAATGTCTACTCTACATACAGAATGAAACAACAGCCACAAGCTAGGTGAATGTATTTATAAAATACATATCTAATAAAGGACTAGTATCCAAAAATATACAAATAACTCAACAATAAGAAAACAAATAACCAAGCTGAAAACTGGGCAAAACTATAAACAGACACCTACTACAGAAGAAACACACATGTAAATAAAGATATGAAAAGATGGCCAACATCATATGTCATTAGGTAATCTCAAATTAAGACAACAAGATACAATTACATACTTACTAGAATGGCCAAAATCCAAAACACTGACACCACTAAATGCTGGAGGAGATAATAAACAGCAGGCAGTTTCATTCATTGCTAGTGGAAATGTGAAATGATACAACCACTTTGGAAGATAATTTGGCAGTTTCTTACAAAGCTAAATAATCATATGATCCAGCAATTATGCTCCTTGCAATTTATCCAACTGCTATGAAACCACATGTCCACACCAAAACCTGCACATGGATGTTTATAGCAGCTTTATTCATAAGTGCCAAACCTTAGAAGCAATGAAGATGTCCTTCAAATGGATGGATGGATGAACAAACTGTGGTATACCCAGACAATGAAATATTATTCTGTGATGAAAACTAATAATTATAAAACCATGAAAAGACATGGAAGAACTTTAAATGCATATTACTAAGCGAAAGAAGCCAATCTGAAAAATCTACATTCTGTATGATTCCATCTATATAACATTCTGGAGATACCAAAACTTGGGGACAGTAAAAAAAAGTCAGTGGTTGTGAGGGACTTGCAGAGAGGGAGTAAAGAACGAATAGGTGGAGCATGGCAATTTTAGGGCAGTGAAACTATTCTGTGTGACACTATAATGATGGATACATGTCATTATATATTTGTCTAAACCCATAGAATGTGCAACACAAAGAATGAACCCTATTGTAAACTATGTACTTTAGTTAATAATAATGTATCAGTCTTGGTTCAATTGTAACAAATGGACCACACTGATGCAGGATGTTAAGAATATGGAAAGGGCTGAGGTAAGGGGAGTATACGGAAACGCTGTACTTTTTACCTAATTTTTCTGTAAGCCTAAAACTGCTCTAAAAAATAAAGCCTATTAATTAAAGAGATATACTAAGGAATGAATGCAAGAAAGCTGATAGCACATCCAGGGAACAGGCTGAAATGCATGATGGGTAAAGGAGAGTGATGAGAAACGAGCCTGAAAAAGTAAGATACTGGAGTAAGATACTGAAAAACTTCATATGCTATGTTATGGTATCTGCATTTTAGTGTAGGTGAAGTTTCTTTCAAGTTGTATGGGCATATTTGTCCTCTAGAAAAATAATTTTCTTGGCAATAAATATGGAATGGAGTGAAAAGAGTTTAGAGGAAGAAAAACTAAGTAAAAGGCTATTGCACCAAGCCAACTAAGAGGTAATGAGAACAGGATGAATACCAGAGTCCCAACCCTAGTCTAATGTCTTGAACTTCTCGAACTCAAGAAAAAATATATCATCTCCAGTAGCCAGAAGAGAAAAAGATTATCATAGGGGATTAGGTAAAAGTTATGGCTACAGGTAACTGCAATTTCTTTCCCTTCAACAAATCGTGAAAAGTAGAATAGATTCTTTTTCATGATATGGGGCAGTTTAGCCTAAAACTAGAGGAGGGAATTATATAGGCTTTTATAGTCTTCTAGGTATACATGAAACTGATGCATTTGGCGTTAACCTTAACTTTGTTTCACCCAAGTCATTTTAGAAAACAATTAACCATCAGTGAATATATAAATCACTGCTTCTCCTCCCAGAGGTAAACCACAGAGAAGTCCATGTGAGAAACAGCGCCATTCCATATGAATGCCACAATTGAAAGCATCTGTCCATCTGCTCTTGTGACTGTTGACCGGAGGCTCAGTTTTGAATCTACTGCTTGTTTTCTCAGTCCACGTCATCTTAATTTAGAGAGTAATCTTCTCTTGTTAGACAGTCATACAAGCTACTTATTGTACCAGTTTCAGTTATTCCAGAGGTTGACTATCTCTTTGAAGTGCCCCTCCCCACAGCAGAATGTTCACAGCAAATTTTATAAATGCCAGATAACTTATATTTTCACTGCCAGATTTGGTGGCATTCCATCCAACTATTTTTGGTTAATACCATATCAGATAAACAGTTAAAAACCCAGAAATGTGATTTTATAGATGTAGGTCAGGAGATTGCAGCTTATAGAACTTGAGTGGTGATAAGGAGAAATAAAGATTTAGAAGTTTCCATTGTGGCCCCTGGGTAAGAAGTGATGTCATTAACCAAACTGAGGAGCAGATTTGAGGGATAAGACAGTGAGTTTAATTTTGAACACGCTCAGTTTGAGGGACTGAGGGAAACTTCAGAGTAGAGGTGTTCAGTAGGCAGTAAGAAATGAGGGATCAGAAAATCAGAAGAGGGGAACTGAAAATATTTAGTGATCACTGATATGGAAATAGAAGCTGAAGAAGGGGATGAAAGTGCCAGGAGATTGGCAATTAGGAGAGGAACAGTATCTAGGCCTATATGAAGTCTGAAAGAAAAACTAGAGGTAGGGTAAGAAGAAGCTATTGCTTTGGTAAAAGTAAGACAGGATGTGGAGGGATTCATAGTAAAAGACAAGCATGGCGGGAGGAGTACTGCAGGGGCACAATCTCTAAATGTGGTAATTACATGGGTGTAACCAAGAGGAGAGTCAAAAGTGGTTCCAATGTTTTGATCTAGGAAGGCTTGGAAGAAGATAGTACTATGAGCTCATAGTGACTGTGACGCTGACCAAAGTCGGGGGGATGGGCACACTTTCTGGAGATGATCAGGAGTTGGCGTGTTGAGTAGTTTGAGGTGCCTGTGGGTCGTCAAGCTGGAAATGTCTAGCAGACAGTAGCAAAGAAGAAAGGTCAAGGCAAGAGACCTCTTCACCGAGGTAAGAATTGAAGTCCCATTATGAGATGAGATCACTACGAGACAAAAGAAAGGAATGCCTCCATCACCATGTATGGACATTTAGATAATAAATACCTGTGGATATCATTTATAGGTGAATATGAGGAGAAGCAAATAACAAATATGGTGAAAGAAGTGTACAAATGAGAGATGTAGGAGAAGTACCACAGAGGCCATGAAGGTAAGCTTTTCCAGAACGAAGCGGGTTGCAGTTCACATTCCACAGACATATGAAAGCCAACGAGATCAGAGGGGAAAGCACTGACTTTTGCCTTTCATGTAACAGTTAGGATAGAAATTTGATTACAAAGGACCATGGAAAGAGCAGATGCTGGGAGTAGGGAGCTCAGGATGGTATCATGGTTCATGAAATGGGTTTTTAGAATAGTGGGAACCTGACGGTTATTAGTAAACTCAGAATAATGAAACAGTGAAGACAGAGAAAATAAAAACATGGGAAAAGAGGGGATACTTGATAGGAGAATCGTCTAGAGGACGCAAGACAATATGGGATCAACAGACTTGGGTAATATCCAGGCAATAGATGCCTTCATTGTGAGACGAATTAGCCTCACGTGTAAGAATTGCAGAGGAGTGAAGTATTTCACATAAAAGAGAAAAATCTCTGTGCATAATCTTTTTACGTCCTTTATTCTTAGGTGCACAATGTTCCAATGAGGAGAATAGCCTTCAATTCTCCAAAGAGAATTCTCCACCATAGCAGCTCCTCCTGTGCAAAAGTAAACAGGAGTACTGGCAACAGATACTGTATGTAAGTGGGATGATAACCTTAGGTAGGCATTAAATAGACGCTTGCAAAGAAAAGAGACAGTAATTTCTAATGAACTGGGGCGGGGCAGGTGTGTGGTTGCTCTCTTCCTTTATGAGAAAAAAAAAAAAATCCCTGGGAACTTCGGGAACAAAATGAAGGTAAGGAAACCAAGGAGTTTGTCAGACCTTTCTACCCGTTAATGCTGCCCGCGTTGTTTCTTTCTATTCTAAACCCTGGCCTCAACTGCTTTGGATTTGCACTCGAGTTCTTCCCAAACTGGAACCCATTGATTTTTCTCTCATGCCCGAAGTGGCTGATGTATTGTTTTTGTTTGCTCTTGTTTCTTCATCACCAGGAAATACAGAGCACAAGACGTGACGGCGCCTTACGGTGCAGAGTGCCTCAGTACACCCACACAACTTTACAAGGACTCCTAAAGTCCTTGCCAGCGTATTCGTCTCCTAGCAGCTACCCGAAGCCTGGCGAAGCGGAGCCGGAGCGCACGCCCTGACAGCCGCGCCAAGCCCCCAGCCAGGGCTGCTCCAGGCTAAAGGCGTGAGAACCCTGAGGAATCCCCACTGGAGATGAGCTCCCCACCCCCCGCTCCCCCGCACTCCCTACTCTCCCCCACTCCCACCACTAGCCGAGCTGTTTAAAATCAAGCAGCTTTCCTCTGGCTCCCGGAGCTCGCGAAACGCTGTCACACCAAGCGAACGCAATGTGTGCACAAGTCCACAGCAAACAGCACACGCACAAGACCAGCTGGGTGTGGAACAGAGGCGCACAGCAGGCACGCGCGCGCACCCCGACCTCATCCTCCCAGCGCACCCCCTACGCCCAAGCCCCCAACCCTCGAACCTCACCAGACAGCCGGGTAACTTTCCAGGTGCGCAGCTTGTCACCCCCGCGCAGCCGCCCCTGCGTCTCCGCGTACTCTCCCACGCCGCCCTCCCCAGCCGCCTGCGGCGCTGGAGCCGAGCTCAGGTCGGCTCAGCCTTCCTGGGCGGTGAGCAGGACGCGCCGCGCCGACCCGGGGCTGCGGGCGCCGCGGCTCGGGCTCTGTAGAAGCTGGGGGTGCAGGCGAGCGCGCTGCGGGCAGAAGCTGCGGCTTCGGTGCTGCCGCCCAGCTCCACCGCGGGGGCCGGTGCAGAGCAGACACGCAAGGAGGGAGGGAGGGAAGAAGGGAGGAGAGGAGGAGAAGGAGGGGGGCAGAGGTCAGCCGGGGCAATGGTGTGGAAGCGCAGGGAGCCGTCCTCCCTAAAAGTGGGGTCACCGGCGCGCGCACCTTCACTTCCGAGACCAGCCGGCGGCAACAACCGCAGTCTGCACTTTACACCGTCCACCGTCCAGAGTGAGGCAACTTAAGTAGGGAGATAACATCGTGGTTGTAAGCATTTTTTTCCCATGTTGTTATTATTTCTATTTCAAGTGTGTGAGACGAGCGGAGAGGAAAGTTCAGGGAGGTGTTCCTCTCTTCCGTCCCCTCCCTTTCCCCCACCCCTCCAGTCTGTTTTCGCGGCAGGCTCTCTCCCACCTCGCTGTCCTTCCCAGAGCGCAAACTAGAGCACGTATCCTGGACGTGCAGTCTTCTGTCACACCAGCGCCCTTCTGGAAGACACGTGACCCCAGGGCAGCTTGGCGATGCCCTCTTCCTAGACTCCGAAGCTGTAACTTGCGTCCAGTTTGCCGCCAATTCACGTGATGCTGGGGGCAGTGGTTTGAACTGAGTTTCAAGGTACAGAGATTATACCTTCCTTCGGAATCTGAAAGTCTTTTGGCAGGGAACTTTCTTGATCACCCAAGCTCTCCCCGTCGCCTTTTGATTACATGTTTTTTTCCCTGAGGTTTGCACTATGGTTTTCTAAATATATGTATACCCCACCACATTATTTGCTGTGCTCCGGAGTTGTAAGATCTTCGTGTGGCTTTCCCCCTTCCCTCCTGCCCCCAGAGGAATTTCACTGGCAAATCCGCGAGGACAAGGGCAGTTTAGTGTTGAGGAATGGCAAGTACAGTGAAGGTCTATTCTTCACTGTGCTTCTAGAGAATGTTAGAACCCAACTCTCTTGAGTTTTAAGCCACGTGGTGGCAGCTCATGTAACACTGGTCTGCACTAGTACATACATAAACATATAGAAACGAGGCCCATGTAAATACTATGTCCAATGGGGCCATTACATTTCAGAGGAGGAAGAATGCAGTCCTGTTTGTTGTCGTGGTAATTGGGGGGGAAAATAAGAAAAAATACCAAGTACTTTTTCATGAACATATGCCATTTTGTGCAGGCCTTCAGAACAGAACGACTAGAGGAGATGGCGATAGGGAAGAATTCCACTGGAAAAGGGAAAATAAAGAAGTCATTGTTAAGTCACTGTAATAATGGCCTTTTAAGTCAATGGACTGGCTATTTATATAGAGAGTTTAACAGCAAAGAAAAGAAAAACAAAGAGTTTCAAAGTCCATACATTTCATTTAGTCCAGTTCTTTTTGTTTTTTAAACTGTGGGTTGCTAAGTAATGGGTCCAAAAATTGATGTATTGGGTCAAAGCTTGCATGTTTTGAATGAAATAGAATAAAAATATCAGAGTACATCACACATGGTAAAAGTATGCTCTATAAATCTCTCATTTCAGTTAAATATGTGTGTCCTGGGTCAACCACGTAATTGTATTTTCTTATTGTTCCTCAAGGTAAGAACTTGGAAGCCATTGGTGTGGTGAAGGCTGCTGCCCGGGGCCACCCAACTAGTCAGAGTTTGAGGGGAGAACACAGTTCCTTCCCAGTGATCTGTGCTCTGTCAGTAATACTATGCTGAATTGTAGAGATCAGGGAGGAGGTTGAGGAGAAGGAGGAGGAGAAAAGTGACCATTTTTGAGCCCTTTATTCATTCTTTCATCAAATATGCTTGAACAGATCCTACGCCTCAGGCCTGGTGCTAAAATCTGCAAATTCAATGGTGAACAAAATTAACATGTGATCTTAGCAATCTAAAATCTACAATTCAGTGGGGGTAAATAGATATTAAACAAACAAACACAAAAGTAACTAGTGTATACATGGTAAATGCTATAAAGAAAAATATGAAAGCAAAAACTATGGGGTTATCACTTAGATGTAGGAGGCTGACATTAATAATTAACTCAATTTAAAATGTCTTAAATGATAAGGAAATTTATTGTTTCATATGGCTAGAAGTTCCAAGGTCGAAAGGCTGTAGCAGGTGAATTCAGAAACTCAGCGATGTCAGGGAAGGCCCCACCCGGGCTGTTCCCCGTTATTCCCCCTGCCGTCTCCTGCCCACCAGCTTTGTACCTGGGACTACGCCACCTGTGGTCCCAGGATGGCTCCCAGCAGCAGTCCCTGTTGGCACAGACAATCCTGACAATACCTCATGGTAGCAGATTGTGTCCCTTCTCAAGAGTGAGGAAATCTTTCTCAGAAGTTTCCAGTAGCTGTCTTCTTACCTGTCATTAGTCCAAACTGAATCACATGCCCACACCTAAAGACTCAGAATGAAGCAGGGATTATTGCAACTGGCTTAAATACTTCAGTATTTGCTCCTGAACTCTTCAGGATTGAGGAGCTGACACGGAACAGAAAGGGAAGATAGCAATCGATGCTGGGTAGGCAATCCAAAGTCTGCCGTGGAGGCCCAGGGATGACTCCTCTGAAAAAATGGCATTTAAATTCAAAATGAGTAAGAGCAAGGAGTGAGGAGTAAGCACCTTCTGGCAGAAGGCATTATGTGTATGTGGTCTGTGCCATGTGTTAAAGGCATATGTGCAATTTCTTATCTATTCTGTCAACCTGAGTTGTTAAATGGCACCTCAGGAAACAAGCTCAATGAGTTAAACAACTTGATCAAGTTCACAGAGCTAATAAATTGTGGAGCCCATCTAACTCCAGAACCTATAATCTTGACCTCTTCTGCCTGTATGGAGACAGTGGGAAGCCGAAATCCACTGGCCTTTCCTGGCCATTGCCTGAGGAACACAGCCCCCCTCCAGATCTCCTCTGCAAGGTTTCTCTGGGTCCACTGGTCATGCAGGACATGTGTTCATGAACAAATCCCCACAGGGTGTGCCTCTGGTCCACTAGGCACCATGGTCTCCCCCAAGGACTGTGGCCAGAGCATGCGGGCTCTCAGGATGTCCAAGCTCAGAGAGGGCCTTTAAAAAGTGGCAAGTAAAATGCCCACCTTCATGCTACACACAGAGAAGTCCCCAAAGAGCCTGTTTGATAGATACCACACAGTTTTTTCTACTTTCTCTTTCTTACATGAACCTGCATCTAAGGAACTGAGCTGGGAACAGTACCTCCGTGTTGAACTCAGACTCCCAAGCTTCTGGATCACTAAGTTCTGGTTCAAGCCCTCCAGCCTGAACTCTGTTTTCTTGAGATAAATTCTTTCACAGAAGGCTCTACAGTTGCCCTGACATAGACTTCTGTCAGTCCACCTCATCAGATTAGCCTTTGTGCTCATGTTTGAACCTCAGCTCAGAGCACCCCAAGGCACAAGCCAAACTCTTTTCCATGTGTCATCAGAAGATTCCCTGAGGACACGAGACAGAAAAAACCACTCTCCTGGTGGGTTCCACTCCACTCCACTTTCTCACCGTCTCTCTGGTTTTGCTCCCTTCCCTGCTTTCTTCTTTCATTTGTCTTCTGACTTGCTTGTCTTACCACATAGACCCCATGGGCAGCCATTTCAATTGCTAAGGCTAGAACCATAGGTTACTGTGCCCTTCTTTCATATACATTAGTTTTGCTGTAACCCTAACCCAGGATAAATACCACCATTTGCCTTTGGTGTTCCTGCTTCCAGTGCCAGCATTCCTCTCTATGGTTATGAAACTGGGCCAATTGATTCTACCACAGTTCTTCTGTTAGCTAACCTCCCGGCAGCCAACAATCCCTTTATTCATATCAAAGCCATTTATGTATTTCTTTCATGAAGTCTCACTGATTCTGCAGGATAGTGGTTCTCCGCTGTGATTCCAAGTCACAAATACTTGTTAACTTGTCTATCTCCCTCATTGGACTTCAGAGCAGGGACTTTGTTGTATTGACTCATATCTTCAGAACATTTATAGCTCAAGTCTTTAAAAAAAAATCAAAAAAATATTTTCACTCTTCAATCTACTCTCTCTATTTTCTTTAAAATATAAAACAAAACCTGTTTATCAAGATACTAGAGACTTGAGAGAGGACCCTAGCTCAGTGTCTCTACTTCCTCTGTGGGAGCTCATTACTAACATCACACTAGGCTTACCTCTGGGAGCACATTCTCCATCCTACCCCTGTCTCTCTGAGAAGACAATGGCTTCTCATTTGCAAATCACTCCCTGCTGATCCCTGGGGAGAGGAGGATGAGCCCCATGGGCGCTGATTCACAGCACATCTGGGAGGTTTTCACAGCCCTGCCAGGTAGTAGCCAGAACCTACAAGTGTCCCCCATTTTTAATTGACTGGTCTCTTGTCCATGCTTTCCTTGAATGTCCTCCCTCCTCTACTCCCTTCCTTCTGCCTCTCTCGCTCCTTCTCTCTTTTCAGCTTCACTCACTACTTCTAGGTACCTTTTCTTCAGAATTCCCATAAAACTGCATTTTATCTCAGCCCTTCTGACCGTATTTATCACTTTCTATTTGTATTATTGTTATCTATGTACATTTCTTATCATTCCTGCTTGACTGTAAATACCTAGAGGACATGGTTCACTGATTTATCTTTGCTGTTATCTCTCACAGCACCTACTACAGGTCCAGATGCAAGGGATAAAGACAGTCATGACTCATTACCCAGAAGAATCGTACATATGTTTCTGAAATTCGATAGAAAGAATTTGAAGTATGTTCTTGATTTTCCTTCTGGAATATAGATAATTGTTTGGAATAACGACATAATTCAGAAATTAATAATCTGCCTAATTAATTAGGTAATAGTGAATTGCTCTATAAAGACAATATACAAATATATTTCATTTTCTATTTCGGTCTTCATGTACTGAGTTTCAGTCCATAGTGCACTGACTCTCCTAAATGGTGATTTTTTCCCCTAATTATGGGTGCTTATTAAATAATGTAGCCAGTGTACACTCACTATGCACTAGACTCATTTGGCATCCTCTGACATTTCAACGTTGTGGACTGTTTAATCCAGTACTTTGACCTCTCAACGCCTTAGACCTCATATCCAATATCCTTCATTTCCACTCAGCTTCAGCCATCAACTCCCACAGCTACACCTGGAATCGCCCCTAAAATCACTAATTCAGATAATGTATGTACACCCTAGATCAGTTCGGCCCCACCTGCGTCTCACCTGCAATGGTCACAGCAGAGCCTTATGGTTGTAAAGCCCAGGGTAATGCTGTCACCAACCTCAGCCTCCACTAGAGTGAGAACTAAAGCAGCATGGCCTCCATAACAGAGGAAGCCTCAGTAGCTCCAGTTCCCAGGTCTGACTCGACCGGACCCACAGAAGCTCTGGCTTCCCTAGTGACTGCTTGGAGGGGCCCACACCATACCCCAGAAATAGAGTGGAATTAGTGCTCTGTGGAGCCAACTTGGACCATTGAGAAACGGGAGCCAGGAAGAAGTCAGCAGATATTTGCTCAGCTTTCCTGCCCACCCCAGAGCTATTCAAAGATGCAGTGCTTCTGTACATCTGCAGCTCTAGCATGACTTTATTTTCTAGAAAAGCTATGGACAGATTGGTAAAGCACCTCGAATCTGCTTTTTCTCTTTCTCTCCCTCATTTCCCTTTTCCCCCTCACTCCTGTTTCCTGAGGATAATGTCCCCTAATTAAGATTCAGCATAGGAGAGTCACCTCAGGCTCTGTTTTCTAGAGAACCTAGGCAAAGATAAGACTGCACATTCTATGACCACCACCTTCCACCCCTCAAGCTTATTTGCTCAATTACTTTCTCTTCATGTTTTTTTTAACTTTAAAGCAACCTCTAGTTCTTTGACCCTCTATTTCCTTCCTCTCTGCCTTTACTCTGCTTCTACGCAGTTTAGTATGCAGTGCTATACTGAGTATATATTGAATATGTACTAAATATTCAATATGTACTATATTGAATATGTACTAAATATGCTAGTATACTGAATATAATAATATACTAAATATTACTATATTTCAAACTGTATTACAAAGTGATAGTAATTAGAACAGTATGGTATTAGCATTAAAAACAGACACATAAATTAATGGAATAGCATGGAGAGTCCAGAAATAAACCCATAAAAATATGGTCAATTAATTTATGACAAAGGAGCCGAGAATATGTAATGGGGAAGAACAGTCTCTTCATAACTGGTGTTGGGAAAACTAAACATCCACATGTGAAAAAAATGAAACTCAACCACTATCTTACAACATACACAAATATTAACTCAAAATGGTTTAAAGACTTAAACTTGGGCATCTGGTTGGCTCATTTGGTTAGAGCGCAGTGCTCATAACACCAACGTCACCGGTTCAATTCAAACATGGGCCAGTGAGCTGTGCCCTCCGCAACTAGAGTGAAAAAATGATGACTTGACTTGGAGCTGATGGGTCCTGGAAAAACATACTGTTCCCAAATATTCCCCAATAAAAATTAAAAAAAAAAAAAAAAAAAAGACTTAAACCATGAAACTCTTAGGAGTATACATAGGCATTAAGCTCCTTAACATATGGCTTGGTGAGGATTTTTTAAATCTGATACCAAAACCAAAGAAACTGAAAAGAAAATAAATAAGTGGAACCACAGCATACTAAAAAGCATCTGCAGGGCCAAAGAAACCATCAACAAAATGAAAAGTCAGCCTACTAATGGGAGAAAACGTGTAAATAATATAGCTGATAAGGAGTTCATATTGAAATACATGAAGAACTCACACAACTCAACAGCAGAAAAACCAAACTATCTACTTTAACAATGGACAGAAAATCTGAATAGACATTTTTTAAAAGAAGACATACAGGTATCCAACAGGTACATGAAAGATGCTCAACATCACTAATCATCAGGGAAATGCGAATAAAAACCACAATGTGATTTCACCTCACACCTATTAGAATGGCTGTGATCAAAAAGACAAGAAATAACAAGGTGAGGATGTGGAGGAAAGGGAACCTTTGTGCACTATAGGTAGGAATGTAAATTGATGTAGCCACTATGGAAAACAGTATGGAGGTTCTTCAAAAAATTAAAAAGAATTACCATATAATCCAGTAGTTCCACTTCTAGGTATTTATCCAAAGAAACCGAAAATACTAACTCGAAATGATATATGCACCCCAATGTTCATTGCAGCATTATTTACAATAGCTAAAATGCGGAAAGGACCTAATTGTCCATTGATGGATAAAGAAATGTGATATATCTATATATCTATATCTGTATCTCTCTATATAAATGTATATATGCTTTTTTTTTTCTTTTTGGGACCCCTGAGATACATGTATGTGTGTGTGTGTGTGTGTGTGTGTGTGTGTGTGTATCTCAATGGTGCCAAAAAAAAAAAAAAATTAATACAAATGGACACTTTGGTCAATGTTGCTCAAGCAGCAGTTCGCCATAATCAGAAGTGACTGGACATTGATGGTAACCACTTTGAGCACCTCTTGTATATGTAGAAGTCAAACGTGACTTGTACTCATCTTTTGTTATCAGTATATATTGAGTATTACAATTTCAATAGTTTTTTCCTTTCTTAAATGTGTATACATTTTTCAGCACCCTCTATATATATCTCTAACGGAATGTTACTCAGCTGTAAAAAAGAATGAAATCTTGCCACTTGCAACAACATGGATGGACCTCAAGGGCATTATGCTAAATGAAATAAGTCAGACAGAGAAAGACAAATAATACCATATGATATCTCTTATGTGTGGAATCTGGACAAAAACAAAACAAAACAAAACAAAAACTCATAGATACAACGAACAGATGATTGATGGTTGCCAGAGGCAGAGAGGTGGGAGAAACAAAATTTGTCTAAAAATTCACTCTATATTTTTTGATCCAGTGTGTGTGTGTGTGTGTGTGTGTGTGTGTGTGTGTGTGTGTATCTCTCTATTTCTATCTATATCTGCATCTACATCTATATTTAAAAAATAAAGTATGCAGTGCATTATTTTGTACTCTTGTTAACTTACCCCAACATTGTATCCTGCAATGGCCAGACAAAGGAAGCCCACTTTTCATATAAGAAAACCCTTCTCTTTCTTATACTTGGACAGTGAGTGCTGATGGAGCAAAAGCAAATACAGGCTGTTCTCATGGAACTTAAATTCTGGGCCAATGGTAGGAGATTAGACTGGTAAAACCATTGTAGAGAGCCATCTTGTACAATTTAATCTAATTAAGAATACATACAGCTCAATGGCAATTTCACTTCTGAGGGAATACCACATGTGTATCCCAAAGAAATTCTCACACAGGTCCTTACAGATATATGTTCAAGGATATTTACTGAAGCTTCTTTTATGTTGTTATGGTTAAGGGCTAGAGAGTACTTGAGTGTCCATCTTTGTGCGGATGGATGTAAATATTACTGGTGGATATATCCACAGAATATTATACAACAGATTTGATATTCATGAAGCAAAATCTTGTACCTTAAAAATGTAATATCTTGTAGAAAATGGAAGAAATATAATTATATATATATATGTATATATATATATATATATATATATATCTCACAATAAATACCTTTTGCATAAGTTAAAAATATGTATAAAATACAATACACATTTTATAAAAACACATACAAATCAAAAGATACAAAATTAATACATTGTGGGAGAAGGGGAATGGAAGTGGAGTTTTTGAGTAAAGGAAATAGCAAGCAAAAAAGGAAAAACTCTGGGGAAGTCGAGATAGAAAATTAATAATTAAGAAACATTTTCCAATATTGACAAGCGTTATAGAGACTATAAAACAGAATGTGGTAGGTTGTGTATGAACTGATTCTAAGAAGTGGTCAGAAAAGACCTCTGTGAAGAGGGAGCATTTGATTGAATCCTAAATGATAAAGCAAATCTGCCATAGGGTGACCAAGTAGAGGAACATGCTGGGCAGAGAGAACTGCAAATGTCCTGGAGATTCGAAGGTGTTTGATCAGCTTTAAGGGCAGAAAAACAGACCATTATGGCTGGAACACCTGAACATGGAAGAATGTGACGTAGGTTCTGATTCAGTAGGTCTGGAAGGTGGCTGAAATGCTACATTGCATTTGTCACAAGCTCCCAGTTGATACCACTGCTGCTGGTCCATGAATCACACTTAGACTGGCAAGGCCCCACAGGGCAATCCTGCCTCTTTCTGCTGGTCACTCCAATAATGCTAAGAGCTCCACAGGGTCTAAATTGGTTTGGAGGTTCAAGGGTTAGGTGGTGCTTATAGCCTGATGGAAAATCTTGATGGGAGAAGAATATGAATTTGAGGATTAGAATACTAGAGACCACGATGCTCTCCTCTATGCAGTGTTGGAGCTGAGTGTAAGGAGTGGGATAGCAGGAAGAGCAAACAAGCACACTTTCCTTTATATGTGCTTGCGTCCTGGACATCCACTCACACGGCATTAGGCTGCTCCCAAGCCTGTTTCCCTAGCATTAGAATCAAGGGGAGGCTTTGCCTGTGTCACACCTTTAATCAAGCAGTTTTATAATCGTATGTTCATGTGCCTGTTTCAGGATTATTCTCTAAACACCTGTGGAGCCAGGATGAGCTCCTCTTCATGCCAATCATTCAGTGGATATCAATAGAAGAAGGACATTAAATACCTACTCACATATAACTTCCAGCCAGAAGGCAACATTGTTCTGGAATGCCAGGAAATAATTTCACCCTACAGGACAAGCTTCTGTAAAATAACTGGAGATGGGCTCGTTGTTTTGGCGCTCAGATGCTATGTAACCAACTAATGGAAATAGCACGTAGAGACAGCTCTATAAATGGCAGCCCTAGCTATAAATTTAAAAAGAACACCCATGCCTACCTAGCCATAGCTAGGGTGACATAGGCTGTTTGTCTATCGTGGCCATTTTTTGCTTGTTGGTTTGTTTTATTTGTTGCTTATGTGATTGTTATATACTAATTTGTATTTGAAGTAGTGATAACTTTGCCTCCAAGTAATGAAAGATAAAGAAAACAACGTGAATGTTATTTGTTTTTCCATTTCTTTTAGAGTATTATGCCATGTACATATGGGCTATTACGTGCCCCTCTTGTCATTTAATCAGCAGAAACATGGCTTGAACTATGTTACATTTATCTTTTCATGTAATCATTCAACAGGATCTAAATCCATTAGGACCTCACTAGAGATGCAAAGTTGTCTTATTTCCCAAACCTGAACTGTGTGTAACTGATTCTTCTTACCAGAAAGTTCTTCAGACACCAAAGATTTCATTTAATCCATCAGCAGTATTATTTTCCTAAAATAAGGGTAATTGAGAATCTAGTTTTGTTTCAGCAATTTAATGGGTCAAACTGTTTTTCAGAGTTTGCTTGGACTATGTAAACAGTGTACCACTAAGTGAGCTTATTTGACGCCATAATACCAGACAGAGCCATCTGCTCAAAGACAGCAAATAATAAATCATCTCCAGTTCGTATCTAGCCAGCATGCTGCATGAAGAAGCCAGTAAACACAACTACATAGTTTTCCATCTTAGCACATTGTCACATGTCACTGCTTATTTCTATTTTATGATCTTGCCAGTGGTGATAACCACCAATTAACCTAAACTAGTGGACCTACTCTTTTTCTCTGACCACTTTGTTTGTTACTGACTTTGCAATGTACACGTCTAACTTCTCTTTGGAGACCCTAATTTAGAATAAACTACCAATTTAATTGTCAGTGTGGTCCATTTAAAACAGACTCCTATGTTAATGGTGCACAATAAAAATGTTATGCATAGTTTGTTCTGGTCATTAGTAATTTCCTTTTATAAAGGCCAAGGTTCAGTGACTATTTATCAGGGGCTAGTCACAGGATACACAACAACTTGTATTTACAAACATTCACAGAGTGTACCTAACCCAGAGTGGGTAGTCAATAAATATTTCTTGAGTATAAATGTTGCTAGGCTACTTAGCCATAAGACCAGAGGTGAACACCACTTGTTTTTTGGCAATTTAATAAAAGTGAAAATGTTTGAGGATCAATATTTTTAATTATAGCATTTTATTAGAAATTCTGCAACTATAATTAAGAGTTATTTTATGTTTCCCTGTTACTGCATGACTCCTTTATTGAGAGAACATTTCAGAAACTACATAATGAGCGTGCTCTCCAGTAGCTGATTGTAATGACTCGCCTTGGACAGATTTCATGTAGGAGTTGAGGCTTCCAGGTGCTAGAAGAAGGCTGTGACGATTGACACTAGGGAGAATGGAGGCCAGAGTTTGGCCTCAGGCCAGAGATTAAATATCCAGTTTCAGTTGCAGATTCCTGGGAAAATAGAAGTGGTGTCACCCTTGGGGAGGGAGTTGGTTCAGAGGAATAAAGTAGGAAAGGGGGTGGATGTCCTAAACTATGTAGTGATTCACCTTCTGCCTCTATGCCCAACCTACACACAGGCTAGAAGGAAACACTCTTTAGGCAATAAATACTTCCTGAGGGGCAGTGGGTTTTGGAACTTATTATGAGTTCATATTTGTCTGATTCAGTGGTTCTCACATTTTTGGTCTCAGAAGACTTTTACAGCCTTAAAATTAACAAAGACCCCAATATAGTAATACTATTGTTTATGTGGGTTATATCTATCCATATTTATCATATTTAAAATTAAAACTGAAAATTTTTGTATTTTAAAATAACTACTTTAAAACCATTACATATTAACTACATATCATTTTATTAAAAATAACTATTTCCAAAAAAATAGTGAAGAGAAATATTATTTTATGTTTTTGCAAATTTTTTTTTATGTTTACCTTAATATTTTACCTAGATTTGCATGACTCTGCATTCAGTCTAGTATGATGTCACATATCATGTAGTACCTGGGAAACTCTACTGAAATGACAGTTAAAAAGGCAAATAAGATCTCAATATTGTTATAATTGTTTTGATCTGTCACTCCCTGAAAAGATCTTGGGGACTCCCGTGGGTCCCCAAATGATGCTTTGAGAACCACTGCTCTAATTCATAAGCCTCATAGTACTTCATAAGTCATAGATGGTCCCAAATGCATCTACCACAACGGCTGTCTTTGGGATTCAGCCCAATGGCCCAACTGGCTCCCCCAAACTCACACTTCCAACAATGGGGAAAAAAATGATGTCTGTGAATTACTCAGCTCTAGGGTGCTTTCTCAATTCCCAAATGTAAGTAAGTAAATGAAGGATTAAATGAATGAAAGAATAAAACTATTCCTCAGTTTTAATATTTTCATTTTCTTGACCTAGAAGTTAGGTTGTAGTCCCCATCATGAAGACAGATTAGCTGCATTCAATCTGAGGTTATGATATTTTGTCACTTGCTCCTAAACCTTGTATAATATGGAAGGAAACCTGCCACATGTTGGGCTTCTAATCAGCTATAATCAATCATTCAAGTACTAATTCATTGACCAAATTATCCATTCAACCAACACACTCTTATTCACCTCGGGATTCAAAATTTAAGAAGACAAAGCCTCTGTCTTCTAGAAGTTCACAGTCAAATAGAGAATGCTGTAATTCTATAATCCATACACACATTTACTCAGCATGCATTAATCCATTCAACAAATACTTATTGAGCACCTATTATTATTATGTGCCATTATGGGAGCAGGTGGAAAGAAGAACCATTGCTTGACTTGTAGAATTCAACCAATTGAGGCTACAGATCTAAATAAGTAATTGAAATATACTAAGTCTCCGTAAATTTAAGTAAGTGCCAAACTCTATAGCAACTTGAAGGAGAAAGTGCAAATTTGGCTAGGGAAGCTAAGGAAGATTTCTGGTTCCGCAAGAGGCCAAGAAACAGGAGGATTGTTTCTGTGAACTGAAAGAACCAGGTTCTAATGCCACCTCCACCCCTTCCTAATCTGTGGAAGCCTAAATCACACCTTTGTGAGCACAAACCTGTGATTATCATGCATGTGTAGTACCTACAACATCGTTGACTATCAGAATTACAGAAGTGATTGTGTTCTTTTGGGAGAAATTCTTCAGCCATACATTCTAGGTGAGGAAATCCACACATGCAAAAGAAAGGAGACATAAAGAGCATAGCGTATCCTGGGGGGGGAAAAATGACATAAAACAAAATTGATCAAGTCGGTAGAGTACAATACCACAAGGTCCTTATTGAGATAAGATTAGAATTTCATTGCTTTTGTTCCAACAGCACTGGCTGTAACATCTATAGAGAAAAAAATAAGATAGAAAGCCTTTGATAAAGTAAATCACAATGATAACAAAAGATAGAGGAGTAATTTTCTGAGAGTAAGTTTAGGTAACATTTTACAGTTTTTAATCAAAAGGTGAGTCTGCATGGAAACAGGCTTTCCAGGGAGCTGAGGACAGAGATATGATTAAGAGATGCCTGACACTCACTGTCATTTCTCCTCTTAGAAGTTGTGGCTTTGTCAATATTGAATTTGGATCAAGTACCAAAAGAATGCTACATTTGTAAACATTTTCCTGAACAGAAGGCCATAGATTATAAATTCTTCAGGGATTATGCTATAAATTTACACATAAAAATGTAGTGGGACTGACATTTTTTCCAGATCTTCAGCACTTCTGCTGTGCAGAGACAATGCTACCAGAGCTGCCGTCCCCACCAGAAGCTAGGCTGTGTGGCCACTTTGCATCCCATTGAAACATGGTGTCTGCATTAGTTTCCCAGGGCTGTTGTAACAAGCTACTACAAACTGAGTGCTTATATTGTTTCACAGTTCTGGAGACTAGGAGTTTGAAACCAAGATGTCAGCAGTTTCAAACTCCCTCTGAAATCTAAAAGGAAGAATCCTTCCTTGTGTCTTCCTAGTTTCTGCTGATGGCCATCAATCCTTGGCATTCCCTATCTTCCAGCTACAGCACTTCAATCTCTGCCTCCATCATCACATAGTATATTCCCTATATGACTGTTGTCCAAATTTCCCCTTTTTATAAGGATGTCACTCGTATCTGATTAGAGCCCACTCTAATGACATTATCTCAACTTGGTCCCATCTGCAAAGACCGATGTCCGATTTCCAAAGAAGGTCATATTCTCAGGTATCAGAGGTTATAACTTCAGCATATTTCTTTGGTGGAACACAATTCAGCCCATAACAGTATCCTTGGCTAGGTAATTCTGGAACTGAATCTAACAGTGTGTGTGTACTGCTGGTGATGGGAGTAAGACAGAGTCCCTCTTTCCACCTGTCTAAAACCTACCTGAAATATTGCAGTCATAAAACCAATATATCAAAATGTCTTTGAATCACAATGTTTAAAGTCAAGTTACATATCATTTGTGAAGTGAAGAGTAATTTGCTATGTCTAGAAAGTAAGTTTGGGCCATATTATGAAACATCAAGGTATTTGTACATGGCCATTTAGGCACTTAGGAGCTATTAATGTTTCTAAGTGACAAAGTGATGTGATTCAACTTGTGTTGTAGAAAGATTGCTCTAGCAATAGTGTAACAAGTGGTCCAGGGAAATTTAAAGGAGAAATAGCAATTAGGAAATAGTTGCAAGAGTCTGGAGAAAGAAATTGGCTGTGGAGACCTGGGGATATGTGTGTATAAGACAGTGGACAAAGACACTGGGCCAAATAATGACCATAAAGAGGGAGGATGGGAGTGATTAGGGACATTCTGAGTCACTTATTGGATGTGACTAGTAAGAAAGACCGAGGAATTGATATAGACTGTGATGAGCTTGGCTAAGAGTGTAGGACGTGTCACCATTAATTAGGACTGAAAGCAGAGGAGAAAATGCAGATTTTCTAAGGGGTGAAGAGAATAATAATACAATACAGAAAATGCTATGCAGAGATAACAAAGGCATGAGTACTATTAGAAACATTTATGAAAAACCACCTTTGTCTGGGGAGTTATAAGGGCACTAAGGTGCGGCGTCCTCTCCTTTAAATGCCTGCAGTTACCCGACACTCAAAATGTCCCAAAGGATTGATTTTCCCCCTTTACTGTCAACTTGCCTGCTCCACTGCAACTAGTTCTGTATTCTGTACCTTGATGGGTAGGACCATTATTTACGCCACAAATCTGGAATCTCCCCAATGACTGCTTCTCCCCAAACCTTCATATTTAGTCATCAGTCTTGCTCATTCCATCTTGTAACTCTCTTGAATCTACCCTACCTTTCCATTTCCATGACCTATGCTTTATTGAAGGGCCTAGTCTTCTCTCATTTACTCCATTGCCATAGGAAATCCCCAGGGCACTCCAGCAGTGCACTTGAACTCTCTCCAACTATACAGCCAAAGTGCTCTTTGCAGAATGACCATATTACTGTGAGACTTAGCTTATCCATGCTAAGACCTTTCCCTGCCCCCTGACTCACTGCCTGCCAAGTAAAGTCCAAACTCCATAACCTACAAAGACTTGTATGTTTCTGCTCCTGCTTGTCTCTTGACTTTGTCTCTTTCTATATTGCTACCTTCTCGGCACATTTAGCACATTTAAGGATTTTGGGAACTTTATCTCTGAAAACCCCTTGCTTCTTCTTTGCATGGTGGTTTCTCCTCCTGGGTATCCTTCCCCACCTGCTCCCCTAGAATCACCTCCCCTTTCCTGCTCTCCCTGACACGTCGGTACACAAATAACCCTCCTCTCTTTTTCTCTCCTACTTTTGTCTCAAGATGTAATTCCCCTGACACATTTACAACACTATGCGTCATGTTGGATGCAGCTGAACTCCAAGTAACCTGCAGCCTCTCTGAGGGCAGAACGATCCAAATTCCATTCCACAAGCAGATTGAGTATCTATTTTGATTCATGTTTTTGCTTAAGATACAAAAATAAATGGGTTACTCTTCTCAAGTATATGAAACTTCTGGACTAATGAATTGGATAATTCAAATATTAAAAAGGAGCTTATAGCTTAATAGGAGAGTCAAGGGAAATGAAAATGTAAAAAGATGGGTAAAATAAGTTGGTACAGTCAGAAATGAATTATTACAGATCAGAATTTTAATGTGTTTGGTTAAAACACATTAACCAAGACATACAGGCCAGAGTAGCTACAATATTATCTTAAAAGTAAACCATACAGATCAAAAAAGAACAAAGTAAAAGTGAATTTCCAAATATGAAAAATGATGACATTTTTCAGTTCTTTTGAAGAAGTCAGTGGACCGATACACTGCCTTTGACACTTCATTTGCACCAACTAAAGCAACTCTTGGCTCTGCTTTTCTCTGGTCAAAATAGAAAAATGGTATAAAATAAATGTTTTAAAACATAGTAGGTAGTTAATCTATTCATTTTCTGATCAGAATTGACCTCCACAAACCTCTGACCTGGCCTCTGACTGATGGAAATATTTACTCCACGGCCACCAATACCTGTAATCCCACCGCACTCATTTCTCACAGGGGTTAATGTCATCATGTCCTAACTGAGCTCCCTACCCCTCTCACTCTCTCACATGCTCCTTCTTTGTTCTTAAGAAACATTGTCACCCCAATAAACTTTAATTAAAAAAATAAAAGAGAGAAGAAGATCCGGGCCTCAGTTTAGCTTGCAGACTATTTCATGATCTGCCCAGGTTATTGCCCCCCCGACCTACAGGATGAAGCCTGCTCTCGGTCTAAAACAGGCCGAACACTTTCCCTTCTAAGGGACTCTTTTAAAGGTGAGGTTAAACAAGCAGGGTCAGCATATCTACAGCAGCAAAATTATCTTGAAATTATTTGAAATTTCGAAAGTAAAAGCATGAACATAGGCATGGTAGGAAAAGCTTTAATCTGGTGGAACTTGCTTACACCTATTTTGTGGTTTAGTCCTGTTCTGATTTTGAGTTACATAGGTATTACATGTATCTTGGAGAAGGGGAGAGCAACAACCTTTTCAGAATTTAAGTGCTTTTTAGGTTTTAATTCAGTCCTGCCTTCACAATGTGAATGAACCTTTAACCTTGCTAAGAAAAGTTTCCCTGACCTTCCTACTCTACACCACACCATCTTGTGAAAATCCCACATTGTTCCTCTTTCTCCATTCCATGGCCCTGGTCGGGCTACCATCAGCCTTTACCTGGACTACTGCAGCAACTTTATAAGTGCTGTCACTACTACTTCTAATCCTCTCAAACCATTCTCCACGCAGCAGCGGACTGTTCTTAGAATAAGTCATGTCACTCTGCTTAAAATCCCTCAGTGGCTTCCTACTTCATTAGAGTAAAATCCAAACTTCTTTTCCTGTCCTACGAGGTCCTGCATGCCCTGGCTTCTGCCCCCCTGGGCTCACTACCCTCCAAAATCACTGCCCACTGGACTCAGGAAGATTCCAGTTTCATCATGTCACCATCTTTCACCCCTCAGGGCTTTGCACTTTCCGTTTCCTCGGCCTGGAAATTTTCTACTTCTTAAAAAACGACAGCATGTTTAGGTCTCAGCTTAAATATCACCTTCTCTTAAAGGCTTTATCAGATCACAGCTCCTAAAGATAACACCACTTTTGTCCTTTCCTTTGTTTATATGTATTCTCATAGCATTTGTCACAAGTTATTCATAAGTCTCTGTTTATTTTTAATTAACTAACTAACTGGTCTTTTGGTCTGTCTCTCATCCTAGAGTGAGTTCCATAATGAAAGCCATATCTCTGACTCATTGACGTTGGTATTCCCAGTACCTAGCACAGTAACTGGCTCATAATAAGCCACTCAATATATCTTTATTGAATGAGTGGTCCTTTATTGCTCACTTTATGTTATATTCATAGAAAATTTGTACAATTTTAATTAGAGTTTTGTGTGCTTTTATTGATTTAATATCTTCTTCTTTACCAAAGTTCTGTGAGAGCAAAGATCAAGTATGTTTTGTTTATTGATATATTACTGGGATGTTATAAGTAATAAAGCCCTGAACACACATTTATTCATAACAGGATGCATTAAATAATTATCAATCAATGGAAGACACTTAAAAAGGCAGTATTAAAGGGACCAGACAATCTACTGTGTTAAAACAAAGCCAATGAACTCTGCTTTTAATAACCTGAACTTGGGAAAGACAGGTTTCAATAAGTAATAACTTACTATTTTATTGCTTAATTCTACCCATTAAAAATTAAGATCTAATAACCAGACTGTTGGATAGAGATTTCACTTTCTTTTTATAAATCAATGATCCAGTCTTGTACGTTAGCATCTGCTTAAAACAGACTATTTGCTTATGGGGACAGAATGCACTTAAAGTATCAATGTTTCACAACTCAGTCCTTATTATTTGGATATTGGCCTCAGTATAATTTTGATAGAAAGTTCCATTTAAGAAGTTTCCAGAATTGATGCTGGAGCATAATCTTGACCCACCCTTCTGATTTGTAGAAAAGTTTTAGTGCCATAGTGTCAAAAGGCTGTTGTAGTCAATGGCAAAATGACCACAATACCCTGTATCTCCTCCCACAAAGAGATTGAATCTGTGCCGGCTCTAGGACGCATTTTGATCAATAGAATATGGCAAGAGTGATATTGTGCCAGCTGTAAGTCTCAGCCTGAAAGGCCTTATAGCTCCTCCTCTTGCTTTCTTAGAAATCTGCAAATGCCATATGAACAAAGTTGGCTAGTCTGCTGGAGGATGAGAGAATGCAGGGAGAGAGATCCCAGTTCTTTCAAATATCCAAGCTGAAGCCACTATAATCAGCCAGCATGGCCAACCCACCAGCTACCTGCAGAGGCACAAGAGAGCCCAGCTGTGTTCGTTTGCTAGGGCTGCTGTAACAAAGTACCAGACTGGGTGGCTTAAACAACAGAAATGTATTTTCTTGAAGTTGTGGAGGCTAGAAATCTGAGATCAAAGTGTTGGCAGGGTTGGTTTCTTTTGAGGTCTCTGAGGAAAACCTGTGTCCCAGGCATCTGTCCTTGGTTTATAGACAGCTGTCTTCATATTCACTTGGTGTCCTCCCTATAGCTTCACATTTTCCTCCTTCTGTGTCTGTGTTCAAATTTCCTCTTCTTATAAGAACACCAATTGTGTTGGATTAATAACCTCATTTTACCTTAAATACTTCAGTAAAGACCCTGTCTCCAAATATGGCCACATTCTGAGGTACTGGGGGTTAGGACTTCAACATATGAATTTTAAAGGGCAGGATGTGGGTGGAGGGAGAAAAGGGGGGGACATAATTCTGCTCATAACACCAGCCAAGGTCAGCCAAGACAAGACTGCCCAGCTCAGTCTAGCCCAAATTGCTGACTTATCAAACAGAAAGCTAAATAAATAGCTGTTGTTCTAAGTTACTAAGTAACTGATACAGCCATCTTTAATTGAATTTCAGTGTGTTTAGTACATGGTTTTAAGACTGTAAACTATCATAGTCCATTTGAGCTGCTATAACAGAATACCAGAGATAGGTGGCTTAAACAACAAACATGTAGTTCTCAAATTTCTGGAGGCTGGGAAGTCCAACATCAAGGCACTGGCAGTTTCGGTGTTTAATGAGAGCCCACTTCCTGGTTCATAAGATGACTGTCTTCTCCCTGTGTCCTCACATGGCAAAAGGATGAGGGAGCTCTCTAGCCTCTCTTGTATAAGGGAACTAATCCTAATCATGAGGGCTCCACTCTCTGTCCGAATAGCCTCCCAAAGGTCCCGCTTCCTAATACCATCATTTGGGGATTAGGTTTCAACAAGGGAATTTTAGGGAGATACAAAGATTCTGTCCATAGCAGCAGACTTTCCAAATATTACTAAGTGAGTTACAGGAGCTATGTGGTTACTTGGAAAACTTGCTGAGATAAACATTCACTGGAAACATACTTCGTCTCTAGCATTCCAAGGATGAGCCACATGTAATTTGCCACAACTATTTAATTTGTTTCTTTCAGATTGTCCTTTGGGAAGTCCAATAGCAATGATCACACTATCACCTCAAACTCAGATTTAGTACTTTCCCATTAATATCTCTGCTGAAAGTATGGTCTTCAAAGTATGTTCTTGTCCAAGTTTAACATGACCTATTTTCTAAAAAGTCAAATCAAGCACACCTCATAACACCCTCACATAGGTAGAAACCATGGTTTGTTTTTTATGTGTAATATTGCATCACTAAATACTAGTATTTTCCCCAGAATAAGCTGAGTGGTGGGAAGTCAAATTTCATGCATGTCAGAAATGTTTCCCCAACTGAGTAAATATTGAAATGAGCAATTCTATTTCTTGACAGAGAGTGTTAAATGTGTTTGGTCATCAAATATGACTTAGTATTCCAAAGGGTATCCTAACGTTTTGGGCAATATCTAGAAACTCTTGTAAATCTCCCAGTAAACTTTCGCTTTGAAGGGCAGCTTCTTCACCTAGCAGGAAGTTTTTCTAATTAATTCACCTTTACTTAGAGTTCTATATCTTCCTCTTTCAATTTTTCCTACGTATTTAAGCATAATTAAAATTGTGACCAAGAAATGTTTTAAAAGTCCTACTTGGTTGAGAAGCCTTATTACACTCATGTGGGGAAACTGATAGTTTATGGTTTTAATTTTTACTGGAATATCTCATTCAAAATCCTGCCATGCATATTACACCTCTCACTGCCCAACTTAAGAATCTTATGTAAAAAATGCTGAGAATTGAGATATTTTTGCCTTTAAAGGAGCATTGCTCATACTCTAAAATGTAATTTAAACCTAAGTCAATGTTATATGCAATTTAATTTTCCCTTTAAAAATATTTTTTTTCACAAACCTACCTTCTTTGAGATTCTCCACCAAAAATCATGGACAATCCCACTCTCAAAAGTACCAGTGTGCTCCCACTGCCACAATTTCTCACTATATTGAGGTCTAGTTAGTGTTTTGCTTCGAAGTGTCAACATTTTCCCCTGTGGTTGTGTGGGGAGATGGCGAGGTTTTACCACTCCTTGATCTTCACACTGCTTTCATTTGTGCATTGGCTTTAGCTGGGTGTCTGCCATTTCCTATGTTCCAGGAAGCCTGCTCTTTCTACTTGACTCTAATTCAGTTCATTAGTACTCAAAGTTTATCTGGTTTATGGATGTAGATTAAGTCCTAGATAATTTCATCTATGTTTGCAAATGACTTTACCAGATAAGATCCTTAATATCAACATTAGGCTGCCCAGAAATTCTTTTCTGCTTTGACCTTTCATTTTAATAGTCTGTATCTGTGGAAAATTGGGTTGGCATATAAGCATCTCTTCTTTGGCTTGAGGCCTCTTTCTGTCTTTCATCTCTGGTAATGTAATAACCTCTCGACAGTTTTATTTCTTTTTTTAAAAAATTTTCTTTTTATCTTTGCATGTTAGAGGTCATGAGAGTTCTCCAATTTTGCTTTGCTTTTCTCCTCAACCTGGAAATGATCTACTAGCTCTCTTAGGGGTCTCTTTCATAATCTAATTTCCTTGACTTTGCCAGAACCAACAAGGAAGTATTTCTTGTTGTAGTCCCTCCTAAGCAGAAAGTCTGTGTGCCAGACCATATTAGACAATTTTTTTCCAGAATTTTCTAAGTTGAAGAGATAGTGATATCTACAGTCTTGCAAAAAATGCCATTGGAATCCCCCTTTTCAAGACTTCCGGAAGCCTCCCCTATTCAGAAAATACTTCCGCACTCAGAAAATTTTCCAGAGAATTGGAGAGAAATGTCTCTCTGTCCAGGAATATCAGTTTGTCTAAAAACAGGCAAAAAAATAAAAGGTGCATCTAGTAAAAGCAGCCAGAATTGTTCCTTTCCAATCCCTTGATTTGCTATTTGAAAAAATAGCCTTCTGAATCTGTGATCACTATGACTGTAGGGGCCAGGACTTATACTCTTAATCTAAACAAATGATTTTGACAGTTTTAATGATAAATAACTCATGTCAGATAAACTAATCAGTCACTGAGAAGGTCAGAACAATCTTAAGGCAGCTGTTGTCATGGGGCCACCCTCTGGGGCATCAGATACCAACTGTGACTGCCCATATCACTATATATATGAAGATTGCTAAATAGTTGAATGTCCTAAAACCCTCTTTAGGCATCAGATATTCTGAGAAACTCAGATAAATTAGTGGTTTTAGGGTTTTTAAAAAGCAGAAGGTAAAAGTGCTTAGATGACTAGAATGCATTCCAATAGAAGTAAAAAATGGAAAGAATCAATGTTTATTAGGCATTTAGTCTAGGGGAGACATTTTACAAAAAGATCTCTTTATCGCTCATAATAATCCTTTATTTTATAAATAAGAAAACTAAGACTTAGAGATGTTAAGCTACCTAACTAAGGTTACACTCTGCCCTGACTAGCGAGCTTATCTGCTGGGGCCAGAATTATAAGCAGGTCTCCCACCAAAGGCCATGCTTATTTCACTCTATTCAGATGGCTTCCTAAGAAGCAGAAAAGACAAGGAAATAGGATGAATATATTTTAGTCATATTTTCTACACAATTTATTTTTCACATATACTAGGACCTTGGGAAAATGGTGCATATATTATGAAAGACAGCATCTCGTGAACATGGAAACACTGAATGTATATGTTTTCTGCACAGGTGAATGGTGACTGAAAACACTGTCATTAAAATTGAAGTATACTTCTTAGGATCAAGTAATATGAACCGAGTACTATTGTGGATTTGCTTTCAGCTCACAGGCCATCAGAGACACTGTGTAGTGGTTAAGAGCATGGGCGTCTGGAGCCGGGCTGCCCATGTTCAACTCTTCCCTCTTCCTCTCACCAACTGAGAGCTCTGGGCAAGTTACTTAGCCCCTTTGTGCTGTAGTTTCCTCATTTGTAACATGAGAATGGTTTTAAAGAACAGCTTACCTTGTTGGGTTAAAAGGACTAAATGAGCAATTCATGCACATTACTTAGAGCTGTGTCTGGCTTACAGTAGCACTTAAAGCATGCTGCCTCTTATTGTCTTATGCTCTGAATCTCAAAAATTCTGTAAATCTCTGTCACAACTTTGGTCATCAGAACTCACGGTGGTATCATTAGATTGCCTCACAAGTTCCCAAGATATCTCGTGGAGTTCTTGCAAACACAACCTAGATCATAAGCAACTGGAAGGGCACCAGTATAGAACAGTAGTTAAGATGGCAGGCCATCAAGCCACTTGTCCCGACAGACCAACATGTGAATCCTGATTCTCCTACCTGGTAGAAATGTAACCAGAGTAACCCACTGAGCATTTTTCCACATCTTTTTAATACTATGTTTCCCCAAAAAATAAGACCTAGCCGGACCATCAGCTCTAAAGTGTCTTTTGAAGCAAGTTATAATATAAGACCTGGTCTCACACTATGATAAAATAAGACTGGGTCTTATATTAATGGAAATATTTTTACTATAAGACCAGGTCTTATAATATAATATAATATAATATAATATAATATAATATAATATAATATAATATAATATAATATAACATAATACCAGGTCTTATATTAATTTTTCCTCCAAAAGACTCCTTAGAGCTGATGGTCCAGCTAGGTCTTATTTTCGGGGAAACACTGTAGGAGAATAGTAACTACCTCACAGGGCTATAGAACAGATTAATAAAATCATGCTAGAAACAATATCTAAAGGCTCTCAAGAATTTACTCATATATGTATTCATCATATCAGTTCAATACTTTTAAGCCCAGAATAGGAATTCCCTTGCTTGGTGTCTTTTGAGCAAAACCTACCGAGATCTCATACTGAGTATGTCCTGGATTTGTGTAGTGTGTTACAGTTTACTCACTGCTTCACATTCATCATCTCATTTAATACATAAAATAACCTTGTGAGACAGGTATCTCTACCCTTAGATTACAGAGAAAAGCAGAGATTTACCCCAGATCACAAAGTTGGTAAGTAATTGAGACAGAACTTGAATCCAAATCTTCTGAGTAAAGCCTTCTATAACAGATTTTCATGTCCCCCTACTTTCTCCTGAATGTTCTCAGGAGAATTTTTTGAAGCTATATAGGCCAGCATACATGCCTCCACCATGTAATTTACATTGGCCAAAGTGAAACAAAGAAAGCCTTTACTAAAAGCAAATCAATAGTTTTCAAAACAGAGAAAAGGAGAAAGAAATTCAAAGATATGATTCATCTTTCCTTTGCAGTCCTCAAGTCAGTAAGAATCATGTGACAAATTAGTTCACAGAATCCCCACTGAGATTTGTGAACCCAAAAAAAGGGTAGGCAAGAAAATAAACTGGGCTGACAACCAAACTGTTTGTATTTAATGTTTTCACTGATTTTAAAAACATATTCTGTTTTCATACACACAGAAACATGAACATTGAGAAACCATTTAAAAACCCAGTAGAAATATTATGAAGTTACAAAAAAGACATAGTTGATAGGGACATGTAGATAATTACTATGATTTTGTGTGTGTGTGTGCCCTAATCCACTGTCAATAACTTATTCCAGTGGTACAAGCTGACATTTACTTTCTTACCTTTTTTAAACTCCTGGGTTTCAGCTGAAGTTCAGTTTCCAGGAAATCTCTCCCCATTTGGGGTCACTGTGTACCACAGCCTCAAATTCCTCCCGAGGCCTTTGCCCATGTACACAGTCATACAACTCATCGTCTGTTCGGGCTGGTTTAGTGGACGCTGCCCATGTGACAAAATTATATCCCTCTGGAAGGAGCTGGAATGAAAGCGAACAGATATTACCCACTCAGGGATGGGGTTTAGGGTAGGAAGCCATGCACACTAGCTGGCCATGATCACAAGCTTTGCCAACAGGCTGTGAATTTTGGATTTTGGTCTCTCATGTCTGTCATGCACCTTTTAAAGACTACTGAGATATAGAAAATATAAAACCAAGTCTTTTTATCCAGGAAGGCAGCCTTGCTGCTTTTCACATTGTGAAGTTTAAACAGAGAGGTAGAAGATTAGGCTACTATAATAACCACTTACTCCTTGACGGAGAAAAACAATGTGTGAGTTACAGGTCGGATACAAATACCTTGACAATCTACAAAGGACTGAAGAAATAACACTGTGAATCAAGCTATACTGGAATCACTTTGGGTTAATGAAGTTAACAGGATTAACTAGTTTTTTCCCTCCAAACCATGATGCTTTTAAATGCCTGGATATTTGCTCTTTCATCCAATATCACACATTCCTTCTCCCCACCCACTGAAGAAACCACTGTAACTCAGAAAAATCAAAACTGTCTGTTGTTCACTGTGCTTTTTTGTGAGCTTGTTTATCAGCCACACAGATGCACTGTGAGGCCTTTACTTGGTTTGGGACTGAGTGTGTGGTGCAAAAAAGACCTCACCATGCAATTTAGCAGATTCCAAAAAAAGGAACAAAAATCCTGAGAGAAGGCATTCATAACAGTGAAAATTACGGTCGGTGAAACTTGGCTGAATTGGCTGAGGAATTCTTCATCTTTCTAAAAAGATTTGCCTCATGGCTTGGGGTTAAGATCAGCCCTGAAAGAACCTATTTGAAATCATGTTGTTCTTGCATCTGACTGAGGACATACTACCCCAAATTACCACACACAAATGCCATTTTCAGCCTTTCAACATTTGACCAAGACAACGGTTCACATCCTTTGAAGCACAAATCTTCATAGCTGCAATATAGTCAATAAACATTGGAATACTTATTGTGTTCTGATTAAGTGAATATTCTGGATAGATAAAATGTTACTCACAATCAATTTTTATTTCAATGTTTATTTCTTGAGAATCATGCTTATATGGGTTAGAAGAGTTTACTGTGCTATAGAAATCATAGCATACTGAATATAATTTAATTATTTCTTAAATAACAATAACCTGGAAGTAGAGTAAGATAGTAAATGTCTTTAAAAACTAGCTTTCTGAATCTGTGACTGTAGGCCCCGGATATCTAATATAAATAAGGAAATTTCAGTATAGGAATCCTGCCTCAAAAAAAAAAAAAGATGCTTGTAATGATTAAGTATGCTTTCTGGTTGCCATTATGGTTATTAAATATATATCCTAAGTGATGCTGAAGAAGATGATGACTTGTACCAAGCGAAGGCTATATTCTAAAAGATCTATTTATAAAAACTCATGATTTATGTACATAGTCGCATTATTCATAATAGCTGGAAAGTGGGAAGAAAGCCAAATATCTATTGACCAATGAGTAAATAAACAAAATGTGATATATCCATAGAATGGTATATTACTCAGCTTATTCATACAATGGAATGTATCCAGCTTTAAAAAAAAGGAAATCCCTTCACATGCTACAACGTGGATGAACCATGAGGACATTAAGCTAAATGAAATAAGCCCCAGTCACAAAAAGACAAATATTGTATGATTCTACTTATATAAGATATCTGGAGTAGTCAAATTCACAGAAAGGGAAAATCGAATGAGGATTGCCAAGAGTGGGGGTGGGGGTTGATGGGAAATGACTGTTTAATGGGTACAGAGTTTCAGTTTTGCAAGATGAAAAAATTACAGAGATTAGTTGCACAACAATGTGAATGTACTTAACACTACTGAAATGTATGTACACTTAAAAATGGTCAAGGTGGTCAATTCTGTTATGAGTATTTTACAATTAAAAAATAATTTAAAAATATTCTATGATTTGAGCTTGTAGTTTTGTCATTTTCTTCTTTTATAAATTCATACGTAGAAAAAAATGTAGGTTGATAAAAAGATAGAGCTAAGATTTTACTCTACAAGAAACACGTGGCATAAGGACTTAATAATACAGTAGCCTTGGTTTCTCTGTTATAGCAGATGGTATTGATGGGGAATACATTCTTTCTACCAGAAATCAAGGAGGAGATTATTCTTCTTAAAACTTTCTTGTTCCCTTAAATTTTCTTATTCCATTAATGATCTCCCCTCTGTTTTGTTTCTTTCATTTTTCCATCTCCACTGACTCTTTTTCCACAGTCTATCCCCCATGCTGAGGACTCCTGAATCCATTAACCTGATTTGCTTTAGTCTACTACCTCCCAGCTTTCCCAATTCTGTATATAGAGGGTGCCAAAAAAATGCATACACATGTTAAGAAAGGAAAACTGTATTAAAATTGTAATGCTCAATATTTACTGATAACAAAAGATGAATTCAAGTCACGTTTGACTTCTGCAATTACAGGAGGTGCTCAAAGTGGTTACCATCAGCATCCAGACACTTCTGATTATGGCAAACTACTGCTTAGCAACGCCGACCAAAGTGTCCACTTGTGTACATTTTTTTGGCACCCCTGGTATATCCAAATGGGGCTTTATGTACTAATTGGGGCTACTGGAAAGCAGTTGATGAGAGAGGTCAGAAATTCAAAATGCTCAGTTTAAACTCTGTTGAGTCAGGATTAAAGATTCAAGCCTGGAGATGAGAGGGGAGGCAGTGGAACTATTGTTGGAGACAAGGCTGGAGAGGGCCAAAGGAAAAGAGAGGCCAGAAACCAAGTTAGAGACAAGGTCTTCAGATAAAGGGGCAAAGAGACCTAGCAAAGGGCAATATGGATGTAAGATATGGAGGCGATATAGGATATAAACATGGGCCCTGCCAAATTTTTACATGTTTTCAAGGTGGGTCCTTAAAATAGTAAACTTCCATTGAACAATAGCTATGTTTTAAATGCTACAATCAATGGATCAGTGCTTCCAAAGCTTTCTACAATTTGGTCACAGCCTGTATTCTAGCCATCTACCTCCATTATAGCCCCATTCAAGTATTTGCTCCCTCACATTTTCATGATTTTATTAACACTGTTCTCAGCACTGTCCGATACAACTTTCTCTGTTGATGGAAATGTTCTATATTTGCATGGTCCACTACTGTAGCCACTAGCCATATGTGACTACAGGCTAATATATTGGACAACACAGGTCTAGTATGTTCTTCTCTATTTCTAAATCTGTTGAAATGTTACTCCTTTCCTTTTGATGTCCAACATTGTAGTAAATATTAATAGTGTTCCACCCAGACCATCTCAGCTCTTTTTTACCGTATCTGGTGCCTCCTCCTGACCTCTCAGCTTTTGCTTCTAGTACCCTGTACATATGTCTCTCTTCAGAGAATTGTCCTGAATCTACTGCAGCCGTTGTGCATGCAGGGATAGAAGTCAGGGAACCTGGGGGTTTATGTCCTGTCCCACCTTCCCACCTATGTCTCCAAGTCATCCCTCAGCCACGGACTGACAGGTGCAGGAGAATGAAAAGCCGGCGCTCTTCAATTCAGGCCAACTCTGCGGTGGAACTCACACTCCTGAGTTCCCCACAGCATCAGGCTGATGCTCCCTTTGGCTGGACTTTGCCAGAAATCTCACTCTTGTGCTTGGCTTCTTTTCCTTCCTTGTCCTCCTTTCCCCACGACCTTACTAGTTTCTCCTCAGAACACTTCCCTAATAAATCACTTGCACATAAATCCTCATATCAAGGCTTCAGGGTCAGTGTCTGGGGAATTTTAAGACAAAGTAAAATGCTGATTTCTCTGTGAAGCTTTTCAAGTCCCCAATCAGAATGAATCTCTAATCCTGCTAAACTGCCATGACACTTCATTACTATGTCTAGTATAGCACCAAGTAAATGTTAGACAATTATATTCATGACTAGGTCCCCAACTAGCATGTGAGTTATTTGCGAGTAGGGATCATGTCATACTCACCTTGGTATCTTCCTGCTCAATGTCTGGTGTGTTACATGTTCTCTAAAATGTTTGTTGAATATACTTGAATATAAAGGAAAGCATGGACATAATGACTTTTTCATTTTTAATAAAATATTCAATGATTTAAGGTTATTAAAATTATAGAAAAGAGAATTTGTTGTCCTAAGGTATGTATTTACTGTACTATAGGTTCTTTCCGTATTCAGTGATGATGGATAGCAGTTCTTTAAATTGAAAGAGAATTAACATTAAAAAATGGCTCATATACTCATTGACAATGGCAATGGCAATACTTCCTTATTTTTATGACTTCTTCAAACTTTAGAATCTTTAGAAATTCAACTGGGATGATTCAGATATATCACTGAGTTGAATCAGGGTGGCACACACAATAGAAAGAAAAAAGCCACACATTTTCCATCCTTCTATGTAACACATATAGCATGGACCATGTTGAATACCTTGTTTTTAAAAACATATGATTGAAGACAATAAATATTTATCAGGTGAACAAATAAATAATGTTTCATGTCAAGAAAAAAACAGGTCACAGAGTAGTACACATTTTAAATAGTAAAATATGTATGTAAATAGGAAATTTTAAAAAAGAAAACAATTATACCAGAATGTTAGAAATGGCTGACTCTGAATAGTGCCATTTGTCATGGTTTTTATTTTCCATCTCTTGCTTTGCTGGATTTTTCACATTTTCTACAATGAATATGCACAACTTTTGAACTTAGAAAACAAATATATTTTTAGAAGTCTCTAGCCATATATCCATATCTTTCCTGACCTGTATATTCTAGAAATCAACAACAATAATCAAAAACTTAGGTTTGTACACAGGGAAATAAAAATGAAAATAAAAGAGTTATTTTGCTCTTTGAGAAATTATTTATAATTCAATAACTTGCAGAGTAACAGCTTCTAAAGCTTTATGTTATGAATCGGGCAAACCCAAGCAATGACTTATTATAATACAGGGATAACTCAACATAAACCACAGGTTGCCGGTTCAACGGCACAATTTGATTCTTTCCTTACATACTCTCATGTATGTATGCATTTTACATACAAAGCCCATGTGCTTATGACAAAATCCACTCATTCAACCATTTGAAATTTAGTTAGCAATTCAAATGCATCATTGTTGGTTTAATTAATTATGTTAGATGCTAACAAATTAATTTGGCTAAAAGAACTGCACTGGTCATACTATACCAGTGCATACTATACTCGTGCATTATTATTATTCGATCATGTAAATATTTTTTCAATGGACTAAAATTATTAAATCAGAGATAAATCATTCAGAGAATTCCTATTGACCAAACTGTTTAGATTCTTCAAGGAAATGTCCTAACTTCTTTCACTTTGAAATTCACCTTTGACAATAAAATTATGGGGGGGAAAAATTGACCTCAATCTCCTCACTGTACGGAAAAGGAAAAGCATCTACGAAGCACTAAGTTTCTAGGTGAGCTTAATATTAGATTCAAAATCTAAAAGAAAAAGTTTGATAAGTACATACCAGTATTTTTTTTAAAATGTGTTTACCTTTATTTCCACATCTTATGCATATAAACCCTGAGAAATCAGAAGGACAGATACTATTAGCCTTAATTTTCTGGTCTAGAATCTGAAAGCACAACTGAGTCCTTTTGAAGCCACGCTGCATTTCAAGCACAGCTCTCTTGACCTCCTGTTGCAAGTGCATTCCAACAGGTAAGGGCTTAAACGTCTGAGGGATGGTCTGCACTTTAAAAGCTGAGCAGGAATAATATTCCTCTACCACCTCCGGAAATTGCTGAGTATCCTGCTCTCTTGAGAACTTCTCCAGAGTGCTTGGCAGGAGTGCTCCTCCCCTGAGTGCAGAGTGGGGGCAACGCGTGGCACTACTCACACCTCGGCCGTGCTTGTTCCTGCACCAGCCACCCACCTGGGTGGTCTTTAGAGGAAGCCCTCAGCAAGTACTGAGGACCAGAACTGCATGCCACCCACACCACTCCTAGGGTCAGAACCCAGCCAGCTACAGCGTATTAGCTATCCTAAAATAATAATAACAAATTAATGGAATTGACTCAAGGGAAATCAAATTCCACTTATAGGCCTAGTAGCAGAAACAGCTGTTAAAATTTATTAAATTGGAAGTTCCTCTAGTAGCTTCTTGAGGATGTTTTTCAAAGTCTTTGGGCCACAGCTATATTAAAAAAAAAAAAAAAAGCTAGTTAAACATTATTCATCAGAAAGTATTTTTGCAGGGAGGACGTGGAGTGAATTTTGAAATCGTCACAGGCTGTAAGATTGTGGCTGGACTGTTTGCAAAGTTTATATTTCAGGAGGCTTTGACAGACGGGCTCCTTGTAGTTTTAAAATTTAAGAAGGGGAGATCAATGGCTGCATTAAAAACCCCAAAAGGTTTCCACTGTGCATGATTTGCCTTATCACAAAAAACCCCTCCTTTAAGATGTGTATAGATTTTCACAAGTCTGGCTACAAATTCTATAATAAAATTCTTAGCTAACGACAAGAGCAACCCAAAACCTATGTTGTTTAAAACTTTCTTTTTCAAAAAAGAATCGTTTGTCTACCTTTTTTCTTCCAAGGATATTTCCACCCATTAAAAGGACTTTGGTTGTTATATAGATGAAATATTTCAAGAAGAATACTTATCATGTTAATAATAATGTATCTGGTAAAAAAATAAATGAGTTTAGATGTTCTCTGTGCTTCAAATTCTGCATCTAAGAAGAAGAGGGAGAAAAAGGCGGAAGAGGAGGAGGAAGAGGAGGAGGAGGAGGAGGAGGAGGAGGAGGAGGAGGAGGAGGAGGAGGAGGAGGAGGAGGAAGAGGAGGAGGAGGAGATTGAATTAGCTGATCTCTGAAAACTTCCGCTTTTGAGTTCAAGGAAACTAGAATTCCAAGAGTTCTACTCACACCAGTGAGGAGCAGCTAGCAATAAACACAGAGCTAATGCATTCATCAGTCATTCAGCAAGAATCTGAGGATTGTCGACATTGCAAAACCTGTGTTCATAAATGTATCAGTTAGGGTGTTTGGTTATAAATGACAGAACTCAACTCTGTCTAACTACAGGGAAAAGGGAAATCATTCCGTGGCCAAGGTGAGCTCACGGACCCAAGGGGAAACCTGCAGATGCCTGAAAGGACAAGAACCAAGGCCATTTGGGAATCTAAGTAGCAGATCTTCAGGACACTGCACAGGACCGATTGGCTCCAACCATTTTTCTTCTGCTCTCCAGCCACTATGTTCAAGAGTCAAATCATGGGGAAGAGAGTCCATTGCTCATGTGAGGGATTGATGTTCAGTATTCATTCTGACCTATTCCAGGGTCTCTTCACTCATTGTAAAGGCTAGAAAGCTAAAACAAAACAATATTCCCCAGTCTTCCTTGCAGCCAGTGTTCCAAAAGATATTTACTCCTCAGCTAGTCACATGTGCTTGTGTGAGACTGGACAGGCAGGAGTGAGGTGGATACTACACTTGTGCTGTTTCTGCAATTTCTGCTCCAGAGCATGGATGTCAGTGTGTTTGATTTTCCTGCAAGAGCTCTAGCTGAGGTCTCAATATCTGGCCACTAGCTTAATAGGTGTCGAAAGGCATGGCATGGATCATCCATTTTGTTGGTGCAATCCCGAAAGACATGTCACAACTCTGGAGCTAACAATTCTGACAGTGGTTTCTAATTTCCAGGTCACAGCTAAGGTGGCATATTCCTGGTGCCAATGGTTGCAGTGGTCACTAGAAGTTGGTACTATGGCTTCCCAATTCCTCAGCTTCCTCACAGTCGTCATTCTCTTTGCATGCCAGTCTTGTACTGCCAGTAATTCTTGGAGGCCTTGTTCTCTATAATAAATCCCTTTCTGCTTAAATATCCAGAGAGAGCTCCATTAGAGTCCAATTGGTCATCGTGGTTCATACACCCATCTTACAACTAGTGGAAGGTAGGACATAATGATTGGCACACCCACACGCAATGCAAAAGGGATAATTCTCCCAAAAGAAAGTAAGTTGCCTGTCAAAAAAAAACCAAAAAATGTGGGGAGGGGGTGATGGATTGTGGGTAGCAGAGAATAACAAACAACCATTCTGCAAATGGATACAAAGTTCTTAAGTCAACATTGTTTCAAGAGTGTATTGCAGGCCCAAAGCAAAGTTGTCTGAAGTCCTGAAATGTTACAACACGTTACAAAAGCTTAGCTATCCCAAGGGAAGAAGTCAGAGGACCTTACATAAAGTGACATCTGATCAAGGTCTTAAGGCTCAAGTAGATGTGAAGGCTTTCTAGGTAGTAGGAAATTAATAACTTAATTTGGTGTGTGTGTGTGTGTGTGTGTGTGTGTGTGTGTGTGTGTGTGTGTTATCTAAAGATGAGGGTTCAATTAATTAGTAAAGGGGAAATTTTCATTTTGAGCTTTTCTCAAATAGGTGTAAATTTCATAATTAGAAGGAAACCACAAAAAGGCAATACAAACAATTGAGACACTATAGACCCCGGTTAGCTAGCAGAAGATTCCAAGAGCCCAGCCTCTATACCTCTAGGCCCTACCCAGAGGACACATAAGTAGGCATCTTCCTGTCTCTGCCCATATAATTGCCCTATACCTCCTGACCTCCTTAGCTAGAAACTGAATTTAATTCCTGAACACATACCAAGTGCTAAGCTTCATTATCCCTGGACTCCCACACAACCTGATTTTTTTTTATTTTTTTTTTAATAGCTTCCCAACATTCTTCCCTAGGATGAGTAAGCCTCCCCCTCATGGTCTTGGTTAGTAGCTCAGGGACTGACCTCTAGGAATATTAGATTTGGGTCTCCGGATACTCCTGCTTTCCCCAAGGGAAACTAGACCCCTATTACTTCTTTCTCAACTCCAGCTAAGGCTGTAGTTTTATTTCTCTCCTGATCTGTGATTGCTATTTTTCTCACTCAGCCATTTCACACATTGAGTTCAACTGTTACCTGTACTGGAAATGCTGCTGAGACAATATTGTCACAATGATGCTTTGGCCCAAACTCACCCAGTGTGTTTTATGTGCTACCTGGTAGCATCAATAGTAGGAACGGAAGGAAAACTAATATTAAGTGAATTTTCATTATGTGTCAGGGATACTTCTAAGACCTTTCCCATGTGCTATTCATTTAATATAATTTATACAGTGGTTTGCATCCCCGAGCCAATCATCCTTTGGTCTGTGTCAGCACTTCCCAGGGATAACTACAGTAGAATTCAGTTTAATTAAATACCTTCCTCTCAGCAGTGCCCTTTCTCCCTCTCATACTGACCTGTAGTCCAGGAGACCCTCAAGTCCATCTTACTGGCTCTTGCTTTCATCATTGCCATCCTCAGAATCTACTCCAGTCTTGTATCTGTTTTCCTACCCTCTCCTGACTCCAATCTTTCTACAGTGAAGCTCTCACCCCACCTTCAAATTTAAGCCAGTTCTATATGAAGTGCAACTATCTATGCCCTCAGACGCTGATACTGACTTCACAGAGAGAGTGAAACTGTGATAAGAATCACATTTCTAGTGTTCCTACCATTTTTCTAACAGTGCGTCCACCTATTTTGACTTAGTGGCTTATGTTAAGTGAATGTGATTCTCCCAACAGACTAAAAATAAGTAGATATTACTTATCACACAATTTCTCAAAGCTTTTCTTCTCTTCCTGACCTTCCACATTTTTCTTTCCAAGTGTCAAGAGGACTACTAAGAGATATGGTTTTAAAATATGATAGAGTTTTCCTCAAAAGACTAGGGAATACAGATAAAGTCATAGATCTAAAAATGAATGAACAGTAATATAAACAGCCCGGAGGAGACTTCTCTGAGATGCAAAAAAAGAGCAAAGTCCTGATCCTAAGCGTGTACATGCTCATAAACACACAACTCACCATTACTCTTCTGTCACAGCATTTAAAAATCTAATGTGTTGCATTGCCTCCATTTTTTTTTTTTCACACACTGAATTCCCAAGCATACAAGTTGTAAAACTTAATCTACTTTTGCCACAGGTTCCTGGTATTCGGTGTTGGATGAGACTCTGCTTTTCAAAGCAATTATGGCTCTGGCTGAGAAAAAAAGGTGCTAAGTTCCAAAGAGAACTGTGAGAAGCTGGGTCCAAACACCTCTCCAAGGCTTGCAGTGTCAGGACAAGTCATTTCTACTTCCCCTCCTCTCACCCCTCAACAACAGAAGAGGAGAAAGGGGAGCCAGAAAGACTTTATCATTTAAAGAAATACACTATGTTATGAAAAGAAAGCATTTCCTCCCTTCAGCTCCCCCTACTGGGAAGAGAGGACTTTTCCTCCCTGAATCCAAACGAGGGCAGCCTGACAGGAATTCCGAGAATCCTATATGTCAGAATGTGGTAAGGATTAAGACAGGATTAGCTTTTCTGTGTCTTACATATTAGACTATGGAGTAATAAAACACGTACATGCTTCACAAACATTTCTCTGAAACTGGTTTCAAGAAGAGGCCTCAAAACTGATTTGAGTAATGACGACTAAGTGGAACAAATAGGTCAATTTTCATTGTGGAAATTTTGAAAGAACACACATTTATGTACACATACTTTGTTACAGTCACTCCAAAGAATTGTTCTCTCTCATTTATAGTCTCAGTGACATGGATTGTTATGTAACTGAAGCAGCTGTAACATTCCCATGAATCATCCAAGGGTGGGTTTTTATGATTCACGGTTGTCCTCCTGTTTCCATTTGTTGACCATAGGCAGTGAGGTGTTGAGAAATGTTTAACAACTGAGTATCCTGGGTGGGGCAGTGGTGGGTGGGGTGGGGGACACATCTGATTCGTACAGGTGTAATCACACATGATTAGCCACCATGGTAAATTTCAAGCTACCAAAGTGACACCATTAAATGTGGACTTGAGGCAGAGAGGAGCAGGGTCCGCTCTCAGGAGCCAGTGGAGCTGTCTGAAGCATGTCACTGAACTAGTCAATGTGACAGTAATGTCCACTCAACCTGTACCACTGGTTCACTTAAAATGTTGTTGTACTGTTACTGTTTATTTTATGTTAAATGTCCTTCCTCAAACAATTCCAAATATAGTGTTCAAGTACAAGCAAGAATGAGAATGAAAGGAAAACACAGATGCACCTTGATTGACAATGGGGTTACATCCCAACAAACCCATTATAAGTTGAAAATACTGTCAGCCGAAAATGCATTTAATATACCTAAACTACTGAATGTCACAGCTTAGCCTAGCCTACCTTAAATATGCTCAGACCACAATATCCAAAAACTACTGACAACACAGTACACTATAGAGTGTCAGCTGTTTCCCCCTGTGATTGCGTGGTGACTGGGAGCTCACCGCCACTGTCTGACATCATGAGGGACAATCGTACTGCATATCACTAGCCCTGGAAAGATCAAAATTCAAAGTACAGTTCTACTGAACATGTGTCACTTTCATACCACCATAAAGTCAAAAAAGTATAAGTTGGGGACCATTTGTATAGAACATGAAAGATATCAGCTTCTTTCAGAAAAGCCTTGGTAGGTAAAGGAGCTAATTGTGCACAGCATTGTAGATACCAATCTCATTTTTAAGAAGACAAGATGGGGGGATCAAATATATGGTGATGGAAGGAGAACTGACTCTGGGTGCTGAACACACTATGGGATTTATAGATGATGTAATACAGAATTGTACACCTGAAATCTATGTAATTTTACTAACAATTGTCACCCCAATAAATTAAAAAAAAAAAAAAAAGAAGACAAGATGATAGTCCCACTGGGTTTGAGATTCTTGCCATAATGGCACCAACCATTGGTAGCATATCTTAAAGCATAGGCCTTTTCGGTTGATTCAATAATGTGGCTTATGAAGTACGTTGGCACTGGGGTACCTGCATAACATGCTTTTCCTTTGTACTAAAAGTTAGCTCATCAGCCACACGCAGAGGCACAGTTCTTTATTCTCTGCAAAGGAGAAAAGGCCTGTGTCATAAAGGTAGTAGAGTTCATTTACTAAAGAAGGGGTTGTGTCCCCCAAGCTTATGGAAGGGTATACGCACAACCAGCCAAGGAAGCCCAGGGATCCTTTACAGCTAGTAGTTTCCAAAACAAGATTTATACCAGGGCCTCTGGAGTTATACTCTGTGCACATTCAGGTTCTCAGCTGTAGCCCAAGTGGAGATGAAAATGACCACAGCCCATTTAAAGTACTCTCTCAGAGAATAAAATAAAAATATTATGACTTGCACTGCTCTTTCTTAGAGGAAAACACTAAAAAGTCATACCATTTTCAATCAAAAACAAAAACAAAAAAAGCTTTAAAAGCATGACCTCAATATCATATCTGCATTAACAATTCAAGAAGAACAATTTTGCAATCCTCTATGAGTAGAAAAGTCTATTACTGGCCCGATTCAATTACATGTTGAATTGAGGCTAATTTTTTTTTTTTTTTTAAAGCATAGCAAGGAGTTTCTGAATTTTCACACAGAACTTTTATAGAAGACTCACTTTGATTTTGATATGTTACATTTACACATTCCAATTATACCCTTGCAAAGTTCAGTGAGCAGCATGGTTTCAACCCAATTAAATGGCAGCTTGAAGACCTTTTTTCACCCCCACTCTGTCCTTGCTCAACTCCAATCATCTCATTCTGTAATAACTAGAAGGTTAGTATGGAGCTAAAGCTTAGAGGTTTTACAAGAAGCTGTTATAATGACTTCATTTAAAACCCATTCTAAGCATAGATAATATAATATTGTCCCTCATCACCAAAGGGATAGGTCAGAGTTACAGTACCATATTTATTCCTATTTTATCATTTGTCATAATCCATTCTCCCTAGAAATATAGAGAGAGAAAGAGTAAGGGAGAAAGATAGGAAAGAGAGAGAGAGAGAGACAGAGAGGGAGAGAGAGAGAGAGAGTGTGTTAATATACGATAAATTGACTCAGGGGAAACTACTTAAAGAATTTCTTCAGTAATGCAGAGGTATAAGCAATCCCCAGAACGTGTCAGCAAATTGTCAATTCAATACTCACTGATTCACAATAAACAAACCTGAACCAAGAAGGCTAACCCCTTTGAGATGTCAGCAGGCAGAATGTGACTTCAAAGCTTAAAGCCCTGGAGGAAGGTCCAAGATGGCAGAACAGCTAAATACTATGCCTGCCACCTCCCAGGATCACATTAAAATTACAACTGAATTATAGAACAATCAACCTCAAGAATCATCTGAAGACTAGGTGAACAGAACCCCTATAAGTATGGATCTAAAGAAGAGGCTACATTGAGACTGGTACAAGGGGCAGGGACATGAAATGGGCTGAGCCCAAACCCACAGGTAGTGATTGAGCACCAGGAGGGACACCTCAGTGGCAGAGGTTCCCCCTGAAGAATGAGGGGTCCCAGCCTCATACAGGATCCCCGGTTAAAAGGTCTTGTGCCAGGAAGAGGAGTTCCCACAATATTTGGCAGTGGAAATCAGTGAGGATTCAGTCCATCCTTCCCACTGAGACTGAAGGCAGCTGGAAACCCAGACTTCCTCTTAAAGAGCCCACTTAGACTCATTTACTAGCAGGCACTCAACCTGGGCTCTGGTGGAAGGACAGTGATTTGAGAGGTGCCAGAGACATACAGGGGGAGACTGAGTTATGGGGTTTCAGGGCGAGGACGAGAGGCACAGCAATTATTATTCCTGTGTGCAGCATGCCTCATGTGTAACTTACAGGAAGGTGCCATCTTTCCTGTGCTGAGCCTATTCTCACAGGGCCAAATCTGAGATTGCATTGGTCTGGCAAAATCCATGAGTGTGGAACCACCTTTGGAATTACCCCACCCAGTTATTGCAGCATCACCAGGGGCACCCTCAGCTCCTGTGTGGCCAGCCCCACCGTGGAATCTGTAGGAAGCTTATACAGCAGGAGTTGGCCCATAGAGGCCTGGGAAACTTTCGGTGTCAGGTGGTCAGCCCTAGCTTGTGCTGCAGTCCTTCTTGGGCAAATCTCAGGGATCTGTGGGCTTGAGGCAAGTGGTGGGTGACCAGTGTTCTCTGGACATTTTGTAGAGTGGCCACAGGCTCTGCACTGGTGCAAGAGCTGAATCTGCATTAATTCTGTAAAAACCACTGGCTACCCCTGTGACTCCATGAGACCCCACTCCTCCCAGCTATCACTACATTGATGGGGGCACTCTCAGCTCCTGGGCATCTAGCACCACCCCACAAACTGCTAGAAGCTTGTACAGCAGTGGGCAAATCGTGGCTGTCAGGGAAGCTTTCAGTGGCAACTGGTCAGCCTCAGCTTGCTCTGCATCCTTTCTAGGGTGGCTCCCAAGGTTCTGTGGGCCCAAGGTGAAAAACAGCTGGCCACAGTGTTCTCGAGTTTTGCATAGTGGCCTCAGGTTCAGTACTAGTGTAAGAACTGAATCTGCATTAACTTCTTGAAAACCACCAGCCACACCCCATGAATCTCTGGAACCCCACCCCACCCAACTCAGGTGGCATCACTGGAGATACTGTCAACACCAGGTTAACGAGCCCAGCCAGTACATCTAAGAAGGCTCTTTCAGCCACTGAGCCTTATGGGCAGCTGGCAGGTGAAACAGGCCTAAGGGGTCCATGGGCCTTTTGCTAAGCTGCCCCAAGCCTGATATTAGTGGCAACCAACCTCGTTCACAGCAAGGCCACCCCCACATGTCTCCAGGTCAAACACAGGCAGCAACCAATAGTGTATAGCTTTGTAGCTCCTAACAGGTCACTCTGGGCCAGTCACAGGCAAGTCTGAAATTGGCTGACACAGGAGCCCCTCCCAAAAGGTACAAGAAGCAACATACCCAGCGGTCGGCCTCAGACCACAACAGAGCACTACCCAATTAGCACCATAAGTGACACACCCACAGGATGGTATCAATAGATACAAGAGCCCACTTGAGCGAATCCCCATCTGAGGCGTCAGCCCCCACATAGCAGCTTATATGCTGTGGGCATAGCCAATCCTCACAGCCAGTCAGTATGAGACAATCCTACCAACTAAAGCTCGAAAAGTAATTAAGGCTCAACTACAATAAGAGAACACACACAACACACTCCTGGAACAAACACACACAGGTTATCAGAGAGACTGTGCCACTGGACCACACAGGACACCTACTACATAAGGCCTCCCAAGAAAGACTGAGAGATATAGTAGATCTACCTAGTACATAGAAACAAACAGAGAGGCAGCCAGAATGAGGGAACAAAGAAACATGTCCCAAACAAAAGAATAAGAGACAACTCCAGAAAAAGAACTAACTGAAATGGAGGCAACTAACATACCAGAGACAGAGTTTAAAACACTGGTTATAAGAATGCTTAAGGAACTTAGTGAGAACTTCAACAAAGAGATAGGAAGCATAAAGAAGGACATAGAAACAATAAAAAGGAACCAGTCAGAAATAAAGAATACAATAACTGAAAAGAAGAATACCCTAGAAGGATGCAACAGTAGATTAGATGAAGCAGAGGATCGAATCAGCAATTTAGAAGAGAAGGTAGAAGAAAACACCTAATAAAAAAAAAAAAAAGAATTAAAAAAACAAAGATAGCTTAAGAGACCTTTGGGACAGCGTCAAGTGTAATAACATTCACATCATAGGAGTACCAGAAGGAGAAGAGAGGGAGGAAGGGATCAAGAATCTATTTGAAAAAATAATGACAGAAAACTTCCCTAACCTGACAAAGGAAATAGACATACAAGCCCAGGAAGCACAGAGAGTCCCAAACAAGATAAACCCAAACGGGCCTATACCAAGACACATTATAATTAAAATGGCAAAGGTTAAAGACAAAGAGAGACTCCTAAAAGCAGCAAGACAACTAGTTATTTACAAGTGAGGTCCTATAAGATTTTTAGCTGATTTCTCAACAGAAACGTTACAGGCCAGAAGGGAGTGGCAGGAAATATTTAACATGATGAAAAGAAAGGACCTACTGCCAAGACTACTCTACACAGTAAAGCTATCATTTAAAATTGAAGGAGAGATAAAGAGCTTCCCAGACAAGAAAAAGCTAAAGGAATACATTACCACCAATCCAGTATTACAAGAAATGTTAAAGGGACTACTTTAAGAAGAAGAAGGAGGAAAACAAACAAATGAACAAAAGAAGATCAACAATATAAATAATAAAATGGCAATAACTAGGGTCCTATCAATAATCAGTTTAAATGTACAGGGATTAAACACTCCAATCAAAAGATATAGGATAGCAGAATGGGTAAGAAATTAAGACCCACATATATGCTGTCTACAAGAGAAACACCTCACATCAAAAGACACATAGACTGAAAGTTAAGAGATGGAAAAAGATATTTCACATAAATGGAAATGAAAAAAACCTGGGTTAGCAATACTTATGTCAGACAAACTAGACTTTAAAACAAAGACTATTATAAGAGACAAAGAGGGACATTACATAATGATAAAAGGATCAATCCAACAAGAGGACATAACACTAGTAAACATCTATGCACCCAACGTAGGAGCACCTAAATACATAAAACAAATATTGACTGACATAAAGGGAGAGATTTACAGTAACACAATCATAGTAGGGGACTTTAACACTCCATTGACACCAATGGACAGATATTCCAGAGACAAAATCAACGAGGAAACAATGACCTTAAACGATACACTAAACTAGATGGATTTAATTGGTATTTATAGAGTATGTCACCCCAAAGCAGCAGATATACATTCTCTTCAAGGGCACACGGAACAATTTCCAAGATAGACCACATATTAGGTCACAAAACAAGTCTCTGTAAATGTAAGAAGGTTGAAATTATACCAAGTGTCTTCTCCAACCACAATAGTATAAAACTTGAAATCAGTTACACACACACAAAACACGCACATAAACACATGAAGGCTAAATAACATGCTATTAAACAATGAATGGGTTAACAATGAGATCAAGAAACAAATCAAAAGATACCTTGAGAAAACAAAAATGAAAACACAGTGACCCCAAATCTATGGGACACAGTGAAAGCAGTACTAAGAGGGAAATTCATTGCAATGCTGCCCTACTTCAAGAAACAAGAAAAATCTCAAATAAACAATCTAACTTAACACCAAAGGGAACTGAAAAAAAAAACAAAGCCCAAAGTGAGTAGAAGGAGGAAAATAATAAGAATCAAAGTAGAAATAAACAAAATTGAAGCTGAAAAATGATTTTTAAAAAGATTGATGAAACCAAGAACTGGTTCTTTGAAAAGATTTTTAAAAAATTGATAAGCCCTTAACCAGACTCATCAAGAAAAATAGAGAAAGAACCCAAATAAATAAAATCAGAAATGAAAGAGAAGTGACAACAGATACCACAGAAATACAAAACAAAAAGAAAAAAAGAAAAGAAAATACTGCAAACAATTATACTACACAATTGGACAACTGGAAGAAATGGATAAATTCCTAGAAGCATACAATCTTCCAAGGCTGAATCCAGAAGAAACGGAAAATCTGAACCAACCAGTTACATCTAATGAAATCTAATCAGTAATCAACAAGCTCTCAACAAACAAAAGTCCTACACCTGATGACTTCACAGGCAAATTCTACCAAATATTCAAAAAAGAATTAACACCAATTCTTCTCAAACTATTCCAACAAATTCAAGAGGAGAGGAGGCTCTCATTCTTATTCTACGAGGCCACTATATTACCCTGATTCCAAAACCAGACGAAGACATTACAAAAAATGAAAATTATAGGTGGATATCCCTGATAAACACAGATGCAAAAATCCTCGACAAAATATTAGCAAACCAAATTCAGCAATACATTAAAAAGATCATACACCACGATCGAGTGGGTTTTATTCCTGGTATGCAAGTTTGGTTCAACATCCGCAAATCAATTAACATGATACACCACATAAACAAAATGAAAACTATAAATCATATGCTCATATCAATAGATGCAGAAAAAGCGTTTGACAAAATCCAGCATCCATTTATGATAAAAACTCTTAGCAAAATGGAATAGAGGGAACATACTTCAACATAATGAAGGCCATATATGACAAACCCACAGCTAACATCATATTCAATGGGGAAAAGCTAAAAGCACTCCATGTAATATTAGGAACAAGACAAAGATGTACACTTTCATCAATATAGTATAGGAAGTCCTAGCCACAGGAATCAGACAAGAAAAAAGAAATAAAAGGTATCAAATTGGAAAGGAAGAAGTAAAACTATCATTATTTGCAGATGACATGATACTATATAGAGAGAACCCAAATGATTCCATGAAAAACTATTCAAATGGATAAATGAATTTAGTAAAATAGCAGGATACAAAATTAATATTCAGAAATCAGTTGCATTTTTATACACCAATAATGATCTATCAGAAAGAGAAATTAAGAAAGCAATCCCATTTACAATTGCATCAAACAATACAATAACTAGGAATAAATTTAACCAAGGAAGTAAAAGACCTATACTCCGAAAAGTATAAGACATTGAAGAAAGAAATTACAGAAGACACAAATAAATAGATGCATATGCCATGCTCATGGATAGGAAAACTTAATATCATTAAAATGTCCATATTACCCAAAGCAATCTATAGATTCAATGCAATCCTTATCAAAATACCAATGGGATTTTTCACAGAACTAGAACAAATAATACTAAAATGTATATGGAATCATAGAAGACTCCAAACAGCCATGGCAATCTTGAGAAAGAAGAACAAAGCTGGAGGCATCATGCTACCTGATATCAAATTATACTACAAGGCTATAGTAATCAAAACAGCATGGTACTGGCATAAAAACAGACACATAGATCAATGGAACAGAATAGAGAGCCAAGAAATAAATCCATGCTGATATGCTCATTTAATCTATGACAAAGGAAGCAAGAATTTACATTGGGATAAAGAAAATCTATTCAATAAATGGAGCTCGGGAAACTGGACAGATACATGCAAAATAATTGAAATTGGACCACCTTCTTAGGCCATATACAAGAATAAACTCAAAATGGATTAAAGACTTAAATTTAAGACCTAAAACTATAAAACTTCTAGAAGAAAACATAGGCAGTAAATGTTTAGACATTACCCTTAGTATTGATAATATTTTTACTGATATTTCTCCACAGACAAAGGAAACAAAAGAAAAAATAAACAAATGGAACTACAACAAACTAAAAATTTCTTGCACAGCAAAGGAAACCATCAACAAAACGAAAAGACATCTTACTGAATGGGAAAAGATATTCATTAATGATACATCCGATAAGGGGTTAATAATATATATATATATATATATATATATATACTCATACACCAAAAAAACAAACAATCCAATTAAGAAATGGGCAGAGGACCTACATAGACATTTCTCCAAAGAGGACATACAAATGACAAATAGAAATATGAAAAAATGCTCAACATCATTGATTATCAGAGAAATGCAAATTAAAACCACAATGAGCTATCACCTCATACCTGTCAGGATGGCCATCATCAATACATCACCAAAAACAAGTTTTGGTGAGAATGTGGAGAAAAGGGAACCCTCGTGTACTGTTGGTGGCATTATAAATTGGTGCATCCAGTATGGAAAACAGTATGGAGGTTCCTCAAAAAGTTAAAAATAGAACTACCTTATTACCAACAATTCCACTTCTGTGTATTTATCTGAAGAAATCTAAAACATTAATTCGAAAAAATATGTGCATCCCTATACTCACTGCAGTGTTATTTACAGTAGTCAAGATATGGAAACAACCGAAATGTCAATCAATAGACAATTGGATAAAGAAACTGTGGTGCATATATACGATGGAATGTTACTCTGCTATATAAAAAAATGAAATATTACCATTAGCGACAAAATGAATGGACTTAGAAAATCTTAAACTTACTGAAATAAGTCAGACTGAGAAAGATAAATACCATATGATCTCACTTAGTTGTGGAACCTAAAGAACAGAATAAATGAACAAAACAAAACAGAAATAGACTCAAAGATACAGAGAACAAATCGATGGTTGCTAGATGGGAAGGGGGTTAGGGGGTTGAGTGAGAAAGGTGAAGGTATTAAGAAGTACAAATTGATAGTTACAGGAGAGTCACAGGGATGTGAAATACAGTATGGAGAATATAGTCAATAATGTTCCAATAACTACATACAGTGTTGGGTGGGTAGTAGACTTGTTGGGCTTTTCACTTAGTGAGTTTTGTAAATATCTGATCAATATGTTGTTCTGTGTGCCTGAAACTAATAAAAATAAATAAATAAATACTTGAAAAAAAAATGCTTAAAGCTCAACTCTGAACATGTTGAGAGTTGTACCTGTTTTGGAAGTCACTTCTTGCTTTTATATATATATATATCCAACAGCATTCCCTATGAACCTACTGAACAGGAAATGGCCAACCAGGGACTCCAACAGTAAAGCGACATTCACCTTGGTATAGCTTCATGGAACTGACCTGGTTTGGGAAACAGATGACCACCAGACATTCAAGGAACTTTCATAATTGTGAGCTAAAGTAGGGCAGCCACAAACAGGATGGGGCATGAGGACTATTTTAAGGATTCCCTGAAGCACAGCTTCAAATGATGAGGCCTGGTTTTGTCACATTGGTCTGATAGGGAAGTACTTTTAAAAACCTTAGGCTTCAGACAGAGCAAGTAAAAGGCTTAGATTCTGCAAACAGCCCTGCAACCACACTTCTAAGAACAGAAGGAGTCCTTTCAGCCATACTTATTCAAAGGGTCAGTCTCTGTCACTGTCATATTGGAACTGAAAAGTTTATGCCTGCAAGTGATCTGGCCTGGATAGAAAAATTGATTTGGAACAACTTGCCTCAGCAATGCAAGTGGCAGGCAATCAGTCAATATATAAAAAACTGTTACAGATCAATGGAAAAGGAACAATGCCTGAAAAAGAATATGAAAGAGCAATTTTTTTAAGTAGAACAATAGTCATCAGTGAATATGTGAAAATAAGTTCAACCTAAGTAGTGATCAAAGACAAAAGATAGCATTAACGAGATATCAATCTTCATCTATTTGAAGTTTCTTTAAATTTATAGTGTTAGGCAGATGGCAGGAAAATAGACTCACATGCATTTATTTATGCATTAAATATTTATTGAGCACATAACTCATACCAAGCACTATTCCAGATACTAGAAATATAACAATGATCTAATCAAGCAAAATCTTTGTCCTCATAGAGCTTACATTCTATAAGAGGAGAGAAAGTCATAAATTATTAAAATAATTTCAAATAATGCTAATCCTATAAAAATAAAATAGGATAATTGGATAAAGAGTGATAAGAGAGGGGTCTATTTTAGACAGATTGGGGAAAGCCCCTCAGAGGAGATGACATTTGAGTCATGATGGCAGTATGAGAGCAATTCTACCTCTAAAAAATATATGTTAAGGAAATGACGTGAATGTCTAAAATATTTAATTGTGAAGATGTTAATTGCAGTCTATTTTATAATTGCAGAAAATTGGAAACAACATAAAAGGCATCTCAGTTTCCTGCTTGTTTTTGTCTCTCTTTGGATCACTAGTTATGGAGGCAGCCGGCTGCCAGGTTTTGTGCAGTCCTTTGGAAAAGCCCACATAGCAAGGAGCTGAGGCCTCCAGCCAACAGCCATATGAAGCAGCTCCAGTCAAGCCTTCAGATGACTATAGCCCTGAGCCAGAACTGACCAGCTAAGCTGTTCCCAAGTTCCTGAACCTCAGAAACTATGATTTAATATGTTTGTTTTAAAATGCTAATTTCTTTAGGACAATTTTCTACACAGCAATAGCCAACTAATATGCCTGGCTTGAAGAATGTTTTTAGAAATTTGAATTTAAATGTATTTAGATTGGGAAATATGTCTCTCAGTTTGCCACAAATGCTACCACTACCTGCCTCAGGCTTTCATCCAGTTCATAAAAACATTTGAGCTGAAAACACTCGTAAGACTTTCACCAGATAGCCAATGGAAGCTGTATACTTTAAAGAATGGCCCCAAGCCATGTTTTCCTAACTCAAGCCAGACACACACACACACACACACACACACACACACACACACACACACAATGGCTTTGCTATTAAAAATATTTGGTAAATGCATACAATAGCTAACCTGAAGATTCATATTGCACATTTACATCAACCTTTAGGAAAGAATTCTGTTTAACTTTCTTTAGTTGGGTATTTCCCAAAATTTAATTAGTTACCTTTTCTTCTTTCCTTTCATTCTCTATAGCATAGCAGCTCTTGTCATGCCATGGAACACTTCAAGAAATGCTTTTCCAGTTGCCTATCAGAGCTGCTAAAGTTGTGAGGTTTGCAATATCATCCATGTTGGCCTGAGAGAGAGAAGGATTAGAGTCTTGGGTTTTTGTACATTTGATTGAATAGCTAAAGCCCTGCCTGGACTGGCATACTAGAAATTTACCTTGCCTGCTTTTTTATTATAATCCATTGCCAAACAGGTGCATAAGAAAGTCATTTTTCAAGCATTAAATTACTATAATAGTTTTAAATCCTTGCCTGGCTTCCCTCCACTATCTTGCTGACACCTGAAACAGGCATGCATGGTTATTTAGACGTTAGCTTGAAGAAAAACAAAAATCTAAATCAAAACAAGAAAAAAGAATGGGTATAAACCTAATGTAGTTAACTGGCTACTTGGATGTTGGTAACATAACTCTTTCCCCATTAATAAGGATTAGTGGAAACTTAATTACAGTTTCCTAAAATCTATAATCTGATGGAGATTTCTGACAATTGCCAAAAGACCTAAAAATCTCTAATAAGCATGAACCCTTTGATTTACTTTAAATATGTACCACCTACAAAGAAAAGAGAAGCTATTGGCCACAATTCAGAACCAGGTCACATTGTAGCCATTCCTTATAACTCAGCCTCGCACGAGGGTTGACAACAGAACAGATAGACCTGGAGGAAACAAGGCCTGAAAAGCCCACTGGTGCCGGATCAGTACTTGGTTGCAGAGAGGTTCAGATCCAATTGCAAATCCTGTAGTGAAGTCCAATGAGCAACAAGAATTCATTATCCCAAGAGGACCATGACCACAACCTGGAGGAAATCTAGGCCAGCAGCTGGTGTGAGAAGCAATATAATTTAACGCCTTGCTGCTCAAAGTGTGGTCCCTGGTCAGCAGCATCAATATCTCCTGGGAGATAATCTTAACTATTGTTTTTCAAAATTAGAACGTAGGATGCCACTTATCTATCACTGTGTAACAAAAAAGACAGAAAAATTTAGTGAGTCAAAACCACACTCATTTAACATTGCTTATGGTTTCTGCAGATCGTGAATGTGGAAAAGGCTTGGCTAGTTGGTTCTGTCCCAGAGAGCCAGGGACTCTCACCTGGCTGAAATGAGATAATATCAGAGACTGGAATCAATTATAGTGTCACTCACTTACACATCTGGAGCAAGTCACCTCCACCCTCTCTCTGTGTCCTTGGATAGTCTCTCCACACGGACTCTCCAGCATGGACACTTCATGGTATCCAGATTCTTATATGGCAAGAAAGGTGGTCATCAAATTCTACGAGACATAAAAGTGATATTTTGGTCTCTCTGATTTCTCTATCACTTCTGAACTTGTTTAGTAACCAGGCAGGAAACAGAGGTGCTATTTACTAGGACCCCTTATAGACTCAACACTTTAGAATGACTTTCCTCTCACTCCTGTGGAGTCTTTTCACTTGGGCTCATGCCTTACATGGTGCCCTGCTGCACCCACACCCTTATCACACTCCCCAGCCTCTTGAGATCCCATCTGGCCACTTTATTTCCTCCTCTTACAGGACCCCAAAGGAACTTCGGCCTCTATTATGTCCTTGGCTATCTGCTCATCTCTTGGTTGCACTCTGAATCCCAATCGTCATGCACGGGGAGGAGATCTCCTCCTTGCCTAGGACTCCAAAAGGAAAGCCATGTATAGATGTGGAGAAGTTGCCCGAGGGAATTGAGGTGAGGGAATACAACAGCGAGTCACTTGATGATTTACGTATAATGAAGGAAGAAGAGCACAGCCTCCTTCACTCCTCCCACCCACAGTTCCAAAAGAAGGAAAACTTTTCTTTATCTGATTAAAAGAAAAAAAAAATTGTCAAATTACATAAAATCAAGTAAATAATCATGAAACATGTCACAATTCTCTTTGTGCTGTGACAATGTCAATACTTAGTAAAATGATGTGATCAGCCATCATCACCTGAGCCATCTGTGCCTTCCAAACAATGTCATCACACTGGGCTTATGGCCAGGTAACAGGTACCTTAGGGAAAAGTAGAGTGAACTTTTACTCCGGTCTGTGAGGAAACTACAGTCAACCTCATGCTAAGAACGTAGAAGTGAAGCCCTGCCTGCCAGATACCAGGTTTCTCAGAGCTGTCAGAGGAGAGCACTGAGACCCTTGACTATTTGGCTCAGGAGCAGCAGAAGGCATCTCCAGCTTCTAGAACATCAGGGAAAATTTCCTGAGCAGTGGTGGCCTGGCTGTAGAGAATGAGGGCCACACAACACTGTGGCAGAAGTATGAGGCAATCTCTTCTCATGGCAACACAACCCCTTGGGAATCCTGCATAGTGTCCAGCTGTCATTCAAGGCAGCAGATACTGGCACTTGGAGTAGGTCACCCAGAGAACAGAAGGAACAAAGACAGAAAGGTGTGGATTTCCTAGGTGGTAGCAGGGCAGGCAGCCTGAAGCATACCACAGCCAAGTAGACACAGAAGGAAGGAAAAAGTTGAATGACAATAAGAGACCATCAGTCCTTTTGTTCCAAAGGGAGAGAATTAAAAGGGCAACTAGGGATGAAAAGAATTGTTAGGGTATCAGTTTGCTCCCATCTGTATCCACAGGCAGCCTTTGTGGAGAGAAAAGGAAATTTATGGGCATTGCCATTTTCTATCTTCTGGCAAAAAGCGTCTTCCTCTTCTCCAAGAATTTTGCTGGGTTGGGTTGTCTTAGTTTGGGTTCTCCCTGAAGCCACACTGAGACCAGACTTGAGTGTAAACAGTTTAGTTGAGAGATGGTACCAGGAAACTGTGGAAGGGTATAGAGAAGAGAGACAAAGAAGGGCGGGAAGCCAATGGAGAGGGCGTGATCAAGCCAGTTACCACTGAAACCACTGGCGCTTGTTACCACCGGGAGCTCCAGGAATCAGTGCAGGGCACTGACCTCAGAGCCATCCCTCAAGGGAGCTGGGCATTTTTCCCACCAACTCCCACCAGTGATTGCTTAAGGGAAATAATTCCCCTTTCCTAGGGGCAATAATTCCCCTTAAATTCCAGCCTCACCTGGCAGGCAGAGAGCCTCCCGGCCAAGAATCAATGGTGCTGAAAGCCTGGGAGTATAGAACTGGTAATTTGTTTACTACAAAGTTACTTTCTGTCTTTCCTGATGGCTTGTTCTTTCACCTTCATTTATGCTTGGGTTCTTCCCTTAATCCCTATAGTTCTTCTAAACTTTTCTAGAATAGCCTGAGGCTCACCTGTCTACCTGATCCTTCAGGCCCACTTACTTGTGTTGCTGCTTAGGTGTGGTTCACTGCCCTCCACACTCTATTCCTGTACCCATTGCACTCTGTTAAGATGCTGGGATGCAATTAGATCTCAAATGGAGAATTACTGGTGGAACTTTAGTTTCTTCACAAGCATACATATTTGAATAATCTTTGGTAACAACCAGATAACCACTATGAAAACTTGACCACTGCTGTTTCCCTGATGGGCTATTCAATTTAATTCACTTGGTTGCATTAACCATTTGGTAATTAATCAAACAGGAAAAATATTTGAACCACCTAAGTACCCACAAACATTTTCTCTTCATATTGACTTTAATTATAATTCACTTTGTTGCTATTAAATGTGAGGTAATCAGACTTTTCTAAGTCCAATACCTAAACCTCTGCCTTCCTAAAAACAAAATATACCAAATTGTACTAAATTACACATAAAACCTAAAATCCAACACTAATATACGGTAAAAGTAGGAATGATCTGATAAACACGCAGACTTTATACGGTAGAAACAAGGTATGCATGGTACAGTTTCACCCCCCAGAATCAGGAGGACAGGGCTGGGAGGCTGAGAGGTGGTGGTGATGGTGTGTTAGGCTGAGGGGTGGGAGGCTGGGGTGTTGGGAGGTACAGGAGACTGGGGTGTAGGAGAGAGAGGAAGAGGGTCTATAATATCTCATTGTCATCTGAATCATCAGGACGGACAGGTCACTAATTCTACACCTTCTTATGCATCTACCCGTCTCAACATCAAAGGTTAAGGTTCATCGTCTGCTGTGACTGATGTAGCTGAGGTGAAAGGCTTGAAATACGACAGTCTCACACATCTTTAGATAACACATATTTAGTAGTAGTCTCACACATTTTTCAGATAACAGAACACCATGCTTTGTACACTCATCAGTCCACTCAAGCAATGGGTTTTCCATTTTATCCATTACTGGATGCTGACTGAAAGAGACCACTTCTCTACCAGCAGAACCAGCCGTACAGGCATAACTCGGAGATATTGTGAGTTCATTTCCAGGCCCTTGCAATAAAGCCACTCATCATCTTTTTGCTGGTGGAGGGTCTTGTTTTCAATTTGTAAAAACAACAACAACAACAACAAAAAACACCACAAAACACCTGTGACACACAATAAAGCAAAGTGTAATAAAACCAGGTATGTCTTTAACTTTGGCAGCTTTTGAGATTCTTTCTGTCTGTGTTAAATAGTACAAATGGTGGACGCAGCTAAGTTCAAAGCCTTTGTGTCATTAGTCACAATTGAAACTCTTAATTACATCCAATTTTATGCTAATCATAACACCCTTACAAGCTCTCTTAGGCCTTTCTGATACCTTAGGACACATCTTGCTAATGGATGCTCAAAATAAATCTAGATAAAGCAGAGATGCTCACAGTCACAGTTCACAGTTATGGCAGGTTGATGCTGAGATGCTGAGTGTGGTTCCCGGGGGAAGGAGCTTGGCGGGGCCACTCTCCTTGCATGGGATAGGCGCTGCTTTTATTAAGGTTCACTGCAAAACAAATGCTGAACACCATTTTTGCTTTTCATCTTTTTTCATAAAAATGAAAAATCCTTTTTGGATTTTTTTCAGTTGCAAGTATTAATGTGGGTCTTTCGTAAAAGCAAAGTAGCGTAAACTTTTGAAACGTAAGGAATACTTGTATTTTCCACTCTATTTTTTTTACAGACTTTAAAGCTGGAAAACATATAGTGTTAGGAATAACAAGAGAAAGTACCTTCTTTTCCCCTCCTCACCCTACATTCTTGCCATCATGTGTATTTGGGCCCAGCCTACCCTCTGAGTTATGTCACTTACATGTTTCCGAGAATTTTACATACATTTACTCACTTAGTCCTCATGACAATCCAGGAGAGATGCACTATCGTCATCTTCATTTTATCGATGAAGAAATAAAAGTACAGTAGCTAAGTTCAGTAATTTCCCCAGATCACACAGTTAGTAAAAGATGGAGAAGGGACTTAAACCCATGCAACCTGGGTCTGGAATTCAAAACTCCTAAAAGTTGTTCTCAATGTCTCTTTACTTTTTCCATAACTTCATGACCTAAAGTCTAAATTCAGCTGATCTCTTGTCATAGTCTTGATCATTTTCTAATCAATGTTGTTTAAATGTTTGCATGCCTCATTCCCCCAGTACACGCTGACTTGTGTTTGTAGCTCTCACAGAATTGAGCCCCCTGATTTGTTACATAGGTTCTCTTATTTATATATTTATATGTAAGTTTATTTTTATATTTATATTTATAGTTTATACATACACATATATTATATACATATAAAATCTGCTATATCTTAATTCCACTTAATAACACAATGATCTGACTCTGCCCACTCTACATGAGAAAACCAAGCAGTTTGTCATGCTTGAGGTTGACCATACAGCCACATAAATATGACAGCACTCTCAGCATATCACACACTGGAAAATATTCAGACTCGCCAAAGTTCTCATGCTATTTATCAAAGCCAATACAAATTTAAGTCTTTCACATACATGTGTTTTCTAATATATCTGCTCCATTTTTGAAACGTCTCAGCTGTTTCACATCACATGCCACTTAGAAATAGGAAATGATTGCAATATGTTTTTAAAATATGATATGCAGATATATTCTTGTATTTCCATAGCTTTCCAGAAAAATGGTAACAATTCACCAATTCCTTGCTGAAGATATATGCATAAGCACACATGATTTTCTCACCTATACCTACTTAGTAAGAATAGATTCTTCAGGGCTAGTGAGAGAAGGAAGGGAAGTTTCACAAATTCAAGAAATGAATGTATAATAAAGTAAAATAGTTGAGATGGAGGAATGGAGCTAGTAAAAGAAAACTTAAGACACTCTGCCAGAAAAATTCTTTAAACCAAAAAATCATAACTTTTTAAAAACTGTAAGTTTATAAGAAAAAGCAACCTTAATATAGCAATTTACAGACATCATGCCCACACAGATCTTAGGATATCAAGGAAAGGCTAGTTCTCATACTCTGCTAAGAATACTTCATGGATTTCAAACCCTTTTCATTGGGAAATGTTTCAGGTATTGCTGGTTTTGGAATGTTTCATTAGGTATAGAAAGAACATGGAGGTATATTTTGGAAATAACCTAAACCCGGAATGAGGTGATGTTGGTGACAAGCTTGATACAACTTGATAAAACTTGGCCCCTAATTCTAGTCCAAGTTCTGCTTGGCATGGTGGGGTCTTTCGTATGTTCCTACATCCCTTCTGCAGCAATGGCATCGGCCACCAAAAAAGAGCTGAAAAATCTCCAAAGCTCCTCCCTCTTTTAGGATTCTATCAAAAAGATCTGAATTTAGCAGCCCATAGTCCAAATGTGCTTCAAAATCACACTTTATATGCTTGACTCAAGTAGAATAATAAACAGTACAGTCATTTATACATGTATTTGGTCAAAAAAACTAGTTTGACAATTCTGATTTTCTCTTTTATTGTTTGGCCTGCTATTTCCCTAAACTGACTAAAATTAATCTGTTGTTTAGAAAGGCATGTATGCATAGATTAGATGACGTCACATTCGAGGTGAAGATGGCTTTCATACATTAGTTTCTAAATATGGATCAACAATACTCTTTTTTCTCCTAACATTGCTGGTTTAACGACACAATTTTATTTTGACTAAGTTATAAAACAAAGGATATGGTGGTCTTAATAATATGGATATTAAAAGTTAACTTAGAATAGTATAATAATAACAATAATAATAATTATTATTATTATTATATGATCTGTACTCAATAAAGGAAATTACTATACCAAGGATTATCTGTATCCCAGAGCGAATAGTAGAATAGATTTTTCTCATCATTTTTAGGGATCTTCTAGTTAATGAGATTTTCTGATGACACACGAATAGTTGCAATCAAGTCCTCAAGGCTGGTTTTAAACATCTGCTTTCACTGTTGAAGCTATTGTTCATTTCATCTAAAAGAGGAATAAAATGGCATTCAGCTATTCCAGAAATAGATCTATCACTCCTAAACAATCACTAATGAGAGCACTGTTCTATAGATAAAGAAAATTTATATTCTACTATTCAGTAAATAGTTTCCAGTGTTAGGATTAATCACAAAGATAGAACCTACATTGGACTGAATTTGTACTTTCCAAAATTCATATGCTCCAGCTCTAACCCGCAATGTGACTATATTTGGAGATAGGGCCTTTACTGAAATAATTAAGGTTAAATAAGGTCATAAGGATAGGGTCCTGATCACATAGAAGTAGTAAGCTTATAAAAAGAGAAAGAGAGACCAGATTTCTGTCTCTCTGCCATGTAAAGAAACAGTGAGAAGGTAGCCATCTGCAAGCCAGGAAGAGAGTCTTCAGCAGGAAGTGAATCAACCAGCACCTTGATCTTGACTTCTAACCTCTAGAAAGGTGAGAGATGAATTTCTGTTGTTTAAGCCATCTAGTCTATGGTATTTTGTTATGGTAGCCTGTGCTGACTAATATATACCCTATGATGAAAGAAGAAAATCAGTATTCTTAAGGTAGGACAAGAGAAAAATATTTTGTTAAGTAATGGATGAATGCAATTTTTAGTGTCTTCTTGCAGTTCATGTTTACTTGTCTGTTTATTTTTCAGAAATGGAGATTCCCAACATGGTACGAGAATAGATTATTCAATGAAAAGCAAGCTATTGTGTATCTGACATATAATCCTTTACAGAATCTCCTATGTTCTTAGGAGCACAACCTGACATCCTGACTCCTAGATTAGCAGATAGGCTGGTATCTCTCTTGACATCAACTAGTGATACCTGTTCATGATTCCTTGACCTGGCTAGAATTACTCTCTTTCTCTTTTTGATTCCCCTCCAGGACCTGTTGAAGGAGTTAAAATACTCTAAATTTACAGATCTCATGAGATTGGTAAAAATAGGAAAAGTAAGTGCATGTGAATACTGCTGTTGTTTGAGCCCTGATGTCAGATTCATTTTTATCTGCCAAAATGGGAGTAAAATAAAAAACTTCTAGAAAAAAAAGCAGTGTTTGTTTCTTTTCACAAGAGTCATAGCAGACAAAATAGCTGGGTGAGAGCTGAAAGAGTCATTGCAGAATCACAAAGATAGAAATAGATTAAGTAACAAACATATGCTGTGAATAACATTTCTGGAGCACACACTATGCAATGTGTACTCTGGGGAGCATAAAGAAAAGGAGAATCTGACCCTGCATGTGGTGTAAGATGATGTCATGAAACAGCACAGCACAAAATCAATCAACTTGCATTTACTCAGCCCTAACTATGCTCAAGGCATCGTAGTTGGTGCTATGGTATGTACTCAGTTTTTCTATATGCAAGGAACTAATAAGCCAATTGGAAAGAGTCTGCACATACATATATACTAGTAATAGAAAATAACAGTTAATTGACTGGAAATTACATGGAGACCATAATTCTTACCTCACAGCCTTTTGGGAAATTGGGACTGAGGATTAAATTGGAAGCAAAATATTTATGAACTCCAGACAAACTTGGGTTTGATTCCTTGCTCTACTGCTTATGGGCAGGTGATTTATCTTGGAGAGGTAACTTACCTTTTATTAAGCCTCAATATCTTCATCTATAAGAAGGGACAGAAACAGTAGCTTCACATGATTGTTAATGATCTGTATAAAAGTGTTTAACACAATGACTGGCACTTCGTAAGCACTCAAAAAATGTTAGTTAATTCATTATATGCATTTAAAGCACCCAGCACAGGGTCTGATTTGCGTAATGTTAAACAGATGTTATTTTGCATTCTCTTTTCCTAAGTGTCAAAGGAAGAAGATCAATAACAAGAAATAATATGCACAACAAATATTAGAATAGTTTTCTCTAGTCTGAGCTACTGACAGACATAGCCAAAGCTAAATTGCACTACATGAGTGGACCCCAAATGATGCCTCTCAGGAGTCCTGCAAGGTCTGATGTAATCAAGTCCTTGAGGAAATCCTGTTGGTGGTAAGTTCAGAATAGCACTCACCGCCATCACAGCTACCATCAGGCCCAGACCACATCAACTGGTACAGGATTACTAAGCAGCCTCCTAACTGGTTTTCCAGCCCATTGTATCCTTGCCCCCTTGTACTCTATTCCCATGTAGCCAGTCATTCTTTTAAAATGTAAATCAGATCATGTTACTCCCCTGATTAAAACTCTAATCATGTTCCCGATTTCACTCACAGTAAGAGCTCAAATTTTTGTAATGTCCTATGGGGCACTCATGATTAGCTCCCTCACAGTGCACCCCTTGTTTTCTGGTTCCTGATCTCATCTCTTTCACTTTCCCCCAGCTCCCTCTCTGCCATCCACAGTAGCCTTCTTGCTCTTTGTTGAACATTTCCCTTCAAGTCTTTGCACTGGCTATTCCGTCTACCTGGATCTATTATCCCTCAGGTAACTACTTCCTCTTCAAGACTTTGCTCAAAAACTTCTCAATGACACTTATTTAAAATTGTAACCTGTCCCCCACATCCCCCATCACTACTGATTTCCTTTATCCTGCTTGCCCTACTTTTAATTTTTTTCACAGCAGTTAACTATTTAAGTTACTTATTTATTATGGTTATTGTTTATTTTCTTTTCCCCCAGTAGAATGTAACTATCTATATTCACAAGGATTTGCATGTTTTGTTAATGGTTTTGTTCATAGATATAAAAGAATGTCTGGCAAATAATAATTCAAAAATTAGTTACTAAATGAATAACTAACCTATTATTAATAATAGATAACACATAAGATTAATATATATATTATATATATATATGGTCATTTTAATGCCTTCTACTTTTAATTTTAATATCCTATTATAGTTATTAATAATATTAATAATTACAAGAAATACTAATAATTTTAATATATTAATAATTGTAACATGTTGTTATTATAATACAGACAGGTAAGGGTTTGAAGTATCACAGATTTCACAAGGAAGAGCCACAGTCCCTTGAGTTTATTGGACTGTGTATCATTGCAAGAGAAAAATCAATCCTTGGTCAGCCTGGCTAGAATACTTAGTAGTATCAGTAGACATGGAAACAATGAAAGGGAAAAGAATCTTACTGGCCTTCTCTTTAGAGGCAACCCATGAAGTCATTTGGCAATGCAATGGTTATATCCTAATTGTCAAAATGAGGTTGTGAATCAGATTTTTAGGTAGATGACTTAAATCAGGATCATCTAGCAAGTCTTTAAAAAATAAATCCATTGAGCTGACAGATTATGTGATGGATCATTCATCTCTGGATGTAAATTCTCCCGAAATTTAGGGGCAAAAGCACATAGAAATGCTGCATATACTGGGCTCACCAAGAAGTATAGCTCATAGAGTCAACATACCCATCATCAATATTTGTATCAATCAGCATCTTTAGAGAGACCCAAGGCATGCCTCTTACCCTGTGTGCCCCTGATACTAGAGGAATTTCTTTCCTTTTGTACCGGCCCCCCACCCACCTAATCTGGTATGCATTCCCTTCATATTGAAGCAGCAAAATCTTTCCTGCTTTTTTCCCCCAGACACATTGTTTATCATGTTCATTTTCTACCTAACGTGTGGAATATATATTTTCCATGTACAAAGACAAGGTCCTGTTCCCAACAATTTGTTTCAATGGTCCACAGGGGAGAGAATAGGTGTTTTACTCACATAACCAGATGTGAAATATGGATTTTTCTTTCAGCAATTTACTGAGTAACATTTTTTTCCTTTCTCTCTTTTTTGTTTTTTTTCCTTTCAAATCTCTTCTTGTGACCCAAAATTTTGTGAGCAAAATGATATGTCTAGAACTTAGCAATAGAATTTACTTGTTGGCAATCTCTTTCTAAATTCTAATATATATTTTTTCATTTCAATTAAATAGGACACTGAATTCCATTCAGTTTTCTTCATTTTGGGGAAAGTCTCTTTATTTAAACACAGGAAAGTAAATATCTCTTTATTATGTGTTATACTACATGAATAAATTGAAGAGGACTTTATTAATAGTAGAAACCATGTCTAAAAGAAGGAAAACATAAAGAGAGTTCTAAATGCAAAACAACAACAAAGCATTTCAGACCGTTAGGAGAAGAATAGTGACTACTCTGTTTAAAAGGAGATAGCTTACTGAAAAGGACTTTTCATTACTTACAGTTATTATCTAATGATTATGAACATTGTCGCTTTGTTATTCCAGAATGACACTGAAGCATGTTCCTTTACATTAAAAAAAAAAAAAAAAAGTCTATGGTTTTTTTCTTGAGTCAAGGTCAAGGCAAGCAATAGCAGATTGGGGAAAAAGGATTATTGTCTACACCTTTCAGTAGAAACCATCTATAAAAGAACCTGGGAGACACACCATTTCAAAAAATTGTTTGAAGTAGATGGGATATAAATAATAAATAAATTCTGTTATCAAAAACATCAGGCAAGATGACCTAGTCATCTAATGGAACACCAGGTTATGGACTGAGAACAAGTGAGAAAGAAGAGTCTGAAAGGTGTTAAATAAAATGGTGCCTCTTTGGATCACTGAATATGGGCTGTGTGACATGCTCACATCTTGCCTATGAAATGGCCATCAACCTTTCTATGAAATTGCTAAATCACATGGGAAAGACTCACAGTTTCACATGGTGTCAAAGGCGGGAGGGACGGGGGTGAGGACTATACATAACATGACTCCAGCTGACAAAATGTTTTTGGTCTTATGGTTTTCTCACTAAGCCCTGAGATGTAGATAGGTCTGCCAAGAGGAATGAACTTTTAGCAGCTTAAAAACTTTTACCTTGATGAAGTACACATGCAGAAGCAGTCTTCAAGGCTGGAAGATCAAGATGGTGGACTAGGTAAACGCTATGATTACCTCTTCTCATCGCCATATAAAAATTACAACTAAACTACAGAACAACCATGAATGAGAACTGCCTGAAGTCTAGCTGAACTGAAGCCCTACAACTAAGGACATACAGAAGCCACCTGGAGATGGGTAGGAGGGGTGGAGATGTAGAAGAGGCTGGTCCCACACCCACATGTGACCATTAAAAATTGGGAGGGATATCTTGGCTGTGGAGCCCCCCCCCATGAAAAGCAAGAGGTCCCAACCCCATGCTAGGCTCCCCAGACCATGGTTCCAGTGCCAGGAGACAAGTCCCCATAATTTCTGGTTGGGAAAACCAGCAGAGATTGGGGCTGAGTGAGATGGAGGGCAGCTGGAATCCTAGTCATTCCTCTTAAAGGTACTGCACATGGACTTACTCACTGATGGACTCACTTCCTCTAAGCTCCAGCGCTGGGGCAACAGCTAGAAGGGTGCCAGGGATATATGCACGGGGAGAAACTGATTTGTCTGGCTTCATTTGTCTGGCAAAGGTTGGAGGGGCAGCATTCTCCCAGACTGAGGAGCTGGTGGAAGCCATTGTTTGTTGAGCCCTCCACCCTCCTGGTGTGCAGACAGAGGTGACCACAATATCTGAGTCTTCATCACCCTGGCTAACACTATTCATTCACCCTGATTCCCAGAGACCCTGCCCCACCCAACTTTGCGGCACAACCATGCTGCTTCCAGTAGCTTTTCCACATAAACAGCCTTTCTGGTTCATGCTGTGGACTTTCATAAAATCTCTCAAAGAGTCACAAAACCCAAACAAGCAGCATCTGGCTTCTGCATGTCCCATACCATTGGCTGAGCAGCCCTAAGCATGGCACTAGCAACAGCTGGCCTGAGTTTGTGGCTTGGCCTCTTGAGGCACCTCCAAGCCCAGCAAGGGTGGAGGCCATCTGCAGATTGCTTTGTGACTCATTCTACATGGCTGCAGGCTGCAATGAGGACCTTCCTAGGAGACTCCAGGACTAACATGCCTGGTGGCCAGCTCTAGACCCAGCCAGAGCAAAACCTGGCCACCTCCAGGGAAGACACCCCCAAAGGGCATAATGGGCAGGCACCAGGGATCTGCTAAAGTGAATCCTGCTCTGTAGGTCAGCCCCTGCACCACAGCTCCTCCACTGTAGTCATGGCCAATCTTCTAAACCAATCAGCCCAAGGATAAATCCCTCCCATTGATATACAAACAGCAGCCAAGGCTTAACTGCAAGAGGAGGGCACAAAAAAACCCACAAAAGAAACACACCTGGAGCACCCATCTCAGGTGATGAAGGAGACTGTGTCATTGAGCCCCACAGCACAACTACTACATAAGACCACTCTACTAAGCTGGAAGACATAGCAGTCCTACCTAATACATAAAAACAAACACAGGGAGGCAGCCAAAATGGGGAGACAAAGAAACATGTCCCAAATAAAAGAACAGAACAAAGCTCCAGAAAAAAATAACTAAACAAAATGGAGACAAGCAATCTACCAGATGCAGTTCCAAACATTGGTTATAAGGATGCTAAATGATCTCAGAGATGACTTTAACAAAGAGATAGGAAACATAAAAATGGAGATAGAAAACATAAGAAAGAGCCAGTCATAAATAAAGAATACAATAACTGAAATGAAGAATACATTAGAGGGAATCAACAATACATTAGATGAAGCAGAGGATCGAATCAATGATGTAGACAATAAGGTAGCAGAAAACACCCAAACAGAACAGCAAAAAGAACAAAGAACCCCAAAAGTTAAGGGCAGTTTAAGGCACCTCTGGCATAACATCAAGTGTACCAACATTCTCATCATAGGGATACCAGAAGGAGAAGAGAGAGAGCAAGGAATTAAAAACCTATTTGAAGAAATAATGATAGAAAATTTCCTAACTTGGCAAAGGAAATAGATATACAAGCCTAGGAAGTGCTGAGGGTCCAAAACAAGATAAACCTAAAAAGTCCCAAAACAAAACACATCATAATTAAAATGCCAAAGATTAAAGACAAAGAGACTCTTAAAAGCAGCAAGTGAAAACCAGACAGCTACCAACAAGGGAGCTCCCGTAAGACTGTCAGCTGATTTCTCAACAGAAACTTTGTAGGCCAGAAGGGAGTGGCAGGAAATATTCAACGGAATGAAAAGCAATGACCTAGAACCTAGATTACTCAATCCAGCAAAGTTATCATTTAGAATTGAAGGACAGATAAAGAACGCCCCAGACAAGAATAAGCTAACTAAAGGAGTTCATCAGCACCAAACCAATACTACAAGGAATTTTAGAGGGATTTCTTTAAGATGAAAAGAAAAAAGAATAAAAAATATGAATAATATAATGGCAATAATTATCTATCTATCAGCAATTACTTTCAATGTAAATGGATTAAATGCTCCAATCAAAAGATATGGTGCCTGAATGGATAAGAAAACAAGACCCTTACATATGTTGCCTACAAGAGACTTACTTCAGATCAAAAGACACACGCAGATTGAAAGTAAAGGGATAGGAAAAAGACATTTCATGAAAATGGAAACAAATAAACAAAAAAGCTGAAGTAGCAATACTTATACCTTACAAAATTAGACTTTAAAACAAAGGCTATAACATGTGATAAAGAAAGATCCAGTAATCCCACTTTGGGGTATTTATCTAAAGAAACCCAAAACACTATTTTGAGGGGATCTGTGCATCAGTATGTTCATTGCAGCATTGTTGACAATGGCCAAGATGTAGAGTCAGCCTGGTTGTCTGTCAATAGATGAATGGATAAAGAAGAGGTGGTACATATATACAATGGAATATTTTTCGGCCATGGAAGGGAATGTGTTCTTGCCATCTTTGGCGGCATGGATGGCCTAGAGGGTGTTGTGCTGAAGTATGTCAGACAGTGAGTATGTCAGACAGTGAAAGACAGATACAATGTGATTTCACTTACAAGTGGAATCTAAAGAATAAAATAAACAAACAAGCAAAACAGAAAGAAACTCATCAATACAGAGAACATTTTGATGGTTGCCAGGTGGAAGAAGGGTTGGGGGGGAGGGGTAGGTGAAATGGGGAAAGGATTAAGAAGTACAAATTGGTTGTTACACCGTAGTCATGGAGATATAGGGTATAGCATAAGGAATATAGTCAATAATATTGTAATAACTACGTATTGTGTTCGATAGGTAACTAGATTTATTGGGGTGATAGATGGGAGGGGGTTGGGGAGCAGGGCGAGAAAGGTGAAGGTATTAAGATATACAAATTGGTAGTTACATACTAGTCACGGGGAGGTACAGTAAAGCATAGGGAATATAGTCAATAACATGGTAATAACTATGTATAGTGCTAGGTGGGTACTAGGTTAGTCAGGGGGATCACTTCTTAAATTATATAAATGTCTAACCACTATCCTGTACACCTGAAATTAATATAAAATAATATTGAATGTCAACTGTAATTGACAATTTTAAAAAGGGGAGGAAAGGTGAAGGGGAATAAGAGGTTCAAATTCCCAGGTAAAAAACAAATAAGTCATGGGGATGTAATATACAGTGTAGGGAATATAGTCAATAATACTGTGACAGCGTGGTACGGTGTCAGACTGTTGCTGGACTTCCCATGATGAGCACGTCTTTTGGTATATAAATGTTTAATAACTATGGCGTACACCTGAAACTAATATAATGCTGTATTTTAACTATATTTTAATAAATTATTTTTTAAAAAAAGAAGCAGCCTTCAAAGACCTACAAGTATTTGAACCACAGAATCTTGAATTTGTTCTGATCCTATGTGCTTTATAGATATTTTTTATTTGTAACAATGTCTGCAATGGATCTAATAATAGATCTTCTTTTACCAACTCTAGAGTTGAAGACAATGAAACATTTCTTCCAGATCTGGTCTGTGGAAACTTCTTTTAATGAGAAATGAAGTAAGTGAGATTTCTGTTTCACATTGAGAGTAATTTAGGTTAATTCATTTGTTTTTAAAGGGCTCTGTCAGAGCCCTTTACCTCATTCACATTGTATTATTATGTATAGCTTTGCATCCTTGCTTTTAGGCCTGTGAGAAGCAGTGTTTGCCACCCCCAAAATAAGTCTTTTGGGATATTGATTTTTTTTTAAGCTTGCTAGTTTTAGGAAACAAAAGACTCAGGAAGAACCTTTGACCTCCCCCCCCAAACTACCTAAAAGAATTTAGATAGGGGTCCTGCTCCAGGAAGAAAGCTGTCATTACAGATAACTATAGTTTAATATAAGCAAATGTGTGGTAGGGAGCAACTAGCAAGGACCCTTTGATCAAAACCCTCTCTGTGTCCCATTGCTAAAGATGGCCCAGCAAACATTTATTTACCAAACATTTGCTTTCCATCTCCATGTGAATTGCCTTCCTGCCCTTTGAAGTCCCAAACACCACAACCTTCTTCTTAGCTCAAGATGACATATAAGCTTTCACTGCCTTATTTGTTCTCAGGTCCCATACCCTCACGGAACCCCCATATGTACATACATAATAAATTTGGTTATATTCTCCTGTTAATTTGTCTCATCTCAATTTGATTATTAGACCAACCAGAAGAATTTAGAAGGGTAGAAAGAAAATGCTTTTTTCTCCCCACAGATGGAAGGAAATGAGAATAGGCCCTGTTATCTCACCCTCACATCCCCAAGGATGCTGGAAGATAGTGACAGTTGGCCCAACATTAACAAATAATAGCTAAAATATGCTTCTGTTACAGGAATAGTACTGCCAGATGGCTGGCACCAGGAAGAACATGCCAAGAAATCATTTTTCACTTTTGAATACTTAAACATATTTTAGAAAGAGAACTTAAAGATGAAGGAGGCCTTAGTGAAAGGGGTTGAGATCGAATTAATTTATTGGCCCTACTTGTTCTAAGAATACTCTTTAACTTAGGGCATCCTTAGATCTAACCCAATATCTAACCCCAAACACCATAACACTTTGTTATAATGAGTGCCAGGGCCAGATGTAAGTCTCCAGTATATGCTTTGATTCCCGTAATAAACATTACCTCTGGAAACAGAAAATATGGATTGTAGTGCAGACTGCAATAATTGATGGCAGAGTGTACATTCCATCCATAATCCTCACTGGGATAGTAAACAAAGTCTGTCTGGTCTGATATTGCTTGATTTCATGACTTGGACTTAGAGTTATTAATTTCACCCTGTTAGTAATATGAGGCAAAGAAACAATCACTACACTTATTCAGTTCATCACTGATACAGATTTGACTTTAGTTAAAGAAAGAGATCCCCACTTAGGTGTATGAGGAGACTGTGTCAGGTGCCTGGGAGACTCAGGAATGTTAAGCATCACCATAGCATTTTGGATCGACAAGCCCTAGAGCTGTTGCTACGGCCAAATTCAAGTCTATAAAACTCAGACCGCTTTTTAATGGATGGCTTCTTTACTTGTAAGTAATGTCCAAAGGCCTCAGGCAAAGGTATGTAAACTTTTCTCACACCAGGAGCCTGATCTGGAGGGCGAAACTTCCATTCCTAGAACTCTTTCTGCCTACAGGAGTCATCTGGCGCAGAATCTTGCAACCCTGTCTTGCTTCAGGGTTTAATTGTATCCTATTTATGCAATACCTTCCGCAGTAAGCCTGAGAGCCTATCAAGTGTGGGGTCTGACCTTGACCAGCATTGGTACTTTGTACCTCCTCCACTTCACCCCCACACAGTGCCTTATCCCATGTACATTTTGAGTAAACTGCTTTGAAATAAATCACTTTATTGAATAGGACTATATTCCTAGGGAAAAAATGCCTTAAGACAAACTGATTCTGTGACACTAGAAGTTTATATTCTAGACCCATGTGCAAATTTTTCCCAAAAAAAAAGGCCCAACTCTAACATTTTTCCCAAGGAGCAATTAAAAACCAAATCTGAATGCACAATTCCGTCTCACTAATGGGCTAAAGACAATAAAATAGTGACATAGCCAAAATTTGATTTGGGATTAATATTACTGTTTTAGAATTACACTACCTCATTTTCTACTTCTAATCATTTGGAGTTTATATCCCTTCCAGTGGAAAGGGTTGATGAAATGTTTAATAAGTGAAGACTAATTTAAAAGAGCTTTGCTGGCTCAATTCTATGTAAAAGTAGCACTTAAAATAAAAGGAACTATATTTTATGCAAGACCCTCTGAATCTGTCCTTTGTATAAGGAAACAGGGTATAAATTGCTCTCATACTACAGATCCTCTGTCTTCTCAGTTTACCAGGTGGCGGCAAGCTTAGCGACCTGCTGCATAGAAGAGCACGCACCATGGCCAGACAGTGATGAGGACACTTAGGTTCTGGTGGTCTCTAAGGCACCACAAGCAAGCATGTGGTCTTTCCCAGGAACAAGAATATTTTCTGAACTATGAGAGAAACAAGAGAGCATGTCCGTCCTACATTCTCTGGAAGTCATGGCTATTGCTGATAAGGTTCACTTTTTTCTGTGAAGTCAGAGATGAACTTCTGCGCTGCTCCCACCAATATTCTGGCAGCCAGAGACTAAAGGATCTAATGATGGTAACCCTGCTGCTGTCCAGGTCAGGGACCCAAGTGGCTAAGAGACTCCCAGACTTGAAGAAGTAAATTCACACAGAGCAATTATGCTCTCGCATCAGCATTATGACCTTGTTCTCGTTCTTCACATATTTATAAACCTTTAAACCCAGGGTTCTGGTAAACGTTCCACTCCTCCAAACACACACTCCAGCCTCTTCCAATATCTACCCACACAAGCTGACCAGCATTTTCTTTTATCTTGGGAACCAACGGACACAGGCATACAGAGTCCTGGGGTTGTCTTTTGAGGCAGAATTTCACTTTATGAAGAACATTATTAAAAGGCAACGATGCTATTTGGTGGCATGTTTCCCCAGAGGTGTTGGCATTTGGTTGGTATGGTTATGTCTAGCAAATGCAGCATACCAAAAGTTCCCAGTAAGTGTAAAATTTCTACTAAGGTCATTGATAATAAATTTGCTGTCATTTCCTGTGTGAAAATCTTCCTACAGGCATGGAAACCCTCACCAACTGAATAATGTGCATTGACCCTTGGGCGAAACATCATGCCATGTCACAGCACATTATATGAACTAGAGTCAGTTGACCTTTCTCTATAGCTATGTATCATTATGCCAGCTGCTTTTACATGTTATTTTATTTAATCGTCCCAAGATTCTTGGGATTTACATATTACTCTAATTCTTTGTCAATGAAATATAGAGGATCAGAAAGGCTACACAAGTAATTAGTGGTAATATGAGTTCAAACTCAGGTCTTCTGAACCAAACTCCAGAATTTTTTTTAACATAACAGGATGTCACTCACATATTTATTAAGCCCTCCAAGCTCTATAACAAAATACCAACAATTTCAAAATTAAGAGCTCTTCAATAAAGGACCAGGCTCTGCAGACAAAAAAGAGAATATATTTACCTAATCAGTTTAAGTCCCAGTATGCCTTCTTTGCTTAGAGCCAAAGTTAAATTGGAGTGTATTCAAGTTGTATGCTTAAAATATAGAAATAATGTTGGTGTTCAGTAATTTTTAAAAGACAGTCAAACTAGTAACCCACTCTCACTAAAACTAATGGGAAGTGTCCTACTCATTTCCTGCCCTCATTTCTATCCTATTTCCCAAGACTGAGATAGAGGTCAGGAAAAAAGAATGTCTTTGTGTCCTGCCAACATCCAGCTCATGTCAGAAATCTAGGATTCACTAAGACAGAAACCTGAAGTTGCTAAGCCAAGCTGAAAGGAAAGAATTGTGCGGCCATTGTGTTTCCCTACAGTAAGCCTCATTCCCATTCTCTCTCTGAAGAGCAGGGATTACTTATTAAATCATTTCCTTTATATCTCAGCTTTTAATCTTTGCCTAATAAGAGCACTGGACAAAGTTCATCAAGATTTACTGTCCTTTCCAAATGTTTAGTCAACAGGTAATATGATGTTAGAGTCATTCAGAGTAGTCTGTTTCCACAGATAAAGATAATATAAATTTATGATCATGCATGATTTTAGCAGAAGAAAATTGAATTGTATCTTCAAGTCCAAACTTAAGCACTGCTATGTAATTGAATAAAGTAATGTGACAGTTAATTATTTTGCTATGATAACTCTTTGTTGTCTAAGTATTATCTTCTCTGGTTTATTTTATTGAAATCAATCAGTGAGTCTTCCTTACAGATTGATATTTCTGGTATTCTTGCCTTCACCTCTGAAAACCAACCTTCAGATATCTGCATGAGAACCACGGAAAAGGGCATGAGGATGTTAAACTTTCAATATTTGCTCGAAGGAAATGCAAACGGAGAAAGACAGCTTCAACAAATAACATCTACAAAACTTTCGGAGAAGAATGTTTACGTTTGTTTTTGCTTTACTTATGAGGTACAATGCAGCCCAAGGAAATTTATTTGATCATTGATTTCAAACTTTGGAACGCATCATGAGCCCTTGGAGAGCTTGTTCATAATTCAGACCATCTCTTCACACCCTCCTTTGGGCATTGTGATTCAGCAGGTTTGGATAGAGCCTATCATCTCACTTCCTGTTCCCAGCACTCCTTAATGCCTTCCCTGATTTCCTTTTCTTTACTACACTTATCATTTTCTCAGATACTAGAATTAACTTATCTAGTGTGTATATCACATCATTGTCAGTATCTTCTCATCTGTTTTGTTCCCCAGAATGGTGTCTGGCACAGAATGGTGTTCAAAGAGAAGGAAAGAAAGTAGACAGGATGATTAACTATGTGATCTCAAAACCCTTTTAGTCTACTCTTAGGACCACATGGCTATCCCTAGACTGAAATGTCCACTTAAATTCCTAATAAGCTATATACCAAGACCTGCCACGGACTACTGATTATTCTTTTGAGGATTGGCACACATGCAACCCATTCACCTCACTCTCCCTTCCTGACCAACTTCCTTGCTTCTCCTTGTTACTGCATCAGACTATGTCAAATGCCAGGAAAACCAGGACAGTTTGATGGCAAAATTGTCAAAGACAGGGATGAATTTGTCCCTTCTCATCTAAACATGAAGGAATGAAGGAAATATGAAAGAAGGAAATAAGAGATAGACAATTGAGAGAATTTTCTAGATGGATCCTGGAGAGAATTGAGTGGGACTTTGCCCAGAACCTGCCTAGTTATAAGTGATACTTAACTATTCAACAATTAAGAAACCTTAATAAACTCTACAGAGCATATCATTTTGGATCCACAAAAGTCAAATCTAAATAATCTTAGATCTCTCTTTTCTAAACTGTTTGGTATGCAAACAGGTATTACTTTGAAGGAGAAAACTTGGAAATACTGGGATATTGAGCTGGGAACTTGGCTCAGGCTCATGGGATTTCAAATTCCCTCCATCAGGCTGATTGAAGGAAATCTGAAAAAAAAACCAAAATGGGACTAAATTGGGAAGGTCTACTTTCCCCTACTGATTTCCATTATAAATTGGAGAATTATTTCCAGAGGAAAACAATATTATAATAGTGAGAATAGCAACTCCTTTAAAATATACAGAGGTTGGCAAAAAAATGTATACACATTTTAAGAAAGGAAAAAACTATTAAAATTGTAATACTCAATATATACCAATAACAAAAGATGACTACAAGTCACGTGTGACTTCTGCAATTACAAGAGGTGCTCAAAGTAGTTACCATTGGCGTAATTTTAATACAGCTTTTTCCTTTCTTAAAATGTGTGTTCATTTTTTCTGGCTCTCTCTTGCTCTCTGTCTCTCTCTCTCTCTGTCTCTCTCTCTCTGTCTCTCTGTCTCTCTGTCTCTCTGTCTCTCTCTCTGTCTCTCTCTCTGTTTCTCTCTCTCTCTCTCTCTCTCTCTCTCTATATATATATATATGTATATGTATATGTATATGTATATGTATATGTATATGTATATATATAGAGAGAGACACTTTGAAACTTGAAGGCAATGTACCCACAATGACAGTCATTCTGTGTGGTTGGCTATAGCCATCTACACACTGTTGGCTATTCTTTCATTAAAAACATCATTAGTTATTTTCTGACAGTTTTGGCTACATTTACATATATATATATAAAAAAAAAAAAAGATTTCCATTAAGCAGCACCTTCTTGAAATCTAAAGAAACCATCAATAATCATCAGTAACCACAAATCAGGACCCAGAGTGAATATTTGCTTGGATTATCTGAGGAAGTTTATTGTGTTAATAGAATTCAGTTGTTTAAGTAACAGAAATATTTGAGGCCTGATATTGTGTCTAGATTGTTTTTCTAGCCTCCATAGCACTCACATAATATTTAAAGCTAGGTTGGAATTTACCACTCAGTATTACAATTATCTGTTTATGTTTTCTCCTTAAAGGTAAAGTTTTTTATCTTGTCAACTCTATATGCCAGTGCCTTGTTGATATTAACCACTCATTAAATATTAGTTCAGTCAGATTGAAGAATGGTCCAATAAATATTTATTGAAAAAAACTAACTACATTGAATCAGAACTTAATTTAATGTCATTTTGGCATAATACAAAAAGGGCTATCAAATACGTAAGCTTTGGATCATTAGGCAGTATAATATATACTAACTGGATTCAAATTCTAGTTTTTCTCTTATAAGCTTCCGGACCTTCATCAAGTACATAATCCCCATAAGCCTCAGTTTCTCTATCCTGGCATGTAAGATATTGTATGTCATAGATAAATCTGCTATGTGGTCATAAAACATGATTGGCCTAAAGGGTAGCTTAGGTATTGAGAACAGTGAAATATATTCCAAATTGCCAGTCACAGGCTTGTAACAAAATTAAACTTTATAATGCCCATCAGATTGTCATAGTTTCCCTTCTAGCTGTAACCTATGCTTCATTAGCCTAAATCAAGACTGAGTATTAAGGGGCTATTGAATTTTGATCTTTTTCTGCCTTTGGTTTGCCTTGGAGATCTGGTATGTTAATAGAAGCCATATGTTGGTCTTCATATTATCTCGTTGGATCTTCATGCCAACTATGGATGTTAAGTTTTATTAGCTCTAACAAGAAAATTGATCCTTGAAGTCAAAAAGCTTGAGCATGGAATATCAGATTTTTAATTCATCAGTCCCCACCAAATTCCTTTCTACTACAGAATACCTCCTCTCTTAGATTGCATAATATCTCACCTCACTTTTCTCCCCAAGATTTTTATCTTGAGACTTGTGGTCCAGGGAAGTCAGTTATGCACACGCACTCCTGATCTTCAGTTGTTAAAGTGAAGTTGTATACTGAAGCAGTTTTTAAAAATGGCTGAAAATTCTTGACAACTTTTCAATTGAGAAGTGGAGTCTATGTCTTCTTTCTTGGAATCTGGGTGAGTTTATGGCTGCTTTGACGAATAGAATATGACAGAAGTGATGCTATGTTACTTCTGATGCTAGGTCATAAAAGGCCTTGAATCTTCCACCTTGTTCACTAGAGCACTTGCTCTTGGAGACTTGAATTGCCAAGGGGTGCCTTGTTAAGAGGAAGTTCAAGCCATATACAGAGGCCAGAAGTAGACTCTCTGGTCAACATTTCCAGGTGAAGCCAAACTTAAATTACTTCCCCCCAGGAATCAGACATGTGAGTGGAGAAGCATCCAGATAATTCCAGCTCTCAGTTATTCAAGTCACCACAGCTGCTCCACTCTTCCCAGCCAACACCTCAGATTTATAGAGCAGAGAAAAGGATCTCTGCTATGCTCTGTCAAAATCCCTCACCCCCAGAATCTATGAGCATCGTAAAATGATGGTTGTTCTATACCACTAAATTAGAGGCTGTTTGTTATGCAGCTATAGTAACTAGAACATTTAACGTGAACCACAAGGGAACCCATAGAGGTAGAAATTCACAGCAAAAAAGAGACACACTATTTGAGTAATGTGAGTGGAAGGACATTGTTGCCAGGAAACTAGACTCGAGTGCTTACCGTGCAGATATATTGCATCTCCTGTCTTTATCTTTTTAGTACCAGCTAATGTTGTCATCTTTCTCCTCATTCTCTGCTTCTCATTGCCAGATCTCTGAAGCTATGCTAGACACTTCCAAAATAGACTCCAAGGCAATTTTCTGGATTAACTATATATAAGATGCTGTTACATGTAGGAAGAAATTTTTCAAATATGAGAGAAAGAGCACTCTCTTCTTCTGGGGTAAGGAAGGAAAGGGGCGTAAGTTTGGAAAAGTTCTTTTTCTAAGGGTTACTCTTTTTAACTCTATTCTTTTGAAATAAATGATAGAGGTGTGAAAGAATAAAAAAAAATCCCATAAACTCTTTTTTAAAACCTTGTAGAAAAAAAAGATGCTCTAAAAATCTGGCTTGCCAAATCATGCACAAAATCTTATGAGGTCTACAAGGTCCTGGATATTTAATAGTGCCTGCTATTTTCTCTTTGACCTGACATAGCTTTACAGTATAAGTGATGTAACAAAATATTTAAGACTTTGCTACATGCTGCATTTTTTATTTATATTGCTTAAGCTACAAAATCAAAACACCATCAAGTAAAAAACTAAAAGCCTATATAATATTCATGGCTGCAAAATAAGTGAATCTCATATAAATGAAAGTGCAAAAATAATAATTAATACATTTTAATAAAAAGCAGTAAGTTAATTTTGAAAGGTCTCTGTAACCCTGTAGTTCTTTAGAGGTATTGTTTAACATAAATCTTGGTAATGCATAACAGCTATATAACTCAATAATAATGATAATGATTACCCACTTAATGTTTACAACAACTGCATGAGTTGGATACATTTCCCCCCATTTTACAGGTGAAGAAATGAGTAGGCGAAAGGACATGTCACTAATAGGACACAGCCAAATAAAGCAGAGGGTGGCCTATTCGTAAAGCCTATATGCCAGGTTGGCTGTGTAAATAGCACTTGACAATTTAAAACACACTTCCATGTGCAGCGTTTAACCTCACTGAACCTGGAAAGCAATGCTGTGAGCCAGGCTGTTCTTTCTGTTTTATAGAAGAATCTTCAGTTCCCTGAAGTTCAGTTCAGGGAGTCTGAGCAAATTTCCCCAAGTCAAACCATACCTATGAAACACTTTTGGACATCACAGCTTCTCAATAAATAATACTTGAGATGTGTTCTTCTATGACTACAATAAGGAATGTATCCATTGGTGCCTTGTGAAGAGAGAAATTTTGGTTTTACAGGGGACATTTTTAAGAAAAAGAATATATGACTGAAAATACAAAATTAGGTCCTAAAGTGAGTATTCACTCAGAATGAGAAAACAAATCATCATAAATTACAAATTTTAAGAAGCTGAAAAATATCTCTGACATTGCAAAAATCCAGAAAATAACAAAAAGATTTTCATGAAATAACTGTTAACATAACTGTGTGATAGCTTTTCCCGACATTTTTGGTTGCATGCTTGTTTATCACCTCTTTATAAGACAATGATTTAAAAAAAGAAAATAACATTCTATAGAAAGAATAAAAAGATAATTCATTCTTTCTTCTAACACGACCAATTGGAACCTGTCTTATTATTACTGATAGTTGAGAGAAATAAAACACATGAACCTCATATGCAGCCCTTCTCCCTATTTGTAAAACAACTATAGGTTTACATCCCACAAACACAGGAATTCCAATAAATTCTATTTCAGTAGTTCCTATCAATCGTATGGTGGGTGGATCATTATATACACAGCATTACTGAATATGCTCTGGACATGAGAGAACTTTATTTTGACTAGGAATCGATGAGAACCGAATCCTCTGCTTGTGACTGTATACATCCAATGATTGAAATGATCCTCCACAGATTGGTTTTTGAGTCTATATATTTTAAGTCTTGCTTCTCCTCTATGGCCCACCTACTTCCCGTGCTGGGAACTGGTGTCTCACAGTACATTTCTGGTCCTGCAATTTGGTATCACATACCAGTACCTGAAAACCATATCACAGTGGAAAAGCCAGCAATAATTTAACTGGTTGTAAACACCATAGATATCTACGAACTTAAATCTATTCTCATCTCCACATGCCCAAAATGTTCACGCCAAGGCCTCCTGACAGGAGAGTCAATATGACAGAAAGGAAGTCATCGAGGAACGAGACAGAGGTATGAACAGTTTGCAGTTAAATACCATAGTTTTGCAAATTAAAAAACACACAAAAAATAAAACGCATGTCCATATGAAGACATTTCTTGAAACCTTCTAGGGCCAAGGAAGGAGCTTGTCCCAGTGAGGGGCTCTGAGGTTTAAGTTTCATTAACATCAAGGTGAACCACCTCTGTCTTCATGAAAAGAATGGTATAGAAGAGTCCCACAGAAAGATTGAACAATTATTAGGATCCCAAAAGCTTCTATTACTTCTTCGACTTGGACTTTCTTTGGCCAGTCAGGAGAGAATCAAAATTCTAATTGTCTAAGGATCTGCCCACAATGCCTTTTCCTTGCTAATGAACTTTATCTACACTGGGTTCTAAAGGGTCAAACCGGGGCACTTAGAGTATCGAAATAATTTAAGCTGCAAAACCACTTCATCTAGATCAATTAAAAAGTGTTCTTAGCTAACTTCATTTGCATATTTATATTAATTCTCCACTTCACTTGGGATTGTGTAATCTAAAGGGCTGCATTTAATTATAGCACAGCCTTTCATTTATCAACTACGACTGATGCTAACAGTAAATAAGTGTTATCTATTATTCAGTATGAAGTCATCATAATCTGCAAGGAGCAGTCATGTTCAAGTTGGAAAGGCTTGAATGAACATGATGGCCAGGTAATAGAAACCCAGGATAACTGTAAAGCAGTTGGAAATAAAGTTCTTAGTGGCTTTTACTAAACCCAAGTCTCCAGACAGAGATGAATGCCTTCCCAAACTACTGAATTTGCAATCGTGAAAATTGCTCATTTTTATAACTTTTGCATAATTACAGAAAAAGAGATGTTGAGAATCTAGAAGTAAAAATGTTGCCCACGCCAAAAAAGAGGAGATAGACATTATTTGGAAAACGTAAGACCGACGATCTTGGTGCCCATTTCTAGCTAAATGCTAAAGTAGATTATTATTTTATTAAGTAGGAATTCCACAATTACTAATTCAATAATCAAATTTGATTTCTGGCTACTAGCTACAATTCTAGCTAATAAAGAAATCAATCTATTCATGTCTAAGTTAAACTCGATGTAAGTCAGCCATTTTCTCAATCATTGAGGTTCAGAAAGGACTGAGCTCCTCTCTCAGTGTTTTTTCTCTCCTTCTCCTCCTTGAGGTTGATTCTAAGCCCTAGAGGATATGTTAGAAACTTCCATGTTGTCTCCCTTCCCAGTCAGGAGGGAGTGGGTTATATTTGGAGCTCTCTCTATCTGCCTACTGTGTGAGCCTCCTGCTCCATATATATATATATTCATATATATATATTCATATATATATGAATGATACATGATACATATATATCATCCCAGAAGGTCCTCAAGGGCAGACAATGGACACTGCCCCCTCCACTAGCAACATAGCTGGACCACATGGAGGGGGATAGGCTACTGCTAGAGTCTAGGAAATCCCCATCAACTTCAGCCTGAGATACGCACAAGGTCCAGGGTCTCTTCTCAGAGAGACCACAGGAGTTGCTAATTTGATTATTTCAGGATAACATGCTCCATTCCAATGTGTGTTTGTAAACAGCTTTAAGAGCAAATTTATGTTGTTCCTATAAATTCTAAATAATCCTCATTTGCTGAGGTGAAAAATGGTAAGTCACAAACTTGGATGTGCCAAGATGAGGGAAAATGCCCCGACTTGCCTGAAAAATTGCAGAATTTAGTGGAGTTTTCTTTTTTGTTGTTGTTTTTGTTTTGTTTTGTTTTGTTTTGTTTTGTTTTGTTTGTGAGATTATGTTTTCTCCTGGAGAGCAGTTCAAGAATGAAGTGAAGCAATATATGGTGATGGAAGAACTGACTCTAGGTGGTGAACAAACAATGTGATTTATAGATGATGTATTACAGAATTGTACACCTGAAATCTATGTGACTTTGCTAACAAATGTCACCCCAATAAACTTTAATTTTAAAAAAAGAAGAAGAATGAAGTGAAGCTTAATTTTAGAAAACTAATGCTCTGTTTTTTACAATTAAGCTGTGGCCTACAAATTCTTACCTGATAAATATACAACAGCCTTTTAAGCACTTAGAAAAGGAAGCATTTATCACTAAGAACTCACATGAGTTTACCAATAGTAACTCCTATTCAACCATCCACGATTTTTTAAGTTAAAAAAAATCTGAGAAATCAGGGAAAAACTATCAGCATGTATCTTGAATGATGAAAATCAATACTTTTTTTCATAGCAACTCAGAGACAAAAGTGGTCTGGGAGAAGAACCACTTTAAATCCAATATTTCAAATGAGGAAAGTGAGGTTTAGAGAGCTTAAATGATAGCCTTAAGGTCAAACACTCAAACAGTAGGAGAGACGGAACTTGAAATCTGGGCTGTTGTCTCTCAGACCATTCACAAGCATGCTGTGTGTCAGACGCTGTGCTAGAAGTTGAGAACACAAAGATGAATACTCACAGTCTAGCTTTAGGAAGCTCAAAATTTAGTAAGAGACATTAAATGGACCCCAGATGGCTGTAATCTCTAGGTCCATGGGAGGTCCTGGGAAGTTTCTTTGTAAGGATATACAGAAGCTGGCTCCCAACGAGCTCACAGAAGCGGTGTGTACAGCTCTTCCCAACGCCATGTTCAGTGACATTATGTTGGTTATATTGGGAGAGGAGGAACTTACACCAAGGGAACAGGCAAATGCTGCATATCGGGGCTTTCCCACACTGCACACACAGTTTTGAAACACTGGCACACCACTGCCTCAGGGAGTCTCTTGCTTTTCATTTTTCGTGTTGCTGCTACTACCTTCTCTGGTGCACTCTGTTATCCACAAAACAGGCTCTGGAGGAAAAGAAAGGTTTCCTAAGATTTCTGTGACCCATAAAAAAAAAGAAAAGAAAGATCTTATCATTTTAAGCAAATCAATGTTATTACAAAGTCAGAAGAAATCAGATAAGCATATGAGGCAGTTGCAAAGATTCCTCCTGTTTGCATTGTTCTTCCCAGCCTGGCCTCTAGCCTTTTTCCTAGTTCCCCTCTGAGTTCCTGAAAGAATACGATAATACAGCAAAGCTCATGGTACAGTGCTCAGCACACGGCCCTTATTGGGCTGAGGTTAGAATACAATCCCCCTGACCAGTCCTCTCTGAAAAGGAGCCTGAAGATACAATTAATGTGGGCCAGTATGTTCCCTGTTTCTCTGATGGCTAATTTGCTCACATTGCTTATATTAGACTGGGATCTACTCTTCCACAGGGACCCAATCCCCATAAAGATGACTCCTACACACAATGTTTTAGAGAATTTCCTCATCTAAAAACACAGTGGAAAATAAAGTGGCAAACGCTATAGTGAGAAGAAAGTTTATATATGATAGCAGTTTAGCTTGGAGTGGGGCAGGGGGAATGGGAGAAGGCCTCATATTGTCTTTCCATGCTAGATGATATTTGTGAAGCAGATGGAGAAAGGAGGATTTATAGCTAAGGGGAAAGGTGCCCAGTCAATATAGAGGGAGGTCCCTAGTGCTGGGCACACGATTTTCAAGTTGGGCCTAGGCTGCTCAGTCACCTGATATAGGGGAATACACAGATTTGCTTATCACAGTTTTGTATGGCACAAAGTTGGGAGTGACAAACAATGCACCAAAGAGAAACAACAGGAGACTTCATAAGGCTAATAAGATGAACCCCTTGACAAACTAGATGAAGTTTAGCTGTGGTATAAGCAAACTCCGGTTCTCGGGTGTACACTTAAATGATGAGTATAGGGAGGGGACCTCCTGTCCTTCACATGTGAGCTGGTTAGCACAGGCGCAGGCCAGGGAGCTTGGAGCCAGCCATTCTTGCAGTGTCTCTTCCAGATCCTGAGAACATATCTGTAAGATTGCTTGTTGGCTTTGGGAGGACAGCCTGTGGCTGAGGCACTAAATGTTTCTTTCCATATAGTTATCTGGCCCTTGAAGTGATTAAGGATGGTTTTGACATTAAATGAACTATATTCTAACCAAATGAGTTAACCAGAGTTTAGTACTTGGATTGGGAGGGAACTTTGTATTGAATTATCTGGGCAGTTACTCAACTCTTTATTTAACATTGCTTAAGTTGTAGCAGATAAAATACCAAGAGTCCCTTTTCATTCCTTTAACTACCATTGTAATGCAACCCTTTAGTGAACATGGCAATTAATAGTCAGACATGCTCCAAATATGGCATGTGAGAGATGAATTTCAAAGTAAAACGGTTCTTAATTTTGTCTATGCATAGAGATGACTTTATGACCAGTTCTAGGAAAAGCAAATGAACATTACATATCAGGTGTCATCTTCTCATGAATGCATGAATGTATTTTAAATAGCCTTAAAAAGTACTTTCTGTAGCGGATGCAAAAGATATTTCTATACTGAAATCCAAATGGCCTTGTTTGCTTCCCTCAGATATGTAAATAAAGTTTATTATCTTGTCCGTTAGATTTTGTCCATTAAGGTATATGATTACACTGTGTAATAAAAATTGACACAGGATATAAATCAAACTGATTATTTTTCTGAAATGCATCTGATCAATATAATACTAACAATTGTCATTGTACAGAGAGAAGATACTATAAACCTATCCTCAGGTTTTTAACATAATCTCTATTCAGGTTTAAAGTTACGTTAAAGAAATGTATCCATTCAGTAGAATAAAGAAAGCAGAGTTCATTTGTAAGTATAGGTAAACCGTTTTTGATAAATTAGGGAAAATATTGGAATAAATGCATGCATACTGTAAGGTCCTATCCATTTAGTTCTGAATTTTCAAGCCAAGAATACAATCAAATGTATCATTCATTGTGTCCATCAGATAAACATTAACCAGTTGAGGAAAAATACAGGTTTTACTACATACAAATGTCTAAGAAATATTCTTCTCATGGAAGCTTAGCTCATCAGCACCAGGCCTGTAGTTTAATCAGTTTATTATGCTTCTATAGTAGTAATTACAAGAGCATGGTTCAGTCTATCCTCTGGCCCTGGCACCAATTCTTCTGGGGCTAGTGATACTGGTGATAGAATGTATGTCATAGAATAGTGATGTTAAAGGATGCATCTAGCAACTGTTGCCCCTTTGAGTAAAGGAGTATTGTTTGAGATACACACACACACACACACACACACACAAACATATATATATATATATATATATATATATATATATATATATATATATATATATATGTATCAGAGACAGAGAGAGAAAAACAGAATGATTTTTAAAATATGTAGAGCCCTGGAGTTGACCTTCTCATTTTGAAACTGCTTTGGGAAAAGAGAGCAAGACAAGCTCCCCCTCAAAATATTCTGAAAAACAGAAGATTTCTAAGAAAAGATGGGATTTATTTGCATATTGGCCTTAAGGATTTGGGGACAAGGAGGGAGGAAGACTGAACCTGTAGTTACCTGAGAGTGTAAATTACAGAAACCGATGGGCCAAGTGGCTTAGACTAGGGTTTCCTAGCAATAATGATTGTCAAAGGCTCCACATTGTTCAAGGAAACTCAATTTTGATCACCTTCATTCCACACAAGGTCTCAGGAACTGGGGGAAGGACTGGTTCTAACATAGGGATAAGCGAAGCCAGAAATCACTCTGTAACCTAGTCCAGTGGCTGTACTTGGAGGAACAGCCACTGCCTATGTGGGTCTGAACTGAAAAGAGCTTTAGCCTAGGATTCTAAGGCATCAGTGTGTCCCGGACAGACAGCAAGCCACTTACCCACCATCTGACACCGACTGTGGCAGTCAGAAGCAATGGCAGCTGTGAACTGATCCCTTTTCCGACTTTCTTTGTACCTGGCATTTAGAAGCTGAGTCAATCCCACCCCTCCTCCCCAAATTAATGAAACCCTCAGGGTTGTTGGACAGTTCAGTGGGGGTGGAGAAGGCATTAAGAAAGTGACTCTGGACTTCCTGTTAATAAGAAAAAATGGTCTTCTCAAAAGACTGGAACAATGCAAGAGATGAGACCGTGTTTATACCCCAGGTTGTGAAACAAGTAGTAACTCTTACAGGGGACTCTGGTATGGCACTGTGATCAAACAGCTGATCAGCCACACAATTAATCCGAAACTTCTGCTAAGATATATACAAATGAAGGGAGAGGAGCCAGGATGCACATTTATCTAGTTTCTATCTCAGGCAAAAAAGAAAAAAAGGCCACGCCTAAAGGATATTCACTATGCATCTTGACATCCTGTTTTAACGCCTAAAGTAGCTTCCCATAATGGAATGTTAGATGAAGTATCTTGGAAAAGCCATTTTTGTTAATAACATCTGGTGACTTATGTCCATCCAAAGTACCTAATTAGTGATTATTAAAACCATAAACATATTGCGCACTTGTCATTTCCCTCCTGCACATTGTGTAAAACTGCCACCTAATACAATGCCTACTATATATTCAATACTCCTGGGTGAAAAATTTTCTACCAGTTAGTTCTAAAGGGGAGAAAAAAGTTCAAAATAAAAGGAAAGAAACGTATTTCCCTTGATATTCTGGTTTTCATTCATTCATTCGTTCATTAATTCATTCATTTTTCTTTATTATTCATTTAAAGTACCAACTATGTGACAGTCATTAGCTATGCACTGGGGACATAAAGATTTGTGGACCACAGTCCCTAACCTCCGGAGATGCTGTTGTAATAGAGGAGGAAGATATGCACAGAATATGTCACTGGATGCTAAAGGTGGGGTGGGCACATAGTGGAGGGAGGAAGAATTTAACCAGGGAGAGTTTAAGGAAGACACGTAGACAGGAGGTGATACCTGAGTTGAGTCTTGAAGAGTGAAGGAGGGGCAGGCATCACGACGAAGTCTGGTTTCAGACCTGGCAAGCTCATTAGTTAGGTGCCATTAACCAAGATAGGGAATAAACAAAGGAGGACTTATCTCTGGGAGTAGATAAAGAGTTCAGTTTGGGAACTTCACCTTGATACTGCTGCTCTTGATACTGGTTTTCATCACAATGGAGCATAAATGGGCAATGGTTTTCACTTCCGCTGGTTCATATCTTGGCTCTACCACATACTAATAACACACCTGGAACAAATGTCTTAAACTGTCAGAGCTGTGACTTTCTCATCTGCAAAATGGAATTGATGACACATACTTCTTAAATTATAATGATGAAAATGTACAATAGTAACTAAATTTACAATCTTTTAATTAATCTCTCCACAGACCTCCTTGAGCCCAATCTGAAACCAAATTGAATCCATTTCGCTTCTGCTTGGTCTTGGTCTTTGCCAATTTGTGGTGCACTTCCTTCTGCTGTCTACAATCCCACCCTTCGTGCCAGGTTGTGTGGTTCCCTAGTGCCCACCTTCTATCTACAGCTGAATCCCTTATTCCCAGCATGCTTCACAGCCATGGTGTGTCCTATCTTACTGTTGTCTTTAAGCCTTGGGGGAGAGAATGAATAAAAATAAAAATGCATGCTTTTTCCCTTGTTCAAATGTGTGTCACCTGTTGGGACCACACCTTGTTGATGGATTGGGTGTTTACAACTATGAACTTGGTCCTAACTTCCTCCCCTCTTCAATTCTTCATCATCTGAGGGGAGTAGTGTCCTTCCCCGGTCTTGGAGCAAAGCCAGCATGCACAGTAATGTCGTTTTGCTGGACTGCTCATGTGCACTGGAGGGTGACAGCTGGATCCCAGACAGCTGTTGTATGGTAAGCTAAAGTGTGACAATCATGGGCTGGAAGGCAAAGGAAATGCTTTACGGATTCAGTGAAGCGCAACTTCAAGAAACAGAAAAACTGGAGACAATTAGGAAACTCTGGCTGACAAGCGCGATCAGGAACACAGCCTTCTTTTTTAAACAAAGGCTGAGGCTAATCAGTCACAAACAGCAAAATATCTTCCAGCTAGCTGTGGCCAGTGGTAATTAAGGCACATTTCCTGTGAGCTCAGTTTAGCAAGACCATCGAAGGTATTTTTGGCTGCATGCTCATCCAGATTTCAGTGTTGCCTCTTGGAGGAGGGTGACCACATGCCTCTCCACTCACTTTCTGTCTATCTCACAAGGGCACACAGAAGCAGAATTTTTCAGCCACTCTTCATTCAGACACAAAAACTTTGGCAGCCACCAGACAAAAGAACACAACACAGGAGGTTAGTGAGCTGGGCTGTTGGGTCAAACAAACAGTGGACGAGCTAATAGGATGACCTAACACATCCTAGAAAAAGTGCAACATACCTCATTGCTGAATATCACTAGGTCACCTTCAAAGTACTCCCCTTGGGAAGCTATGCATCGGCACTTAGCGACGACATGAGCTATGACAAAAAATAGTCAGGGTAGATTTAAATCCCAATTCTGCAATAATGTGAGAATTTTCTTCCTACTCTGTGAAATGGAAAGACTCTTTCATGGTTTTTTGAAAAGTAAATGAAATAATAAATAGTGTGCTCAAAATAGATGCTTTATTACTAGGTTTTTTGTTTGTTTTGCTGTAGCATCTAGATGTTTGACATACAAGTAGTGGTGTCAAAATGTATCCACATTTTGTTTGTGTTCAGTCATTTATTATGAAGGAGATAATACAGACAGTTTTAACTGCCAAGAGCTGCCTAGGGTTAATAAGGAAAAAAAATTATTAATAAATATGTGAGATCAGGTGTCTGAGTTTCTATCTGTCCTCATTATCTGACTTGGACAGCACATGACCTGCAGCTCAGCATGCAATATGTTTTCCTTGTTCACTTCAGTGGGAAAACTATTAAACTACTACACACTTAGAAAAAGGGCAATAGATACATACTTATGATACATGTAATTTTTATCTATCTATATCTATCTATCTATCTATCTATCTATCTATCTATCTATCTATCTATCTATCTACCTAACCATGATATGTGAAGGATTATAGAAGATAACCCACTACATCACACTGCACATAGGTGCTGGTCCCCATGATACTCAACTGTCACTCCATTTCAGGACAGATACTCATTTCCACATCATTTCCTCATCTTTTTTTTTTAACAGCTCTGAAGTTTTTATTACTTAAAAAAATTTTTTTTCTTTATTTCTATCGCTTCACCCCTCCCCTTTGGCAACCATCAGCGTGTTCTCTATATCTATGGGTCTGGTTCTGTTTTGTTTATTCATTTGATTTGTTGTTGTTTTGTTGTGTTTTTTTTTAGATTCGGTATTTGTCTTTCTCTGCCTGACTTATTTCACTTAGCATAATACCCTCTAGGTGCATCCATGTTGTCGCAAATGGTAAGATTTCATTCTTTTTTATTGCTGTGTAATATTCCATTATATATATATGATATATATGACAGATGTGTCATATATATCATATATATACGTACACTCATGACAATTAAGTTCATGAACTCATCCTAGAAAAAGTGCTACATACCTCATTGCTAAATATCACTATGGTCACCTTCAAAATACTCCCTTTGAGAAGCTATGCACCGGCACCAGTGCCTAGTCCATCCTTCAAAACAATTTTGAAACTCTTTTTCTAGAATGGGTATCAAAGCTGTCATTATATTACCCTTGATGTCCTGAATGTCATGAAAATGTCTTCTTTTCAATATTTCCTTTATCTTTGGGTAAAGAAAGAAGTCATTGGAGGCCAGATCAGGTGAGGAGGGAGGGTGTTCCAATACTGTGATTTGTTTACTGGCTAAAAACTCCCTCATAGACAGTGCTGTGTGAGCTGGTACATTACCATGATGCAAGAGCCATGAATTGTTGGTGAAAAGTTCAGGTCATCTAACATTTTCACGCAGCTTTTTCAGCACTTCCAAACAGTAAACTTGCTTGTCCAGTTGGTACAAATTCATAATGAATAATCCCTCTGATACCAGAAAAGGTTAGCAACATCATTGCAACAAGTTTGAAAACTTAATTGTCAGACCTTGGTATATATACAATGGAATATTAGCCAAAAAAAAGAATGAAATCTTGCGATCTGCAACAACATGGATGGACCTAGAGGGTATTGTACTGAGTAGAGTAAGTCAGACTGCAAAGGCCAAATGTGATATGATTTCACTTATAAGTGGAATCTAAATAACAACAACAAAAAAAACAAAGGAAACAAAAACAAACTCATAGATACAGAAAACATTTTGGTGGTTGCCAGATGGGATGGGGATTGGGGATGTGAGTGAAAAAGGGGAAGGGATTAAGAAGAGGTTGATAAAAAGTAGTTATGAGGATGTAGGATATAGCATAAAAATATAGTCAACAATATTGTAATAACTATGTAAGGTGTCAGATGGGTATTAGGTCTATTGGGGTAGATGGAAGGCGGGTTGGGGGAAGGGTGTAAAGCTGAAAGGATTAAAAAGTACAAATTGGTAGTTACAAAATAGTCATGGGGATTTAAAGCATAGGGAATATAATCAGGAATATGGTGGGTGGCCGGTTAGCTCAGTTGGTTAGAGCAGGGGGCTGATAGCACCAGGTTGCTGGTTTGATCCCCACATGGGCTGCTGTGAACTGCACCCTCTTTAAAAAATAAATAAATGAATAAATAAAATAAAGAGAAAAGAAACTAGGATTATTTTTTTAAAATATGATAATAACTATGTATAGTGTCAGGTGGGTACTCATCAGAGGGAATCACTCCATAAATTATATGAATGTCCTACCACTACGCTGTACACCTGAAATTAATATAAAATAGCATTGAATGTTAACTGTAATTGAAAAATTTAAAAAGGGGGGAAGGTGAAAGGGAATAAGAGGTTCAAATTTCCAGGTATAAAACCAGTAAGGCATGGGGATGTAATGTACAGCATAGGGAATATAGTCAATAGTATTGTGATAACATGGTACAGTGTCAGATGGTTGCTGGTCTTATCATGGTGATCCCTTCTTTAGCATAGGGAATATAATCTATAATATAGTAATAACTATGCATAGTGCCAGGTAAACTAATATAATATTGTATGTTAGCTATATTTTAATAAAAATCTTTTTTAAAATGATAATAGAAATTTTTGATATTATACTTCCTACATGACAGGCATTGTTCTCAGTGCTTTAACATTTGTTAAACATACCTTAACATTTCATGTTCACAACAGCCCTCTGAGGTAGGTAGAGATAAAGTCCCTGGCAGGTTCTTTGGGCTCTCCCCTTCTCCTAATGGGCTAATTAAAGATTTTCTCTGAAAAATCACATTTTTCTGCTAGAAAGGAATTCTGATAAATACGATTTTTTTCTAACACATACTATAGAAAATGAAGTGCAGATGGAGGGAAATAGGCTTCTTTTCTAACCGTTAAAAAATCCTATTAAAATCCTATTCTGTGTTCTGAAAGTGTAGCCTTTTTCTGGCCCAGACAACCTGAAGTCTGTAGGAGAACCATCAAAGAGTCAGGTCAACGTTACCGATGTGGGAGACCATTATTTGGTCATCCAGGCCCCCTGCTGTCCCTCTTGTCCACGGTACTGGGAAGGTAAGTCTGGTCTCTCCTATCCCCAAAGTTTGCAGCCTCCCCTTCAACCCCAGTCCAGGGATGGGGATAGAGTCCTTTAAATATCTGTTGGGATAACGTACTTGTACCAGGATTAGGGATTGGTTGTATAAACCTTTGTTTATTCTAAATATCACCTAATTTCATACTCTTCATTTAGGTTCATGCAATTCCTGGTTCAAGCATTCCTCCTTTCCCATCTTATTCCTGTTCTTATGTAAACCAGGCTGATAGTGAGAGCTCTGTGCAGCTACTTCTGACCCTCAGACACTGTCCTCATTTCTACACAGGCATTTGCAAATCTGAGATCCTAATTCTATGCCCTTATCTTGATGTTGTTTTGCTGAATTCTGAGGGTACGTACATCTGACTATGGACAGCCTTCTCTCCGTGTGCACTCATGCCCTCTTTCTTGCTCACCAAATTTTGATCTAGAATAGTAATTCTTATTTGTTTCCGTCATCATCTGAATTTGACCCTAGCAAGAAACTAGGTTAAGATTTGCTTTTTTGCTTGTTTTTTTGTTTGTTCATTTGTTTGTTTTAAGCAGAACAGGACTTTCAAAACTAAGTAAATGGTTGGGTTTTAATTTTAGTGTAATCAATCAATTTGGGTATTTTGGCCTTGTTTTACAGTTTATATGTGTAAATATGAAAGAGCAAGAGGATAGGGGAAGGGAGGTGAGAAAGATATTTCATTGCTTTTGTTTGGTTGAAAACGATGTTATTTTAATGGTTACCACATGTGAGAATTGCAAAGAAGACTATGCAGAAAGGTGTGCAATAAAATCTGAATAACTCACTTCTTTTTAGCTCCATTAAGGACAGAATAAGTTAGTGGTTCAGATCATGAGCTTTGGAGTTTAGGCGGGATTGGCTTCAAGTGCTGGCTCCTTAACTTATCCACCATATATGACTTAGTGACTTTAATTTTTCTAATACACAATTTCCTCATTTATATAACGTGGTTATTAAAATACCTCATTGTGAGGTAGAAATTATGTAATACATAAAATACGCTTAGCACTTAGCTTAGCACATAGTAAACACCTAACAATTGGTAGTTACCGTTTTAGTAGGCACTAGATAAGTCCCTGCATTATTTGGCGGTCAGCTTTGTGAATTAAAAGAGTAGGCCTTACGGTTTAATATAACTTATGTCCTCATGATCTGCTTGCTCATTCACCCACTGGCCTCAAGGCAATAAGGCTCCTGAATCTAGTTTATTAAATAAGCTAGATCAATAGAGTGCACGCAAAAAGCAACTTTTTTCTTTTTGCCACGATCCCTCTGAACCACTCAACTTGCTCTTTCTCTGCCCCTGGATGAATGTTTGGCAGGTCTCAGAGCTCTCCTGGTTACTGTTAGATAATAAGTCACTGTTAAATACGTAGAAATTTAATCATATCCAATAGCCATTGAACTCCAAACTCAAGTTCAATTTAAATCTTCACCTTACCCGCTGAGGTCTCATTTAGGTTTGCAAGACTGTGGAGGTAGAAGATGGGCAGTGGCTGCTTCTCTACGTCTCTCCCTCTTCCTCATTAAACATTATCTGGGAGAAGGAAAGATTAAGTCAGTTACAGTTCCCAACACTTCCATTCATATTAGCTTATTAAATTACCTCTCAAATCCTGACTTCCCAATGGCAGCCTCAGCTGGTGTGGTTACAACTGTGCCTATTGGGGCAAGGAGAGAAATAATAGGAACCTTGTCCACGTCAGTCGGGCCTCCCTCTGCACAGACTTAGGTCATGTTGGTGTATCCTGGGAATTATGGGAGTGGACCCGGTTGGGTCATGGCCACATGTCATAGACAGGACAGGCTACACAATTTGTGGGATCCTGTGCAAAATAAAATTACAGGATCCTTGTTAAAAAAAAAGATTAAGAATTTCATGACAGTGACAGCAGAGCATTAAATTAAAAGCAGGGGTCTTCTGGAGCACCTGTTCATGTGAAACCGCATGGGGCATAAGCCCATGAAGCCAACCCTGAACTTGGAGCAAGTCCAGGATGAGACTGTAACAGGAAATCACGTAAAAAACTGGCACTTCTGTTTCCAGGCAAGGGTGGAGACTAAGAACAAAGTCCAGAGCAAGAAAGCTGGAAGGAAGTAATTCAGGAAGATGAGGCTGAAGGATTCCCAGAAACAGACTGGAAGCGCACTGAACTGGTTAATAAAACCACTAACGCGGCCCGATCATAAATGAGTGTGCAGGTATCTAAGGTGAGCTCTGGGCGCCCAGGTGAAGAGTGAAAGACAGTCTTCCTGTCGACCTTGCCTAGGTTTCCCTGTGGACACAGGGTCCCTGACCAAAGCCCCAGTGAATTCTACGTATGCAGGAAAACAAAAGGCAAATGGAGTGCTGGAGGACTGATGAAGAAGGGCAGGAGGGGAAATCCCTGATCTTCCTACTCCTTATTAGTAATAATAGGCAAGAAGGATCATAATGCGTAGGACTTCAGACTTTCCAAAGCAAGTCTACATCCATTACTTCACAGACATGGCATCTGTGCCCATAGAAACACAAGGCTGAGTTTCGGATAAAACAGTCTGCTGGATGGGCGCATCCAGGGCCCCCTTTCTGAGAGACAAAAATTGAGAAGACTGGCCACTGGCCACCATAACTTCACCAAGCCCATCCCCTCTGGGCCCCAACCCTGCCTTGTGGGCAGCACCACTCTTCCTCTTCCTGCTGCCATTCCTTGGCAAGATGCAGCAGAAAATGTAGGAAGGGGATGGACATTTACCTGCAGGACTAGCAGTACCTTTCCCTCAGTATATTTTATCCATTTTGTAGATGTGAAAAATACTTTCTGAAATCCTAAAATGCTGTGAGTTGCTTCAATCTACGGTATCTTGCCAAGTCATCATAGCTCAGATTATTTCAAAATGGTCAACTGATGTGGAAAAATATCAGAGGCCTCTCTACAAAGTAGTTGAAACACTTGGCACCTGTAACTGAGAATGTGTAGCACACAACAACCTAATTTTTTCTTTATTTTCTCCTGAACTGGCATCTTTGTTTAAATTTAATATTGTTTACTTAATTATCCTCCTTACAGATGCTTAATACATCAAAAAGATACTTTAATATTGAACACTGTGTTTTCACTATTATGTTTTTAAGTCTATTTTTTAAAAGGTATACTTTGTGCGTGAGTACGTATATATAATATATTATTATTATATAATATTAGTGTTAGGTAATCTAACAGTGAAAATAATATTGTGTGTGTGTGTGTGTGTGTGTGTGTAAAAAGAACAGAGAGAAAGAAGACTGGAAGAAAATTCACCAAAATGCACAGTAATTCTCCGAGTAGTGGAATTAGACATGATTTTTATCTCCTTTACATTTTTCCTCTGTTTTCTAAATGTTCAATATTAATAACATATTTCAAATTATCAAGAGAAAATTATTTTTTAAAATATCCCTTGGAAACCAATAAGATAGCACATATTTATTTAAACATTTCTAAGCTTACAAAATATTCCTTTGATACAGCCATCATATTTTCTTGCAATACATATGTTTTCATAGCTTCTTTCCTTCTACACTTTGTTTCCTTAAGATTTGTGATTTACTTTTATGTTCCTAGCTACTCAGCTATCTAGCACACATAATAAATACTTAAATAAATGTGGGATAAATGGATGAATTTAGGCCATTTTCTAGTTTAGATACTATATAACTCTATATTTATTACCTTTTCCTCAAATTTTTATGGTTCATTTTACATACTAATTCAACAGCATTTTTCCAGGTGACTCAATTTTAGACTCTTTCCAAAGGATTTAATTTAATTTTCATGAAAACAAAAATGTTGGGTTTTTTTGTTGCATTCACTTCTTTGATTTACCTAATATTCAACTAAATTGTAAAGTTACAAGAACAAGTACAACTGACATGAATAGGCTCAAGTTTTAAAATAACAGACTATTAGAAAAGCATACAACTCAATGGTGGAAACAAAAAACGAGGTCACGAATTAGAAAGTGGCCCAAGGGCAGTAAGCATCAACATGCAAGGGACATTAGTCAGTGCGTTTTTTAGGAAAAACAGAGCAAGCGAGCTCAAGTGGAGGTCAGTTAAGAGAGCTCTGATTTGACTTGCATCACGCAACCTGACTTTGCCTACAGGATTCCTTTTAAAGTCACGATGGCCCTGTTCTTCATAGTAAGCTTTGCTCCTCCTGCTCCTCTGAAGAAGAAAAACAAAACCATTGGAAAGCCATGAATGGATGAACCTAAATTTTTCTGCATGCGTGTTTCTGATAGAAGAAAGATTTAAATTTAAAAACATAACAAATCAAAATATATGGTGAAGGAAGGAGAACTGACTCTGGGTGGTGAACATACAATGTGATATATAGGTGATGTATTACAGAATTGTACACTTGAAACCTATGTAATTTTACTAACAATTGTCACCCCAACACACTTTAAAAAAAAAAATCAGATGTGAAAGGGAAAAACAAAATCCCTGAAGTTACAAAAATATCCTTCAAAATCCCTGAAGTTACAAAAATATCCTAAAATCTGAGAAACTGGCCCAAATCCTAGGAAGATTTGGATTTTATATTAGACAAGCAGGGTCAACCATGGAAGAACTTTCTAGTGAGAATTTGTGCATCAGAACATGATTGGAATTAGTTTAAAGAGAAAACTACAAGTAAATGGGGAAGGTAAGAAATCAAAACCAGGGGCGGCCGGATGGCGCAGTTGGTTAGAGCGTGAGCCCTTAAAGACAAGTTTGCCGATTGAAAACGGTTGACTGGACTTGGAGCTGAGCTGTGCCCTCCACAACTAGATTGAAGGACAACGACTTGGAGCTGATGGGCCCTTGAGAAACACACTGTTTGCCAATATTCCCCAATAAAAAAATATAAAAAAATAAAAACCTGCCCTTGGTTTATTTTAAAGTTACCTTCAAACTTCATTCTTAATATAGTGTTTGCTTAATATTGCTTGGGTTCAAGTGATTTAATAGTGAGATTTTTTTTCAAAACAACAGTTTAATTAACAGCTTAATAACCTTTAATTAAGCACGTAAGCCTGTTGTTTGAATTCTATGACCACAGTAGTATATTCCTGGAGTTTGCAGTCCACCGACACTTCAAAATTTAATTTTAATGAGTAAATAAACCTAAACCTAGGTATAGAGCAACCATAAACATCATAATAATATAGATAAATATATATTTAATATAAATATATAAGTTTATTTATTTATTTGTTTGTTTGCAAAAGCACAGGTAGTTTCTCCACTCACTTTTTCTTTCAACATTGAACTAAATATACTTATTTTTTTTTTACTATACGCAGAATTTTCCTTGATGATCTACTTTTAATTTATATTATTAGAGAGTGCTTAGAGTATATGAAAAAGTGTTTTGAATGGCAAATTATATTCTAATTAAATCAGCACTATTTCTTGCAGCAGATTACTGGATATTGCAGATGTCACTTACAAAATACCTGCCAACAGACCAGCAAGGAAACCTGATTGTGTAATAGGTCGAAGATATATATATCTTGGTTTGTGTAGAGACTATACTATGTTAAATAAGAGTTTCAGAGTAAGTTTAAGAGTTTTGTGTAAACCAAGGTGTTATTTATGTAATGATATATACGTAAAAGTAAACCAGTTTAAAGAAACAGTTAATCTTATACAAATATATATGGACAACTCATTTGGCCTATACTAGTTTGAAGGCAAATGTGCAATACAGTCGTGGTTGGTTTCATCTTTAGAAAAACATCTGAAAATCTAAATGCAAAATATATTATTTAATGGATATACTTTGCTAATGTAATATGTTTGTACTATAAAGACACAAGACAATAAACATTGCTAGTAACATGCTATTGTTGAAATTTTAGTTTCTATATTTATCCCTTACCAACACTTAACCTATCATTCTTTTATTATTTCCTACCCTTTTTCTTTATTTAGATTTTCTTTTCATCACAATGCAAATTCTATGAAAGCAGACATTTAACCTTTGAAACAGTCCTTTCTTTTATACTTTACTTCACAATAAGAATATTATTGGGACACCTAATCAGTTTTGCCCATTATTCAAGAAGATTCATCTGTACACCAAAAGCACAAGCAATCAAAGAAAAGAATAGATTAAGTGGATATCACCAAAATTACAAACTTTTGCACTTCAAAGGGCACCATCAGAAGAGGGAAAAGACAACCCACAAAGTGGGAGAACATTATTTCAAATTATATATCTGATAAGGGACTTGCATCTAGAACATATAAATAACTATTATAACTCAATAATAAAAAGACAAATAACCCAATTTAAAAATGAACAAAGGATTTGAATAGATATTTCTCCAAAGAAGATATATGAATGACCAATTAGTATATGAAAAGGTGTTCAACATCATTAGTTGTCAGAGAACTGTAAACCAAAATCACAGTGAGATGCCGCCTCATACCCACTATGATAGCGATCATCAAAAAGTCAGATGATAACAGGTGTTGGAGGATGAGGAGAAATTGGAACCCTCATACACTGCTAGTCAGACTATAAACTGGTGCAACTGCTTAGAAAAACAGTCTGGCAGTTTTTCAAATAGTTAGGCATATAGTTAGCATATGACCCAGCAATTCCACTCCTACTTACATACCCAAGTGAAATGGAAAGCGATATTCACACAAAAACTTGTAAGCAACTGTTCGTAGCAGCACTGTTCACAATAATAAAAAAGTAGAAACAACTAAATATCCATCAACTGATCAATGAATAACCAAAATGTGGCATATTTATGCAATGGAATATCATTTCGCAATAAAAAGGAATAAAGTAATGATACTTGCTATGACACGAATGAACCTTGAAAACATTATGCTAAGTAAAAGAAGCTGGATACAAAGGATGACATATTGTATGATTCTATTTGTGTGGAATTCAAGATTAGACAAATCTATAGAGACAGAAAAATAGGTTGATGGTTTCCTAGGACTGGAGGTGATGGAGAAATTGAGGATGAAAACCTTTAAAAAAAAAAAACACCACCCTCTGTACACCAGGCCCTGCTGTAGCAAAATATCGGTAAGGTTGCAAGTTGTTGGAAATTCCATCTCAAAAGTTTCCGTACATTTGCGTACTCACCTGTTCCTGTTACTGGAGGAATTCTGGATTCAGCGTCAGAAGCCCTGGGTGTTGTGTCCTATCTTCCTCTAGCTGTATGACCTTGAAAAATTCACTTGACCATTTCAAATCTTAATAAAATAGAGATCATCATAACTACCTCGCAGACATATTGTGAGAGCTAAATGAGACGCCTTGGATCAAAAGGCTTATAAAGTATACATCCCACAAATGGAAATGGTTGTAATTATCAGTTCTGCAGACCCAGGGCCTTGATTTTCAGTTTACAAGTCAGGCCCAAAGAGGCCTGACTCACATCATCCAACTACCTCATATGCAGGAGCCAGGGTCTTAATTTACAGTGAGAAATCACACTGCCAAGCAGATTGGATAGTCGTGTCATCCTGTCCACTCATTTCCTTCCCAGGAGAGAAATCTATTTGGGAAACTCAATTACCATCGAAAGGTTGCTTGGAGAATACAGAATCAGAGCTGGGGGAGTTGGATTATCCTGGGAACATTATTATGAAGCTACAGCAAACTCATGAGTCCCCTTCCTTCTCTACAGGAATAGATCTGTCAAGCAAACTAGACATCCTTCCTACTTACTGCGGAAAACTGCTCAGAAAAATATCCTTTCAACCCTATTTTTTTCAGGTAGCCCTCCTCTTACTCAGGGTATTTGTAACAGTCTCAACTTCATCACCTTTCTTCATTTCACTCATTGTTATAACAAAGCCATTCCCCATTTCAAACTTCTTTTGTATTTATTGTGTTTTGCAGATATACTGCCTTCCTGGTGACTATTTACGACCTGCAATTCCCCACTCTCCCCACAAAAACATTGATCCAATCAAGGTTTCCCAGAGAAAGCTAATCTAATCTACTTGGTATGGCTTCTTTTCTGATCCAGTTAGTTGCCTTGTCTTCTTCCAGTCAATTTATCTCTGACCTAAAATGTTGAATTCTCCATAAATGTGAATTATTATGATCACTGTAAGCTCTGTAGATCAATATCTTGATGGCCAGTCATTATGGCATGATTAGAACCTGCTAGTAAAACATGGTTTTCAGTCTCTCTGACTTTCCTTCTCTTCCAGCACAAACTTACCACCATATTTTTTTTTTTTTTTAATCAGCTTTGTTCCAAAAGAATTTCAATAATAGAGAAAGGAAATGACATTCATGTTACTGGCCCACTAATATCTATTTTTACTCTCATTTGAGAGTTTTCTACTATTTGAGGATGAAAAAGTAGCTATTAATAGATGTATCTGGTCTTCCCATGAATGCAGATACAATTATGGATGTCACATAGCATGAGAGTGGAAAGAACATGAATTTTAGAATCAGAGAGTTGGAGAGTTCTGACCCAGCCTCTCCTTAGTAATGTATCTTGGTCCAGTTACTTAACTACTTTGAGCCTCTCTTTTTTCATCTATTACAATTATTTCCATTGCTAGTATCCTGCAACACTGAAAAACAATGCAAGATAACAACAAATGTGACTGGCATGTTTTAGGTACAATGTAAAGGACAGCTATTATTACTGAGACATTTACATTCTTTTCTTTTAAGTGTGCTTTTTCCAGGACCCATCAACTCCAAGTCAAGTAGTTGTTTCAGTCCAGTTGTGAAGGATGCAGCTCACAGCGGCCCATGTGGGGATCAAACCAGCAACCTTGTTGTTAAAAGCATCGTGCTCTAACCAACTGAGCTAACCGGCCACCCCGAGACATTTACATTCTTTAAAGAGGCCTCTGTCATTGTGAGTTTAAAATCAGATTGGTCATGGCTTGCTAAGTGGCCTTCCAAAACTCTGGGTCTTTCTGTTCATTATTTGAAAAGTAAAGAGAAAATGACACTTTCATGTTTAAAAGTAATAACAGTGTGGTTAAATAAGTTTTCCTCAGCACACTGAATTTTTCCTTATACGTTTCAAAAAAGTGGCTCAGTGCATTATAGAACCTAAGTAAGGTTTATAGGGCAGACTCTTAAGAAACGGTCTTTTATGTAGAGAAACACAAACAATATCTGTACGAATGTTCTCATCTGATCTCACCTACTATTTCAGGAGAGAGAGAGAAGAAGAAGCCCACGGTAGAACAGGCCTTGGACTTCAAAGCTTTTTAGTTTTTAAACTGCTGTTTGACTTGGAAAAACCATGGTCAGATGCTTAAACTTTTAAAAAATCAAACACCATTTAAAAGTCCTGCTAACTGCATTCCTAAGGTTTTATAACCTGATTCTTTTCCAGAAAGGAAAGAATGATCTGCAAAAGAAATACTATGTAATGAAACATTTTTAGTGAGTTGAATTTTTCACTTTCTAAAAGTATTCTAAGTGTGGATGACACTACTGCAACTCTTCTACTGAATAAAACAGATGCAGAAAACAAAGAAAAATCTAAGATGAAAGGCCTGGTACAGAATACCAGGTGTAACACAATCCTAAAGAAAGCAAAGCTATTTTTTCAGATTTCTTCTCCTTAAGATGATGCTCTCTGAGTTGTTCATTTTCTTGGGATGGCCTTTCAGGTTTCTTGAATCTGACCTACCCCATCGTAACGTCTTTCAGTCACTCAAAGGGTTGCCTTCCTGTCTTCCATGGACCCCTTGTATTAGTCTGCTCACTCTGCCATAGCAAAATACCATACACTGAGTGGTTTAAACAACAGAAATCTATTTTCTCACAGTCTGGAGTCTAGAAGTCCATGATCAGGGTGCCAACATTGTCTGGTTCTAGTGAGAACTCTCTTTCTGGCTTATAGATGGCCGCCACCTTTGTGCAAGGTATGGGAGAAAGGGAAAGATAGATAGATAGATAGATAGATAGATAGATAGATAGATAGATAGATAGATAGATAGATAGAGAGCTCTAGTGCTTCTTCTTATAATGGCAGTAACCCCTAATGAGACACCCCATCCTCCTCACCCTCATGACTTCATCTAAGCCTATTTATCTCCCAAATGTCCCATCTCTAAATATCATTACATTGGGGGTTAGGGTCTCAACATATGAATTGGGAGGAGGGACACAACTCAATCCATTACACTCCTCTGAACCTCTTATCATATCGCTTCACTGAAATTTAACAGCTTCTTCCTTTATTCTGCCTTATAGTGTGACAATTACTCACCAGATAAAGTGAAATGATATGCTTATAGAAGGAAAAACAAGTTGGTAGACAATGAGTAATAAAAGCTGTTACACATACCAGAAAACTCAAGTTGGCATGGACTCCAAATTCAAAAGGGTTCTTTTTGAAAGGTCGAATTAAAATCAGAAAGCTGATTGTTAACCAAGAATTCAGATGATAAGAAATTGTTGGCATAATTAAAATGTTTAGTGTTGTAAGGCTAGAAAAGCCTAATACATGTAGTCCCACTGTGAGAGCCTCAAACCAAAGGGATCATGAAAACCAGAATTTATTGGGGTGGCCAGTTAGCTCAGTTGGTTGGAGCATGGTGCTAGTAGCACCAAGGTTGCCGGTTCAATCCCCGCATAGGCCACTGTGAGCTGTGCCCTCCTTAAAAAAAAAAACAAAAAACAAAAAGACAAACAAACCACAGGATTTAGTGGTGGAACTTCCTCTCCTTGAAGAGTGACTGAATTGGCCATCCAAGTTACTCTAATTTTCCACACTTCTGTCACTAAATAACACTATGTACAAAGGAACCCTCCAGCCTTGCTAAGATCTGGGAGCCATTTTACCTCTTTAGTAGAGAGATTATAATGTGGGAATTCAGAACAGGAGCTCTGGAACCAGAAAATCTCATTTTAAATCTCATTTCTTTCACTTCTTGGCCACCTGACCTAGAGGACTTTATTGAAAATGCCCTAAAAATCATTCCTCCACTGCAATATAAAGAAAATAATCCCATTTAATTTGCAAGGTTGTTGTAAGTATTATGTTTGTAATGCTTTTAGTACATTAACTTTAGTAAATACTAAACAAATCTTACCTGTTATTTAGTAGGAATTTGCAAATCTCTGCTTTAATTCATTATCTGATTTTATAGTTTACCTCCCAGGGTACAATCTCATGTCTCTTATTTCCACCTTCTGTTATTTTTGCCTGTCTCATGTTTGCTCCTGGAACCTACTACCTACCATATTGATGGTAGAGACAGGTAATATAACTCTTTCTAGAGTGCCCACCAACTCCTATCTGACTAGACAACATAAAATTTAACAGATAACTTCTAGAGATAATGTTATCTACCACTTTTCTAGGACAAAAGTTCAAGCCGTCACTGTGGAAAGTTTGCAATGGTATTTAAAGGAGGCGTGAGGCAAAGGTGACTATAGAGGTCAAAGGCCAACTGCTGTTCTTGTGGGTTTGTCAAAACCCATGGTTACCCTTCCTTTTCCTTATAATTCCTTTATTGCAAAATATAATGCATCTACCCAAAAGTACATACACTGGTTTTATTAGTAATTATTTCCTTGCTTTTATTTATACTTCTACTACCTAAATATCTATCCCTAAATACTGTAGTTTAGTCTGTTTTTAAACTTTATATAAATGTGACCAGACATTATTTTGCACCTGACCTCTTTGTCTTATTAATTTTATGTTTTCAACGTTCATTCCTGATGTTGGATATAGTTGGAGTTCATTCATTTCATTATTACATGGTGTCCCATTCTATGAATATAACCCTACTTATCCATTCACTTTTGATAGAAATTATTTTGGTTCCTGTTTCGCTACTGCAAATAATGCTTCTTTAAACATACTTGTGCATGGCTTTGGGTGAATCCATAAAAAAGAAGAAATCAATGGACATTTTAAAATTGAAAAATGTGATATATTAAAGTAACAACTCAATAGGTTGGTTTAGCAGCAAATGGGACACACTAGGAGACAATAATCATTAATGGAAAGGTTAATAAAATAACCTAAACTGAAGCACAGAGAGAAAAAGGACTGGGGAAAAAACAAAACAGAAAAGCTTTGATGTTCGATTGCAAGACCTGCCTTAGTACCAACCTTTCAGAGCCCTCATCTTCCCGTAGCCACGTGACTGTCTCAAGAGCTGGCATCTGATTCAGTTAGGTGCAATCAGCGCTCATCCTGGAGCTGGGGCTTGAACCACCACAATGAGATGCTCTCTTCTCCATTGGACTTGACCCTGGGCCTCAGACATTTGCCTGGAATTTCTGAGCTGGTGTCTCGTCAGGGCCATAAGAGAAGAGTAACTGAGTCCTGATAACATCATTTGAGATGGTGGAGAGACCTGTGTCAGTTCTATCCCTGGACTGGTCAGTTCTGGAAACAAGTATTTCCCTTCCCGCTTTATACCAATTAGACTTTGGTTTTGATTTGTCACCTACAATGGGAGTCTTAACTATAAATACTGTTTTACTCTTATACAGTCCCCAAATAGCCTCATCCATGTCTTCCAAAAGGGAAGGTAGAACGCATACTATGGTGAACTTTAGACCAATTCTCTGGTCTAGCTCCCAATTTGTATATGATCTTCCTTCTGGGCCTTTCCCAATAAAACAACAGCATTGATCAGGGAGCCCAACTATACACAGGACACCCACATTGAACTCTTCTTCCGCAGTGGATCCCTATTGACTTATATTCATCCAGCAAACTATTACGTTCCTCTAGCCCTTGTTCATTTTTTGTGCCCCTAAATTTAATACAGTGTTTTAATTAACATCTTAGGAGCTAAACCCTTCAGAGAGCTGTGATTATGTCTGAGTGAGAGAGCTCCTGATTACTCTTGGAATAGAATCACAGTCAAAGTGTAAAGCTGATTGTGCATTTCAATTGCTTCTGCTTTTGAGTCTGAAGAGGAACCTCTTGTTCAAAATGGCTATCAGAAAACCCGCTTGCTTAAGTCTCTGCAGATTGACTTCTCTGAGCTTCACAGTCCTTTCCTATTGCATTTGCTTTCCACTCCCCCTCTCCTCTTCAGATGGCTTACTCTCAGCCCTGGGCGCTGAGCTCTCAACCCAGGTGCTCATTCAAGGCTGATTATTTTACACAGAGAGAAACTGCCCTCACTTGAAACTAAATTGAAATCTCTTTTTCTTCAAGTTTCATATTGTTTCTTATTTCTTTTCCTTTACTTGGATACTATTTTTTGAAAAACGCACACCTAGGTTTTTGCTTTCAATATTTCTTTTTATTCTTTGCTCCGCTTTGCCCGTTGTGTCCCCCCAACAATCCCCACACACATAAAATTAACTAAGTCAGAACACTCAAACTGGCAGGCTACAGGGCCAGCACACAGATATGCTTTGTTTGACCTTTACAATATATGTTAAAATCTTGCCTTTGATACACACAGTTAATATCAGGAGATTCTACATAATAACACTCAGTTCAGGATTCTCTTGAAATACCAGGATGTCTGGCACCCCAGCCCATATTCCCTCCTGGCAACAATGTTAGAGCAAAGTAACAGCTCCCTCTGTTGTCTTAAAGCTGGTCCACTTCACTTACTCTACCACTAAAAACCTTAAGCAGTGATCTGCGTTGACAGGCATGGGACCAAGGAGTTGTCAGTGGCTGCCAAAGAATGAGTACATGATGGCCAAGATCCAAAGCCCTCAGTACCTCAGCATTGCAAAGGAATGCAATGAGGAGAGGAATAAATTAAGCTGACTTATCAAAAACTGAAAAAGTTATTTCTCCTAGATACCTGCATATGCAGACTGAGATCCAAGCTATCCACGTTATCGAAGGAAGCCTCATATAAAAACACGTTTCCTCCGTATTTAACTACTGACCCCCTTGTTTTCTTTAATAGTTTTTACCCCTTTAATAGTTTACCCCATTCACTTTTGGATAATCTTCTGACACACCTTTTTATCAGAAAGAGTATTTTTCAAAGAGCATGAGCGCTATACTTAAGCATCACCTGGAGAATTTACTGTTCTGGTTAGTTTGTTGTTGAGCAAACCACCCCAAAATATAGCAGCTTAAGACAACAATCATTCATCCGTTTGGGCAGGGCAGGGCATGGCAGGCGTGGCTCACCTCTGCTCCAAGAGATATCAGGAAGTGCTGGTTGAAGGTGACCCATACCCAAGGACTGGAGTGTTTGGAAGACTGGCTCACTCACTTGTCTTGGGGTTGTGACTGGGTGTCAGCTGGGCCCTCAGCTGGGGTCGTAGGCAGAAACACCTATAAAGGGCTTCGCCATAGGGCTGGTTGGCTTCCTTACAGCACATTGGCTTGCTTCCAACAATAAGCATCCCAAGAGACAGGAAATGAAAGCCACCAGTTCCTTAAGTTCTGGTCCCAGAAACCTACGTAGCATCCCTTCCACTGTAGTCTATTGGGCAGGTCGACTATGCCCAGAGTCAAGGATAAGGGACAGAGAAATCAGCACTCAATGCCAGGTGTGTCAAATAATTTGGGGCCATGTCTTAAAACTGCAATACTTACTAAAAGTGCAAATACTTAGATTACACCCCAGGCCCACTGAATCAATATTTTTGAAGCTTGAGACTGGGAATCTAGTTTTAATAAAACACGCCAACTTTTTCTTAAGCATACCCAAATTTGATTTCTATATCTCCTTAAAACCGCCTGTTTTAGCATAAAAATTCTACCCCACCCTCATGTTTCTTTGGCTGGGAGTATTTTGTGATATCCACAACCACCTCACTTCATTGGATGAGAAGGGACAATGGTAAGTGGCCTGTTCTAAACTTAAATTCCTCCCACACTACAAAGAAAACACAGGACAAGAGAAGGTACAAGGGACTGAATGAGGGGAGGGTTGATAATCCTAAAGTCAGCACAGATATGCATCCAGTATGTGGCTGCATAGCTGACAGGAGACCTCAGATGATTTTTATGTGCAGGACCCCTCCCTTGTGAGATGTGCTTCCTGTCCAGATAAGTGTTAAAGAGAGGGAAGTTATTTCAGGACGGGTATGTATCGGTTGGGTTCTTCTGACAAGCAGACCCTGATACGTGGACTGAATGCACGCTGTTTATTTGGGAAGTTCAGGGATAGATGAGACAGACGAAGTAAGGCAGACAATAGCAGCACATGACTAAGCCAGGTCCTCAGTGGGAGGAAGGAGCTTAATCCAACTGAGAGGCTCTGGAGAAAGGCATAAACACATACACATCAGAATTATCCTGCCAAAGGGTAAGGGGATTGAGATATTTATATTCCTACCCTCTAAAGTAATTTGCAAGGAGGCCCTTATGGGGTCGTTAATCTCCAGGCATTTCAATAGGCAAAGTGGGTTCCAGCAACCCAAGAGCAGGTATCGGCCGTTGTAAGTCAGGCTGATGTGCATGGAAATGGTAAGGGATCCACAAAGATATGAGTAGAACAGACCCACAACATGTCAGCAGAGCTCACATCCATGTTCCTGCTTAATCAAAACAAATCAGACTAAGGACTTTGACATATGAGAATCTCCAGCTGGTATTTACGATTATTCCCTGTCTGTTTTGTTGTCTTAGGTTATACATGGAAACTCCTTGCCTTTCTTGGAGGTGAAGAATCTGCCTAACTGAGAAGCCTGTGCTATTTCATCTTTTTCTGAAGAAAGAAACTTCATATCAATGAAAGAATTAACTTTTGGAGCATTTGTGACATTGTTTCCAGATGTGTGCTTTCCAGCTATAGTCTGGCCAGACCCAGAGGAGACCATGCCACAGCAGACAATTGCAGATGCTGTAGGAATATCTTTGAGTCCATTAAGACCCAGCTTTGCAGACTACTTTGATGTCATGTCTCCCAGTTTATAGTGTGGTATTTTATTTTACAAGCAGGGGAACATCTGGGCTATTTCAGCTGGCTTTGCCCTTTTAGGTAGTGTTTGGGATTTTTGTTTAGAAAGGGGTATGCTGAAAATTACCAGTAATAACATATGTGTTGTCTTTGTACTTCCTTGTGTTTTTTTGCGTCATTCCACCTCACATCTACCACGTTTCCCCGAAAATGGTCCCTTAGCCAGACCATTGGTTCTAAATGCGTCTTTTGGAGCAAAAATTAATATAAGACTTGATCTTATTTTACTATAATGCAAAACTGGGTCTTTGTAATATAGTATAATATAATATAATATACTGCATCTTATATTAATTTTTGCTCCAAAAGATGCATTAGAGCTGATGGTCTGGCTAGGTTTTATTTTCGGGGAAACACGGTAAGCCAGTCCCAGTGATGCCAAGACAACCCTTCAAATGCTAGTCTCCATATTCCTTCTCTTTAGAAGGTAAGGAAATTGCAAGGCAACTGAAGAGTTCTGATGACGATGCTCTGGACTAGAATGAAAACATTATTCACTAATCATTATTCACTTGTGATGTGGCCTTGGGCAGGGATGGAGGGCGTCCCAATTATTTTGGCTACATTTCTTTAATTTATAAATCTATCCAGTTTACCAAACAAATATCATTTTCCTGCCCCACAGGAGCTAATCTTTCTAGGACATTCTATTTAAGGAAAGTAAGGCCATGGTATTGAGATTCATATTTGTGATAGTCCCATGGACTTAATGACACTGCAGTAGATGAAATTTGATGTCTCCTTATGGCATTTTCACACTAGAGACACTTCCCACATGCTTCTTAATGAATCTGTCTGTTCATCTGTTCTTCCTTGCTTTGCCACAATCTGCCCTGCCCTATTTACTGAAGCCCTTCAAATTCATATAGGCAGTTAATAAGTCAAAGATAAATTAGAGTGTTTTCTCAGAAGTAGACTATGATACTAAATTTATTCCTCTAAATCAGAGGCTGTAAACTAGAAGCTCAGTTCTCAAATTACTATATAGATATTGTTATAGATATAGACAGATATAGAGATATAAATATGTACTGGGGGTGCCAAAAAATGTATATAAGTGGACACTTTGGGCAACGTAGTTCAAGCAGTAGTTTGTCATAATCAGGAGTGTCTGGACACTCATGGTAACCACTCTAAGCACCTCTTGTAATTGCAGAAGCCAAACGTGACTTGTATTCATCTTTTGTTATCAGTATATATTATTACAATTTTAATATAGTTGTTCTTTCTTAAAATGTGTATACATTTTTTGGCACCCTCTCTCTCTCTATATATATAGATATATCCATCTCTATATCTATGTATATCCATATCTACAGAGAGAGAGATGTTTTGTTTGGTCCTGATAAAAATCTGAATTATCTACATGAATATAGATAGAAAATCTATATTATTATGTAATTTTACTAATGACTACACTAATTTTTAATGTAGGTGACTGATTAAAATTACTGTTCTGTTTATTCCTCACAAAAAGCTAAATTACCACCTACTTTTTAAAATAGCATATTTTGATAGACTGTATAGCTATATGACCAATGTGCTGTATAATTGAAATTGAAGTAGAATAATATTGTATGCCAAGTATAAGGAAAGGATGTATCTATTTACATATATATATATATATAGATATAGATATATATAGATAAATATATATCTATATAGATATAGATATAGATATATATATAGATAAATATATATCTATATAGATATAGATATAGATATAGATATAGATATAGATATAGATATAGATATAGATATAGATATAGATATAGATATAGATATAGTCACAAGAGGTGGAATACAGCATAGGGAATAGAGTCAATGGTATTGTACTAGCTATGTGTGATAGCTATATATGTCAGAGTGATAGTAGACTGGGGGGTGTGGTTATCACTTTGTGAGGGGTGTAAATGTCTAACTATTATGTCGCTTTGTAAACCTGAAACTAATAAAAAGTAATAGCATATTTTGTGTAACAATATAGATTTCCTACTTCTTTCCCAGGTTAAAGGGCTCAGTGACATTGGGCCCTCATTATACAGCAACCCTATGCTGAGTAACATCTGCTCTTTATATCAGGTAAGCACTCCGCAGTTTGCCATTGACCCCACTACTCTCTGTTGTCTACCCAACCCCGGCGCCCAGTGTCAGCTACCACTTTGATTACAACAGCACTCAACCACCCACATGCATTTGTATGAGATGTCTAATCCCTGATGGGATTTGAAATCCCAGTTCTATTATATAGAGACTGGAAGTTTCACAAGGACAGAAAGTATGTTTGTCTACCCTTGTTCATTCAGTACCTATCATATAGTAAGTGCAATGAATATGAGTTCAATGAATGAAGGAAAGGTTAAATCTAGTCTGCAGCAGGATAAGATACTTGGCTTATGAGAATTCTACTTCTTCTAGAATGGTAGGATTTTATACCTTTGCATAACTCACAGCCCTCACCTTGATTCTAGACTAAAGTGACCAGCACCATGCTGGGGGACGCAGAGGGGAATGACCAAAGTGATTGTGGGCTGAGTTTATTCACAGAGAGTCTGGACAGCCTCCCCCTTCCAGATCACATAATACGTTAATAATGAGGCTAAAGTGACCTATTGCACCTTGTAAAAGAAAAATGCACTCACTTGAGGTTTGAGCAAGTCATTTGGTACAGCTCCAGATGCCGGGAAACTGAGCTGTCTCCCATCCTCCATCTCCCACATGCAGCCCCTATGCTAGCTATTAGCACTGCTCAACTAATAACGGATATTTAATTTTAAAAAAAATAAATCTTACTGGTAACAGAGAAAATAAGAGACTGTGCTTTAGTTTTATGGAAGGTTCTTGCCTCCTTACATTCCCTGGTGCTCAGAGTGGGATCCCAGACGCTCACCACAATCAGGGAAACCTGTTCACCAGGGCTGCGGCCCTAGCCCAGCTGACATCAGAGAGGTCAATGATCCAACTGCAGAGTGGGCCCCACTTATCCAGAGTTCTGCCTCCTCTAAGGGTCAACCACAGCAAGGAGAGAAAGGGGTAGCTTATCCATAGGGCCCTCAGAGTGGAAACCCAAACTGCAAAACAGATAGAAGAAAACAGAATATTGTCTATGACATTGAAAGTGGGAACATCTTCTTAAGACATAGAAAGCACCTCTCTTTTGCTTTAGAAGCAAATTCAAACTCTATCCTCACCTCTAAAGCCTGACATGATGAGCCAACCTCTGATGTCATCTCTCACCACAACCCCCCTTTCCCAACGTGGTCCTTAGTTCTGCCCCCTGAACACAGTAAGCCCACTTTGGAGCCTTTGCACTTGCCTGGAATGCTGTAACCTGCACATGGATGGCTTGCGTTCATCATTCAAGCCTCAGCTTTAACGTCACCTCCTCAGAGAAGCCTTCCCTGACCACTCCATCTTATAATATACCTCAACTGTCACCTTTATCTGCAGCTTAACCACTATCAGGTATTTCCTTGTTTATTTGTTCACTTGTTTATTGTCTGCTTTCCCCACTAGAGGGTATATTTCATTAGAACAGGGCTCTGACCTCCATCTATCACTGTAGTCCCAATATATGGCACACAGTTTGTCCTCAATAAGTGTTTTTGGATGGATAAATAAATAAATAAGAGATGCTTGTTGGCAAAATGATGACTTTGATAAGCTTAGAAGTGAAACTTTAAAAAGCAAGAGAGAAAAGAACTAGGAAGTAGAATCTCAAGGGTAGTAAGAATAAAATCAGGAAGCAGGATTTCCTCCACAGCTGGCCAGGCCTGCTCAACTACCCGCTTTTTACCTTTCCTGTCATTGCAGCTTCAAGCTCAGTTCTAACCTCCCCTTTTTTGAAAAAAGGTGAAGGGGAATATAGTCAATAATATTGTGATACATTTACACAGTGACAGATGATTACTAGACTTAGTGAAGTGATCATATTTTAAGGTATATAAATGCTGAATGACCATATTGTACACCTGAAACTAATATATTAGGTTACTGCAAAATAATTGCGGTTTTTGCAATTATATTTAACCTTCCAAACTGCAATTACATTTGCACCAACCTAATAATATTGTATACTAACTGTACTTTTAAAAATTGTGATATAATTGACATATAACATTGTATAAGTTTAAGGTGTACAACATATTGATCTGACACATTTATACTACAATATGACTGCCATTGTAGCAATAAGTGATACTTCCATTCGTCACTGTATATCACTTCTTCTAGTGGTGGGAACAATTAAGATCTAGCCTCTTAGAAAGCGTAGTGTGTATAATACAGTATTGTTGTCTATAATCACTGTACCGTGTGTTAGTTAGGTCTCTGGGACTTATTTACATACTAGTTACAAGTATGCACCCTTAAACAACCTCTCTGTCATTCCAACCTTTGGAAACCACCATTCCACTCTTGTTTTTTTTCAATTTTGGGTTTTTTTCTTTTCTTTTCTTTCTTTTGTATTTACATATAAGGAATATCACACAGTATTTGTCTTTATCTGACTTATCTCACCATTACCTCAAACTTAAAATTTGCTGCACTGCCAAAGCAACAGTGGACAAAATAAAAAGGCCACCGACAAAAATGGGACAGAATGTCTGCAAACTATGTGTCCCTTAAGGGTCAATACCCAATACTTATGAAGAAGTTATACAATTTCAACAGCAAAAAAACAATCTGATTAAAAATTGGGTAGAGGAGTTAAATAGATGTTTTTCCCAGCAGAAGATTTTAAAGGACGAGTGGTAGGACTCAGCAGCTGTGGCTCCCTCCAGCCCACCCCTGCCCTGTGCTCCCTCATTCCCTGTAAGGAGCCTGGAGGACACAGCCAGCCCACGGGTGGCCACAGCATCCTGCCTGGAGCATGGCAGCTTGCTGCAGCCCCTGGGAGGTTGAGAATGTTGGCCACAATGTTTGCATTGTCACCTCTCCCTGTTTCCCCTGCTGGACCCATTTATTCTTGGGCTCTGTTACCTCCTTTAGGAGCCTGAGCCCAGAATTCAAAAGACTTCAGAAGGGCAAAGTTTATTCCCAACAATGAGCTGTGAGCTTATTTCACTCAGTCAAGAGCTTACATCTATGAGGGCTAACCGGTTGAGTTTATCTCTCCATATACATTATTCCATTTAAGCTCACAATACCTCTGTGAAGTAGCTGTTATTATTATCCCCACTTCTCAGATGACCAAACTAAAGCTTAGAGAATTAAACAACCTGTCCAGCATCACCAGGTTCAGTAAATGATAGAACTGGCATATAAACCTCAGTCAAACTGCTTCTAAATGCTTATAAGTTTAATTACCTCCAAATAAGTAAAATTATACTTTAAACTTTCTTCCTGACTTTGGCACCTTGTTCTTAGTTTAATTGAATAGCTGATTCCTTCTTCTTCCGTTACTGGTATAGAAGATGAATAGCTAAATACAATCGTCTTCTTTTCTCTACTTAGCCACATGAATTCCAAAGAAATGTGTCAATCTTTGCCTATCTGTTTAATTATGTTTCCACGGGGGTAATTGTGCAGGATAGTTTTTGGTTGTTTGCTTTTTGAGGACTCCCTCCTTGCCTGCTCTAGGCACCCAGAAAGCTGCTTCACACCCTTTAAACCCGGCATGTCCCTGCCTGCGCCACTCTCTGTGCCGTGCTGCCCTCTAGTGGCTAAAGTAAATGCAGCTTCGGTTCAAGCAGCCTTTACATTTTAAACTACCTCTTCTTACAACGCGCAGATAAACACACGTAGGGCCAAACCCACATTCGATGGCTTCTTTAAAATAATTTACCTGAACTTATTGAATAGCTCATGGGAAACCATTTGCTGTCTCTGCCCAGTAACCCAGGACTGGAATAGGAGTTCAAAACAACTAAGAGACACTTCCAAATGAAACATGTTTCCCTTTATCGGTGTCGGGTGCAGAAGCATTTGTAGCTGAGTTTATCGCTTCGTAAGTATTATTGGGTCCCTCCCCATCCATCAGAAATGAGACAGAAGCTGTGAAGTTCACAGAGAAGACCGTGGTAGTATTGGACGTGTGCTCTCCAAGCAGGGCTTCCTTTGACATGTCACAAACGAACGTAAATCAGATGGCACTGTCGTTTTTACAATGAAGCGTTAAGTGTGAGATGCCTCCCACTTCTTAGGAATTCCAGCATTTTCTCCTGAATCTGAGGAAAGAAGTGGGGACTTTGCAGGAAGAATGGACAGGTTGGTAATAATTCTCTAAACAGCCTCATGAGAGAAGGATGGTACAGGTGAAAATTTTAAGTATATTCAAAAGGCTGTTGTGGCTCCTGTTAGAGTTCGTGTGTCAGACAAACAAACTCTCTGAAGTTGTGTCTACATTAGCTCACAGGATTGACCAGGCTGGTTGAAGTCACCCACGGCTCAGTCAAACAGGTTTAACTGATTATTTTCTTCACTGAATCCACCAGTTGTTTTGACGATTCAAACACAGCAAAACCAGCCCAGTGAGTTAAGCCAGACCACAAAGTCTGCTCTAACTTTGCAAGAATTCTGACTTGGACTCTGTTCCAGGTTGCTTTCGCTCAGGTTTTATTACCAAAGCAGCTAGCAGTGCAGAGGTTATAGATGATGTGAAGTCAGCAAATGGGGAGATGCTGCTGGCGGATGCCCCCTCCTGGATTCATCCGCAAGGCACACCCGGCGTTCCGTGGTCAGGGCAGCTCACGTGGGCTGATGAACCCCCTAGGACCATGGAGTCACACACAGACTTGATAGGGAGATCTACGTCTCACCTGGACATCCTGGAGGAATGCAGTAGTGAGGGGCACTTGGGGCTGCTGCCCTTGAAGAGGGCGTAAATGCATTTGACATAAAAAAAAAATTGTAAAGGGATGGATTGGGTACCACACCTGAAAAAGAAATTTGGCAGCAAAATGCAAGATGTCTTTGTGTTCACTCAGCAGAAAAGTATCTGGGTATCATTGAAAAAAGAGCTATTAGCATCATGCAGGACACATAAATGTATGCCTAATAATGATTCATAGTTGTCATTTTAGATCATAATTATGCCTTGCATTGTTATGTGTTTCTATGTTTTCTGTTGTATGAGTACTTCTATTAAAGGATCAAAGCAAAATAAAAAAATAGCAGTAAGAACATTTAAAACTATTTCATTGGACTCCTGAAGTTTTTTCATTCCTCACAGTCACAGAGAGCCGTAAATATAGGCTACATTTTAAAAATTTCCTTTCACATCCATAAATCACTCAGCATTATATAAGAATCCCCTTGATTTGTCCACTATGGCTTTATATCCCACAAGAGGTTGGTTTCTTTCCTTGCTCGGTAAGCTAACACCTTCCTGCAGTTCCAGCTGGGATCTTGGCAGGGACCTGAACACAGTATAAGGTAATGAGGTGGAGAGTATGTCTAGTTTCAGTGTTAGAAATTATGCCCAGCCAGAGAGATGGCTGTTTTGAGACTGACAACACTTAGACATGTGGCAGTCTTTTTGCGAGAGTAAAAAACAATTTATTTTTTATCATAACATATTTGGGAACAGTTAGGTCAAAATATACCACATAGGTGTGCCAAATGCCACCACCTACAGCCAATAAACAATGCTGAGCTTCAGACAATGCCAATGAGCCATCAGGGCTCACAGCCAGAGGTAAGTGATCCTAGAAGCCATGTCCTGCTCTACAAGGATTCCTAGTCCCTCCTTTGCCCCAACTCTTTCTCTGAGACGTTGGAGAGATTGTCCAGATTTCCTGTTGCTGTCTGAAGACTATCCTTGGGGTCGAGGTCAAACTAGGTTTTCTGTGACCACTTTAGAAATACTTAGAGCTCTATGTTGAAAGGAATTAAAACTTCAGGAACCCTAGACATATAAACAGGTTGGCCCTGAGTAAATGTCATAGGTGATTGAAAATGCCTGTCCCAATCTATTTCCCTAAGTCCCCTCTCTCCCTCCCACTCCCACACATATCCCCAAAGGACCACGAGATATTAATATAGACGCTCTCAAAAGAAAAACAACCTCTCTTTATAGAACTTAGGCACTTAGGGATGAAGTAGTGGTCCATTTTGATTATCCGGAATATAGTCTCTCCTTTATAAGTGTTTTAAGGCTGTCCAAATCAATATTCTGAAGTTGCAGGAAAAAATAAAGGAGGGAGGGAGGGAGCAAGGAGGGCACAGCAGGATATCCAACTGCAAATGACTAATTTCATTTCACAATAGAAGATATGATTTTGTCAATTTATTTCTTGGTAGGTAGGCTTTTTTTTTTTAATCCCATAATTTACATCATGCCATGAATCTTTGCATCTCTAGTTGTATCTAAAAATGTTTTGGTCTTGATTCCCCTGAAATCCTTTCTTATAGTCATAGCTGTCATTCTAAGCAGTACCTTTGAGACAAAAGGCCTGTTTCATAATTCATAAACTTGAAGACTGTAGGTTCTTCCTCACGCTTGTTCTGAAAAGTTCATAACTTTAAGCCCTTAAAATTGTGTCCTCCTTCACTTATGTCTTGCCTGATTGTTATCTGAGACTTCATCTTTATCTGATAGTAAAATTTCATACAATGCCCTCTTTCTAGAAAAGATCTGAAAATAGCATGACTTAAAAAATAATAACCTAATCTGGTGAAATTAACCTCTACAACTATGTATTATATGATTATGATAGAAACCTCATTTCAAATAACAAATACATTTTAGAATATTCCATTTCTAGAAGAATTTCACTTATGCAACTTGAGAATAAAAAATAATATATGAAGTACATTTTGCTGTATGAATGTTTCAATAAAAACATCTTTAAAGGAAATATATGAAATAAGACAAGTTCTATTTGAGTTCATTTCTGTTAAAAATATTACCCTTGTCTATTCAAATCTTTCTCAGTTAAATCAGATTCTTTGGGGTTCACACACTGCTGGTGTATTGTTTAAACAGATTTTCTTCATCTGCAGTGATGATGACCACTTTTTGGAAGTATTGGGGTTACAATTTTTATTCTGTGCTTGTGAAATACATTGTACTGGCAACTCTAGAGAGCCCAACCTATAATTTCTTTTGATAAGTGGTAGTACCTGCAAAGTGGAAGCAGCACAGCCTCACCCATGGCTCCTGGATTTCACTACAGACAAGGACCCTGAGAATTAAGGAATCCTGATTTGCAGCATACAAACATGTGATTTAATCACAATCAGGAAAGGAACTTTTACCCATATGCACAAGTCAAAATGTTTATTTGGTTTCCCAATGACATTTTGCATGAAGTTATATAGTCAGGAGTCTCAAAGTATTGATTCAGACATCAGTTCTGTTCATTATTTCCTCTCTTACCAATGTGCGATGTGTATATTTGTGCCTGCATGTGTCTGTATATTTTGTTCCATAGGCAGTCAAGACAGAGTGGCCAATACTAGTGTTACATATGTGTGTTTAAGCGATCACATTAACCAGAAGGTGTAGAACCAGACCAGGTTAATCTACCTATGGACTAGCAAGTAGTTCTCAAAATATGTCCCATCTCCCCACTTGTATTAAATGAAAGTCTCTGCCATTGAAGCTGGGGTTTCTGTATTCAAAACAAGTTCCCCAAGTGATTCTTCCCCACACTAAAATGTAAAGAATGGCTACGTTTGATCATTTATTCATTTATTTTTTTCATTCAACGAACATTGACTGAGCTCTTGTTAATTACTGGGGGATATAAAAATAAACAAGACAATCAGAGTCCCTGTCCTCATGAAACTTAGAATTCAGCATTTGCTGAACGGTCTCACAGACCCCCAGTGTCCTGCAAGAACTTAACAGTTGTTACATAATGTTAAGCAGACTTTTCTGCCAAACAGGACCCAAATCCAGGAACAATCCACATTCTAAAGAGTAAAGAGACTTGTAAGTAACTGGAGACCAGAATCTCACTATCTCCAGGGCTTAGTAAGTGGCCGCTGAACTATCTTTGATACCTCCCATCATCACCCAAGCCCAACCCCATTTTCTGAGCATGAAGAATAGGGAGGGAGGAGGGCGAAAGGGGAAGGCATAGGTTTAAGGGCCTGAAGTACCAAAGCTTTTCTCTCTCTCCGTGTGATGAGAAAGGTTGCTTCGTCACCCTAAAAACCAAGTGAAGAGGTGCTAGTTGAGACCCTCTTAGAAACCGGCAGTATCTTTAAAAGATAGACATTTAATTCCCTTATGCAGTAGGCTGGCTGGTCTACCACTTGTGGCTATCTGAGCTTAAAGAGAATTAGAAAGAGGAGGCAGGGTAGAGAGGAGTGGCAGCAGAACAACCTACATACCCATGGAAGATCACTGGATTTGAGCCATAGTGCCAGTACCCCACCTAAGATGGCAGCTAGTTTAATAAGGGATCCGAGAGGCAAGAGGCTATAGGGTCCACCATGCAGGTGGGAACTGAGGAACATTGGAAGGTATCAATACGGAAACTCATTGGTGCATTATGTAGAAAAGGGCCACACATCTGGGAATGTAAACAAGGGCCCTACGAGAGCATTAGCATTTGGAGTCCTGTCATGCCAAGTCACACATAAGTCTTCACAGTAACCAGATCCCCCAAAAGTGACATGCAACATTTTATTAAATTGCATTCCCATTTATACAAAAAAAAAGGGTGCTTGTTCTTTGTGACCTTTAATTTTTATTTCCTATCCCAACACAGTTAAAATAGAATCCAGAAAAAGTTAGAGAGGATAGGTGAAAGGGTAAATGACACTCCCTCCCCACTTTGCCTGTGCTGGCGGAGGAGAATGATCTAAAATGCCGCACTGGATATGAGACTGAAGTTTTTAACTGGACTCGATTGGACTAGAATGGCCAGAAAGTTATGGGCTCTGACCACATCATTATTGCACATAGTATGTAGTTGAAAGAGTTAACTGAAAATAATTATTTCATGTTTATATCACACTGCTATGGACTGAATGTGTCCCCCACCCCCAAATTCACATGTTGAAACCTAACTCCAGGGCAATGTGTTTGGAGGTGAGCCTTTGGGAGGTGGTTAAGTCATGAGACTGAATCCCTGATAAATGGGATTCATGCCCTTATAAAAAAACAGACTCCAAAGAGCTCCCTTGACCCTTCCTCCATGTGAGGACCCAGCAAGATGACCATCTATAGAACAAGAAATAAGCCTTCAGCAGACTCTGTATCTGCCAGTTTCTTCATCTTGGACTTCCCCACTCCCAAACTGTGGGAAATAAATTTCTATTGTTTAAGCCACCCAGTCTATGGTATTTTTGTTATAGCAGCCCAAATAGACTAAGACAGACACCAACTTCAGACCATTTAATAAATCCATAAATACCATATATAGGTATTCTGTGAAAAACAACAAAATGTGTGTTCTTTGGTCCAATAAGATTGCGAAACAATGTAACTATAATCCCCACCACTATGACCATAACCACTACCATCATGCTGAAACTGACAGTGACAATCAAAGACTCCAGGAGTTTCTTCAGGAAAGACTATTTAATTGTATTCAACCCAGTAGTTCTCTATCTTGTGGAGAGAGAGAGAGACAGTGCACTCTTACATTTTATGGAATGCTAATGTCTATAGAGTTTGGGAAATGAATGTGAATGCCGGGATAAACACTAGTTTACACTGTGTCGTGTAGGATACAGTGCCATGAGGTGATAGATCAAAGAGATTACCTGTGGTATTCACAGGTTCATCATGGTTAAGAAAAGTAAATTTGAATGTATTATAATTTATAAAGATAATAAGAATAACTAATCTTTATTGGGTGTTAACTTTCTTCTGGAGATTTTCCATAACTATCATATTTAATCTTCTCAAAAACCCTGAGGTAGATACTATTTACATCCCCAGGTTATAGTTAAGAAATTGGAGGTCAGGGTACATAGCGAGTACGGCCTTAGCCCCATGTCGGTAGGATTCAAGCCCTGCTCTGGACCACTAGGGTATATTGCTCTGTATTCATATTTTCGCCTGCACACTTACAGGAAATTATCCAGATTATGATTCCAACATTACTCATGACCACATTAAATAATCAGCCATAGCTGTGAACCTTGTGGCAATTAAAGGATCCTTACTTTTCTAACCAGTATTTTCAGGTTAAACAACAATGTAAGGTTCTGCAAAGTAAGTGTAGTAATGATTTAAAAGTGATATGAACTATAAGAGAAAGGCCAAAGGGAGGCTGAACAGCTGTACATTTTGGAAATGTTAAGGTTCCTCTGGGTGGCAGATTATATGAGTCTCTGTGTGTGCTGAGGGGGGTATTGGGGGGGTGGGGGTATGGGGATAATATTTATCTTCAATATACCCTGAGTATGAGAAAATTGGTTGCAGATGGCTCACAGCTGTGAGGAATACCTTTGTTTCATTTGAAACTTGTTATAAATCTGTCCCTTAAACTACCTGCTCTAGTGACTTTTAATTTAGAGGATGTCGGGTAAGTCCCTGTATATGACCCTCATATATCATCATAAAAATGTTAGGGGGGGTTGGCCTGGAAACCCCTGGGAGAGTCCCTAGATTTATCGAAGGACTGGGTTACTACGTGCACTTTGGGGAGTTTAAGTAAAGGCTTTTATTGATTATCAACACTGTAAAGAAGAAATCAATTTTTACAAAGAGTGGGATTAAAGGAGAAAAACCCCTTTGGCTATAATTTTAAAAAATTATGTTAGACTTATTCTTTTTTTCTCTGAGAGCATTTTGAAAAGTGGAAATATTATTTTGTAAGTTGAAGTTCGAGCTGAAATAGAAAAGATATGGTTTTTGTAGGCAAGCAGTTTAACTTGCTTTTCTCCAAAGGGCAACTAAGGTTGAATCAATGTCCTGTGGTACATTTAGTGGGGGTGGGGAGGGTTGATGGGGGGAGATAAGTGGATGATAATCAAATGACTTATTTGGTTTCAAAAAGTTTAAATTAATGAATCTAATATTTAGAAAACAAAACTTTTTTTCAACTATAGTTTTGCATCTTACAGCAAATTTTCATTGAATCTTATAAAGTGACCTCATACTTTAAAAATAAAAAAAAATTTTCTTAAGTGTTGGAAGGTGCTATGATTTCTGTATTACTAGTTTTTTATTATTTAAATTTCAAGGGTCCTTTTACACTAATGCTTTGAAAGCCAAAAGCTTTGAACTTAGCATTTTCTTTGGACTCCTTGAAAATCTGGACAATCTTTAGCCAATGGATTTGTACATTCTACAGCAGACACTCTCTCCATCAGAGCCAACTGCTCAGTCTTTCTCAGAGAACTGCGTTTGAAGTCAATGGGCATTGGACCTCCCCTAGAGGTAGGTCAAAACGGAGATCTGGATTTGTAACTTTTCCTATCACAGATAAGCCATGAAAAGGAAAACCAAAACTCGTCTTAAACAGAGTGGAATGAAGGAAGCCATAATAAGGTTGCCAAGGACACCACCTCTCCCCTATCATTTCTCATTCAAAAGTTTCTCCAATATTTTTATGAATCAAATTGACAACAACATTTTAAAGAGAAATTACAATAATTTTAAATAAAATTTAGAAGTCCAAAGCAAGAAAGAATACCTCCATTTGTAATACAAATGTTTGCCAGGGAGGGGAAAACCTATTATATTTCTAACTTCACTGCATGTGCATTTTAAGAAATATGGCCAACTAAGTCTCTTCAGAAATATCCTCGAAAGACAGCAAAAGCTTGAATTTACCAAATAAATATTTGTTCCTAATAATCGAAATTTTTAAAATTTTTGTTTAATATTATGTTCCTTTATTTTGTGATCAAATTTGTTACTTTTGTGGTAAAACTGAGTTTCCAGGGACAAAATCCTTAAGTATATTATTTCACAATAAGAAATAAAGGTTTTATTATTATGGCCCAACTTATAATGACTGTCCAGGAACTAGTTAGTCATATTTTGGTTAAAGGTATTATCCATCAACTCAATTCAAGGTATTAATACATGTTTTTATTCCCTCTGTTATGACAATTTTAAAAAATGTCTACCACATTGCAGGAAAAGTGACCCAAATGTTTTAGAACAATACTTCTCAAATTTTAATGTGCCTATAAACTATCTGGGGATCTTATTAAAATACAGATTTTGATTAATTGAACTTGGATAGGGCCTGAGATTCTGCATTTCTAACAAGATATGCCGATTTTGCAAGATATTAGAATTCCTAGGATTTGGATGGGGGAGAGGGGAAGTTCCTAAGTAAAGAAAAGAAACACAGCATAAAACCTTTAACACCTTGCTATCTTAGAAGCCATTTAGAAATGACTTAGAAGAAAATGGATAACAAATATAGTTAGAGCTATAATAAGCATCGTTGGTTAAGGAGTGTGTAAAGTATTACAGCAAAAGAGCACTACGTTGGGTCAAAAGAGTCTGGTTCTAACTTTAGCTCTGCCACTAATTATTGAACTTGGGCAACTCAACTACATGGTCTGGATCTTGGTTTCCTTATCTCTATAATGATGTAGGCATGGCTTCAACTAATTATAGCACCAGAAACAACATTATTAGCACATTCATGATGGTGTAAAGTACTGCAGATAAGAAAGATAAATTGACATTCATGTATGCTATTATTGAGCATATTTTCTGGATAGCAGATTAGCAATCCCTGCCTTTCAACAAAAATTCCACCTCTGGAAATTAATCCTGAAATATAACCAGAGACGCACACAAAAAGAAGTAATCCCAGCTTTATCTATCATAATAAAAATACAAAAAATATCAAAATGTCCAAAACTGCAATGAAACTATTAAATTAATTATGGTTCATGCACATAATGGATTGCCATGCAGCAATTAAAAAACACTTTTAAAGGGAGATCCGAGATGACAGAGTATATAAACACTGTGCCTGCTTCCTTCAGTGGGCAAATTAAAATTACAACTAATTTATGGAACAATCAGCCTAGAAAACCATCTGAAGTCTGGCTGAACAGAAGTTTTGTAACTAAGAATATAAAGAAAAAGCCATATCAAGACTGGTAGGAGGGGCAGAGACACACAACTGGCTAACTCCAAACCTCCGTGTGGTGGTTGAGAACTGAGCGGGATATCTTGGCCACAGAGGTTCTCCTCAGAGGAGTGAGGAACCTTAGCCTAATACTGACCTCCCCAGTCCAGAATATTAGTGTCAGGAAGAGGAAGCCCCACAACATATGGCTGTGAAAAACAGTAGAGGTTCCGACCATCCAGGTGGGACAGAAGGTGGCGGGAAACCTGGGAAACCGAGACATCCTCTTAAAGGGCCCACACATAGACCCTCTCACTTCCAGGCACTCTCCTTGGGCTCCAGCAGAAGGACAGTAACTTGAAGGGTTTGGAGATATACTGGGGGGGGGGGGGAAGTGGGAGGGAGAGGGCAGACTGAGTTGTGTGGCTTTAATATGAAGGCTGGAGGAGAGTTGGCATTTTCCCTGTGAGAAGTCCTTCTCCCGTGCAGCCAGCAGGAGGCTGCCATCATTAATGTGTTGAGTCCACCCGCTATGCTTATGGCCAAATCTGAATCTGACTGGCCTGGTGAGTTCTACAGCTCCACCCTGCTGACTCACTGGGACGCCACCCCACTCAACTCCCTCAACCATGGTAGCACTTTCTCCAAGAGCAGCCAGCCCTGCCAACATTGCACTTTTTCTTGGAAAACTATCAGAGTCCAACAGACCTCAGGCAGGTGGTGACCAGCTTCGGCGTACTCTGAGACTGTTGCTGAGTAGCCTCAGGCTCAGCACTGGCACCACACCAGATTTTACATTAATCTGGTGACCACAAGTCTTCCCACTCTAGTGATTCCCTGAGATTCTGCCTCACCCAACTTGCATAGGCTTTGTCAGTGGCTGCACCTTAACGGAGCTGGCAGATGGCAGCAGACCTTGGGGTGTCCTGGCATTTTTCAGAGCTACTCCAGGCCTGGTAGTGGTGGCAAACATCCTTGGTTTGCAGTGTGGCCTCTCCCACGTGCCTCCAGGGTTAGCACTGGCAGCAAACAACCATGGATCCCTTTGTAGCTCTTACCATGTAGTTCCCAGCCAGTCACATGCAGTGGGTGACCTGGGCCTGTACCAGAACCCTTCGCAAGAGGCCCCAGAACCAACATACTTGGAGATTGGCCTCAGACCACAGCAGATCACTGCCCAATTAGCCCTACGAGCAGCACACCCAAAGGGTGGTCTTAACGGCACCAGAGCCCACTGGGGCAAATCCTACTCAGTGGGGTAAGCCTCCTACACAGCAGCCTGTAAGCTGGGATGTATGTCATAAGGAATATAGTCAATAATATTGTAATAACTATGTGTGGTATCAGAGAGGTATTAGATTTGTTGGGGTGCTAGATGGGAGGAGGCTAGGGGGCAGGGTCTAAAAGGTGAAGGGACTAAGAAGTACAATCTGATAGTTACAAAACAGTCATGGGGATGTAAAGTAAAGCATAGGGAATATAGTCAATAATAATATAATAACATGCCAGGTGAGTACTACTCAGGGGAGGGTCACTTCTTAAATTATATAAATGTCTAACCACTATGCTGTACACCTGAAATTAATGTAAAATAATATTGAATGTCAACTGTAATTTTAAAATTTAAAAAGGTAGGAAAAGGTGAAGGAGAATAAGAGGGTCAAATCTCCAGGTATAAAACAAATAAGTCATGGGGATGTAACATACAGCATGGGGAATATAGTCAATAATAATGTGATAGCATATACGGTGTCAGGTGGTTGCTGGACTTAACATGTTGAGCACTTCTTTAGGTACATAAATGTTGAATAACTATGGTGTACCCCTGAAACTAATAAAATATTGTATGTTAGCTATATTTTCATAAAAACCTTTGTTTTTAATTGGGGAATATTGGGAAATTGTGTTTTTCCAGGGCCCATCAGCTCCAAGTCATTGTCCTTCAATCTAGTTGTGGAGGGCACAGCTCAGCTCCAAGTCAGTCACCGTTTTTTCAATCTTTAGTTGCAGGGGGAGCGGCAACCTTGTTGTTAAGAGCTCACAGCTTACTGGCCCATGTGAGAATCGAACTGGCAACACTGTTGGTAAAGTTCTCACTCTAACCAACTGAGCCATCTGGCCGCCCTCATAAAAATCTTTAAAAAACATTTTTAAGGTTTTTGTGATAAGACATGCAATTAGTATATGGAAAAATTCTGGAAGGAAATAGACCAGATTTAAATAAAATTTTCTCTGTATTCATCAAATTTTCTTTAGTAAACATCTAATAGTTGTATAATCATAAATAACTATTTTTATAAAAGATTAATTCTCCATGTGGGAATTGGGAAAGTGTCATAGGTAATGTGTCACTTGCTTGCATTCTTGAAAAGTGGAATGAAAATCTTTCTTAGGTCCTTTCCAGCTCTAAGATGCAACTATTCAATAATTTGGACAGTTTTTAATAATAAAGCAAACTGAAGAATTGTGACAACTATTCAGATAATCATTTAAAAGTCAGAGTAGAGTTTTTCTTTATAAAAGGTTTTCAGAGAGTGAACAATCTCCTTAAGCAGCTTATGTAATACCTGCTGTTTTCACTCACTCAACCTTCTATATACTGATCCTTTGGGAATTAAATTTTACAATCCTGTGTGTGCTCCAAACCTGTGTTTTTTTCTCCTTTCTCAATCTTGTAATCACATGAGTGTTGTTTGACTAATACAAATTTAAATGTTGGTAAGAAAGCAGAACAAATCTCAAGTGTTAAAATTAACAGTGTCACAAAAGGCCAGCACTGAGATCTAGGACGAATTAGTCTTATAGGTGGACAGTGGTATGTGTAGCAGGCTTTTACTTATGTAGTAATCTAGGAAGGCATGTCTTGGTTTGACTGTCGGTGTAACTGAAACTGGGCAGGAATGGCAATTTTTATAAACAAATGTATATTTTTTTCAAAAACCCATTGAACTGTCAATGCCTATGATTAAAACAAAATCCTAAGATGCCTTCTGACTTATAATAGATATGATTCTACTTTAACCTCTCTCTCCCTTTGACCTGAAGTTCTCAACACACAATACAGTGTCTGCGGTAATGGTTAGTTTTTGGCTGAATGATGTGCTTGCTCACTTCCCTGAAGGAAGGCGTGCAGCCAGTCTCTGCCTCGGACACATTATTGGGATTCCTAGGACCTCTTCAGCACGTTTGCAAGACAGTGTGTGTGAGCAGGTAGAGAAGTCCCAAGTAAAGTGGTGTAGTTAAGAATGTTTTAAATTTGCATGTCATTTAATGTTTGCCTATTAATTGTTTTTATTTTTCCCTTGGAAAGGAAGAGGCCAAGTATTAATAGAAAGTTGCTGGGTGGGTAAATCCAAGACCTGTTACAAAAAGCTTGGAAAATTAGTGAAACGACCGACACTTATTTGATTTCCTGATGTTAAAGAATTAGACTTCAGTTTTCACTTTTCAGCCCACACAGTCATTGGACTTGGCTTCAGAGATGAAAATATTGAAAAACTCTTACAAAGAATTCAACCTAAAGACTTTGCCACTGTCCCCCAGAGTCATTGTGAGTAATCAGATGGGGCATGGTATGCGGCACATATGACTTAAGTGTCATTTCACAACTTCCTTGCAAGTGACTTCACATTGGTGATTTTTCAGACTGATGACTTCTTGTTTTTATTTTAAAATATACATTCAGGCTTAATACTCTTTGTACAAAAAAGTACAAAAAAGAAAACTACAGATGATCCCAAATCTTAATGACTAAAAATCAACATTTTTAATGTTTGATGAATATTATTCCAGATCTCTATACTTATATAAAAGGGGGTGGGGGAATGAGAGACCATATTATAGAGTGTTCATGAATTTAAATGTGGGGTTGCCTTTAGTGTAAATCCTTATTTATTTTTTTAAATCTAAATCCTGTTCCCAAGTTGTCCCAAATAGTTTCATAGCCTCCTCTCTAACTAATCTCCCCCAGTTCCTTCCATGATAGGCAGTGTTCAGTACATTCTATTGAACAAGGTCCATGCTTTTCTGTCTTCTGATCTTCATTCTACTGATGTCTCCCCTGCACCAACTCCACCCACCCTGAGCAGAAGTGCTTCCATCCTCCTCCAGTCTCTAAAAACTTCTAAAGATCACCATCTCTCTTCTGGCACTTGCTCTCTGCTGCCCCTTATAGCTAGTTGTCTTTGTGTATCTTAGTGTAGTGTCCCTATTAGATTGTAATCTTCCTCAGAACAAGAACTATGTCTTATTCTTTTTTGGGGGGTGGGGGGTCACCAGAGACTTTCTACACAGAACTGAGGATGATATAGGTAAGTGCTTTACCAATAGTTGTTGATTGATCATTCCCAGACCACACAGATGAAAAAGTCTGCATTTGGCAATAGTTGGGTGATTGTGATATGCTGCCTACATGCTCTGCAAGGCAGATGAGGGGTCTGGAGATATCACAGAAGTGGTGAGGTGCCATTAGAAGATTTGCCAATGTGAACTTCTGACCATGTTTAAAAACACCTCACGAGGGAGCCTGAGAGATTATTGGGGGAATGATAGAAATGTGCCTAACAACAGCATGGCCAAATGCCATCTCTGAATAACTTTATACAATCTCTAATTAAGTGAGGACAAATAACTAAGTGTAACATTTATGGGGAAGCTAATGCGTTATGACCCCTTAGATTAAAAAAGAATGAAGAACAAAACATTGCAAAAACGAGAAATAAACAGGAGAAAATTTCCAGTGAAGAGAGGAAAAAATAATTAGAGGTTCCTCTGAGGAAACATGGGAAAAGAGAGGAAACTGAGGGCAAGACGAAGGCAGGCAAGAAGGTGCAGTTCTTTGTCTAGCTGAGAGTCACAACCCTGCTAAAGAATCTTGTTCACATAAAAGGGAGCAAAATCTTCGAGTGAGGAAGAACCATAATTCAAACCACATGTAACCCTATTTTTAGGCTTTTCAAGGACTGAAGAGTGTATGTATTATCGAGAGAATCTTAGGAGCCCATTTGCACTGTTAAATAATACAAAATGGTTCTACTTTTTCTATGTATGAAAGTAGTATATTTTGTTAACATGAACAAGAAAAAAATCAGGATGATTCCTGAGCCTTGACTTCCAGATAATATCTTTTTAAGTTTCTGTGTTCCTGAATATATTCATGATTCAGTCAGTCTCTGAGAGCTACAGGAAGCTTCTGAAATCAGAAGGTGCTGTGGATACCTGAGAAACTTTACTCCAGTCCATGCCAATCTAGACCAAAGGCTCTGCCTCCTCTTTTTGAGACAAGTCCTGGAAAAATGCTCTTTGTTTTCCTCTGGTTATACTTTTCACTGAAAAAAGGGATAAAGTGACCACTGCAACCCCTGTAATATCAGACGAGTGATCAGTCTACTTTGCCCAAGTATGCCGTCATCTGCTGTCTGAAGCAAATTGTTTTCTAAACAGGAACTGAAAGAAAATAGACAAGGAAAACAGGTTTGGAGTCAGATGGGCTCAGCCTGGAATCTTGACTTTGTGATCTAGAGGAAGTCAGTTAGTGCTTCTGAGCCTCAGTTACCTCTTCAATAAGATGGAAATAATATCTGTCTCATAGAATTGCTGTTTTACTGAATGGCGCGTGTACAGTAAACAATTTTGTACCTCTCTGTTCCATCCACACAGGAGCAAAAAGAATCACTCATAGTAGCCACGTGGGTACCATGTGACATTAGTCCATCTCCATTACTGAATAGAAAGTAACATACCCAAACGAATCTTCCCACAATCTTGTCCTAGAATTAAAAAACACCAGGAGATCTAGGTTGGTTACTTGCCCTGAGGAGATAAAATGTAGGCAGTGGCATTCAGCCTTCTACATGCAAAAGCTGTAAAAGCTGCCTGAAGAGTAAGAGCAAGAGGGAAAGAAAAGAAAAAAGAAAATGAGACAATACCTTGCCTGCATTCCTGATAACTGTCCAGTTCCTGGCCCTTGTTCTTCACAATATTCGGCTAAATTCCTGACCTTACACCCATGAGTGCATTTAGTCGGCTCACAACGAATTCCTTTACACATGAAATCATTGGGAATGGATTTCTGTCACTTGGCAATCAAAGGAGATTTGCCTACAACTATATTTTAATGTCCCTAGGACAGTACCTAACATGTGGTAATTAGCTTGTTTGATAACCACTTCCTGTGCTTTGAGTATGAAGTCCTTGGAAATCCTTAAGAGGTTTCTTAGGAAGTCCAAAGACTGAACTGAAATATCATTTTTACTGCTACTCGGTGGACCTGTCAAAACAATTGACAGAGATATATCTTTCAGATGATAAAAATAAACAAGATAATAAAAACAAGTTTATAATAGAAATGTTGACTCATCCAATTTGGGATTTATCCCTTCGTTGTTTGCCAAATTCAGGTTTAACCAAACAACATGGGTAAAATGTAATGAATCATGAATAATAAAATTATCCAAAAATATTTTATATTTATATTTTATATTTTGAAATTCTATCAGATTCTCATGATGCAGATGATCATAGTACTTCCCTTTCAAGGACACATTTGCTTTGTATTATAGGGCACTACACAGTGTGTCCTACAAATAAAAGGCATCCCCTAGTTATCTCAAAGAGTTCCAAAAGGAATATGGCAAGAGAAACAAGCACACAATGAAGAAAGAAATGAAAAGCAGAATATCAGATGAATGGGGACTTTTGCCAACTCATTTGACAAATTTTTTAAACTCATACAACATACAAAGTATTGGGTGAGTGTGTAAAAAGATGATCAAGACTGCCCTCAAAGATCTTGCAGTGGAATAGGAGAGCTAAGACAAGTATACAAATACAGTACAAATACAATTCTTCCAAGAAGACTATGTACGCTTATAATGAAAGTACTCAAAGGTAGCAGAACATGGTACCTAAAATGGGCCTCTTGGGCATATTGATTATTTTGAACTGAAGGTATTTGAAGGGCAATAGATGAATGGTGAGGCTTTCTCTGTATCCCATTCCCACCAGCCTAAAGATAGATCCTCCAAAAGGACCTCAACTGTCATAGATCCCCTCCCCAGGAGTTTCATCAACCAGTGAAGATTGACTCTCATCACGAGAGAAGAGACTAGAAGTCAACACCACACCCAGTCATACTTTGTCACAAGCTCTCATACCTCCCATCTATTCTTCTAAGGGCCCAGTCATCTTTCCTAAAAACCATTCACTCTCCCCTAAATGGTCGACATCCCTAGTAAGGTCTACATCTCTCTCCTTTCCCTATTAAGATGGTATTTAATCCTGAATTCTAGAACCCTTCAGCAACTTACTCATTTTTCCCTGGGTGTCTCCCATGTATACACGAGGTATGCATATGAATGTATACTGAGACATGCCTTCTCTATGTTTTTTCTCTTGTTAACCTGTCTTTTATCACAGGGGTCTCAGCGAAGAACTCTAAAATAAGTTTTCCTCCTCTATAGTACCTAGGTCTACAGTTGCACACAGCAGAGAGCCATCACACGTGGTTGAGGCACAGGGAATTGAAAGCCAAACACAGCATTTAAGCTGGGTTTTTAACAGCAGGTAGATTCTGAGGCAGGGATGTGAGAGGAAAGACAATGAGATGCGGAACTGAGCTCAGAATACTCTGTTCCTTCTACCTGGGATGCCTTCTTCCATCCTCTTTCTCAACCTAACCAGCTCCTACTTTAAAACTTGGCTCACATGTCTCCTCCTCCAGAAAACATTTTATGATCCTCTGCCTAAGTCTGGCTGAGGTGCTCAGCTCTGTTTCTCCCCATCACAGCATTTATTCATCATATTACATTGGCCGTTTATTTGTTAAGTCCCCCATCAGACCAATACTTCCAAACATACTGATGTGGATCAATTATTTTTCAGATGTGCCACCAACTTGTTACTAATAATCACTCAACTACCAAACTTTACCCTTTTTTTTAATTTTCACTTTTATAAACTATTCAAAGTATTCCCACAATATCCTCCCTTGTCATCACTAATGTTACACTGTGTGTACTTGGCTGGGAGAAATAAGGTGCCTATGTGAGAATTTAAGACATCGCTCTAATCTCCCAACTCCCCATTTGTACAATGGTCTTGATGTTGCTAAACTTGAGGTACCACCGTAATCTGTTTGGCTTCAGCAAAGCTGTGACACTTACATCATGGTAAGCAAGACATTTCTTAGTGGACTAGAAAATAGAGGCACACATGCTGGAATTTGGATAGCAATATTCAAAATATTCAGCAAATTCACAGTGTATGGGCAGTGGCCAGTCAGAACACACACTGGCACGTAGTTCTGGAGCATGATTCTAGAGCCTCTTTCCCCCTACTCCTTGGCAAAATAACCTTTTTTTTATTAGAATGAGCAGAAGTCTGGAAGATATCAGGGAAGAAGCCAGGGTAACCAGGGCTGCAGGGGATACATGAGGCCTCAGAGAAGCTGGTACATTTGCCAACTGGTACAGATGTATTTCAAAACATTTAACAACTGCACAAGCTGTACTTTTGTGTACCCAGCGAATATTGTCACTGCCAGCTGGAAAAGAGAATTGGAGCAATTAATATTGAAAAAAGAAAACACTCAGATTTCATGTGTGCTGAGACCCTGGAGAGGATTTCTACACTGTATTCCATGAGAAAATATAGCCCATAAGATATTTCTAGATATTCCCAGAGAAAGACTTTCTATGGTCAAATAAGATTGAGAAATATTGTGCGTATTACACTCCTCTTGTATTCCACAACACATTAGTCAATTACAAGTCCTGGAGTAAAGAAAACTCTTGAGCTTTGTTTAGCCTGAGTATTTGACAAATTTGTTTCCCAGAGGGAATTCCTTTTTGAAATAATTTAGCTTTTGTAGGTCACTAGTGTTCTACGCAACAACGCTTGGGAAATATCATCCAAATTATCCTCTTCGCATTTAAATATACCCAGCATGGTGAGTTCTCACCACCAGCTCACCACTGATATATACCAAAGCCAGATTTTTCCTACTACAATCATTTTCATGAGGATTATCTTACATTTTATTCCAGAGGTTCAGGAGTCTTGGCCACTTGCTTGCTTGTTTCTAATACCCAAGAAAGTCCTCAAACACTAACCCCTGGTGGTCAGAGATCAGCAAATATTTTCTAAAAAGAGCCAGAAAATTAGTATGTTCAGTTTTGAGGACTGCCACAACTTCTCAACTCTGCTGTTATAGCTTGATAGCAGCCTCAGACACTATATACATGAATGAGCATGGCTGTATTCCAATAAAACTTTATTTACAAAAATAGGAAAAGGGCCAAATTTGTACTGTGGTCTACAGTTGCCAAGACTTGATCAATACTGAAAAAATCAGTAGCCTCCTAAGCCTCCCTTCTTATGGCCTCAAAATGGTCTTTGCTTCTCTCTATTTGTGTCCTGTGAGGGAAACTAGATCTCAGAGATAAAGTAACTTAAGATTCATAAATTAATAGAGATAAATTGCCTGAGCAAGTCCTTGTTACTGTTCCAACCGTAAAGAGAAATGAAGGTGGGGTATAGAGAGCAAAAAAATTCTCAAAGACAGTATAAACCTTGCATCAGGGAGTACAAGTAGGAAAGACCTTTCACTGAGCTCCCTGAGATATTTAAAATTAGCCTTACTTCAGCTACTTCCATGAAACGTTTTGGGACTAAAAGCCTAATGACAATTCTTTGGCTGAGAATCAAGTAGCTGTCGCTTCAGTGATCCTGCTGCTTGCTACTATTTTTATTTGATAAGCAGAACATTATACTTGGGCCTAGATTTGAGGCAAGATCATCAATGATTCATGGTTTAGAGATGAGAGGGCCCCATCTCCAGGTTGGCCTGTGTTCGGGTTTCTTTAGCAGAAGTATTGTAGATGTTTTCAATTAGGTGGAAAACAAAACCTCCAGAGACTATGACTTTAACCCAAATAAAACCTCCCATTGAATATAATTTTTCTGTCTCTTGTTCTGTATGTGTGTGGGGGTGTGTATGTGTGTGCAAAATGGTTGAGACAGCTGCATTACACAGGTGGTATCCTAGGCAGTAAATAATATGGCTTTTATAGATGGCTTGAGACATACAGTCTCAGAACAATTAATTTTACCACTACACATTTGACCTAAGAGCACTTTTTATCACAGCAGGAATTCCTTATCAAATTCTCAGGTGCAGTACCCCATAAACACTTTGGAAGCATATGGACCTGGTGGCCGAGAGGGCTAGTAACTCGAGAAGAGAGTAAGAGGTGGCCTGGGAAGAAAGAGAAATATAAAACACTGACCCAACTCAGAAAGGCAAACTTGAACAGTCAACCCTGGCCTTCTATGAAGTCTGTAGGTCCCACAAGCAGTCATGGTACCAGAAAACCTTGGGAATTTAGAAGTCAGCCACAACGGGAAGAGTTCTGCTTTGTTGTCATAAGGCAAGCACACTCATATAAGAGATATGCACACATATAGTGTAACTATATGCACACTCACATAGTTACAAGTTGCTGTATTTACATTTTGAAAGAATTGACAAACATTTCCAAGCAGAGGACAAGGAAGTTATCCTGCATGCAAATCAGGGCTGTGGAGAGTACTCACCAACTCATCTAGCCAGCGAGACTATTTCATACAAAAAACTCGCATGATTGGAAATACACATACATATGGCATTCAAATATTGCTTTAAATTTTACTTATTTATAAATGGGTGAGGAAGGAGGGAAAAGGGTACAAAATTCCAGTTATAAAATAATTAAGTCCTAGGGATGTAATGTACAACATGGTGACGATAGTTAATAATACTGTGTCGTGTATTTAAAAGTTGCTTAGTGAGTTGATCTTAAAAGTTCTCATCACAAGAAAAAAGTTTTTGTAACTATGTATGGTGACAGATATTAACTAGACTTATTGTGGTGATCATTTTGCAATACATACAAATATCAAATCATGTTGTACACCTGAAACTAATCTAATGCTATGTGTCAATTATATCTTTAATTTTAAAAAAAGAATTAAAATCATCATTTGATTAGGAGGTGCAGAGAAAAAAACATGTCCCAAAGACCCACGCTTGAATCAGTAAAGAAACTTTTACACAAGATGAATGCCAACATGATGATGTCTGTGGTATAAGCTTGGGTGATTCCCAGTCCTCACTAACTGTACCCATTCAGGTATGGATTTACCAGCACATTCAGGGCAAGTCTCAGTGGTGCCGAAAACAAAATAAGACAGAAAAAGAGGAAAGAAGGAAGGAAGGGAGGGAGAGGGATCCAGGTATCTCTGATACTAGTGACAAGACAATAGTTTAGTGGTTACCAGAGGGTAAGGGGGGTGGGGGGTGGGAGATGAGGGTAAGGGGGATCAAATATATGGTGATGGAAGGAGAACTGACTCTGGGTGGTGAACACACAATGGGATTTATAGATGATGTAATACAGAATTGTACACCTGAAATCTATGTAATTTTGCTAACAATTGTCACCCCAATAAATTTGAAAAATAAATTAAAAGAAAAATTAATTTATCTGCAGAAAACTCCTAGTTCAATTTTCTCTACTTGATTAGCTAAACAAAAATTTACTCAACTCAGACACACAATCTGCAAATTAGAGATTCCACAAAAATATATATTTTCGGGGCTTTTATTTGTTTCTTTATTTTTCTATTAAATGGCCACTGGAGTATGCCATTTTTTGTTTAAAAAAAAAAAAAAACGGGGGAAATACTAGTGTTACAATTATTTTTGAAACTCATTAAAATCCTGATACTTTTCCAAGTTCAACAAAGCTTATTGATGGGCTAACAGCACTAAATGACAGTTAAATGAACAAATCATTACTGTTACAACAAAGGTGCAGAAGAGCCTTCATTTACTGACCATCCATAAGCCTCTCCTTAGACAGAGATTCTTATCTTCAGCAAGAGAGGAGAGAGTTGGAAGGACAGGGAAAAGCATGAAATGAGAAAAACCCAACAAAAATTATCGAATCTGAGGCCATACGTAATTTTCATGTAAAATCATAAATTTATAGATTTAAAAATTCATTTTCTGTTTAAAAATGGTAAAGAGATTATATTATACTTCTCTAACTCTCTTACTTAAAATCCTCTCTTTTTATTACATCTTTTATATTCACTATGTCATTATAAATAAAATTGTTTCTATTTCTCCAAACCAGAGGATCGTGACTTTTGATGACTGAGGGCCTATTCTCAGGGGAGGAATTAAGTGGTTGACATGGGACGCACATAATATCAACACATAACAAATTAGAAATAACTAGGGGAAAAAAATCCCAAAGGCAGCCTTTCACCCACGTCTCTTTCTAAGAAAAGTGTATTCTTTCTTTAAAGTCTAAATGCCTTTTTCAAGTACTATATCATTATTTTTCTCAAAGTTTGAAATATCTGGCACCTCATAAACCTCCCAATGATTCCTTCTCTTTCAAAGCATAACAGACATTCTCTTTTAAGGAATAATTGCTAATAAGATAAAAATGACAGATTAAAAAAATGTAATTGGAACTTGGGCATCTCCATTTTCCCCACAAATGGTGGGGAATGAATATATATATATATATATATATATATATATATATATATATATATATATCACAAATATGAGAATCTTCAAATTTATTTGATCAAAAGCCAAAAATACTTGCATGTTGGCCATGTGAGTGGCGTAACTGAACACTCCAGATACACAGATTTACAGCTCAATTCTACAGATGTTCGTTGGAGAAATAAACCACTCTCCATTGAACTATGAAGTCATGAGAACACCCCATAAATTTTTTTTAATTTGTGACAAAAAGTAATGGTGAGACTACAGCTCTGTGTCCATTATACTTAAAAAACTGGGAAGAGAAATCTTCCCTGAGAGAGAAGACCTGTCTCTGAAACATGGCTGTCCTCCACAGACTTGAGGAAGCCACAAAGCCTTTTCTTCTCCCAACTGTGCTCTAATATCTTTCTGTCTCTTGAAGAGTTTTCACAGGTCCCACTGTATTTCTTCTATCAGAGAAACTTCCCCCAGGTGTTAGGAAGGGAAACTGGCAAATGCTGTATAGTTCAGGGCTTTTTTCTCCCTGGATATCTAGCCAGTTGTTAAACATATACCAGCATACCAATGCCTTGGACATATCTCCCTATTCTTTCTTCCTCCCCTTCTCCCAAATCATCCTATCTTCAGATAACCACACACTTGAAATAGTCCAATAAACTAATTTACTAAGTTATTCATGGTGAAAGAGATATTTACTGTACTATCTTTGTCAAGCATATATTGAACAGCATCCAATGATTATACCTTAACCCACAGTAAAAAATTCTACCTATTAAAGTCTGGGTATTGATGAGGGATAGCGATTTTGTCTAGGGCAAACTTCTCAGCATCCCTCAAGTTATACAATAAAGGCAGGTAATGACTACCTAAAACCAGTGTTGACAAAGGATGTTAAAGGCAGGTCTGAAAAAACAACTACCTGGGTGGAGGGCCTAATATTGATTAGAGTGCAGACAAAAGGGAAAAACTAATTTTCAAATAAATAAGTATCTTGTTATCACAGGAGGAAAAGTAAAGAAATAAGGGTGTTTCTGTGAAGCTGTTTATCTCAGGATCTACTGAAAGAAGCCTGAACCAACCAACCTAAGCATTTAGAGCTTAGGTTCCTCATTTGGAGGATAAGTCTGTCATTACATGAAAACACTAAGCCGGGGATCAACGCACTTTTCTGTAAAGGGCCGGATAATAAATATTTCAAACTTAGTGGACCATACCATCTCTGTCACTACTACTTAACTCTGCCATTATAGCACAAAAGCAGTCAAAGATAATACTTAAAGGAATGAGTGTGGCTGTGTTCCAGGAACACATTATATACAAAAGCAGGCCTCAGGGTGGATTTGGCACATACACCTTAATTTGTGACATCTGCATTAAACCACATTAAAGCACCATGGAGGTAGAGCAACCAGATATCACATACCTATTGAGGTCATGCAACAGGAACTACACAGCACCACCTATAAAGTATTTTGCACCAACACTCTCCTCCCGAAAAAAAAAGTTTAACTTAATGTGATCAAAACTAACTTCCAGTTTACAAAAACTACAGGAATTAAAGAATCAAATTAAATGATATAATAAGAAAATACACAGACAAAACCAGAAGGTGAGACATTCAGGATGGGTTAGGGACAGCTCCAGAGTAAAAGGGATTAACTAGTTCAATGCTATGAGTGGACTTTGTTTGAAACCTGAGTTAAACTAACTATAAGAAAAGAAAGGTTTTTAGACATTAAGAAAATTTGAAATGTTTTCGGTATTCGATTGATGCCATGTTAGGCATGATAATGACATTGGGATGATGTAAGAAAATATCTGTATATTTTATAATGTGTCCTTAAATATGTATGAGTGAAAAGACATGAGACCTAAGTTTTCTTAGAAATAATTGCTTCAGGAAAAACAATGAAGATAATGAAGCATATATGGCATAATATTATTTACTGCATCTTAGTAAACCTATTTCTGGAATTCCTTTCCTTGAATCAGCTTTTTTCTCAAAGCAGAGAGTAATGTTGCCACTTGAGTTAAACTGCAATACAGTTAAAGTGGAAATACACAGAGTTGACTGGCGAAATTGAAAAGATTTTGGAGTGATGATTTCTTGAAAACTGGCTCTGAAATGTTACCTACTTTTATTCTGAGAAGTGGCCTGTGTTTTAGTTCCACGTACATATACATAACTGAACTAAAGATCATGATGTACACATTTGCTGGCATATACACACATGAAATGTTTCTGGAAGCATGAACCAAAAAATGGAAACATGTTGTCTTTGAGGAAGAAAACTGACTGGCTTAGGATAAGAAAGTGAGGGAGATTTTTTTACTGTACCCATTCATATCTTTTGAATTTTTAATCCTATGGATGTACCGCTTATAAAACAAATAAATACAATTTTAAAAATAAATAAGATCATCTTGTATGTGAGTTTACACGTCTGGTTTTGTGGCCACCTATGTCTCAAACATTCGGCTCTCAAATAAGGTGCTCATCAATGGGAGGGGGGATGGAGATTGAACCAATCACCAATGGCCAATGATTTGGTCAATCATGCCTGTATAATGAAGCCTCTGTAAAACACCAAAACGACATGTTTCAGAGGGCTCCGAGGTTGGTGCACACGTGGAGTGAGTGGCTGGATGAGTGGCACACTTGGAGAGGGCGTGGAAGCACTATGCCCTTTCCTGATGCCTCACCTTAGGCATCTCTTTCATGGGATACTCATCTGTATAATTCAGTATCCTTTGCAATAAAATGATAATCTAGTGAGTAAACAGGTTTCCTGAATTCTGTGAGCCACTCTGGAAAGTAATTGAAATCAAGGAGGGAGTCATGGGAGTCTCTGAAGGGGAGGGAGGTCTGAGCCCTTACCCTGTGACACCTGATGCTATCTCCTGGTAGCTTGTGTGAGAGTTGAGTTGAATTATAGAAAATCCCCCTGGTGTTGGGGAGAATTGCTTGTTGGAGATGTGGGGAGAAACACACACCTCCAACTGGGTGACCACAACCCAATCAGCTATCATAAAAAAAAAAAAATTGGGGGAGTAATTTATTTCTTAGTTCATGGAATCATTACATGTTTGACCCGGACACATCAGCCTTTCTTCAGTCTACTGACCAAAACCAAAGACAGCATCTCGTGGAAACACAAGGGCATCAATTAGAGGATGGATACGTTAGCAGGGGAGAAGGGATTACCCACAGAAATGTACTGGGATGAATGTGTTCGTCTTCTTTTAACGCTCTTTTCCTTTTTTTCTGCACAGTGAGCTCTCTTCATGTCTTTGCTTCTACGTGAACAACCTGGCAATACCAAACCTAAGGGCATTTTCTGATCGGGGTTCCCCAAACTGAGAAAGCAGGAAGGAAATCAGCATGGATCCCTGAGGAAAGCAGGGCATGAGGAAGAAACTGATGCAAATCTCTCATAGGCCCCTTGTCTGTAGCATAGGGAGGACAAAGACCGTGATGGGGACAATTCCCATACCTGGATCCTGCTTTCCCCAGCCTAAAGTTCATGTATTCAGTATTCCCAAAATGTATCTTTCATTTTCCCACTTCTCCAACTTTACTTATATTATTTCCCCTGGCTGGAATAACTTTTCCCACCTTCCTACTTTCCCAAAGTCCATTCATCCTTCAAAACTCATGTCAAGTCCTTTCTTGGCCAAAGAGCCTGTGTCAATCTCCCCCACCCACTCCAAGGGACAGGGGAGGCATCCAGGACTTTGGGTTCTGGATGGGGTGGGTCACCAGTCCTCTCACTCACTGGCTGTGATCTAGGGGTGCTCTCTAGGCATCTGGGCTGAAGCGTGTGGATTCATGGGGTGCAGAGGAGCAGAGAAGCAGGAAAACAGCGCTGAACTAGATCATTTTCTAAGTTCCCTTTTTGTTCTACCATCTCTCCCTCCTCTAAATTCACAGAATGTATTGTCTATTTAGTCATTTTTCCACTTTATCTAGATTTACATATTCATAGCACAAAGAAAACAAAAACTATCACTGACTGGGTGATTGACTTGTTGTTTCTCTTGGGAAAATCCCTTTTGAATTATTTGTTTTACTTATTATTTTATTGGCACTTTATTTGTGTCCTTTTAGATTGTAGCGTTTACGTAAGAAGTAATTTCACTACTTTTTTTTTTACTTTTGAAAAAAAATCTCAAGTTTGTTCAAAACTTACCTCCAGTAGCAATTAGGCACACAAGAGTAGAATTATAAAACTCATGATAATACATTTGTACATATATTTATCAAACCAATGATTAGCCATACGACTGATTCCAGATTTAGTTATACTTAAGGAGTACAGTTAAATTAGAATTAATTGCTTTGTTTTGCCTAGAAAATTCCCAAAATTATAGCATTAGGATATTAATGTTATATCTTCATATATATATGTATATACACACATATATGTATATATATATATATATATATATATATATATATATATTATCTCAAACTGTAAAATGATCTTATTTCCGTATTCATATAAGTTAAACTTGATTAGAATGCTTAGAAGGCCAGAAAGCAATTTTGTTTGATGAAGCTAATCTTTCTCTTTCAGTTTTAGATTCACTTAATATAAAATGACATTATAAATCATTTAAATTTTAAAGAGATTATTTTTATAAAATATTTCTAAAATACAGTCATTTCATTGTTACAGTGTTACTCATGGATTAGTTATCATCTTCTTAAGGAAGCTTTATATTTCCACTTCCCTATGAAATTAACTTCACTAATTTTAAATAGATTGCTATTTTAAAGACAAGAAGGAACTATTTCTGAAAAGGTAGAGAATTTTTGGGGGGAGGTAGAGGAGGTGGCAGGGGCTGAAGCTTATATGGCCCTAGCCTGGCTAAGTGGTCTTTGCCCTTCTGTCATTCAGCCTGGAGCTTGCAGGTTTTTTTCTAGCAAAGGTGGGAACCTGTACCTCCTTGGCAGCACCAATCCTGGCCATCATGCCCTCAGGTTACTCCTGCTTTCATATTAAATCCTGTGACTCATGGGCCAACAGAGCAAGTGACAGCTCCTCATTGCTCTAGATTAACCCTAAGCATGTCTAGAATCTTGTATTAAATTTCCACAACTTCACTATCCTTGATGAATATGTCCACTAAAAACTGAGAATTCAACTAAATTCAACAAATAATTAATTAATTGTATATACCCAATATTCCAAACACTCTATTAGGTAAATAATAATATACCTTTAGGTAATTAGGTAAATAAAAAAAATAATAATATTTCCATGTATGAGGCTTTATTATGGACCAGGGCTTGTGCTAAGAATTTTACCTATATTATCTCATCTAATTATTATGATGTTTACATAGTGACATACTACCCTCATTTTGCCACTGAGAAAACTGAGGCAGGGCTATTAAATGACTTTTTCAAGGCCACATAACTATTAAAGGACAGAATTCTTACTTAGGTCCCTATAACTCTAAACTAGTGCACTTACTTCCTTTGTCATGCTTGCTCTTCTCCTCAGGATGCTCGTGTCTGGTAAACTGGTTAAGAAATCTGACATTAGTCCTGAGGGCTGGGTTTAGATCCAGGCAACTTCCTGTGACCCCTGACCCAGGAAATGGTCAAGAGTCAGATTTTTCAGTCTCCCTCTGCCTCACCTATTTTAATCGATGCTACCAACACTTATTTCCACGAGTGTTTGACAAAGTGCTCCTGAAAGACACTAGAGTCCCAGCAATGGACTTCCTTTGACCCTAAACATTAAGACCCCATTTGCATGGAGGCACCACAATGTGGAAGAGAGGCAGGGAGGGCGAGGATAACAGAAGCATCTCCCTTTCTGTGGCCACATCTGGCTTGGACCCAGGGCCTCGGTTCAACAAAGGTAAGATTACAATATTTCTAAAAGAATTTCTCTACAAAACAACAATGGGAGAGCAAGCAAAATGAAAAAGGAAAATACAAAAGCATAGCAATGGATGAGTTCATAAAGTGTGGGTTACTTGTGCTAATGAAGCACAAAGTGGTTTTTACCTCATGTCTTTTCAAGCGTAAATTCTGGTTCCTTCTGGTCAACCGTATTGGGACCAGGGCTGGACCATGGTTAGTTTGCATTAGGCACTCATGCTAGGTGAGGTCTGGGCAGGTTCTCAGACCATTCAGGAAGCTGCTTTCTCTAGCTTGGCTACAGCCATCAGTGCTGAGGCTAGGGGTGAGGTGGAAGTCTGGGAGTGGAACATTTATCCAAAGTGGGGCCTTCTGAATAAACGTCTTGAGGACATGTGTTGACATTAACTATTCTTAAGCCCATGTTAAAAAGATAGATATTAGATCTTGAGATTATAATGCTAAGTGAAATAAGTCAGACAGAAAAAGCAGAGAACCATAAGACATCACTGATATGTGGTATATAAACCAAAAACCACAAAAGAACAAGACAAACAAATGAGAAACAGAAACTCATAGACACAGACAATAGTTTAGTGGTTACCAGAGGGTAAGGGGAGAGGGAGGTGATAGATGAGGGTAAGGGGGATCAAATATATGGTGATGGAAGGAGAACTGACTCTGGGTGGTGAACACACAATGGGATTTATAGATGATGTAATACAGAATTGTACACCTGAAATCTACGTAGCTTTATTAACAATTGTCACCCCAATAAACCTTAATTTAAAAAATGATGTTCGATAAGTAAAAGTAAGACCTGAAAGCAAAGGGAGCCAAATGATTGTGCCATTTTTATTTGCACTCTCCTCTGAGCAACTGTGCAGACCCCACCTCAAGCTTGCTCTTCCTTAGGTTAGGCCTCAGACATCCAGAGCTCTGAGCTAAGCCAGGCTTCGTTCCTGCATGTTCTATCCACCAACCTCCTGGCACAGTCTCCCTTTTTATCACTTGGGTAAGAAAGGCACTTTTCCTTCTAGCCCAAAACAGTCCTTCTGAATTGCCTATGAAATCACTTTCTTTTCTCCTCATAATGTAGCTGGGACTCTGTCTCCCCAATTCTGCTCAAGAATCTTTTTTGCTTAGTTCTGCTCATTTGTGAAAAACCAAGTGTCAGCAGTAGCTGGTTCCACTTTCTGGGCAAGCTTAGACTCTTCACCTGTTTTAAGCAGGCATCCACCCTAATCCAGCTAAGACACATGTGAGCTTCAGGGAAATCAGCTGGGTTGAAGCATGTACAGTAAAGGCAGGAAGACCCGTGAGATGGCATCAGTGCTCCAGGAAAGCAATGGGTTGGAGGCAGGGCTGAAATAGCACGGAGCCAGTGGGACCAGGGGACAATGAGCAGTAGCACGGAAGACCAATTCACCTACGCCGCTTACGTCATAGGACCAAAAGAGAACTGACACAATACATGCACCACTGAGAACCGTGCCTGTTACGTAAGAAATGTGGCATAAATGTTAGCTATTGTTTTCACTAGTTACACATACTGGAGTTTGCTTTTGTGGCTGAATAATGTGCTCTATTATTGTTACTCATTATTCAGTCTGGGAATCATGTCTTCATTTCCTGAAGAAGCAAAACGTAATTTGCTGTAAAATGTTACTGTTCCACTTACTGCATCTACTTTATGTTGTACCTACTGCAGACCACAAAATTAATTTATATTCAGGGACAGATTAGAGAGACAATTTGCTATATTGGAGCTGAATCTGTAAAACCAAATATGTTAAGAACGAGCACAGAATGGTCATTTTGGAACTAACTTGCCATATTCCTGGCTTAAAATTTTACCCTTATCCATATCTCTAGTCTCCTCTACCAGTTATTCAGCTGCAGTCTTATTATAACCAGTACACACACTCCCTGATTTTTCTCTCTGCCTGTTTTCATGAGTTTATGTCATATCCTCAGGCAGGTGACAGAATTATCTACGTTTCCTACAGAGGTGCAAAGGAGTACATAGCTACTTCCATGCCATGCTTGACTTCCAACAGCCTTTTGTTATCACTAAGAAAAATTAAAACTGTGACCTTTGCCTGACAAATAAGGAAAGGATTCCTTCTGTATGCTGGACTTCTGTCAGCTCTCAGGTCTGTTTCAGTCAATATTTACCTGTCAGCCCCAAACATGTTGATGTTGAGCTCAGAGGAATTAAATCGATCTATTTTTCACCTACCTTGTTGGACCTTTTGTTAGCTACAGCCTTGTGTGAGCTGTCTATTTTTAAGTGACAGACACAGTAGAAACCCTTTATATCACAGACAATGGGGTTAGATCCACACTTAACTTAGGAGCTCAACAACTGTGATCCATTAGGCTATTATCATCTATAATTGCAGTGATTCCAGAAACATGCTTAGACCTCCAGGGTATTGAACTCATATAATCAACAGCTGTTACAGTAAGAGTCTTCTGTACCTGACCAAAAATAGTGCTTAAAAACAAACACATTTGGGCAACTATAAGTACTATGTAACCAAACAATTTTATGGATTTTGGCTTGAGGCCTTTTTTTCTCCTCCTGTTCTTTCTGTTAATTGAGATGCTACATATTTGACAGCAGTACGTTGCCTCAATAACGCATCATATCTTTTAGGCATGAATGCGATGATTTTTAAAATACATATGATGACTTCACTTGTCCTGGGGCTTTTTCTTTACTTCTTCTCTCTTCCTTAAAGAGCTGAGGAATTGTTTTTCCAACTTAAAGTTGTTTTCCACCTGCTTGCCCTCTGCTGCTCACTATATTCATGCAGGGGCTATTTGGAGAACAGGACAAACCAAAACTCACAATCTCTTTATAGAACTTTCCCCTCTCAATGTTCTTTGGGGGGGGTTAAAGGAGATCATTCCCTTTGAACAACAACTGCATACATACAGAACAGATTTTCCTGAAAAAACTTAGCAGGGATATCCAGGGAAATTAGTATGGTGAGATATGACCATTTCCAACAATACACATGTAAGAAACAAAACCAACACAGACTCTTTTAGGGGGAGGAGACTGTATCAATTATATCAGCCTTAGTGGTCCTTACTAATTGCAAAAGGGGTCTGCTTTAAAAAACAAAAGCAAACAAATAAAACATATTCCACCTTCATCTTTCTAAGATAACCACCGTAAGAGTTTCACAGTGGGGTCCTCTAAATGGTTTTTCCCTGGTGCATTTGAAATGATTATTTTATAACAACTTATGTTACATACAAATTAAGAAACTCATTCCATTTGCTTAAGGTAAGGCCTACCCTGTTGCAGTCCAAGATGAGACCAACCCAATCTGGAACAAAGGAACCTCCACAATTTCTAAAATCCTAGCAACAAATTAGTCCATCAGTCAACAGATAACATGTCGAGTGCCAGCTCTGCACCAGATACCACCCCTTCTCCACATCTGGATACAGCAAGAAATAAAAGAGGCAATGGTACTAACCTCAAGTTCACTGGCTATATTAACAAGAGAACATTTAATTTCTCAGTCTTCGGTTGCTTCACTGCATTTAGTTTTTCTTCCAAGAACAATGATAGATACTTTTGCATCACTAAGCTGGTCTACAAATAAAGTATTTCTTTTGTTTTAGTTTTGCCCAGAACAAAAGGATAAGTATGTCCCAAAGGTAAACTCAATGCATCATTTCTAATATGGCAGAAAATACTTTTTTTAAAAACTTAAATAAAAATTTTCTTGGATTCTCCCCAATCAGAGTTTGGGGTGGGGAGGGGAAATCAAGCCCAAGTCTCTTCCAGGATACCATATTATATTACCTCTGAAGAAAGAAGAGGCAGGAACGTAGGAAATGAAAGTGAGACGAGTAGCAAAAGGGCCTGTGTTGGAAATAAGTTTTGAAATGATGGATTTAGTGTCAAAAACTACTAAACATACACTAGATGACATTTGCCACTCATCTTTGAGGGCTTCCTCTGGGGGCTGGCTGAGAGTCAGGAAAGCATGAGCATGCAGACCACAATCAGGGCTTTACCTTTCCTAAAACCAATTCAGAATGTTCCAGTGGGCATGCTTTGTTAGTCAGCTCCAAGCTGCCTTTCCCAGTTCCTGCTCCTAGGAATAAAGACACGGAGAGAGCCACTGCAGAGTCTACATGTCTGCCTATCTAGTTGGGCCCCACTTGAAAGGACAAGATGGTGGTCTTAAACAGAAGTTCCAGAACAATTTGTTCTGTATTGTCCTGCCACTTCCATAACTTCTTACCTGTTCAGCTGAATAAAGGAAGCAATTTAAAGATAAATATTAACTAACCTGTTATTGCCATTCAAAGCTTCACCTTTTTTCCAGCTGCATAGTAGGTGATTCTCCTATTTGTTACAAAAGTATTATCCCCAAACTCATGCCCTCAGGGAAGCCCTAGGTTGCTCTCTGGGAGGATGTGGGGCAGAGTTAGTTACTGGTAAGCCTGCCACATGACAACAGTAGACTATATTGTATACTCAGCTGGCCATGAGCAGGGGTAAGCTGTTTCCACTTTGGTTGCTGAGCAGATTAAGCCTAGAAGAATGTGATACAAGCTGGTCTGATCTCATTTCTGTGGTGTGGAGACATTTGGCAAGACTTACAGCTGAAACAAGTGCTTCTCAATCCCCAAAGCGGTGGCTACAGGTGTTTCAGCCTGAGCAGCCTTCCGGGTATCCAAACTCGGTGGGTCTGATCTCAAGGACGCCATATCCAAAACTCAAATGAATCTGCCTTGGGTCTGGCATTAACAATGTTCACTGCACTGCACATCTAGCATGTAATGTCTGCTAATTGAGAGTTACAAATGGAATGTGTCTGTAACACAGTTATAAATTGCTTTGTTTTTATTGGACCAGACCCTTATTCTCTGAATACAGTAATAACTCTCTCATAGAGCTTCAGAGGCTATGAGTCTGGAATCTGGCCTGGGGTTTAACCTTCACTGAGCCTGAGTGTTTGGTTCCTTACAAAACGTTGCAGTGGGACTTCTGAAATCTTTCATTCCCACATTTGGGGAATGGTGTTAACTTGCCCTTAGGTAGCACAGGCAAGACAAGCTCAGATCAGCACTGATTCCTGGAGGAATTGGCTGTCACAGAGCCATGGACAGAACTACATTGCAAACCATGGGTAGATAGGGTGGGGTAGAGTCGGGAAATTGCCCCATGGCCTGATCCTCACAGCTGTTGGAATGCTTACAGCTCCTTGAATATCTCTGACACCAGCATTTGCTGTGATGTGTAGCACGGATTTACCCATTAATGTCAGAGTATCCTCATAGATATCTGCACCACTTTTAATTCAGAATTATAAAAGAGGTTCAAGTTGTAACTATAGTAACAACACTACCAATAACAAAGACCCAAACATAACCCCAAATAATTTTTGCATTTACCATTCTCCTGTAGTCCTTTGTTTTTTTTTTCTGTTATGCAGAATTTAAAGACTATTCTTTGAATTATAGTTATTGTATATGTACTATTACCCATTCTACACTGAAATCCCCTTGGGGACAGAAGCCATGTTCCAATCATCGTTGTAGCAAATACAAGACAACGAGAAGGACATAGACTTGTGTTTGAATACCAGATCTTCCTAGTTGGTGGCCTTGTGTGATTTAGTTAGCTTCTCCAAGCCTCAGTTTACCTATGTGTAAAATGGGGATAACACCCTCACCATAAAGTTCTTAGTTCCTTTCTTTATGTTATGTCTCCTTCCCCCCACTCCAGTGTCTACTATAGTGTTTTACATGGATGTGGTAGATATTTGAAGTATTTATAATGAATTCTTCAAAATAAGCAGCTAACATTTTCAAAAGGGGGTAATGTTATATTTAGCAATCCTACATATGAATGAGTGAAAGAGAAAACTAGAGAAACCTGATAAACCATGACATTGCTGTCATGTCCCAGGACAAAATCAAGACTCTTGAATCTCAGATGAGCTCTTCAAGGTCATCTAAAGGTTCCCGTAAATATCTGATTTCACAGTAAGCAACAGTCCATCATGAAACAGAGCAGAGCAGGCAGATAGTAGGTACTTTGGAAATTTTATCAAACTTAATGTAATTCCTAGATGCACCACACACCACCTTCATGGCCTCAGTCAAAGGCATTAGGAGAACAGAGACAGGTTCTGCAATACTTGAAAGGTACATTTTATTAGCTACTGTCCACACTGTGGCTAACAAGCAAAGGGCAAAGGACTTAAGATAGATAAGAAGAAACAACAGTACAGATAACTCTCCATCGCTTCCTACTCCTACACACATTGTGCTTCCATTTTTATACCACACTGGAAAATTAAGAGAAGGAAAACAAGAAGCACTTTCAGACAAATACCACAAATTGTATTACTGCAGACATGTTAATGGGGTCACTGCCAAAGGATTTCCCGATGGGGTCTTTTCCTGGTTCAGGTGATAGGGTTTGCAGGAGGAGCTTCAGCCTGGAAGCACTGGGCCCCACTGTGACCTTGCTGTGTTCTCACACAAGATAAGCCCAACCAAGAGCTCCCATTTCTGAAAAGATACATTGTGCTATCTCAGTGATTCTCAACCCCTTTTAAATTTAAAATATCCATTTAGAGAGATCCAAGATGGCAGAGTAGATAAATACTGTGCCTGCTTCCTTCCATGAACACATTAAAAATTACAACTAAATTATAAAACAATCAACCTGAAGAACCATCTGAAGTCTGGGTGAACAGAAGTTTTATAACTAAAGATAAAAAGAAAAAGTCAGAGACGCAAAACGGGCTGGCCGCAAACCTCCGTGTGGCAGATGAGAATCAGGAGAGCTATCTCAGCTGTGGATGTTCCCCCGTCCAGAAGCGAGGCACCCCAGGGCCCCACACAAGGCTCCCCATCCCAGAGTATGGGTGCCAGGAAGAGGAGCCCCCACAATATCTGGCTGTGAAAAATAGTGGGGATTCCGACCATTTGGGTGGGATGGAAGGCTATGGGAAACCCAGACGTCCTCTTAAATGGCCCGCACACAGATTCACTCGCTCGCAGGCACTCACTTTGGGCTCCAGCAGAGGGACGGTGACTCAGGGGGCATCAGAGGTAAACAGGGGGGCAAACTGAGGAGTATGGCTTCCAAGTGAAGATGGGAGGACACTCACCATTTTTCCCTGTGAGAGGGCCTCCTTCCGAGCCGCCAGCAAGTGGGAGCCATCTTTCCTGTGTTGAGCCCGCCCTCACAGGCCAAATCTGTATCTGATTGGTCTGGTGAGCTCTGCAGCTCCACCCTGCTGACTCACTGATAACCCGCCTTACCCAACTCTGCTAACACCAGAGACACTTTCTCTTGAGCAGACAGCCCTGCCCATATTACATTCTTTCTTGGAAAACTATCTGAGTCTGTGGGCCCCAGGTGGGTGGCAACTGGTCTCCATGTGCTCTGAGACTTTTGCTGAGTAGCTCCAGGCTCAGCACTGGCACCAATCCAGAATTTACATTAACCTGGTAGCCACAACACTTCCCACTCTAGTGACTCCCTGAGACCCTGCCTCACCCATCTAGAGTATTGCACGAGGCTTTCTTGATGGCTGAACCGTAAGGGAGCTGGCAGATTGCAGCAAGCCTTCGGGTGTCCTGGCATTTTTCAGAGCTATTCCAGGCCTGGTACTGGTAGCAAACACCCCCAGTTTGCAGCGTGGCCTCTCCCATGTGCCTCCAGGCTTAGCACAGGCAGTGAACAACCACAGATCACTTTGTAGTTCTTACCAGGTAGTCCTCATGCAGTCACAGGCAGTGGGTGACCTGGGCCTGCACCAGAGCCCCTCCTAAGAGGCCCCAGAACCAGCGTACTTGGAATTTGGCTTCAGACAACAGCAGAGCATGGCCCAAATAGCCTTACAAGCAGCACACCTAAAGGGAGGTCTCCACAGGCACCAGAGCCCACTGGGGTGAATCCCACTCAGTGGGGTAAGGCCTCACCCCACCCCCACAGGAGCTTGTAAGCTGTAGTCGTGGCCAAACCATACAGCAAATCAGCCTGAGGGCCAATCCCATCCACTGACATGACCATAGCAATCAAGGCTCAACTACAACAGGAGAGCACATACAACCCACACAAGGGACACTCCTGGAGCACCTAGAGCAGGTGACTAGGGAGACTGTGAGAGGGCCCCACAGGGCACCTACTACATAAGGCCACCCAGCCAAGACTGGGAGACGTAGCAGATCCATCCACCTCATACAGAGAAACAAACATAGCGAGGCAGTCAAATGAGGAAACAAAGAAATAAGTACCAAACAAAGGAATAGGAGAAAATTCCAGAAAAAGAACTAAACGAAATGGAGGTAAGCAATCTACCAGAGACAGAGTTCAAAACAATAGTTATAAGGATGCTCAAGGAACTCAGTGAGAACTTCAACAAAGAGATAGCAAGCATAAAGAAGGACATAGAAACCATAAAAAAGAACCAGTCAGAAGTGAAGAATACAATAACTGAAATGAAGAATGCACTAGAAGGAATCACCAGCAGACTAGATGAAGTACAGGATAGGATCGAATCAGTGATTTGAAACACAGGTATCAGAAAACACCCAATTGAAACAGCAAAAAGAAAAAATAATAAAAAATAAAAAAATAAATGAGAAGTGTTTATGAAACCTCTGGGACAACATCAAGCATAACAACATTCACATCATAGTGGTACCAGAAAGAGAAGAGAGAAAACAAGGGATTGAGAACTTATTTGAAGAAATAATGACTGAAAACTTCCCTAACCTGGTGAAGGAAATAGACGTACAAGTCCAGGAAGTGCAGAGAGTCCCAAACAAGATGAACCCAAAAAAGCCCACACAAAGACACATTATAATTAAAATGGCAAAGTTTAAAGACAAAGGGAAAATCCTAAAAGCAGCAAGAGAAAGGCAACTGACTATAAGATTGTCAGCTGATTTCTCAACAGAAACTTTGCAGGCCAGAAGGGATTGGCACAAAATATTCAACGTGATGAAAAGCAAGGACCTGCAAGCAAGATTACTCTACCCAGAGCTTCCCAGACAAGAAAAACTTAGAGTCCATCAACACCAAACCAGCATTACAAGGAATGTTGGAGTGATTTCTTTAAGATGGAAAAAAAAGAATCAAAATTATGAATAACAAAATGGCAATAGCTACATATCTATCAACAATTACTTTCAATGTAAATGGACTAAATGCTCCAATCAAAAGACATAGGATGGCTGAATGGATAAGAAAACAAAACTCTTACACATGATAGGCACCTGCAGGGCCTTGTGGGTTTCTTCCCAAATAATATGCGCCACCCTCTCTCCCGTGGAACTTGACCTTCCCCTTTTAACATCACTGAACTGGGTGGGAGCACTAATCCTAGAGAACTTGTTAAATGCACTTTTGCCATCAAGAAGGACCCTTAATAGTATTCCATGTCTTGAGGGGCATCTTTGTCCTTCATCTCCTGCCTCTCCAATTTGCAAAAGAGAAAGAGTGACATGTTGGAACTTCAGCATAATTTATATTTTTAAAAAGTCCATATAATGAGCCCACTCAGTGGAACATACAATCCGACTAGCTTTGAGAAGCATAACCCAGAGAGCAGAATGTTGAAAACCAAAGAAGCCTATGTCCAGTGTCACAGAAAAAGCCTGCTGCAGCATAAGAACCACAGTATCTGTGCATCGCATGGTGTCAGGAAGAAGGGAGAGGCACAGAGGAAATCAGTGCACCCACAGTTGTTCTTCAGTACATCCAACTGGACTGTTTTGCAATTTTTTTTCTTTTTGTTTGTTTGTTTTGAGAGGAAAGACAGTTGGAATAAAACTGGCATCTAAGACACCTATGTATGTCAGGTTTCCCTTTTCTTTTGAAGGGAAAACACTACAAAAGAGATAGTAACTGACCATTTTGCCCAACTTAGTACCTGAGCCCCACCAAGCTCAGACATACTAATAGAGAGACAGCATTGTCTCCATTTGTCTCTCTTTGCCTTTAGTTCTTTCTTTGGGCACAGGGGAAAAGAGAGCAGAGATGAGCATGAAAGAGAAGGGCAAAGAAACCAGGTAGAAATAATAGGTGTTTACTGTGGGGAGGGAGAGCCCATAGTTGGGTGAGTATGGAAGGCAGAGGGAGGGAAAAAAGGAAAGGAAGAGAAGGGAGAAGTCGGGACTTGAACATCCAGATTCCAAAGGCCCCCAGCAGATGACCTAGGAGAGTGAAACACAGGCCAGAGAGGAGAGCCCAGTGACGATGGCAGTGAACTGGAGAACGTGTGCCCGTCTACTCAGCTCCAGTTTGCATTTATCAAGAAAGCATGTAGATCTTCTGATTTTTCCAAAGCAATTTGAAATCCAAACTTTTACATGAATTATTCTAGTCTCTAAATATTGATAAAACACTGTTCATTATAAAAAATATCTGCCAGGTAGATTTGACCCAAGGGCTACGAGTGTGTGACCAGGAATCTGGCATGTGTATGAGTGTGTGTGTACAAGTTTGATGTGCTTTGCTGACCTCCCGGCCCCTGCATCATAAGAAAAAACTTGTCTATACCCCCGCTTGGATGACCCACATCTGATTGAAATATGTCTAGGGATCCAGAAGACCCTTGGGCCTCAGAGAGATGGAATTGAGTGGGAGGCAAACCGCATTTGTCACCAACTGAAAGGGGGTGCTCTAAGGGATGATCCCCCATACGACTTGTGAGCGACTGGGGCTGAAAGAGAGCTGTGCTGGCCTGTTGGGTGGGCACATCGAGATATTCCAACACATCTTTTGGAAACAAAGCGGGAATCCAAGGCAGTAATGGAGACTAGGTCTCTTCTCTCTGAAGGTCATACCCGCTATATGTACTAAAGAAACACTACCAGGTAACAGGTAGCAACACACTACCACGATACCCCCCCCACCTTGCTTAAACTTTGTTAAGTAATTTTGTTAAGACTTTTTGGAAATCTCACCTAGATACATTCCTCACCTCTCAGTAAGTACTAGACGTGACATGGAAATGGCTTTAATGTGTAGTTGCTCTTTCTTCTGCATTTACCCAAACTCAAGGCTGAGGCCTTCGAAGAGTTTCCTAAGAAATATATTTGTAAATACGGCTGGTCCCTCTCACGCTGAAAAATCTATGATGCTGTAGTTCTTCTGTGTTGTAAACTGAAGATAAACAAAGTTAAGAATCATAAAGGAACAAAGTTCTGTGCAAATGGAAAGGAGCATGGGTCTAAGAGATTCCAGGCTGAGGATAACGTCGTCTCACCACGCAAGTGGCAGGCCGCCCCCTGCTGGCCAAGTGTGAGGTGGGGAACCTTTCCCCAGAAAATCTAGAGCCCCCATGACTTGCCAGACAGGGTAAGTTTGGGAATCTGTTTCTCCTTAACGACTGCAGTACCAAAGAAGGCAGGCACACTTGGGACCTGCAGAGAATGAGCAAAATCTTTCGGGAAATTCAAGTCATATAGAAACTTCCTAGGTTTCCAGTGTACAAGTTACCATCTTTCGAGTTGTTCACTTTGGAAAACTGAAAACAATGACGGTTTTTCTTACTCATTGTTAAAAATACGACTTCGTAAAAAGTATTTTTCCAGCTTATTATCTACTACCCCCTTTACCAATGTAAAGAAACAGGAAGAAATGTAATACATAAGCAGGGGTTGCACATCCTTTGGTAAGATTAAGACAGTGTCTTTGGACTCTTCTGGAAAACTGTGTTTTGTGTGTCCTGTGGGCTCCCCTGCATTCAAGATCTGCCTTGTGTGTAGGACAAGTGTCACAATAAATTATGACCTGTGGGTGGAAGTGGTAGTGGAGTCTTGAAACAGGAACGAGTTAAATGAATCTTAAATTTGACTGGAATTCTACCAAGTTGAACTGGAAAAACTAGGAATTGCCAAAGAGAGGAATGGGGAGGATGCAAGGTCTAGAAAATTGTGTTCAGTTATAAAAATAAAGACTTATTTTTATATCCCTGCATTTTATGGACTGCCGTAACTGGAAAGCAGCACAGCAGTTACACATGCTTTAGTGTGAATTTATGTAAACAGGGCATTTTTTTAATCCAGGCGATCAAAAAATACAAGAACCTCCTCTGAGAAAGGGAGCAAATAATAAAGGAAAATAATTAATATTTATTGTGTTCTATATGTGTTATTATGTCCATTTGACAGATAAGAAAACTGAGGTTAGCAAATTAATTTACCTATAGTCACACAAAAGTGACCAAACTACAATTCAAAAATAATGTTGCCCTTTCCCTAGAAAAAAAGAGGACAGAAATGTCAAAGATGAATTCTGCTGACTTCACAATTTTGCTTAGAGCTAAATTCTTACCTTAAAGGGTCCAGATTTCTCCATTTCTTTGCACAAAGTTAAACCATTTCTTGCTTGCCCTCAGTGCTTCTTTTCACATCTCCCACGAGGTGGCAGCATTTCTCCACTAAAGCTAGAAGAATCAGAAAACAGCTAGAAGTAGAAATCAGGGAACTGATACAGAATATATTAAAAAGTTCTAAAATTGTGATGGGTCCCTAACAAAATAAAAGCTTTCAAACCCAATCATTACTTTCAAATTTAATAGCTTCCAGCCTCTCCGTTGCTTAGAAGAGTTAATTCCCATTATATTATTTAAGAGCTATCTTTGTTTCCACCACTTGATGGCAATAAAGACCCCTTAAATATCTAATATCAATTTTTTTGAAAGTTGGTAATTCTGTTCTAAAAGTTCTGCAGTCTATGCTTTTATCCATAGTTCCCAGTTCCATGTTATTCAAGATGCTGTGGATAGGATGTCCTGACAGTGTGTTAGGCCTATTGCCTCTCTCTGAGCTGTCACTGGGCCCTAGTGTGGGGATTCACAGACTCACACTTTCTCTGCGGTTAGCCTGATAAGTTTAGTAATTTTCCACCTCTGATCCCCATGCCTCAATTAACAGCTTTCTTGGGTTCCTCCTTCGAATAGCTTCTGAACAACCAACTCCTTCCTGTTTGGCCCTATTGCATCTACCCATGCACCTCCCCTGACCCTCCATTACCCATGATTCCACACAGAGCCTCAGACACTGACACTTTGTGAAACGTGGTCCCTAACTCATTGTATCTAGTGGTGCAAGCAGTCCGCAGAGAGCTTCTTGACGCTGAGACCATGTCTTGGGCATTCTTTGTGAGGTCAGCTTTAAGCTTTCAGCAAGGAGCCTCGCACAACAATGTCTGCACTCCATGGGGGGTTGTTGAATGAACAGGTAATCGTGAAATTGCACGTTCCTTTGCTTCAGTGACACTGATGATCCATTTCCTGGGAAAGGGACACTTTCAGTACTTTTGCTTTGACGTGGGCCTACTACTGGCCCTGGTGATCCATGAAGATGATGGTAGTAGGGGTGAGTTAATGTCACATCGGAGAACAGGAGGATTAGTGAGTGAAGGGAGAGTATCGTGAGCACAGTATACTGACTGGAGTCCATCACACAGCTTTTGGTGGCTTTTACAGTAGTGGTGACAGCCCACCCTGAACCCTCCTCTCTGTAAGCTGGTGTCCCTCCAGGATCAGTAGTCAGCTAGAATGCAATGTCAAGCCGGCTGTGGAATTTGTTTTCCTGAGATGAGTTAAATTATACATCACGATGCTATCACTTTGCTCTTTTTAGCAATGATTTCTTGGCTGAACATTGTTGCAAAGAAATAATGGAGACGATTCAAGTCAGATAGGAAGTGAAGGAAAGGCTAAAGGCTGGGTCCTCTGAGGTATGTATGGGGAAAGCAGAAGCGATGGCTTCTCTATAACTCCTCCGGTCCTTAAAGTTTGCTGAAGAAAGAAACAAATGAATGCAGCTGTCCTCAGAGAAAGGAAGTAGTCTTCATGTAATCATTCCAATCTCTACTCTTCTTTTTTCTGTAACTGTAATTCAGGATGTGCTATTTCTTTTGCCTATTGTGTTAGTGCTCAGATTGTATCTTTGTGCCAAATGAAGCAATGCCTTCTTGGCAATCACATCATACACTCTTGGTGTTTGTAGACAGTTATCATATCATTAGTCATTGCCTCGTTAGTTCTACTTTCATGTTTCCACACAAATGAATCCCTCCCACTCCTTCAGTCATGTCTGTCCTTACTCTCTGATCTTCTTCCAGTATTTGAATCTCTTTTCAGGCCCCAGAGCACCTCACTGACAACTTATTGTCTCAGGTAAAATACCAGAGATACCCAGAAGAAAAATATGGTGTGCCGACTCAGGGGAGAGTTAACCCTTTTTGTACAGCTCCAAAACTGGAACCAGGGACAAAGAAACTTCATTCCTGGACACCTTGTTTGTATAAAATTTCCAAACTGTTTGAAGGGCTTGACGCTGAGAGCGAGCGCTTCCTTAAATTGGGTCCTATGTGTCTGACTTGCCTTGCCTTAGTCCTGGGTAGTGGGTTACACAGCTGTGGATAACTCATACAAAAATCTTCTTGATTTGGCTCCTGAAAAGTTTCTTCTGGACAATCACAGCCCCTGTATTGTGGCGACCACTCTTTTAATCTCCCTGCTGTGTCTTATGACATGTGTCCAGGTAGCTATGTCCTATGATATATTACCCAGTACTCCAGTGACAGCTGATGGGTACCAGGGTAAGGTACCTGCCCAAAGCTTTGCAGCAAAGTAAGGAGTGTGCTGATACAACAAGTTCCGTTCCGACAAGGTCAGTGATGTTTAGCTAGGCCAAGAGTCTTGACCTTGGATTTTGTGTCAGGAAAGGTAAAAAACATCCGTCAGAGAACTAAAGTAATAATCCATTAACTCCTGCCTATGAGATCCCCAGAGCACTCTTGAATCCTGAATCACCTTCCAGAATCAGCCTCCAAGGAGCATCAACATAATACAGTTCTTTTTCTTAGATTTCCTTCAGGTTCCTGCCTCCCTCGAGCTAGTCTGCTGGATTTTTTCCCTTTGGTACCACAAAAGTCTACCACCCGAGTTTTGTGCCTTTTCCTCCTTATGTTCTATTCACTTTTCGTGTTGAATGATACTGCACCTGTTCTTCTAACCATGCACCATTTTTTGTACCTTTGCTCAGCTAGTTCTTTTGCTAGAAGGCCCTCATCTCCAGGTTTCTGAGGAAGGAACTGTTAGTGTGGAACCACATCCCCTTAACCATATGTGATCCTTGAACCATATATGGTACCTTTCCTCCAACTTCTCCATGCTCTGCTGCTATTGGCTCACAGCAGCACCTACAACCCTCAGAGGACTGTTCTGGAGGCGCACTGCCTATACCTGCTCTTTCATCAGGGTAGCACATAACCTGTGAAGGATTGATGTGGAAGTACAAAAGCCCAGCTCTTTTGCCTCAAGGGGAACAAACTCTGAGGCATAATCCATGCTCCAGAGCTCCCCACAGGAACAGGGATGAGGCCGAACCAGAGACTTCCCCTGCAATTACATTTTGGCCTGGCTCCCTCCCATCTGTACATGAGCTCCTTAACTCCTTCGCTGGGTTCTCCTGGGAGTACTCCCCTGGCATGCCTCCCCCTGGAAAACTCATACCTGCGCTTCTAAGTTATGCTTAATAATCCTTCTGTGGAGTATCCCTGACCACTTCGGGAGAGAGAATCAATCGCTCCTTCCTCTGCCACTGCTGAGTTCTACAGCAACGTCAATGGCTGTATTTAAATAGGTCACATTTATAAGTCAGCAGGCTGTCCATCTTGCTGGTCTCTGTGTACTTTGAAGGCAGGAGCTTCGTTATGTCACTATCCACTGGGTATCTCCTGTGGCAATTAGGGACACAGTACGTATGTGTGGATTAGAAAACTCTTTACATTGACTTGAAATCTGCCTCCTTGTAATTTTCACTTTTGGGCCCTACTTGTTCTATTTTACACAATAGAGTCAGCTCCCTGACAATGGTTATTTCCCATCAAGTCTTTCCTTCAGGCTTAATAACTCTGGATCCAGCCAAAGTCTCACACGGCTTTGATTCCTAAAACTTCACTATACTTATGACTGTCTGTTTGGTGCTTCCAAGTTTGTCAATATCCATTTTAAAGTTTGGCACTCAGAACTAAAAACAATAGAATGACAAAAAAAAAATTGGATGAAATAAAACAGATGTGATTTAGCAGCCCAGTTGACTATAGACTTCTAGTCTTCCTCCATCTGAATGCAGAATTTTTCTTAATGAGACTGAGATGGCTGTTAAAAACATCTATATGATGTTCAATGGAGAGAGGGGTCAGGTAAAATCACTAGGGCCCTTTACATGAACTTTTGTAAGACCCATTTTCTTCCACTTGAATTTTCAAGAGTGAGCTTTGAACCTAACTTCAGTCTGTCAAGTTCCATTTGATTTGGTTTAATTTGTTATTGCAGCCAAACAAAACATTTTTGAATATTGATGCCATATCAGTTTTATGAACTTTTCAGTTTTCATGCTGATTTATGATAAAAAGGAGAGCAAGACCAGAACAGAATTATAATGGTATCATTCCACTATAAACCTGTATCCAGGCAGACACTGACTTATTAATCCACAGTCCGTGGTAACCACTGTTCAGTGAGCTCTGAATTTTCTTGTGCTGTGATTCAGCCTGAACTTGTTTGCTAATAGGATGACATAAATACTTACATTTTAAATGGCCAAAATCAAGTTTTAACCTGTCTTGAGAATCTCTCTAATCTATGAGTATGGGGCAAAATTACATAGAAATTAAGAGCATGACATTTAGAGTCTGACACAGATAAATCTGAGTTGTACCACTTACTGATTTTGTGACTGGTTAAGTTTCTAACATCTCTATGCCATGGTTTCTCTACCCCTTAAATAATAATAATAATAATAATAATAATAATAATAATAATAATAGCTTCATTTCATAGTATAGTTGTAAGTAAATGAGTTTATCTGTATCAAGAGTTTAACAGAGAGCCTAGTATACAGTAGTAAGTTCAATATATGTTCTTACAAACCACTGGACATGTTGGGCAGGGGGTTACTGATTTGAGGGGGATCAATCCGAAGGCCTCATCTGAGAAGGAGACATCTCAGCAGAGCCGATGAAGAAGAGGCAATGAGCTGTGGGGCTGTCTGGGGAAGAACGCTCCAGACCAAGAAATGGGTTAGGACAAGACCTAGTGTGAGCACAGACTAGCAAGGAGAGTGACACTGGATCTGAATGAGCAAGAGGGAGGATGGTAGGATATGAGGCCAGAAAGGCAGCAGGGTTAGACCTTATAGGACCTTGGATTTCACTTTGAGTGAGATGAAAAGCCATTATAGGAATGTGAGTAATGGGATGAATGACGTAAGCAGATGTGTTCTAAATGATCACCTAGCTGATAGGTGGCATATAGGCCACAGGAAGGCAAGGGTTTGGGAGACTTTTGTAATAATCCTGCAAAAGATGATGGTGCCTTGATGTGGTGCAAGTGGTGGAGATGGTGAGAAGCAGTCAGTTTCTACATATGTTTGAAGGTGCCGTCTACAGGACTACTGACATGCAGTGAAATAAAGAGGAATTAAGGAAGAGGCCAAGCGATTTGGCCTGAGCAACTCAGAGGACCGAATTGATGTTTTTTGAGACAGGAAGATGGGAAGAGGCAGAGATTTGGGAAATGCATCACTCATGATAGGTGAGGTTATGCTGTAGTAACAAACAGACCCCCAAGGTACACTGGCCTAAGCCACAAAAATCTCTTTCTCACTCACAATATACATCTGTTGCCGGTTGGTGAGGAGCTCTACTCAGAGTATTCACTCAGGGACCCAGGGAGACTGAGGCTTCATCCTAGCCCTCTTCTGCCATCACCACAGCAGTGGGGGAAGGGAGGAAGTGAAGGCCTTTCAACTCACACTTCCTCAGACAAAGCCATTACCAAGCTCTGCCTAACTCCAAAGGGGACAGTGGGAAGTGCAATGCTACCACATACCTGGAAATCAGAGTGCTGGAAATATTTGGTGACTAGCACCCACGACTACCCATAGTGGAAAAATCAGGAGGCTTTTTGTTTTTCTTTTCTGGACAAAACCATCCTAGTGGAGGGTAGTATACAAAGTGGAAGTCTAGGGGATGACAGGAAGAGATGGATCCAGGCTTGTGGGGCCCAGAGTTTATATCATTTTAGGGGAATGTTCTTCAAGATAAAGAATTAAAGACTCAATTTTACAAGGGAGAGGCCTTAAAGTTTAAGCTTCATAAGCGTTACGGTGACTCCACCTGAGAAAGAAGGCCTAGAGCTATAAACATGGGGAAGTCACCAGGCTGTAGAGGATTTTAAAGCCACGGGACTGAATGAAGTCCCCTATGAAATGAATATAAATAAAGAAGTCCCTGAACTCTCGTGTAATCCAGAGCGTTGAGGCTGAGAAGCAATCAGCAAAGAGACTGAGACGCAGCCAGTCAGACATAATCAACAACAAAACAATTTCCTTTCTCTTTACATGCACTTTGTGCTTGCTCTTCTATATGCTGCTCTTTACTTCTGTTATATCTCTTTTCTTGAATGTCTGCAGGGTGGAGAGTCTCAGATCATTTGACTTTTAATACATTCAGAAACTAGGATAGCATCTGACCAATTCAGTACAAAGGGAAACACAGCGTTGCACCAGCAGGACCAGGAGAAAGAACTGACTACAGGTCAAGAGATTACATCTTAACTCCTACTCCTGTCACCAATTTGTTAAATCACTAGATCAAAGTCACATAAATTCTCTGGACCTTAGTGTATGCGTCTGTGAAATGAGGGTGTATATTTTTTTTCTCCAGTCCTTTCTGACTCTACTATTTGACCCACAAATTCCATCTCACCACGGGTTGGGCTTCAGGACTGGCTCACATCAGCTTCCACGATATGTTTTTAATTGCATTCACTGATTTGTGTACACGTTTCAAGTTCTCTGTGCATTTGACAACGATTAAGGTATGATACAATGTAAGGTGATAAATAAATGAAGTATGGAACCAAAAAGGTTATTAGGCAATAAAATGGAATGATTATGGTTGTGGAGTTCAAGGTAACATGTAAGAAGCATTATCTAATCCCTTTATAAACCTCTTTACTTAATTAATAGCAGACTTCAGCTAATAAATAATTCAATCATAGAAGAGACAGACTGTTAGTTTTCTAGGGCTGCTGTAACAAAGGAACACAAACTGAGTAGCTTAACCAACACAAATGGATCATCTTCGAGACCTGGAGGCTAGAGGTCTGCGATGTAGGCGTGAGCAGGGCTGGGCTCCCTCTGGAGATACGAGGGAAGGATCTTGTCCAGGCTTCTCTCCTAACTTCTGGTAGTTCTTTGGCTTGTGGCCGTATAACTCCATCTTTCCGTGGTGTTTTGCCCATGTGCATGTCTGTCTGTGTCCACATTTGCCCCCTTTTGAAGAATATGAGTTGTATTGTTATAGGGGCCACACTAATAACCTTACTTTAACTTGACAATCTCTGTAATGATGCTCTCTCCAAATAAGGTCACATTCTGTGGTACTAGGGTTAGGACTCCCACAAATCTTCAGCCCATAACATAGACTTACTGTCAGCAGCTGCTTCCCAGCCTCAGTGCCTCTTCATTCTCCAGCCAGACACTGAGTCACCTCCACCTGGGACTTTCATCTCTGTCTAAACACTTTACAAATCCCTGTCCTCCTCTCCATCAGTCCTCCTGTTCTAGCATCTGGTCAAAGACAAGAATCTCCTACTCAGGTCCTCGAAGTTAACCTCCCCCAAGCCACCCCCACACTAATTCATCCTCTACTGAGTAGCCCGTGCTCTCCTGCTACTAGAATGCACCCCTGACCTCGGCACCTCCCTTTAAACATCCTTCAGTGGCTCCACATACACCTTCAGCATAAAGTGCAATTTCTCAAGGCAGAGCCTGACTCTTTAGTCCATCTGGATGCTGACTCCCTCTCAAGCCTCAGCTTTAACCCTAACTCAGCCATAACAAACATGAGGTTGTTCTTTGAATAGAACATTTTGTCTCTGCCCTTTTGCAGGTCTGCTGCCAGCATATCAAGAGCCTCTATGCCAACTAGTAAAAGGTGGCTTATGAGGGAGGATGAATTACAACAAAGCACCCCTTCCTCTGGGTGGAGGCTACCTCAGTTCAGGCTCCATACATAGCTTGGTGAGTGAGGGTTGGCTGGATTTCAGTCCCCTGTCACCTTCCTCAGAGCAGAATAAAATGATACATCTGTGTATGTCTGCCCGGCCCTGTACCCGCATGCAGTAGAAGTTCCCTAGGTAAAAATTCATAAAAATCTCAGGTTTGCATTTACCATGAACAATTTTCTGCTCTCCCAAGCTGGTTAGCTAAGAATAAGGATTTCATGGGAGCACCAATGACAGACCTACTCCCAGCATCTCTTGTACTCTTAGGGTGGTTACCTCAGAAGATGATCTCCTTCAGTGTAGATGCTGGGAATTATTCCCATGTCAGTAGCTTTGGCACTTCACAGAGTATGTAGCACACCTTGGTACTCAGTAAATGTAACCTCTAATGAGATTTTTCCTTTTTTTTTTTTTCTTGACCATTAAAGAATCTGTGAATTCAAAAATGTTGGAATGGCTGAAAAACTCCACGAATAATTGAAGGGTATGAACCCAGGCAGAGAGAGTCCCAGGCAGTCTGGCTTGCTTTAGAAGGATTCTGCTTAGTGCCAGGGGAACAGTCTTAGATTGTGGTTCTAGTCCCAGCCTAGTCACCAGCCAGTTAGATGGCTCAATAAATCAATCACTTGATAATACTATTAAAGCTCTTATCCTTGTATGGCTTTACAAGGGCTTCTTGTCCACGTTTCTCCTCTCGCTGCCTAAATTTTTAAATTTCACTGTATTATATGCCCTAGAAAGCTAGCATGAAACCATTCTCAGCCAATCACATAATAGTATGACTTAATTAACAAGTTTAGGTGTGTTACATTGCTAGCTAAAATGAAGAAATGGACATCTTGATTTTGCGAGAAGAGTGCGGCGAAGATCTGGGATGCAGAGCGTGTGGAGAAGGTAGGATGCGATGTAGGAACTTAGCAACGGTACTGGGAATAGTGTTGTCTGTTACTGGCAGGGCTGAGTTTCCACTCTTCATCCCCCAGTCCCCTGCAGCTGTGGGGCAAGTGACCACTGACCTCTTGGGGACCAGGCCCATTCCAAGCAAGGATAAATGACAGGACTCTTTGTCAAAGCAAAGACGAGAGAGACTCTCCAGACACAACAGCACCTGGGAATTGTGCTGAAAGAGGCAGCCAACAGAAGTGTCTTCCCTTATTCTCTCCATCTCCACTAGAACTGATAGTGCAATTGAGGAGGAAGTGTCTGGGAATGAAAAGCGCAACAGCCTACACCCGGACCTGGATGAGGGCCGAGTAAAACTCCCTTCAGGGTCATTCCATCTTGACAGAGCATGGACTGAAAAAATAACTCAAGGAAAAACAAAACCAAAGAACTGTTTGCCCTGTACTCTGAACTCTCTGAACACAGGAAATTCTATTAGTAAGAATATTTTGGTAATAGGCCTGCACCCTCACCTCCTTTCCCATTTGTTTTTGACCATCACAGCAGGACTGAATTTATCTATAAGCCAAGAGAATATCCTGAAGCACAGAAAGCATTGTACAATTCTTGAGACTTTTGGGGAGCAACTAAGGACCTCTTGGGTTATTCTTAGTTTCCGTCTAAGTCCAAACTGGCTGAGAGCAAGCACTCCAGCCAGCTCCTCATTGTCTTGTTAATTTTTGAATAGGTGGAGAGGGATTGGTGATGCCTATTTCCCAGAATTGTATAAAGTTTATTTTATGGAGTTGGTTCAGTAAGTTACTGTCACTGAAAATAATTCTCCTGGTTACCTAGCTCTATTCACTTACCTAATATCTATTTGTATAGCAAAGTTTGTAATTTCCCAAGACAACATATTTTCTAGCTTCATTGTTGTGTTATTAGATTTTAAATGAGTTTATGTATTTCAGAAGCTCTAACACTGCTGAAGTCCTAACTCTTGTTAAACTAACTCTCCCACTTGGCAAAAGTTTTGTTATTTACATGTCCCTCTACATTTTTTTCCTCTTCCAAGTTATTTATCTTTTTATTCCTTTGATCTTTTCTCTTCCTGGATTGGGATTCAAAGAGCATTTGTAGCCCAAGGAAAGAAGGTATCCATCTTCCTGGGAAAGAAGGTATCCATCTTCCTGGGACTGGGTCCTGCCCTTAGTAGGACTTCCTCTGCAGGTACATCAAATTCAGTAGCTGACCACTGTCTGGGCAGCCTGCAGAGGCGGTGATCCTGTGGTCCAAGGAATGAAACTTGACAAAATGCAGAAGTGTTCTCTGATCAACACTTGTCTGAGTCTTGGTCTTTTAAAACCAACTAGTGACTCATTTATAAATGACTAGGTATGAACAGGCACTTTATATGTGATTTTATCTATATAAACAAGAGCAATTAATGGAGCTACTATGGCAAAGATGTAATCTACAGAAGAAAGTTATTTTTGTAGTCTTTGGACACTATGCTTTCTTAACTAGTTCCCTTGAAATCATCCAACTGGTTTTGCATGAAATATGTTTTCTGGTTTCTGGTCTGGGTAGCAATCACTCTTTACTACAAAGAACTCTGTGCTGTTGTGTGACATGGGCTACAACTGGAGGAGTGAGTTGAGCCTTTATTGTTCCTTTGTCTCCTATCTAGTAGCAATTAGCCTCTTATCCCTTCCCTCTTCAAACACAATGATAGTAAACACCAAAGAGCCAGGCAGAAAAACCAGAATGTTGAAGGCACAAATGCAGGATGCTGTGTTTACTTGCTAATTCACCTTTCAGTCCAGCATGCTGAGAAAGTGCTTTCCCCAACCACAGACTCTTAGATCCGGAATGGCCATTGCACATCACTTAGTCCAGACCCATTACTTAGAGACGAGGACACTGAGGTGAAAAAGCAGGGGAGACTGCCCTAAAGTCCCAGAAATCTAGGGAGAGTGAGGTTTAGCCCTGAGTTCTCACATTCCATATCTACTACTCTCATAGAATGTATTTCAAACTTATCCCATGACCTTAAACAATATTGATTCCAGTTTTGTTTTGTTTTTAATGATGGATTTTTATATTATTTTAGAAGATGGATTTCTTATCATGATTATTGGTACTAATAAACATACGACTGAAAAACACTAGTAAACACTAATAATTATGGGGAGTGTTACCAGTCTAGTTAATAATCACAATTGTACAAAAGAGCCTTGGATTTCCTTTGCTGATCTCCGGGGGTAGTGCCATCCATAAGAAGGGATCAGAATCACTTAAATGTATACTCATTCCCCAAATCCAGATATCGTAGGTGGACATTTGAAATTTACTCAATTCAAAGCAAAAACCTGTGACTGTCCAATACCCAGACTAATAACTGGCTGCCATGGGTTCAATGCATTCACTCCCCACACAGCTCACTTGCACTTATGAGGATTCGTAATCACGTTGCAAAAAGGATAACAATGCCCACGGTCCTCCAACAGCTGATCTCCACCAAGCTAACAGCACAGTTTGCTGAACTCACTTTCCCACGATGATTCACCCAGAGAAAGATGATTTCACACTAACTTTCATTTTCTCCCAGCAGCGCAGGTGGAAAGAGGGAAAGAAAGCAAACTTTCACAGTAGAAAGCCCACTGGTTTGGCAACTGTCAAGGAATACATTATTTTTTTGTTTATTCTAAGAAATATCATTTCCCTTCTTCCTCTTTAATTCCCTAAATTATTATCTACAAATCATGATTTTGAAGTCCTAAAATGTTGGATTATGTGCCCATTTAAACTTAAGTATGCTAACAGTTAACGATATTTAAGACAGCTGCCTCATCGTGTCCAGAATGTGATTACACACATTTGGATGTTTTCTCTCCTATTAGATGGAATCTTACAGAAGTGAAGCAGGGTTTTAGGCTGGCAGGGTAGGATTCAAATCTGCTGAAGGCTGCTAGCACTCAAAAGGGAATTGGCTACTTGGGAATTAGCTCATTGAGTTAATAAAAATATATACACACAGAGGGTGCCAAAAAAGTGTATATACATTTTAAGAAAGTAAAAAACTGTATTAAAATTGAAATAATATATACCGATAACCAAAGATGAAGACAAGTCACATTTGACTTCCGCAATTACAAGAGGTGCTCACAGTGGTTACCATCAGCGTCCAGACACTTCTGATTACGGCAAACTACTGTTTGGGCAACATAGACCAAAGTGTCCACTTGTATACATTTTTCTGGCACCCCCCCCCCCCCAGTATGTACACACCTCCATCAAGAACAGTTGATTCTTAAGAACAGAATTAAGGCAGAGCTCTATTTTGCATAGAGCCAGCCTTATTTGCTAGTTTTGAATGGCAGGTCCCTAACTTATAAGGATTGTATATGTAAACCTAAAACCCCAACATCTCTTGTTAGCAATGAGCAGAGTCCAGTGCTCTTGATTACATGAAGCAGAGAATCGAGGCAACAGTCTGATCATTCACAGAAAAAAATCTTTGGCTTGAATTCTCCGGAAAGTGCCCCATGAAAAAGTGCCCATTTTCTTTTAAACCTCTAGAAGACCAAGTCTGATAGAAGTCTTTCTTTTAAAATATCTTAAGGGTAAAGCTAATAGAGTTGCCATTAGAATACCTTCAAATTTTATATGTTTGGTTAGTAGTTCCCAGGTCACTAAACATATTTCCCCCCCACCAGGAAATGAATTCAGGAATTCTTTTGAACCCTTAGCTCCAAAAGACAATTAGCCTAACCCTCTTTTCTAGCCCCAGTTGTGCATTCGTCATCAGAATAGTAAAATACGTTTGGAATAGTGGAAGGCACTGTCTTTTGTTGAGACAGGCCATAGGGTAACCAAAATGCACCCAAGCAGAAGGTAGAGAAGCTTAATAATCTGTAATTCAACATTCTTATATAGTTTAGCAACTCAACTTCCAAAGAGGGCCGTGCTTTCTTGAGATTCTAATCACAGGAGGCATATAGGTAGCAATTGGAGAAAGAAAGTACAGGAAAAAGTTAAAGTGTACTAGAAGTACAAGAGAGGTGAGGAAATTGGCAGGGGTGCCACAGCCAGGCAAAATGGAGAGGCAAAGCAGAAAACCTTCTAAGACCCATTTCCTTGTTGGAGGAAAGGCAGGCCTCCCCTGGGGAACTTGGGCCTGGGTTCTCAGAAACAAGGGATGCTTCGAATAGTGAAAGGTGCACTCTTCTTCCTCCACCAAAGCCAGTGTGCTCTGAGGCTCCCTCCAGGTCTCAACTCAAAGCCTGCAGCTTTGGAACATTCTGAATGGAAATCTCCTGACTGACATTGCCTGCTGCTGTTTACGCTTGTATTTACCCAGGCTTCCAGCCAGCCACATAAATTATAAATGCACCTATAACATGCTGGGGAGTCCAAATCCACAACACAGCACTAAGAGGAGGACAGTAAATAATTTCCACAAACGAGTTAATACATGGTTTAAACCTCTGGCTTATCTGAACATTAAAGCAAGAGGCTATGCCTGAGAGTGGTAACTGAAAACTTTTTGATTAAACTGCCTCAGAATCACATTTTTTGTCTAATACCACTTTAGCAAATTTTCTTCCAGTAGCCACATTTAGGTATCAAATGCTACAATGAAGAGCTGATAGCATTTTTGCAAATTCATTGTAATGCTCAAAATAACCTCTCAGATCAGGGGTCAGCAAACTTTCTGTAAAGGTCCAAAGACTAAATATTTGAGGCTTGGGAGGCCATCCAATCTCCGTCACAACTGCAAGACTCTGTAGCAGAAGGCAGCCACAAGAAAAAAGCAGCCACAAGAAAAAGTTCCGATAAACTTTATTTATGGATGCTGAAATTTGAATTTCATAGAATTTTCATGTGCCGGGAAATACTATTTTTCTTTAGAATTTTTTCAACTACTGTTACATTATGGACCATATGAAATGGGCAGATTTGGCCAGCAGCCCAGAGTTTGCAGACCTCTGACGTAGATGGTTAAAGATAAACATTGCTTCTGTCACCAAAACAACAACAGGGGCACCAAGTTCAGGGAAAGGCAGTGCAGAAGAAAGGAGGCAGGACTTGGGGGGGTCTTGTTACTCTAAGCAGATTCCAAGACCAGCAGCACCTGGGCCCCACCCCAGACCTACAGAATCCAAACTGCACGTAAGACCCACAGTTACTTGCAAGTTTGAAGGTTGTACTGAAGTTCGAAATGGCTTGGCAGTGTGGTTTACTGCTTGAGCTCAGGAATTAGAAGGCCTACTTCTAATCACTGGGCCTCTCATTAGCTAAGGGGCCTCGGACAAGTCATTATTTTTATGAATATGCGTTTCGACACCTAAAAAGTGGGGGATCATGATCTATGCTAAACACTTTGAAAGTGCCTGGCCAGTAATGTTTATTAAATGCTGAGCAGGATTCATTTTCAGAAAATCAGTGCTCACACACAGATTCCTAAGCCGACTTCCCTCATGGACACACACACATTGTTAGCCAGCCACTTGAGCTGAACTTCTGCGACTACAGCCACCCCCGCCCAACAATCCCATCCATAAAAGAAAAGACGCCACAACTCCTGGCCGCAGAGTGTGAAATATATTGATGGTTGTAAAGGGACAACTTGGAGACATTTCCGGTCTGCTGAGATGGCGGGTTGCATATATACATGCTCTGTTTTTTGAAACCATGTCATTAAGTTTTCAAATACATCTGTGTTTTCAACATGTTTTGTTCTTTTCATTAGCACAGTTTACTACTCTACAGCTTCTCCTAGAGTAAATAAATATAATGGCTATTTGCAGAGCAACTACAGACTTTAGATGTTTAACAAGGTGAACTATTTCACAATTAGATCGACTTTTGAGTTAATAGCAAGATGTTTTTCATTTGCTTTGTTCACTGCTATAGTGGGGGTGGTGGTGATGATGGTGGTAACTTTTCCAATTTATTCTTTGTTCACATGTTTAGTCACCAACAGCCTCCGAAAGGCAATAAAACATAACAGTCTGTTCAAAAAATTAAATTGTAATTAGGCCATGGGTTTTTTCCAAGACCCTTAAAGTCAGATAATTTAAATTTACAAGAGAAAAAAAAAATAGGCGTCATGGAAAACTAACAAAAAACTACTGAAAAAATACATCTGTAGAACATAGTGGTCAGTTGTAAACAGCTTGGAAGGGCAAAAAAAAACCCAAAAAACCCAAAAAGTCCTTCTAGAATGTTTAGCAGTCCAATGACAAACTCTGCTTTTTTTTTTTTTCCTAGTGGCTATTTTCCTACCACAGTGTTGAGCTTCATTATTATATTAAATAACTTATATGGGTAAAAAGGAGTTTGCTAACCAGCAGCCAACTCAAAACCTCGTCGGAAGAGGGAGGAGAGGAATTCACAACACAGCACATACTAAGGGAAACAAAGTCCACAGTCAGGTTTCAACCAGTCTTTTTCCCTCCTGGCAATACTGCTGAGCTGAAGTCTGGGATCTAACTGGAGGGGTATTTTCCCCTCTCCTGCCTCTCCCTTTTTCATTTAACAAAGAAACATGGGCTTCCTAAGAGCCAGCACTCAGCTGGGCAAGTCCCATTAGCAGCAAATGTTCAACCAAATAAACACACACACACACACACACACACACACACACACACACACACACACACACACGAAAGCTCCATCCAGGTGCAGAGCTGTGATTCACACGGAAATTCCAAGAGATGAATCATGTGCAGAGCTGGGATCTTTAGAGGATTCTTTCTCAAGTGTCTTCAGTGAACATTTCAGTCTCAAAATCTGAGTCAATCTGTCAGCTGTGGGAAATACGTTCACCATCTGCTGCTGAGGGAGCTTGCTCGTGGACTTGGTGACTTTCTGTAGTGCTACATGCCGACAGTCAAGGCCAGCCCCTCAGTGATCTGCCCGATGCAGAAGCAGCAGCAGCAGCAGCAGCAGCAGCGGCAGCAGCAGCAGTCAGCATCCCATTCGTTAAACTCTGCCTAAGAGGCTCGACCTGAGTAATAAAAAAGACAACGTAAGAACGAATGGGTCAGATTATCTGACATAGGATGAAAATGTCTTGCCTAATATTAGTTTCATTTTTCCTGCTTTAAGTGTTTTTGTTGTTGTTGTCGTTAAAGACAGGAAGAAAAAAATATTAAGTGCTGAAGTCCTGGATTTTTGGAAAGAACTGCTGGTCACTTAAACATGTTTTACTGAAAATGGCCAAAACCTTTGTTTATAGGGAAATCTATCTCTTGAGTGGCTTTATATTAAAACAGAAACAAAAAACAAAGGTCATTAATGATAAAAAGCTTTTAGATAATAGTCTTATCACAGATTGGTTTATTCAGTAACTATAAGCATCTTCCCATTCCATGCCCATTGAGAGCGTTTAAATAGCAGGTGACAAGATAGGTATCCACCCTAAGAGGTATATTTGTCATTGCCACTGCTGAACCTAAGTGTCTGGATGAATGGCTCTAGGGCCAGAGGGAAAAGTATCTACGTAAAAATATTACCTTCAAAGCTAACGTATATATAACGTATATATAACGTATATAACGTATATATATCAGGTAGTTACTATCTATCATTCCAGAATAATCAGTATGTTAGTACCCACTTAACATATGTGGTTTTGCAAATGATCATAGCCCATTCTCTTTATCCTCTCTGTGGTTGCTATACCTTGTCCAGCTACCTGCAGTGTCCAACATCATCCCTCAGCACTGCAGGAGGCTGTGACCGGTGCTACGGCCAACACGAGGGAAGACCTTATGCCTGCCCCCAAGGGGCTTACACAGGAAAAAGAAGCACACACATTACAAAACAACACGGGGTCTGTCACAGGAGAGGAAGACAGCCTTAGACTGCATGAGTTCAGGAGGGACTCCTTCTGGGGACAGATGGGTCAGGGAGCCGCAGGCATTAGGGTTGGATCTTGAGACAGACAGGATATGGAAGAGGCAGAGTTCATGGCTTAACGCCAGATTCAAAGGAGAGTGTCCTTTAGGGCCCCTTACAAACAATTTTAATATGGAAACTAGTCTTTTATACCAAGACGACATCTTCATTTTGTGTGTGTGTGTGTATGAAGAAATACATATTTCTTCATGTATCATCCATTCTATTGGTGCCACTTCTATTAATAGTACCTCAATGAATTATGATCAGAAGGATTATTATTGAGCACATTTGAGTTGAGTACAACTGCAGATGAATTCATGGATTCGTGTCTGAAATTTATGCCAGTACAATGCACCCATTTTTTCTCTTCTCATTTCTAAATTCTCCACTAAATTCTTTGGTCACATATCAACCAGTCAAATGTTAAATATTATTGTATACTGTGTGTACAGTACATACGAATATGGAACTTACATAATTCAATCTTTAGCTTTTACTATCAAACTTTTGACTTACAAACCCTTCCAAATGAACCACTACTCAACAGGAATATAAAAGTGTAACAATCACAAAAGAATAACAACCAGACAAGTATGTGGTACGTTTACATCATTTCAGTATGTCTGGATTTCATAGGTTAATACAGGTAGCAGGTATCATTTATGTATAGTGAACTTATCTGCTTACCAATTTCTTACAAATCTATAAAGAAAGTAACAGCTAAGCTATACTCGGAGACCGTACCAACTTAATGCTTTTAAAAAATAGAAAGGGAGGATTAAAAAGAGATATATGGAAGGCACATTTCATCTAAAAAGGATGACTCAAAGGAGTAATTCCCAAATCTTTTATCTAGTACGATGTATATTCTAAGGCTCATGTTTTACACATGAATACTATTTAAGAGTTTAGTTAATATCTTTTAACACCAACACAAAGTAATACAAGATTTTAATATAAATGTGCCACTAGCAGGAACACTTTTAAATTTCATAAAAATGAAATTGGGCGTCAGCCCAGCAAGCTGTTACATTCCCATGATTCGAGTCACAGGTCATATCTTCTTAGGTTTGTGTTTGTGATAAAAGAAACACCTCCAGTTCTTCACCAGTCACCATAACTTGTTCTAAGGATAATAATTCCAGTGCCGATATACCTCACCCCTCCTCACTGAGAAGTACAAACAAAATCACACAAAAGAAAATATATCTTAGATATATGTCCTGGTACATGAAACCTAGCCCAGTATAGTTTAATGAAGGCTCCCAAATGACTGGGAAGAAGGGTAAGTGTGCTTGTCAACCCTGGTACAAAAAGGTACATGTTCCCAGAGTTTCTTAGTAGAAATACAAATATAGCAATTTTGGTTATAGTATTATTATATCCTGAGCTGCTTTTGCCTATTGAAGTATTTTAAATGGTTAAAATGTATCTATCCTAGTTTTGTTTGAAAACACATTTATTTGAAAATACTAATAGATGAACAAAATTTTTAAACTTGAAAATATTCTGGGTTACATTTAAATTCTCTCTCTCTCTCTCTCTCTCTCTCTCTCTCTCTCTCTCTCTCTCACCAAAGTGGGGACCAAGATACGGTCAATAAGTGACATGACGAATTTATCGAACCAACTGGCACTTAGGTCTCTTTTATCTCTGGTCAAATAAAATTTTAGTGTTAGGACTATTCAGAAATATAGTCTGAACTTCTTATCTTTTAGATGAAGAGAGTGACTCAGTGCTCTTTTCACCACACCATGGGGTAATTTCAGTTCCTCATTCCATAAAATAATGGAAGACAGAAAGAAAAACAAAGGCACTGTATATAGCTGCCAATATAAAGAAATGAAAGGCAATACAACTGAATGATGGCCAAGCCACAAAGATTCAGTAACAGGAGACAAGACGCAGAGGACTGGAGCACGCAGACAGGGACTTCCTGCAGAAGGCATGTGGCTCTCTTCGCATAGGGCCAACATCTCCTTTAGATTTGTGCAGCAATGAGACTCACCTTAAAGACTTCCATCTGTCTTTTTCTATATGATTTTCAGGTCCTTCACTCTCATAGGAAGCCAAGTACAGAGCTATGATCAACCAAAAGTAAGAATGTGTTAACAACGAAGCCATCTCCTGAGTATCCACCACCATCCATCCCCTGTTCAACCTAAGCCAAACCCTATAGCAAAACACATTCCTTAAAAACACCTAACTGGGAAGCTTCATAGTTTCATGAAGAGCACAGAATATCACTTTGCCTCTGACTGACCAACAACAAAAACCCAAGGGCCTCTAGGTCAAAATGAAACTCAATTAACTAAGGCAATTTATGAGGCAAAAAGCCTTACTAATGCCTTTGATAGCTACATTATGCTATCACACACTCACATTTATGTTCTTTACAAAGAAGGGGATGGAATGGGAATCCTTCCCCAAGAGCCTTGATTAAAAAAAAAAAAAAAAAAAACTCTTAGGAGAAAGCCAGATTTTTCTAGGCATATTTTTCATCCTTCTAATATATTTTTATTTTTAAATCAAAAAGCATCTTCATCTAAAGATTTAAAAGAGTGTTATTAATCCCATGTAGACGTTTAAAACAATCAAGTCCCCTCTAGAATGGTAATATTAATTGAAAATGTTCTTCAGTCATTATCATGAACGCTATCTATCTACTAGAGGAAATTATTAGTTGACAGATGCTACTGATTTATATAATGTTAGGATATAACAAACCAATAGAATAAATCCCCAAGTCTTTTGAAATCTAACTCTCTTCTGGTCAATGTTTTCTGTACATCGTCAACCACTTTGCCTCAAATTCCCTAACATCTTAATAGGTGAAGACTTTCCACTACTTTTTCAAACAGCAGGGGATAGCAATTAACTGTTTGTTCTTTATTCCAATTATCTTGAATATCAACATACCACAAAACACCTTTTTTCCTCCATTGAAACAAGCCCAAACAAGGAAGAAAATTATTTAATAACTTTCCATTGATGCCCAAAGCTCTGCAGATATAGTAGTATAAAGAATGTTTAAACCCAGAAACGTATGGTTTTTGGGTGAATATTAAGTGAGTGCCTGATAAATATTTTAGGGATAAATTATACAGTTTTCTGTGCAACAGAAAACTCCTAAGACAGACTAGGCCAGAAGACAGGCCTCCTACTATACGAAGAACTAGGCACCGAGCATTTATACACTAATTTCCGAACTGTTGGGTTTGGGGACACTGGTGGCAGCTCCAGCTGAATGGCCTACTCACCATCTTCACTGAAGACTGGTACTGTGAGCAGATACTGCAAGATCTTCCGGTCCCTCTCAAATGGACATTCCACTTGTTTCCACGTCATGAATTCACTCACTTGTTTGGCTAGTTCCCAAAATTTCTAGAAAAGAATAAAAGAAAAGAATTTCAAAGCAGTCATCAAAAACTACCAGCTTGGAAGAGCCAATTCCATTTAATGTTTCCTTCTAGCTTCTAATCTTCTGAACTACATTAATTTTTGAAATGTAATAAAAACTAGGTATAGATAGTGCTAGGCATAGGTGAAAATATACTCAAGTGCTTCCAAATAATTAATAATAATGGCACAGCTAATTTATCCTACTCAATATTGTTTTTTTCTCACAAAATAGTAGGGAAGGAGTAAACTTGGTTCTAGAACTTCAGAATCAGCTTTGGTTGCCTGGCCTGGGATGCAATGCTTGAGAAACTCGCCTTTCTCTATGCTCAGATTTTTGCAGCCTATCCTTACCTCAAAGTTGACATGGCCGTTTGGAAGGCGGTTGGCACAGCCCTCATTGAGGAAATAAATATCTTTGATTAGAAGACTGAAGAATGGTATCACAATCTAAAGAAAACAGAAGATTCTGGTTTGTTTTGAGCAAATAAAACATTTAGCCTCTTATCAAACAATACAAGAAATTAACAAACAACCTGAACTCTGGATTACATAAAAGGCCAGTGAATTAAGACACAGTGTTCTGTTTACCTCCCATGACAGCAGTTTCCTCCCTTACATAATTTTGCTTAAGACACAAATGCTATTAATAACCAAAACACAGCAAAGACAAGTGGCATGGGGAGATGGATGGCTTCATGTTGTTCCTACAGTTTTCCTTATTTTTGTCAATGCAATAGTACCGTGTTTCGCCAAAAATAAGACCAGGTCTTATGCTAATTTTTGCTTCAAAAGATGCATTAGGGCTTATGTTCAGGGGATGTCATCCTGAAAAGTCATACTAGGGCTCATTTTCTGGTTAGGTCTTATTTTCAGGGAAACACGGTATATACAGGCATACCTTGGAGATATTGTGGGTTTGGTTCCAAACTGCCACAATAAAGTGAGTATCGCAATAAAGTAAGTTGCAATCTTTTGCTGGTGGAGGGTCTTGCCTTCAATATGTAAAAAATGCAATATCTGTGAGGGGTGTAAATGTCTAACTATCACATTGTTTTGTACACCTGAAACTAATAAAAACAAAAACATAATATCTGCAAAGTGCAATAAAGCGAGGTGCAATAAAACGAGGTCTGCCTGTAGTAAAATCTGAATGTTCTAACTATAATCAAAGGGAAAAGGTCTAATAGAACTCTTGCTTTTCATTTAGCAACCCCTTACTTACAGCAAAATATTAATACAATACCTGTCATTGCAGGTACCAAAATTTTCAGATGTGTGACCCATATCCCTGCTAGAATGGGTACTGTTATATCATTTAGATTTCTACATTTTAGATAATTTTTTCAGATGAACGTTTTGTTTTATCCCTGAAGACACTGCTCAAGATAAGGTGAGAGCTTGGGGCTTTAGCTGCTACAATCTTCCTATTGAGTAAACCTGGTCTTCATGTCAGAACAAGTTAGCACCTGTTCTCATGGGAAATCACCGAAGAAGAACCGTACCTTGCACAATATGTTATGAGATGTGCCTAAGTGAAGGCGGAATATAAATGTGCACATTAAGATTAATGGTGGTTTAAAAAACAATAAGCCTTCTTTAATAAGACTTCCCTGCCTCACATCTTTGGTTTTATGAGGTGGCATCTAATTAATTAACCTAAAATAATAATCTCAACGAAAGTCCCCGAAATCCTACTAAAACCATAATTAACAAAGAACGAAGCTCAGACACAGTAACTTCCCCTTTCTCTCAAATGCCAGCATTTTTTAACGATCCTAAATTTGCTACAATGCAAATAATGGTCCAAACACAAATCGTGCGCCTATGTATTTTACCCAAGAGCAGGTTTCTCAAGTTTCCCTAAGCTTATGATTCATGCGGTATGTCTATACTAAATGCATGGGAGGTCTGGAAAACATCTATTAATATTTTGGCACACACACAACAATCTTAAATAACAATTTCCACTTCTAGAGAAAAATTCAGATTTTTTTTTCTCTAAAGTCATTGAAAAAAAAAAGTTTTGATTAATTTTTTGTTTCATTGCCCTCTGAAAATAGCCAAAGTGAATCTTCAGTTTTGACAGCCCTTTTAATATACTTTTTTTTTTTTTTCCCTTTTTTGAGGAGGGTGCTGCTCAGTGTACCATGCGGGGATCGAACTGGCAACCTTGGTGCTACCAGCACCACACTCTAACCGAGCTAACCAGCCACCCCCATTAATATCCTTTTTTTTTTAATTTATTGGGGTGACAATTGTTAGTAAAATTACATAGATTTCAGGTGTACGATTCTGTATTACATCATCTATAAATCCCATTGTGTGTTCACCACCCAGAGTCAGTTCTCCTTCCATCACCATATATTTGATCCCCCTTAATATACTTTTAATCATTTGCTATTGTCTGTGGAAGGCTCTTAAGCTGAACTGTTAAAGATACCCCTCACCTTCAAACATTACTAGTGCTTCTGTTATTTTAGAATTAAACAGACAGTACCAATGATAAAAGTACACCTGAGCCTCCTTTCTTTGAAAGACCCCTTGTGACTGGGAAGCGCTAGACTTTGGACTCTGCCAGACATCAGTTCAGTGTTTGGCTCCGCAATTTACTGGCAGCAAGAGCCAGGGGTCTGCAAACTGTGGCCCATGGGCGAGGCCTGGCCCATCACATGCTTCGGGATAGCCTAGGAGCCACATAATGTAAATTTTTAAATGGCTGGAAAAATATCAAATGAATAGTATTTCATGAGCAAGGAAAATTATATGAAGTTCAAATTCTAGTGGCCACCCAGCTTTACTGGAAAACAGCCACGCTTGTTCAGCCACATACGGTCTGTGTCTGCTTTTGTGCTACTATATCCGAGTTGAGTAGCTACAACAGAGACGTTACGGCCCAGAAAGCCTAAAATATTTATGATCTGGCCCCTAACAGAAAAAGTTTGCCAACCCTTGGTATAAGCCTAACACACTAAGGAAGCCTCGTGTCCTCCCCTGAAAATGGAAACAGCAGTAACTACCTCACTGAGTTGTAGTGAGGATTAAATTAAATACTACAGGCTTCACTTCCATTAAGCATCCCAAAAAACCAAATGGGCCCCATAGAAAGGGACAGATATATCACTGATGCTCTTAAAAGATAATAAGGATACACCATCATCAGGCAGCCCCAGGGAAATGAGGCAGTAGTGTCACAGCTTTTAGGCAAGATCTCGACTTCTGTGCTCTGTTCTGTTGTGCTGGGCTTTGTTGAGATGCACGGGGTGGTGATCACTTCCTGTCTCAGATTGATATCTCAACTTTTCGTAAGTTCATGTCATGTGCCTCTAGTGGGGCGGCCAGGGCGATGCCTCATGTGATTTGTGCATTCCATGGTGCCCGTGAGATGCCCCACTGGTGACTGACTCACTCTTCCAAGAAGTCCGAAATATAAGCAATCTTCCTTCAGACACTTCCCTGCTCTGCTCCTTACGCCCGTATGCAAGAAAAATAAGCTTCTTCAGCTTCTCATTCACTCATGGACATTTCCCTTCAGCTCTCTAGCCCCACAGGAAACATGAGGCGACTCTAAGGACGGTGCATGTCTCTGAGCTACGGGTGATGGGTTACTGACAGGAGAGAGCAAAGCAAGTCTGGTTTCTAGGAGGTCTTGCCAATGATGCCTGTAGTGGGAGAACCTCTCAAATAATGTGTTCCAATTCCCTCTCAAAATATTCTTCATTCAGAGGCTCGGCCACTGTACCTTAAAGGTATTATCACCTAGAAATGAATGCTGAGAAGGAGCAAGTTGCCGGGAACAAAAGTAGAATGGCAAAAGGATTTAACACCATCTAATCATATGAAGAATGGTTAAAAACCTGGAGACTCGTTCCCATAAGAAAAGAACAAGAAAACTATTTAAAGATCATGTAAGGCCCCTGTGTGGAAAACAGATTTGATTTGTTCTATAACATGGTATTAGATGTGCCACTTTGGCCACAAACTCGAGATTTGAACGATTACCAAAGATTCTATTACCCTAGTCACGTTACCAGGAAGGTTTTAAAATAGGAAATTACTTACGAATAAAGAGTGTTTACCCTCACTTCAAAACAGAAAAAAAGAATCCCAATTGTCTTGAATAAAAGATGGATTTTATCTAGTAATGTTTTCATTCATAGCCTTTGAGACTGATGGTGGAAAAGAAACAGTCTAGTTTTCCAAATGCTGGTGATTTCATTTGTTTTATGAACCAGAGAGTACAATTCACGTGTACACAGAACTGGTTTACAAAAACAATGAAACTAAAACCGACAGAATTTATTCAATGATGTAAAGGGTAATTACTTTGTGTTTATTTCTGGAGAAAGCTATTAGAGCTCCACAAGTATAATATTCAAAGAGAGCTTTCAGGGGCTTAGACTTCAGGAGCATTTTGGCCGATGCTGCAGCTTTCTACTAAGCAAGAGATATAATTCTCCGCCCACCTCATTGAGGCAGAGCCCAGCAAACTCTCACTGGGGACCAGGCAGCCGTGCAAAGGGAGTCTTGCATCCAACATGGAGAAGTGAATGAGAAGCCGTAGACAGCCTCCAACAGATCCTCACATTTCAGGGTGCTGGGCTCCTTCCATGCATGTGATAATTTTCCAAAGCTTAAAAAACTTCAGATTACATCTTTTCTCAATCTAGTCACAGGAGTACTGGGATATGGGCAAGTAAAATTGAAAAGCTGGTAAGCTTCATTGAACTAAGTTAGAGAAACTTATTTCTCCTTCATCCCCTCTCTGACCTTGTTTTTTTATTTTAAAAAAAGTTAACAAATTTATAATATCTCTCAAACATTATCAGAATTGATATTTCAAATTCTGCTGAGAATCAATTTAGCTTTTTTAAAAAGTAGTATTATAGAAATGTACATTTGAAACCTATATAATTTTACTAACCAATGTCACCCCAATAAATTTAATTTAAAAGAGGTGGGGTTTCTTTTTGTGTTAGTTTTTATTTCAGATCACTGATGCTGAAGCTTTCTGGGGGGAAGCAATTGAGACACCCTAAAATGTTCTTTACCTTCATTTTCTTTAATTTAATTTCTGTTGAAGATACAGTGTAAGTTAAAAGATGGACAGAATCTATGCAGAAGATAACTTTCATCAAGCAACCTTCATCAGCCCTTTACTATAATCAGGTATTTACTTCTCAGATAACATGATCTCCAATTGTTGAAAAGACTTATCTTTCCCATATGAAGAAATACAACACTGAAATCTGCCAAGAAAGGACCCTCAGAGTCAAGAGTATGATGGAGCTAGGATAGTATGAAACTGTTTAAGGGTAGGGTGGATAGAGCAAGGATCATTAATATCTCAGACATGATTCCTATAATTTTTCTGCCACTCACATATCCAGTTAGCAACAGCAGGCCTAATGCTACAGTAACTAACCTACTTTCTGAAAATAAATGACTTAACCATGGGGGGTAAGCTAATCCTTTTAAGAGAAAAGGTTACATTAAGTCAGCTACCTTGTGCAGAGCTTAAATGTCTATTTTCCATTAAATTCAATTACTCTCTAATGCTATTTAGTCATCTTAACATACGACTTAATTTATTGCTTGAAACACAACTAAGACACTTTGCAAAATAATCATTTAAGTAATAACAAATAATGTACATTTGCAAAGTTCTACATCAAGTTACCGCTCCCTTTCTGCCGCCCAGCTTCCCTTTAGTATTCCCCTTCCTAATGTGGCAAGTGATAAAATTTCTACAGTGTATCAGCTTTCTTTCTTAGAACTGAATAGGTAAAAGAAGCTCAGGAGCAGTTCACATTGCATTTCAGTACAAACCATGGTCGCTCTCCCATGAATCAGACTCCTTTAAGGACATACCTTCTCTCTGCTACTATGAGCAGTTAAAGATCTTTGTGCTGCCCCACGAAGAGCTGTTCGATAATTATAGAAATTGCTCGAAGGGTCCATCTGATGCTGTAGACAAAAGAGAGGAGAGGATGAACTATTTACTTCTCACGTGCAGAAAGTTTGTAAGATCACACTTTTTTTTAACTGTACTTAAAAAATTCAAAGTAAGTTAAGGAACTCATTAAGAATAGGATTTATCCCTCTTATACACATACACAGGCATGAAACACATTAGAGCACAAATGTTTTCTTTCCTGAGATTTGCTTTATTTACCTAAGCTGATGTCAGCTTTGATAATATTAAACCCAGACCAAATTCTTTCCAGGTTCACTGTTGAGATTAGACTTAAAACTGATAACAAAGAGTCAAACGCCAACATCAGAAACCATTTCCTGGTTTCATTTCAAGGTTACTGTGTCAATTGATGGTTAGCCACCTACAGTGACCCAACACTATAATTAATTTGTTCTTTGCTTTTGGTAACAAATCACTCACAAATAATTGAAGCATACTCTCTTACAAGAAGGAAAATAAATTTATCAAACAATTTGAATAAAGCAAAATGTTATATACCCAATGATAATTCCCAATTTGGGGGAAAACTTAGGAAAAACTAATTTCTTATTATCTCCCAAGTTAGTAGATTCAAAGCACCAATACACCAAGGTAATCATGACATGAATATGATTCAAACACAAATGCCTTTATGTGTTAAGTCTTACTACCCTGAGATCATATTGGGAGGGCTTTTTCATAGGCTAGCTAAATTGGTTGAAAGGATGAATGAAAATTTCTGTAGGAATGGGGAATTCCTCCCCTGGGACACTGTAAATAAATAAAGTTAGTAGGCATACATTGAAGGAGAACTCCAAACTGTTCAGGACTCAACTTCCATCCTGGCATTTGATGTGATGTGACTGACAGGTCACCATTTCTTAGTCAATTCACCCCAAAATGGACACCTCTCTCTATGAAAAGACTAGTACACAACCTGATTTATCCACCCCCATCCCCCAACCCCTCTGACCAATTCTATTCCCTTTCCTGTCCCTGGATCTGTAAGAAGAGGTGGTTTTTTTCTCTGTAGTACTATCTGATCGAGAGGCAAGATCAAATAAAGGAATTCCACTTTCCAGGTATAAAATGTTATTTAACAGCAAAATATCAGTTTCACATACCTCAAGAATGTCAAACTTTGCAGTCTTCACTTTGGCCCAGGTTTTCTTTAGTCGCGAGACTGGACTCATATTCATGCCAGCTTCCCATTTAAAATGGGGAGGGGGAAAAGAAAAATGAAAGAGAGAAATAAGAAAAGCCATTCTCACTTATATTCTGAAAAAGCGTTCATTACTAAGTATAAGTAAGTTAACTTTATAAAAAACTGCCGAACAGTTTGGCAAAGTACGTAGTAGAACCATTTTATACCCCTCCCCCCATGTCTGAGAGTTCTACCTGCTCCACATTGTCACCAATATTTAGTTCAACCAGTCTTTTTCATGTTAGTCATTCCAGTGCGTAAAATGGTATTTCACTGTGATTTTAATTTGTATTTCTCTGATGGCTAATGATGTGGAACACCTTTTCATATGCTTATTATCCATTACTGTATCTTCTTTTGTGAAGTGCCTGTTCAAGTATTTTGCCCTTCATTTCACTGGGTTGTTTGTCTTATTATTGATGCATAGGGTTACTTAGATACAAGTTGTTTTTCAACTACATATATATTACAAATATTTTCTCCCATGATATGGCTTGCCTTGACATTTTCTTAATGGCATCAGAGGGAAATTAAATATTAAATGTAGTCCATGAATTCTTGTATACTTAAGTCATCTTCTATCACCTAGACGGGGGACCTTTCATTCAGGTTCCTGATTTAGATATCATTCTACTCACTATTTTCAGGAAGTGAGCCATATAAAGAGCTGAAATTTGGCCAGTATTTTTTGTGGTGCGATAAAGAGGAAATGATATTAAAAGAAATGGAAAACACAAATGATTGAGAGGGGACATGGATTAGTAGGATCAAGATTACTGAATTAAATTTGGTGGATTCTCTGGCTTCAAATTGACCCTGATTCTAAAGAGCCAGGTAAATATTCAAATATTTACTGAGTACCTACAATGTGTACGACAGCCATATCATATATACTATAAATTAGGATGCGTTTTAACGAAAGAGTCATTATAAATTGTGGCAGGACAACAGGTATAATTTGGGGAAACTAAGACACACGGTTACCCCATGCTCTATGTTTATAGAATGAGTGGAAAGACACATGGTCACTGGCAGTTAAATCCCCATGACATAGATGACGAGCAAAGTTTGTATTCCAGGATAATAAGGTCTGAGGGTGACAAGTACTAGAAGCATGGGCAGAAAGTGTTCCAGTTTCTCAAGCTACCCTCTTGTTCAAGGTGACGGAATCATGTAATTTAGTCTCAGATCAAACATTTCTATCATGCTTGATATACAAGCTGCCCCAATACTTTTTAAACCCTTAACTTATACACATGTCTCACTTATAAGCTTTTGCAGATAAATATTCAGATGAGGATAAATTGACTAAATGTATTCCATGAAGTCTTGTATACTTTACTGGGATTACCTACACTGGTACCAGATTGGGTCATGTAAAGCATTCTGAACATTTTGAAGCAATTCAGGATCATAACGTACAGTTTTCATTCACAAAACAACTATTTGAAAATTTTCAGTGACTACATTTCACAGGACGTATACAGGACATGCATCTTCCAGTAAACACTCACAGATTATCGCCATCAAGGAATTAAAGTTGCCGATGTTAAAACACTCTCGAGCGACATCAATGAAGTACTCAATCATTCTTGCCCGGTGCTTCTTCTTTACAGGCTGCATGGAAAAAGAAAAAAAAGGAAAGTTATCCAACATGTGGGCACAATAGATGCAGTAAAATAAGTATGAAAGAATAATGATGAGACCTAGAGACAGAAAAAACTCATTTCCTCACCATGCAGATTTCTGTCGCAACCAGGTAGCTGAGGCGGTTGAACCATTCGACATAAGCCTCTAAGTTGCGTGTTTTCTTCAGTTCACTGTAGCAACTCTAAAGGGGAGGCCAAGTGAACAGATGAGTTGGAGAAGGAAAAGCAAAGCGTGTGCTAGGCTCTCATTTTTGTCATATATGGGCCTTAACTCTCAGTTTATGGATTAGGAAAGCTTTCTAGGATGGGGTGGGAGCGAGGAACTGGGAGAGAAGGTGGGCGGGACTAACATACTGGACTCTCCTTACAGAAATCAAGAGCTTAGCATAGTGCAGTGGAATCCTTAGGGTCTCGAAATGTCCTCTGATACATGCATGACAGTGTCCTTCCCTCCCAGGAAACTAAGTTACTCTCGGTGGGAACTGTCCTCAGAAGCACAAGTACATTCTAAAATAATTGACAGATGGATGAGATGTGAATACCAATTGCTATCAGCACAGCAAGGAGAAGCTGGGAGTACAGAGGACTAGAAAAATTTTTGTTAAAATTAAGTCTAGGACAAAATTTTGGAGCATCGTGTAGCAAGAAAAGAAATATCTTCCACAGTAGACAAAGGGACGTCTACATCGTCATGGTCCTTAGTAGGGGGAATGACACATCGTTGGAAAGCCGAAGTAAGCTCATCTCGGAGTTCTAGGCCAAGCCTGAAGAGATTAATCATATCCCTCTTTCCTTCCTTCCAAAAGGAACAAATAAACAAAGGCCACTGGCCTTCCATTGATTGCACAACCTAATCTTCACTTCCTGTACGAAGGGAAACTGTTCTAAGGCCGGAAAACAGCTGTTGCCCCGACTCCCAAAGTGGAATTTTCATCAGTGGGTGAAAACTCACTAGTCTTTGCCTAGTAATTTGAAATGCTTCTGAAGATCACTGGGGCCAAAATTTCTTACATATGTACATTGGTTTTACAGTCCATGCCCAGTGTTATTTTCTTTAAATGCAGGTATCGCTCAGGCAATAAACCTACCATGAGGGATTCACCTTAAAACAAGAGGCCAAGTGGTAAAGACTCTTCCTCACCACGATGGACCTACATCCTGTCTTTACCGCCCCTGCTATTGTTGAATCACAAGCAGAGCATTTTCTTTCTGACTTAATCTGCTAAAACCATTATGCTTTATCTCCCACCTTCATCACCACAAATGCCTGCATCTACTTGCTTATTATATTTCCAAATAAGGAGGAAGAGGAGGCTCAAAGTCGGTAATAGGGAAAGACTACAGTAAAGGCACTTGGAGACCTGGCTCCAGAAAAACTACGATGAATCAGACACGGCTAATGAAAGGGGGAAAAAAACAAACAAACAACAACCAAAAAAAACCTGTCTCATTTTAAAACCTAAAACAAAATAGTTCTAATTTCTGTCTCTTGTGCCCACAGGCTAAGAAATTCCATTTCTGATTTCAGGGCTGACCGCTGGGTAGACTGATTACCTTGTCATTGTCCAAAGGGTCCTTCTGCACAAATGCCTGAACAAATTCTTCTGGTCCAATGTAATTGAGCCTTTCCTGAAACACAAACCCAGAAGGTCAACAGGATTAAAGAAAAGGAGAAGAAATGTACTGTCAACTCTGTCTATCGACTTTTGGCACCACCCCCACATTAATTCAGCTTGTAAAATGAGCCTCTAACCCTAAGCAGGGCAATTTTCTGCTTAGCTCAGTGCTACACTAGATAGTGAAAGGCTGAATGAGTCACAGAAAAATTAATTGGGGGACGAGGGACAAGAGGAGGAAGGTCAATCAACTCTTCGCTCTTCAGGCTTGCTTACTATTTACTTTAAAGTGAATTCCCAGAATATCAGAAACATGTATATTCAAATATGTAAACCAAACCAGTTCCAGCTATTTCACAGATTATTTCTCATTTGGAGTATTTTAACCTCTCCCACAACATTACTGCTGACAAGCACACTGTCTGGTTGCCAAAGCAAACCAAGCCTGTGGTTGTAAAGAGCAAGGATGCCGGCAGCCTCACCAGCTCTATGTGAGTCAGCTGCTGGGCCAACGTGTAAGGGTCACTGCAGACGGTAATGATGTCCCTTTGTATGGACTGTGGCTTGGTCTTGAGAACTGTGAGCCGATCTGTAGTTGAGGAGCTGATTTTTGCCAGGACTTCCTCATACTGGCTGAGTGCAGCAAGTTTGCGGATAAGAGACTGGATCATCTGCTGGACATTCTTCCTATATGTCTGCCAGAGAACAAGCAAAGGATTACACCCTCGCTCTGTAAGTCTACATTTACCACGATGCAAACTCAGAGACTATATACTTAAATGATTTTACCTTGATGGTGGAGAACCACCTTGGTCCAGGGAAGTTACAGGAGGATTCAGCCTAGCTCTAGCAGTTTCAAAGAGACACATACACATAAGATGTCTTTTCAGACCTGTAAGATTTAGTTCTTTTCAAGGGCTGCTTGAGAGCATGATTCAAGTTGGGCCATGAAAAAACTGCAGTGACATTTGAGATGAGTTACTGAAGGAATCCCATGTAATAAGAACCACATATAACTAAATGTTCTCTGGGCTGGCATAGGAATGTACTGGTTTAATTTTGGTGGGTTAAAATGCGTTGATCTCGAATCAGGGCATCCTTTTCCTAACACTTTTTCTTTAGGGCTGCCCTTGATTTCCCCATTCTTATCATTCCCTGTCTTATTAGTCTAAGGGCATGGACAGCCACCTCGCAGAAATACACCATTACTTCCCACTCACCCCTCAACCCTGTTCCAGACTTCTACCCATAACATGGGTGACCCCAGGAAGCAGTGGATATTCCTTTCTGGTATCTGCCCTACACTTGGCTCATGTCCATTTCTTTTGCATTCAGGAGTCGGTAGTGAAGTTCACAACCAAACTCTTCCACATGGGCAATTCTCCCTGTAATGCTATTACCATCTGCAACTTTGTTTGCTACTGCATCATGCTACCGCCATGACCCTGAAGAAAAATTGGTCTTAAAAGCTGTGTATATATTATAGATCAACGTCAACTCCTTGACTTTTAAAAGACTTGTTGAGTCCAAGAAATAACTTCACAATCCATCAGTCCCTGGGGTACAGTTATCATGATGTAAGTTATGGAGTTCTTTAATTCTTCCTGCGTTAGCCCCAAATTGCCAAACAAACAATAATGATCCTTCTTGGTAAATTATGAGACCCCTATCAGAGGAAGGCACATGGGCCGATTCAATGCTAGCATGGTCCTTAGGTTGAGAGCTCCAAAAAAGGACAGTCTCAGTGAATTTAGAGATGTAGAAAGGCCTGTTTACCCTTCACTGCCTAAACAGCTCTTTGTAAAAGTTACCACAATACCATTTTCCAAAATTAATTATCTGAAAATTAAATGGTGTCTAACCTACAAGTGTAAGAACCATATTATTTTCCAGAAGTAATTTGTTTATGAGGGCATATTAAAAAAACTCAAATGATTAGACATTTTCATATTTATGATGAGGATTAATGACGAACACATCTGGAAATGATCAATTCTCATATAGTCAAGGCAAAAAACATATAACCAGCCTACTTTTTTCTTTACTTCTCTACTTGTCTGGTATATTCCACTGAGTTCTTTAAAATTGGCCCATTAGATGACCATTTTTTTCTCTCTACATTCACAGACTACCATAAAATTAATAATGAAATACCCATGTTTTTTTTTTAAAATTGAACCTTCAAAAAACCTATCTTCCACACAACATTAAGGTTATCAGTTTAGAAGATGCTATCTATTTGGTAATACACTTGTCACTCAAAGAAAACACCTCTTTCTTTGGAATTCAAAGCCATTCAAGGCTGAATTGAGAGCTGTTTTAAATCCCTTATGGGGATGATGGGGGATGAAATGGGGGTGAGGAGGGTCAAAGGGTACAAAGTTCCCAATTATAAAATAAATAAGGCCTGGGGATATAATGCATGACATGGTGAGTATAGTTAATAATACTGTATTGCATATTTGAAAGTTGCTAAAAGAGATCTTAAAAGCTCTCATCACAAGAAAAGTAATTTTGTACCAATGTCTAGTGACAGACGTTAACTAGACTTATTGTGGTGCTTGTTTCATAATATATGCAAATATCAAATCATGATGTACACCTGAAATTAATATATTTTACAACAATTATACCTCAACAAAAATAAAAATAAATCCCTCATCCCTATTCCCCTTGCCTCTTCTACTTTCATGATCTTGAATTACATTAAAAATCTATGAACTTAAAATGGTTTCTTCATCCTTCTGCTTCAAATGTCATAATGCTCCCCCCAGGTGATTCTGATACGCAGCAAAGTGTTAGAACCAATGCTCTACTAGTATTGCTGGTGAAAGATTCTTATTCTACACCGTAAAAAAATGCTTTTCTAGGGAAGAGGTAGCAGAGGAATGTACAGTCAAGGATTCAGCTAGTGTACAAAAGCAGCAAAATATTAAGAGGAAAATATATACAAAAGACTACAGGGGGGAAAGCTATTCAAATAACAAAGAACTTGTGTGTGTGTGTGTGTGTGCATATATATATATATATATGTGTGTGTATGACCTCTTTTAAAAGTTTCCTGCTGCCATTTGATTCTGTAAGAAACAAAGCTTTGTGTTATTAAGCATGCTTCCTTACTGAGTCACGAATTGCTAAATATGTACCTATTCTTTTTTATAACTTCAAATGCCAGTGACAGTCATTACCTGGCAAATAAAGATAAAGACCAGCCCCTTAAGGAAAAGAAAAGTGCATTCTACCCACTATAGTCATTTGTCATGTAATTCAATCATTAATTTCATTTCATGTTTCTTGCAGGCAAGTCCTAATAAACCACTTCATTTTAGGCAAATCCCCAGGGGTGAAAAATATTAAGCCAAATTATGTGGAACTGTCCTAGCAGATTCAGAAGAACCTGACTACATTATATATGGGGCACACCTGGATTCACCGACTGCCAAAAAACAAATCCATAAAGTCCTAGGCAAGAAGCAACAAGTCCTAATCCAAGCCCACGCTCCTTCCCGTGGAGAGAAATAATATTTCAGTAAAGGAAAACTTTTCCTACTCCAGTAATTGAATAGGAAACAAATTGTTCATTCATTCATTCATTCATTCATTCATTCATTCATTCAAAAACACCACTAAGTGCCAGGTTCTGAGCTAGAAGTTAAGGAGCTATGGTGCGCCAAGGGGGAACAGCATGGAGTCTAATGGGGGAAAACCAGCCATAAAAAAAGCAAGTAATTACTAACACAGAGTGCTATGAAGGAAACAGTGGTGAAAGTCAATAATGGGGGTTGGGGTGGGATATGGTTGTGGTCGGGGTGGTGAGGGGAGGTCTCTCTGAGGAGAGACGCTTAAGCACATGACAGGTAAGTGGCATGCCAAGCAAATAACTGAGGAAAGAGCATCCACAACAAAATTTTAGAGCTGAAAGGGACATAGCTACAGGGCAGTTACCTATAGAGGTAACTATAGAAATAAAGAAGGAGCAAAGAATTCAGGAACTTGACAAAAGCACACTCACATCAAGCAGCTGCCAAGTGAGGACCCGATTATGAATACTGGATAGAAGTAGAAGGAACAACATCTCCCTGTAAAACCCAACCTGATCAAGGCAGGTGACATCTCTCCACTCAGCCTCTAGGTTCATCAGTTCCTTAGTTAGACTTGGCTTATGTTCTCATCTCTTGTCACACTCAAAACCGTCTGAAAATCTCAAGGTTTATCAAGGATTTATTAACACAGAAATGCTGATAAGAAGCCAGGTCAGAAGGCTGTTTGGCCCTTTGCACAGTTCTACCAATACTTAAGTGGATTGACCTTGTTAAAAAAAAGAAAGGAAAAAAAAAAAAAGATCCATCTCTCCAGCACAGATAGAAATGATCACCCTCTCTCCCATGACAAGAAGGGCAAAAATCCATCCATTTGGCATTTTGAGAACATTAACTTTTTATTAATATTTATTAGCTAAAGATTTTGAAGGTGTTCTTTTTGGAAAGGACCAAGTCACCATTTCTACCTTTTAAAAAAGCAAGAGAGGGAAGGTAAGCTGACTGCCATATCAAGACCCTAAACACAACTTACCTAAAGCAAAGCACTGACTGGCTTAGGGCTCAGCCTCCATACAAGAAAAAGTTCTTATGAAGCCACTAACCTTCTGAGCAGCTTGTCATAAACTAAGGACACTGAGACAGCTTTGACCCTGCCAAGCAACCCAAGAGCCAACCCCTCTAATAAAGGATTTTCCTACAAAGCTGCTTCATGATGCTTAACTTTGGCCTTAGTGAGTGAGGGACTTACCAATTCATACCTTGCTAGCATCTGTCACACACAAACTGGCAAAATGATTATAATAGACATAAATTGCAAAATGAGTCAGGAAAGCACTCATTCCGCCTTATGGAAATATGGCTGTTCTTGAGCATCAGGGTTCCATATAATGTCAGCAAAAGGGTTAATTCCATTTTCATGAGAACATAATTCAGGAAAGCAAGTGCAACTTTTTCAAGCACTAATCTTATACAATTTTAGTCTATTTTTTTTTTTTTTTTAAGTTAGGGGAAATGGTATTAAAATGTATTCACCAGTAGTAGACATAATAGATAGGGTATCTTCTTACGTACTTTCCAGTATGCCACTGAAAGAATAAGTTCTCGGGGAAGGTTATTTGTAATTAGAAAACGCATTTTAAGGCGAATGAAACAAGACATCACTACAACTGCCAAATGCTTCATCTATCTTTTTTTATGAGAAAATGTTATATGTGTGCCTAAGTCACTTGCTCCCAAGAACTCACCAGCAACACAGAATCTACAAGGACTTCCTTGCCCAACAAGCCTCAACACAGAATACCAGCCCTCCAGGCCTCCTTCAAAGAGGATAAGCTTGACTATGTCGCAGCTAGTTAGCTCTTAACAAAGACTCACCTGAGGGAAGCGATATTTATGAAAGATTATCTCAGAGACTTACTTTCCGTCTCCACCTATCAGGCACTAGCCTTGAGTCTACTTCTGGCACCAGATGACTTGGATCCTTTTCTCTGTCTTCTCCTCTCACAAAGAATCACCTTTGCTAATTTAGACCTTAATCGTATGGCCTCCATTTTGTATCAAGGAGTATTTGTTATAAACACTATACAGAGTAGTTTCCATGATCTCATTCTATGCCCCCTATACAAAGTCTCTCATGTAAAAGTCTTTTAAAATTTCATTTCATTTAATGCCCTGAAGAATTAGTATGCTTAATCTTCTTCTGATCGTGAAAATTATATAACCAACTGTAGTTCCCTTTTATCGGGAGCTTACATGCAAATCATAGCAGTCCTGTCCCACTCAGTTGGTTCTCAACATTAGCCCATTTGCTTTCTCCTTTCCATGGTACAAACTGTCCATTTTGATTTATAATATATTAGTATACTACTTATTACCTGTTAATATATTGTTATTTATTTTATGTCTATTAGTGTTTATATCTACAAATATGCTATTTATTACCTAACTTGCTATGTCAAACCTTTCTGGAAGGAAGAAAGAAAAACTAAAGAAAGTATAGCAAAACTAAAACACACTTGCAAGGAGGGTAGAGGGTAAGGTTGATCAGGGTCAAAGAGGTCAAATATATGGTGACAGGAGACTAGACTTTGGGTGGTGAAACTTACATAGTGTTATTAACCAATGTTACTCCAATATATTTAAGTTAAAAAATAAAATTAAAAAAATAAAAGAGACCCAAAAAGAGCACACTTGCATCATGTATCCTGTGCATGAATGGACATGAACATTCCCCCAAATTAATCACATAAAACTCTAGATCCAACCCCTTTGAAGTGGGATTGTATAATCATGCCCATTTAACACACCAAACAGACCAATATGCTTTGTAGAGAACTTGCCCAAAGGTAAAACAGAAAGGAAGCAGTGGGGATTCTGATGCCTTATTCAGCATCATTTCCCACCAAGGTTCTACGTGGAAATTCAGGTGTCATGCTAAATTCAGGTTACCCACCTCCTCACCACTGGTTATTCGGTGAGCCAGATCTTTTAAGTTTCTCATCATTCTTTCATCCCGAAAATCATAAGGAAATGTTTCTGTCCATTCTGTCAGCAGTTGAAGGATTTTGGGTGCAATTTTTCTTATCTGGTTCTAGGGAAAAAAAGCAAATCTAATTCAATGATATCTATCACCATGGACTATATCAAATAAATAATTACAAACAGCGTCACTGATAAACTTCAAGTGCCAAGTCTTTGGGGTTAAAGAAGCTCCAGTCCCCCTCCCCTAAATCAACTGCCACCAACTGAAGAAAGGATTAGGGATCTTTCATGGCATTAGATTTGCATTGTGTTCTTTATGTCATTCCCAATTCCCTTTGCATAACCATGATATCATTTATGCACCTCAGCCTGGGGATAAGCTAGGGCTACTTAAGGACACCAAGTTCACAAAATCTAAGCCATAGAGTTACCAAACCCAATAGAAAAAAAACTGTAAAGGTCAAAACATATCATTACCTTATCACCATCAGGATCATTTAGCTTCTGGTGCTCAACACATAAGTGGCAAACTTTGGCCATTAGCTCATACGGATGCATAAATAACCGAGAACTGAGTAGAAAGGTAAATATGTACGTTCTCTGTGGCAAGAGAAAAAAACATCAAGGTTAATTCTCTCTGAAACTACTATTTTTCCAAATATTATACACCTTATTTCATTAAGTTCTCTCGATCAAAGTTAACATGCTGCAGTTTCCAAAGTGATGCTTCCTAGTAATAAAACACCGTAAGATGGATTTCTCCTTTACTTTCTCGTGGATCTTTTCCTTTAAACTACACTAACAATAACAAAACTACAAGATAAGTTTAGCTACAGAAGTTATTCACAGCACATTTTCACGTCTATCCTCTGGGAGAGCCAGGATACCAGCACGCATAACTCACTCTAGTGAAGAAGAATGAAATTCAGCCCTGACAGATAAATCTAACTTAAATGTACTACCCAGACAGAATCGTGTTCTGTGTCCAAATAGGATGATAACTAAACGGAAGCCAAAACACCCAACCAACATCAGCTCAAGAATCCTCCAGTGTGTTGAGGGTCACACACTGAAGTGTTTGTGTGCTGTGTCACAACATTCAAAGGCAGGCTTTCAAGTAATCTATTTATTTGCTCAAAGGTTAAACAATTTGATAAAATACAGTATCACACTATATTTTTCTTTAACCACACTGTCTCCCAAGAAGCCAGTAATGAAGCAGTGCTTATTTGTTATAACAGTTTCAGACTTCCAATGAAAAGAAAAATTCCATGGGTCACCCCCCGCCGCCATTTAGGCGCCTTTACTGGCTCATAAACACTTAAGAGAGCTGAACAAGGAACTCCTTTTACTTTTGATTACAAGCTTTCCCTGTGTGGCAACATATTTGAGCATTCTATGTAACAAATCATATACAGAGATAACTCAGTAAGAAACATTATGGTGAATTACAGTGGCAAGCACAAATTATCCTTTACACACCAAGGTCATTATTATATTTATAAAAGCATGTGAATCTAGTGTCTAGATACTTTCATGAACTCTAATTGGGAGTGAGACCATATGCAAATTATGAATTTCAGTTTTCTCCTCTCTAGCCTCTTGGAATTGCTGTAAGGACTGAGCAGATGTAAATGAATTGCCTAGGTTAGGAAGTACTATCTATACAAATGTCCGTTATCAAAGTAAAACATTAGCAAGCATGTCATCTGAGGTCCATTCTATAAAGAACTTCATCTTGAATGTAACTCTTGTTCCCTTTGCTATGAAGTTTGTCTAACTTCACTTTTCTCAGCATAGTGACAGTCCCGGAAACAAAAAGGCATTAAATATTATGGTAGCATCCAATGTTGTCTGGCTTATCCATTTAAGAACCAAGGTATACTACAGATGCTTCATTTAGATGGCCTCTGACTGCCTACAGTGTGGTACCAATCCTGGAAAGAAATTGATATGCAGACAACCACCAAAATCTGAATCACACCCAAGCTCAATCTGATCTCAAAGCAGTCAATAATCATATGCTATTTTGTATTAGAAAAATTCTTAGCCACCCAGATATAATTTGGTCGTATTAGGGTCCCTGACTACTACATTATGATTTCTGCTGAACACCCAGGATGTGTTTCAAATGAATACTGATACCTACATCCGGATAGTAATCCACATTAGGTACTAAGTGCTGGATGAGTGCTTCCAGAGACCCAGAGAGGAGGTTGTTGTCATGGTAATTCAACCCTCCACAGCTGTCCTCTGCAGACTGATAGAGGTTTCGGTTATAACCACTGCTGTCAAACATCGCTGAAAAGGGAGGCGTCTGAGGCATGCTTTCCTAAAATAAATGAAAAAAGAGAACACATAGTATCAGTAATATGCAATCCAAACCAAAATTAAGCTTTAACAGGTATTAGGCTTTAACGGTAATGAGGAAACAGGCAATTTTAAAAATAGGTTAGGTTCTCTCTGCTACAGTAACAGAATCCATCAAGAAGCAAACTGTTCTTTGAGTAACACATGTATGCATACTTTTGAGTACCAATCTCATTTACATTAAATGCCATAAAATGCTTAGATCCAAGAATCCAATCTGGACTTAAATTCGGGTCTCTGGCTACCATATTCAGATATCAGTCCCTCACATCTGGTTGTGAAGGTAGGGAGGGGAACTGTGCTTCAAATTGCTTTACCCCACTGAGGCAACTATTATGCTAAGGAGGAAATGTGTAAGCCTTCCAAGTTCGTTGGGATATGTATTACATAACATTTAAGAAATATCAGACCAGCACAGGGCATATTAGAGGATAACAAAAACAAAAGTTGAAAATGAAATTGTAAAAGAGGCCTAGAATTAAAGTACACAGTGTGAGTGAGTGTGTGTGTGTGTGTACAGATATATAAATGCATCAGATTTATTGCTGACTCCCTAGCTTTCCCTGGAAGATGGGATGCTGTTGCTTTTCACCCCTCTGTGTTAAATTCTTATGGAGGTGGAGGGCTCTATAAAGCCTCAGTTCTCAGGAAACACACAGGCTGAGAAGGTACCTGATTTGGAGAACAAGGAGCAGTGTGACATTCCTCTCCACCTGTGTGCTTTACAACTCACAGAGCCTTGTCAGAGTGTGCTCAGCAGAGGCCAGAGGCTATTAAGTTATCACTTGGATTCCTAGGAACGGGAGAGGCCCTGAGAACAGACTCAGGGGTTCTGGCAGCAGATCTGGACAATGGAGCCATTCAGGAGCTGCCCAGACTGAAGGTTTCAGCAGTCAAACAATGAGAGGAAGCCAAACTCCAGCCTTGGGCTGACAGGGACAGGGTGTGTGGAGGCTGCATGAGGCTACAACCTGGGCTAATCCTTCTTTTCAAGATGCCAAAAGATATTTGCATCTGAATGGCGTAGGGCTGTGGAGCCCTGTCTGAGAAGACACAGATCTCACCCCCAGCATCTAAGTTCCAGCTTCACCCAATGGGGAACAAGCCTCACAATATGTGCAGTGTCTCGGGGCGGGGGTGGCACTCAGATGGGGTGTTGGAAAAAAAAATCCCGTATAAAGCTGACCTGACAGGTGAACTTGGCACTTAGGGAAATAAGCATCAAGAAAAGGAGACAGAGAAAAAGCTTCACCATTTTGTAGTCTATCCCATCCACACACCAACGCTGAGGGAGAATGTAAAAGGATCCCTGAAAACATAGCCACAAATGGGCAGAAAGTGATTACTGAGAATCACTCTATCTGGGGATGTTTGCTATTATCAGGGTCATCATTGTTGTGCGTCTCGCTTAGGCAGGGCATGGTCATGGCCAAAGGATCAGGAAACGTGGAATCTAAACGTCAACACAAGTGCTCCACACTTCACTGGTAAGACCTCACACGCGGAATCCCTGGTTAAATAAGTCACTCAGTGTTAACATGGTCTAAGGCAATGGACAAGGTATGTTTCTGTCTTCTTCAAATTGCCAGTTTTCTGAGGATGATTCATGTGCAATATAATCTCTACAAATGGGTTGTCCTTGGTGGGAAGAAAAATAAGATTCTGTCTACCTTTGCCAGGAGAAACTCAAACACTGAGATACGGGGATCTGAGATGAGGGGCATCTGAAAGTTACTGTTGAGAGCCTGGAGGGGGCACTCTTCTGGACTGGACTCTCTGCCTCCGGCTTTAGACGGTTAAAACCACACAGTTTCTGTCATGCAGGGTATCAGGCGGGGTCTCTGGTCCCGCTCCCCACATAAGAACGCAGGACATGGTGAGGCCAAAAAGGAACACCCGCGGAGCCATAGGTAGGGGAGTCATACCACTAGTCTCACTGAAGGCTGGATTCACACAACGTGCGACCTGCTGTCCTCTTTTCTGCCAACCGACCGACTCCCCTTGCTAACTGCACTCTGCCATGCTAACTGCAATCTGCGCTTGCCAGCCACCATCTTGCTAGCCCCCATTTTCTGCTAGCGTAGCCACAGCAGTTATATTAGTGGCCAATGGCTCACTGATTACAGCTGATGGCCAACTAGCCACAGCTGATGGCCATCCAATCACAGTTGATGGTCGTCTACTACCTGAGCCAGCACCTTTCTATGTGAGGGCGAAAGCCTGGAAATTGCTCTCCTGGCTCTGTCCCCACAGTTCCCTTTGTGTACAGGACTACAAGCAGAACTCACTCTATCATGCCCTGCAGTTTTTTGTGTGTTTCTTCTTCTGCCAAGTGCCATGAATTTTCCTCCATTTCTCCACTTACTATTCATCACTACAGAAACCACGCTCACGAAGTGCTTTGGGAGATGGCTGACCAGGATTTGGGAATTCCAGAAAATGTTAAAAGTCTAAAAGGACCATAGAAACCACCTGGTCCAGCATGGCAAACAGATTTCATTTCACTTTCTAACAGCGATCAATTCAAAGTGGTTGCCTAGAAGCCTGAGGATGAGCCAGAAGGATTCAGAGGCTGTAAGAAGGTGGGCAGGTGGGTGTCCTGAGTGGTTAGGAATGACTCTCAGACAGTCTTGGAAGAAGCCAAAGCCCAGTGTGGTCACAACCTGGTCCGGTCTCCTCTTTCCATAAATATGCAAACTGAGACCCTGGGAGGTGAAGTGACGTGACCGTGTGGCAGAGATCACACGGTGACGTGGCCACTGCACCAAGTGAGCCCAGTGGAGCTCCCCTGAATCTCGTACCCTGCTGCCTTCAGTTTATCAACACTAAGCACTAAACCACAAAATAGTCATGGGTCACCCAGAGGTCCCTTTTAAGGAACTGCAACAGAAGCCACCAAGTATTTGTACATCTGAATTATTTACTCCCACAAAGCAGACAAGGACTCATAGCTAGAGAAGTCCCGATGTGGCGCATCATAGCCATGAAAACTTTGGAAAGTCATTTACAATCCCCCCACCTCCCGCCCCCCACCAGTATGTTTTTCATTTGGAAAACTACTTCTAATTTTGCTCACCCCTTCCAAAATTCTAAATTATAACAAACTACTGATTTTCTTTATAGCGAAGTGCTTCTTAGAGCCTTACTAGAGCAATGGCAAAAGGCTTTTGCACTGGTCCTTGGAAATGTGTCACGCACAGGATTTGTTTCAGGAGGTACATAAATCGCAACACTTAGAAAACCCCCTCCAACCAGGCACCAAAAGAAAATATTGCAAATAGCAATGGAAACCAAACTAAGGTAAGTTAATTGGAGTTATAGCTTATTCTATTGAAAAGTAACTTTTAAGCGAGTATGGCACAGGTCATTTTCTCTGCCTTCTAATTACCCCAAAGTTTTGTTGCTAATCAGCTGATTTGATTTTCCCATAAGTCACCTTGATTGCTGAATTTGCACAGTGTAAGAGACCCCAGCCCCCACATACACCTTATTTCTGCACACTGGTCACATTTTTCTATCTTGCCATATACTCAAGTTAGCATCTTTTCAATTCCGTAGGCCCTCTCCTATCTTTAGCTGTACTTCTACAGGAGCCTGCATGCTGGAAAAGGTCTCCACATCCCACAGTCCTTTACTTCTCTGGTTCCCCCTCAAGGCCCTTCACCTGAGAAGCACGGTGTGGAAGGCTCTGAGAATGTCAGCAGCTCCCATTTGTGTAAGGTTTACTGCCTACCAAGGCAGTTTTGGATTCTACAACCACCCTGTTTGGGACGCATTCTCACGGTTTTGACTGCATAAGACGCTGAGGTTCAGAAAAACGAACAACTCACTTGGGGTTACACATCAGATAAGGGACAACAGACAGGGCAGAGTTTCAAACCTCAGTCTTCAGATGTCAGGTTCAAAATTTATTACATGACATGTTATATTGCAAATGGTATTCTTTGAACTTCTAATGTTTAACTATAAAATGAAAAGCCTGTCAGTTTGTCCCAAATTGTAAGCTATTAGAAAAATTTATGTTTTACATGTTCTACATAAATCCTTGCTCCAAAGATATATTAAGGCCATTAATTGCTCTTATTACAAAGCAATACTGTCAACAAAAATATTTAAGCTACTGATGTTTGCAATTAAAACATAGTCCCATCTAGACAGAAATTTCACATATTCTAATATACATTTATTTATATTTTAGTATCTTTAAAATTGGGATGCCCATCAATAGCCAAATGATAAAAAAATGTGTTTAATTAAGTCTTTTTTAGCCACATATGAAATAAAAGAGCATTTTACAATAGATGCAAATGAAATACATCTATCTTAAAGTCAATGAAATACAGTAATATTTGCTTGTGTATACTTTATAGATTTCTAGTAAAAATGTGGAGACAAACGACCAAAAGAAAGATCATGGGTCACAGCGTTTATCACCCATTTCTGGACAATCTCTAACAAGCGGCCCGCTCAGCCCTGTTCCGGAAAGATCAGCTGCCTAATGTCAGAGATGCATTCGATAAACAAGGGGAAAGGTCAGTAGAATGGTACAGAAAGTGCTGTGTGAAGCATATTTTTAAATACCTAAGAAAATAAACAGACTTTTTCTTTCTCTCAAGTTATCACCCATATCAAGAACCACTGTTTTTGCTCAGCATCCCTCCGATTTGACGCCCAGAACTTTACTTCTACGTCCCTGCTTCAGCTGTGGACATGAAGTGAGGCTCCGAAGATTAAATATGGGCTCGGCTCTTGTCTAAGAAAACAAATACAATATCCAAGTACTGGACATGAGAATCCAGAGAAGTATTTATCCCTGGGCGCTATTAACTCTAGGAATCATCCGTTAATGATTTCCCAGTGGAAGCAGGGCTCAGTGGGAGGCTCCTAGCCCATACCTTCCACTTATTTATTTTTCAATCTCAATGTAGTTCTGATTTCTCTTTATTTGCAGCAAAACCTCCTCTTTACAGTGCTCATAATTAATATTTTCTGTCTCTGGGGTCCTATAAACTTTCAATTTACTTCTCTCTGCCCTTTCCAACATAATCTCAAAAATCAACTTCTCCATGGCCTGCCATTCTCCTATGGCACAAATTGTGCCCAGCCTAACATACCTACCTATGGGGGGACCTGCTAACCCCAAATCTTGTTTAGAAAAAAAATGGACTCTTTCCAAAATTAAAATGTGTGACAGCATAAAGTTAAATACTGGCATTAACTGACTGTTAAATCAAACTTCAAAGTAGTTCATTCCTTTGGAGAAAGATTTATATGAGACACTTGCAAAAGCTGCTGACTTGCTTCAAATCACTACCAGTAAAACACAGGCAGAGGGCAGCTTAATCTCTGGTGCAACACTCACCTTACAAAGTGTCCTTAGTAAACCAGTTCCTGGAGATTCAGAATATATTCTATTTGGCCAGTGGCTCTTAGCTTTTTAGGGAGATTACAAACCTCTCCCCACATTGCCTCTAGAGAGATGCAACAAGTTTACATATACTTTCGGGGAGCTCAGACCCCAGATTAGGCAGCATATGTGCTGGCCTGTACAGAACCTAGATATTCTTTACTCTGCTTCAAAGGAGGAGAATGCGGTGATTCTGAAGGGAAACTTGGTCTAACACATTCAAAACTGGCTCCTTAGAAATCAAGGAATACTTCTATTTTCAGGTAGTACCAATCAAACAGAGTTAAAGAGGATTAAAAAATGACATTTCTTTTGGTTTGGGTCGAGATATTTAAACAGACATTTTTGTCCCTAAATTGAGGCAGCCTTTTGGGATGGGGAAGATGCAGTGAGACAATGGGAAACAGATTTTTTTTTTCTTTTTAAACAATGAACCAGGCTAAAAGAAAGTTTAGTGCCACCGAAATCAGCATGCTGGAAAACTTCCCAAAGCCAAGTAAAAGATATATCCAACTCAGGTATACAAGATGAGTGCTCTTTCGTAAAATTAATTTGGTAAGCTGAAAAGTTGGTTGACAGACAAGGTATCTTACAGGAGCAGCTAATTCAGTCACAAAGAAATATCATGTTCTTCCAAGGACCCTGAAAAAGTTCAGCCTGACATTGATCCAGCAGCAAGGAAGCAAGCGCTGGGTGATTTAAGGGATGAATGGATTTGAAAGGCATGCCTAATGGTTTCAAACCAACTAAAGCACCAGATGAAAAGCCGCCTTTTTCTAAACAGCAGACTGTGTTTGAATTAGCAACTGCTTTTGCACAATGTTATTTATGATGCGGCAGGTGCACCCGGATAAGGTGGTTTCAGGTGACAATTCAAACTGGAGAAGAGGTCGAGGAAAAGATGGGTGTGGGAACTAAATCAAAAGCTATCCTTCAACATCTGCTATAGATGCACTGTAAATCTCTACCAGCATGTCAAGTCAGCATTTCCTTCACACTCAAGAAAATGAGATAGAAAAGGTAGGAGTCAAAGGGGGAAAAAAGTGTTTTTTCAATCCTTATTTCATCAGAGTGTTTTGGTGAAATACTTAATAAATCCAATGCCTTTATATTTATCACTGTCTTTTAGCTTCTGTTCAAATGCTACACGTATGTCCCAATTAAAAACAAACAAACCCACTGACGTGGAGAATGGCTTCCCTTCCACAGCTGCACTTCGAAAGCATATTTGTTTAGTGAGGACAGGCTTAATTTACTATCCTGGAATTACTGGTTTCACCAATATCTATCTAGATTCCAAAGGAACTTTGCACATCGGTGACATGCATCTTCTTCGTATTTCCATTTGAGGTCCCAGAGATCTGAATGGGTCAGTTCATATGTTACAGCAGCTGGTATCTCACTGGCAATGCTGGATCTTAGAACACAAGTATTGACTGCATGTTAACAGAGTGTATCTAACTATGGATTTGAGTCAGGGTGAAAGTCAAGTTTCTGACACTATCTAAAATATGGCTTATCTTGAGCTTGAAAATGTCTAAAAGGTTATCTTCTCATTTCTTTCCTCAGCGAGGGAAGTCCTAAAAACTGGTATTTCTAGTAGCAGCTCTGGAAACTGGAGAAATGCTACACCTCTGCTAACCTCCATGGAAAAAAGAGGTATTGTGTTGAGAGTGCAAACATACAGCGCCAACAACTCAGAATCAACTCACTTCTCTGGCATTTGAACAAAAAGTAAGCAACTCCCAGATAAGTACATTCTTTGGGACTGAGTCCCAAATGGTTAGTAGATTTCACAGTTGGGGGGGATAAAAATCAGTATTTTTGAGGAAAGAAGGTAATATTTCTCTCGACAACAATAAAATGGTATTACTTTCTGATGTGTTCTATAGTGTTCCATATAAAAAATGAATTTGCATTTTGCTTGATTGTCCTAGATGCTACTTCAAAAACTTGTTTACTAATCTATCTTTGGTTTTCCTGGAAGAAAAACAAAGCTAACATGTGCCATCTTTTGTCTTGGGGATATCTTCCTAGCAGTTTCTTAAAACACAAAACAACATTTCACTACATGACAACTCTCAATGGACCTGAACAGTCATCAAAAACTTCTCCATGAGATAAATTTTTAATGTGTGGGAACTGATCACAGAACATTTTGACATTCTTTATGCATCAACTGTTTTTAATTGTCTACAACTTTCATGCAGTTCCTGAGTTTAACAGTAGATGGCCTCACGTGCCTCGTCTTTGAAAAGGCTGGTGCTTTCCAGCAATGTCAGTGCTACTTGAGAAAGTAAAAGGACAACTAGAGTTCTGGGGGGAAAAAAACTGAATGATTACTGTTTGTGATTTTGGTATATTATCGAACTTAAGAAACTGGCATTTCTCATTCCATACAGTTGAAAACAACCCAGGCTGATAAAACCAGTTAAGACTCTTATTTCCTTATGTCTTAGGTGCCCGTCTATAATGAGATTTAATTATTTCATTTTTCCCAGAGGAATAAAAGTGATCTTCCAGATAATCAAAATCATCATTATCTAATTAAGTGCTGTCAAAAAGAACTTTCTGGGATATTGCAAATGTTCCTCTTTGGCAATGTCCAATACAGTAGCTGTTAGCCACTTGCGGTTATTGAGCACTTAAAATGTGGCTACTGCAACTGAGAAACTAAATTTTTTATTTTGTCTAATTAAACTTAAGTTTAAATATCCCCATGTGGCTATTGGCTCTCATAGTGAACAACAAAGAAGTAGCTGAATCATTTATATGTGATAGAGCTCAAGCCAAATTATAGAATATCCTATGGGGAGAATCCTTTACTAAAAGGGTATATTTTTCTAAACGCAATTCATCTCACAGGAAAATGACCTGATACTTAGTGAGGACATTTAGTAAACAAGTAGAATTTTCTATTTGCATTTTACTATAAAACATGGTTACTGGGATAATTTTATTTTTTGGCTTCAAGTTCTTGAAAAACTACATTTATGCCTCCACCTCCATTGTTCTCTTTTAGATAAACAGAAAAATACAGGTAGTCTATACAGTAAAGTCTCTTCCTTTCTTGCAAGGCTTATTTGTCCTTTGCCTGTGTTAGACTAATTTTCGTACCAGTTTCCAAATAAAGTTTCCCTCAATTGAATGATTTCCCAGATATAGACACACCTTGAAATTAAATAGTAAACATATAAACCTAAGAAAACAGGACTGGTTGGAAGACTGGTTAAAAATGTAGTAAATAGTAACATTGACTTAACAGGTCAAAAAAATTTCCTGACTCAACCTTCTTAATAATTAGCATTTTTACATACACTTGCAGGAGAAAAAAACAAAAGCAAAAAGCAGTTCAAAAATAAAACATTAACTCTACATAATTTTCATCAATAGAAACTCTTCTGTCCTCATTTGCATGCACCCAGAAAGTAGCTGAACATCTAACTGCAGATCACTTTATTCTTCATTCTTCCACTGCTAATATAGGGTACAAATGCATGAAATGATAGCACAGCAAAATAAATCAGTTACCACAGAGCTAAGAGAAACTCAAAAATCACCTAGTTGAACACTCCATCTAATTTTACAGAAACTGAAGGTATAAGGAGAGACTAAGTAACTTGCTAGGGCATCAGATCGGCTAGAACCTTAGTCTCTATATTCTGAAGACAGAAATCTGCCCCCAGCACGAGGCTACAATACCTGTCATTTTAGAATAACCAAAGGTTGCACAGATAGAATTTTTGTAGATTTCACTGCAGAACCAAAAAGGACAACAGTGGTTCTTGAAAAGTAAAGAGGATGGGGAGGCAACACCTGAATTCAATCACTAACAACAAAAATCCCATAAATCTGAAGCAGTATTTTCAACAGTATAATTTGTCTCTTTAAAATCTCACAAAATGTTAGAATGGCCTTTCTATTTATTATTTGTGGTACCAGAATCAAGATTCTCAATCCCTGCTATAGGGATTCCAGATTTTTCTCCCAAGTTAGCAAAAACACCCTCCTGTCCCCAACGCCTGTCCAAGGTGATAATTTCTTTGGGGTCACCCAAATGCTCCTCCAAAGTCCAGTTCTTCCAGGTCACCTTTGGAGACGGATACAGTTGATCCCATCACTTCCTGTGAGACATGAGTTACCTTGCCTAATACTGACAGTCACCCAGCTCTCCTCTTCAATTTTCTAACTATTTCTCTTTTTCCTAGATAGGTATTATTAAGTTAATTTTTTGGCCTATTTTGGTTTATTAGCCAGTAGTTAATTTTAGACCATAAGAATGTAATGTTAGCAACAATATAAGAAATGATAATGTTAGAAATAAGAAATACTATTAGTAATAAAATAAAAAATAAAAATGTTAGAAATATACGTTAGTAATAATATAAGTATTATTATGATAAATGATAAACATTTAGAGATATTTGGAAATATATACCTAAGAATAAATTCAATGTTAAGCTGGGGGAAAAAGACAAATGTAAACTCTTTCTGGTGATTTCCTATTCCAAAAGACAGTATGCTCCTCGGGTATCAGGTGTGGTAGTATCAGATTAACTGTCTAAAGGCACACATAAAATGCAGCAAGACTTTAAATGCACATGGGAGAAATAAACTAAGAATTTAACACTCCATAGACAACTGGAAAGTCCAACTGGAAAGCCAGTATGCTTAATAGCCAGAAATGTTGCCACCTCTAGGAAAACAAAAGGATTGACAGACATGTAGAAGAATGCCAAGAAAAACTTGCTAATCAGTAACTGATCTTCTCATCTTTGCCATAAAATCTGCTGGAAAAACATAATATAACACAGCTTATGAACCCTGATTTTTGTCAAAAGTGCCCTGGGTCCTCAATTGCTCAACCATTGTCCTGCCCCACCCCCACCCCCGATAAAAAACCATTAATGATAGGGTCTAAGAAGCTGCCACTCTTTTTTTTTCTTCTTCTTCTATTAAAATCTCATCAGACAAGGTTTATTTTTATTATTTCTTTTGAGACATCAACTCCACATTTGCTGTAAACTTCATCGGACCTGCTATTTTCCTCCCAAATCTCCCATCAGCTATATACTCTGGTTAATTGTAACCTCCCTGTTTCTTAGCACAGGCTTCTCACCACGGTTCAACTATGTTTTAAATTAAGACACAGCCATCACATGCCAAGCGCTAGCTACTCTTTTTTGAGAGGAAAGAATAATTATTCACCCCATCTGAGTCTGACTGTACCAGACATTATTCAAGAGTGCAAAACTCTGATCCCTGGACTCTTCCCCTTTTATGCACCCAGTTCAGAGACCCTGCTTCTGCCATTAGAAATCAGCCAGGGCTAAATATAGATCACGAAAACCAGCAGTTTGTGATGATCCTCACATGGTACTGCTGACGAAAGACTCCTTGGAGACAAGCTCGACCCAAACACTGACACAAATTCGCGTGTATATTCATCTCTACACACTGTACGCATCAATTAATCGAATTAATCAGCGATGACAGACATGTCTATATTCACCCAAGAAAGTCGCTCCCTAGAGATCTCTTCCTTCAATTTACCACACTTGTGCCACCGTCTGCACTGTCAGAGGACTTAGCTACGTTGCTCTCGCCTGAACTGCGCCAATTTGGTAAGGTGGCAATACTCAAGAGGCAGGCAGGCACACACACACACACACACACACACACACACACACACACATCGCAACCCGCCTCCCCACCTCCGTTTCGCCCTTTGCTCTTCTTATACAGCACCGAAGTTGCTCCAACTGTTTCCCTAGAAAGAGGAGGCTCTCTCACGCTAGGTGCCCGCGAGGCTCCCAGGTACCCGCAGTTCACGTTATTATCGCCTAGCCAGGTCACACGCAGCGACTCACCTGAGTTCAGGCCAGAGCAAGGCGACTCGGTGTGTCCCAAGTTCGACTCGGGGGTCGGAGGAACGGTGAAAGAATATCACCTCTTCGGTCGCAAGCACATGGCTTCTGTTCCCTTGTCCCTTCATAAGAGTCAGACCCTAGATTATAGGCTCCGACATTAAAAAGTAAACAATTCCACACACACACACACACACACACACACACGAAAACTAGCCAAGAAGAAGGGACCAACCTAGCTGTGCACAGGGGAAGAGGATAAAGAACGGATGGACGCGATTAGAGCTCAGACAAATCTTCAAAAATTACCAAGATCTCGAAGCAGAAAGCCTGGCTGCGGGATCCGAGCGATAGAAGCAAGGCAAAACCCAAACCTGTCCCCGTCCGGCCCCAGAGGCTGGGCCCCGCACCTGTTGGCACCGGGTCTGCGCTCGGGGCAGCCCCTGGCGCCCTCGGTGGACGGACAGGGGGGCTCCCTAGGTCCCTGGCTTTTGCCGGGCGCTTTGCGCCAGTGAGAGCTCGCTCGCCCGCCCCAGGCTCTCCCGCCGCCCCGGGCGCACCCGGCAGTGGAGGCGCAGTCTGAGAGCCCGGCTGGCAGGGAGCGCAGCGCGGCTCCCTCGCCGCCCGAGAGAGCGCAGCCTGCGCGCAGCACTATCGCTCGTTGCCGCTGCCCGGCTCCGTTCTTCCCCCGAAAACAGCCTGGCCAGGGAACAACCCACCTGCAGATGGACCCAGGTCCTCGTCTTCCTAGCTGTTTGCCGCGCGCTCACAAATGCAACCAAACGACAGGGAGCGAAAGCGCGCAGGAAGGGACGAAAAATCCCAGACAAGAAACCAGTCGGGCTCCTTGTTTATACTGAAACTACCGCCCAACCCCGGCGCACACCCACTTGGCTCCGGGTGCCCGCCTCCCACCGCAGCCCCGCCCAGCCACAAGCGCGGACCAATCATGGCGCAGCTCACCGCCCACCCCCGCTACCGCCTCCAGTGCCGGGGAACCGCGACTCCTGCGGCGCGGTCACCCGGCTTCCCTCCCACGCTGCGGAGGCCGGCGGAGCCCAGCACAGCGGTGTTTACCAGCGCTGACTGGGCTCGCTCCGACAGCGTGGGTTTCCTTCTGAGTGCACCTGCCCGGGGCTGTTTGTGCAGTCGTGTGTGTGTGTGTACATATGTGTGTTCATTTACTTGTGTACTACCTGTAAATACCGGCCCAACTCGTTATACAGTAGCTATTAACATAACTATGAGCTAAGGCTTACTGTCCATGTAACTTTCAGAAGACAGCTGAGAGCAATCACAAGAACATTTGCTCAGCAATTATTTACAGAGTGCAAGGCTTGTGCAAAACGCTGGGGGCACACTTCAGGCAAAAGTAGGCTGGTCCCTGCCATTACGAAGCTCACAGTCTAGTGGAGGACAAACGTTAAATGAATGGTCACCCAAACAAAATGTAAAATTGCGGCTGTTCCAATTTCCACAAAAGAAGGTAATCTGTGCTGTGAAGCATGATTCTGGAGGCAAAGAGGGGAGGTCAAGTCCTCAGTAAAGGCTGTGTTGTCATGGTAACTACATACTCTATCACTGGATACTTGATAACTATTTTAGAAAAAAAGGGAAAAATCTCAATAGTTCACCTTGTACAAATAAAAGGAGGCTGGAGGGAAGAAACAATGGAAACAAATAAGGGAAGAAAGAGACTCAACAAAAGAAAAAAAAACTGAAAACATCAGGAGACTCTCTCTTGCCCACTATGTGACCTTAAGTAAGTAAAGTAGCTTTTCTGAGCTTCAGTTTTCCTATATATAAAACAACACTATGCATATACCTGTCTTATAGGACTGTAAATAGGATCACTGCGATACAGAAACCTTTTTTGTCCCTGCTCCATCTTCTCTCCCTCCCTCCTCCTTCTTTAGGTGGAAATAGTCATCTTGAAGTTCACCTTGCCTATTCTTAGCAGATTCCTACCCTCATTTTCTCATTCTGTGCCTCCTCTCACTTCTCTTCCTTTAATTATACTCTGTCCTTCTCTTCTGCAGGTGGGTCTCCCTGACTCAGTAATTCACTTTCACCCATCTGCACCTCTCTGTAGTTTAAAGGAAAAGTCATATAGCCAAGAGAGGTTAGCTGGGGTCAGCCATGCAGAGTAAAGCAGAGGCTTGGGCAGTCCAGCCCAGCTGTTGTGGTTGTACTGGTTGGTCTTTCACACTCAGTTTTCCATCCTGGTTCTGTAACAAACGAGCTATATAGTAAGTTGGGCAAGTCATTTACAATCTTGATTCCTGGTCCTGCAGCAATAAATTAATAGGGTTGAACTAAATCAGGATTTCTAAATGGGAAATAATTGACATATCCTTTTGTAACCATTGGATACACCCACCAGCCCAGAAGATTTTGCCCAGTTTGACTTTCTGAAGTTTTTTCCCCACCAAAATAAAACATGTTTATTTTACTTTCTCAAATTATAAAATGGATACTATGAAAATATTGTTCAATGCTTTACCAAATCACATTCCTGCTGCCCATTCTGGTGGACCCCCCAGAGCCCCTTCCAGCTCCCTATATGAGAGGTGATATGTTAAGGGGACAGCTCTGGAGCTAGGTGACCCAAACCCTAATCCTATCCCTATTGCTTAGCCAACAATCAAACCTTAGAAATGGCACTAAAAGATTCCAGGCCCCAGTGTACTCATCTGAAAATAGCCATCATGATTTATAGAAGCAACTTCTTCCCAAGGTGTTGAGAAGAGTAAGAGAGATAATACATAACATGGGTTTGGAACAATGTCCGTCACAGAAGCCTTCCCTGGCCTCCCTATTGAAAATTGCAGTGACCCCCACGCCATGTCATCCTTCCTTGTTTTGGTGTTGTTTCCGCCACAGGACTTACCACCATTTAACAGGCTGTCTTTTTTACTCATTATTACCTCTCTCCCCTCACTAGGTTATAAGCTCCATAAAAGTCAGATTTGTTGACATTGTAGTTGTTTTCCTGCTGTATTTCCAATGTCTAAAACAGTGTCTCACACATTGTAAGCACTCAATAAACATATGTTGATTAAAATAATTAATACCTAGCACATGGTAGGCACTCAATAAATAATAGCTGTTATGTTTATGTATCAATTATTTTCTATCATGAAAAGATATTCTTTATTTCTCATAGTTTCTTTCTGGCCTTTTGACTCCATCGCCTCAAGTCTTATCTCTGTAAATGTTGGTAAGCTCAATAATACTAGTCAACTTGATGTAAATAAAGCCCTACTGAGTAGGACCTGACAAAAATAGCTACCTGTATTGAGCTTCTGCTACATGGCAGGCTTTGTGCTAAACATTGTTATTCTTCTCCTTTCCTCTTGGACCTCAGGTGCACAAAACTACAGCAAGTGTCATGACTGACCCATGTCCATCACTCTTCCTTTTATTTCAGTCCCCTTCATTTCCCATCTAAAACCCGTTTTCACCATGCCAATTGCACTTACTCATTCGCACAGTACATAGTATGAGTTTTTCAATCCACTTTTCATAAACAATGATGGTATCGTTTTGTGTGAGCACCACATGAGTGTATTTACCAAAATGTTACTGTGCAAGCATCCAGCTCATTCTATCACTAGTTTCCCTCTAGCTTTTCATTTGGATCATCTACCCATGTTGACATATGTTGACAGTGGTTCACTCCTTTTACTCCCTGTTGAGTATTTCACCATGTATGTGTTATATTTTTTACTTACATTTTTATCTTCAAGAAAATCTTGAGATATAGGTGCTATTCTCTCCATTTCTGAGACAAAGGAATGAGGCTTAGGAAGGTAAACAACTTACCAAAGCCATTTAGCTGGAGAAGCCATGAATTAAACCCATATCTCTCTAATTCCAATATACCCATCTTGCCACTTTATAAAAAGGATTTAATTACTGTAAGATTTATGAAATAATGCCGGAAAAATCCCTCTACCATTAATTTGATTCACTTTACATGTCTAAGATATTGCTGTTAAAACTAGTAGTATATTTAATTAGAGGCCAGTTGTTTTCATTGCAAAGCAATGTTTATTATTTGTCTCAGACATAAGTTTAATATCATTATTTGTGGTTTATAATTTTCTTAAAACACTTGAACCTTAAATGGAAATCTCACAAAGCATAACTGCTTTCAAATGTTTAAAACTTGTCATCTGAAAGGCAAATGAGGCTCCAGAACACCAGATAGGAACTAAGAGGGAAAAGTATAGGAATGGATCACAGCTTCAGCGTAAGAAAATCATTGAAGATGTCTGAAGTGGAGTAGCAGCCTTTTTCAGCATGGAGATACCTCTGTAATCTTAAAGGATCTTGTGAAATGGCCAAGCCACTCTCTAAAACACTTCCAGATTTTCTCTTTTATTTATTTTCTCAATATCAGCCTGGAATATGGAGATGAACACTCCAAGGATATGGAATCTTAGACCAGTTTATAAGAAAAAACAAAGGCATTGGTTGTATTACTTATCAACACTCAATATAGACCATAGCCTAAGACTTTTCTCACTTTCAAAACCAAGGAAGACAAGCCCATTTTTTATAAGTATGATGCATATTTCCACTCTTATGTTGATAAAAGATTGTGAGTATTTTATAAAGCAAAAACATGAAGAATAAATTGTTAAGAAAATCATTTAACAAGTTAGTAAGCAAGGTATATTAATATGCTTTTGCAGCTGTTTAAATTGTCCTATAGCATCTTGTCCATTAGATCAGAGGATCTAATCAGCTTCTCTGGAACACACAAACCCAATTTTTTAAAAACAGTTAAGCAGTAAACAAAAATCTAGAACACCTAGGAGTATGCCACAGATACCAAAGTATCTATTTTATATAAAGCAAAAATAAAATAATTGCTATTGCACAGAGAATAGAATTAAAGGAAGAGGAAGAAAATACTACTATTCTACTGCCACCTCCATCCCATGCACAGAGAACAGACCTTACAGGAAACCCCGTGTCTTCCCCTTGCTTTTTAGTGTGCTTTCCCTTGACTTCCCTTTCCTCATCATCTGAGAGCCTAGAGTGAAAGAGGGAAGGAGGTTGCTTGGTGTGCTTTGGTTTCATGCCCTCTTCCTGCTTCTGGCCGGAGTGAAAGAAATTGTGCTCATGGGCCAACCTGGCTTACAAGGGCGCCATGTTGGAATTTTATAGTAATAAAAAGCATGTATGTGTTTAGTATTGACCTCTGTACATACATTTCCCTAGAACCTGAGAGAAGGACGATGAAGGCAGGACATGATGATGTAGATATTCAAGATCCTGAGTCCCTGCCATGTCACATCAATCCTTTCATAACTATAAAATGGACCCTGCCACTTAGAAGGAATTTTTGTGATGAAATACAATGGTATTGGGTCAGCCTTGAAATGGTCATCTCTATAGTATTCCCAACGTTTGTTACAGTTTGCACATCCATTACCTCATGTAGGGAGAACATTGGGTCTGTGAGGGTCAGTCAGTTCTAACAGTGGTCATTACAGAGGCATATGTTTTCCTTTCCTGGGATCACTAAAAATATCATAGATAGCCATTCATTTAAATTTGTTAAGAAAATACTGCTAAACAGAAGGGCATTGACTAGAAAAGATAACTTCAAGGAAGTCTCTTCCACATGTCCATGTGATCCTTTATCACTGTCACATTTTATCTCCCAGACCTTAAAGTTGTGCAAAAGAATGTAACAATTGCATGGAAAATTCCACAACAGATATAGTAGGTTTTCAAAGTCCTCTAAGAAGATGTAAAAAAATCACTATGTCTTCATTTAAAGTAGACAAGAACTGTTCAAAGGCAAATTTATTATTTTCCCTTTGTAAGCCTTATTATTTCGTTCACTTGTCAATTCTTATTTATTCTTGCAGAGTAATTATATATACTATCCTTGGGAAGGACACTGATATGGAAAAATTAAATATAAGTTGGCCTGACCACAGAGTCATGAGATCATCTCATCATCTTCGTTGATTATATAAAGCATAGTGACTTATTTTTCCTTCACTGACGAAGAAATATTTCATAACCTTAAACATGCATCATTTTGATATTATCACCATTTAGAGTAGAAATTCAACTGTGTTTAACAACTATATTTAGATAAATATTCTTCATTCTATAAAATCTTTATAGTGAATGATAAATATATTTCTCTACTTCTAATGTCTCTTTATAGCAGTTTTTGTCTGGTTCCTTGTGAATGAGTTGATCTTATAATAATGAATTAAGAAAAGGCTTTTCTGTTTCAAATTCTTATAGCCTTTAATGTTGTCTGATTATTTTGCTAGAAGATCCCCTTAGTTTTGACTAACTACCAATATATGTCCTAGAACATTGAATGGGAAGGGAGAAGGGATAAAATGAATAATAGAATAATAAAATTTTAAAGCTGGGAGAAATAATAATGATCATCTCTTTTAATCTCCCCCGTCCCCTGGCCCCAATGCCACCAGCCAAGGCACTTTTTTAAAGGCATTTTTGAGATGAGGAAATTGATTCCTAGCGAGATTAAATGATCTCTCTCCAAGGCCATCCAACAAGATAATCACAAAGGTACAGGAGTCAAACGATGATAAGCCCCGGATGATAAGCCTGACTTCAAACACTACATGATTTTACTTCCTAATTATTTCTGCAGGGGTGGAATCTATGGAGCTACTTTGACATAGAAGTACAATGTGTTTTCAAATACTGGTGACAAATATTCTCTATTAAATACCTCTTGATAAAATGATAAAGAATTCTCTAGATGTTGCTACTGCCTTTTATTAGAATCCACTAAATATTGCTAATATTATTTATCTTATTTAATATTCAAGATAGTAAAATGGTACTCTCTTGGTTGCTTTATCATTAAAGTAACATGGTCTAGATTATTAATCAGAATTCATAAAGTATATCAAGAAATTGTGTTGATCAAAAAAGCTTCTCTAGTAAGCATTTACCATTGTCATCATGAAGACATAGCCCTAAGGTATTTTCTCTTTCATATAATAAAATAATTGATTTTCATAAGACTATATCATTTAAAAAATATATTAGAGTATTGTGATTTCTGGATGATTCTGGGAAGTTTAATTTTGTAAAATGTCCAAACATACATTTTGACACATGGAAATCATTTTCATAGTAAAACCAGAATATCTGTACAATGTATTTAGAAAGATATTGTTATGGAAAAACATAATGCTAAATATATTTTCTGCACAAAAACAAATGGAGTAATTATATAGCTTAACTGTATTTCTCTGGCAAATTAGAGAGAATGACAGTCTCTGTGAAGGGGTGGAGGTGAGACTGAAGATGGAAGACAAAGGGAACTTCAATTTGATTTCTTTCATAAGAGAGACAAAGTAGATGTGACAAATGTTTATTATTACCATTTGCGCGTGGTGGGTACACAGCTGTATATACTTCTTATTTTGTAAATTTCTTCAAAAAAACAAAAGAAATTTATAATCAAAAGTGGATATTTTCATATACATAATCTTAAACTATATTTAAAGCTTACATTTTAAGGCAATATATACTGCTAAAGTTATTGTTTTACCTTTTTCTGCTCATTTATAAAGTATAACTGTCAATCAAAAGTACAGAGAATTTTATTTAGTACCACTACACAAAATTATAATATGTGAAAAGGTTATGAAACAATGTTATGTATCTCACATAGTTTATGAAAATGAGCCCCTCTCTTGCTTTTTGATGTGACTGTGTGTATCCCCTCTCAGACGGTGATGTGTATTGTGAATTAACAAACAAAAGAACTTTGATTCTTGACTGAAACCTGCTTTGCAGTCTAATCTCCCACAGACTACTACCACTGGCATATGTTTAATGTTTCTAGGGCCTGGAAATAACTGGTAATAATTTTAGAATCTATAATTATTCACATAATTGTCTATAACTAGCTGTCTCTGTAGAGTGATGAAGAACTAAGTGAAAATGGAGGTTGGATATATGGATAAAGGGTTTCCCTGTTAGTGGAATGATCCGTTTACTTCTCTCTGTCAAGAGAGTCAAGATGTGTGTTTCAAGATGTGTTTCGATGAGCAGGTGGGGTGGAAGGACATGGCTTTTGCTTGGAGAGGTAGAGTTTGGAAAGAGTTGGAAGAAAAGAAAAGAGGAATTTTCTGGCCCAGAATATTACTCAATGATTTTTAGAAAGATTTTTCTCCTGAGAAAAAAGCATGTAAAGAAATAGGCTTAAGCAAGAACAAAGCTTTTCTACAAAGGTATGAATTTAACACCTCTCATCGCAAGAAATTCATAACAAAGGTAAAATAAAAGGTCTCACCCTGGATAAAGTTTTCCAGGTACATAAAACGTATGGCTTAAATTTTGTTTTGTTTTGTTCTTTAAAAAAAAACAAAACAAAAAAACAACTCATACCGAACTCTTTTTAAAATGTCCTGCCTTCCCAAGTTAAAAGTCAACCCCAGCTCTTACAAAAGGCAGTTGTGAACCCAAACTTTCTACCTCCCAAAATACTAACAAGCTGTATATTGTTCCCAAAATAGTTTAACTAGGACATACTGTTTTGAAAATATCTCTAAACAGGTGCAATTTTGATTAACCTTACCACTGCTCTTGCATTAAGACTAATGGCACACATATTGTCATTTTTTTTATTTAGAACACATAACAAAGTAAAAATGAATGTGAAGTTTGGTCTGTGTCTTTCCATTGGTGAGGAAAAATACCCATGTACATTGCCAGAACCAATCTTTTAAGGTATATCACAGTGACATAAACTCCAGGAACATCTCATCTGACAAGCAAGGTACTCATTAGGTTTCATGAATTTTTACAGTTTTTAGGTTTTCTTCTTTCTTGCCTTCTCTTTTAAGATCTGCAACCTACACAGTGATGAAAATTTTTCACTCCAAATCTCGGAGTAATCAACCCACACTTCAAGGAAGAAGGATTGTTTAAACTTGTTACATGAGAGTTATTTTAGAAAGAAGCAACCCATATATTGAAATAAGTCATTTGCAAAAAGTCTCACAGAACTTGTTCCAGAGCACATAAGAAGAGGGAGGAAATGCAAAACAGATAGCCTGTTGAGAGCAAACAATGGAAGGGACTCTAGGACAAGAGCAGTTGGCCAACATTTCAAAGGGACTCTGGTCAGTGTAGGAACGAAACAGGAAGGATCCTGCAAAACTTGGCTCTCCGTTGGAGAAGTTAACATCTCAGATTCTTAGTTTCCTCAACTGTAAAATATAGGGTGGACTGGATTACATGATTTCAGAGGTGTCGTCTAGTTGTCAAATGCTACTTCGTATTAAGACTGTTTTAATTGTTAGTTTTTAGACCGGTTCCATCTGGATACCTTAGCAGCCAGCCAAGAGTCTTGAGGAGGCCCAGAAGTGATAGACTTGACCCAACCCCACTGATTTTGTGATTCTTGGCATATTCTTTCCCTGAAGTGCAGTGCCTGCATGACTATAGTGATTCTGATGCTTACAAGAGTCTGTAGGGATCTGCGTTCACTTTTCCCCAAGGCTTGGCCTGTACTATAGGTAGCGGCTACAACTAAGTGTACCGTGGTAAGTGATACCTCTGCACTGGGTTTGTATAATGAGACTTGAGGTTTAACTGTTACGATGGAAGGTCTATTTCTGGGACTAATTTCTTATCCAACAGATATGCCTCCATATAGGGTACCACCCATCCCAATTTGCCCCACACCATCCTGGTTTTAGCATTGAAAACCCTATGTCTTGGGCAAACCTTCAATTCCAGACAAACTGAGATAGTTGGTCACCCTAATTCCACAGATATTTACTGAGAATCTACTGTGTGCCAGGCTCCAGAAAAGGCATTGGAAACCCAGTGAGAACAAAACAGACAAGGTTCCTGCTATCATGGGACTACCATTCAGGTGGGCAAGACAGATTAAATAAGGGAACAAATAAACAACCAGTCATTACAGAGTGATCATTACTGGGACTGAGGACAGGTGTGGGGCCCTGCTTTGAGGGGGCAAGGAAGGTTTCTCTTAAAGGAAGACCTGAAGGATGAGGAGTCAGTTCTGAATGCTGCCAGGAAAGGTTAGATGTAGGTAATTACTAAGAATGAAGAGGCACTTCAAGAAGACCTTATCACTCTCAAAAATTATATTATTTATCCAGTTATGTATTCATGATTATAATTATATTTAGAATAAAAATTCTAACAGAATAATTAGAATAAAAGTACAATTGAGCAAAGACCTTATATGTAACTCCAATGCCCACAACAATAGTTGGTATTTAGTAGGTGCTTAAGAGCCACGGAATAAGTAAAAGAGTGAAAATATTGCTACCTTTTGACCTACTATGTAGCTCCCCAAACTCACTTTCCCTGAATTATTCACATTTTCTCAACCAGCCTGTCCATAAAAACAGATGGAGTTGTAGATCCTATGGAACATGGAATACCCATATGTAAGCTTTAGGCTAGAGCTATTCTGAGACAATCTGTGTCTACCGGCTCCAAGCAAGATTTTTGAAGCCCTTTCCATTGCTCTGTGCCCATATATCAGCTCATAAGAGGTTAGGTGCTCTGCTACCTAAGTGGAGGAGAGATTCACCTCAGTGTTAAGCCTTTAGCTTTATGACTGGCCTCCAACAGTGGGTTGTGGTGTTACTAATTAAAAGAGGGCAGAGGTCTAACTAATTCACCATTTCCATCAAGAAATTTCTCACCTCCCCTATACAGCTCCCCCTTATGACCTTCTCATCTCTGATCATGGAACCTTTATTCTCAGCCTAAGGCCTCAGTCCTCTTGGCCTCTTAATTCGAGCTTGACGCCTACATCCAGCCAGCAGCTATATCCTCTCATTTTCTACACCCCAGATTCTCCTTACCTTTGCTGCCATTTCTGGTCCCATTGCAGCAAAGATTAGAAAAACAACCACCTACTTTATTGCCACCCTCACCCCCATCCCCAAGACATATACAGATACACATATAATATATGCTAGAATAGACTCTCCCTGATAGATGGTATCTCAGGAACTTGAAATGCTCACTTGCTCCAAAACTGACAGTGGTTTGCTGTGTTGAAGCAGTCAAACTTCTCAACCAAACTTTCCAATCTTATCTCTTATGTTTGCTTTTACATACATAATAATCCAATTGAATGGACTGTCTCAAAAAAAAAAAGTCTACATTTTCCCATCTCTGTGACTTTTCTCATACTATTCCATTTATCTAGAATGAACTTTAGTTCCCAAATATATTACAAATAACTGTTTCTGCCTGCATTAGAAATCCATTGAAAATATCTTAATTTTAAGTTCCTAGAAGGAACTTTTCCTATCTGGCACAGCCTTAATAATGAATCATAATGATATCATACTGATGATTTCCAAGTACAAACACAGTTTTGAATGCTAGTTGAGTTCTGTTGTAGGTTTTAGGGGTTCAAAGCTATGGTTCCTTATAGTTAATGGACATGATTGAAGGATCCAGCATTGGCAATCACTTGGAGCATCAGAGGTTTTCCATATAAGCAGGAGTCATTTGTGGCCATCCAAATTAAATTTAAGGGAAGATGGTGATGGGTGACTGGCATATATTCAGTATGTATTACATGTCAGGGATTATGCAAAATGCTTTCTATATGCATATATTGATTTAATCTGCATGACAATCCTATAAAGCACTTAATATTATATCCATCTTCATGGAAGAGGAAACTGAAGCTGAGAGAAGTTTATAAAAATTGCCTAAGAACAAATATCTAATAAATGACAGAACCAAGATTTGGACCCAGGTGGGCCTGACTCAAAAGACCATGGTCTTTGCGTGGCAAGGAGGACACAGTCTATATAGCAGACACCCACTCACCACTGTAAAAGTACTGTTACTGAAATAAATCCAAAGCTTACCTGCTTTCCATTACCACATAAGTGGTCATGGTATAACTTGGGGGCAAGGCGATGCAGCGTAATGATCAAGACTAACCACAGCGGAAACAGGAAGAACTCGGTTCAAATCCTGACTCAGTGTGAACTTCAACAAGTTATTTAATTATTACATGCTTTTGTTTTCTCATTTGTGAAATTAAAATAATGCTTGTTTTAAAAATGAAATAATATCATGCATACAAAGTCATATAAAGGCAATAGGACAGTATCTAGAACCTAGAATTCACTCAATAAATGGTAGTTAATTAAATATAATTATCATCACTTGTCAGCAGTTTCTTTCATCCTTAATACCTCAGCCTCTTCCAAGCTCCTTTAAAAAGTATGACTATATTTGCTTATCTATATGTGTGATTTCATTTAGTGTTGTTGGAGAACCATTTGCAAGTGCTGATACCCTTAAATACTTTAGCATGCATTTCCTAAAAATAAGGACATTCTCGTACATACATATTTATATACCAAAGCACCTAAGAAAAATCAACAATATTAACTAATACCATCTCATTTCTAGTACACATTTAATATTTAAATTTCCTAAATTGTCCCCAAAAATTACTCTGAAGGATTTTTTTGAACAAGAATGTAATCAAGGTTAATGTGTTATATATAGCTGCTGTTTCTTTCTTCTCTTTTAATTTAATGTCAGTCCCAACTCTGCTCCCAGCCCTTTTCTGCTTTTCTTGACATTGCTTTATTTTTGAAGAAACCGGTCCATTTATCTTGGAGAAAGTACCACTTTCTGGATTTGTCTGATATTTTTCCTCAAGGTGCCATTTAACTTGTTCTACCCTCTAACTTATCTACACATTGGAATGCAGGTCTTAAAGCCTTATTGCTTTTAAAGTTAAACACTGTGGCAAGAACGTTTCAAAGTCAGGGCTAGGTCGCTCATATTACATAATATAAAAATTTCCATGACTACTTCCTCTTCAAAATATTTTGTGGTTTTGTCGCGCTCTCTGGGGTATGGCTAGACCAGTGGTTTTCCACTCTGGCTTCACTTAGAATCATTGGGGGAGTTTTCGTGAGTTGCACCCCTACAGTTTTTCCTGAGTTGCACCCCTATAGTTTCTGGCCTAGGGCCCAGGCATTGGTACTTTTGTCCTGCCTCCTCAGGTGATTCGCACTGTAATCAGGGTAAAGAGTGACTGGTTCACACAAACTCTGAGAAGGCAAGAGGCACACCTTTTTTGTTTGCTACTACATATTTTCAGTGTTCAGTAGAATGCCTGGTTCATAATTACCATTCAACAACACATGCTGAATTAATTTTCAGCATATAGGAAACTCACCTTCCATTCATACTCTAGCTTTCCCTTTTTTTTCTAAATGGTGTACTATGAAGACAATAGGTCAATTTTATAGCAGGTTTAATGAGAACATGGCACTATATTTCTAATTTCTGAAAACTATATATTGACTGAAATTCAAGAATCACTTTCAAACTTCTGAGAGAGGAAAAAGTACAAACAATCATGTAGCTATAGTATAGTGTTAGATTAATTCTGTTGCAGACAATCCCCCTCTTTTTTTTTTCTTTTCACATTACCAGTTCTTCAAGTTCTTATTGTAAAGACTGGTGAAATTATTCTAAAATTACTTACAGAGGAAGAAAGACTGGGAGTTTGTCTTAGTTGTAATTGTTGTTTCTTTCAAATATATTGAGCAAATTTCAACCATGTGGAGGCATGCAATACAAAGGGAATGACTTTAGATATAGTTATGCTTCTATTTGTTCAAATTCAACTTTGGCCAAATCTTAAAAAGAATAAAAAGATGTATGATTCCTTAGGGCTTGCCAAATGAACCACCTATAGCTTCAAACACTAAGTAGATAAGAATGGCCACATTCTACTAAAAAAGAAGCCTATCCCATAGCAAACTTAGGCAATAGAGAATATACACTTATTCATTGTACTTCTACTAAGTGGAAATCATCAACAACCTACCATGTTTCCCTGAAAATAAGACCTAGCCAGACAATCAGCTCTAATGTGTCTTTTGGAGCAAAAATTAATATAAGACCTGGTATTATATTATATTGTATAATATAATATAATACCAGGTCTTATATTATATAAGACCCGGTATTATATTATATTATATTATATTATATTATATTATATTATACCCGGTCTTATATAAGACCGGGTATTATATCATATCATATTATACCCAGTATTATATTATATTATATTATATTATATTGTATTATATTATATTACATTATATTATATTATATAAGACCCGGTCTTATAGTAAAATAAGACTGCGTCTTACATTAATTTTTGCTCCAAAATATGCATTAGAGCTGATTTAGGTCTTACTTTCAGGGAAACACAGTAAGAGAAAATCAGTAAAGGACATAAACACACAATTTGTATCCAAAAAGGCTTTTACACTGATGAAAAATGCTCAATCTGACTCATATTAACCAAAATGTAAATTAAAACTATACTGAGATCTTTTCCTTTAACTCATTAGATTAGCAAAAATCCAGTGTTGTGGAGGATTACAAACATACATGCCTTTTGATCCAGCATTACTAGCTGAAGAAAATTATACTACAGATATACTCCACACATTATGTGAAATAACATGTGAACAAAGTTATTCATTTCTTCAGGTAAACAATTAGAAGCAACTAACTGTCCATTAGAGAACTGGATAAATAAGTTTTGATACACTCACAGAATCAAACGTTTTTCAAGTATAATAGAAAATAATAAGGAAACTAAGTATTGACATAGAATAGTCATATAATGTTCAGTGGAAAAAAGTACAGATTATTATGTAGTATATACTCTAATGTATATAAAAGGAAACAATAAGAAATATATATGTGTACTGTATTAGTTTTTACATAAAAGAATTTGTATCAGATATACAAGGAATGGTAAATGCTAGCTATTTGGGGGAGGAGATGGAAACTGGGTGAGGAGAAGACAGTGAGAGGGAGACACAGGAAGGAAACTTCTCAGATACCTTTTCATACGTGATCGTATTTTGAAGTGTGTGAATATATAACATATTCAAAAATTTAAATATTCCTTAAAAGCACTATCAAAAGTCCTAGGAAAATGTATTTTTTTAAAGGTAGAAAAGATCCCAGATGTTCTTATAGTCTTTATTCTTGTTGTGGAGTTTCAGAGTCAATTCTACTACTTCTCAGGTTCACGAAAAATGAAACTGAAACTGCATACTTCTCATATACCCAGACCTAAAACATGGACTCAGGAAAAAACTCAGAAGAAAATTTATCATGATAATTTCTAATCTTGAGTTTTGTTGTTCTACAGAAATCCAGAATTTTAGAATACATTTAAACATGTGCTATTTAAAGTCCAAATAGACCACTGTTGAAAGATATCCACCCCAAGGTTAGTGCTAACATAAAACTGAAGTAATGATATCAAAATAAAATTAGTCTCTTTTTCCCATGGACTATTCATGGAATCTACAAGAGATTGGGGGGGGGGGGGGGCTACCTGACACAGTGATGGGGAATGCCATCTAAAAAGTAGAAGGGATTCTTTCTTTACAAATAAATCAATAAGATGAAAAGAAATTGTGATTTACTCATTTGGCTCTTGGCATCTATTACTTTCAGTTACCAGTTATCTTTCTGTGTGTGTATTCTATTACAAAAAAGTATGGGACTCTTGCTGTATCGCTAGCACTTTGCCCACTGAAATGCATAGAATAGGTTTATTGTAAAAGTCTGATGGACCACAATAAAATAAATCTGTGTTCTAGGGTTTCTGTGAACTTGCCAAGTCTTATATCCTCTCCCTGTCTTAGCTCAGTTTCCTTATCTGGAAATGGAGTGATAGTGCCTAACTTGATTGAATACCTTAGAACTTTGATATGGTGACTAAATAATACAATAAATATAAAAGACTTTGGAAAGTGAAAATTGAACATAGTACTATTGTTACTGCAATTATGACACAGATATGAAAAGAAAAGGCAGAGGAAGAAAAATGTGATTCCAGAATGTTTCATGGAGAATTGGTCTCATTTTTACAGATGAGCAAAAGGAAAACTAGGCAGGTTAAATAACTTGCTCAAAATCAAGTAGCCAGTCAGAAGCAGAACTAGACACAAATTCCCATTCAGGTGTTTTGATTGAACGTCTCATTTTCCTACTACTCTACTTTTTTCTTACAGCCTTGAGAGCACATGGAAAACATCTAGAAGGAAAACGGCCACGTGATGGCCCTGGTCTTGGGAAGGCTGGAGAAACATTGAAGAAGTGATCAGAGAAGGCGCCAAAGGATGGCAGATATTGGTCAAGTTCTGGTTGGGATAGTTATAAAAAGGAAGGTAGGGGGTAATAGAAACTTTTACTAAGTAATTTCTGACTTACCAGAGTTTTTAGAACTTTATCTCATTTATCCATCACTACAATATAATTTATGTCATCTCCCTTTTGTAGGTGAGGAAACAAGACAAGAAGCATTTAACAGGCTTACACAAGTCCAGAGAGATAATAGATGTGTGGGCTGTGATGTAATCTGGGGCTGGGGAACTCTAGGTCAGGCCCCTGATCACTCTGCCTCATTCCACAATTATCGATAAAGATTGTAGAGGAGGTGAGCCCAATGGGAGAGTATTAGATATTTTTAAAATAATATTTATAATATATGTTCAAAATTTAAAAATATCCTCACTAAATGTTTCTTTCTGAACTCGTAGGGTAAAACATTAGTAAAAAATCTCAAGATGGACTCATGTTGTGTATTTTCTATTTGAGAGTGAAGAACCTGGGATCACTTATTTAATTTTATTTATTTATTTTTTTAAAGGAGGGTGCAGCTCACAGTGGCCCATGCAGGGATAGAACCGACAATCTTGGTGTTATTAGCACCATGCTCTAACCACCTGAGCTAACCAGCCACCCTGGGGGTCACTTCTTTAAGATTGATGACTTCAGGATCCTCCTCTCAGAAAGATCAGAACACGGGGTTTCAGTCCATGAAGACATACTAACACATAGTAGTCTTTGGATGCAATTAGCCTGGGATGGTTTATTTTTCTGTACTAAGTAAGTTTCCGAATGGTGATAATATCTAATACATATACAGAACTTTCTAAGTACTGTTCTGAGAAGTTACACATTCATTGAATTTTCGTAACTAAATGACATGAGTTCTATTATTACCTCCATTTTGCAAATGAAAAAACTGAGACTCAGAGAGGTCAAGTAACTTGTCCAAGACCAAATAGTTAAAAAAAATGGCAGAGCTGGTGTTCCAAACCAAGCAGTTCAGCTATCACTATTCAGTGTAGCACGTTACGCAGCACTTTGCACAGTCTGTCATCTAGGACTTCATTGAAAAAGCAATCTTGCTGCCTAAACTAAAACTTTCAAATTACGGAGTTGGACAGATAAGGACTCATTTGTTCATTCAGTTATTTGAATATTCATTTATTCATTAGGTATTATAATCCTACTATGTATCAGGCTCAGTAATAGGAAAAAATAGATGTGGTTTCTGTTATCCTAGAACTCGGAGTCTACTGGGGAGACACACTTAAATCAAATAATTGCACAAATAAATGTAAAATTACAGATTTATAAGAAGCATGAAAGAAAGATACAAGATGTTATAAAAGAACTTTAAAGAAACATCTGTCCTAGTTGAGGGAGGTTCCTGAGGAAATGACCTTCGAGCTGGGATTACAAAACAAGAGACCTTGACTTGTTGAACATTTCTAAACCTCGGTCCACACCTGTAAAATAGGGGAATGGACTGTCCTAAAGGCTTAGTGAGGTAGTGCAGAAGTTATCTCCGCACTTAGTAAATAATTAATGATAGTTTTGGGCCTGGTAATTTTTACTTTTCTCCTTATTCCTTGACCAGTATCCAGTTAGAGAACAGGATAAAAGAAACAAAGATTTGGAAAACTAGCAGTCCTAAAAGTAGAAAGGATAGGGGAGAAAAAGAAAACATTTTGAAAATGCTATGGATTTTAATTTTAGAAAAGAGTGCTTCAGTAAAATGAGCAGGATATTGTAAGCAACCAAATGGGGAAATAAATGGATACAGGAAACCTAATGCTTTGTTAATGTTTTCTGACACCCAGGATTTTGTCATGATATGGCTTATGTCTGCTGATAGCAGTGTTTTTTAAGTATCTCTTTCAGCAGTAGCCCTGGATGGACTGATTGATTGAAATGCTCTTTTACCCAGAGCTGAATATTGCCGCATATAGAAGAAAGGGTTAGACTGACTTTCCTTGGGGGGGGAGGGGGGGGGTTATGGGCCGTGGGGGTGATTGTTGCAAACCTGTAGCTCCAATGAGGAAAGATGTTTCCAGGCTAATAAATGGAGCACAGAGAGCTTCCAGCCGGATTTCTCTCTGCGTTAGCTTAGCAAGGAAAAGAAGCAAAGCTGTGAGTTAAGTTGAGGGAAACTCATTTACTCATTTCTGAAATGTGAGGTGTTCCTGGAGGAATCTCTGGGGTAGTGGGAGGATGAGTTAAGTAACGTCACATTTTTTCAGACAGAAATTTGCTTATGCCCCCTTGGGGAGAGCATTCAAAGGTTTCGAGGACAGTTGGAAAAGCTCATCAACGACTAGTGTTAAACACAATGGAGGTATGTGCCTGGAAATCCACGAGTACACAGCCAGACCAGCAGGGAGGAGGGGTGCTCGTGGGGGGCTGTGCTGATGTGGACATGAGCACATTCATATCCAGAAACCAGACTCCACAGGGCTTCATCTAAGGCAGGGGAGGAATTGTGTAGACAGGAAGGGTACTCGGGAAGGGGGTCCACGGGAATCATCCAGGGCCATCTCTTTGTCCAGGCTAAGTCTGACCTTTAGTTTTCACCGCCCCCACCTCCCCAGTTTAGCCCAGCTGGGTTTGTCCCCATGGAGACCAATCTTTGAAGCTTCATCTCTCAGGAGTTTAGTTGAGGCAGGTACGCTGGGGAAAAAGTTTCCTGTCCTTGATTCCTTTATTCCTGGGGACCTTTAACCCTGGAGTTTCCCTCAGTAAAAAAATTGCTTTCCTTTAAGTAGTCTAAAAGCAAATTTCAAATGTGCCTAAACTTCTCTTTTATTCCTTATGGAAGAAATTCTAAAATATTAAAGAGCAAGGTTACCATAAGAGATATGGGACATTTAGTGTAGAAAGCCCTAAAAAGCCATCATTAACTACGAATGGAATTGCCATGTTCCCTTTAAATGAAATGGTGTTTTTCTCATCACCAGGGATAAACACTGGCAGCGTCTTGCGTTTCTACGGTGATTCCTAGAAAACTTACCTTTCATTGCAAAGGTAAGTTTTGTAATTACATGTGCATTCTTTCCCCCTTGTAATTAGACCATTGTATCTGAGGGTGGACCAACGACAACAGAATTTTTGCCCTTTCCTCTTCCAAACACACACATATATGCACACCTTCTGGAAGGGTGGAGTTGGGGGTATAAAGACCACTAAAGAAATGAGACAGGAATAGAGCTATACAGGCATAAGGTGGCAATAAATAGAATCACCATGGCAAATCCGGATCTGAGAGAAGCTTTTAAAGGCAAGAGTACCTCCAAGCAAGCCTCTTTCTCCAGAAGCTTCATTCTTCAAGTCTCCTCACCACACAGGCAAAGAAGACAGGTGTTGTTCGAGTTACAATGGTGGGACTCTACTTATTTCAAATTGTTAATCTTAAAACCACATAGCAAAGAGGATGCCTTTTCCTCCCTGGAATTTAAAGAATGTGTTTTAAAATATATTTCTCTGTACATGTAATCATTGGGTTATTTACCATGCCTTGCACCTAGTAGGTAGTAAGTAGTTGTTGAATGAAATATATAATATATGGAAAAACCATAGGTGTTTCCTGATGACCAAGGAGTTGACTTCCGCTGCCTTCTCAGGAAAAAAACAACTTGAATTATTTGTCGTGTGTCAAAAACAAAAGGCCCCATCACACAGTTCTTATGGCTAAGGTCTGCAGAAATAGGAAACCGCTTCTCTATTTCTTTACCTATGACTGCTGTATCTGGAGCTCGGCTCTAGAAATAAAAGGAACATAAAATATCTCTGAACAATTTATATATATATATATATATATATACACACATATATATATACATATATATGTGTGTATATACATATATGTGTATATATATACATATATATACATACATATATGTGTGTATATACATATATGTGTGTGTGTATATACATATATGTGTGTGTGTATATATATATATATATATATATATATATATATATATATATATATAAAAGAAGGACACCTCCCCAATGCTGTTTGCTGCCACCTTCTTTTTTGTTTCCTGCTTCCCTCTTTTCAACTTGACATCTTCTCAAACGCTACCTGACAGACTGCAGCACTCACCCTGTGAATGTAAGTAATTTCCTTATTGACAGCCTCCCATTCTCTCTGACATCTGCCAGCACTCCCTGACACTTGAATAAGCATTAAGACATTAACAGTCTGGCATAAGTTTAAAGGGCTGGAATAGTAATGCTTGGCAGGACTGCTGCACAAAGCCACATGCAAAGAAACCCCCCCACTCATTCAACTCTGCCGTCCTTCTGGTTAGAAAACGTGGCAGAGCCCAGAGTAAATGCCGATTATTCGCTCCACTGCTCTGGCATTTTGGTGTCTCCTTAGGGAAGATCGCACATTCAAGAAAAAGAAAAGAAAAACAAGAAAATGCCTACTTGTGAGACAGTCTAAGTGAGAAGAGAATGTTCACAAAAAGGCAGGTCTTTGCTCACTGGGATGAGTTAATATTTTAAAGGGGTTGACTCTGTGCTTGCTTCTACGCCACAGATACTGAAAGGATTGACTTAGAATAAGAAGCAAAGTCAAGCTCCCCTGCCTTACACATAGAACAATTTGCATTATGCTTTTTTTTATGATAATATCAAATTCTTCCCAAATACTAGCTGGCAAATGCTATCTTTGTATCATAGATTTTTGCATGTCAATTTTCAGATCCTCACACAGAAAATTATTAAGAAAGAACACTACAGCAGGCTTGGTTGCCAGGTTCTGTTCACTGAGAAATGGCAAAGCCATTAACATGCTTGATATTAAACTGTTAAGTGAGTCAGAGAGCTGCCTCCATTCTCTTTTAAGTAGGGCTCGTTTTGGATCAGAAACCTGTAGTCTGCATAGGTAATGCTAACATTAACATCAAAATAGAAGGGGCAGAAATGTGAATATGACACTTTTTCTTGAGTGAAAAATGACTCAATATGGCTTCACTTGTGAAACAAAAGAAAAGTGAAAATAGGTTTTACATAAGTTCAAAATAGTCTAATTAAAGGGTCAGACAAGATGCTGCCCTTGGGAGCATTCTGGGGCTCAAGGCTTTGACATTCTCTGGGGGCTAAGAGCCCCGAATCTCCCACTCCTCCCACTGGCCCACTGTTAGGACAGAGAGGTAGCAGAGAACAGCTACTGACATAGTGATTCCTTCTGCAGACGCCTCATTTCCCTGTTGTTTGATCTAAGCCTGGGGTCGTTATCTCTGATTTGCAAATGAGAAGGAGAGAGAAGCTCAAAAAGAACAAGGGACTTTCCCCAAACCACACAGGTAGCGAAAGGTGGAGGCCCAAACTCACCCTGGGTCTTGATTCCTTCCTGGGTTGGTGTGTTTCTATCACGTTAGCTCCCAGACCAGGGAATTTGGTCAACATTACTAGAGAAAGAGACAGTAAACCTAGAAGGACGGTGACTAGCTCTCCAGAGCCAAAAGAGCGGTCTGTGATCGCAATTAGGCTGACTGACTGGTGTCTGGGTGGAACCACAAATCCTGCTCCAGTCTACAAAAAGGTGCTGCTCAGGTGGGCAGGGTGGTTCCCTTCAGACTGAACTCATTCCTTCAGAAGCACAGCAGAAGAACCAGGGCCAGCCCCACGGTGGAGGAGGGGAGCGTGGCTGGTGTGGACAAGCAGAGGCAGTTACCGTTCTTAAACTAAATTACAGTCATTTGCTGTTTAACGACGGGGATATATTCTAAGAAATGTGTTGTTAGATTTCATTGTCCTTTGAACATCACAGAGTGCATTTACACAAACCTAGGTGGTATAGCCGACTACACACCTAGGCTATAGGGCACATACTGGCTCCCAGGCTATGAGCCTATAGAGCGTGTTACTGTACAATACAACCCGAGATGAAATCAAGTACAGGAGAAAATGATGCAACCAAGAGACACACTAAACACCAGACGTATGAGGCTGCTGCTGGCCTAACACAGCATACTGCTTTATAGCAAAGGTTTTTTATAGATAAGTAGAAAGAGGACACTCTAAAATATGATGAGAAGTATAGTACAGTAAATACATTAATCAGTAACAGTTATTTATTATTACCGAGTACTATGTACTATACATAATTGCATGTGCTCTACTTTTATGCAACTGGCGGTAGGTTTGTTCACACCAGCATCACCACAAACAAGTGAGTAATGCGATTCGCTATGATGTGAAGATGGCTACCATATCACTAGGTGACGGGAATTTTTCAGCTCCATTAAAATCAGTTTTTAAAAAGATTTTTATTCAAGTATAGCTAACATATAATATCATATTAGTTTGAGATGTACAGCATAGTTATTCAACATTTATATACCTAAAGAGGTGATCCCTCTGACTAATCTAGTACCCAGCTGGCACTATACGTAGTTATTACCATATCATTGACTATATTCCCTATGCTTTACTCTACATCCCCATGACTATTTTGTAACAACCAATTTGTACTTTTTAATCCCTTCATCTTTTTCAGCCTTCCCCCGAACCCCCTCCCATCTATCACCCTGATAAATCTAGTACCCATCTGACACCATACAGAGTTATTACAATATTATTGGTTATATTCCTCATGCAATACACTTATGGGACCACCATTATTTATTTGGTTCGTCGTTGACCAAAATGTTATTATGCAGCACATGGCTGTAAATGCCACCTCCAGTTTTGCTACTCCAAACTTTGAATATTTAAGAGTATATGGGCTTTAGAGTCAAGGGGGCATGAACTCAGATTCTGCCTCTCATTAGCTGGGTAGGCTGGTCTAAGTTTAGTTAATGAAATCTCAGTTTCTTTGTTTATAAAGTTGTGATGACAACCATATTTTCCTTACAGTTTTGTTGTGAGGACTAATTGAACTAAAGCTCACCAAATGTTTAGCACACTAAACGCTCAAAACCAAATGTTAATACGTTTTTATTTATAATTGTGATAGAGAGAAGCCCACCTAAGGCTACCACCTTTGTGATTGTCCACTCAACACCCCTCTTGGAATGTCCTGCATTTACTTCAAATGTATGCCCCAAGCCAGTTTATCTTCCAGGTAACCATAATAATCATAACAAAAGCTATTGAGAGCTTAACCTGTGTCCTGTGCATTGTATTTATTTTATTTAATCCTGAAAGCTAGGGGTTATATTTCACTTTCACAAAGGGGGCAACTGAAGCATAGAAAGGTTCAGCAACCTACCCAAAGCTTTACACTTGGTAAGTGTCACAGCAGACTACTAAGCTAGGGTCATTGGATGCCAAAGCCCACTGCGTATACTTCTGGGCTAAACCACCTTGCCCCTGCCCGAGAGGAGGCTGCAAACCACAGCAACTTCGATGCTTCTATCTTCTATCTTGGTCCCCCATCCATACAATCAGGACTTCCTCTCCTGCTAGTTCACCTCATGGGACTCTTTCACATCTTATCCAGGCTTCGCATTCACTCTGACTACCCTGGTCCACACACACACACACACACACACACACACACACACACACACACACACACACTCAGTACTGATCAACCTTCCAAAGCCTAGCTCTCATTATGTCTTCCCTTCAGAAGACCTTCAATGACTCCCCGAATTCTTCCAAGGAAAAATTATACGAGTCAGCCTGACAATCAAGGTTTACTTCTTCCATAAATGTGCAATTGAGCTTTTTGATTCTCACTACTTCTCTTTGAGTACTCAGTACAATGCAGAATCCATGGGAGCAGAAATCTGTGCTTCTTGTACACTCCTGCATCACCAATACCTAGAAAAATGGCTTGTTTGTAGTAAGTGCTCACTAAATATTTGTTGGTTGAATGAATGAATGAATGAAAACAATTTTCCCAGCCAAAAGTACTGTACTTTCTTTCCACCGTGTTTTATTGTAGGGCCTGTTGGACATTGACAGACACGAAATCTGCTTTCATTTTTTGAAGCTGCTGGTATATTTTTTTTAAAATGAAGAAAAGCCAGAAGAGGCTTTTAACATATTTGCTATATTTTAGAAGGTAATGTTAATTAATAGTTTTAGTGTTTATCAAACATAATGTAATATAATTGTGCTATTCAACGATAATTACAGGAGTTATAAAAATAGTCATTCCTAGTTACTATACACAATGTGACCCACTACTGGGACACCAGTTTGAAACAGGGTGACAAAGGTCTTATTTACTCTTGCCAGTACATGTTGCTGAGACAAGCATACTCTTCTGAGGCCCCTGCTGAATGTGTGCCTTGCACTGATGGCTCTGCTGCCCCCAGCTCATCCCCTCAGGCCCTGTCCTCATACATTCCATTCCTTCCCCTCCATCTGCACATTTTCATTCCCAGCCTCTCTCATTCTTTTTTAGCCCTCCTACCTCCGAAGAAATCTCTTTTTATTTCCCCATAGCACTCTAATGGTAGCTTCCTATGTGTTTAGAACTTATCAGTTTATTTCATGCATTTTAGTTATACATATAACCTTACTAGGTTTCTGAGAGCAGGGACCATCATCTGGTTCTGGTTTATCTTTGTAACCACTCTCCGCCTACTACTTTGTAGCATATCATGCTCACAGATGCTCAATACACACATTTTTTTTTTTTTTTGGAAGAAATAAGTGAATGTGACAGGTGAAAATAACATGGCAGAGGTCTTGGCATTAGGCATTAGGCAGACTTTACTAGTTGGCAGAGGAGGGGGGAGGGGAGCTGTGTCAGAGGGTTATCAGATTAAAGGCAGCAGGCTATGAAAAGCAACGTGTTGATTATAGCCTATTGAATAACTGTGGGCTCTTGAGCCAGACTGCTTGGGTTCAAATAACAGCTGTCTCTTAATTGTTGTATAAACTCTGGACATCAGATGAGATTTTTACCTACCTCATAGGATTTTTCTAATGATTTAAGGAGCTATTAAATATGAAGTGGTGATTCCCATTGTGGTAGATTGCAATTTTATTTCCAATATTGTTCTGCCTTTCATGTTAAATGTGTACACACACACATACACACATGCACATCTCTGCCTATTGTCACATGACTTGCTGTATTCCTTTCATTGGCATCAGGCTTGGCCATATGACTTGCTTTGAACCTATGCAATTTGAGTGGAAGTGACATATGCCAGTACTGAGCAGAAGCTGCCCCTTTTCTTCTGCTGTAAGATTAACATATCTCAAATGGGTCTTCTCATTCACTCTGGATCTTTTGTTGAAGAAGCCATGTGGGGCCAGCCTCGGTCATTACAACCAACATACAACTCATGAGAAATAAGCCTCTGTTGAAAGCCACTGAGATTTTGGGATTGTTGCTGGGACATAACCTGGTGAAGTTGACTCATCGGCCAGTAAAAGTACTCCATCCATGGAAAGCACTTGAAACAGTGCCTGTACCATCAGTAGAGAGCAACAGGGATATGATTGCCAACGTACTGTGACTTTTGACAGGAATTCCTAATTTGCCCTCACTTGTCTTAAATTAAAAGCCTTATCTTGGGACTCTTCAAAGTAGTTTATTGTAGACAATTATCTGGCTAAGAGTCGGAAGGTGTGGGTTCCAGTCCTAACTTGCTTTTTCTAAAACTGTGTTTCTTCATAGATAATCATCAAGGTTCCTTCCCGCTCAAAGAAGTTTCAGAGTCTACAGACAAGCAGCTGCTGGAATCTTACACATGAACTAACAAGCGCTGGCTCACCAGTTACAAAGCTGGGTGATTTGGGGGATCTTCTTTTCCCTTCACAGGGCTTGTGTTAGGCTTTTGTCATTGTCAGTTTTCAAGGGAGTGGCATTTGTACAGGCTCCTGACGCATAGTATAGTCTTTTTTGGGTTTTACATGTGTGTTTTTTCTAACACTGTTAGGTCATAAAATTCTCAGCTAGAGAAAAAAGTGATTTCCTAGAAAAGGGATTATAAAAGAAATCTTTGGTTAATTAAGTATGTGTTTAACTTATGGGACTTAAATAAAAAGCAGGGTACAATCAGAAAAGAAAGGTAGGCTGCCATGGTGGGCAAAGCTCTAGCCTGAAAACCTGAAAACTAAAGTTTTGGGTTGTATCCTTCTTTCTGTCAGTAGTCAGCCAGGTGACCTTGGGGAATCACTCATTTCTCTGGGTTTCAAGTCTCCTATATGTAACAATACAGGATCTCCAAATTCCTGCTAATGTTTTATCACTATGATTCCATCAAAATTAATTGGCAAGGTTGTTTTTTTACAAGCTTTAAGTGGCAATTTTCTTAATTTGCAGAGATGGGGAAATACACTAAGGAAGGGAAATGTTTACAGGGGAAGCTCAACCCACGTAAATCTTCTGAATTGCTAATAAATTTTTATCCTAAAGGAGAAATAAAAGAACCTGATTTATAATCATTTAACAAAAGAAGCACTATTTGGTTTGCCAGAAGAACAGGTGGCTTACTATCTTTTTCTGCCCACTTACAGGAGATTTTTCTGCTCCAACAAAGGAAAGCTCATCTCTGCCATATTCTTCCCAGCTCTACTGAAATGTATCCAGATCCTCAAAGTCTCAGCCAAGGTCTGTCAAGTAGAGTGTGGGTACCAAAGCTGGTCCATTGATTGATGTATTATTGGTTTCAAAAACCGGGTCCTCCTCCCATCACTTGGGATGGCAGGTGTCTACTGTTCTCATGCTGCTGGCCTTGGCAGAGCTGGCAGATAGTCCAGCTTCCATGCCCCCCTTCCCCTAGATTCCCACCACCATCCTCTGTCAGCCCATCCCATGCCTGCTCTTGGGCAGAGATGGTGCCAAGATTGACTTTGGTAAATATACACTCTAAGTAAGACCGTGTGCTCTAAGTTAAGTCCCTAGCATACCCCCATAAAAACATTTTGTCCCTCCCACATAGATTCTATGATTACGAAAACCTGTGAAAGCCCACCCCTAGTCTCAGAAGGGCATTCCTGAAGAATAGGTCATGAAGGTACCCTGCTCAGAGAAGCTGTTGTGGAGCATAGTTGATTGGTAGCCTCCGGCTGCTGTGTTTTGGATCTACTGAAGCATTCACTCCAGGCCACACTTCCCCAGGGCTCCTCCCAGCCAAGGACTGGGCACACTGGGGAGACTAGCGCTGGGCCATTCCTGTCTCAAAGGGGATTTCTTAGAATGACACTCATGGCTTGGGGACTCTCCATCAGGATGGCCAAAATTTTCTCAGAACTGTGCTGTGGTCTGAAACTCTTCCTACTCAATCCTTCCCTCCCCCTTTCTTTTCACAGATCTCAGGCTTGCATCATGGGCTGAAGGCTCCACGTGCCTACTCCTGCTCCTTCCCACTTTATCCCTTATCCTTCACAGGCACTTCCCTCAGTAAAGCTCTGGCACAATTAATTCCACTTGGCATCTGTTTCTAAGAGAAGCAGGGCATGACACTTTCAAAAGTTTCTGTGCCTGGCACACTGTTATCAAGGTTCTCCAGAGAAACAGAACCAATAGGATATATTCTATATATACACACATATATAAGTATACACAGATACAGCTATATAGATATATACGTTATTATGAGGAATTGGTTCATGTGATCATATAGTCTGAGAAGCCCCAAGGTCTACAGTTGGCAAGCTACAGACTCAGGGGAGCCAATGTGTAGTTCCAGTTGGAATCTGAAGCCCTGGAGCCGATGATAAAGCTCCAGTTGGAAAGCTGGCAGGCTTGAGACCCAAGAAGAGCTGATGTTTCAGTCTGAGTTTGAGGAATGGAAAGACCAATGTCAAACTCGTCAGGCAGGAGGAGTTCCCTCGTACACCTGGGTGGTGGTGGTGGTGTGGTGTCAGCCTTTTTGTTCTGTTCAGGCCTTCAGTTGATTGGATGTGGCCCACCCACATTGGTGAGGGCAATCTGCTTTATTCAGTCTACTGATTCAAATGTTAATCTCTTCCAGAAATACCCACACAGACATACCCAGAATAATGTTTAACCAAATATCAATGCACTCTGTGGCCCAGTCAAGTTGACACAGAAAATTAGCCATCAACCCGTGGAGTCCAACAGCTAATCAGTTAAATCACTTTTGCTAAAAAGTCATGAATACAAGTCAAGTTCTCATGGTATGAGTTGCATTTATATTTATATCTGTCTCTCTAAAAGTCTATGAATGCCTTGAAGGGGAAACCATGGCTTATTCATTGTTAGAGCCTCAGTACATAGAGGAAATTCAATAACTTATACTTATTGAGTTCCTACTATGTGCCATGCATAAGGTGCTATTGGTATAGCAGTGAAAAAAAAACCAGGTCTTCGTGCTCAGAGAGCTTCCATTTAGGTGAGACAAACAATATATAAAACAATTGAATATATAATATAATGTGGCAGTGATAAGTGTGAAAAGGGAAGAATAAAGCAGGTGAGAGGATAGAGAGGGATGGAGAGGTATCATTTTACACAGGTGCTCAGAGATGGGTAATGGAATGGATGAAAGACTGTGAATGAAGTTATCAGGGAGGTTTGGGGCAAGCAGGAATTTGGAGCTACACAGAATAGAAGGAAGGCTTCCTCCTCCACCCAGGGAATCAGCTCAATTAAACTGTTATTTCCCCCAGCTCTGGGTTGTGGAGTGTTCTTTGCTTCTCTTACTCCCATTTTTACAACTTTTCTTAGAGTGTCTTTTCTTAAGTGACTTCCTCACTAGGTAGGTTTTTAAGTCAACTGTATCACTTGTACTGACCTTCATCAGCATGAGGGCTTGGGGCCAGTTTCCACTTCTGAAGAAATTCCTCTAAAAGTGGTGCTCTGGAGATACTTCAGTAAATGAAGATAGACTTGGCAAAGAAATTCCAAGCCTCCAGGCAGATAATTAAGAGAGATTTTCAAAGCCTAGGGGGAAATCAAAGACCATTATATATGTATGGTTTGCTCTAAACCACTTTTATTGCAATTTGAGCTCTGTACAGCTGTGCAGCAATCGAGGGGGGAAAATACACGGCCCATGAAAAAATAAAGCCACGTGGATGCCACCCTTCTAGCACCCTATGAGAGCTGTACATAAGTTTTACACCTTGTTTTGAGCAATTACAAAAGTCAAATCGGTAATTTTGTTGTGGTTCTAAGAAGGAAATGATGACGTAGCAATTGAGTAATAAAAGCTTAAAATTTCCCTTTTCTTTTCCACTTCTCTGACTCAACTTCTTACTCTCAACAGGGATGTGGTAAGATAAATGAGAAATTATATGGAGTCATCTGAAGTCTCTGGAAGGTTTAGTGGAGGAACCTGGCCTTTTAACCAGGTAGGCCTAGAAATACAATTTAGTTCTGTGAGTTACGAGCTGTGAGGTCTTAGGCAAGTTACTCAGTCTCTCTGAGCTCCAATTTCCTTTTCTGTAAAATACTTGCTGAAGTTGTGATGATCACATGAGATGTAGTAAGAAAGGTGCCTGACACGTGATAGGTGCTTAATGAATGATGGTTTATCTTCTTGGAAAGTTAGTTACTTAAGGAACTCAAAAAAGCAATTATCATAGGGTCTCTCTTGTTACTGATAACAAAGATTATGATATCAAAAAATTCTTTGTCAAAAGCAGTGATCACAAAAGCACATGCCTTTGGTAAACTTATAGTAGGATTGGATTTATGATTTGTAGAGAACTCTGGCAAACTGAAGGGCCCATGCCTATCTAAAGGGCGTGACCGGAAGGCCCATGTCCCGTCTGAAGGGGGCAACTAAAGGATTTATGCCTGAAATAAAGGGGTCCACCCACATCTACTGGAGGACCTTAGCCCCATCTAAAGGGAGCAGTTGCTACTTAACTCCTACATAGGGGTAGTGAAGACCCAGTATTCAGATTTTCTTTTTGATTTTTTTTTTTAAACAGGACTTTATTGGGGAACAGTGTGTACTTCCAGGACTTTTTTTCCAAGTCAAGTTGTAGTCCTTTCAATCTTGGTTGTGGAGGGTGCCATTCAGCTTCAAGTTGTTGTCCTTTCAGTCTTAGTTGTGGAAGGCGCAGCTCAGCTCCAGGTCCAGTTGCTGTTGCTAGTTGGAGGGGGCGCTGCCCACCATCCCTTGCGGGAGTCCAACCGGCAACCTTGTGGTTGACAGGACGCTCTCGAACCAACTGAGCCAGACATCCAGGGCTCAGCGGCAGTTCAGTTCAAGATGCCAGGTGCCGTGTTCAATCTTAGTTACAGGGGGCACTGCCCACCATCCCTTGCGGAACTTGAGGAGTTGAGCCCACTGGCCCATGTGGGAATCGAACCAGCAGCCTTCGGAGTTAGGAGCAGGGAGCTCCAACCACCTGAGCCACTGGGCCAGCCCCGATTTTTCCTTTCTTTTTTATTTTTAATCCTGAAATCTCTTTCTATGTGAAATTTCCAGTTCACATAAAATGGCTCTGAAGTCAATTAATAACAAAACAAAACACATAGACCACAAAAAGTATGTCAGCAGGCTGGATGTGGCCTGTAGGCCACAGTTAGCAACTTTTGAAAGAGGAACATTCCATGATTGTATTCTCATTCCTTGTATAGTAAAATGTTTTAGTTTTAAAATAATTCTTCAAATAATTCCACACAGAGCAGAGTTCAACATAGAAATAAATCTCTTTCTGTGTATTTCTATATCTGGGACATCAAGGGCCAAAAACAACTTTAAAAACCTATGAAGGATTTTGTTGTTATTTATTCCTCAGGATTCAGCTGATTTCTGGTGGGCAGACTGTTCAACGTCTGTGCACAGGTAAAGAAAAGCTGATGCCTGCTAATAAAGCTATTATCTAGAAATGTGCTTATAAAATGTGATGGTCCCCCCATACTTCCATGATATCATAGAGGGGTTAAAGGGTTACTGAACAGTTCACAAATTGTTGCCTTCAGATCTTAACAAAGAGGGCAGAAAGAGCTTAGAAGCAATTATTTTGTTTTTTAAAGACTCTCTCTACTGGCTGCAGATGAGCTTCACAATAACAAAGAATGCTCCAGAGAAGTGCTAACTGGAAACTATCAGTAGCTGAAAAGTATTAAGTCATTAATGTTTTAATTGACTTATGCCACTCGATTTCTGATTTACAGCAAAGGAAAAAAAGGAATCGTACCTCACTATCCAAAGTCACAGTAAATGTTAAGCTCCATTTTTCATTGACAGTGTCCCACTTATTCATACATCCTAAAACGAGCAGCCATAAGCTTAAACCCAATGGGTTTCTAGAATATGTGACATTCCAGATATCTGTTCCTTGCTGATCCACAGAAGCTATCTCTTGTGAGGAAATGTGCGATGACATCCATATTGATAGGTAATAGGTACATGAGGATGGAATTACCTCAGTTAGAATATGATTGTGATAACAAGGAGAGAAGAACTACAGGGAATATTTAAGGAACATGCTCAGTTCCTTTAATAGCATATACAGGGATTCGTTCAAAGATGGCGGGGGAACATTGAACTATTGATACTTCTTCCCAAGGTATCTATGTGTTGTGCAAACATATCGTCACCAAATAATTGCTCAATCTCTAACTATCCAAATAGTATTGGGCAAGTATTGGATCAGAGGTCCCACTGATTCATTTTATAAACTGGCCACCTTCGTGACAATACAACAAATTAATTAAGTACTCCGCTTCTTTTTCCCTGTTTCCAATACTGAATTGAAAACAAACTCTGTAAAGAGAATGCGGCCTGATGATGTTCATGTTGCTATTCATTCTTGAAATACTAGGTTAGGAAACATCAATAAGGATCCATAGAAAGGGCAGAAAAATTATTCTATGAAAATGATGTTTCAAGGATCTGCTATTTAAAAAATAGAAGGATTCTCTGTTACTAATGGGAAAAGGTATATTTCTGAAGGTGCACGATTTAGAAAATAAGACACACATATAAAAGGATATTTTTGGTAAAACATATTGAGATCTTTGAGAAGCAGGCACTAAAATAAAATAGCACTACTGTGAAGTAGCACATCAAGTAGAATTTCTATTTGAAAAAGACATCTTCAGTTACTTCTCTTGTTTCCCACAGTCTCTTTTCTCATGACTCCCTATCTCTAATATTATAATGACCCCAATAATAAAAGTATTTTGCCTCAGAAATATACTCATTTGAATGTAAAATATATTTTAATTATGATATTGAATATACTTTAAGAAATGCTTTTTTGGAAAAGAGTCAAATTCAATTAAGTGTAAACCAATTTTTTTTTTTTTTTTTTTGCCACCATGTCCCCTAAGATTATAATGTTCCCAAGATGTTTCATAATCTCAATTGGGTCAACACTGCAGTTGGCTCGAAGGGCGGAACTCCAAGGGAAGTTTGGCACTTAATGATGCTGGAGTTGGGCAGCTTTCCCTTGAGAGAGCACCCCATTATGGAAATGGAATCCCCAGAGTAGGATTAAAGGTGGTGAAGACATTGCTTTGCAAGGTCAGTGAAGATCTGGTTGGCCATTTGGGTAGAAGACAGAACACAGACTCTAACTGGGATGGCGGTAACATCAGTGCAGACTATTGCATTCGGCCCAAATTCCTGCTGCCATTTCAATGAAAATCCGTGGTCTTCTTTCTTACCAGTTCCCTCAAATGGGTAGTGTTGCTGTGACCTGCTAAGCATGTATAGGTTTCCTTAATAAAGACAGATACAGCACAGCAGTGGGTTAAGTGATACAGCTAGCAGTTAATTCTTGCTTCATTAAAGACAAACCAAATAATTCTCATTTAAATAAAGAAAGCCATTCTGCTTCCCAGTAAATATTTGGTATCAGAGCAGCAATGAAAGCCTATGCTACGTAAACCTTTCTTCTCTCTAGGGACTCCTAGGACACTTCCACTAGTACCCCATTGAAAATGAAAAATATTCAAAACACAATGACATTTGTTCAAATAAATGGGGAAAATAAGCTTTGTGAAATGTCCTCCTAGAGTTTGTGTTTTTGAAAAAAATAAAAAATGTGTATTCACTCTCTTGCTCTCTTGTTCAATTGTGAAAACGCTGCAACCCTCCATAGGCCTCTCTGCCATTAGTATGAATTAGACAGTCCTACTGAATAAGCCCCGCAAATCATCCTGTAGAAAGTGCCTGGGCTTTGCAGGCCAAGTGTACATCATACATATAAATCATTATCGCTTTGGGGTTGATTAGAAAAGGGCAAGTATCTTGCAGCCTTGGCAATGTGTGTATGCCTGGGGCAACTGATTAGCTATTTCAAATTAATAGCTTAAAATTAAAACAAGCCCGGGGTTAGAATAAAAGGAAATGGGTTTTCTATATAAGGAAAGCATCAAACTCCTCAAAAAAGTCCCTTCCCTCCCCCTCAGCCTTCTCTTCCTCTTCTCTATCCAGCCTCAGAATGATATCTGTCAGCCAGAGGACTTCCAGTGGTATGACTTATCACATGAGTTGCCAGATCTCACCGGAAGGAAAGGCAGTGGGAACAATCGGAAATGAGAGATGCCAATAAAATGTATTTTTCTGTAGTTATCTCACAAAAGGGGCTTGAAGGTTTCTCAGGGGGGTTGCCCTGCAGTGAGATGGGCTGAGTCCTTCCTTCTGTCTGCGATATACCATCCTGCCTGGGTCTGGCAGCTTCTGGAGGCACAGTTGACTTTCACCCAGCATGCCCACTACAGAGCACCTGTGTCTCCCATTTAGTGAGAACCACAAGAGAAACAAAAAACCCAACAAAGAAAAACTGATAAAAACAAACACATACTCTGTTTCCAAGGTAGGTGGTGGGGCCCAGGAGCAGGGAAAGCGGGTAATAGGGTTGAGGTTTAGAGGTGGAAAGAGGATCTGAGTTTCAAGACAGAATCTTTTTTTCTTTTCCCAATCATTTTGCCTTCTTGACATACTGGGCCTAGATTTTATTTTAGAAAGTTTTACAATTAAACATGTACTACTATCTTTGTTTTCTAAAGTTACACGAGAGAGAGAGAGGGGAAGGAAAAATCTGGGTCTTTGCCATTCCTTGATATTCTTGCTGTCTCTCCAAGAAATTGGGGAGCCTGATGTTTGTCTAAACTCTGAATATTTTGGTTGAGTAACTAAGATGGGTAAGGCTTTATTTCACTATTGACTTTGTTTCTCTAATGATTCTCCATTGTTTCTGTATTTTATTTGATAAAGAGAAGCTTGTCCCCTATGTAATTTTACTTTTAATAGAAAGATAAAAAAGATAAAAATTTATAGGCAAAATTAAAAATTTTCATCAAATTACCCACTAAGAATGCATACTAAATTTTATATTCTCCTGTCTTAAAGACTGTTACTACAGTTAGCTACTAGTAAAATACTGCATGGAAAGAGAGAGAGAGGAGCACGTAGATGTGTTTTCAAATTCCAGTGCTGCCACATACTAGCTGTGTGAGGTTAGGTCAGTCACTAAATATTTGTGAACATCTATTGCTTCATCTCTAAAAGATAAGGCTAATAATATACACTTGGCAGCATTTTGTGACGATTACATTAAAGAATAAACATCTACAATGGCAGATTTTATGTATTCCTTTTATTTATTCTCTTCCTCCCAATTTAAAAATGCTTTCTGAAGATCCCATTTAATTGGTCCCCTTATAACACCTACTCAGTCCAGCTAGCTCTGTGGAAGGCATTATGAGAAACAGTAAAGTAGTAGAAAACCAAGAACATTCCTTTTAGTTGAAGAGACAAGATGTATAAATAAAATGTAACTGGGAAGCAATTAGGGCACACATAGACAAGTACTAGATGTAATGATATAAACAGCAGGTGTGAAGAAAGATTATGGGAAAGAGATGAGTTTGAGTTAAGCTTTTATGACATATAGAATTTTAATTGGCGTAAACAAAACAAGCCACTTTAAAAACAAACAAACCTAGGGGATTTTTTTTTTTTAATGGGAAGAATATGGTTTAAGATTTGAAGGTAGAAATGAACAGAGAATATGTCTTCAGGACACTGACGGACCTGGAACAGAAAGCTTGACTGGGAAAAATGGTTCAAAAAGAGTAAATTGGGACCAATTGATTAGGAGCCTTGAATATTTTCCCAACTATTAGAATAGAGTCTCATCTATGCGGTCTTCAGAAAGAAAATGAAAGCAGAGTTCTGAGTCGTTATTTCTATTCAGGATAAACTGGGGACACAGTTTAGCCACAGGAACAGTGTTAGAGTCATGTGAGTGCAGGTGAAGAAAGTGTGCTTCACAAGTGCTTTTTTCTGGAGTGTTCTTCCAAGCCACAGACTCAGTAAGTTTTGAAACTTGTTTTCACCAATTTACCCATAGGTGATTTGATCCATATTAACTAAACTCAGGAGAGATGATTCATAAAGAACCAGTGTAATAATTTAGAAAGCTACAGATGCTTATTAAGAAGAATGGGGTGTGTGTATGTCAGGCAATTTAGCCTATCCAGTTCCTCTCTAATAGGAACAGCATTCTGGAAAATTAAATCAATATCAGGAAGTTTATTGGTATACATTCATCAATGTATGAAACATTTAGTAAGCATCTACTAAGTGAGAGACACTTAAACAAGAAAAAGCATGGAAACACAGACCTGCACATGGTTTAGTGATGTTAGAGGGTGTCGGGAGACGGGAAGGGTGTCTCCAGACGGCCGTATGCTTTCTGCTAAAAAGCTAGGCCTTGATTCTCTGTACAGGCATGTACCATTGAAGTGTTTGGTAAGTTTTGAAACAATTCTTTTAACTTCTAAGTACGCATTATTTAGTTTGATATAGCATTCGTAAATAGTATTTTGCCTACTACAGAATACATGTGTTTGTACCAATAATGCTACTGGACTGAAACAATAGTAGATAAACAAGTAAATGAAAACCAGGTAGAACAAGGTCTCAGAAGCTAAGTTTTGGTTATAAAAATGAACCACTGGCTGAAGAATTACTGTTATTTGTAGGCGTTATCTGTATAAACAAAGAAATTGGGATACTTATTATGTGTGTAAATCAAGGAATAAATTAATTCCAAAGTAGATTTAAAAAAGAACAGAATGGAATAAAATCAATATGTGGGGGAAAACTACTATCATAAAATTGGGTAGGCTTGTCTACTAGGGTAGCTTTAAAATCTATAGGTCTCAAATGAAGCCTCATTATAGATTTTTAATTTAATTTTTGGCAGCTAATATATTTACATGTTTCAAAATCAAAACAAAATGAAAATAATATATAGAGAAGCAACATTCCCACTCCTGTTTCTATCTACCCCATAACCACTCTCCAGCCCTTACCATTTTCACCATTTTTATTAATTCCTGCTTGTACTCTCTCACTTTCTTCATGCATAATCCACGTACACTTTGATAAATGTGAAATGTACTTAGAAAAAAAAAAAAAGAGGAAGAAAATAAACCGATCTTTACTGGGCAACCACTACTTGCCAGACACTGGTAGGTGTTTTTCCATAAGTTAGGTCACTAATTCCTTGTAACAAGTCTGTAAAGTTGGTCTTTTAATCAACCTCAAGGCCAGACCTCATGTCAGGTGGGCAGAAAACCCAGCTCTTTGCTTTGTACTTTCTCTTTACTCTCCAACCTCCAGTGTTTTATATGGATTAAACACACCTTTTGAGTTTTAAATTTCAATTCACTGCCCCACCTTCATAACAATTTAAAAATACCTACCTTTCAGGGTGGTTTTGAGGATTAAACGAAGTTGTTAATGATGTGAATGGAAGCTGTTATTATAATGCCTCTGAGAGAACTTTCTCTGTCAGGATAACCTCATTAAAAATGTACTGATTTCTGTTTAACTCATACAGAAGGCCCCCTTTTCGGATTTAGTTTGTTGTGATGCTGACCATCTCCCTGAGTGAGTAATAACCTTTGTCTATTCCTTATGTAATAGAAATAAATCTAGGTTTTAGGTGACTAGATATTCTCCTGGGCAGCCAAGTTTAAAGCCTGTGAACAAGAATTACAACATTTACTCTACATCAAGTGTCAGCAAACTTCTATAAAGGTCCAGGTAGTAAATATTTTTGGCTTTTTGGGTCTTTGTTGCAACTACTCCGCTCTGCATTGTATGAGGTCAGACAATTATGTTTGCGAATTCATCCTAGAAAACGTGCTACATACCTCATTGCTGAATATCACTACGGTCACATTCAAAGTACTCCTCTTGGAAAGCTATGCACTAACACCAGTGCCAAGTCCACCCTTCAAAACAATTTTGGAACTCTTTTTCTGGAATGGCCATCAGAGCTGTCATCATACCGTGTTTTCCTGAAAATAAGACCTAGCCGAACAATCAGTTCTAATGCGTATTTTGGAGCAAAACTTAATATAAGGCCTGGTCTTATTTTACTATAATATAAGACCCAGTCTTTAATATAATGTAATATAATATAATATAATATAATATAATATAATATAATATAATATATGCCGGGTCTTATTTTACTATAAGACCTAGTCTTATAGTAAATTATATTATAATATTATATAATACTGGGTCTTATATTAATTTCTGCTCCAAAAGATGCATTAGAGCTGATTGTCCAGCTAGGTTTTATTTTCAGGGAATCACGTTATTAACCTTAACATCCTGAGTGTCATCAAAATGTCTTCCTTTCAATATTTCCTTTACCTTCAGGTAAAGAAAGAAGTCATTGGGGGCCAGATCAGATGAGTAGGGAGGGTGTTCCAATATAGTTATTTGTTTAATGGCTAAAAACTCCCTCACAAACATTGCCATGTGAGCTGGTGCATTGTCGTGATGAAAGAGCCATGAATTGTTGGTGAAAAGTTCAGGTCGTCTGACTTTTTCATGCAGCCTTTTCAGCACTTCCAAATAGTAAACTTGGTTAACTGTTTGTCCAGTTGGTACAAATTCATAATGAATAATCCCTCCGATATCAAAAAAGGTTAACAACGTCATTGCAACAAGTTTGTGAATGTAATTGTAGACCTCGTATCACCAAAGCAGCCACATAAATGAATTGGTATAGCTATATTCCAATAAATCTTTATCATGGACACCAACATTTGAATTTCATATAACTTACAAGTGCCACAAAATATTTCTCTTCTTTTGATTTTCTACAACTATTTATAAATATTAAAATTACCTTTTGATTTTCTTCAACTATTTAAAAATATTTAATATTAAAAATATTAAAATTAGCTCATGGGCCATAAAAAAACAGGTGGTGGGCTGGATTTGGCCTGTGGTACATAGTTTGTCAACTCCTAGCATACATGACTATGATTTGATAAAATATCTCTTGAATCTCTCTCTCTCATTCTTCCCTTCCCTCTCCCCCCACAGGGAGGAACAGGCCAACAGAGAAAACAAAAGGCCCTTTTGGATGAAAACTACTCACCCAGGGAGCTACAATTTTATTTCTCTCATAAGCAGCTTAGGGTTTTGTAAATACAATCTAATGACTCATATACAAATTTAGATATATGATGTCAACGAAACATGAACTTAATACTGGAAAACCAATAGTAGACAGTATATCCAGCTGCTAAGAAACTATGCAGCATTGGACCTGAATGTGTGTAATCTTTATTTGAAGTCAAATCTTAGAGGAGATTAAGGTTTTCTTGCATCTTGCTACCTGTGTCCTTTGTACGCAGAAGGTTCTGCACTGCAGTGCCTGTTTGGGCGGTGGATGCGGGGAGCTCAGAAACTCCCTGGGTCTTTGTCCTGGATGGGAGCCTGGAAGTCAGGCTTCTCCGGGACACATCCAGCCAGTACTACCTCTCTGGGATGCTGTGCAGCAGCCTCTGCCCCTTCTTGAGATTTCAGCAGTTACCTCTCCATCTCCTGCCTCCACCCACATTCTTCTCTCCCCTCCCACCACCCTGATTGCCTCAGGAGCTCAGGCTGAGGAAACAAAAGTCAAGAAGGCAGATTGTGGAAAACTTTTGCTTTCTGCAACATACACTTATCCTAAGGCAAAGGAGTCCAAAAGCTCTGCTAACTGAAAATGGTCAGGGAAAAATATTTCCCATAATCCCAGAAATTATCCTGTGACACAAGCATCTCTTTATCATCTTGGGAAGCCAACCATTTCAAAGGGGCAAATAGTCAGTTGCAGTCCACGCAGGAAAATTCTGTTGGCTCCTGTGGATTTTTCAGAGTTACAGACTCTTGGAAAGGAGACCTGGGCTGCTGGGCTGACCAGTGAATGTTTTTAGAGTTCTTTTTAGGTTCTTTGTTTTTAGCACAAAACCTAGCCCTTCACAGTCATCAAAAGAAGCCTAAATGTGGGAATTTTGAAGAAGAAATATTTAAATAGGGTCTTAAAGAATTACAATTAGTAAGAGATGTGCGGGGAGTAGGAAATAAACAACGCATAGGGAAATGAAGGCATGAGATATTTTAAGCTCCAAGAAAGCAAGGACCTTGTCTGTCTTATTCACCTTGACGTCCTTCACCGCCAGCCTGTGGAAGAGTACCTGGCTCAGTGAATATTGGACTAATGAATAAATGGATTTATGTAGATGGGGGGAGGAATAAAACTAGAAAAGACAGTCTATCAGTCAGGTCTCAGTGGGAAACATAATTCCCCAGATAATTCAAGTGTGACTTTAATGAAGGGTTGACTTAAAGAGATATGGTAAAAGGAAGAAATAAGGGATGTTAAAGTAACCCAGAGACTAGCAACAACAAAGTGACAGCAGCACTATGGCTGAAATGGCAGGAGCTTGGCAGAAAAGATGCAGTTAAATTATTACCTGAGACAAGCACTGAAGTAGGGAGGGCACGAGGAAGAAATCCACTGAACTCTCTTTCCTCCAGCCCTCCATTTTCCTGCCAGTGCCTCCTACTGGCCGTACTGAACTAGAAGTGAGAGAGCACGAGAGTGGCTATGGAGAAGCTTGGAGAATAGATCTGGGAATGGGGGGCAAACAGAATCACCAGCTCATAATGTGAACTGAAACAGAAATCTCGTTTTAAAAATTTTCGTGTCTTCACTTCCCTATGCCTTCGTTCATTCCCTACTCTCCAAATATATATCCTGGCCCATTCATCTCTCGTCAATTGGATTGATAGGCTATTAGTTGCCACTGAAGATTTTGGATGAGGAAGTGGCATAATACAAGGCTTTGGAAAGCCTTATCTATGTTCACATTCCAGCCTTGCCACTCCTTAACTGTAAACATGGGCTACTTAAAATCTCTGTGCCTCAATTTCCTTATCTATAAAATGACAGAAATTATGGTAGCTATTTCATAAGGTTTTTATGAAGATCAAATAGGGCAATCTAGGTAATGTGCTTCGGTCGAACACTACTGTATTTTAAAAGCCTATCTTGGATCAGGTTTAAGCAAATATGCCTCATACTGAGGAATTTACTACCAAATCGATGCTAGAGTCAGGCTTTAGTGAATTTGGCAATCAGAAAAAAAAGACTAGATTCTTTTTATGACTTCATGACTAAGCAATTTTACTCTGCTTCTGTCAACTCAGGCTAAGAAGTTCCCTTCCATAGGTTCCGGTTTTTCTGCCTTTAGACAATATGAGAGTGTTACTGTGGCTTCAAGTAACATCAGTGAAATTCAGCCACATGTGAAACACAGAATTCTGATGTAGCTACCAATGCATTTCTGAAAATTGCTTCCTTGGCATTTCAGCGTTTTATTTGGAAAAAACTGAAGCAGAAAGAAAATCAAGCAACAACAGGAGAGCTCTGTTTTTAAACTCACTAGTTGGCAAGGTAAAAATATGCTTAAATCAGTTGGGGTTTCAAATGTAAGAATTAGCTTCTGATATGAAAGGCGGTAGCTACAATTAAAATGTCTGAAGCACATTTTCTACCCTTTCCCCCACCCACTTCCTTATTTTTCTAACAAGAGTGTCATGTGCCTTCTTAATAGGTGAGAGGTGTAACCCCTGGTGTGCAACACACTCCTGCTTAGACTATCATACAAGTTTAAACAGACATACACTTTAGGCAAAGACTCGCTATAATCATGACTTTTCAATCCCCTCCCCATTTTTAATGTTTAGCATCGTTATAAAAGAAACGTTATTCTTACTGAGTTCTTGATGAATACTTGTGGAAATTTCTAAAATTGTAAATTCATTTACAATTCTGATGCAGCAACTTACTTGCATAGGTAATTAACAAGAGCATGTAAAAGTATTTAAATATCATTTTGAACTTGAGACTTCTAGTTATTTCAATATGTAGGTAAGCTTTCATGATGACTCCTAAATATAAATTGCTTATTAGTATAATATGCACATCATACAAGTAAATGACTACTTTCCCAGGGAGTTAAGTTTCTTAAATGTACCTAAAAAAATGGGTCACGAAAGCCTTGAAAGCCCTTCAGCAAAGACTTTCAAGGACTTCCTGTGATTGCTTAATAATATTCAAGGCCACACACTTCAGAATTACATGTTAAACATTGTACATACAATATAATTACAACGGTGTTTAAAAAAAAAAACAACATAGCAAAACCAGTGGCATAGAAAGATGAAAGGAAATGCGCCAAACTCTTGACAGTAGTTATATACGGGAGAAAGAGATAAAACAAAGATTTGAAAACAGTACTAACCCCTTCCCAGGGATTCCCAATCTGATCTTACACTCTTTTTTCACCTTTCTTTAAGAATATCGTATTGGCGGCAGTGGTGAAAAACATGGGGTCTGGGTTAAATCTGGCTTCATTACTTGCAACTGCATGTCTGGGCACAAGTACAAAAACCTCTGTGCCTCAGTTCAATCATCTGTAGAAAAGGGATAATAATATTTACCCTATATAGTTGTGAGTTTGAGAGAGTTCATGTAAATCAGTTAGAACAGTAGCTGGAACTCACTTGGGATACATAAGTGAGACCTACTATTTTGTTATTTATATTCAAACTCTTCAAGTAGGTCTGACCTACTGAGGGCAGTGATAATCCTGCTTTACTTATCTTCTGTATCCTTGGACCTTAATACCATGTCTAGCAAATAAGAGATGCTCAATAAAGATTTGTGGATAGATGAATGAAAGAATTTCACATGTAGTATAAAGTGACATCGAATGCCATTATTTCATCAGTAATGATCTAATTGGAATCGTTCTACCCCTAGTCTATGACCTTTATTTGGGTTGTCACTGTCGAGCATCTGCTCTGGAAGTATCCCAAGCCTGTGTGCACTGATCCAGGTCTCTAGCGAATGGTTTCACTCATGATGACACACGTACAGACCAACAAAGAGGACTTAAGGAGAGTGGTACTCTACATGCAACATAACAGCCTTCCTAGTGTTAGAAACTTTAGTCACTTTTCTAGGTCACATCTAAGACTAGGTCACAGCTAAAGTGTAAGTTTGATAGAGTCAAAAGGCATTTAGTCCATGCATGTGTAAAGATAAGGTTTATAAACCAATCAGTATTTCTCTTTGATATCACTCTCCTTTTCAGCAACTGCAGCTCAAAGCTATTGGGAAAAGGTGCATTTGCCTCAAAAATTTTCTGGGAAGAGTAGGAATATACATAAATGGTGGGACTACACCTTCATACACTATGAGTGTGCCTGAATTTTCTCCAAACCTCACTGGATTTTTAAAACTGATAGTATTTTACAAAAGTGTTACATGCTTAAAACCTATTCAGAATTTCTTGTGATGAAACAAAAATGATCATGTTCAGTTAATAGATGTTGTGATTGCTAATATTTGTCGCTCTTCAAAGTTAGTCATTGGTAGGAAACAACCGCCTCAGCTCCTTCTCTCCACAGGTCCAGTCCTTTTTCCTGCCCTCTTGCTTATGCAGAGGTCGAACTTTAAAAATGTTAAGCACACATACCCATGGCACACCTGTATCTCCCCTTGTTTGAGTAAAGAAGAAATGTATTATATGACTACTCCCCCCTTTTAAGATAAGGTACCTAAAGCACCCAGAAGTGGGAGTGAATGAATCACCTTAGGGAAGTACCTTACAGATCTTGAAAGGGCTGCACCCTAGCATCCCTAACTGCCCTTTATTAACCCATTATGGGTTATTACTTTATTAAATGAAACTATTAACATACCCAAGGGATGAAGTGGGAGAAGTGGATTGGTCAGAATTAGTAAGTACCAAGTAAATAAGGTGCAATGGAGGGAATTCAGTGCAGGAGAGAAGGGTAAGAGATTAGATCACACTGACTGGTATTTGTATAATGTCTGGTAATTTACAAACAAGAGGATAAGAAATGAAGGAGTGGAGAAGAGGGTAGTGAACTAGTATGGGTAGGGAGGCTCCACTAACACATACAATCATTAGACCTTAAAATTGCTGTATTGTGATTTTAAGTTACAAAGAGGTAATAAGACATATTGGGACTACAGAGAAATCTGGATAACCCTTAATTAATTTTAAATGTAAACTAGGTGAATCAAAATCTGCCTTAAAATTTTGTGAACTTTGATATCATTACTCTTTCTATGACAAGGAAATTTAATTTTTATAATTCTAAATCCTGGTACATAAAGGGGGTTTCCAAGAGCTTTCATGCATCTGTTTCACAAGGTTCCCCCATATCATGGACATGCTAAATTCAGGTATCACAATAGAACTGTAGTACTGTTTCCCCCAAAAAAAGACCTAGCAAGACAATCAGCTCTAATGCGTCTTTTTGATAAAAAATTAATACAATATATTTATATTATATCTTTATAATAATTTAATACAATATAATACAATATAACATAATATAATATAATACCAGGTCTTATATTAATTTTTGCTCCAAAAGACGCATTAGAGCTGATTGTCCAGCTAGGTCTTATTTTCGGGGAAACACAATATAAGGACAAGAATGATCGCCGTCCCTCAGAAACCTGAGGTTGACCAGGAAGAAATTCATTTTTCTGAGCAATTATTCTGCGACAGGCTCTGACTCTAAGCTGGGTCAAGAAGCAGAGCAGTATTTCTACTGAGAGATCCCAGGCACCCCTTGATTCAGTGACAGCTTGTTTTCTCAAATCACAGCCCAGAAAAAGGCTCAAATCCCAAAGGGTTCAGTCTACCACAGTTCCCCCTGGCTACCCCGTTCTGAGGTATAATAGTTATTCTGTATGAAACTTTAGAAGAAGGAAAGTGTGAAAGTCTGAGAGCCAAGCCTACCCCCCAACCCAAAGGGCCATTATGTACCATTTTACTGCAATTTCTCTTTGTTTTGTTTTTTCCAATGATGCATTTAGCTACAGTAAGTAGAGAAAAACCCTATTCAAGAGAGTGGGGTCATTATCCACACACAAAAGGCCATTTAGAGAAAGAACAGCTCAGTCATTTCAAGCTGTGGCTGCCAGAGTCCAGACACATTAGAAAAAAAGGTTAGCTGTTTAAGTGGGAATGTGAAACAAAATGTAATAATTAGGGTTAACTGGGAACCCTCCCCCCTACCAAGAAAGCTGCCTGGGATCATAAACTAATTCCCAGAAAGCTCCAAGCTTAGGGGAAAGCAAATCATCAACTCTAAATGACAGTTGAGCTGTTAACCTTTACCCTAGAGGCTAGGTTTTCATTCCTTTTTTCTTGTAGGTATGTTTTTTATAGATGTCACTTTTATAGGGTTGGGCTGTTCTTTTTCTAGCTCACCACTACTGACATGTTTCAGATCACTGTGTGTGTGTGTGTGTGTGTGAGTTTGTGTGTAAAAACCATAAAAATATATCCCCAAATTAATCATAGTTACCTTTAGTGATGAAATATGGGAACTGGGAATTAATTTTTCCTTGTTTCCCCCCTGTACTTCCTAATTGCTCTTTTATTAAAATGCAACGTAAAAGGGAGAAAAAAAGACATGAAATATTTCAAATAAAATGTTCTACCATGTTTCCCTTAAAGGAGAAACACCAATTAGAGTTCCAACGTGATCAATCAAGTAGGAGGTCTAGACCTCAGAGAAGAGGCAGTGAGTGTCATGAAGAGAAGTGACACGAATGTCAGCCAGCCTTCTCCTCTCTTCTTCAGCCATTTAGCAGCTTCTTGAGTAAAAGTCATTTCAGACAAACAGATATTTGTAGTTGTTAGCGATACAGTACATTTTTAGCATTGAGCATACGCAGAGGCAGTGTTCTTGGGTAATAAACCACTGCTAGGATGAGCACATGTTAGTCATTCAATAGCTACTTCTTGTCAGATTGATTGGTTGGTATATTCTAGTCACTAGAGGATAACTATGTAACGGGCATGAATAACCAATATTCAGTAAATAAGATGAGCCTAAAATGCTATTGAAGATTTAATGTTTAATGATTCAGAAGACACTTTGGGATCTTGTAGGCCCTTGACTAATTATTTTGAATATTAATGACAGATATAACAGAATGATAAAAGTACAAATTCATAAGGAATTTCTTTTGCTAGATTATACGACAAATTTGCTTTTCATGCAATATTTCTAAAGCAACTGACAGATAAACTGGAGATAGAAATTAATTGCTTAGCAAATAGAGATTAGTACTCACACCTTTATGGACTTTCATTAACACCTGCTTTCATTTTTATTGCTCTCATAACAAAATATTTACTGAGTGTGGGACATTTAATCCAAAAAGCATGATTCCTGTGTTCACATTGCTTAATTAATAATTTAAAAAGGATGTATGAGAAAGGCATGTCCTTCAAATCGCATGAGACTTCTTTTAAAATTCTGCCTCATAAAGTTTTGTCTAGGTAGAAGTAAGGGACAGGGAGAAGCTTTAAATCTATAATTGCCTTTTTGGTTTATGGGAAAAGAGTAGATTTGAATGAAAAGGTACAGGCCAATCAAAGGTTGACAAAAGGACACCAGTTTAACTCATTCAACAAATATTTCTGAAGGCCTACTATGTTCTAGGCACTTGAGATACATGGATTGTACTCGGGGAGACAGACAATAAACAATAAGCATCATAAAAACATAAACGATGCTAGATAATGATAAAAGTTATTTAAAAATAGAGCAGGGCACAGGAAAATTTGGAGACTGTTGCTTCAGAAATGCTAAATCGTGTGGTTAGGGGAGGCTCCATTAAGGAATCTTCTAAGTGCAGCCTTAATGAAGGGGAAGGAGTTAGTCACATGGATATGGGTAGGTGGGGGACAAGGACATTCCAGGCCACAAACTACAGATAACAGAAAGGGGAAACTGTTCATTGAGGAAAATAGAAAGAGCAGAATATGCAAAGAAGAAGAAAGGGACAGTCATTTGAGGCAAGTAGGCAGCTAGGAAATTCCTAACATAATGTAACTTTGAAATGCTTGGCTTTGGAAATTGTGATTGGAAGAAATAATAAAAAATAATCTCTTTGTCCCAAATATGATTAGCATATTCGACATGGATCTACAAAATAAACAGATAAATATGGTCCACTTGTACACACCTAAAGATCAGCATATTTTTAGTTAGTGGTTAGGAAATCGAATGCAGTCATTCTTTTATGATTTATGTTCTGAGAATCACATATCCAGACACTGTGTTAGGAGTTGGAGTACAGTAATGAGCAAAGGAGATGGGATTCCTACATTTTTGGCAGAGATGTACTTTAATTAAATGACATATTTGCTATCTTACTATCAGTGCTGTGGAAAATTACACAGAAGTAACATAGTGTACTATAGAGTTTACTGGAACGACTTTGGAAGACAGGAAGTGATATTTGAGCTGAAATCTGAGGGATGAGCCAGTGTTAACTAGGACAAGGGAATGAGTCCTGTGGGCAGAGGTGGAAGAACGCATGGAATATCTGAGAACTGAAAAGCCAGTGGCTTAAGGAGGGAAGAGATTCAGTCGAGGTTCTAGCAGAAAACTGGGCACACTCAAATGGGGCCGTTGAGGACAATTTAATAAAGGGACTCTTTACAATGGTGTATAATGGTTAAGGAAAATCAACAAGGGATGTACAGTATCCAAGAATCAGAAGCTGCTCCTGTGCCTATATTTATCAGGGAAAACAGCTACAGGAGAGACCTTACAGTAGCTTTGTGCAGCCATTCTGAGGCTACACAGCAGGGAGAGATTCAGAGGAATAAATACTGTCCTGCCATCTCCGGCCACCTTCCCATCTCCCACCTTTCTTTATTGAATGAACTGTAAGTCAGATGGTGAGGGAGCCCTTTGATGCAGCCAATGAATGTCAGCTCCCTGGGCACAGAGCGGGATGGAGAAGGATAAAGTGGATCTAGAGAGGCAAATGGAATACATCCTGCAGAGTATGGGCCAGGTCGTGCCAAGTGAAGGACTTGGGTATTTGTTTTTCTTAAAGTGACAGACAGCAAGGGAAAGATGTGATCAGATGTGTATTCACAAAGGAAGGTCACTCATACAAAATGAGCAGATTGGAGCCACTCGTGAAGGATGCAGGAAGCTGGGTTGGAGGTGTTGTGGTGGACCCAGGGAGAGATGACGGTAGCAACTACTGATGTGGTGGTTGTGAAGGTGGGGGTGGGGGGTCAGGGATGACTCAGGAGGTAAGGAGGAGTTTGTGTGGGTTTGGACATGGGAGGTGCAGAATAGCATGTGAGAGGTGTTAGAGATCAATTCTAGATTTTGGTTTGCATAAGTGGATGGGTAGTGGTGCCACGCACGGAAAGATGGCCAGGTTTTGGAGTTGGAAAAAACCTTGAGCTTGATTTTGGACATCCTGTCTTTGAGAACACCAGCTGTTAAGTGTCAAATCGGCACCCACACTTACGTAGGTGTCTACAGCCTACTTCCATCGCACCCCAGCAAGGCACTGTGCTAGCCATTGTATATACAATATTTTCTGCAATCTTCAAACTACCAAGGCAGACATTATTCTTCTCATTTTATTGATGAGAAAACTGAGGGTTGGGAAGTTAAATATCTTGCTTTACATTCAGTACTCAAAACCCTGACATTTTTAACTTCAACTGGAGCTCTTTCTCTTTTGTACTGTTGTATCAAAGAAGCAACAGAGAAGCCTTTAGAAGGGGTTGAGGAAAAAAGAAAAAAATTCTGTTATGAGGTCTTGTTTCATTTTGGGAAAATACAGGCTTTGTCACATTGGATTCTAGAATCACATTGACTCACGTGAGTTTCAATTAATCAATCAATCAGCACTCCCTGAGAAATTATTCTGCACTTAGTATCTTGCTGGCCATTATAAAAAAGATTATACATAGTATAAAATATGACCCTTGATTTCAGAGGCTTAAAATTTAGTTGAGGAGGCAAACACACTCAGGAAATAATTTTACATGTGATAACATTATATGCTGATAACAAAATGCCAGACACTGTATGGCTGACAAACAGAGAAAGGATAATATATATCATGATAAGGTCTTATTTAAGGGAGACTTGCATTGTGTGTACAACAGGAGACTGAAGAAGGAGAGAATACTGTGTGGTGATGGTCTAAGAAATTCCAGCAGCTGAAGATTGGAAGTCTTTTTCCCAGGAAATTTCTTAAGATACGAAATTAATTACAGTTAGCTAAATGAAGTACATATTAAATGGTCTGAGAGTTGACGTTTCTGGGAACCTATTTTATTTAACATTTATTTTTGAAATTCCTGCAACCAAGAGTGCTTTACTTTTTTCTGATAGACAACGGACAGTAATCTGTTCATATCTTTGCTGAAGGAAAAGCTGAAGTTGCAAATACGTTTAAATCTGATACAATCTAAATCCTTATCCCACTAATGAAAAATGCCATCAACAAATCTTACTCTAAAACCTTTGAGGCTCCATAAAAATTATTCTTCATGGGAAAAAAATCACCTCATGTTTATTTCCAAAAGGAAAGATAAGACCTTTCTTAAATAATGGCGTCTGTAAAATAGAATTTTTTTTTGGCAGAAGGTATTATAATAACTGACATTTGAATAGTAGGTTATGATTTGCAAAGTACTTTATATACTTTATCTAATTTGGTAACTATGCAAAGCTAAACTTTCATCAGTAAATTATGTTGGATATGTAGTTCCCCAAAGAGGAAAACATGTGTTGGCTTTAACAAATTTAGAAACAAAAAAATTAGCCTACACTTCTTAGGCAGTAGTAAGAAGGAGGTCATGGGTTGCCAATAATATAATACATGCGTAATAATGTAGTAATGATGACAGTGATAAGAATAACGTGGTTTGGGCCTTTGCTATGTACCTAGTACATGAAGAAGATGCTATTGTTATTTCCATATTATAGATGAGGAAACTGAGGCACAAGTGTTTAAGTAACTTGCCAACGTCACACACCTTGTAAGTGGAAGAGCCAGGCTTTGAACCCAAAAAGTCTGGCTCCAGCGCTCTCCCTCTTAATCATTAAAGACTCTTTCCAAAATGTAAATTGTCTCTTTTATGAACATTATTTCTTAAATAAGAATTGTGAAACAGCCAGTGACTTACAAAGAGAAATAATGGGAAAAAAGTAATAGGCACTACTGTGAATGCTAATCAAAACTCCTTAACAGAATTATATAGAAAGGAAGAAAAATAATGAAAAAAAAATCTGCTTAAAGAATTAGAAATTGAAATATTTCTAACTTTTTGACTAGTCTCTGAAGAAAGAGAAAGGAAGGTTAAGAAGGAAGAGACTAACTTATGATCCATGAATAACCCAATGTTACCCTAATTACAAAAATATGGTTTTAATCCTTTCTAGAAATATTTCCTGCTTTACTTGGAGAGGACACTAGTAGTTCTTCTGATATAGAATAATTCCATTACCAAGCAAGAGAGGTGTAGAGACAAACAATATTCTGAAATCTTGGTACCTCATTGAATATCCCAAACTCTTTAACCCATTCCTTACACTGGATGTGAGAGGTGCAACGGGGAAGGTGACAAAAGAATTGATCTTTTGACTTTGTCCTCTTTGGGGGTGAGGATACCTGGCATGTAGGCCAACCCAGCTTTCCAGAATTCTCTTGTAACAGGAAGGAAACTTTATCCCTTGAGATTTGAAGATATTTGTAATTTGGAGTGGAAAATGACAAATCCCATCAGCTCTGATAAAGTATAAAATGGAGTATTTTTAGGGCTGCTTTGCATTTGAAGAGACTCTTCTCCAATGTTCCCTGCAAAGGTTAAAGTACAGAATTTCTCCTCGTGTCTTTATGCTGTCAAAGAGAGACAGGTGTAGACCTCATGATATTGGTATCTCTTGCCTGCTGCTTAGAGTTAGAAATGTCCAGGGGAGATGCCCAAGGTCTGTGGGTGCTTAGCTTTCTGGCTCCTAATCTGGAAAACCATCTATTACCTACTATGACAAAGGAAAGGAAAAAGTATTTTGCTTTTTCTAATGACAAAATTATGGATTTTGTCACATTGTTTTCCTGACCCCAATAAAATTCATAATGTTAAACATAAGCATGCTATACATTTTGACCTACTAGTTCATTCTTCACTGTAAGGCTTTGAGCAGTGATTTATAAATTGTGATCTGCAACACAGGATAATGAAATCAATTTGGTAGGCCTCATCAAAGGCTACTTAAGCATTAAAAAGTAAAAATGAAACCAAATGGACTAGAATAGAAATAGTAGAGTACATCACAGATGGTAAAAATAGTATTATTTCATGAAACTTTGTTTCAATTATACATATGTGTATGTGTACTGAGATACAGTATTAAATGTACTTGCTTTTGATAATAATTTTTTTAAAGCCAGTAATCTGGAGAGACGGTTGGACAAGCCCAGTTCTGATTGTTCTTTACTCATAAACCCCAAAATCCACTGTCACAAGTGACTAGCTAAATTTTGATATAGTTACACAATGAATATTATACAGCAGTGAATATGAGTAAACCACAGCTTTAAGCAACAGTACAGATGAATCTTAAAAACATAGTATTGGAAAGAAATACTAAGATGCAGAAAGATGCATACAATACCATTTCTATGAAGTCCAAAACACCAAGCAAAATTCAATTTTATAGTGTCTAGTGATATATGTTTACATAATAAAACTGTTAAAATAAAGCCACAAAGCAAACATAAAATCTGGGAGCATGGTTACCGCTGTGTGAAGGGTGGAGGACAGTGGAAGAGGCTGGGGAAGAACATACAAGAAGTTTCTATTATTTCAAAAGGTGATGTTAACATTCTAGTTCTTAAGCTGGGGTTCGAGCTTGTCATGTTTCATAACTTAAATATATTACTCAATTTGTATTACGTTAATTTTTTTTTTGCTTGTATGCAATAGAAAGTGAACTTGTTACAATAGTTTTATAAGAAAATAAAGTATTTTTTCTTACATTTTGTCTTTGGGAGACTTCTGATAACTAACTTTATTCCTAAAACACACCACCTTTCCCAATGATGGAGTAGCCAACACTATCCAGACAACTAAGCTTATCTAAAAGTAAGATTAGCTCTCAACCAGCTGCCTGGAAATGTCAGAATAAATGAAGATCATTTTCTCAAAATTGGAGGCTCCCCTCTGTGACCCTGCATAATGTTCTTTTTTCATTGCCTCAGTTTCTCCAGCTACAAAGAAGAAAATACGTATAACTCTGGATTCCCACTCCCTCTCTATCATGCTCTAATCTTCAAAAAATAAGACCAAGTATTTCTAAGCAATACTTCACAAACTTGCTATTTGATACACACACCATCAAAAAAGACTGTTGAATGGCTGCCAAAATATCTAGGCCCAACTCAGACGGCACAGTTCATTTCATAGTTCAGCTCTTTTGCTATAAAGGAGCAAAGTGCTTCCTGAATGGGCAGGAAACCAGCTGCGTGCAGTTATCTGTCTTTAGAGAATTAAATTATAAAAAAATGTTAAGTGCTCATTCAGCAGTCAGACAGTAGTTTGTATCCGCAACCTCACTTCACTTCCTCAATACAAGTATGTACATAGTCTATGTTCCCAGTTCATTGGCAACTTGATTGTTTGGAATTTAAATTATCCGTTCAAAAGGAGACCATGTTAGAAACGACGGAGTGGCTCTCTCTTCAGGTCTCTAAAGGAGAAAGTACTGAAAGCTCCCCTGGTCCTTCTTGCCTCCAAGGTGAGGGTCAAGCATGAAGTGTTTGGTGAGGAAACACTGAGGGGCAGGACTGTAGAATCAGCAGAAACATCCAACAGGGAGAATCTGTTGGATGGCAGGTTGGGGAGGGTCCCCCTTCTCAGTGACGCTCTATCCTGGGCAGCTGACAGTGACCGTGGGGTGGGATAAGGAAGGGAGGGCCTTGCAGTGAGAGATGCCAGCATCAAGGGAGGCTTTCAAAGAGACGCAGGCCAGATGGGACTTCCAACAGGCATATAGAGGACCCATGTGTACATATTAAAGACAAAGCAAACTTCAGGAGTGTTGGAAATTAAAAAGTATGCCCAAATGTTTGTCTACTAAACTGTTCAGGGCTCAGAGAGAGGGAAAACTATTATGATTGGCTGAGGACTTTTCTTATCCGTTTTCCTTTTGCTCCTCTTTAATGAAGGGACAAATATCCTGTGTGTCTAATGCCACAACAACTCCATTCCTGGTGGTCAGACAGCTGAAGGCCACAGGCCTAACCTAGAGGCAGATGGAAGCATGGCAGTAGTAGGGAGACCAGAGTGACACTGGCAGGGGACCCCAGGGAGAAGACCGACAGGCCATGGAGACTTTGTATGTGCATTCAATACTAGTCTTCATTGTCACCAAAAGGAAACGATTTCTTCCCAACTAATGAGTTCATTTAGTTGGCAGGCCTGATGCATATGACCACTGAGTGACAATGCCCGGGGATCCCGGGCATTTGGGAAGCAGCTCGTCCCTCAGAGTTTGCCGGTTTCATCCGAAATGGTCCAGGTAGATTTTCATCGACAACTGAATCAATGTTGATGAAACCCTTTTTGTATTTTCCTCCCACTAGTCAAAGTAAAAATAGATATATTAGATAATTTTCAAAATTGGCATTCTAAAATTCAAAGGTTTAATAGTAAAGGGGAAAAAAACCCTCAAGAGATAATCTAAGTCTATCTCAACACAATCATACAAATTAGCAAAGAAACTAAAATTAGGACCTGATGTGTTAGATACATTTTAAAGAAACCTGTTTGTAGGAAAGTAAGAGTTTTAACACCAATTCCCTTTCGTCTCGGGCCTTGTGACTATTCTGTGGACTATTATTTTGAGCTACCAACTGCATTGTTTCCTTTTCTTCTTTCTCGCTCTCTTTCTTTCATATAATAGTTATTGAGAATTCATACAGTGTTGGGGACAATGTAAAGGGATGAATAGCAACAATAAGAAAAGTTAAAACCATTTTCTTGAATGGAACAGAGTAGGTAAGAATTTTGCTGATTGTAAAGAGACTGTGCGTCTCCAAGGTGATCTGAAAACCCAAAGAAACAGTAGAAACTATCATTGATTAATAAGTTCCAAACTACAACTTCATGTGATTCTTTACAAGTTTGATATTGAATTAACTATTAATCGAAGAAAAGCTTTTGAGGGAAAAATAAATAGTATAATAATTAATACATCTATAAGTGAGGATATATTATTTTAATAGCTTATTCGCCAGAAAGTCAATACTTTAACTAAATCAAGACTATACCAGCACTTTGAAACATGCAAACATGCTCAGGTAAAGGCATGTTAAAGTACTTTACAAAAGATTCAGCAATACCAACCCACTAATAGAGTTAACTAAGAATTTTATAGGCACCAGGATATTTCTTAGCCTCACACTCTTCAGTTACTCATGAAATCAGCACACTCAAAGTCTTCATTCAATCAGAAGTGTAAATGGTTTGATTGATTCATTCAAGAAACAGTTACTGAGTGGCTCTGCTTGAGATTCTCTGAAGGATGCAAAGGTAAATCGGATATAGACCACGTTTTTCTAGGGAGCTTTATAGGCATAAAGACAGGTGGCTGGATAGGTGAGATCAGACAACTAGAATATAAGAAAATACCCACAAATAACTAGAATATAAGGGGAAAAGTGGTGAATGTCACAGGGGAATTGCAGGTGACAGAGCAGAGAGCAGATCTGGGAATACTTAAGGAGAAAAGAGATGTACTGGACATCTAGGGTGAACAGGAAGCATAGTCCAGGTGAGGGAAAAGCATAATCAAAGGCATGCTTTGGGCAATTTCATGAAATGAAGGATTAGGAATTTCAGGTTAAGGAGCTATGTTGGACAGCTCAGATTGCAGCTCACAGGAAGCTTCCTATGCCAGCAGTGTCTCAGACATTGTTCAAAAATTTACCACTGAAATACAGAAGCTCCTCCACTTACAATGGGGTACATCCCAATAAACCCACTCTAAGTTGAAAATATTGTAAGTCGAAAATACATTTAATACACCTAACCTACAGAACCCCAAGCTTACCCTAGCTTACGTGAAATGTTTTCAGAACACGTATGTTAGCCTACAGTTGAGCAATTATCTTGAGTTGCATGTCAAGAGCAATTGCCTTCTTCTTCTCATCAGAAGTAGGAGAGACAGATGGGTGTTTTGTACACGCGATGGGATGGGAAAACACAAAACACAACACCTCCAACATGCTGGCAACACAGTGCACTATAGAGTGTTGTTTTCTCTTGTGATCACATGGCTGACTGAGAGCTAGGCTTCTGCCACTGTCCAGCATCAGGAGAGAGCACTGTTCCACATATTGCTAGCCCAGGAAAAGATCAAAATCCAAAGCACCATCTGTACTGAATGCATATTGCTTTCGTACCATTGAATAGTCGAAAAATCATAAGTCAAACCATCGCAATTCTGGGACCATCTGTAATTCTTTTTCACAGATTGAGTGTTTAGCACATAAGAAAATATATTAGGAGATTGTAAAATAATATCTCATTGACTCTTTACCTACTTTAAATGCACAGATTAGTTTTGCTTTTACTTCCTGTTTGCAAAGAAACAATGTGACATAAATATTGTTGAACAAATTAATGTGTAAGAATGGGTGGGTGGTTGTAGGTAGGTGGACATGTGCTAGACATGTGGCAGAATGGGTGGGTGGAGATTGGATGTGTGAGTGGATGAGGGCATAGTGAGTCAGGGGGATGGATAGGTGAACGGTAGTGGGTGGATGAGTAGGTGGAAGAATACTGAGTGGCTGGCTTGCTCAATACCTAAAGCAGTTGGATGATTTGCTGTATGATTTCATGATTAAGTGTTTGACAGCTGACAAAAAAATGTCAATAATATAAATCCAAACAATTGTTTGCTAGTAAATTTTATTCTGGCTATTGGAGTCAAGTACACATTTAGTGTGCATGCAAAGTGAACACATCCTTCATTGCACACAGGAATACAACTCAAGAGATGTGTTCTTTCATTTCTTTTATCCTTTCCTGTAATGATATAGGACTTTAAGTTTTCCCAAGTGTAACTTGAGTGAAACAGGGCAAAGCCACTGACAAGGTAAAAATTAATTAGGTAAATTTAGGGTGGTTTAAAAAAATGACACCCACCATCCTATAAATGAGGAGATTCAGCTATATTAACAGTTTCAAAAATTGTAGATCACTGATGTTTATTTTCAAAACTAACAAACACCAACCAACAAGCCAGACAGCCAACCAACCAAAAGTCTCAAAATACCAACTGTGTGTAAAGGGCCATAGTTCACTGGTAAAATAAGATTTGATGAAAGACACTCTTTCTATTCAAAATGTAATCTTTGGACCATAAACGTCACATCAATATGTAATTTCATATGCACATTAAAGTTTGAGGACCAGTGCTATATGCTATTCTTGGAAATTAAAATGTATATGGTGTTAGAACTTGCTAAATTTTGTTTAATCAAATGTTTACGAAAGTTACTGGATTATGGATCCCCTTTTCAAAGGACACCCAATTAACATCACATGGAAATTGTGAAACACAGTTTGGGTGATAATGAGCTGAATGAACACCAAAGTCCATCCAAATAAAGCATTCTTTGTCTGTGTTAATTACATAAATCTAAATATGCATACATATGTATATGTGTATCTATCTAGCTACACACCTATCTATGCAATAGAAAATAACTATAATTCTATTTATACATTAATGAAAACAAAAAGGAAAATGGACTTAGATTAGAAAGAAACGGTGGAATGCAATGTTAAGCTCTTAGTGAAGAGAAGGAACTTTGTGAAAATGAACCAGTTCAATCAAGAGGTCAGTGTCTATGGGGGACATTGATACGGGGCTGGGATTTCCTTCCACTCTCCAAGATCTTTTCCAAAATATACATTCTTTATTAATGAGGGCTAATTTTTTATGCACTTTCTTCCACTTGTTCCTATTCAAATATTTTATTTTTGAAGGAATGTTGTTTTGGGGGCTGTTACCATTTCCAGAGGCTCTTAGGAATGTTATTAAAGAATGTTAGCTTTTAGATGAAGTTTTCTTGAGTATGTACAGACTGACATGAAAGATCTGGACTTAATTTGATGTTACTGGAAGTTTGAAAAAAAATAACACTTCCTAATGGTGGTGGCTTAATCCTGTAAACAATATTTTACACAGGAAATTTCACTGGATTTGGCATCGTGTGCTCTTCTGCCTATCCAAAAGGACATGCATGCTACCCGACCCTGCCCTCCCCGCACCGAAAACAACTGCATGGATCCAGGATGGTGGCTCTTTTTCAATGTTATCCCAGTGACTATACACTTGAGAACAGAAAGAGCTTTGCTATTGCAAATCTTCCTTTATTCTGACCGACCTAGGGGATGAGAAGGTGCAAGCTACTAGTAGGACTGAAAGGAAGCCAGAGTGTACATGAGACAATTTTAGGTGGTTATATACAGACATCTTTTATTTTGGAGTCATGAAATTACCTTTATGTTAGAAAAAATAGAATCAGTAGAGCAAATGTGCCACTTCTTAGATACAACCATTTAGGATGAGGTTAAGTTGAAAAGGTAAGGCCTTTTTTAAAAAAGCAAATAATATTACAGGTGTGTATACAATAAACATTGTGACTGTGGCAATATAAAGGATTGCAATGTGGGAGATGCTCCCCTAATCGACTCTTTTTGTGCTGCTGATAATTATGAAGCCCTCTATATGTGGTAAGTTCATGGGAATTAGAGACTAGAATTTCTTACTTCTCAGAATCAAGTTGATAGTGATAGGAAGAGTCTCTCAGATAAAAGTGCCTGAAGTGTATCTGCAACATCTTTGGGATGTAGAGCTATCGATCGCAGTGAATGTCTGCCTCCCCAGATGTTGGACAACTAATTCTATGCACAATGTTCAGGATGCTAAAGAATTCAGACGCATGCTGACAGTAAAGTGAAGAAGCCCCTCTCTCAAAACAGGCTGGGTTTGTCTTACTTTAGGTGTGAACTGTCATTGAGGCTTGCCTCATTCCTGTTACCACCTTTTTGAGAGTTGGTTTTACCTACCATTTTCAGATAGAAACGTGAGCAAGTAATGATTCTGCCTCCAAGTTCTTTATTATACAAAACATATAGAAAAAAAGACTCTTTACGCCATTGAACTTTCCAATGCCATGATTTCCCCATCTGCGAAATACCACTAACTGATCGGTAAGGTAACATCTAGCCTCAATGTCTTATGACTTTATAACCATTAAGAACATGTTATATTAAACCCAGATAGCTGAGCTTGCAGGGAGAAATATGTTACTTGCTAACAAAACTGGCAGTTTTCAGAGCCTACTATGTTACAAGTACTCAACAAACATTGTCTTGGTTAATCCGTTCGGAGGTCCAGAGACATGCAGTAACTTACTCAAAATCACACAGCTAGTAAGCAGTAGAGCTGAGGTCAGCGCCCAGAGAGACTTTTGTCAAAAGTCCACTCCTGTCCTCCACCACATCGAACTACCTTTGATGATCAGACCATTGTTATTGTTACCTTTGAGATAAAGCTACTGGGGCAGGATTGCAGAAAAAATATCTACTTGTCAATTTGTCAACATCCGAAGGGAAAACATTCTAAGGATTGCCTAATTGGTGAGAATATTGAGAACAAATGTCATGTTATAACTAATCCCTTAAATACATGGAGTAGATTAATGATGTGAAAGTTTACGAAACTCAATTCAGATACGAATTTGCCATTTGAAAAACCCAAACCCTAATACTGATCCAGGCTACAGAGATTAACTGATATAAATGTTATTCTTGAGAGGATTAAGAATAGAAATCCTATGACTATTATAACACGAATAAAAGTATTTCTATAGTTTCACAATTATATTAGTTTCCATTTCAGTGAAAATAGGAAACAAATATTGCCACTACCCGGAAGAGAATAAGTAATTGTTTATGATAGAAAAAGCAAAAAAGTCATAAAATTGGGGGAATGTTTAAAATTATAACCCTAATATTTGTAGATGAAAAGATGCATTTTATAGCAAAGTACAGTTTTGTATATGCATGTGTATATATGTATACATTTCAGTGCTAAGTCAAAAACAAAACTTTTAAAATGTATTAATCTACTTGTTGGAACAGTTTTCAAATGTATATCTGTATGCAGATTTGGCATTATCTTTTGAAATAATAACTTAGCTGAAAGAAATGTACTTTGAAACCAAACAGTTTTGATGTGCAAGATGGTTTTGAGGTGGCAAGAAAGGGAGTTCTTTAGGACAGAGAATCAGTTTTGAAAAAAAAAAATTGTAAGGAATAAAACCTCATTTTCTGTTTGCAGGCTTGCTTTTTCACCATATTCCAAAGTCAGGGCACAGAGAAATGAACAAAAAATAATGTCAAATTGTTGAATTAGCACATTAACATTTCATAACAATAGTGGCTTTCTCATTTCAACTGGTAATTCTTTAAATAGTAACATATGAAATGAAATGGTCAGCATTTCAAGTGAATTAATCAATTCATGTCCCTACTATGATCACCCATTTTGGACGAGGTGCTCTGATGAATGACTGCTCAGATGGAGAGAAAAATGAGAATAACCATGATTTTCCCAGCAGCCATCAGTTTGTGAATATGAATGAGATCACCTAAAATAGTGATTTAATTTTCAATGGCTTCACCTACACCATGTAGGTCCTCAATCGCCATATAAAGCTTCCTCATCCTCAAACATTTCTGGAAGCCACCAGTCAGTGTCTCGTATTTTCATGTATAATTATGAATAGACTCCTGTTGGGCACTGCAGCCCCTCCACCAATGCTCAGCGTCTCCTGCTGTTCCCCCAGGCCCAGCCATTCCTGGCATGCTTCACCAGTGCTTCATCAGTCTCACTATGCTGGCTTTTCTGGGGCACATGTCACGCCTCTGCCACTCCCTGCTGGGCACTGATTCCCTGGATCTTGACAGCGTCAGGGCAGTATCTCGGGTGTATGGGAGAGGATACTGACTCCACACCAGACTCCACCCTGATTCCACACCAGAGTTCAATGGAGGACGTACAGACTCTAGGAACTGATAGGGAATTGATGACTACTTGTGGGTTTATTAATGAACCAGAATTATTAATGAACTCGGCAAATGCCCAAGATGCTCTATAAACTCTGATAAATTTTGGATTGGAGAAAGCAATTTGGATCTAAAGCCAAAGTGTTTTATCCCATCCTTACCTAAATGCAGGCCGGGGGCCATCTGGAGCCTCGGGCAGGCTGGGCACACTAGGGAGAGAGAAGTCTTCAGGCCTGGAAGATCACAGGTCTGTGTCATTAACCCTGTTACTGGCTGATGGGAAAATTAAGAGTGAAAAGTCGGAAGTTCACTCTCTCCCCTTGGGCTTTCTCCTACAGAAACAGAGAGCTAGAGAACCGAGTGCCCACTGCTCCTATGCTGGTCCTAGAGAGCAAGGGACTTGTGTAGCAGCAGTCACTCTCAACACAGGGACATTCTCCCGGAAATGAGCTACCCTTCCTCCTTTGTGGGGAAGCAAGTACAGGATGGGAAGAGAAGCTACATGCTTTCTTTCAGAGCCACAGCCTGATGGGAAGGAAACATGAAGATGGGAGATGAAATTTCTTCCCGTAAGACTATGTAGTAGAACGTGATAAAGTGTGGGTAATTAAGGAGCAGAGGGAGAATGCCTGACCCTACTTTGTGTTGCACTCTATTTGAGGGGTCTCAAAGTACTCCCAAATGTTAGTGTCTGAAGAGAGTTCTTCCCGCTTTGGCTTATCACCCTGGGTTCCCTGGGTCAAATGGGCAGGCAGAGAAGACAACCTAAGTGCCAGACCTGCCTGAGCACAAAATCTCCCTTTCCTTCCAAAGTAAGGAAAGGTGTGCCATTGGCTTGGCTTGTCATGCTTGGCCACTTTTCCTTAAAATTAATTCTCTTCCAGAAGGTATCACCCTCCTCCCCCAACCTGAAAATCTTCTTTGGAAAAGACTCAAGAATTTGCCAAACATACCGACATGTATCTAATCCCAGCAGTAAACGTAGTAAGAGTATTTTCACCAAGAGTCTTTTCTTCACTCAACACAAAAAGGCAACTGCTGGTCTGTCCTGTGAGTGAACCAGACCCTGCCAACCCTGCCTGTACTCCAGCAGCGGACCTGACCAGGCCCAAGCTGTCATTCCCCACTTTCCGTTTAAGTCATAATCTACTTGGGAACTGGCTAACTTACATAGAATTGAGTTTTGAGGCACTTAAAACATGAAACTAATAAAGACAATGATAAACAGGAGTTCAGAACGTCATTTAAATGGAAGAGTCCATTATTTGATCTATTCATTCTTTGTTTTACTGAGCATTTATTTAGTAATAATGTAGGTGCCAAACACAACGTCTGGAGACAAAAAGATCAATATTTAGTCCCTGTCCTTAAGAGCTCACAGTCCAGATATAAAGGCAGACATGCAAAGAGGCACATGACATCTGTCATAAATCCTGTCCATACAAAGGCGGGCCCAGCATATTTAATAAAAATGCAACACGAGAAATGATATAACAGACACATGAAGTCCTGTGAAGTACAGAGCAAGGGACAACTAATTTCATATAATCATTAGGCCTTCTCTAAATTGAGAATATTTGTGAACATATAAAAGATGATAAATCCTTATACTTAATTGTTTGATAATGACTATTCCCAGGCCTGGGTTTTTATGATAGTATTTGTGTAATGAGATTATATTTTTGATTTATTTATGATATACTCATGGTAGCAATGACCACTAATGAACTTTTGCTTATGAAAATAGATCTTTAATAAAGTAAACTCATTTACTGGAAAACCATTGGCACATCTTGGTCCTGTGGAAAAACACAGTTATGTGTTTACTGATAAATTATTTCCTGCTTATGTAACTGACCTGCCACATTAAAGCAACATTTTGGAAAAATCAAACAAATATCCTTCCCCATAAAGAAAGGATTGATTTCAAGTGTTTTGGTTTGCTTCTCGCTTTTGTTCAGTTATCTTAGAAAAAATTAAAGATTTAAAAAGCATTTCTTTCAGTTTGGAATTTTAAATTACTTGGAAGCCATTCTAGCTCACTTGATCTATATTATCTCTCTGGGCTGGTGGGATAAATCTCTAAAACCATTCATACAGGCAGCTTCTAAATATCAATGGATTGAAGGATTTGGGAGTACACTCTATTGACTCCACCATACTTCTTTTATTTTTGCATTGCTTTCCTTTCCTTTTCTTTATTTCATCTTACTTTCCAGTATAGTTTCTTGTTTTTAACCTTGTTTGTTCATGCCTCAGGCTTCTGAGTAGTACATTTGAATATTTTTCAGCTCTTTGATGGACCTGTTTTAGGAAGTAATTCTATGTGTTTATCTTGAATAACTTAGTACAGAACTCTCCTTAAAGATTATATTCAAATGCAGAATAGATATATTTTGTGTAAGGTAGAAATTGTAATCGCATAGAGTCATGAAATCTAGTGCTTATGGGAGCTCATGTAATATAATTGATGATCATATATGGTGGATATCTGGTGTTTCTCCAGCTAGTAGCACCCTGATTTTTCCTTGGAGACTCACCCATCCCTAACTCAGTCCATACAATTAGGAAGCCGCTGAGAATGGTATATCACAGGACCATAGTGCTTACATCAGAAGTGGACATGTGACTCAAGAAGGGTTAATCAGAGCCAACCCTGGGACTTTAGCAGGAACTAATGATGGGGTTTCTGTTTTGGTGGGAGTAAGCTTGGAGCTGTTGGAGCCAACCTGCTGCCTAAGATTGACACTGTCACAAAACAAAATGACGAAAGATGGTGAGAGAGAAAGACACCCTGGTCCTGATAATATTGTTTGAGCCCCTAGATCTAGCTGGCACTGAGTCTAGTATAACCTTATATGTTTTAGACAAGGGAGTAAATAAATTACTAAATTTATTGTAGCATATTGTCCTTATGCCTAAAGTTCACATTTATCACACTGAATTCTTGTTGTCTCTTCTCTGTTTCCTCCACTAAATTGTAAATGCCTGGAGATAAAAATTCCCTACTGCCTGGCAAATAACAGATGCTCAATTTTTTCTTTAATGAACAAGTCAGAATCTATCCTTAAAATAAAAATCACACAGCTATAGATTTTATAATGACCAAATTACTATGTTCTAGGCAGGAAATGGGATAGTACTTGGTATAAAAATGCTGGGGAAACACTTTATTTCTGCTTATGGAATTGCAAAATTTCTGCTATGGAATTGCAAAAAAAATACATATGTGGCGAGAACCAACACTTTCTATTGTAACTAAAGTTACTAGTATTATAAGCACAGACTGAATAGATACTTGCATGGAGTTCCACAATCTACTTCCTACTGTGCCTGCCTAATAAATACATTGCAAAATTATGTAATATATAAGAATCCTGACATATAGCTTTACTTTATTCTCCTTAACTCTGTTAGGGTGGTGATAACTATAACATAATGGTAGAAATCATCCTTTATTCAACTAAATATGTATTTAACAATTTGAAACTTCCCCTTACGTTCCACCCCTGAACAGTCTACAAATGGAAGACTAGAAATATCACTACCTGTCTCTATTTGGACAGTCTACTGGAGGGGTCTACATATCCATGGATTTCTGGATAAATAAGCATTAATAACTAAGAAAGATCAATGACTCACAGAACACATAATTTGTCATTCAAGATCAGCAGTGTTGAGAGTGGCAGGAAAAAAGGAAAGGCTAATCATACAGCATTATTAGAATGAAGAAGTATGTAATTAACCTACACTCCACTTCCTCAATCATGAAACACTCAAATGTGAAAGGAACAGCCATACAAAAACGAACAAACCAACATTATACCATATTTCGCAGGATCACCCAGTATCTTTCCTCTCCCTCAGATCACCTTGCCCTCAACCAACATGAGCTTTTAGTCAAAAAGAGGGTGAGATTCACCCACTAGAAGGTGTGGAATTATTGGCTGTCTCTCTCAAGGTGGCTGCTTCTAGGTTTTATTTCTCTAACTTGGAGTTCTGTTTTAACTGAGGTCCAGCAGAAAGTTCACTGTCTAATGGCTTCTTGCCAACAGAGTTCACCTTCAAGATTGTTTGACTTCATTTTAGAAAAGAGACACTTTTTATCTTGCTACCTCATATCTAAACCAAAATTGAAAACACAAAGCCTTCTTTATTTTATGACTGCCTTTATCCTTCCTGGTTTAGGAAAAGGTTGAGTTCTGTGAGATTCTGTGGTGTGACGTTTGGCATCTCTGTTCTTTAGTGGTGAGCAATTATACAGCCAATTCTTGGTATTGTCTGTTTTCTGAAGTCTAATTACTAAGGCAAGACAAGCTTACTTTTTTATTGAAAGTCTCTGCTTCATATGGTTAACATTGATTTTTATGAATATAGGTGTTTGTTTTTTTTTAATAAAATTCGATTTGCTTGTTCAGTTCCTCTTAATCCTCTGGGTTTAGAATAAGCTCTGCAAGTTTATTACTAGTAGAATAAACCAATTCTTTACCAAGAGGCTTCTGCTTTACTCTCTTGCAATGACAAGAAGACTCCTCTTTTTTATGATGGGATCATAATTTTACTAAATAAGTAACAGTTTCCAACAACTATCTTTTCTGAAATATTGTAGGATACATGTTGGTCTCAATGTTCCTGGCAAAAGTGCCTTTGAAAATATTTTGTGGAAGGTGCTCTTACCCATAGGAATAGGAAACAAATGTAGACACTTATCTTGTATTCTTGGGTATTGCTTCAAGCCTTAATCCTTTAAATATAATATAGCTCTGCTTTCACTGTTATATGAATACTTAAATGATGTGTTACCAGGTAATATGAACTGCTGTGGAAGCCCTTGAACTTCATGCAGATAAATTTTGAACCACATTCACTTTCTTTTTCACATGACTTTTATCTTATTACTTAAGATGTGTACAAGGTGTGATCAAACAATATGGTCAATGTTTAAATTTTAAAATATTTATTACAGTAAAAGACACATTGCCATTAATCCCTTCAAAATAATCCCCTTCGCTTTGAACACACTTATCCCACCATGCTTGCCACTCTCTGAAGCAGTTCTAGAAGTCCTCTTGCGTGAATGTCTTTACTTGTGCTGTCATGGCTGCCTCGAATATCCTGAATATCCTGAAGTTTTGACTTTGGAGAAGAGCCAGAAGTCGCATGGTGCCAGATCCGGTGAAAAAAGTGGATGAAGACACACCATAATGTTTTTATTTGACAGAAATTACCATACCAGAAATGATGTGTGACACGGAGCATTGTCATGATGGAGGATGATTTATGTCACACTTTAAAACACACCTTCTCTCAACAGTAGCTCACACCCAACTGACTGCGCCAAACAAGTTGAAACTTGTCACATACTGTTACTAAGGTTTCACATACTGCTTCTCGTATTGAAGATCCCTGGCTTTCTGTTGGATGGCATTTGGCAGCAGCATTCACTGAATTTATTGATCACAATAGGAAAGGCTCCGTGTCACACATCACTTCTGGTTTGGCAATTTCTGTCAAATAAAAATATTACAGTGTGTCCTCATCCTCCTTATTCACCAGATCTGGCACCATGTGACTTCTGGCTCTTCCCCAAAGTCAAAATGACCATGAAAGGTAAATGTTTTGAATCCATTCAGGACATCGAGGCAGTCACTACAGCACAACTAAAGACACTCACAAAAGAGGACTTCCAGAACTGCTTCAGAAAGTGGCAAGAATGATGGGATAAATGGGTTCAAAGTGAGGGGGAGTATTTTGAGGAGAATTAATGGCAATGTGTCTCTTACTGCAATAAAATTGTGTTATTTAAACATTCACCATATTTTTTTATTACACCTTATATGCTTACTGTTTAAAAATTGGAAAGACACATAAATAAAAGAAAATCCACCTGCAATCCCACCACTGTCTCTTTGCATTTTAATGTTTACATATCTAGATTTTCTGTATTTTGGAATCTGTCTTTTCACTTAAAACTAAATTGTGAACAACTTTCCAAAATGCCATTTTCTTTTAAATAGACTTGCTGCTTACAGAATGTACCTCACAACCTTGAATCTATAAGCAGAACTCTGAGGTAATCCCTCATGGCCTAAGTAGGCATGGCTATATTTTTGGAATAAGTTCCTTTTGTTTTCTGCTGACTTACCAAGAGCTGTCTTCCTACATATCATGGAAGAAATAATTTGGAAGCTGCTGTTTGGATTTATGTGTCATTTTATGATGCTGCCTCCCCACCTCAGGCTTTTCCTGGGTCCATGAAAATTTCCAAAGTAATTGATTCAGCCATGAGGAACAACCAGAGAGCTTTACCAAGGACTCCACATATAAGGAACTCTGATGAATATCTATAATGGTCATCTAGGTCCGTGAATGATTGACTTTATAATATTCGGGCCTGACACAGGGCAAGCCAGCAGTAAGTACCAATGATAAACAAAACAGAAGAAGCTACATAAGAAATCCTACATTTACAATGTCAATGCTGGTTGGTGCCCAAGCCCCATAGGTTATTGACTGTGTTTTTCACATTTAAATCTTTGACTAACATGAGCTACTAATTAAAAATTATTTATCAGGTAACAATTTTATAAAATAACTCGAAATTGATTATACTAGTAATAACCAACATTTTAAAGATTTGATATGTATCTGACATTAAATATATACGAGTCTTAAATGTAGTATTTCACATACATGTTTCACAACTCTATGAGGCAGGTGTTTTAAATCCCATTTTACAGATGAGTTATGAGAGGCACAGAGGTTAAGCAGGCTGCCCAACATCGCCCAGGTAGCAAATGGCAGAGGAGTGTAAATCAAGCTTTATGTGACTCAGATGCCCTTTGCATCATCACTACAATGCATGTCGCATTCCACAGACGTTTGTATGACTCCAGAGTCTATTACATTTCCACTGGGCTAAACTTCTTGACAACCAGCAAAGCAAGGAAGTGAGAAACTCTAATATGATTCATATTTGAATCCCATCAATGGGCTGTCCAGAGATGCCCTTCTTGTGAGGTTCAAGGTAAAAGGCATACCTGTCAGATTATGAATCCCAGAATACCAATGGCCTGATATTCAGGTCTTTTACTGAGTACTTGAAAATAAACTTCAATAGCCATCTCCTTCCTTAAGAGTATCTCTGAACACACTGTAAATGCAGTGGCAGTAATAGCAGAAAATAAAGTGAACTAAAGTAAATTAATAGAATGCTATTAAAGCTAGTACACATATAACTAGTTTTAAAGGGTAAAGAAAACCACGATTCAAGAGAAAACAAGCAAATTGATATAACGTGCATTATCTGACCCAGACAATACTATGGCAGCGATAAAACTGCTGCAGCATAAAGAGAAAAAGGCATTTCTAATGCTGCCCGATGAGTCATTGAACACAAGTCCAGCTGGCTCTAACCTTTTAGAAGCTGATTTTTTTCCCCTAACATATTGCTAACAAGCTTCTGTGACTCATTCCACATCAAAGATGAACTCCACAGAGCAACCTGACTCAAAAAATAACATCTCGTCTCTAGGAGGACTAACTGTGGTGCTGTTTGCACACTAACCTCAGAAAGGGTCATTCTCTCCAGTGGTGGAGGGATAGCCTTTCTATCAAATTTATTTTCTTCTTGTTTTCCTGGGACACTATGAATCGTCCACAAATTGTAGTTGTCAGCACTATTCTAGATGCCAAAGGTTCAAAGAGGATCCTTGGCACCTTAAGTACGTCTCAGGCTAGTCGAGGATGGAAAGATGTAAGCAGACAATTATGATACAATGGCAGCTGCTAGGATGGCCATAGTCACTCAGGGCTCTGTGGCTCCCCGGATGCACAGTGTAGGAGAACATGGACAGAGCAGTGGTCAAAAATAACTCTTGAGAGAGGTCAGTAAGGACACATGTGGTCCAGGTAAAGAAAGCGGTGAGGAGTGTTCTCGGTTAAGGAGGCTACAAATACAGGCATAGAGGTGTGACCAAGCATCCTTGAGGAACTAGAAATAGTTAAGAATGGATGAAGGCTTATGATACAGATCGTAAATGATGAGAGAGGAGGTCAGCGTTTCTAATTTGGTCAAATATTCTGTACCTTTGGCTATTCATTAGGTGATGAACTAACTCTTGAAGAATAAACATTAATACAGCTTTGCTGTTTTGTTCATATGTTCCTTCCTGTATCTCGGTTTGGAGTGTGTGTTTGTACTTGAATATTCCTTCCTACTAAGTGGTTAGTTATTTCCTTGAAGATAGGGGCCATATGAATTCAGGGAAAGTTCCAGGCTGAGCATCATCCTCAAAGTTATAGGGGGTGTAAAGGTGGTCCCTTTAAAGGAACACAACATGTAAAAATTGAGATAAATTAGGAAGTATCTTTCAAGTAAATTGCTGAGTGAAACTGTAAGGAATGCAGAATATGTTTTAAGCACACAGGGAGCATGAAAGCACATTCATTAAAGAATGCTTCTGGTGGGGTGGGAGGATGTTGGATTTTAAAAAAAGATTGCCAGGAATTGGCATGACGAACATTTATTTATAAAGTAATAGAAGTGGGAAGCCTCACACCACGAGTGGATGATGGCACGTAGATTTACTTACACAGTAGATTGGGACTTGTCGGGAATCAATGAGAAGGAAGACAGTATGACTGGATTAAGTTAACTAGGTGAAAAGGCTGATCTAACTAATACTTATGGAAAATGGGTGGTTATAAAATATAAACAAACAAATTAAGTTATAGTGTAAGATCTGATGGTCGGACAGAAAATAAATAATTGAATTGAAACCAACGTAGCTCCTGAGTTTTTGACAAGGGAAAAATATCATGACTGAACAGATGTTTGAGGAAGACAGCGTCTGGCAACAATTTACCTCTCTCCACAGAATGGAGACGTATAAGACACAAGGGACCTATGGTCTCTTTGTGTTGATATGATCAATTCCATACCAAGAGCTGAGGAGACAGAATGGACCAGAGTGTTTTGGTTCAAACCTAGTTTTCTCTGTGCTACTATGTCTCCTTTCCAGCCTGACAGCCTAGATCTTTTATTTGTTTGTTTGTTTGTTTGTTTGTTTGTTTTTCACCTCTTTTCATCTCTACTTTGGTATGTTATCTGAGGCAAGTCACCTCAACTCCCTGGGTATCAGATTCTTCAACTGTAACGTCCTGAGGCGGTACAATCCAGATGATCACCGAGGATACCTTGCAACTTTAGAGTTCTATGAAATTGCATAAAATTAATAAAATTCAATCCTGCCAATTTTCCCCATGGATAAGAAAACTCCTGTTGGTTCAATCAAGGGGAAAACAGGGGAGCTAAATGGCTTAAGGAGGGTCCTCCGCGTGAATGATTAGTCCAGTGTTGATTTTGAAATGTATTTTTTTCATATTTTAACATCTCTGAAATTGACCTATGTCACATAACTGATGGCATTTTACAGTCATAATTGAAAAGTCATTTTTTCTTTCTTAGCAGTTCATGGAATAATGGCGTGTTATACAATTGAATGTTCTTCTAACTCCCAAATCCGGCTAATGTTATAGTATATATAGAAGTAGATCTTCCAAACATCTATAGCCACACTATTTAGATGAGTCAGAAACACAGGTGGAATGGGACAGAGTCTCCAAAGTTGTTGTCAACTGTATCTTAGAAAATTCTCCTGAACTGTATGTAAGAGAGTTCCTCCACATCTTCTCCTTCTCTAAATAACTCTGCTTCTTCTAAATATGGCTCAGGGTTCTGTTGGTTGATGCTTTTATTGTATTGTTATTATGTACCATTATAATATTTGTCATCATCATTATCATTATCATTAATCTAGGCCAGACTGTGGACTGTAACCTATTTGTAGATTGCAGTCAATATAGTGGGTTGCCATAGCATTTTCACAAATCAAACAGCAGAGTCTAAAATAGAAAGTCTCAGAGTACATCCCATATGGTGAGTGTATCATTTCCTGAGACTCTTTTTGGATGTATTTACTTATATACATACATGCACATGTGAGTTCATACGTGAGTTCATGGTTTATATCAAAGAAATGTATTTCTATTGTGGATTGTGGTCAAAAAAGATCTGAAAATGCTAATCTAGACCCAGCCAGATTCTGTTGAAAATAGCTTGAAGCATGAGCAACCCAGCAGAGAAATGCTGAATTTGGGGCAGTATCTTTGGCCCTCAGGAACGGCATGTCTCTATCCATCCCAATCACATACTTTGGATGGCCTTGAACTAGCCGTAAGTCGGTGATGAATCAATTCTCTTTGCAAGCTATCTTTATGACCATCCTTATTCAAGAGTTTTTTCTACTTGATAGCTTCCTGTTTTGTTTGATTAGTACATTCACAGGCATTTATAATAAAAAAAAATTCCAATTGACCTCTGACAGTTGGCGACAACATTTATTTCTATTGTAAGAAAATTGTTAAGGAGGTTCCACATTGGAAATTTTCACTCATATGTTTATTACGTGTAGGGAGATCATTCAATTAAGGAAGGTATTATTTGAAGAAGTGGATATTGTTAAATTCTTTTTCTGCCAAAGTATTCAGAACAATAAATAGCCAGGGCCCCTTTGCAGGTATATAGGTTTCACTGGGTGTTTCCTATATTGCCTGGAGTTTCTGCTTTTGGGGCCATTTCAAGCATCCTTCCTGTATGTCACAGTAGGGGGTTCCTACAAAGAAATGAAACCAGCAGCTGTGACAATGACAGTGGGAAAATATTGTGTGTGTGTTTTTTTTTCCCTACAACCTCTGTAAGTGGTTGAGCCAGTGTCTTAACTGAAGGACATCCTTAGCTTAGCTTTTCAGATGGATCAGATTCTAATGCTGACTTTCTTCTGAGATTCCATTCAGGTATAGCCTCCTGAGATTCTCTGAGATCTCCTCCTGTAGCCAGTTCATTTTATAAGGAAACTAGTGACTAGCCCAAGGTCAGAAAGCCTGTTACTGGCAGACCTGAGATGGCTAAAATGTCCCACAGAAGATAAGTTACTTTCACTTACTGTATTTAGACTCTTTCTCAAGGATACTGTAAATCTTTGGGAGAGGTGTAATGCCTGACTTAAGTATTTTAAATCTATTATTGAGTTTCCAAATGGAAGTTTATCCTCTTGTAGAACTTCATGCTAGACTGTTAAAAATAATAAATTCTAATGAATTTGGTAAGTCCTCTTATTTGATTTTAAATTCCTTGCAATTTTTTTCATGTATTTCAGAAGCAGAGAAGTAAAAGCTATACTTCCTTTCCCAAGATATCTGTGAAGAAAAATAATAATGAGCAGATTTCCCCGCAGCATATACATTTTATAATAACAATTTCCTTGGTCCATTTGGAGGCTGGGAAGCAATATACTCCTTTGTCTAATTATTCCTATGGAAAAGAAAACTAGCAGTTATTTAAATGGTATGGTAGTTCTTGAAAGGTCTTACTATTAATAGTAGGTATCTTTGCATAATCAATATAGTGGGGTTTTTTTTTGAGATACTTGTTTTTTTCCTTTTTCTATACTTTTGAAATTTTGTAACATAACCATGAATGTAAGTTTTGAGAGCAATAAATGTGTTTTGATTATTTGGGGAGGAGGAATCTGTCCTCTCTTTCCATAAATATTATTTTCACTGTCAGTTTGTGCTCAATAAAGCTTTAACAATTAACTGGGGCTTCTTCAATGTATGTTCAAAGTACTTCATTTCCCTGAATTTGCCTGGCAGTCTCTGTTAACAAGATCATAGATAAGAATATAAAATAAAACAAAAATAAGTATGAGCATCCAAACAATGTCACAAAGTTCACACACTAAAACCAACAGACTGACAAATTTGATACACTGGAGTTCAGAGACTATTTCCTGTACTGATTCAGAACCTATTTCCTGGTACCTTATCCATAATTTTGGTACATGTAGCTATTTGACTTTCAAGCCCTTACTAGATTACAGACAATAAGTTTGAAGAGGACAGTGGAGAAGCTGCTGACAGCCTGGCAACAAGGAAAGGGATAGAAAGGAAACTCAAGAGAGAACCTTGAAACCCCCAGTTGATCTAAAGACTGAGCATAAGGGCAAAAAGCTTACATTCTTTCATGGGATCCAGATGATCACTATATAGTTGTAGAGGAAAGTAACTTAATTTTAACAATAATTAACACTGAGTAATAAAAGAAAGGCAAAAATAGAGCTGAATATACTCTTTGAGAAAGAGTAGACTGAATTATATTAATATGATTTCCATATAAAACAACTATAATAAAAATATGCTCATGCTTCAAAGGACGAACTGTCAACTATATTGAATGACTCATCTCAGGTGTTTCTGAATGACTTATTTTCATTGTAATGTTTTAACCTTTGGCTCCATTTTCTCATTAGTTGGGAACACTTTCTTCTTGGCAAGTGTTGGCCCATTATTAAGACGATTACATGACTAGCTCCTATACAGACTGATAGCATCTAGACAGGAAGGAGCTGCACCTAAAGACAAAAATGTGACTAAACTGTCCCATCCTTGCTTCCTATGGATGTTAATCCTGATATCTATTGTAGGCTAACAAAACGTTTTAGACTAGTACTTCAGTAAACTGCTTCTGTGTGGCTAGTACTTTTGGTGCGTCGTGTAACTTGCTATAGCATTCCCTTTGACATAAACAGCTGCTTGCAACGTGCAGATCATGGTTAGAATAATCTGATGTCCAAAGCTCAGCCTAAAAGATAAAATCGGGGGATGTAGGATCCAGGACACGGTAGGTAACAACACCAACAAATGGCTGACCCAAACCCCCCAAATTCTTCATCATCACAGAATAAAGAATAGTCCTTAAAATGAATAAGAAGCACACCTTTAAATCAAAATCCAGTTGAGTGTATTCTATACTTGTTTGTTTAGTGCTCCTCTTCTTAGCTTTGTTCCCCAATTTCAGCACCCAAGTTTCTCTACTGAGACGGTTTCACTCTTGCTAACACCAATCCCCTCTTTCCTCTTCTCTCTCAGAGTTTCCAGTTCCCTAATATTCTAGAGGTTGCTGTGCTTACTCCCCGCCTCCCACAACTTTGACCACAGCCCGAGACTGGTGGGTGAAACACTGCTTGTCAGGGACTGTCTGGGTCAGAAGTGACGGGGCTGACACCGAGCTGGAGACACGGAGGCCAGCTCCAGCTGCACGCCCAGTGGATAAAGGACTCTTTCAGCACCCGCTCTCTTGCTCCTCCTCACAGGATAAGGAATCACAGAAGTTTCACCATTTCTGCCTTTTTACCCACATAGAATCTTGAGGCGACCCATCATTTATTTATTTGCACCTGGAAATTAGTTACCCAGAATTTATACCTTTAAAAAAAAAAAAGTGTCCTCTAAATCAATCAAAATACTCTGGATCCCCTCTTGTCAAGGGTCATGTCCTATTTAATTTCTCAATTTCCACTGAATTTCTGTCCAGTGATTTTCACTCCCATTTCTCTTAGAGCCAAAGTCAGCCCTCCCTTAATTATTTGCTGAGGGAGGGGGCCATTTCTCTTCAGTAAACTGTTTTTTTTATTTTCAACTCAGTTCCTCCTTGTTTCGATTTCTATTTTTCTCTCCTCTTTACACTTATCTCTAAGTGCTTGCTCTCTGACCTTGGACTAATTCTGTCTCCTCCTCTTCTGGTTTCTTTCCATGATGTTCTTTACTCGTTTTCCCAGGTCACTTTCTCTAGCCTCATCCACCTCCCTTTGTAACCGATTCCCCTTCTCATCTTAATCTTTTCCCTTATTCTTTTTGGTAATTTCCACCCGTGATTCTTATCTTTTCTGTCCTTCATGTTCTTTGTCTTTCTTTTCCTCTTCCAATAAACTGAATCTGGAGAGAAGAAAAGACATTTCCTGCCTGTGAAATTCTGCCATTCCACTTTAACAAAAATAAGCACTGCCAGTAAAATTGCTTAACATTAATGAAAAATAAATATTTGCAGAAAGATAGGGAACAGGACAAAAAGTACTCATTTGCAATGGTTGAAGTTAAAATTTGAAACTGTTAACTCAAAAGGAGACATTTCTTTAATAGATAATGAGCCAACGTTGATAAACTCAATGTTAATATACTGAGGGTCTATTACCAATTCTGTCCTATTGAGTATTTTTATCTAATATTGGACAATTTACCATTTCTTCATAAGATTTCTGTTTTTTAAATTATTAAGGAGCTTTCTTAATAACAGAAGTCCATTGTAAAATTTTCTTTTAAATACAAAAGGATATACCATGAAAAGTTATTCTCCCATTTACGCAACCCCCAGGCCACAGTCCCAGATGTTACCACAGTTTAGGATATATAAGAAATCTCCATTCATAAATAATAATGTGTATTATTGTCATATATACAGAGGGTGCCAAAAAATGTATACACATTTTAAGAAAGGAAAAAACTGTATTAAAATTGTAATACTCAATATATACCAATAACAAAAGATGAATACAAATCATGCACATACATTTTTTTGGCACCCCTGGTGTGTGTGCACATATATATGTATATATACGTATACACATATATATACGTATATATACGTATATACATGTATATATACATATATACATATACACATGTATATACATATATACATATATATGAAGTTGCATTACTATACATTTTTATTCCATTTTAATACAAATGGAAGCATTATATATATATATATATTATAATACAACTCACTTCATTCACTTAACAATATACAATGGAGTGAATTCCAGTAAGCACTTATAAATTCCACTGTTGCATAGAACTACATTTTATTAATATACCATAACTCAGCAATTCTCAAACTTTTGGTCTCTGGAAACTTTACACTCTTAAAAATTACTGAAGAGTCCAAAGACTTCTTATTTTATTGATACTTATGTAATACTTATTATATGAGTGTCTATTTTTTAGAAATTAATTCTGAAAAGTGTTAAATATAAACTAATTTAAAATGAGTTATAAGCCCACTGCATATTAACATAAATGCATTTTGTGAAAATTAATTATATTTTCCAGATTTAGTGTGAAAAATTGCATTGCTTTATAACTTTGTAAATCTCTTTAGTGTTTTAAAACAAACATATTCTCATATTTCCTTTTACATTCAATCTGTTGCAAAATGTTGTTTTGGTTGAAACATAAAAAGAAAATTTGGCCTCACATAGGTATGTAGTTGGAAAAGGAATGTATGCTTTCATAACCATTTCAGATAATTGTGACTATTCTCTGACTACATTGAAACTCAACAAAGTGGGATTTTCTTAAAGGTTAATTATAATATAAAATCTGAAACCACATTAATAAACTTTTCCTTCTTTGTTACATTAAAATCTATTGGTCTAGCTTACAGTTTTTTGAAATTAAGCAATAATTGACATACAACAATATATTAGTTTTGGGTGTACAACACAATAGTTCAATATTTGTATATATTGTGAAATCTACACAATAAGTCTAGTTAATATATGACACCACACATAGTTACAGAATTTTTTTTTATGATAAGAACTTTTAAGATCTACTCTCTTAGCAATTTTCAAATATGCAATACAGTACTATTAACTATTGGTCAATCCCACACTTTAACTGGATCATTTATCTGTGCAGGATTTTGTAGTGTGATGCATTAATTATTAATATTTGGAAAATAGAATTCACTGAGTTATGCAGATCTTGCAAATGTTGACATATTTTATTTTGTCACATCAAAAAATAATTTCAATAATATTCATATTCATAACATCACTACCAATCTCTCCAGAACAGTCTTTAAGTATTGAGAACTTGTCAAGTTCCTGGGAGCTTGTTAAAATTCTAATTTTCTCTTGAAAGCTTAAATTTTACCATTGGCAAGAACTGTGGTCCATTGTTTTCCTTAAAGTGATAAGTTCACTTCATTTATTTTTGAGGAAGTAGCTGCCAAATACCCAATTCTGAATAACTACATTTTACCTGTCAGTCAATTTTTCAAGTAAAGTGTTCCATTATGGTTCAACTTACAACTCAAACAATTGCATAAGTGCTTTTCTTTGAGATAAACCTCATACTTTAGTATGCAGTGATGCTTTTTGTATGCTTCCCATTTTGTCACACAGAATATTAAAAGACAAGTATTTAAGGGTCGTCAAGATTTAATGAACTTGGTAATTTGTACTGTTTCATCACGGACATTCTTAAGTAAAACTGGCTTTTTCTTTTCTTTTCTTTATAATGGACACACACGGTTGTGAAGAATATAATGACCGCTAGCACAGTTTGGTGCCACTGCCTTGGTTCAGGCCAAGGCACCAGCATTTTTACCTGCCATTGCTTTTACACTATCAGTGAAAATGTTAAAATAACGAAAAAGATGAATAACGTCTTAGTATTATTAAGAAAATAGCTTTGACCTCACAGACAATCCCATGGATCTGTGGTCACACTTTGGGAACTGCTGCCATTACTTATTTAACCAGTTGGACATTTAGCTTTTTTTCTAGTCCTATGTTAATACAAATTGTTGTATAATAAATACCCTCAAATAGCATTTTTCGATATCCCATTTGTAAAATGATTTAAGCTCCAACAGTATTAAACGAGCTAAAAATTCCTTATTTTCTGTCTCTCTTACAAATACCAAAGTATCTACTGGCAGCTATTATGAGATCTTGTTAAAATGGAAGGTCAAACACCTTCTGTTGTTAAAATGGCACCCTTGGGTATATGAAGATGCCAGCTGACCTGTACTCTGAGATTCATAAACTGAGACAATTTTATTCTATATATTTTATATAGAATGAAAACCATAGAGGAATTTTAATAGAACTATGCTATGATCCTCATTATTTTGGTTCTTTGGAATTTTTCAGACACAGTAGAAAATGGGAATTGACTTAGAATGGTTTATATTTGGGGATAATTGTATTAACAGAGAAACTATATCATTTAATCATTCAAAATTATTTTCTGAGGTACCTACTATGTTAAGTAAATGGTACTAACACCAGGCATTGCAACGACAGTAAAAATGTATTAAGGGCAGATTCTGATCGGAAGATTACCAACAGTGGTTGAAAAGCTTTTGCCGAGAAAACAACTACAAAGACCACATCCAACTCTGTGTAAGAATGTAGAGTAGATTGGGAAAGGCAATGCAAAAATGTGGTCTTTTATCTAACTAATAGGGTGATTATACAGTCCTGGGTTAATACTATTGTCTCAGTGTAATTAATAATAGCACCTCCTTTCACTTTCAAAAAGGTCCAGATTTGGGCAATAGTTTTCATTGTCAGCTATGAATAGTGGACTTAGAGTTCCCCTCAAAGTCTCACCTTATGATTAGATCTTTGATATAATCCACCAAGGACCTTAGGTAGAAAACGAACATTTTTTGAGCACCTACCATGTTTCTCCGAAAATAAGACCTAGGCAATCAGCTCTAATGCGTCTTTTGGAGCAAAATTTAATATAAGACCCAGTCTTATTTTACTGTAATATAAGACTGGGTATAATATAATATAATGTAATGTAAGACTGGGTCTTATATTAATTTTTGCTCCAAAAGACGCATTAGAGCTGATTGCCTAGGTCTTATTTTTGGGGAAACACGGTAGTATATGTTCCATGTGTTTTCTATACACATTTCATTCTATATTTCCAACAATCCTATGAGAGTATTACTGTCTATCCTCCTCTTTCAGATGAGAAAACTGAGACTCAGAGAGCACAATAACTTGCCTAAGTCTACTAACAAATAAATGGTTGAATTAGTATTTGAAAACTTCTATCTAATTTCAAAATCCATGTTCTTTCCTCTATTTTTCAAAGTACGTTTCATGGAACCAGCATCAAAATCACCTGAGTGCTTATTTTGAATGCAGATTACTGAGCCTCACCCCAAAACTACTGAACCAGAATCTCTTGCAGTAAGGCCTGTATATCTACCATTTTAATAACTCATTAGGTAATTCTCATGCATTGGAACACTTGAAGACCACTGTTTTAGATTTTACTACCTTCAGAGCTCAGCCATCAATTATTTCTTCAAACAAAAGAATATGCCTTTGCAATATTCAAATGAAGTAGTGGGATCCAAAAAAACCAGCACAGATCTTACTAGTAAGCTTCATTTTTCTTAGATAATAATCAGGTATATGTGAGCTCTGACAATGAAGTTCACGAACTCATCCTAGAAAAAGTGGTACCTACCTCATTGCTGAATATCACTATGGTCACTTTCGAAGTGCTCCCCTTGGGAAGCTATGAGTCGACACCAGTGCCAGGTACACCCTTCAAAGCAATTTTGGAACTCTTTTTCTGGAATGGCCATTGGAGCTGTCATTGTATTATCCTTGATGTCTTGAATTTCATCAAAATGTTTTCCTTTCAATATTTCCTTTATCTTCGGGTAAAGAAAGAAGTCATTGGGGGCCAGATCAGGTGAGTAGGGGAAGGTGTTCCAATACAGGTATTTGTTTACTGGCTAAAAACTCCCTCACAGACAGTGCCATGTGAGCTGGTGCATTGTCATGATGCAAGAGCCATGAATTACTGGCGAAAAGTTCAGGTCGTCTAACTTTTTCACGCAGCCTTTCAGCATTTCCAAGTAGTAAACTTGGTTAACTGTTTGTCCACTTGGTACAAATTCATAATAAATAATCACTCTAATATTAACAAAAGGTTAGCAACATCGTTGCAACACGTTCGCAAACTTAATTGTCAGAACTCATATGTTGGCAACTTTGTACAGTTGTACAATGATGATTACATTGACCATTCATTCTCTCTGTGAACTGTTTCCCTTTTTGAGAGTTTTTCCTAGGCCTCTCACAAGATTAGGTGGAAGCTTTTTAGTGAAAAAGTCATTCTCTATGTTTCATAGCGTTTTCAGCAATGTCAATTGTGGTTATATAGTCTCTCAACTTTAGAAAAGGGCCTTAGGGTAAATTATTTTCCTGATGATTAATAAACTGTAACTAAAATGAAATTCATCTGGCACTCATTGCAATAGAATCATTTAATGGCTATTACTAAATTTTTTTGACATGTATTACTCTATACCAGCTGAATACATCCAATTTATATAGTTTATTATAGAGATAATAAAGATCAACTAATTCCATGTGATGTGAATTCAACAACACCCTCCTTGTTCACAATTTAATGGATTTTGAAAGGCATAGTTTCTTAAGCTTGCAACGCCTTTGAGTCTGCGTACAGAATGTTAGTGGTTACCTATTGTAGTCTCTCATCAGTAAGAATATCTGAAATTCCCTAGATCGTCAATGCTCTTGAAAAGCTCCCTTTCCTTTGGGTTATGCAATACTCATGCACTGGAATTCTAGATCTCAAACGTGGTTTAGCCAACGCCATGCTGTGATAGAAGCTTTTGCCTGGGAGAAAAGACCAGTACCAAGTTGGAAAAGCTGGGAAGGGTTGCCGCATCAAAACAAGTGCTGAGAGAAGGTGAGGAACCCCAACCCAACCTGGGTCAGGCTCAGCGGTCAAAGAGCAGACAGATCTGAGGGGCTTTATGAGATCATCTTGTCTGGGTTTTGAAGTATTTGGCTCTAGCTGATCATGGTATGAATGTTCGGTTAACCGTGGAAGCCCAGAATGAGACCAGTAAGGGAGGTGAGAAGCAAGGCCCAGTTCCACAGAAAATGGTCATATAGAAACTTGGTGAGCAAGTTATCTAGAGCTAAAGAGTTAAAGGAGTTAACTAGGTTCCAGGGACCTAGGAGATTGTCCAAGCATGCAGAGTCACCATGCTCATAAAATTTAAGGGAGTCTGCACACAACTCAACACCCAAAATAACTAACAATCCAGTTGGAAAACGGGCAGACGACCTGAATATACATTTTTCCAAAGAAGAGAAATAGATGGCCAATAGACATATGAAAAGATACTCAATGTCACTCATCATTATCAGGGAAATACAAATTAAAGCCACAATGAGATATCACCTTACATCTGTCCGAATAGCCATCATCAGTGAATCAACAAACAAGTGTTGGTGAGGGTGTGGAGAAAAGGGCATCCATGTGCACTGCTGGTGGGATTGCAAAGTGGTGTAACCACTATAGAAAATAGTATGGAAGTTTCTCAAAAAATTAAAAATAGAACTACCTTGTGACTCAGCAATTCCACATCTGGAATTCTTAGTTCATTATTAATAAAACTTGCATCACGAGAGCAGAAAATATAAATCAGTTTTTAAAAAATGGGAAAAAAAAAAGTGAAAGGGAGTCTGTGCCTCAGGGCACACAAGGGCACTAGGCTGCAGGGATGAGGGGACACACAACACCCCTCTGGCTCTCATTGGCCTGGGGCCTCGGTGGAGTTTAAATGGAACACGACCATTAATAGTTATTAAGTCATTTGTATATTTTAATATAGTCTCAGAGCTGGTGCCTTTTTCTTAGGCCATGATCAATGGCTTACTTGGATTCATTGTCTAGGATGTTAAGTGGCAGTCTTTTGTTGAATGCTTTATTGAAGCTGGGAGAACTATTATACCCAATGTTGATATCCTAAACTATCTACTAAAGTGGACTTTAATTTATTGTATGCCAGCTCCAACTGATATTTTGATGTTTGAAACCTTCTCTGATTCACCTTGTTATTAGAATAAGAATGCACATTTAATTTGTAGGAGTTCAGATTGATTCCTGTCAAACTGGGAGACGAGAGAAGTCAGAGCCTCTTAAAATAATAGCATGATTTCCTCCCTAAAATGCATCATCTATGAGCAAGGCATTTATACTGATGGCTTGTGAACAGTTCATATTTTATCTTAGCCACACTATATGCAGAATACCTGAAAACTATTAAAAGAAGAAAATGTTTTGGACAGAATTGATGTCTAGTAGTCTGGAATAGAATTTGAGAAAAAAATATAAAGGCCGGGGCTATAGTAAAGCCATAGAAAGTGATTAAGAATCATTAGACAGAAACCTATACTAATTTTGCAGGATTGTAGAACTTTCTTAATTATGATGCAAAATAGCATCAGTATTTTTCACTCCATCCTTCACATTAACAGTCACAACTATATATATAGCAGTGGTACATGGGAATTTCTGGTAATGACTTTTGTAGATCTGCTGGCTTTCAGGTATGTGTGGCCAATTGAAACTTGCCTGGGTCGACAGTATCACGCTCTATGATATGAGCATGAAAGCATGCTGAAAGAATGAAATGGCCTGGTAAGGATATCAACAGTGAACATGCTTCATTACACTCTGAAAAAGACAAGTCAGTCTTGGAGACTTATTTAAGTGATCTTAGATAAAAGCTTGTAAAACAAATAAAGGTAAAATGGCTGCTTTTGAGTCTGCTCTTCCTCTCTGCTCATTTACGACCCAACTGTTAGACATCACAAGGATCCCACACAAGAAAAAGCTAAAGGGGTTCATCACCACCAAACCGGTATTACAAGGAATGTTGAAGGGACTGCCTTAAGAAGAATAGAAAAAAACAAAAAAGATAAAAATATGAATAATAAAATGGCAATAATTACGATATCTATCAACAGTTACTTTAAATGTAAATAGATGAAATGCTCCAATCAAAAGACATAGGGTGGCTGAATGGATAAGAAAACAAGACCCTTACATATGCTGCCTACAAGAGATTCACTTCAGATTAAAAGACACAGACAGACTGAAAGTAAAGCGATGGAAAAAAGATATTTCATGCAAATAGAAATAGAAAAAAAAAGCGGTAGGAATAATTATATTAGACAAAATAAACTTTAAAACAAAGGCTATAAAAAGAGCTAAAGAAGGACCCAGCTATTCCACTTTGGGGTATTTATCCAAAGAAACCCAAAACATCAACTCGAAAAGACATATGCGCCCTGTGTCCTTTGCAGCATGGTTTACAACAGCCAAGATATGGAAGCAACCTTAGTGTCCATAGATAGATGAATGGATAAAGAAGTGGTACATATATACAATGGAATATTACTCAGCCTTAAAAAAGAATGAAATCTTGCCATCTGCCACAACACAAATTGATCTAGAGCAGGGATGTACAAACTGCGGCCCGTGATCCATTTTTCATTGGCCCACAACAAATTCCAAAAATATATTTAGTTTACTTAAACAAACCAGGTGAGGCAACACATACTTCACCTTGAGTGAGTGGCCCCGCTGTTTACCGCATATGGCCCTTGGTGAAAAACGTTGAAAAAAGTTTGGACACCCCTGATCTTGAGGGTATTATGCTGAGTGAAATAAGTCAGGCAGAGAAAGGCAAGTACCATATGATTTCTTATATGTGGAATCTAAAAAACAAAATAAATTAATAAATAAAACAGAAACAAACTCGCAGATACAGAGAACAAATTGGGAAGGAGGTTGAGGAGACGGGTAAAAAAAGTGAAGGAATTAAGAAGTGCAAACTGCCAGTTACATAGTTAGTCATAGGGAATATAGTCAATAATACTGTAATGACTATGTATGGTGTCAGGTGGCTTCTAGACTTATCAGGGTGATCACTTTATAAGGCATATAAATCTCTAATCTCTATGTTGTACAACTGAAACTCATAATATTTATTGTCAACTGTAATTGAAAAATAAAAAAAAAATTATTAAAACATATTATAAGGAACCATGGGCAGATCATTATATGAGTTCCTGCTACTATGAGAAAAGTCACAGGATTACAAGGGCCAGGGTCCAATGTGACAGCAGGGAGTCCTGTGAATGTGCTCTTTTCAGGGTCACCAGGCCACCAGGCATGGATATTTCAGCCACCTCTGCTTAAGGATCACCAGGATGGGTAAGATACAGATCCGTGATTCTCAGATCCCAGCAACTGCTGAAGACGTCTAATATTTCCATTCCCACTAGTACATACAGAAACAATTTTGAAAAGGGCTCCTTCCTGCATTTCATGAGAGTGTATGAACTAAGCAGGAAGGGGGGTGTCAGATAATCTGGCGATACTGTGGTTCACTATTATTATTATGCTCCATCTGATTTCTTACAACTGTACCTTTGGTGACTCAGTGTGGGTTTCACCAAGAGTGGCTCTGTTTCAGTGCTGGCACATGTTAAAACAAAAACAGTCATAGGTTATCATTATTGTTTTAAAATAGCTGGACATTCTGAAGTAAAGTAACCTCCCCTCAACTGTGCTGTCCTATCTGTGTAAGGAACTGTGTATTCTGAAAAGGGGATATGAGTCTTTCTAAGAACATGACTCTTACACTTAAGTCCTCAGAATAGAGACTCATGAGACAACCGAACCTAAGCAACAAGCAATGATAAAGATGTGGTCAGCTTGCTAAGTGTCTTGGCTGGTCTCTATTCGGGGAATTAATCTGCCTTTTATTTCTGTAGAAAAGGATCACATTTCAGTCGCCAAAGTAATACAGGCTTGATCAAGGATCCCCTCTCCCCACCCTCCTCACCTATACACACAAGTGGATTGTGGTGGTTTTAGCAAATTGAATGCAACTTTAGAGGTTGCTTTTTTTCTTATTGTAAACAACTTTATAAATTTGTAAAAAATACAAAGAAAGCAGCTAGTTGAAAAGCAGTCAAGAAGCAAGTAACACTGGAACCTAATTTGCCAGTTGCCTCATGTCTAAGCAGAAGTCCAAAGAACTGTTGGAAACGACTGAAGACTTCTGCAAAATTAACCTCCCATTTAACTCTTTTTTTATCTTAATGCTTAATGTGGGTCAACATCTGCTCACACATTAACTGTGGAATACTCCAGATCAAAGGGCCTCTAATTATAGAATTTCTTCAGAACTTAAATTTCACCAGCTCAACTTGCAAGATAAAAAGGTACCTTAGGTATAAGTATTGAATGAAACTGCCAGGCATTCAAGGACAGTAGCATAAAGGAAGATCCTTAAAACAAATACACACTTATATGTTTTCTACTTCACTTAAACAGACTGTTATAAAACCAGTTTCGTAGCTTGCATACATTGAAAGAACCTAACAAAATGGGGGAGCATTAAGTCAAGAGTGTGAAACAGAAGAAGATCATTCTGGCATTAAGAAAATATCACCCTGCACATTATAGTTGTAGTTGTAACCCCAACTATAGCTGCGTCCCGGGGAACCATGTCTTTTTCATGTTTGTATCTTGGACCCTAGTACAGTGCCTGCCTAGCACATGGTAGATGCTCAATAAATGCTTGTAAAGAGAATTTTAAGAACAGTGCTTAAAGAATGCGTGGGGCAACCTTGACTGCTGGTGTTTTGCTGTTATTTTAAGTCATTTTAACATCCTAATTTTCTCAATTTCTACCTTGAAATAACAAGGGCAGGACAGCACTAAGTTAATGCACAGGATGGTGTGAAAACAGAAAAAATAATTTAAATGACTTAATTTTTAAATATCATTTCATGTAATTTAACATGAATTCAATTTTTTAATATACAGATTCATATAATTAGTCTTAGGAGAATCCCCATCAACATTTGGCACATTCTTTAACCTCTGTTTAAATTCTTCTAATAACAGAGCACACAGTACCTCACAAGGCACTCTCTCCAGCTTGGGGATAGCTCAGACCATTAGAAAGACCCTCCTCATTTTGAACTGAATTCTGCCTCCTGTAAACTCAATGCTTTGGTCCTTTATCAAAGACCTCTAACTCCATGAGGATCCTTCAAGCACTTGAAAACCATTATTATAAATTCTTCCTCCTCCCTCCCCCAAACTGAATATTCTTATCCAAGATAAATATCCCTGATTCCCTAAGACATGGTTTGCAGGACGTCCTTCTTACGTTGGGCATGTTCCAGTCTGCTTGTGCCATTTTTCTACCATAAAATACTAAAACCTAAAACAATTTTTTTTGGATTTTTTTCTATATTGTCTTGGATACATTTCACTCATATTAAACTTAAAATTGACACCTCCATTTTTGTGTCAAAGAAGCAACACGGGCTTATCTTTTATTTGTGTGGTTAATTTTTCTTTGTTTCTGAGTTTAGGGCTTTGTACATTTTTTCATCTCATTTTTTAGGAATGAGTTTTCAAGCTACCATTATAGACTATTGAGTCTTTTTGAATCTTGAGTCTGTCATTCATGTGACATATATCATATTAGCTCATCCTCTTCTAAGCCAACAGTGAAAGAAATACTAACTGGACCAGGGACTCCTATCTGAATCACATCATGAGCCTCTCTGAGGCTCGATGCAGGAGGAATTTATACACTGTAAGTGCATTAGAGCTGGGATTACCTCTGAGCATTTTGATGCCCAGAACTGACTAAATCCTTCAGGACGTTTGTTTCCTCCAGGTTAAGCAGGAGCCAGTTTCAAACTGTGTGGGAACCTTTTCCTGCCAGGCATGGTATTTCATTTCAGACTGAAGGCCTGTTTTTAGATGAAACCTTAAGAGATTTCTTACTTTTCTTTCCTGTTCTCCCTTACGTAAATCTGATGTTATGCCCCTCCTAGTGACTACTTCTCTCTCACCCTGCAACCCCTCCTCTCCCCCTCTACAAAGGCTTTATTTTGTTCTTAAGAGATCATGTTAATCCACCAAGAGAAAACACACTGGAGGGAAGAAAGCCAAAACCACCAGAGTGGAGAGACAAACACAAGTGTAGAGGGAGACTGTACTTCATGTCTGGAAATTTCCTAATTCCTCTTTTACTTCCCTACTGTTGGTATTATTTTAACATAAAGCAGAGCTGACAATTTAAAGTGTGTAAATAGAAGCTCTTAGACAAATACAGCTCATAGCAAAATGATGGTTTAATGAAACCTGGAAATTAGAGTTCAAGTCAGGTGGGTATTATTTTAACAAACTTGCCCAAGTCCTAAAGATTTACAGCATGATTTACAGTTAGATGTCACACTTAGAGATACGTTACCTACAGGCTCTGGCTTGCAATCAGAAGCATTTATCTCATTTGGTTCAGACTAGGCAGTACCATGTGTGGCTGAGCTCATTCAGGAATAAGTCAGGAGACTTGGCTGTCACTCACTCCCATGTTCTGTGGGTATGGGTAAATCACTTTACTACGTGGGCCTGTTTCAACTTCTGTAAATTGAAGTGATGTTGAATTACAGCACCCTGAAGTGAAGTCTCGTTTCACTTTAAATCATCATTCTTCTAAGCATATTCTTTTTATTATTTTGAAGTTTATTATGTTTGTGATAATAAAATAAATAATGTGCTTATTGAAGGAATATTAGACAAAATGAAGACAAACAAATCTTTACAATATCGCTACCCAAAGATAACTGCCATTACTATTTTGGCTGATTTCCCTAATTCTTTTTCTATTCATACATGTGTCTACATAATATTTAAGTACCAGACACATTTATAACGCTTCTGACCTAGAACTTCTCTAGACTAAATGCATGTAGCTCATGCTTAAGTCATCTGATCTTTCTGGCCCCCAGACACAAGATGACCCATTCTTAGATTGACTAAGGGCCTATGAGCTGTGGTCCGACTAAGAAAGACAAACTGAGACAATCCGTTTAGGAATTTGGAATTGGGAGACTGAAAGGTGAAGCCAGGGAGTTGTGGGGGTTGAGAGTGAGTCTCCCCTCAATGTCCACACTGGCACGCAGATTATTTCGAGCTGAAAACAATTAGAGCCCAAAAAACACAGGAAGAGTTTATACCTCCCTCTTTGCTGTCTAAAGATATTCAGATAGAAAGACCTGCTTCAGGAAAGGAACGTTAGCATATTCACCTGAGCACGTATGAATTAAGTGTGGCAGACAGGGTGTGTGGAAGAAACAGCCTGTTCCTCTAGACTCCCCTTTGTCCCGTTGTTTCTAAGTGTCCATGCAACCAAACCAAATGTTTGCTCTTTGTCATCTACTGTGAATTGCCTACCTTCCCTTCTTATTCCAAAATGACATTATATACCTCACTTTGCCTCACTGTCTTTAGAATTTTCATGCTTTTGTGAATTCCCCATGTGCATGCATTAAAATTTGATTTTCTCCTGTTAATGTGCTGTATGTTGTTTGAATTATTTGACCAGCCAGGAGAACTAAAGGGGCGAGGGAGCAGCTTTCTGTCCCTGACAGAGTAATGAAGATGAATACATACGAGATGTAATAGAAGCTAAGGAAAACATTTTGGACTCTGTGTAAGCTGAGGTTGTAAGACAGCAAAACTATGTTTAAGGAAAGGAAGTCGGTATGGTAGAGAGAGAAATATGGAGCAGGTTTGCAGGGAGAAAGCTCAACATGGAAATCCAGGAGTCCTACAGAGGAGCCTTATGCTCAGTGATTTTCCAGATTCAATTTCCAGGAGATCTGTCTATCCTTGATTCCTATGCTTTGATTCTCAGGAGACTTCTAGAATATACTTCAAGCCCCTTTTATCTGAGCTGGATCAATGTTATAGAAAACCAAAAGAGACTTGACTCAAACAATTCAAATTTTAATTGACACATTTTATTAACTATTATAAAATATTTCCAAGTTACTATGTATACTTTAAATATTTCATTTTTAATGGCTAAATAATATTTCATAGTATAGCTATACTGTATAAAATACCTAAATGACAACAAAATTGATTATTGTTAATACTACTAAGATTATTCCCTGGGTATTAAGAAATCTAAGCCCTGTGGTTGCCCAAATGAAAATGATTCAGGAAGAGCTCCAATATTCTCTCAAGAATCCTTCTATCTACCAGAAGTGGCAGCACACACACCTCACACACACATATACACACCAGCTTAGTAGAATTTAGTATGGAGAAATCTAACCTGATTTAAAAAAAAAAAAAAAAAATCCCTTAACTACTGTTTTCCTAACTGAACCAGTTACAAATGTTGTTATGAAGACACAGTGGGTATTTTTCAGCTTGCCCGTCAGTGTAACTCAGAATAAGGCAGGCATAGCCCTACCCTAACCTGATCTTAGTCACGGGACAAGAAAATCTGGGACAACGGCCATTGTGAAGTCCAGACAAACAGGTTCGGCACACAGAAACAACACATGTACCTAAACCTTAAACCTACATTTTCTTTCTAATGGAAAGATTAAAAGAACATGAAATGTCATGATTGTCTTTAGTAAAAATAAATAAATAAATAAATAAATAAATAAATAAATAAATAAATAAATAATATCAGGTCCTAGATGGTACATACTAACAAGGAAGGAATTAACTCTCCAATGATGATACTAGAATAAACTGGATAATTTTAAAAATCAGCCTAGATCCTCATCTCATCCTTACGTCAAAAGTCTCTCATCCCATAATTACTTGTGTTAAATGTAAGCACTGATGCTACAGAAAAACTAGAAAGTGATGATATTCACACACACACACACACACACACACACGCACACACACACTTGTAAAAGTAACCACAGAGGGACAGAGATATATAGCTACTATAGATACTTAAATTTCAAAAGGTATCATAATAATACAACCGGAGGTGAGAAGACTCCCTGACTGTGACAACTGGTCACCTAGGTGGGGCCAAGTTATCTGCTTAGTCAGGAGGATGTTCTCTCTGACGTTACTGCAGTGTATGTGAGCCTAGAATTACATACACATTTGGTTAAAGAAAATACCTTGCCCAGATAGGAGAGGACTGTTTTCCAGTCAGAGTTTTAGAAGTTGCTATTTCCACCTTCTACTTGTAGAACGTCTGCACAAATTTTCACAAACAAAATGAAACAGCCAACAGGGAAAAAGATTTGTTTAAAACTATAACAGGATCATGTGAGTTTTACCTTAATAATGAACCTGGGTTATCTTATTCTCTATTAAAGCTCATCCTAGTCCAGGGACACAGCCAAAAGAAACACAAACCCAACTCCATGACCTTGAAGAATAATGTAGATACTTTATGCAAGATGGTTTTATTTTGTTTTGAGGGGCAGAGGTAGCAAACACAAGGCTTCACTGCATTAAACACAGTAGAATTTACTAAAAATTCTTTTTGCCTATCCTTCTCATCGAAGCCTCATCAACCAGAACAGTTGCTCAGACCCCGAATCTTGTCCCCAAACTGTGGCCCATTCTGATCTTTGTTCTTGTCTTTCTCTTCTTCCTCCTCCTAAGTGTCTCCTACCAAGTGTCTCCAACTTTTTCCTATTTTCATAACTACCCTCCACCAATTATCTCCTTATTTCTACATATTTTTTATATATTTCCTGACTTTTCTTAGGTACATAAATTTAGCCTGTAGTCTCCCAACCACACTTCACTCCAATTAGCAGAACTAAAGGCTCAAAATGCCTTCATATGAGTAGAAAAATGGGAAATGAAAAAGAGAGAAGGAGAAAGGTGGAGGGATTACAAACATTTGTGGCTTAAAATAATTTGTTCTTATCCCTGTTACACATTAAAAATTTTGTATAAAAATACTAAAGTTCTCATAGAACAATGGATCAAATATATGAACATTCACGATAATAACAAATGGACATAGGGAAAAAAATCAACCCCGCTAGCAAACAACAGCAAATCAAAACAACGACATAGCATGATTTAACCTATCAAAAATAAAAAATATATAATTCAATGCTGATGGAGGCATAATGAGATTGGCATTCTTACGTAATACGAGTAGAAATATAGATTGAAGAATCTTTTTGAAATGCAATTAGGTAGTAAATATTGTGAAAATATAAAAGTTTCTAATCTTTGCCATTTCTAGGAATAATTATAAAGAAATAATCAGAGAAACATACACAGATCTATGTATAAGTAGATTCATTATTTATTTTAGCATTGTTTATAATGACGAAAGTTAGAAACAACCAAAATGTCCAGACTTGGTTTGTTGGTAAAAAAAATTTAAGCTATAGTGATACAGTCAGATATTATTATTATTGAGATTTTTGGAATCTATATATGTAATGACATTGAAAAATACTCCTGTAATAGTGTGAGGTTAAAACTATTGAATAGAAAACTGCATATGTTGAATAATCTCAGTTACCTAACACAGCTGTATGCATAAGTAGGAAGAAAATACACCAAAATGTCAACTGTGGTTATCTTTGGATTGTGGAAATTTTTGTTTCCTTTGGACCTTCCCTGACATTTCCAAATTACCCGTAAAGAGGAAGAATGACAGAGTATTACTTCCATAATCAGAAAAAGAGGATTTTTGTTTTTAGAACCAAGAAAAGACACCCAAAATCAATTGTAAATAATCAAACGCCACTCCTATTTCTCATTAATTAACATTTCAAACTCATGGATGAAATTTAAAGACTAACTCCCTTGTCCCTGAGAGAGACTTTCTTGAGGCTAGGGTATAACATTCAGGTATAACATTCAGGTAATTTGATAAAGTTGGAGGGAACTAGGAAGAGAAGTGGGGAGAATTATAGAGCAAAATATCCATTGCATGGTTTTATGAAAAGCCTTAGTTTTTTGTTCCAAATGATAAAGGCAATGAAGTAATATAAGCCATTAAAGATGAATTACTGTTGAATTTACATTTTCCCATTTGTCTGAGACAATAGGTTTTTTTTAAAAAGCACTTTTTAATGTATCATCTCTACAATTTGATCAACAAATGGTCACAGCTTTCTTTGATGTTTTGGGGTTGTTTTTATTATTTATCTTTTTAAAATTACATGACCACAAATAAATCATGCTTGAGCACCTGATGCTAAGAATAAGATTTCATAGTGACCAGATATCATTGCTTAACACAAAAGCCTTCTGAACACATTAATTACAAAATGTGCACAGCATCTGACAGTTGAAAGGTTAACAATGGAGAATAAACTTGGTTGATTTTATAAGATTATAGCTTAACCAATCATCCACTTCTTTACCCCGCTTTCCATCTAGCAAACATGTGGGGTTAGTCACCTAGGGGAACTAGGTAAAAAATTAAAATAATTAAGGATAAATCCATTTTCACTATTAGAAAACCATCTTAGAGTTTGCCCATTCTTAGAAAGTTCTGATGCCAAGTATCTTCATGTATAATATACATGGAGCTCTTCTGGTTGTTAAAAACACTCCATGTAAACGGGATTAAAAAAAGGAAAAAAAACACACAAAAAAAACCTCAGGGGATTCTTGGGTTTTCCTGTGGTATTCCAATTTTAGGGTAGTTCCAGACCTGAACATTCCCTCAGTAGCCAATTATACCTCCGGGGAGCCCCTATAGTGAAACGTGAGTTAGCACTTCCCCTTGGGAAATAGCTTCTACCACTATAGATCCTCCAGTCCACTCCCATGCTGAACCCCCTTCCAAGGCAGTTATATTTCTCTTTGTTCACTCAGGGTGGTTTTAGGCCAACAACCTCATAAAGCAACTCAAGGCACGTGGGCGACCACACTTGTTGGGAGTTTACTTAAGAAAAAAACTTGCATTATAAAATATAACGTACTTATTAAAAGGACATGAAACACATATGTACGACTTAGGACACAGTTAGAAAGAAACACTCATATGGCTGTCAACCAAATTAAGAACATTGTCAACAGCCCTAGAAGCACCTTGTAGAGCCCTTCCTTGTCACATCTCCCTCCCTGAGTTTGTTTTTTTGACGCACTCCCTCTTCAGCCTGAGCGAGGATTCTTGGCAAGGATTTTATCAACACAGGAGAAGTGTTAAAAAGACTTTCCAAAAATAGTCCCTACTGTACAGCACATGACACTTTTTTGGCATTTAAGTAAAAGGCTGCTACTATTTTTAAAAATGTCTTTATTGATCAGAGGAAATGACTGTTTTCCAGTACATAAAAGGCATGTATGTTCTGGAGAATAGCTTGCTTTCACAGTTCAAAACAATTTCAACTTGCTTTTTTATGATTATGTCTAAAGGGATATTTTAAGCAATTTGCATTTTCCCTTTTGAATTCTATGTTTATATCATTTAGCTATTGGGTTCTTAGTCTTTTCTCTATCAGCTTGTATACGTATATGTATATGCGTGTGTGTATATGAAAATAGATGTTAACTCTGCCATATTTGTAACAAATATTTTCCCCAGCCTGTTGTTTAAGAAGGCATAGCAATTCTTAATTTTGTTTATGTAGTAGATTATATTAATCTTTTCCTTTGGTAACCTTTACCAAAGGTTGTTGGTAACCTTTTTACCAATAACTTTCAAATAACTTGAACAGAGATTTCCAAACATACACAAAAACAACGGGAATATTATAATGAACCCACATGTACTCATCAGGCAGCACACTAAATATCAACACTGTGCAATTCCTGTTTCATCTATTCTCTCCCATCCCCCACTGTTCCTTTGCTGAAGTATTTTAAAGTAAACCTCAGATATAATCCATGCCACATATCAGTACTTCAGAATATATCTCCAGCTGATAAGAGCTTTTCAAATAATAACACACCTATCCACATTTATAATAACTCTTTATTATCTAATATCCAATCAGGTTGTTTTCTCTTATTTTTAAAAAAATGTCATTTCATAATTGGATTTTGAATCCAGATTCAAATAGGGCCTATATAAGATATTTAGCTGACATTTAACTGAGGTTTCCCATTCCTTTTATATTCCATGCCATTTATTTTCGAAGAAACTGGGTCATTTGTCCGATGGAATCTCCCACTTTCTAGATTTGGATGGCTGCATCCTTGTGATGTCATTTTCCATGTTCCTCTATCCCCTGAATTTTCTACCAAGTGATATTTAGAGCCACAGATTGGATGAACTTCTGTTTTAATTTTGGGGGTCAGAATACTTCATAGGTGGTGCTGTGAACCTCCTCTTGCATCATGTCATGAAACACATAATGTCTGAGTGTGCCACTTTTAGTGATATTAAAATTAATTAGTGGTTGCAAGTATTGTCAGCCCAATCTCTCCTTCATAAATTTATGTTTGAGCTAACAGTTTTCACGGTCATTGATAATTGTTTCCTAGATTCATTAGAGCACTGGTATTCCATATGTACTTTTAAGCTTAGAAAGTCTTACTCTATTACAATAGCAGATCATTAAATATTTTCCTAGGATTTTATTGTGCTTGTTTTTTAAAGCATTGATATCTTAGATGAATCTGGAATACAATTCAGTATACAAGGGAAATGAGAATTTAAATTGATTTCTTCTAGAAAGGATGTATTCCAAGGTCTCCAGACAAGTAGTCAAGATGGACTTTATTACATCACACACCTAACAATGGAATTCTGACTGGGATCCCAAACTGTTGTCCAACAGTTGATAATTTTCCCAACACTCTCTGGCATTGACATTGGCATTCCCGACACTCTCTGGTGACCTGGCATTGGAACATTAATTAGAGAAAGATTTCATTATTTACAGAGACCGTATAGCAGGACTCAGACTAAGAATATTGAAGAATATTGGAGTGTTTGTTCTGTCCTTTTACAGAAGTCATACTTCTACACTAGAATGGAAAACTAAGACTTTTGTAACTACTCAAGGTTCTATTCAATTACTAAGTTTTTGATCTTGAAAATGTCAACTTTTTATTTCTGCAAACAATCATTTTGCCATTGAGGGAAGTAACCTTGAAAAATTTGTACACGACTCAAATTTAAGCAGAAATCGTTATATTTCCTTTTCTTCTTTAAGAGAAAAAAAAAAGTTACCTCTTTCCAGATGTTGGCACCTTCTGTCTGCTCCTTAAATTGGCAGAAATGAAACTTATTGACAGGGTAATTATTTAAGTCGTGTTTTTTTGTTTTGTTTTGTTTTGGTTTGGTTTTAATCAGGAATAAAAAAGCTGAAAGGCTCTTCTCAGTGATTTCACTGATTCCAAAAGTGTCCCATTCAAACTAATGTTGGTCTGGTTGTGCAAAAATTTTAATCACATTATCTTTCTGCTCAAGAACCATTTATATATAGTTCAATGCTGATTAAAAATTCAACTTTCTACTTTCACGTTCTGAATTTCATTACAGATCCCCCACCATCCAGCCATCCTTGCTCTTACCACTCATTCTTCTCAGTAACTGTTCAATATTGTCATTCTAGTTTACTCTCTGACTCTGTGTGCTCTTGCACATGCTAACCTCTAATCTGAATGCTTTCTCATTTCTCTTGCCCAATACAGATTCTAGCCTTATTTATTTTTATTTTTCAAATCCAGATTGAGTTTAAACACATCTACAAACATTTTCCTGGAGGTGGCCCTTGTAGATCTTTGTTCTTTAAATTCCGCCTCTTTAGAAATAGAATGGTATAGTTTAGCATGTAAATCTTTCTTTCACTGTTTACACTGTATTTGATATGGTTGTCTTACTAGATTGTAAGAGCAAAAGTACTATGCTATATAGAACTTTATTCTTAGACCTTATTAAATTGAAATTCCTATGACTTTTTTAAAGGACAGTTTTGATTATGTATTTATAAAATCCACAAATGGCACAACCCTAAGAGTGTGACAGATTTTTAAAATGGACACAATTGTCATGTTTTCTTGTATGTATGCCCTTGTAAAGTTACTTTGAAGCTCCTCCCATCAACAGATGGAGTCTATTTCCCTAGCTTTTGAAGGTTGCTGGCTTTGGGAATTGTTTGGCCAATAGAATGAAAATGATGGTGTCACTGTCCTGAGCTTTGTCTAATTATTACATTGTTTGGTGCACCTGAAACTAAATAAATAATTAAATAAATAAATAAATAGAAAGAACGATGGAGTCTTTCTCAGTTTCATTTGCATCTTGGGACCCCCTCTTCCAACATTTGGACAAGCTTGGGCTATCCTGTAAGAGGATGAGAAACCATGTAGAGGAGAGACTAGCCATCCCAGCTGAGGTTCTTCTACCCGCCAGCCCCCAGCTAACCTAGCAGCTTACCACAGATGTATGATAAGCCCATCAAATCCAAAAGAACAACTAAGGTGAGCCCAACCTAAGTCCTGACACACAGAATTAGGAGCCAATTTGTTATTTTTAATCCACTAAGTTTGGGATGGCTTAATGCATGGCAAACATTAATGAATGCAAAGGGAAAAAAATTTTTAGATGGCAGAAACTTGATCTTAAAATATTTTAGCATTCTAGAACTATAAACTATACTATTAAGATAAAATATAACTGAGGTAAATACAAAGGAAATAATTCAAGTTCAAAAAACCAACTGTGAATATAAGATAGCAGAGATGTAGCTTACCAACATATATGCAAAACACAAGCATATGACTCAACCTTGTGTTTCCACTCTTCCAACAAAGCTATGTCTTTATGCTATGCTAAATGTATAAGACCCCAAAGTAGAGTTTGTCCAAAGGACAATGACCATGATGCTAGGGGGCCTAGAAACCATCTCACACAAGAAAAAATGCAAGGCAACATAATTGTGTATTCGGTAGAAAGATTGAGGGGGTAAAGTGGATAAAACTACTATCTTCAACTATTTGAAAAGCTATCATGTGGGAAAAAATGGATGCATTTAGTGTCATCTCATTAAAAATGAGGACCCATGAATAGAAGCTATAAGAAAGTGGATTTCAGGTCAATATAGAGAAGAGTTTGAGTTAGAGTCCCTTTAAGTAACTACTTTAAATGTAAATAGATTAAATGCTTCAATGAGAAGACATAGGTGGCTGAACAGAAAAGAAAACAAGACCCTTATACATGCTGCCTATAAGAGACCCCATTTAAATTGAAAGACACACACAGACTGAAAGTAAAGAAATGGAAAAAGATATTTCATGAAAATGGAAACAAAAAAGAAAAAAGAAAAGCTGGAGTAGAGATACTTATACGAGATAAAATAGACTTTAAAACAAGACAAACAAGAGGAAAAAACAGACCCAGTAATCTCACTTCTGGGTATTTATCTGAAGAAACACAAAACACTACTTTGAAGGGCCATGTGCATCCATATGTTAATTGCAGTATTATTTACAATAGCCAAGATATGGAGGCAACTTGGGTGTCCATAAATGGATTACAGGATAAAGAAGAGTTGGTACATATATACAATGGAATATTACTCAGCCATAAAAAATGAAATATTGCCATCTGTTACAACGTGGATGGACCTAGAGGGTATTGTGCTGAGTGGATTAAGTCAGACAAAGACAAATGCCATATGATTTCACATATAAGTGGAATCTAAAGAAAAAATGGACCAACGAAACAGAAACAAACTCAGACGCAGAACATTTTGACGGTTGCTGGATGGGAGGGATGTTGGGCAGATGGGTGAAAGGGGGATGGGATTAAGAAGAACAAATTGGTAGTTACAAAACAGTCATGGAGATGTAGGGTATAGCATAAGGAATATGGTCAATAATATTGTAATAACTATGTATGGTTTCCATTGGGTACTAGATTTAATGGGGTGACCACATCGTAAGTTATACAAATGTCTAACCACTATGTTGTACACCTGAAACTAATATAATATTATGTCAACTGTATTGAAAAATTTTAAAAAATATTTTAAAAATGAATGCAAACTATGTATTCAAAGCCGGGTCCCCTGTTTACCAGCTGTGTCATGTTGGGCAGTTGACCAACCTCACTAAGCCTCAGTTTCCCCCTCATCTATAAAATGGAAATAAGAACAGTACCATTTTATAAGGTTATGATTAAAGATTACACAAGCATTTTGAAGATAAATTGCTTAGCCCAGTGTCTGGCAGATAGTAAGCGCTGAATAAATTTTATTTACTATCATTAATAGTAAGAACAATATAAATACAAAATGAACTGCCTCAGGAGGTAGAAAGCTCCCTCTAATTGGAGATATCCACAGGAGGTTTGGTAGGTGTTTGTAACATAGATTTAAGCATCACATGAGACACTGGACTCGATAACATTTAAATTACCTTCTGATGCTGAGTAAGTCATTCTATATCCCTTAAGACAAAAACCACTTCTTTAATATCGCCCAGAATACTTACTACTATTGATCAAATGATGTTCATCTACTATATTTAATAAAAATCTTCAATTATGTAATTATAAATGTATATTTTTCTCATAGTAAGAAGTTGTGTGAGGATTCTTGATTTTTTTGTATCTCATCTCCTCTAAAAGGAGTACACCACAAACTTTTATTTTTATAATTACCAGTATTGACTAAAACTAAAGAATATAAATTTTATTGCTACAAACGCTTCTTGTGGGAGATTTAAATTTGCGTGTACAAAGTGCTCATCTTTTCATACTTAGTATTTCACTATCAGAATGTCTAATTTTAAGCTGGTCTGACATTTTCAAGGGCAAAGGGTTGATCTTTAATTTCATGACTGACCTCTTATCAAAAGCCCAAGCTGGAGTCAGCACCATTTTTTCTTCCCCCTGGACAGACAGCATCTGAAAACAGCGCCCATGATCACTCTGCTCCTACAGGCACAGAGGCAGTTCTAACTCCCCCTGCAATTCTCTTTAATAAAATAGATCTAGTAGAACGACCTAAATGGTAACACTCCTATCTGCCTCAATTATCTCATTGTTATCAGTGAGGAGGAATTCACATTGGCCAGGGTGCTGTCTTCTTGGTCTCTGACTGATAAAAAATCTTTCCTTTTCTTATGATGCAGTCCAAACCAATAATGGGCATTAATCATCTGTGAGGAATATTCTACTTTCTTCATCAATGAAAGTTTAGAGTCAGGTACACTGGCCAAGAGAATCCTAAAATGCGTAAGTGGGGAGAAGAGTTCTAAATTGTGGGTGTGCGCAAGCTCTGAATTCTGGCTGTGTGGTGAAATGAACAGACAAGGCATTCAGCAGCACAAACAGGATTTCCAGACCACTCAGCACCTAAGGCATGCCACACACTGCACCACACATTGAGGAACACAAAGATAAGAAACGTGCTGCATTAGTAAGAGGAGACAGACAGAGAAGCAAACAATTTCAACAAAGTAAGAGCAATGCTATAATAGCATACAAAGTACCGTTTTAACTTAGAGGAGAGGTTGTAGGAGGGGTGGAAGAAGAGAGGAAGTGAAGTGGAAATGGAAGTGACTTGAAGAAGAGAAGAGATTTAGGCAGGATTTAAGTAGAAGAAACAGCATGCACCATGGCACGAAGTCGCAGAGTGCAGGAATCGAGGACATGAACAATGGGAGCGGAGGCTGGGGTTGAGGGGTAGGCACATCGCGCATGCCTCACTCTACCATTCAGAGATTCAGACTAACTCAGTAGTCAATGGGAAGTCACTCTACCTCTTAGTCAAGTAAGTAATTTGATCACTGCAACTCGAAAGGATAACTCTGTTAGGGGCATTGGTGAGGGATTGGGAAAAGAAAGTGAGTGTGAAGCTAGGGAAACCAGTTAGAGGGTTTATCAGTAACCAGATGAGACATCACAAAGGCCTTAATTACAGCCATCACAATGGGGAAGGAGAGGTTGAATGTTAAGGCTTTAGAGTCATCTCAACTGGGTGGTTGACTGAATGGAGGAAGGAGTGGGAAGAATTATGGACCATGCCCAAGTACCTGGCTTGAATTGTTAGGTGGAAAGTAGGAACTTTCAATGAAAGAAGGAAACATTTGTAGAGCAAGAGTATCCAAAGAAGGGAAAGAAAAGCTAACTACATTTAGGTTTGAACATGTTGAACAAATGAAAAGAGAGAATAAAGAAAATTTTTCAGTAACAGAGGGTTGATTTAAAAAAAAAAAAAGAGGGGGGAAGAAAAAACTGTACCAAGAATGGAACACTGGGAAATACAAAATTGGAGGTATTATTGAGGGAAGATGAACTAGCAAAAGAGACTGAGGTCAGATGAAAATTAGAAGTCAGCTCTCATAAAAGCCAAGAGAGGAACAACTTTCAAGAAGAGGTCAATTGCATCGAGTTAGAGAAGAATTGAAATGCATTCTGGGTTTAGCAGTTAGGATTTTCCTACTGACCTTGGCAAGATCACTTACCACTTTCACTGGTGTAGCGAATGAAGGAAACAACTTCCATGCCACAATGCATGAAAATATCTCTCTCTCTCTCTCTCTCTCTCTCTCTCTCTCTCTCTCTCTCGTTTTAATCTCAACATGTCTGTCTCTTATTGCTGATTATCTTTGAAAGCTCTTAGTGTAAAAATTGCAGTTTCTGCCTTTTGCAAATGAATAGAGCCTTCTAAGAGTTATTCTGTAAGCAAATATCTTTTAAAGTTGAATTTATTCACTAAGCTATTCACTAGAAAGGTTTCAAAAGACATTTAAAGAAAAGCAGCTTGAACCCAGGTGATCAGAAAATGGCAATCACAGATACAACACTATGAGAATTTCCTTCCCTTTCGTTTTCTACCACTTCCCTCTCCTTCGTAATAGGCAGCTTCAATATGGAAAGAATTATGCTTGGTGCTTTGGGGACATAAATAATGAATAAGGCACAATCCTGCTCCACCAAGCTGATTACAAGAACCTGCAAAAGACAGACATGCACTCAGCCAAACCTAAAGAGAGGCAGGTTAAAGTAAATGTTCGTAATAGTAAAAGCAAAGTTCTATGGGGGCCCAAATGTAATTTCCCATCTCTCATAAAATGCAGGAAATGACCTTTAAAAACATAGACACAATTGGGGAGTTCATCGCACCACTAATTACCTCCCTACTCTTCAGACCATAAACTTTTATGCAATCTGCTCTCTGTTCAACTTCATTTGTCCTTCTTTATTTCACCAGATTGCCTATATGAAAAACTTAACAGGCACTGGCGGAGAGTGGAGATTTCAGCTGTACCCTAAGCTTTATTCTGATTCTTTTGTTAAACTGAACTTAATAATACCCCTTTGACTCTTTTCATTGAAAGTGTCACAGTTCTTAAAATTAAATGCGTAGCCTCATGGATTAGATGAGCCCTAAGCATCTTTCTCCCAGAGGAGATAAACTGGGACACCAAATTATCCAGAATGGCTTCTAAGGAATACTGTTTTGATCTGAGTAACCTCATGGTGGTATCTTCACAGTTCACGGCCCTTTTAATGTTCTTTGAAACTGCCTTTAAAGGGACAATGCTGCATGCTCACACATATTTCCCACTTGTGCAGGGCTGCTATTTATAACTGGGGCCTTTTGGAAAATGAAAATAAAAAACTGTAGCCAGAGAGGCCCAGAGTATAAGCCAGGTCATACTTTTTTGGGCATCCTTCTGTTTCTTCTCAAGAAACTTTGATTATATTTCAACTAGGAATAGAAAAGAGAGCATCCACACACAAAAAAATCTCTCCAGCAGGTGGTCGGGGCATAGGTTCTTGAGTCAAGCATACCTGGTTTGGGATGCCAACTCTACCATTTATTAGTCTGTGACCTTGGACAAGTTCTTTATCCTCTCTAGGTTTCATCTGTAAAACGATTAAATGAGAGACTGGATATGAAGAACTTATGTTAGTGCTTGGCACAGAATTCTCAAACAATGGTAGTATTATAATAATTACTATTGCTGTTATCATTTGTACCAAATTGCCCTGGATTGCTGTTTATAGCACACTGCCTCACACATGGAAGGCATTCAATGTCTGTTTATTTCTGAGTGGATGCTTGCTGGGATAGAATGCTTAGAATGCAATATTTCTAAGAAGGGCTTCCTTTGGTTTTTCTCAAGGGTACCCAGAGTATTGGGAAGGTAGTAAAACCATAAATTCTGTATTGATTCTGCTGATAATTCTGTTGTGCTCTTTCTCAGAAGTTAGTGATATTATTTTTTTCTGATCTATGTGAATAGAGACTATATGTGTACTATGCTAGTCTTAGTCCCAGATGGGACAAAAGTAAAGTTTCTCTTTTAGTCAATAACAGAGCAGGCCATATTTTTACTCAGCATTTTTCCAGCAGAAGTTCTACTTGATATTTTTCAGCTAGGTTCTGGGAGAGAAACTGGGGCAGTATTAATGGGAAAATGTCAGCATACTGAAACAGGAAAAGAATAAACAATAGTTCTGTAATGCAAATATGACTCCATGACCTTTGATATGGTGCAGAGTCCTCAACAGTAAGGGTCTGGAGATTATGTGTGTGCATGCACGGTGTGTGTGTGTGTGTGTGTGTGTGTGTGTGTGTGTGTGTGTTTGCACTGTTAACAAAACATTTATCTCATGTTTAAACATCAAGTACATTGTGATGTGTCTATACATTTAGGACATACATGCACCATCTATATTAGCCTTTACAGATAAGTTGTAAAGCAAGATCAAAAGAGCAAAAATAGTTTTTAAAGTTTGTTGTTTCTCCTTTTGATACTGTATAGGCATCTTCTTGTTTGTGAATTAATGAATTTTATAAACCTAATAAAATATATTATATTAATTGTTCGTATTTCATTTATTTTCTGTAGGTTTTGAGGGCAGTTGTTGAATATTTTTCTATGCTTATAAGAGGACATACAATGAACTGCCAGTGGTATAAGTATATTTGTCAAATCATTACAACTCTTTGGAGCTTAGAAAGCATGCTGATGGAGCCTTCTAGCCTCTTAGAAATGTTGGGATGGGTAGACTTCTTGTCCTGGTGCATCAGACTGCATTTCTTACCCAAATGGAGCAAATGTAGAAACTTCAGCCTACATTGTGCTTCAGTGGTAGTGAGAATCCAGGAATCTAAATGTTAGGGATATATATTCCCACCTCTTGTTATTTAATATTGACAGGAGAGTGCTAATGATATTGATTTTAAAAATTCTTTGTCTTTAGTAAATATAGTAGGCCACTCACATATTAGGTTGGTGCAAAAATAATTGCAGTTTTTGCAATTATTTTTAACCTCTTAAATTGCAATTGCTTTTGCACCAACCTAATAGACTACTATTTCAATAACATTATGAACAAGGATAAAAAATGAAAATAGCTGACTGAATAACAAACTAAATATCCGTATTCGTTTAACCATCAATGGACAAGCACCACCACTATGTGCTTGTCATTGTGTTATGCAGTTTGAGAAAAGAGATGATGGGAAAAAATGATATGGACTCTAATAGGTGCAGCAGTTGATGTTTTAGAGGGTTAACTTAATAAGCCAAAATAATACGTGTTATTTTATGTTGAATAAAAGGATAATGGATCTAGGATGAGGTATGAGGTAACAATTCACTCATCCCATAAATTCTTGTGAGATAGAGTTATAACAAAAGCTGGACCCCAAGATGTTTGCCCCAGGAAATCTAAACCTGCTTCAGGTAATGAAAGCATGGAATATAATGCCAAATATATGCATAAATACATTTATAAATATTTTCAAACTAATGACACCTCCTATATACAATAATTATCAATAGAAATGTTATTTGACAAGATAATGGGTTCCACTACAGTGCTGAGTTTGAGTATTTTCAGTAAAAATGTGTTTGCCTCAGTTCTAAGGAGAACTTCATCAAAATTCAGTATATGATAGACATCTGGGTTTACTACGTTCAGAACTCAAAGGTAGGGTTCTCTGCTAAGCATTAGAGTTCTGCTCATCACCTTGTTCACAGAGTCAGAAGTTAGCCTCTGTATCTCTCCTTCCTCATTCAGACTTGATTTGGGAGGTAGGTGTCATGACTCAGCATTTTAATTCCATTCACTGATAATTATCGTACCAGCCTCTGTCTTCCAACTTCACTGGATTCTAAGTGACTTCCCACAGAGCACGTGGTCCACTGTCTCCCAGTGCTCTAACTGTGCACTAGGGTACTACTGCCGCTACTGTACCAATGGCCAAATAGCAGTGATGTAGACAAGATGGAAGCTGGTTTCTATCTCAGGGGATAGTGGTCTGAAGCAATCAACAATTCCATAGACTCAGAGACCCCAACTCTTCATTGCTGTTTCTCTGTCATCCTCTCTTGATCTAACGTAGCTATTCCAGCTTCTGTTACCATATCGGCATTCCAGCCAGCAAGAGGGACCTGCCTTTCCTATGGAGGATATGACTCAGAAATTGCATACATCACTTCCACTCATATCCCATCAGCCATAATCTCGGCATACAGCCAGATCTAGCTGCAAAATGTTCTCTTTAGCCGTGCGGACATATGCCCCACTAAAACCTCCACTATCTTAGAAGAAGAAAATTGACCCCTTAACTTGACAGTTTCTTTCACCTTATTACTAAAATCCTTAGAAGAAAAATACTTGGCTTCATGCATTTTCTCTCAGTGACCAGAAGCTAACTATACAGAGAAAGAGATTCAGCTAAATCAAGGGCACTCACACTAAAAAAATTAAAGTTATGTTTACCTACAACTGTAGTAATTATAATGGCTTGCTTTACTCAGAATTATTATTATCTTCTGATTATCCCATTACTGACTTTCGGTGTTTTTTTGGAAGTAGAAATAGGTCACAGACAAGTTTATAGGTTGGCTTCTTCATCTTCTTGGGTCCCTGAGAGCCCTAAATACTGAGTGTTAAGTTCCAAGGTATTTCTCATAGAATTGGCGCTGTCTCCCAGACCCAGCCACAATGTAATGATGGAACATTCAATCATCTCAACGGGCCGCCACTTAGAAGACGATCCCTAAAATGGCATGTTTGCTAGGCTAAACTTTCCTTTGGTAAGAAAAATTCTCCAGTGCTAAAAGGAGCTAACAATTAATCTGCAAAAAGGGCCATCTCCATTTCTTTTCTTCCCACAGATGCCTCCCAACTTTGAAATAAAGCAGCTCTATATTTTGTTGATTCTGAGTTCACCAGTTCCTTTGTTATCTGTTGTTTATCCAGTTACTTCCACCTAGCTCCTCCAGTTTCCCTTTCACTCACCCAGAAATACAGAAGGCCTTGTTTACTTTCTTATCCACCCTTCCATTTAATAACACTGCTATCGTTCAAGGCAATTTATCTCTGTATTTCCTTATGGTTAAATCCAATAATATGTTAAAGTTACACCTCTTTTTATTGAGGACAAGTTTACTTGTCACCTAAATTCTTTTGAGAAAGGTGGGTCAGCATAGCCATGGTCATGGGCAGCTCCTAATCTAAAATAACTCCATCTACTTGTGGATTCTGTGCAGTTGGGCAAGGCCACGGCACTTTACTGGGTTGTTCTGCGTTGGCATGATCTGCACAATGCTTTGCTGAGTTGAAATCATGCTTCTTTCAGCCCAGTCTCTTGTTTTGCCAGTAGCACCAAAGAGAATTTTGTGGGAGAGCCTGGTAGTTGAATTTAATGTCATCGTCTAATGTTACCTATCTCTGTAAATCCCTGCTTTTGTCTCCATCATTGCTGTCTAATTACATTTCAGTAGTCCACTTTGGATCTGCCCTGAATTTACTGAAATCTTGAAATCTCTGTTGCAACTATAGTTATCCTCTTGGGGGTAACACATTTCTTGTCAAATATACATTCTGTCTTAATTCATTCTCCAGAGTGCCTCCTCCTATAAATTACAAAGAAATTCTTCTGGTTATAACGTTGTGGGATTTGGGGAAATAGGTTCATCTCAAGTTTTCTTTCACAACCCAATATTTTGTAGCTGCAAAGGCGAGGAAATCAGAGCTGCCAGGTCATCTCTTGGAAATGCCATGATACATATTTTTAACATTTGCATTCTGATTTACATAAATTTGTATGCTCCCTTCAAAAGGTGCTGACTCCAATTGTGTAAAATAAAACACACAACTGCTCTTGATCACCATACATTCCAGGCTTGCTTGCCTGTCTGCTGCCCAGTGATTTCTCCAGCTTCTCCCTCTTTGTTCCATGAAGTTTCCTTCATTTATTCTTATCCACGAATCATAACCATTAATGAAAAGAGTTATCATTTAGTTGTAAAATTGGAGTTGGTTCTCAAATATTCTTTTTTTGTAATATGAGCTCACATTGGAATCCTGTTTTTCAGCCAGGGTTTTCACAACACCTTTCCACTCCCGGTAGCAAGGAAACATCGGTCCCTGGTCCACATGAGGCACCATAATTTGGGCAGTAGAAATCACCTCTGGGTCCAGCTTACAGCCTTTCGCCCAACAGTTAAGGTTTTTGGCAGTGAGGAAGAGAGTTTTAATTCTGGGCAGATTAACCACAGGTTTCAATTATCCACCCCAAATGCTGCTTTCCATTGACCCCTATAATTAAAGCTTGACTTTGCTTACAGTTTCAACATCATTTTTCCCCTCCAGGTGAATGGATAATAGCAGATTGCAAAGTGAGTTCATTAGCATATTTGACAGCAAGAGTATTAAGCCCAGAAGCCAGAGATATGGAAAGAGAGCAAGAATATCCTTTGGGAGTCATCCCACTCAAACCAAGACAGTCCTTGTGTCACTGTCCAGACACTTACTGCTGACTCTGCCCAGCCTGGAGAGAGAGATCTGAGAATCCCAGAGCAAAATATCACCAAATCAAGAATGATCATACCACACTTGATTCTCTTCTACTCTCTAAAAAGCATTCCCAAAAGTCACTCTCTACCGGTTTTTATACTATTGTTAGTGGTTCTGATCAGGTTTAGGAAAACATTGTGTAAACTCAGGGCTGTCTATTGGATTTAAATGAAATTTAGTCAAAAGAGACCCTCTGGGGTTCATCGATTCCTGACGTCAGCCTTTGAAAGGCCTTCTTTCTGTCCCCACAGACAAAGTGCTGGTCTCTTTAGAACCTATATAAATAAATAAAATAAATGAGGCTGGAGGGGCCAGAGGCAGGGGCAAGACAGTGAATGCTGCAGCAGTTGCCAACATGCTTCGAGATGTTCAGGGTGTATTTTATTTGTTGTTTTAATCTTTGGGCCAAATGATACTCCTCTCCCATGAACTGAAGTCAGCAAAGGGGAAGTGCAGACCTCACAGAAACTCGGTCCCAAGAAGCTTTGGTTGTTCCCCTGCTACGCCTGCAAAACGTCAGCGTGCTGACAGCGTGGGTAGGAGGCTTCCTGTTCCGCCAGGATTTCACACTCTGCACATAACTGCCTTGGCAGGACTTGCCGCCAAGGCAATGTTACCAGGAATTGCCAGGAAAATAGATTAATTTCCTTTTAAAATCTCTGGTTCTGCCCACATCTATGGATAAGTTGGAGAGAAAAGCCCTATTGAAAGCATTTTTGACTTGTCCTGACAGTGACTATTTGTTATCCTAGTTGATGGATTGCGTGGCTTGGAGATGCACTGCTGTTGCAAAGAACAGGAAGGGAGTGGGTATCCCAGGTAGACTGTGGTCCTTCTGTTAAGGTGTGCCTGGGAAGTGTCCTTGATATACTCACCGGAGTTTTACTTCTCTTCCTAATATATAACACTGCCTTCTGCAACTCCTATGTCTTGAGATAAGCAAATTGAGGATGTGTTTCTAAGCTCACTACCACGTTTCCCCAAAAATAAGACCTAGCTGACCATTAGTTCTAATGCATCTTTTGGAGCAAAAATTAATATAAGACCCAGTCTTATTATACTATAATATAAGACCGGGTAAAATATAATATAATATAACATAACATAACATAATATATAATACTGGGTATAATATAATATAATATAATAATACTGGGTCTTATACTAATTTTTATTCCAAAAGATGCATTAGAGCTCATGGTCTGGCTAGGTCTTATTTTGGGGGAAACACGGTATGTGCATTGCTTTTCATTTATTCATTCATTAAATTCATTAAATTTGTTGAGTGCTTAGATACATAGTAAAAAAAAACATGTTTAAAAAAATTCTTGCTCTTGTGAATGGATATGGAATTATTTAATCCTGATCATAGTCCTATGAGGCAGGTACTATTATGATGCCCTTTTTTTACAGGTGACTTGTCCAAAGTCACATAACCAGTCAGCGGTAGGGCTGGGATTTGAACCCAGGCAGCCTGCTTCCATAATGCTCACACTTTCAACCATCCAGCTCTACACTCCCTGGTGGGACCACTGGGTGTGATTTCAGGTTCAGGAGAGTAGTGGTTCAGGCAAAAACCTGTAATTTCTCTTCCAGAGGCAAAGTCATTCTTCCACAAGGTAGTTTATATAACTAATATGTTTGAAAGAGGTCGTATTGTGGCTGAATTTCATACCAATATGTTAAAGGGGATCAGCATATACCACCCCAAAATATGCCACTTTGGCATAAGGATTATTTCGAGATGAAGGTGCAACAGCACACAGATCACATTGACCAGCTTAAAACCGGTTCTGCTTCCTTAAAGCAGATTGGTGATTAATACAATCTTTGAGTTATTTTACGGACAGCACTGTGCATGTGCCACCCTTGTCCTCAGGACAGACCTGGAACCAAGACTCTTCAGTCTATGGGACTCAAGTAACAGAAGTGTGGCTACTGGAGCCCTTTAGGAAGCGAGAGATCCTTCAGTAAGGATGATCCAGTGTCGAAACCAAATATGGACAAATATAGGACTGACCAATCAAACTGCCAGATTGGAATTCCTTTGTGCTTTCTCTTGACCCTCGACCCTACACCATCATTGGCCGAGTTCCAAAACCCTCCAATCAAAACTTGCCCTGCCAGCATTACCTCATGTTCTCCCTAACTCTTAAAACGTGTCCAGACCCCAGATCAGGGAGACAGATTTGGGAGGTGCCTCTTGTCTCCTGCAAGTCAACTCAGCAATAATAAAAAGCTTTTTCTTCTCTTGAAGGTCAGTGTCATAGTTTTGGCTCCTATGCGCATTGGGCAGCAGGCCCTTGCTTGGTAACAAAGGCAACAGAGAAGCAGCCGATACAGGGAAAACTCTCTGCACTCCCCCATTCTGTCTAAAAGCCGGGAATACATTTCCCTTTGTGAAGGTAACATAAATGTGTAAAGGTCTCTTCTCTCCAGCACCAGGAGGAGGCCTCAATCACTGAAGATGACTCTTATCAACAGAAAAGGTACCAACTTGCGTCTGCATAACAAACGTTACTAAGTAACTCGCATCTTCCATTAACTTCCCCCACATATTCACCTTCTCACAGTTTAAGGCCCTGAGAAGCCCAAGCTCATTTTCCTTTCGCTTGTCACTTCTCCAAAGTTTATCAGTCTTTAGTAAGCCTCAAATATAACTGCTTCTTTGGGTCTTTACTTCTTTTCTATTAAGGCCTCCTACTCACTGCAATAAACCTTTTCTCCTGTTTATCTGTTGTTTTGTTTTGCAGTTTAATTTGCATTGCCCCAGGTACTGAACCTGAGAGAGAGGAAAAAGGTTGTTTTCCTCCCCTACAGTATAAAAGACTAAAAGTCCTTCTTTCCTTCTAACAAATTCTGATAGGCAATGGAAGATGATGAGTCAAAGAGCTGAGAAACCAGGATGTTATGGGGGTTGGGGACCACATCGTTGGGATGGAAGTGGAAGCAGAAGCTGAAACAAGAGACTCTGGGATCAACATCTCTCAGCTCAACCTTTTGCCCAGGGCAAAAGCCACCAGCGCCAACCAAATAGTTCAAAATTGGGATTTTACCAGCCACTTTCATGAGATTTATTCGATTATTTCACCCAAACAGCTAAGACAAAAAGAAATAACAGCTAACAGGCTCAAATCATACCATTCAACAAGAAATGGATTCATTCTTACTTTGCCAATTGGCTTCTCAATCAGAGGGCTTGTAAAGCAGACTGGAGTTATGCTGCTGTACATTGAAGTTTTCCATTGCTGTTCCTATAAGAAAGGAAACACAGAGAGATTTCAGGGATGTGGCTGGCTTTCCTGCTGTGTGGAGCCATTGCCTTGTTTCTCACAATAGTGCCTCAAGCACTTAAACTTAATAGTTGTCACTTGAAATACCCGAGTCAGCATTTTTGCCGTCTGTGCAAACTCATTTAACCTTGTGCAGGGACATATTACAAAACCATTTATGACATGTTGAAGGGATTTATATACTCATGTTGACATAAATGTAGAATATTTTCAGCCTAATCTGTTAACGTATCTTCATACAACACAGATAGATCAGGTTATGTGAATCTTTTTTTTTTTTTTTTTTTAAGAAATAACTTTCCTAATATCTCATTGCATGTAACTGACCAGTTAAACTTCTGGTTTTCAAATATTTGATTCTATATGGGATAATATCCAAAGTTCTGTACCTGTTTTTCAGAACCCTGAAAAACGTGGCTCTTCTCCACGTTTTCAGTGTCGGCTCCAATTCTGTCCCACAATTCTAAACCTCAAGCCATATCTGGTCAGTGTGTTTTTCTTGAACAGACTCTAGTCTATGTTTTTGTTTTTGTTGTTCCTGGTTCCTAAAATATCCTGTCCTCAGTATGTGCCTATGATTTCTTACCTGTGCTATAAAAGCCCAGCTCAGATTCCCTAAGAAACACTTGGCTAATTTTCTCCACTTCTGACTCGAGTCAGAATCGCTTTCTTCCTACCACAGGATCCATGTACGATTATTAGAGTCCTTGCCACTCTCTGCTGGGAATGTGAGCAGCTGAGGACAGGACTCAGGTCTTAGTTATCTTTGTATCTTTCACAATCCAACACACGTCTCACATATTGCTATGGTCTGAATGTTTGTATCCCTGCAAAGTCCGTACGTTAGAATCCTAATCCCCACCCAAGGTGACGGTGTTAGGAGAAGAGCCTTTGGGAAGTGGTTAGGCCCTGATGGCAGAGCCCTCCTGAATGGGATTAGTGTCTTATGAAAGAGGTCCCAGAGAGCTTTCTTCCCCCCTTTCCCATGAGGATTCAATGAGAAGTGAGGATACAATGAAAAGGGTCCTCACCCAACCATACCGGCACCCTGACCTCAGACTTCCAATCTTTAGAACTGCAAGAAATACATTTCTGTTGTTTCTAAGCCACCCAGTCCGGGGTATTTTGTTATAGTAGCTGGAATGCACTAAGACATACATGTAGGTGCTTTTTATTGGAAGACTCTTTGCTTTTGTCAGCTGAATCTTTATGTAGTCACTAATTTCCAACACCTCACCAGATCTAGCTGTCTCCAACCCCCAACTCTCATTCTCACTACACACATTTTTTTACTCTCAGTCTTGTTAGAGGAGACAGCAAGAGACTTGTTATTGGAAAAAAAATTAACTGTAGGTACCAATAACCCCATAGAATGAAAATGACCTTTAAAAAATGAATTGGCTAGTATTGACCCATCCCCACCTCCTGCTGTCCATTAATTGCCATGTTTCTTGAGTGAAAGAAAGATTTTTCCCAGTGGTCTTAGCAAAGGAATGGAGTATGACCCTCTGGAATCTCTACCTTGCTGTTACTAATTATCTTACCCTGGGCAAATTACTTGGCCTTTCCACCAGGGTGGCCCTGCCTGTAAATGTGGTCTGTGTTATTTACACACATGTTGCAGGGTATTTTGAGACTAATTGTGAAGATATCTGCGGCCTACAAAGGCAAAATATATTTCCTGGGGACGAGACCCTGCAGTTTACCTTCAAGAGAAGCCATTTAAACCTCTCCCTTCTTCCCATGGTCTGAAAACAGGGGTTATGGCTGAATTCTGAGTGATGTGGATTTCTGTCCATTAGGAGTTAAATTGAGACTAGCAACTCATTTCACAGGTCATGTTCCAGCCATCAAAGTGTAATTACTATCAAACCACATTGGCTCAGGTCCTTAACATATTAGTGAATGCATGAATACAAGTTCCAAAGGATCCAGTTACCAAATCCCACCTCTCTGAGATAAAAAAGACATTGAATGGCACCAGGATAAAGACTAAAATAGATCCACTTGAGACAGCAACATTTTTTTTTTTTTTTAATGAAAATACAAGGTTCCGTGTTGGTGATCAGGACACATGATTCTGTTTTGAGGAAGTCAATCCGCAGACGTAGCAGATGAATCTAAAGAACTCTGCCCTTCACTCTGAGGCTGGTCTGGTTGCTATGGCAACGTGTAACTAGTTTTCTTAGGTTGTTGGGCAGCCTGATTTTCTTTAGACTAAAGATTCCCTTCCTACATTTGCACTGGGTGTCCTTAAGACTAAAACAACCCAGCAGCTGCAAAACAGAGATTTCTCATCTAGATTTTTTTTTAAGTGGGAAATATGTGATACTTCTGGGCCATCCATGAAAAGGGCCTTTCTGAAAAAATGGGTTCAAATATAAAACACAGAATAGTGAAGGGCATATAATTATTACTAAATAGGGTTTCCCTTTTCCTATCGCTTTTCCTCGTTTCAGGCTTTTCACATATGGTTTTGTCACTTGTCTGGGTGGCCAAGTGGCTGGGTGGCTGGTGTTAACTACTGTTCCCATCTAACTCTCCATTTGCTAAATGTGGGGTGGGGGAGCTGAGGATGGACTGGACAGAGTGCAATTACAGAGAATTAGAGAAAAGGCAAGTCAGCCATCCTCTCCAGCTGTCTGCAAAATGAGGGTAATATTGTCCCGCCCCCCCCCCCGCCCCCGCCTTATCTTCTTTCATGCGATCACTTTAGAGCACTCCTGAGAAGCTACAGAACTGCTCAGAGATCTCCTCATAAAAGATACCTGGGGTTACTTTTCTAAGACTGGATTCCTAAAAGGAGAACAAAGAAGTGGTGAAGGCCTTGAACTATAATTGCAGCCCTCAGTGTCTATTCTGGTGCCTGAACTATAAGAGCAGCTCCTGGTGCAAAAGGACAGAAATAATCTAGGGTCAGAAATAATCCAGGGTGAAGAAGGACAGATGCAGCGATCCTCTGGCAGACTCAGCTAACTGACTGAGCCGTGGGATCCATCAGATTGGCATCTGCTCAAGGGCGCACCACTGGGCAGCTCAAACATTCCTAACAACTCTGAAGGAAAGAATGCGTCCTCCCTCAGAAATCTTGATTTTAGTGCTCCACAGAACACATGGATGATGCCGGCTCCTCCTCCCCACACCTTGGAGCTAGGGACAACGTGTTCTGTTTTGAAATAGAAGCAAAAGCAGACACTGCCTTGAAGATTGCCATCCCTCTATCCAACCTCAGCCTGTGACTCATTATTTATCCAGATAAATAACTGCACGTTCGTCTGTGGCGTGCTTTTCAAGAACTGTTAACATGGCACTGGGGTTACCCCTCACAAAAGCCACAAGCTGGTTCTGGGACCTAGGATGTAAAGGAGCTGGAATGTTTCAAAGCTTCAGTGGGAACCAAGGAAGGAAGAAGTTCCTGGAAAAGAATGTGATATGGATCATCGCCACTGCTCTGGCCCCTGCTCCCTCTCTCCCCCCAACCTATTGATGGAGGCCAACCAACAGGGTTTTGGGGTTGCCCCACCCATTGCAGCCATAGTTCCTTCCTTGCAAGGGTCAAGCACACAGACAGGGAGGTGAGGTGGCTCTGGAAAGGGAGGAGACCTGGGTGGAGGGCCATTAAATGTTGACTCACTCAGGCTTGACTAGACTTCCTCCCTTCTTTCACACTCCAGTACAATTTTGGTGAACTTAAGTAAACTGTGCATACTGCTAAGCTTTCCTATTTCCTTTTGGGTTATTATCACAGACCTGCACGAGCTCCGGTATATTAAAATCCCCTGCCCTCAAAACTTGTAAGCAGAGAGCAGGTCACAGGAAAGAGCATACTCACAAGCATTCCGATGTTTCAGTTTTCTGGGCAGAATGCTGTTAGAGCCCGACCTATGCATTCTTAGCATCTCCCTCCATACTCATTTCCCTTAAATGCTCCACTCGATATTTGCATTTAAATTTCCATTTCTTGGATTTTTACATGCTGGTTTTAAAAATGTCCCTTGTGCTTTTTCCTTCCTTCCTTATGTTTTATGCGCCTTCAGTACCACCTGCCCCTACCACAAGGCTATCATTACAAAGAACATTAAAACAAGTGCTTTCGAAACATTCATGAGCATTAATGGGACTTCTGAAAGTAGGAAGTACATTCCCTTCACCATACTCTCTTGTCTGAGTTTCCTGCCAGCCTTCATCCAAATGCTTCAGTGTTCCTTAGTATACTCACGGGGTTGTGCAGCCACCCCCCACAGTGTAATGTTAGAACAGCTTTGTCCTCCGCCAAAAGAAACCCTTTCCCTATTGTAGTCATTCATCATCCGTCCTGCCCCTTCCCCCAGCTCTAAGCAACCACTAGCCCATTTTCTATCTCTATATTTTTGCCTTCTGGATATTTTATATAAACAGAACCATACAATATGTGGTCTTTTATGACTTTCATTTGGCATAATATTTTCAAAGTTAATCCATGTTGTAGCACGTATCATTACTTCATCCTTTTTCATTGCCAAACATGTTCCATTGAATGGCTAAAATCTGTTCATCCATTTGAGTTGTTTCCACTTTGGGGCTATTATGAGTAAAGCACCTATGAACATTCATGTACAAGTTTTTGTGGGGGATATATGTTTTCATTTCTCTTGCTTATACATACAGGGGTGTAAATGCTAGATCATAAGGTAACTAACTCTATGCTTCACATTTTGAGGAACTACCAAACTCTTTTTCCTTGCAATTAATACCTTTCTTTCTTTCTTTTTTCTTTTTTTTTTTTTTTTTTGGTCTTTTGAATCATTTCTTTAGAATATTTTTCCAGGAGTAGGGTTCCTGTGCCAAAGATATGGACATTTTTATGGCTGTTCTTACTTAGTATCCAATTATTGCTTTTCAAAAGGATTGGACTGGTTTATATAGCTACCACATATACATATCATGTATGCATGCGTGTATGTACACACGTACAACCCTTTTCTCTTTATAGCAAACTTATGAGGAAGATGTCATCTATTTATAGAAGAAAAACAGGGCCACAGAGGTTAAGTAACTCAGTGTCAGATGACCAACCAAAACAATGTGACGCCCTTTTTATGGACTTTATTGGCTTAAAGTGTTTGTACCCAATATGTCCCTGGTTTCAATGAGTAATTGCTGACTATGTCTCTATCCTGTAATTTTTTCAGCTTGTGTCACAGTGAAACAATAAGCATAGAGTCAGAGGCATGGGATCCAATTCCAGCCCTTTCTCGCTTTGAAATCTCAAGTAAGCTTCTGAATCTTGCTAGACCTCAGTTTCCCCAAATGTAAAATGGGATAATACTGACATCATAGGTTCATCTGCAGGATTTAAATTAAAATTTGGCTTAGCCAAAGACACTTACATAAAAAGCACTAATATTATGTTTCATGTTAACGACAAATGTTTTATTGTTATTCTTCCTTGGTGCCCTTTCCAGAATGAAATATCAGACATCTATGAATATTATGATTTAATAAATAAATTTCCTCCCTACCGTCAATCAAAAAATTATCCTCTGAGTACTATTACTTAGCTCTGTGCTAAGTTTATAAGAATTTTTATATAAAAACATTGGTAAGTAATATAAAGGTTTATAAAAATGTTTCAATAAAAATTATAATAATTATAGATTGTAACAATCATAAAAGGTACAAATAAGTTATTTAGAAGTATATTACATAAGTTTAAATAGGTATATTTATTATGTACAATATATTGAAAACTTTCCATTATAAATCATAATTATAAATTTAATTTTACTTAAAATAACTCATACAATTAAAGTCTTTAAAATAAGCAAATATTTTAAATATTTTTAAAGAGTAATTAATTGTGAGTTAACAAAATAAGCATAGGCTCATAAAAGTAAATGCTTTTTTTTTTTCCAGATTGTTAGGTTTATTGGAACCAGCCTCCTGGCTGAAAAACATTCCTCAGCATCTTTCACAGGACCTATAAAATCTGAACAAATCTGTAGCTCAACAACCAACTGTGGGGCCTCCTCAGGTTACCCAACAGTGTTCAGGTGCCGGGCAGTAGAAGAAAGCAGACTCACTGGTGCTTGCAGCTCTCACCTGTGCTCACATTCACTCTGTTTTGCAGACACCTTCCTTGGAGAGTTGGAGAGAGGACCTACAAGTGGGAAGACTGTTCCATTAGAATTGATGGTTTTGACATTAGAGGTGAGAGAATTCTAAGTTCCGAGAGGAGTGGTCCAAAAGGTGAGAAGTAAATTTATAGATGGTCCCTGAAACACAGAACCAGTAGGACATGAACCTAGAAAGTAGATGGCTGCTAGCAGTGGCACTCGGGTCCGGGAATGACAGAGTGGACACTGTACCCGCTTCCATCCATCACCACTCTGCGACCTTGGACAACTGCTGCCTGTTAGCAGTGTCTGCTCCTGAGTGCCACGGCAGCCAATGACAGGAGTGCAGCAGGGTCCAGGTCACTGTGCTCCAATTGCCTGACCTGCCCCTCGGCCATGGACAGGGCAGTCTCAACAGCCACTCTTTGGTCACCTTCTCCTTCCAGCAGCTTCCTCAACTAGTTCACCTCCTATGTGGTGTAGACAGGGCCACTGGGCTTCCGAAAAGCTTAGCTGTGGTTGCCTCAGCTATTCAGGGTCAGACTTCCTGTGAGCTCCATTCTGTTCCTGGAGAGCTCCTGGAGCAACATCTGTATATTCAGCCATCCTGCTTGTAGCTCTTGAACCTGCTTCTCCAAGACTGCACGGTGACTGAAAAGGTCACGGTCATGCTGCTTGTTCTCACGAAGGCTCTGGCTGCTATCGCAGAGCTGAACCAAAAGGGTATTTTTCTCTTCAAGTAGTTGAGAAAACTTGCTGTTCAGTTGCTGAATTCTTAATTCCTTTTGATGGATTTCCTTTCGTTGAGCTGAATCCTAAGAAATACTGTCTCATAAACTAAGTTTTGTGACCCATGTGAGGAAGCTGGTGTCTCTGGGGATGGCTGTCTTTGGTACTACTATACTTTGAGGGTCTCAGTTTGGGAGGAAGAATATCTCTATTCCCTCATAATATTCTGCAGATGCTGACCTCTCTCTAAGACAGCTGGAAGGTACTGCTCCTTTGTTCTCCTCTCGGGAATTTCCCAGGAACTCTTCTGTATCCTGAGCTGACGCTGTCAGGAGAGGTTTTCCTGCCTGAGCTTTTCTTGCATAATCTGAAATGTTTTGGTCTTACCTTGATACTCCTGAAGTTGAGCCGTCAGTGGAGATTACTCCGTGATCTCTTGGTTAATCTGTACATATTGCTGCTGAAAATTCTTCATTTCCTTTAGTAGTTGGTCTCTGTCATTTTGGAGTGATGACGTAGCTTTTTTTCAAACTCTGTACTTTAGCTGGGCTGGTTGCAGACTGGGCTGCAGACCTCTCCTTCCCTTCCTGTGACTTGTGGAATTTCTCCAGTTCATTCAACAGGTGATCTCTCATTCTGTAGACTGGCCAATAGCCACACTTGGTTATAAGAATCTTCGAATTGTGAAGTCAAGAGAAGCAGTTGCTTATCTTTAGATAGAAGTTGTTGGTTAAGTTTCTCAAGGGGAGGCAAGTTGTTATCCTCAGTGGAATTCACTGGAAAGGCAGCTTCAGACCCAAGAACATTTCTCTATCTCTGCTTATGAGGCCCTGTTCTTCTTTCAGCGGTGACAACTTCCTCAGGCAGGCATCATATTTTCTTTTCAGTTCGTTAAGCTCCTCACTGGCACAATCTCTACTGTTTTATAGGGCATTCATAGACCTATGAGCTTTGTGCTGTGAGATCTTTATTTTCTTTGGTGACCATGAGTAATTTCTGTTCCATCTCCACCAGGTCTCTTGCCAGCTCTGCCATCCTCCCTTCCACTGTTTCCATTTTATTTCGCATTATCCCTGCATCCTGATGAAGATGCTTTAATTCTCTCTTCATTTTATCTTCAATTTCACCTACCTTCTTGGCAGCTTCCTTCTGAAGATGAACCAATTGCTCTTCCAGTTCTGTAATTCTCTTTTGAGAGGAAGAAAGAGTAGCACTTAACCTCTGTACCTTTTCTTTTACTTTAAATTGGGCCCGAAATAGCCCTAAAGTACCTTCTGCTTGCAAGGCTGTCAATAGACTCATAAAAGTAAATGCTTTTACAGTTAAGTGTATGTCTGGCTCCAAGGACCTTGTAAATAAGATCGCAATGTAGTGGAAAGAGCCCTGGCCGCCTATTCTGAAGACTTGAATTTGAGAATGGTTTTGACACTTGATATGTGAGCTCTTTGGGGTCTCATTTCTTTACCAATAAAAAGTATAGTATATAATTTGCTTTTTTTAAAAAAGAAGATCCAATAAAGCAATGTACCTGAAAACAATAAAAAATACACAAAAAATATACATCTCTTTGGACCATCAAAACAAGACGTGATAGTTACACCACACAATGGTCTGTTTTCTAAATTTTCCAGAAGTTCAGAAAATATAGGAAGGAAAATGGGAAGTCACCTATTCAAACCTGAAAAAACACCACATCGGAGAAGAAATAGTACTCCACAGTTGCCATACATCACTGGAGGTCAACCTCATACCTCAAATGACCCCAGAAATATGGGCTCAAAGAGGTCCAAATCTAAAGTGATCACAATGGAACTTTCAACGAGAGAGAGGGAGGGAGCTGGGATGCTGTAATCCCTATCTCTTCAGGTGGGGCCTGCTTGGAGACCTGCAGCAAATTGGGGGAAAGATACCAATGGGTACGAGGCATGTTATGGGCTGAACTGTGTCCTCCCCAAATTCATATGCTGAAGTCCTAATTTCCAGTACCTCAGGATAGGTAGCATTCTGTACATCAGTACTGAGCAGGCCCTGGGGATACTCAGGTGAACAAGATGCCACCACAACAAAGTTGTTGTGTAGATTAAGTGAAAAACAAAAACAAAAACAAAACCCACAGGATCCCAGGGAAATGCAAGGAAAGAAGCTCTAACCCAGGCTTGAGGATGGAGAGGGGGTGAGGGTTAGGGAAATCAGGAAATGTTCACAAAAGTGGTAACCTCAGGTCTATCTACTTTCACTCATGAACATCTCTTCCTTGGACTTCTAGAAGATTCTCCATTTTTGTTCTTTTCATACCTGCTCTCCACACTATACATGAGAGTTTGAGAGATCTTTTAAAAAATAAATTGAATTGTGATCCTCCTGCTCTACTCCTTTCCTTCTTAAATCAAATGCTTCAGAGGTTTCCTATGGCTGTTAGATGCAAACTAAAATTTCATTTGGGACTACAAAGCCCTTCTTGGTCAAGCCTCTTCCTGCCTCTCCTGACTCAGTCGCACCTTTTCCCTCCTTTTGGTATCTTGAATATCAGATTCTCTTCTGCCACAGAATGATACGGTACCCACCTCCTGGCATCCCACCCAACCTCCTCACTACTCTTTCTCCGTTACTCCAATGCTCCCTTCAGTATACAGCGCAGTTGTAATTTCCACTGGGCTATAGTCACCTCCTTCAATATTCTCATCCTACAAAGCAGTTCTTCTGTGTAGCCCTTATCATGTTGTCATTGATTTAGGCATTCTTGTACATATACAGAGGGTGCCAAAAATTGTATACACATTTTAAGAAAGGGAAAAAAACTGTATTAAAATTGTAATACTCAATATATACCGATAAAGAAAGATGAATACAAGTCATGTGTATACATTTATTTGGCACCCCTGGTATTTGTGTGATTTTTAATAAGAAAGCACCTATTGTTTGTCTCCACTCCCTATGTCTCTAAGCTCCCCAAGGGGCAGGACCTTCACTATTCACATCCATCACTATGTCCCCAAACTCCAGCGCAGTACCTGGCATTAACAAGTATTTACTGAGTGAATAAATAAATAGGTAAATGAACACATGGGTGAATTCCTAAGATAATTCTTAAAAGACAAGAGAGGGACAGGCAAAGAAAATGGGGTAGAGTTTTCCAGGCAGTAGGTTAATATACATATATAGCAAGATGAGAGAGCAAATGTATTTGAATAACTGCATATTGTCTGAGAGGTCACAGGGTTCCTAGGAGACTGGAGAGATGAGCAGGGCCAAGCCACGAAGGACCCTGATTACCATGAAGATATGAAGGAGCCAGCAAAACATTTTAGGCAAGGAGCACTGGGACTGGCTATATGCTCTATAAAAATAACTTTGTTGTCATAGCGAAGAATGTGGTAGAAGAGTGTGAGACTGAAGGCCCAGAGATCAGGCCAGATCCTGGAGCTGAAACAAGGTGGTGACATTTGGGGATATGAAGAACTGGATTTAAGAGGATCAATCTATCGCCCTCATCACAGACAACTGTTGAAGAATAGTAAAGCTTTTTGAAAATTCTTATTTTTTTCTTTTTTTATGTATTTATTTTTAACATTTTTATGAAAAATATTAAAATATATAACATATAAAATATATGATATAATGATGTACAATATTATATTAGTTTCAGGTGTATACCATAGTTATTCAATATTTATATACCTAAAGAAGTGATCACCATGATAAGTCCAGCAACCAACCATCTGACACTGTATCACGCTATCAAAATATTATTGACTACATTCCCTATGCTGTACATTATATCCTCATGACTTATTTGTTTTATATCTGGGAATTTAGACCTCTTATTCCCCTTCACTTTTTTCCACCTTTTTTAAAAATTTTCAATTACACTTGACATTTCATATTATTTTATATTAATTTCAGGTATACAGCATAGTGGTGAGACATTTATATACTTTATGACGTTATACCTCTAACTAGTCTAGTACCCACTTGGCACCACACATAGTTATTACCATATTATTGACTATATTCCCTATGCTTTACTTTACATCCCCATGATTATTTTATAACTACCAATTTGTACTTCTTATGCCGTCACCTTTTACACCCTGCCCCCCCAACCCCCTCCTATCTATCACCCTAACAAATCTAATACCCATCTGACACCATAATTGTTATATTACTTGGCTCTTTGCCTGTGCTATGCAATGCCCTCACTCCATCGTGTGTGTGTGTGTGTGTGTGTGTGTGTGTGTGTGTCTTGATATTGAATTACCGTGTTTCCCCGAAAATAAGACCTAGCCGGACAATCAGCTCTAATGCATCTTTTGGAACAAAAATTAATATAAGACCGGGTCTTATATTATACTATGTTAGATAAGACCCAGTCTTATATTGTAGTAAAATAAGACCGGGTCTTATATTATATTATGTTAGATAAGACCCAATCTTATATTGTAGTAAAATAAGACCGGATCTTATATTAATTTTTGCTCCAAAAGATGCATTAGAGCTGATTGTCCAGCTAGGTCTTATTTTCAGGGAAACACGGTAGCATTGTGTCTTTGTGTTCCTAAATAAAAGAGGAAGGGAGTGAAAGTGCCCCTAGAGTTTTGGTGGGGAATAGAAAAGGAAAGGGTCATTCAAAAGGTTTAAAAACTTGCACATTGATTGGGGATGCGGAGTCTCACCTTAACTTCTAGAGTAAAGTGTGCTTTTATTCCATGAAGAACATAGTAAAGTGAAAGATACCTTAATTTTCTCTCCTGGAAGCTAAAAGACTGCACAGAGGTACTCTAACATTTCTAAGTATGTACAGTCATAAAATTTCCCAACAACATAGCCCTTAACTAGTTATCCCCAAAATTTCTTGTATTACTAGAAATTAAGTAAGGTCAGCTGGCAGATGACCAAAGGAGCAATAACCCATGGTCATAATTCTCCCAGACAGCAGAGGTGGTGCATTTCAAGTGCAAAGGTTAAGGATGCCCCACCCACTGATTATCTGCACCTGAAATTTCTTTCCTGGTGAAAAAACATTCATTCTACACTTAACACACTTACCAGGGTGATCACTTCATAAGGTACATAAATGTCTAATCACAAGTTGTACACCTGAAACTAAAATAATATTGTATGTCACCTGTAACTAAAAACAATTGTTTTAAATATAAAAAACGATTTTAAAAATTAGAAAAAAAGCTCAATGTGCAAAATTCCTTGGGAGAGATGGAATGTTGGTTTTAATTCATAGTAAGGGGGAAAATGACTGAGGGAGAATAATATCTTAAGATGAGGATTTGATAGGAAATGGAGCCAAGGGGAGTAACCAATGGTTGCAACTGAAATGGGGGGATGTACAGTGAGGTACACGATATGGCATCTGCCCCATCACTGGGTTTGGGGGTTCCTGGATCACATGTTCTATGCTACAGTGATATATGAGCCAAAAGCAGTCCTCCCCATTTTATTCTCCACTGTAATAGGGCAAAAATAAATAAATGAATGAATATATTATATTCATATATATATGAACATATTCATATATATATGAATATATATAAATATATATGAATATAAATATATATGAATATATATATATATATATATATATATATATATATATATATATTCATTCCTAAAAATATTGTCCACATTGTAGATTCCACACTATGTTATCTACATAATTTTAGGTATTGAAATGGGATTATGGTTATAATTCTCAGACACAGGAATGGTGTCTTATGAAAGCAGTTACTGACTCACCAATAGATGAGCTCCTCCTGCTGACAGGAGAGTCCACTCTGGCTTGGACTTTAGAACAAAACCAGAGGTGACTCCTTCCTGGATGTGCCCAAGGAAGCCTCTGGTGTGGGGTTCATGGCACAGCATTGTGTGCTCATTACATTTCAATTGTTAAATCAGCTGATTTTCGTTATTAGATGTGAGCCATGATCCAAACGGTATTCAGATTGAAGAGAACAGAATTTAGTGTCAAAAGACCTGGATTTAAGACATTTTTCTTTTTGATTCCTTCAACAAGAAAGTAAAGGCCCTGCTACCTTTCCTCTTCCCTGCCCTACCCACCTCAGCTTTGCTAGGAATGACCACTCGGATCAGAGACCATGATAGAAGCATTTCTGACATTGTCTTTCATTCTCAGGGCAAAACTCCATGCAAGATGAGGCCCACGAGCATGATTTACAAAGCAGAACATACAGTACCACACAATTGTTAGGTTCTCTCAAACAAAAACAAAGAAAAGCATTTATAGTCATATTAATTATTTTACTACAAAGGATGCATGACAACGACATTTTTATCTGAAATCACCGTATACAAGGTAAAAATAAAAAAGCAGATATGTTTTAGGACACAGAGTCACCTCTGTCCCTTGTCTCTTAGTGGGTCTGACCTTCCTTTCCCATCCCTAGTCAAGACAGACTGGGGCTTCCCAGACCTCTCAGGTCAAGGAGGATACAAGTTTTCTATACGTCCTTTAGGACAGATGGTCTCCTGCTTGGCAACCTGGAGGCCAAACAAGGCCACGTCCAGGTGGAAACTGTGCATAGTCATTGCTCTAAAGGAAGCCACGGTCCTGTTTCCTAACACCAAAGGTCCCAACCACCACAATCTTGAAGTGCATATAAATGAATTTATACAAAACACATCCTTTTGGATCTGCATTCTTTTCCTTAACATTCTGCCTTTGAGATTCGTCATGCCAATGTGTATGGCTGTAAGTGGTTCACTTTCACTGCTGTGTAGTAGTCCATTCAATTTCTCCATTTGTAACAATTTATCCATTTTACCGCTGCTGAACCTCTGTATTGTTTCCAGTTTGGGGCTGTTACACATAATACTGCTATGAACACCTTTATCCATGCCTTTTGGTGCACAGATGTGTATTCTTTCTACGTGGCATGTAGCTGGGAGCAGAATTGCTAGATCACAGACTCTGCATATACAATATTCCATTTTAATAGATAATGCCTATTAGTTTTCCATAGTGGTTGTACCAATATGTACTCCACCAAATTTATCCTCCAGCAGTATCTATTAATAATGTGTTTTTCTGTTTATATTAGCCAGAGCTGGTTACTGCTGCTTGCAAATAAGAACTTCACAAGACATGTGAAAAACCTGCAGAGGAATATTACAGGTTGAGAATAGCAAGGAGAAAGTCCCTGAGGCCATTATATAACTACCGTGTATTGCCTATTTACTAAGCGAACATTGTGCCTAAGTGTTTACATAGCTACATCGATAGATAGATAGATAGATAGATAGATAGATAGATAGATAGATAGATAGATAGATAGATAGACAGCCAGCCAGCCAGCCAGCCAGAAATAGTTCAGTTAATTATTCTTACTTGGCAGTTGTGTGTCAGGCACTGTTATGAAAAATCCTATGAAGTCTGATTTATATTTATGCAGATTGGGAAACTAACATTTAATAAATTGAGATAAATTGGTTAAGATCATCAACATATAATGACAGCAGGATTTGAACCCAAGGATTTCTGGCTCCAAAAACTATGCTGTTCACCAGTATACCACACTGATATTGCCTCTTTTTAAAGCTAAGGAAAGAGTTAATTTATGAAGAGTATTTAGAGCAAATTCTGTCAACTCGAAATGACACCAAACAGCACCAACCATCTCCCGGCGTTCTTTATTTTCCCAGTATCTGTGTAGAGTATGCCGGGCAAAATGGTAGATGTGTCATGGAAGGAAAGGAACATTGTAGGGAATGGAGGGCATGACAAATTGTTTGCCAATATTCTTCAGTTACAGGTGGCCACTGATGCTGCATTCCAACTATGCTAAAAGGAGAGTCACAGGTAATAATGGTAACTCATATTTATAAAATGTTTTGCATCCCTAAAACATTATAGGTCATAATGTTGTTAGGTCATAAAGAGCGATGTTTCTTCATTATTACACTCATGTCTTTCTTTAAAATATGCCGTGTTTTTCAGGGTCAATGCAGAGTAGAGAAGGAATATAATTTTGTTTTTTGTTGTGTTTCATTTTATTTCATTCTTACAGCTATATACTAAATTGGAACCAGCTTATCAAAACACTGAACTGATTTAATCTGCAAGAATTTTACAGATTGTAAGACAGATATGTTTTGGTTGGTTGGTTGGTTGGTTGGTTGGCCTGTTGCTGCTGCTTCATTGACGATAGTTTCTTGATGTTTGATTGGCATAAAGTGTTACTGGTCCTTGGCCCCTGATAAATGCTTCAGGGACATTTTATTCAAATAAAGGGGATTCCTCCATTTGGCGGACTTTCCCTCAATTCTTTGTTTAGGTTTCTATTTTTCTAAAATTTCTCTAAATTTAAAAATTGAATAGATTTGGCACACATTAAGGGCATTTCTGCATATCATGTAGCTGCAGATATAAAGTCATGTCACATCAAAAGGCAACATTGGAATCCACTTAGAAATGGGTATTTAGTAACAATGAACCCCTAAGAAAAGATTTCCCTTAGCCAAATAGGGGACAGAGTAGGACAATAATAAGAGTTGAAATATTTTCTCTTGGCTGCTTATTTAATTACATTGTTTCCTAAACCGATTCTATTCTGAACCCTCCTTCCTAAAAATTACTATTGAGCAGAGATTTTACAGTATCATCTGCTGCCTGCTGCTTATAACTGACAAGTGATTGCTAGATGAAAATTTGCTAGATGAAAATTGTCTAATTAATCAGCCTTGAAGAGAAGTGAAAACTGTGCCCTCCATCCAAATGCACAGATCATTTTAGTGTTGGTGCTTTCTATTTTTGGAGCTTGGGCTGATGGGAGCACATGCATACCAGCTGTTACTCCCACTGGGGCCACTTCACCTTCAGAATGCGGGCAGCTGAGTCCTTCATACATTACACCAGGTGATGTAACACCTTTATGCACTTCATCCTCGGTCATATTCACAGGCAGGGAAAGGAAACCTCTTTCAGAGAAGGGCAGACACACAGCAGGTGCAGAGTCCACTTGCACAACACCAGGAAAATGGAAACCGCACTAATAGTATTCAAGTAACACTCTTTCCAATCCTCAGTATTCTGAATGGACAGTTTATTCTTTCTGAGTCTCTCCACCATTTAATTTATGATCATTAAAAAAAAAGATGACTTCTGAAACGTGAAAATGTACTTGGTAGTTAAAGATAAACTGAAGAAGAACTGAGCTCTTTGGTGGAGAAAAATCCATTTAGGGTCTAAATCAGGGGCCCGCGGGCCAACTGCGGCCCGCAATCTATTGTTAATTGGCCCACAGCAAATTCCAAAAATATATTTAGTTTACTTAAATAAACAAGGTGAGGCAATACGTACTTCACCTCGAGTGAGTGGCCCGGCTGTTTGTGTATTTTACCGCATATGGCCCTTGGTGAAAAACGTGCAAAAAAGTTTGGACACGCCTGGTCTAAATTAAAAAAAAAAAAAAAAATCCGCCTAAGAAACTCAGAGATTGAGCCACCAGGGTTGGTTTGGAACCTGGTCTTTAGGTGCTTCACCTGCCAACCTGGTGTTTAGTTTCTCTGAGTCACCCTCTCTTTTATTTCTTATTCCTAAATGTATGATTTTAATGGACTTTCTTTACTTAAAGTCTTAGCAAATGTCAAAAATACAAATAAAACATGGCAACACAGCTACTACCTTCTTCTTAGCATTCTCTTTTTAACTTCAGGGTTTACCCTTTAATATTAGTGTATGTATATACATAATAAAAAGAAAAGGAAAACAAAAGTTGATTCACCTTAATTTATTGTTACATTTCATCGATATCTGGACTGTACGTGACCTGGCAGGTTAAGAAGTTAGAACTATTAGTATCTGAACACCAAATAAATGACAGTGTAACAGAAAGTATTATGACAGAATTCATACAGTAAGAAAGAGATGTTTTACCAATTTTATTCAGGAGACTCCCGCCACTAACTTTGGCTGAATTTAAATTCCAAGTCTCTAGAAAATCTATTTTTTGGCTGAAATTTGGAACCAAGCTAAGGTCAGTGTTAGTCTTAACATTAAGCATTCAGCTTAATATTAAACCTTGTAATGGACGGAGAGGATTCATTTGCTTAGTTTCTTTTTTAAAGTGCCAGTCACACATTTGAAATGTAGCTCTGAATTGTGTTAATTTAGTGAAAATCATGTGTCAGACGCAGATGTTTACTTGCTTTTTGTAATCTACAATGTTAGTCCAATGCATGTGCCTGAGAATTCTCATACACTCTGAGAATGACTTTGATTTTAAAGTAGGTTACACTCAAAGCAGCTATAAACTGTGGCCATGCCCATTTGCTCCAGTCTCCTGAAGAGTGAGTAAGTGTGTATGAGTGTGTGTGTGTGTGTACAAATAAAAATGAAAATGACTAGACGGAAGCTAAAGTAATCAAGACAGTCTGATATTGGCAAAAGAATAAAAAAATAATAATAAATCAATAGGACAGAATAGAGAGCTCAGAAATAGACCCACGCAAATATACTCAATTGATCTTTGACAAAGAAGCAAAGACAATACAATGAAGTAAAGATAATCTTCTCAACAGACAATGCTAGAACAATAGGACATCTACATGCAAAAAAAAAAAAAAAAGATGAATATAGACACAGACCTTATACCCTTCACAAAAATTAACTCAAAATGGATCACAAACCTAAAGGTAAAACACAAAACTATAAAATTCCAAGAAAATAACATAGGAGAAAACTTAGATAACCTTGGGTGGGGTGATGACTTTTTAGATATACCACCAAAGGCACAATCCATGAAAAAAATAATTGATAAGCTGGACTTCATTAAAATTAAAAACTTCCATCTTGTGAAAGACAATGGCAAGAGAATGAGAAGACAAGCCACAGACTGGGAGAATGTATTTGTAAAAGACATATCTGATAAAGGATTGTTATTTAAAAAATACAAAGAACACTTAAAACTCAACAATAAGAAAACAAACAATCCGTTTTAAAAATGGGCCAAAGACCTTAACAGACACCTCCCTACAGAAGATTTACAGATGGCAAATAAGCACACGAAAAAATGCTCCACATTATATGTCATCAGGGGAATGCAATGAAAACAATGCGATACCACTACACACCTAGTAGACTGACCAAAATCTGGAACACCTGACAACACTCAATGCTGGTGAGAATGTGGAGCAACAGAAACTCTCATTCATTGCTGGTGGGAATGGAAAATAATATAGACTCTTTCAAAGATAGTTTGGCAACTTCTTGCAAAACAAAATATATTCTTACTATATGATCCTGCAATTGTGTTCCTTGGTATTTACCCAAGGGAACTGAAAACTTATGTCCACACAAAAACCTGCACACCAATGTTTATAGCAGCTTCATTCATGAGTGCCAAAACTTGAAATCAACAAAGATGTCTTGCAGTAGGTGAATGGGTAAATAAACTATGGTACATCCAGATGAAGGAATATCATTTAGCACTAAAGAGAAATGAGCTATGATGCCATGAAAATACATGGAAGAACCTTAAACGCATATTACAGAGTGAAAGAAACCAATCTGAAAAGGCTACAAACTGTATGATTCCAACTCTATCACATTCTGGAAAAGGCAAAACTACGGAGACAGTAAAAAGATCAATAGTTGCCAGTTGCTGGGGGAAGGGATAAATAGGCAGAGCACACAGGATTTTTAGGGCAGTGAAACTACTCTATACGATGATACTATATGATGGTGGATACATGTTATCATGTTATTATACACTTGTACAAACCCATAGAAGGTAGAACACCAAGAGTGAGCTCTAAGGTAAACTATGTACTTTAGGTTATTATGATGTGTAAACACAAGTTCATCAATAGTAACAAATGCAACAATCTGGTGGTGGGTGATGATAGTGGGGGAGGCTCTGCATGGGGACAGGGGGTGTACATGGGAAATCTCTGTAAGTTACTCTCAATTTTGCTATGAACCTATGTCATGCAGGGTCTCCGGCCCGGCTTTCGGCTGGTGGACACAGAGTATGGTGAGGCCCAAAAGGAACAACAATGGAGCCACAAACAGGAGAGTCATACCACTACACTCTCGATGGCAGACGGTCGAGAAACAAAAGCAAACATCTGCCAGTGCCCCAACGAGGGGTCCTCCTGCACCCCAGTCCTGCTGGCAGCGGGATGAGACACAGGAAATAGGATCAACATGATACACAATCCACTTGCTAACGGCACTTGCTAGCCGCAATCCGCTCTCCACTTCTCAGCCAGCCAACCAACCCCCTAACATAGCCATGGCAGTTATATTAGTAGCTAATGGCTAATGGGTAACAGCTGATGGCCACCCAGCCACAGCGATGGCCATCCAATTATAGCCAATGGCCACCTAATAACTGAGCCAGCACCTTTCCATGTGAGGCCGAGCCCAGAAACTGCTCTCTGGGACTCTGTCCCCACACATTTTTGCATTTTCTAAATTTGTTTTACAATGAACATACATTTATAATAATGAAAATAAATGTTATTTTTATAATGCTTAATATTTACTTCCATGAGCCAATTTGTCAACTAGCCCACACAAAAATTAGAAGAATTTAAGAGGAATAGGTTGCTTTTTCTTGCCTGCTCACACAACCACTTTCTGCAAACATTTCCCACGAGGAGGATGGTGAATTTTTGAAAACTAGGCTTGTTGACACTGCACACAACTTCTTCTGCCAAGTTGAGTGTTCAAGGTCAGTGACTGAGCTGGGATGATGGCATTTCCTTCATAATAAGATAAAAAGCCAGAATCTGCTGTGTTTAGAAGACAGTAAGCACTTGCTTTTCCTGCTTAATAGGGCCTTGAAGATCAGGTCCAAATAGACATCTCCATTCAGAAAGATGGATTCTGCTGCAGCAATTTCACACTAATAGGTAACAATAAATAAATTCCCTCCCAGTGAGGGGAAAGACTACAGAAGTACTGATTCAGATACAAATTTTCAGGACAGGCCAGGGTCCTGATTGAATCACTTGAATGAGTACATCAGTAATCACTTGTGTGGGTTTTCTTTTCTTTTAATTTACTGAAAAAATGTTGCATACATTTGCAATAACATTCATATAATTATCATTATCTAGTTCTAAACCTGTATTTCAAACCTTATTAAACCAAACATTTCAACCCAAAAGTCAATTCTGTGTTTTCCAAGAGCTTTTCATGTTAAATATTAGTATAGTTCCACAGCATTCGTCTTTGGTTATGATAGAGGTGAGTGTGCTTACTACAACTGGTTCTCCTCTCCTTCCTGAATACATGGGTAGTCTTCCTAGTCTCCCTTGAGGTGATGATAGAGAAAGATTGGGTCATATTGGAAAAAGGAGCAAGCTCTGAGCAAACATGAGCAGAGTTATGAATTATCCCTGTTCTCTATTATCTCGCAGTAGGCAATAGTAAAGTGTCATGCTGAGGTGATGGTGGAGACTTTGTCAGCGTGGGCATCTGTTGTGTTAAACCACTGAGATTCAGGAGCTAATTTGTTACAGCAGCATCATGTAGCCTATACTGACTAATATGCTGGCAAAGATATTGAAGACATTTATGCCCAATAAGAGAGGAAAATCCTCAAATACAGAAACACGTACATGCTTCATCATTTGTTCCATGGAACACTCAGATAATTTCTGACTTATGAATATGACCCCTCTTTTCTTTTGCTCAGGTAACACAGATAGATGATGGAATTCATTAATCTATTCAACAAGTTATGTTTGAGAAAGGCACTTTTTGGATGTTGCAAATATAGCACTGAATAAAACAGAGAACATTCCTGCTCTTAGATTCCATGGAGTTTAGATTCCAGGGGCAAAACAAAATAAGTAAATAAAAGTTAAAAGCGTTACTAAAAAAAGAATAAGTCAGGGAAGAAGGATAGGGAGTATCAAGGGTGGGGAAGGGCTGCTACATTCCCAGTATTTGTGACAATGTCTGGCACCAAGTAAGTCTGCAGTGAATGAGGGCCTGAGCACTGGAGCATACTCACTACCATGTTTCCCTGAAAATAAAACCGGGTCTGGTATTAATTTTTGCTCCAAAAGACACATTAGGGTGTCTAACATAAGTTCAGGGGATGTCATCCTGAAAAATCATGTTAGGGTTTATTTTCTGGTTAGGTCTTATTTTCGGGGAAACATGGTATAATTATATGAACTCTCAGCTTCCTTTCTTGGATTAGTCTTACACATCTCTCTTTAAGGACTTGCCCTATTTCCTCCATTGCCCAGTAAGTACAAATGACAGGTGCTAACCTCTGAAAAGAAATAGATCAGCCTCCATTAGAGATGTTCTTTAGACTCCTTCTCTGATTGCTCACTGTTTTCTCCTGTCCAAACTGGTCTGTGTGCTGAATGTTGGTTTCACTTTTCCCTTATAAGCCTACTCTTGATTCTCGAAACTTAGTAATGATATTTAAACTCCCCAGGTAATTCTCAATTCCCCCTCAAGAACTTGACTCATTCACTGAATTGGAGATGTCAATTGATATCTGTTCATCATTTGGGGGAAAATTTGAAGGAAATTTTCTCATCCTCATCCCCTGATATCTAAGCAACTACATTTTAGACCACATAATCCCTTTTCTTTATTTCTCTCCACCTACCCCCATCCAGGCTTCAGGTAATTTAACTAATGGTGAGCACCTGACCTAAGCTAATCCTTTGCTTTGCTAGTACGTATTAAAAAAAAGATGAGCTGGGACAACTAAGTTCTCTGTCTCTTAAGTTTAAATTAAGTCATGCAGACAGAATGGAAAGGGGTGGCATTAATAGTTATCCTCAGACAATAGGCATGAACCCTAAACCTTCCAAGAAAACTGGGATATATAATTACCTTCATAAGGGATTAAGGAAGGGAGTCAAGATGTTTTTCCTACGGAGATGACTTCGCAAAAAGTCAAAGGTATTTATTTATTCAGCCCTTTCACGATTTTGCAACAATGCTGAAATAATTTCCATTCATGTCCTTTGCCCCATTCCACACATGGGTCACCTGTCTTAGGAGTTTTCCAGGTTTATGTCCGGACATTACCACCAGTTCTGCCTTCCTGGGGTGGCTGCCAGTTTCTCACCTGCACCCTAAAATATTTCTGCCCAGGAATTTGCTCCGATGGGTCCTTTGTCTCTGCAACCACGGTCTGACACTTCAGCTGCTGGTCTTCTCTATACCTCTTCAGTGTGAATGACAGAGGCTGGTCCAGGCCCAGCTGCAGGAAAAGGTAAAGGTCCCCTGGAGCTGGCTGGTGGGGAAAGAGCAGTGGCTCAGGTTTTGCTGCTAGTATGGATTCTTCCTCCTGATTGCCGTTGAATACGATTTAGGGGCATAATGAGGGAGGGCTGTCGTGCTCACCACATGCAGGTTTCATCAGTATAAAATCTCACTCGGCAGATGAACACAGACAGATGCACGTTTCTTCCACCAATGAAATATTAAACATGACAGGTGCATTACCCATCAGGAGAGCTGCATACAAAATGCATGTGTAACCCATAAGGTCTTCCCCATTCCCTTCCTCCCGCTTGGCTGGGGGTTCTGGGAGGTGATATTCCTCCTGCAGTGCTGCTCAGATATTCAAATCCAAAAGTTATGGCCAACAGTATCCTTGGGAAGATAATTTAAAGGCTTTTGGCTTTAAATTAAGAATCCATTAAGATAATAAAATGTTTTCTTCGAGTTTATTGTTATTCTGCCTAAGGGATCTGTGGGGGAACACAGGGTAAAAACTATGGAGAGAAAGATTCTCGTCACTATGGAAACAGATTCATTTATTTTTATGGGCTGATTTCTAATTCCTCTCCCTGGGCAGAGCTCTCACTAACTTCTGATGCTGAGAGATTATGCTTATTCAGAGAACATTGTGCTGCTTGCGGGAGAACAGAGGCAGAGAAAGAGGGCTCAATAAAGAGCCAAGATGTGTAAGAATATCTTTCCGAGGAATTGACTCCAATCAGAATAGTCAACGGATTGAAGTGAGGAGGCTACATTCAGAATTCTGTACCAACAGAGGAAAACGCAGCCCCCTAATAGGTACTAGTTTGACATCTATCCTTAAAAAATGCAGAACACACACAGTAGGGTTCAAGAAGCATAACTTCTGCCTGGCATTCTATCCGCTGGCTATGTTAGGCTTAGACCCTAATGATACGTCCTACCTGTGTGCAGATATGATCACAAAGGGTGGCATTCTGTAGCAACCACAATTTGTTTCATGTCCGTTATTTTTAACTACTTGAGTCTTACTACTTGCAGAGTTTTTATTCTTTAATGGCATGCCAAATTCTATCTCCTACGAGCAGTATTTTTATGGGTATATCTCACAGTGTCCCCACTTCCACGATTAGTAAAATGGCAATAGTGATATATAGCAACTTCCAGGAATAAAGGAACATTGTGATTGATGGCTGCTATTATGCTGAGCTCTCAGCCTGAAAAGTGTTGGGCATATAAATAGCATGTTGATGATATTACTCAATCTTCGTTCAGTGATTTATTTGCATGAAAACAACACTATGCCTGGTCATTCAATGTGCTGTGCAATCCCACAAACTATGAGGGTGGCCAGCTGAATATGTTTGCATCAGAATTTGTTTAAGGTTCTGGAATGCACACCTGAATAGTGTAGGCAGGACTGGTTGAAAGACTGGTGGAGCAATTCATCCATCAAATCTGATTGAACATGTACCACGCCCCGTTCAGGCCACTCAGACATTAACCATCAGTCCTGGAAAGCCTTGGGAGCAAAGCCAGTGAAATCATGATTCAGCAAGTTGGGGTTCAGGTAAAGTTCAATGCAGTGTGTGTGTGTCTGTGTGTGTATGGGGGGGGGTGTGTGGAAGAAGGTTGTGAGTGTGCTGAAAGTTTCCCTTGGGTGTGGCAAAATGTTCCTTACTTCATCTCTAGTATAGAGATTGGACTATTTTAAGAATTGATTTTAAAATGTCTGAATATTGTGGTTTCATATTGCCAAATATTTGACACTGGGAGACCCCTGGGGGTTTGACTACCTTCTTCATTATTATGTTTCTTTGCTCATTTCAGTGCACGGATGCACACAGCCTTTCAGGATGCTGTTTACCGCCTTTACCTGCCTCCTGACCAAAACACTCTACATGATACTAAAAGCAGGATGCCCAGTTGAGTAAAAATATGTGCAAGAGAATCATCTGTGTAAGAAAACCTGGGGTGGAAGAGTACACATTCCAAGGGCATATTCGCCAAAGCACTGTGGGGGGAGGCAATGTGTATTGGTGGGTTTAGGTGAAAGCGCTGGTACTCCTCTGAGTTAGAAATAAAAGATTAGAGATATACCTGTAGTAGAAATATGCAGCGATGGCACATTTCACGTCAATAATCACATATTGAGAAACGTGCAATGTGCTATGCAGAAGGTTCTTGGCCTCGATGACTCTGTAGTCAGGTGGACAATGCAAACACAAAAATAATGAATCATTGGAAAGAGGAAGTAGGGGGGAGGTGCCTAAGATGATGCTAAGATTCTTACTTGAGTGACTAGCAAGAAATACATGAGGATGAGCAATTAAATATCTTTTTTCAAATATTATAAAAGCAACAAGTATTCACTCCTCCTCGCCATGGCCCCACCCAGGGAGACAATGCTAACAGTCTGCTCAGCAACCTTCCACTTCTTTCCCACATCCATATATATATATAGATCCATATAGGGTTTTTTGTTGTTTTTGTGATTTCTTGTACAATAATGAGAAAATATTATGTACATTACTTTGTAAGTTGCTTATTGACTTCAGAATATATCGAGGATATATCTTGTCACATCAAAGAGCTGCATAATGGCTGTAAGTCACTGTCATCTATTCTCCCTTAATCAGCATTTAGGTTGTTCCCAAGTTTTCACCACTACAAACAATAACCATCCTTACATATATACTCTTGTATGGAAAGGTGCTTTGATTTCAATAAAATAGAACCCAAAAGTGGAATTGCTGGGTAAAAGGGTATATGTACTTTTCATTGTAACTGAGTCTTCCAAATGTCTTTTCAAGCAATGTGAAGCAATTTTTGCTCTACCAGCAATAAATGGAAATCCTTGGTGATGATGAGCAACTGTGAGAATTGGGGTCCTGGGTGGTGCAGGGGAAGGAAGGGAATAGCCGTTTAGTTTGATTTTCAGCTAATTAAATCTGACATGCCTACTGAACAGCTGTATGCTGATACCCAGCAGGCAGTGAGACGCTTAGCTCTGGCACTAAATGGTCTCAGTATGAGTGAGGACACAGGAGTGGACGGAATTGCTCCGAGGAAGAAAACGCAGCAGAGAAGGGATGACATGGATCCTAAGGTAGTTCCCCCATCACAGAGCTCAGTGGAAAAATTAGGAATTAGCAAAGGAGGTTGAGAATGCGTTAAGGGGTAGGGGAGAAGCAAAAAGAGTGCAGACTAAGGGAAACGAGAGGAAGAGGCAGTTTCGAGAAGCACGGTGTGGACAATGGTGTAGATGCAGGGCAAGATCTTTAATCAGTGACCTGGATGTCTCTTCTTCTATCTTAAGAGTTGGGGCACAGAAATGTGAATTCCAACTTCCTGGGTTTTTTTCTTTTAATTTCATTTGTGTCACCTTTAAGGAGTAGAGTGATACAGATACTATGCCTTCCTCTAAAATCCATCCCAAAGCCATAGGAGATATAGTCAATAATACCATTGTCGGGACAGAGCCAGGAGAGCAGTTTCCAGGCTCTTGGCCTCACGTGGAAAGGTGCTGGCTCGGGTAGTAGATGGTCATCAGCTGTGACTAGTTGGCCATTAGCTGTAACCAGTTAGCCAGTAGCCATTAATATAACTGCTGTGGCTATGCTAGCAAGTAGAGTTGGGTGGTTTGGCAGAGAAGTGGACTGCGGATTGCTGCTAGCAAGTGCGGTTATCAAGTGCGGATGGTGGATTGTGGACCATGTGGATCCTACTTCCTGTGTCTCACCAGGCCACCAGCGAGACTGGGGTGCAGGAAGACTCTGTGTTGGGTACTGGCAGACATTTCCTTTTGTGTCTCAACCAGCCGCCATTGAGAATATAGTGGTGTGACTCCCCTGTCTATGGCTCCGTTGTTCCTTTTTGGCCTCACCATGTCCTGCGTTCTTATGTGGGGAGCGGAGTCCCCGCATGACAACCATAATAACTATATATGGTGTCAGATAGTTACTAGACTTATGGGGTAATGACTATGTACGTTATATGTGTCTCATCACTATGTTATACACCTGAAACTAATATAACATTGAAAGTCAACTGTAGTTAAAAAAATTTTTTTAATATAAAAAATAAAAACCATCCCAAGGCATCACAGCTTCTAGTGTTATGCTCGCCACCCCACAGGATGCCCTTCAGCCAAGCTGCCAAAGAGTTGGAAAATGGACGTGTTTGACTTTCATCTCGTTTCCCCTCCCACTGCCCTTTTTAGTAAAAGAAGTGCTAGCAATCACAGAATAAAAGCCCCTAAATCATTCACTGAGCAGAAAAACAGCCTCTAAATTATCAAAAGCTGATTACATCTTTGCTGACAGACACAGGCTGCGATGCTGAAATCTCACTCTCGTCAGCTTCTCTCTCTGGACAATGGAAATAGAGTCCTCATCTGCCTATCATCAAAAGTCCTCTTGATAACAAGCTCTAAACATGTCTCTGCAGCCCGCCATGTAATTATCTACGTCATACACCGCGTGACATTTTCCTATGTCTCCGGAGGCGATCCAAGACAGGAAGTGACCCGGTCATAAATGAACACACATGTACACACTTAAAATGTTTAACCTCCAGGGAACAAGTATATCCCCCCTACCGCTCCCCACTCATTTCTTTTATTTACTAATGACCTACCCTGTTAATGAAGCTGGATATGGGGAGCCCTTCAGAAATGAGCAGCTATTTCATATATGACTAGGCCTGATCCCTGCTGGTCTGACAAGAATATGTGCAGAGAAAAGCAAGCTTTCTAACTTTGGCCTCATGGAGTCAGGTGAGACAGAAGTGTCAAATGCTGCTCCTCAGACAGGCTTTTAGGAGGATGGTGTTTGCACAACAGTCATAAAGGCTACCCTGGGAATTGCAAATTCCATTTGACTTACAGCAGCCACACTGGCCTCTGGAGACTGGGAGGATTTCAGCTGCAGGAAAAAAAAAAAAACACCCAAGTCTTTGCACTGCCTGGAAATGAGGATGGATTGACAAAATGAAATAGCACAGTAGACTGGCAGGTCGATGATGATTGCAGTCGGGCGACCAGGGTTGGTCTAGCCCAGAGGAGGAAATTATCATTTTGATTATGTTCTAGAGGATCTATTTATGAGTACAGGTTTCCTGGTTGAGTCAGACTGAATATTTTTCTGGGTTTCAAAAATAAAATTTGGATACGAATACACAAACTTAGGTAAATTCTTTGACCTGGAGCATTTTCAATCATTTCTGCCTGATGAAAAGCAGTCCTAAAGGAAAAGAAAAACTTCCCATTTATATCACAGATCATTTACACCTGCAACTTGGCAGAAGTTTTATCTCGTTTTTTGGCAAAGAAAGACCAAGTATTTTCCTCTTCACTCACCCTCCCTGTCATACCTGAGTCTTCTCCTCAGGTGGCTTTCTTGGGCTACCTGTCTCTCCCAGGTGACAGAGAACATCGCCTCTGTAAGAATGAGGAAGTGAAAGGACCGTGTGGAGGAAGAGCGGTGATGCTTTTACATGAGACAACCAGCAATTCACCAGATTTTGGATTCAGACAGAACTGAGTTCAAATTCCATCTCAGCTGCTCACAGGGCGCATGACCTTGGGCAAGTTACATTACTTTGTTTACCATGTGTAAACAGGGAACACAGTACCCAAGTCTTAGGATGGTGGTAAACACTAGAGGGGAAAAAATAAACAAACAAATGGACCCACACATACACATGCTGAATGTCCCTGGCACATAGTAGAACCATCATAATGTAATCGTTGTATTGAGGATCTAGATAATCCTATAAAAATGTGCCTGAGTTGTTGACTTCTAAGTAATGAACTAGTTTTATTGAATGTTAAGTGCCAAAAGCATAACTCAAGAAACGTTCCTTTTTTATTGTTTTTATCATAAAACCCACGACTTTTTCTCCTCTCAAGTTGCTTGGAGAATTTTTGGGGTGGGGATCCCAGTAGATCTAGATTGATTCTCATTTAATTGCACTAAGATAGAGAAAATTAGTGGATCAGGAAGCCATTTCTAATTTCTCATGTGGCCCAGGGAGTCCACATGATGACAGTTTGTCCCACTTGTCTGATAGGTCCTACTATAGGACTGCAAATCCCCAGCCAGCTTTCTCCTGAAAACCCCTGCCTCCATACTGCACAAGTTCTGGTCTTCCCACCCAAGCTCTGCTTATGCTCCCCCCTTAGAGTTGGCCTGGCAGAGGGTCCCAATCAGGAATGCTAGCTGTGACCAGAATGCTGGGGCTGGAGGAAAAACCCACTTGAACAACTCTTGGAATGACAAGAGCCAGTGGGTGAGCCCAGGCCACCTTCTCCACATTCCACAAACATCTGTGTAGTACTTGAGTTGTGCCAGGTCCAGGGCTAGGCACCAGGGACAGAGTGCTGAACAAGTCACACCCTAGTGTCTAATAGTGGGTATAGACACGTGAATGTATAACATTGTCGGTATTGCCCATGACTGGGAAAATAGAGGGTGCATGCAGGTGAAGCCCCTAGCCTACAGTGGGGAAAGTCACCCAGAGCTTCCCCAAGGAAATGAGATGGAAGACTAAGGAGCATCAGCCAGGCCAAGGAGGCTGGGATGAGGATGAGCAAGGAAGAAGTTTCCTAGCAAGGGAACAGAGTATAAGGCGAATGAGCTGACAGAGGAGCCAACGCAGAGTCCGTCAGCCAGGAGACAAAGGCCAGGGGAGGCAGTGCAGTGCAGCTGCCCCAAGGACATGGCTTTGTAAGTGGATCGACCTGGGGTCAGATGCCAGCTCCATAATCTTCTCTGTCCCCCTATACGACTTTAAGCAAATTTCTGAACCCCTCAAAACATCAGTTTCATTTGTTTGAAGGATATTATATCCTCCTCTTGGGATTATTGTGGTGACAAAATGAAATAATACATAAAAAAATGATCCAGCCATCTTCTCTGATACCAAGTAAATACTCAGTACGTGTTAGTTGTTGTTACTATTAATAAGAATAACAAGATGAATAGTAGCTTCCGACAGCAGGAATGAGGCTGTGATGGTTTGGCTGAGTCTAGATCACAGGGGAAGCAGGAAGGGAAATGAGCTCCATAGGCCCAGGTGATGCTATCACTGCTGTTAAACTAAAGTTTTTAACTGGAAGTCTTTTTGTAAGTAAGGTTTTAGTGAGCCAAACATGGTAGCCCAAAGACTGGTCCTGGGGCATGGAGTCTAAACCACCAGCAGCATGGCTAGGTGGGAAAGACAGCATGTCCACTGCCCCAGAGTTTTGCAAACGTTTTTATACATCAAGTGGGGGGAGGGGGAAGAAAGGGGTAGCCTGAAAGAATTTGCATGAGCTATAGACAAGGGGTGGAGAAGATGAAGTGGGGCCAGCTCTGGGATAGGCCCCAGAATCTGCATAAAGAAATATTCACTCCTGTAGATTGGCTGGGGCTACGGTCCTGGAAGCCCACGTGTAAACAAGGGGAAGCTCCTGGAGTTTGACGGTGTCCGGCTAAAATAATCTGTGGAAATCAATCTGAAGTTCCAACAGGCAAAACAAGGATATGAGAAATCTTTTGTTAATGGGTCAGCAGCCATTAACAAACTAGCAGCTCTGTATTTTTCTCTCACTCTCCAGCCACTGTAAATTAATTTAGAACATCTCAGAATTTTTTTCTTATTACCACATCAGATCTTTCTGTGGCTGCACCTTTGGTTATCAGCTCAGGATGATAAGTACACAGTCCACTCAAAAGCACAGGAATGAAACTCAGGCTCAAGTGAGTGGATCAGTTTCTCAATGTGGGGGTGGAGGTGGGGGGACTCTATTCACATTCTGGGAGGGAAAATTCTTTGTTGTGCAGGACTGTCCCTCACATTGCAAGACGTTTAGCATCTCTTGCCCCATCCACTATATTCCAATTGTCCCTACTCTCTGTGAAAACAACACTTCTAATCACCCTCCATGTTAGATGGCCCGCCATTCACAGCCAGCTTTTTAACCACGAGTATTCTGAATATGAAAATAGTTCTTAGTCAAGGAAGATTGGAAACTCTTAGCCTAGACAAGGTTTACAGAGGTTATCTAGAACGTCAAAGAATAGGCTGTATTGAAGGTAAGTGCTTCAGAACACATATATATTACAAATTGATAAATACACAGTTCTTCAATGGAAAATCCAAAGTAAGTAAATAATATTCATGTTACTTGTAACTTTCTATCCTATATTCACTCACAAAGAAAAAATAACCTCAGTAACGACAGCAAGTTCTCATTTCTGATGTAGACTAGACCAATTATATATCTCTGGCAAACACACAGAATGAAGCAGAAGTTGGTACAAATTATATGAATGGCATAATTATGATTATGTTTCAGAATTGTCAGCAAATTAATTTCTCAGGCTGTTTTAAAGAGTTTTCCAGGCACTGGCTTTAGAGAAAACAAAACCTAGCATGAATTCCTTCCATCATCTCACAAAAAAGATTCAAGGCTGATCAGTTCTGTCTTTTCAGTGTTACTACTGGGTGCATTGAAACGCCATTTCTCCATATGTCCACCTTGCTCCTCCATACAAGGGTAAGACAAAATACCGTAGCATATGTCATGTAGGAGATAATCACTGAGACACCAGGCCACAGAGGGATCGGTAGATTCTAAATTCCATTACAGAATCACTTTCTACTGTCCATTTTGGATCCAAATCACCCACTGCTTTATTAGTCTGGCATCCCGAGATCACTACCTGGGCAGCTTGAAGAACTGGAAATCATCTATGCCCTTGAGGATACAGATTATCTCCCTGCTGCCCACCGTCTGCCTCTCACACACTCTGCAAGCAGAATATCCTGTGAAAGGCAGCTCCATATGCTGGCTTACTCTTCAATAGAGAGCCACTCTGACTGGCCCGTCTGCTCGCGCCTTTTCAGCTCTGCTCCTCATCCTTTAGCTGAACAAATGAGGATGAGACCCGAGACCAGGAGGGAGGACAATCAATCCTTCTGTTTCTAAACTACAGGCCACGTGAGATTTACTGTGAAACAAGGTTGCTGTGTTTTACCTTCAGGGCAGAGAAACAATGCACGTTTTTAAAAGGATTTTTGAGATATTTGGGGAAGATACACAAGACTGCTAGAGTTGTATTGAAAATCACAGTGATGAACATAAAGAAAGAATTAAGTACGGTTACCTAGCCACAAAACCTACAGTTGGTGCCGACGGGTTATGCAGTAAGGAAAGAATGCCAACTGAGAGATGTGTTTGGGGAAATGTGTGACAGTGAACAGTGTGTGCACCACAGCTGTGACCTCAAGCCAGCTCTCCAAGCTTTGCTTTCTTTCTTTCCTTTTTTTCAGAAAAATGAAAAAACAAACAACAACAAAAAAACTGATAATTTCCTCACCACCATTTTTAAAATGTGACATATAGAATAAAGTCTCAATCCGATCAATCAATTTCTAAAAAGACAATGGTAGATAATTTTAAATGTTTCAATAACATAAAATAAATCTAACAACAGAGAATAGTAGCAGTATGTCCTATAAGCTTTCCCAAACTTGGATTATTTTCTCATTCAAACAATAAGGCAACATAAGGCTAGACATATAAATTCTTGACAAGGGTGCCAAAACGATTCAATGGGGGAAAGAATGGTCTTTTCAACAAATGGTGCATATCCATTTGCAAAAGAATAAAATTGGACTCCTTCCTCACACCGTAGATAAAAATTAACTCGGAAATAAATCACAGACCTAAATGTAAGAACTAAAACTATAAAGGTCTTAGAAGAAAGCACGAAAGTTAATTTTCATGACTTTTGGTTAAGTAAAGTCTTCTTGGATACATCAAAAGCATAGGGGACAAAAAAAAATAGATAAATTGGACTTTATCAAAATTAAAAACTTTTATGCTTCAAAGGATACCATCAAGAAAGTGAAAAGATGTCTAATCATTATGTTGTTTTGTATACCTGAAACTAATATAAAAAAAAATTTAAAAAGTGAAAAGATGAACTACAGAATGGGAAAAAAATTTTTTGCAGATTTCATGTCTGATAAGGGATTTACATCCATAACATATAAAGAACTCATACAACTCAAAAATAAAAGACAAATAACCCAATTTAAAACTAGGCATCGGATTTGAGTAGACAGTTCTCCAAAGAAGATTTACAAATGGCCAAGAATGCAATATCTCTAAGCTTAAATTTAAAAAGAACATGATGAGATGTTCAACATTGTTAGCTATTAGAAAAACGCAAGTCAAAACCATAGTAAGATACCATTCACACCCACTAGAAAGGCAATAATAAAAAACACAGATTAAAAACAAGTGTTGGCAAGGGTGTCGAGAAATTGGGACCCTCATGCATTGATAAGAATGTAAAATAGGACAGATGCTGCAGAAAACAAAATGATAAATACAGAGTTAACATATGATCCAGCCATTCCATTCTTAGGTATATATCCAAAAGAAGTGAACACATACGTCCAAACAAAAAATTATACAAAGATGTTCAAAGCAGCATTATTCCTAAGAGCCAAAAAAGTGGAAACAACCCAAATGTCCATCAGCTGAGGAACGGATAAATAAAATGTAGCATATTCATTCAATGGAATATTACTCAGCATAAAAAGGAAGTGCTGACTTTACAGACAGGAAAATTTAAGTTTAGAGTTCTTGCATCCCATATTCAAAGCCACACAATATTCCAGGGCTGAGCTAGGTTTAGCTCCTTGGTCTGTCTACAGGGTTCTTTATTCCCTATAGAATGACACCACAGATTGCTTTTAATGAATAGTTGCTCCATGCCAGGTACTTTGTACACATTATCTTACTGCTCTTCGCCCCACCTCTGCTAAGTCGGTATTATTATTTCTATCTCTAAAGTGGAGAGATGAGCCAAAGGAGGAGTTAAAGGCCGTATCCACTTCCTAATACTGGAAACTGGGAATAGCTGCAATTTGAACCCAGGTCCATCCACTCCCAGAATTACCATTCTTTCTGCTAAATCATGATGTCCCTGTCATCAGGTTCTCAGGATAATCTTTTAATGCATCTCTGGAGTCTTCCCTGTTCCTTCCTTTCCCACAGATACAATGCTAGTCTGCTGCTCTGAGAACTCACTTTTCTATGAATTTCTGGCTGGACTCATTTCTATGAGAGTCACCCTCTCTCCAATCTTACTTTTCAGTCACCAGCATCCTCTAACAGACTATTTCTATTTCCCCACCACTTAAGAACATGCAGTGCCTGGGGAACCAAATCCAAATCCCTCAACCTGGAATGTGTGGGTCTCCATACTAAATCTGGCTCTACCCTAGAAGCACTGGGAGCTTTTAAAAGTCGTATTGCTCAGGCCACCCTCCACACCGATTAAGTCAGAATTCCTGCGTACGGGACCTCGTCATCAATAGCTTTCAAATCTCCCTAGGTGATTCAATGTGCAGTCAAGCACATTGGGAAGCATTGAACTGACTCCATAGCTACACCTCCCCCCTCTCTACGAGGCTCATCTCTTTCCAGTCCTTCACATCTACCTCTTCTGCTCCCACAGTCTGCTCATTGACTCAGGAGGATGCCTTCTCCTCTGCTCTCTGACAATTCAAGTCTCCCTCACCTGCCAGACTTTGGCCCGTCTCTACCCACTCCAGGAAGAGGTCCTTGAATATGCTGACCTCTGAACAAACCCCGTATCTAAATATGCACTTACAGACCAGACAGTGTAGTTGAAAACATGATCATATAATACTTTTTCTTACTCTTCAACTACAAGTATTGGTCTATAGTCCCTCCAATTGTGTAAAACATTAGTGCCAAGATCTTTTCCTGTATACTCTGTATTTCCACTGATGTTCCCTTTTCTGATTTCTCAGTACCTTGCAGCTTTAATACCAAACTTGTGTATCTGTTCCCTCATTCAAGCATCTTGTCTGTCCATCCTTGTCCTGGTGCCCAGCTTCTGTGCCTCTACTCTCCATTTCTTCAACAGACCCTGCGTTTTTCATACCCCCAGGCTCTTGCCTCTGCCCAGAGTTCTTTACTCTCCCATCTGGCAAAATACAACTTGATTCATTTTCAAGGCTTCCTTCTTTATCAACTTGTCTATGATTCTTCCCTTGTCAGACAGAACTAATAGTATCTTCCTTCATGGTCCTACTGCACTTTATTTAGTGTCATACCAGTCATTTAGAACATATCATAATGCATGAGAGTTGGTAGGCCTCCCCTGCTTTTAAATAAGAAAGCATGGCAAACGTGCATGTGACAAAACAGTGGATTATTCAAACATAAACCGAACTTCTGATGCTGTATATTCCTTATGAGCCTGACAACAGAGTGCTGTTTTCATGGCTCCTAACCTCACGGGCAGGGCTGGCCTTTGGAAGGCTCTGGCTCAGGACACCTGTGATTTTGTGCACATGTCATGGGTGTAGGTGTGTGCTGCTTTCCTTTCAATAAAATTTACCAAAAAAAAAAAAGGAACTGGTAGAGAGGCAAGATGTGCAAAACGTTTCCTTCTTTTTGAAGTCCGTCACTACTCAGAGATGACTAAAAAGACATTGGCATTGACCGAGGGGAGCAAACTTGAAAGTATAATGCTTTAAGCAGGCCCATGTCGTAACAGTTCTCCTTTTTAAATTCTAGATTCAAAATAATCTTGCAATAGTCCATTTAAAAGCACCCAGAGAAACTGTGACAAATAAGAATTCCACACCCAGGAGGATCTTATCAATAAGGGACTCCAGATCCCTCCTCTGAGAAATACACTCTTTTTATGGAGGACTAAGAAGTTAATTGCACATTTCCAAGTCAAATTGAGGTATGGCTGCTGCTATAAAAGTCGATGAGCTGAGATTTTTAATCTTGAAATTGCCATTCTCCCATCTCCACACTAACACATTATAATAAGGATAATAGCTAGAGAGGAGAAAGTATACAGCATGAGACTATAATTCTGTCAACAATCTCCTGATCAGAAATTCAACAGTATCTAAAACAGTACCCAAAAAATTTCCCTTTTGTAAAAAAAAAAAAAAAAAAAATCTCATTTTTCAGTTTCTTATTCTAAAGTCCCCTTGAAAGATCCCAGATTGAACTCCAAGTTCTTCTCAAATTCCCACTTCAACATGTGACACTGATGAACTAACATGAAAATTTTAGAAAAGATTTCGGAGCTGTTCCCATCTCAGCAAAATAACTCTTTCCCCTACTTCAGCCAAAGTTCATTATAACCCAGGTTATGTCAAAACAAGCATTCACAGTGAGTGATGTCATGACTTGTTTATAATATTTCTTCAGCGCTAATCAAGTTATTCCCAGGCTGACGCATCTTCAATGATAAATATGCATACATGAGAATGGAGGCAGAGTTCACTGGAAGTGGGCTGGGAAGATGAACAAGCACAGAGTAAAGGGAATCCTGGGAGACGTGGGCTTCGGATTTGCTTAGGGAAATGAGTGTTTTGGATATCTGGAGAGGAAAAAGTGATTCTGAATAAGAGGGACAGAACAAGCAAAAGTTCATGGGTAAGTAGAAAGAAACCTATCACTAGCTATATGACAGGTACCATTGTTTGCCTGGGCTAAATAGTGCCCCCGCCCCCCTCAAATTCATACATTGAAGTCCTAAAGTCCTAACCCTAGTATCTCAGAATGTGACTGTATTTGGAGAAGGGGCCTTTAAAACGGTGATTAAGGAAAATAAGGCCGTTAGGGTGGGCTCTAATCCAATATGCCTGGTGTCCTTATAAGAGGAGGAGATTTGGACACAGATGAGACACCAGGGATGTGAACACCAAGAAAAGACCATATGAGGACACAGTGAGAAGGTGGCCATCTGCAAGCCAAGGAGAGAGGCCTCAGGAGAAATCATCCCTGGCAGTGCATTGATCATAAACTTCCAGCCTCCAGCACTGTGAAAAAACAAATTTCTGTTGTTTAAGCCACCCAATTTGTTGTATTCTGTTAGGGCAGCCTTAGCAAAATAATACACCTACCACACAGCCATCCACCCCCACCCCATTCTTCCTACCGGGCAAAGCCCAGCCAACCTTAGTCATCCAACTGCCTTTGCAGCGAGGGTATGGATAACGGAACCCATCCTGGCACGGAAGGGAAAGGCTACTCAGGGACTGTGGGGAAGGTTTTCTTCTGTCATAAAAAGGAGAGACAGGCAGGGGGGCAAATCTTGCCTAGGATGCTGTCCTGAAAGGACATTACAGCTGGCATTGTGGTAGCCATCTTGTACTATGAGATGAACACAAGAAAATTACAAAGAACCTGCCCCAGCACCCTTGACAATATTGAGCCACTGCCTTAACTCTTTAACTGCCTTCCTTAGATTTCTTGTCATGTAAGACAATGATTCCTATTGTCTAAGCCCTTTTAAATTAGATTTATTATTTGCTGGGTCCAGTGAGGAGAATGACCTGGCTAATGAAAGAGATTACGTTAGTGAGACCATGTAGACCCAGGTTTTTGGGAAAAGGCCTTTGAAGATTTTGTAGAAATGAGCAGAAGCATGAGGGGAGGAGAAACAAGAATTAAAGTAGATTCTAGGTTTGTAGACTGGGAGCTCATGAGAATGGGGGATATCTATAAGGAGTGTGGATAACCTTCTCCTCCAGATGGAAGAACTTAGTTTTCTACGGCCATCTGTCTGAGTTTGCTTAATAGTTCAGTGAGGATTCAGGCTTCGGAAGAAAGGTTGTTCTCTGAAACTGCTGAAGGTGGAACTGGGTCCAGAGTCCCAGGTGGAACAACAGAGTCCAGAAAAGTTGGCGGTAGCAACTGAAAGGCGATTTGGGAGGGAATCCTATCAGTGACCCAAGTGGATGCTAACACTTGCTGTGAAGATATGTATATCAGCTGTTGCATCAGACCTTGAAGCATGGAAGCCAGTGTTTGAAATCTATTCATAAGGACTCTTGTTATCTGCTGCCAGTTTTACAATAATTCAAGTAAAATTCTTTTGAGCTGTCAAAACCTTGTGAACTGTGTTTCTATACGAGTTCTGCAGTGACAGTCTGGGGACCTGATATCTGGATCCAAATCTACCACTAACTGAACAACCTCAGACAAGTCAACTTCTCTAGACCCCAGTGTCTGCAGCTATAGAAGGGGGTTTGATTGTTTGATGACAACAGTGACTTTTTTTTTTTTTTAAAGCAGTGGAACTCTCTGTTGAGATAAATCATATTCAAACCTTCAATAACTAATAATAAAAATGGTACTACTAATTCATTATTATTGTATACTTAGAATCTTCCATGCTTTGTACTAAGCACTCCAAGTAGATTACTTCATTTAATTCTCACTTTTACGCTATAAGCTAGGAAATTTTATTGTCATTACCTGTTTTATAGATGAGGTAACTGAGGCACAGAGAAGTTAAGAAACTTTCCCAAGGGGTTTCACAGCCAGTAGAGGGCAGGAAATGTGTGTGTGTGTGTGTGTGTGTGTGTGTGTGTGTGTGTGTGTGTGTGTGTGAGTGTGTGTATAACAATATGTAAAATTGTTAATACAACAGAGTCCAGAAAAGTTGGCCTTCTCTTTCGTCAGTGAGGCAGCCCTATGGCACTGTCCAGGGACCTGGAGAATCACAGAATGAAAAGCCACCCGTCCATATGATCTTCAAAGCAATAATTTATGAACAGGGTAGGCAGAAGGAAGGGTATCTGAATGGCACTGGTGAGGCAAGAGTACATGTGATACAGCTTAAAAATAGAGCAGCAGGTTGTCCCATTGTTTTGCTTTGTGTTTAGTTACAATTTTGAATTTATTTTAAATTTCAATTAACATCAATAATCTTATGACGATAGCACAGTCCTATACATAAAGGAACAAAGGCTGTAAAAATTTTGAGAAACATTGATTAGGTAGCTCTGTAGATCTATGAATTTTCATTTCCCTGGTTCTGCCATCTGCTTAGTTTCTGCTCATTTTCACGACTCCTTGTTCAACTTCCTAACCCTGTATCAGGTAAGGCAGCTCCCACCCACTATTTTAGATCAGCCAATGAAAGGTGGGCACCCATGGGACAGACCAACCACCGGCTCCCACTAGTATAATAATCATTATAAGAGCTAACATCTACTGTATCCTTATTATGTGCCAGAAACCACAAAATTTGTACATATATAAACTGATTTAATCCTCACAAACCCAAGCATCTTCTACCAGCTGAGGAGAACCTCGTCAGGAGGCCTTTTGTGACCTGGCCCGAGTGCGAGGTCCTCCTGTGAGGACGCCTGGCACATGTCTCTAACCAAGCACACAGCTAGGAATAGAAATTCATGTGACTCATAGCTGCCTTCCTGAATAGGGTATAAGCTCCTGGAGCGCAGAAACTTTGTCTTATCCATCCCTGTGTCTCTAACACTAGGTACAGAGGTTGGCGTAGAGTAGACACTCAGTAAGTGTTTGCTCATCACTAGCAGACCCCTCCATGTAGCTACCCCAAATGCTTCCCTCACCCACCCCTCCTTGGTTACCTCCACTCTAGAGACTGGAAAAGCGAGGTGACATTCCAGTTTTCCAAAGATTCTGGGAAAGACATTTCTCTTCCTGACACTACAAAGTTGTCTGACCAGAAGGCTCTGTGAGGATAGGATGCTACGGCCGTTACTCTGTGATGATGAAGGAAAGACCAAAAGAATCTCAGGAACCCAGGACCAGATCCCAGATGTCTCTGAGCCATTCAACCTTTCCGAGAATCACCTCTCTCTGACTACCTGCTTTGTAAGACAAACTCTTTGTTAAAAACATTGGGGTTTCTGTTAATTGAAGCTTAAAGCATTCCTTCTTATTCATGACCATTTTGAAATCAATATAAACTGGTCCCTAACCTTAAAAAAGAGCCCTTACAAATAAGGTTTGCTGGAGTAAATACAGATTAAATATAGGACTTGTTAAAAACAATGAGCAATTTTTCAGCATAAGTATGTCCATTCAATATTTGGGACATACTTAATATTAAAAAAAATACTTGTGGTTCAATAGAAATTCAAATTTACCTGGATGTCTTGTATTTTTATTTGCTAAATCTGGCAACTCTTCAGGAATAGTGATAAGCAGCTTCTAAGAGAAGCAGAACAGACGCTTAAATCAGAGCATCTGATTTAGCAAATAAAATCACTCCCGAGATGAGATCACCACAATTAAGTTATATGATCTTTCACAGTTTTTAGAGAACTTTTATGGACATTATTCATTCAACAGTAAATAGTTTCTGTTTATATTTTATTAAGAACATTTCGATCCTAATGAATTATTTGCCAGAGGTGGCAGAGCTGGTAAGAAAAGGAGTTGAGACCTGAACTCTTATCTCTGAACGTCTGGTTCAGCGCTGTTTCTGGGTAACAGAGATCCTAGAAGTTTAGTGCATCAGAATCAACTGGAGGAACTGTTAAAAGACAGACTGATAAATGGGATTTATAGATGATGTAATACAGGATTGTACACCTGAAATCTATGTAACTTTACTAACAATTGTCACCCCAATAAACTTTAATTAAAAAAAAAAAAGAAGACAGACTGTTGGGCCTTCACGCAGTAGTAGGTCTGGGTAGGGCCCAAGAATTTGCATTTCTAACAAGTTTCCAGGTAATGCTGATGCTGCTGGTACTGGGACCACACATTTTGGAAATCATTGCTTGCTACTATGCCAAGGCAGTTCTTTCCTAGCAGGACAGAACCAACAAATATCTATCCTCTTTCCAAGAAGACAAAATCCTAGATGGTATATCAAAGCTAAATGATGACACACTATTTGTAAAGAAAAGTAAACCCTCTTTTCCTTTGATTTGTATCATTTGGATCTTGCAAGTTGAATGCATACACGGGGAAGCACATTAAAATGAACGTGATGGCCTTGTGTTCCACTCTCTGGAATACGCTGATTTCTTTTCATGGGACTAGGGGCTGCTCAAACAAGCTGGAGGTTTTACCAAAGTATGGGAGGTAGAGGTGGGGTTTGAATGTACGAGTGTGTGTCTCTGTATTTGTATGTGTCTGCCACATTTCTGGAGGACAGGCTGCAAGAAACTTAAGGGTCACTAGAGAATTGCTGAGGGGCCTGGAAGTTAGAATCCCAGGTGCCCTCATCTCTAAAATCACGTGTGGAAAAGCAGGCCATGGAACTTGACCCTTTGGATGACAAACCAAAAGATGTTCTTCCTTTATCCAAAGTCAATTACATCCTCCCTCTCTGCTTTCGCCTTGCCTTGTCTCCTTCATACGCCCACAGCAGCCACCTACCAGACAGGAAGATAAAATAGAAATAGAGAGGAGAGGGCAATTTTAAGGCAGTTAAGCGTGGCTGCCAAACCGCAGGTGGGGGTGGGGGCGGGGGGGTGGGGTGGAAGAGAAGAAAGAGAGCTATTTATTCTCTGAATCTCTGAGTGGTAATTTCACTGTCTACATAAAGTGTAGGTGAGAGCATTAAAAACAAACAAATACAATTATACTACAAACATAGTTCACATTCTTGGGGCCTCCATGTGGGAGCCTGAAATTCTTTTGGGGATCTCCAGCACTCCCCAGCCAATCCCAGATCCTTCAGCTGGTAGGTATAGCAATACCAGGACCCCTCACTGCATCTCAGGTGCTTAGCAACTACCTCTTGTCTATCCAAATTGTTTCTTCAACTATGAGATATTGAAGAGTAATCGCTTTCATTTGTTAATTTTCAGAAACACTAATGTTGCAGAAAACTATAAAGAATATATAACAACAAGCACTCATAGTCCTACGATCCAGATTTAGCAACTGTTAACATTTGGCTATACCTCTTCCAGGTTTTACTATTTTGTGTTTATGGAATTAAATGACAACTATAGTCAATTATCTTTTTTGAGCCACCTATCCCCTGGCCCATTATTTTTCTCAGGCAACAACTCATGAGGTTTGATTCCTAATCAATTTTTTTAAATTTTACATGCATAAACTTGCATTAGATATAAAACAAGATACAATATTTTGGGGTTTTTTTTTAATATAAATTATTTATATTAAGTGTTTTGTGCTTCTTGCTTTCACTCAACATAAAGTTCTTGAGAACTGACCATTTAATTTAGATGATCACTTTTAACTGTTCATTTTATTTATCCATTTATAAATGGACATTTAGATTCTTTCCAATATTTCTTACTCTTACAAGCAATGCTGCAATACTCATTCTATTGCATGACATGACTGCACATACACCAGAAATCTGTTGGATATATACACAGACGTGGAATTATTGAGGCCTACGTATTATATCTTGCATTTTACTAGATGCTGTCACTATATCTTGAGAGTGGGTGTATCAAATTCTATTCTCAAAACCAATGGAGGAAAGTGCCATTTCACTCACATTATGACAACTCTTAGTAATGTCAGACTTCTTAGTTTTAGCTAATGGCAGACTACAGCAGAAGATGCTTCATGTATTTAATTCACATTTCCTTGTAACTGATTATGAGTTTTTTCTGATTCAGTTTCTTTCTTGTGAATTGCTTATTCACATCCTTTGCCAATTTTCTATGCTTTTATTTGTCTTTTGTCTACTGATCTGTAGGAATTGTTTTTTTAATATATATTCAGAACTTTACGTATTATATATAAATATTACAACTATCCTTCCCCATCCATGGCTAGTGTTTACGAGTAACTTATTGCTAATTAGGTAAAACAGCCTAAAGAAGTGATCGCAGACTGTGGACTTGGTATTGTCACATATAATTCCTTAGTAGGCTGAGGGATAAAGAAACTGAGACTCAAAAGCAAAGTTGTAAATGAGGGAACCAACATTTAAAGTCGTGTCTGAAAGCCACAAATTTAGTGCTCATCCCACCACAAACCAACATGCCTGTCATGTGTTCCCTCTTACAGAAACATGGTAAAACCTCATCGCTGTTAAAATGTGCAGATAATTCATGACCTCAGAAACAGTTTGGGATGCTTGTTAACAGCCAGAGATTTTTATTCTGTAAGACTGGGGTAAATCTCAGAAATATGTATTATAAACAGACTCCCCAGGAGACAATGATGTACCAGGTCATGGGCCAGACTTGAAGGATACTCTTGAGAGAGAACTGAGAAACCAAAGTACTTACTGAAGCTGGTGGGGGCCATGGGAGGTCTGGGGTTCCAGCTTCCCATGGAAATATTTGATGTGCCTCTCTCCTGTTAGACTATAAATTCCGTGAGGGCAGGGACTTGCCTCTTCTGTTTTCTCCCAATTACTAGCATAGTGCCTGGCTTAATAAATATTTGTGGAATGAAGAAATGCTCCACATACCACAATCTGGCGATAACTGCCCAAGGCTACGAAGAGTCTCAGGAAAGCCTGCACTTAGCCTCAGATTCTAAACTTCCCTCTCCTACTGAAAGGGAGACAGGCAACAAAAATTCATCCCACATGCCGAATGCTCTTGATCTTAGTTAATTCATAGTATTAACCCTCTGCCCTGATGGTTGTCACCTGAAAGTACATGTTATGAAAACAAACATTCCTAATTGTGATTGTGTCTATAAAATGACAGTCAATTGATTAGAAAAGGAAAATTATGTAAATTCTTTACTGTTTGAAAATCAAATACCCAGAAGTTTCTTTGGAAGCTGATGCTCAAAGGTACTTGTTAGGATCCCTTCAATATCTTCTCTTTTCATTTTATCCTGGTGCCACAAAGCAAAACAAGTTCCTAAGGCCCCACTTATGACATCTCTGAAGCAACTATGATTCACTGCCCTCTGCTTTTAGTCCTGAGAATTGGGGGCATCCAGTTCAGGCCATCTCTATCTTTAATCAAAATTGTCAGCATTTTCCTTCCTCTCGGCTTTGGTCATACACAGCGGAGATGATCAGTGGAGCTTCTCTCCAAAGCAGGCCAGCCAATGACACCTTCAAACTAGGCAAGAATTTACCATGATAGATCTGGGAGTGATGCAATGTTCAGAGATGTTCGACAGGGAAGGAAAAAATGTAAGCTTTTCTGAGAGCTTTGTCACCTCTACCTTTTCTGATTCCTCAAAGGGAGAGGTGTCTCTGAATATTCTCAAAAGGTACAATGAGAAGAGGCCCTGAGACGTATATTGGAGCAAGGGGTGTGACAGAACCATGGGCAAATGTGGGAGGTTCTTATTTCTCTTAGGTATTTTTACTTTTAGAAATAACATTACAAATTCTTTAAAAAGTACCAAGATGTTAAAACTCCTTATATGTTTAATCCATTAACATGTAGAGATGTTGCTGGTTTTTAGACAGTGACCAGGAAATTGTCTTCTCTATAGAGTAGGTGATACGGAACCTTTATCTTCTAGCTCCCAAGGAGTGTGGTGAGATTTCAGTGGAGTGAGCTGGGTGTCAACTGGGATAGAACAGAGGTGGGTAGAATATCTTTTCTGGAGGAGGGTCTGAAATTCATTCTATCTACTTCCTCCTGGCCAGCAGCCAAGCTCAACACTCTTCTATGTTGTGAATAAAATCCGTATCTTTAGAGCAATTGCCCCCTCTTAACTTCTTCCCTGGAACAACTAGACTGCAGGTGGATCTCTACAGAATGGTTGTTTTGGCCTTTGTGCACTATGGGTGTATGGGGAAGGGCATTTACAAGCATAATGCATACAGAATATAGGAATTTGTTGGCTGGTTTTATCAACCGACAGTAGAGTTTTCATAGCTTGAATGAATTGAATCCAAGGGTGTGTTTTTTTATGTGTGTGTGTGTGTGTTTTTATTATTTTTTTTTGTCTATAAACTTATATATAGCCTGCTGAAGATATTTTAAGCTATATAATTCTGATGAATTTGCACTTGACTCATAAAAACATTTTTTCCTATGGGCCTAATGTTGTGTGATAATTATTTTCTGATCTTTTTAAAGCTCTTGGTCTTGGAAACAGGAAGTGGGAAAATAAACCAGAAAATCAGAGTTCAAATTTAAGGCAAAATCTAAGTCTCACTAGTTCTGGTACAATGTACTTTCTCATCCCAACATCACAAATAATATCAGTCTTGCAACAGATGTGAAGAAAATAGAGACTACATTTAAAGCAAAATGTCTGGGGGAGAAAAATATCATATCCCAATTGTTTCCTTAACATTTTACAAATTAGTGTTTGAAAGGAAGCAGTAAGATGGAAGAGTAACCTTGATCTTGTTATAACAGTTTGTTTCATACCCTTCACATCTCAAAAGTTCCTAGCTTCCCAAGCTTCTCTCCCATGGTCCAATCTTTCCCACCTACTATTTGCTTCTTTCCTCTTTCCACAAGCAGGAGGGAGGGAGGGAGGAAGAGAAAGAGAGAGAGAGAGAGAGAGAGAGAGAGAGAGAGAGAGAGAGAGAGAGAGCTTTGCTCTTAACATCTTGTTCCAGTGCTCTAGAAGCCAAGACATGGTGGGAACCCTTCTTGGACCAAAACCTTTACAACAAATTGTAACATTATACTTGTTTCTGTGGTTCTAGGATTATTTAATATCTTCCCTCCACTCTGCTATAAGTCCCATGAGTGCAGGGAACCACATCAGTTTTGTTCACATTTATAGTCCCAGAATCTAGCACAGTGCCTAAGACAAAGTAATTGCCCAATAATTATGTCAAATGGATGGATGAATGAATAAATGAATGAATGTATGAATGAGCCTAAGAAATCATTGTTCTGTCTCACCTAATTTACAGACATCCTCAGGAGAAATGTATTCATTATTTGGGGCCCAGGAAACTTACTCGTTCAGTCCCACCTGAATTATTGAGTGTGATTGTTCTACATAGGCCATTTCATGCACAATGTATAATGTTCAATCACAGGCCATCTACTGTTGTTTCATGAGGCTACCAATTTTTAGAGCTGACACCAAACTTCTACCCACCACAGCTCAGGTTCTGCCATACACACTCACCTACATGGCTGCCCTATAATATACATTTATCAACTCACAGCAGTAATGAGGAAGATGCCATTTTCATTGTGTTTAAAGAGAAATGACAGAGTATTTCTTGCATTATATTTTATTTTTTTTAATGTTCTAAATTGATAGTCATTAGTCTTTAAAGTATATCAGTATCACCTGGGAATCTGTTAAATATTCAGATTCCTGGGTCCCACCCTCACATATTCTAATTTGGAATATCTAGTGTGAGGCCTAGGAAATCTGCCTTTTAAACAAGTTCTCCAATAAGATGCAAGAAGACTAGTCCACACTTTGAGAAACAATGTTTTAAAGACTGTATTGAAAATGTACCACTTTACGTTTTCTTGATGACTTTCATGCAGATAAAATATCTTGAACCAATACTCCTGAGACGTAATTCATTGGAAATAATATGTGACAATATGTGTACTCTTCTGAACTTTTTGGTGGAGTCCTAAAGGAATGACAGGGACAAAGTTCTACAGTAAGCAAATTAGGAGGGAGAGTTACTATTTTGGATCCTTTAAAAAGGTTGAATATAAATATCTTTTGGAACGTCAAGGTTTTAAAGTATTGCCAGTTACAAAAGCTGTTATTTAATTCAACAGAAAGAAGAGATCATTAACAGATCCCCAGAGCTCCAAAGGGGCCATTTCCAGTGGCGAAGGAGATAACTAAACCACAGTGCTGAAGGCTGGTTCACGGTGCTCTGGATGCCTTTGAAGGAGTAATGAGAGTGACTGAGCCTCTCATACCTGGTAGATCAAGCAGAAAAGGGGCAGGTAAGGACCCATAATTTCATGGTCACAAAGGAAGTAAAAGTTCTTACTGTTGACAGATTGTTATCAGTTGTGCCTAAATGGCTTTGAGGGCAGTGAATAAAATCCATATTAACTCTACTCAACTAAAAGGAGGGAATCTCTGAAAAGTCAAAGTGCAGGTCATATGGATCTGCCTATTAAAAAGCATGAATATGACATAAATAGTAACTGAAATAGCCCCAGTCTACAGGGGCTAAAGCCATTTACTTCCAGACATCTCCTATGCACCTGAGAATAAAATAGCAAGCTACACAATGTAATTCTTCCTCTAATTTAGAACCTGAATTTCATGTCTTTAGAGGTGTGTAAAAGGCCTATGTCAACCTTTAGCTTTCTGCCAAGATAATAATTTAGGCTATCACCAGACACTTGTCTAACCTGTAATTTTTCCTTACTCCATTTTATTTTGTCTCCATGAATATGCAGAGAGCAGTGGTTGCCAGAGCACTGAAGAGCAAGACAAAGAAGCATGCATTTGATGATTCAGGTAGAGGGAAAGAGAGGTGAGAAGTAATACAGGTGCTCAAAGGTGGACAGTCCCTAGCATTAGACTCTACTATCCTCCTTCATTTCATCCCAGGTAATTACAGACCATCTATTATACTTGGTACCAGGAGCAAAGAGCCCCAGAGGGCAATTAGGGGGAGAAGGGACAAGGCTATTAACGTAGCTGATGGGAGAATAACAGGGACTGACATGAAGAAGGGCAACAGGAGGCATGTTCATCGAAGGAAAATTCTTAATTGACTTTGTTCTGCTCATTTATTCAGAGAGGGTGGTAAAGGCAGTGTAATCATCTAGTAATACAGTTGTTACTATGTGTATTAAGCAATGAAAGCCTCCGAAATTCCTTTGGGTTCTGTCTCCTCTGTGGTGACTGATTCATTTATTTTACTCATTCAGATAAAAGTATGTATTGAGCACCTATTACATAATTAGGACTTACTCTAAGCATGTGGTATACAATAGAATAAGACCCATTTCCATCCTTGAACAGTTTTAAGTTTATGGGGTAAGACATACCAATAAGTAATTTTATCTCAGTGTGTCTTCCAGTGATGACTTGGGGCTCAGGGAAGGTTTCCCTGAACTGACACTCAAACTGCAATTCCAAGAACAGCAGAAGTTGGGAGGAGATAGGAATCGAGACTAGGCAAGACATTGATAAAGAGATTTCCAGGTAAATGCCTGGCAAAAGTTGGTAAAGTAGAATCAACAAGATGTGGGGAGTGAGGGAGTGGGATGCTTGGAGGCAATTTCTGGAAAAGGAGAAGAAAGATCTGTAGAACAGAGGAACATTTTCACTTCCTTCCCCCACTATTGCTAGATCCAGTAGGATTCATATTCCCTCCTCCTGGCACCTTTAGCTAGTCTAAGTAAGCAGCCAAGCTTTGAAGACTGACTTCTGGTGGTCTCAGATCCATTCCCATGTAGCCAAAGCAACTACAAATGATATTTTCTTAATCTACCTACATACATCAAACTCTAAGTCTCTGTTTCCTTTTGGCCTGTCTTCTTTACTTCCTTCATTTCATACACAATGAACAATGATATCTACAGTATTGCCTTCCCAGACAGATTTAATACTATCTCTAAGTGTTTATATTGTCTAGATTAAACTAACTTTGTAAAAATATATCTCTCCACGTTCTTCTGGTTTCATGTTCAGTTGTGTTTATATTACTTTCAAATTTTAAAAGAGTCTTTTTGATGTTTGTGGGAGTGGCCTATCTGGCAAGCCTGGTCTCCCCACTCATTGCTGTTGATACGATCTATGCATTAAGTGCACAAATGGCCCGGCCTTTGTGCGGGCACCGAATAAAGCATGTTAAATGGACATATCTCTGCTCTTTAATTTGCTCTGCTTAGGATGGGAGTTTAGAATCACTCACATTTCCCTGCCCGGGTTTTTTAGCATCCCCAGGGAATTAATAAACTTTAGTCTCTACATATCTCATTTGTAATGGTGAGCTGGAACCAGTCTATACCTGCTCACAAGAACCGACTATTACATTTTCAGGAACTTTGTGAGCCAGTGGTTAAATACAGCTGTTATTAAATATTCACTTATATGCACCAACAAATAATGTTTAAAACAAGGGTACTATACACTCAAAACTCACTACTTCCCAATTATTTTACTACATTTTACTATCCTCTATACTCTCAAGTTCATGTACATCTATTGTTTTGGGGTGATGGTAATACTATATAATGGTGTGCTGCTATGCATCTCTTCTGAACTCTGTGTTCAGTGATGTCATGTTGGTAACTTGACAATGGCCATGATGGAGTATTAACACCACAGAATCGGTAGATGTTACAAAGCAGGACTCCTTTTTTTCCCTTCAGAGATCCAGTTGTCTAGGAGACAGTAGTCTAGTCTAGGACAGGCCCTCTGGTGAAAGTTCCTCTCACCATTATCACTGTCGTTACTGGCTGGGTTGCTACTTGCTCTGTACCCTAAAAGCAGATTGGTTGGAATAAAATCATATTCTTCATATTCTCTGAAGATGTATGCATCTATCCTCTCCAAGTTAACAGATTTTTAAGGACAATAAAGCCATAACATGTTACGCCTATCCTTTCTGCCTTTCACAGAACAAGTGACTGTGAGAGCAGAGACTACAGCAGTCTGAGGGCATAAAACCTGCGTGGGCCATCTGCCAACACGCCCATACGCCCTGGTAGCAGATTTGGTTGCATAAGTTCTCCCAGACATTTGAGAAATCAAAAAGTAGATGAACTTGTTTTCTGGCTATGGTAAAAATTATATTAGTATTTCATAGTCAAAATTATGTCTTCTGAGCCTCTGCACTACAAATGGCATGTAAACGGCATCTCTATGCTTAAGCGAACATGCAGAGCTATGTAACAGGAAGGCACAGGGTAAGTAACAACCTAGCCAATAATCAATGGTTCTGGCAAGACTGACTTCCACCAAACAGCCTCAAGACCTCCTGGACCTTCTTTGATTCCTCGAATATCCCTGAGGTACAGGCAAAGGGAAAAAGCAAATATCCAATTGTATGAAGAGGGAAACAGACATACGTGCTTCAACAATTTTCCTAAATTTAGGAATAGATCCAATAAAACAAAGAAGGACCAGAACCCCCAAACTCTGATTCATAGTCTAATACAAAGTATGCTGCCAGATGGTAACGAATGGTGATTCCAAAGCCTCAGCTGTAATTCAAGTGAATTACTCTAATGGATAAATAAACAGTGATCCAAGTCTCCTTCAAATTTTGAGGTTTTTAGGAAAAAGGAAAATCATTAAATAAACAAAGAAAAGACAGGCTTGTGTGTATGAAGCTGTTTGGGCCAGTTACCATAAATTCCAAAGTATAGAAGTCAACATCACAATTAATTATAAAGCAAACTTCTGTGCAGGCTTGAATAATTCTGTGATTTCTGGCTGATTTCAAGGCCTCTTGGAGTGGATCCCATCAAATGAAAATTATACAAAGTCTCCGGTTTACAACTAGCTCTAAGCACTGCATACTAACATATTATGAGTTGATTGACTGGTAAGCAAACTAAACCTTCCAAGTCCTGCCTGATGAACATGAGTGAGGAAGAACTTTCTGGGTGTTTTCATTCATTCCGCAAACAGGATGTATCATCTCTCTATTTGTTCCAACTGGTTATTAATGGTCAAAAGGAAAATATGAGTGGCTCCGCCAAGGCATTAGAAAGAATCAAGTCTCTAAAAATTCGGTCTTGTTCAAGAGAATTTTCTCCTTCTGGTTCTGAAAATTATAAAATAACCTTGCTCCTTCTAAAATGTGTTACACCGCTGTCAAACAGAGACGAAACGCACTTTAGAGTGCATTCCTGGATAGGGTTAACAAGTATGAGGCCCTCCTGTCATTACTGATCAGGATAAGCCTGAATCTGAACCAATCAATGAGGATATTCGTTCCCACTGTGTCTGGATATAGTCTTACAATCATTTCCAGCACTCTCCAGATACCACTAGCAATGAATCTGAATTGGCACTTGAGACAAGCTCATGTCTGATCTAACATTTGCGTTTTGTTGACAATTAGGGCCAGAGAGGATAAATAACTTGCTTAAAGTCACGAAACTAATTCGTAGCAAAAGCAGTATTTGAAACCAGGTTTCTAGTGCTCTTTCCACTGTGATGTATTACTCGATTTAAACCACAAAGGCTTTGGTCTATGATGCACCTGGAATTCCCACCCATAAGTCTAAGACCCAGTTGATGGGGCAGACTCTTTCTGAAAGGCACCGACAGACATGCAGTAAACAGAGTTGCTTATGAATTACTGCTCAGCAAAAAAAAAACTTTAGTCATTTTCTTTCCACACATGAAATATCAGTGTTTATGTTATAAAAGTCAGTGAAGAAACAAAATATGCCAAAGATAGAGTTCCAGGATTAAGGAACTCTGCAATTACCTTTTAGTTTATTTACTTCAGGAGAGTTATGAATTGAATTATGAATAAGCAAACCATTTTAATCTTAAAGGGCTTCGTCTTTGCCTTACACACTGTGGAGACAAAAGGTAGATATACAGGGAATTTGGAAGAAATATCACAGAGGAGAGACAGAAATGCAGACTAGTAAACAGGGAAATTTGGCTTAGCTTTCCTTGGAAGCACTCTGTTCATTTTGGGGTGGGTCTCATCAGTCAAGTCCAACTCTCTGTGATGCTGAGATTTTTAATCTACAGTGCCATTTTTAATGCTGCTGTGTTAGTAAACACTTTCAGTATTGTTAACAATTCTCAAACAATCATTAGAAACACTTGGCGAGAACTTGCTATTTCTGCTTCCCCCTCTCTGTGCTTTTCAGCTGTTTTAGGTTTGAAGACATTCAGATGTTGATGAACGTGTCCAGCAAACCAAGAGCCATCATTTGTAGATATTATCACAAAGGGCTTGCAACTATCAGATACACGCAACTATGAGGTTGGGACAGAGAAATGCAGTCAGTATCACAGGCACAGCACTTTCTGCTGTCTCAGAGAGGACGCCTAATGTAACAGCTGCCCACACAACAGGAATAATACCCTGTACACTGACCTGTTTTCTGCCTCCACGCTGGGCAATAGGCGTCTTTTGGTTGTGTCACTTTGATCTGAAATTTGCATACGTTGGTCAGTATGACTCAGGAATTTCCTATTTGCAAAATCTAGTTAAAATTCAAATATTTTAGAGAAAGAAGATTTCAGAAATGTTGGGGTCTCTATATATTCCTCCATTTTAGTGTTTCAGCAGATGGTGTGACCCTTCTTTGCCCAAAAGGTGACTTGCAAAATTGCCTCAGTATAAATAAGATTCCAGATAAAAACTATTAATGTAGATAGCGGAATCTCATGACCCCAGAACTTGATCCCATCTACCAAAAGTACAGCATTCAGCTGGTATTTTTATCAAAGGCGTTCTTGTGAATTTAATATACCAATTACAGTAGTAATATTACTTAGCAGTGCTATTTACAGACTTTGTCCCTTAAAAGAAAAAACCTCATCTCATTCCAGAATATCTTGCTAAAGGAAAAGTCTTAGGTATTTTTTAATTTGATGCCAAATTATACATATTTTCAGCTCAAACAAATGAGGAAACACAGATCAGTGAAGAGAATCCTCAATCAGGAGGCAAAAGATTGAGTTTAACCCTAGTGAATTTCCTGTGTCTTTGAACTTCTATTCCTCCAGCTCTAAAACAGTTAATGGTCTCAGGAGATATCCCACATGTGAAGAATGGTGAAATCACATTTAATAATTTTTTTGGGAAAAAAAGAATTTTGGGGAATTACTCTTGCAGCAATGAACACCATTTTGTCTCAGGAAATAATGAGAGAACCAGTGAGGGTGGTCTGCATTTTTCACAGTTAAGATATAAAATATTTATGAGAAATATAGGCAGACACACTATTTTTCCTTTAAGCTTCTCATAAATTCTCTTCTCACAAGATTTTATTTTTTAATTGGTAATGGCCCCATTCCTAGTCTTACCGAGTCCTTCCAGATCAGGTTCCACTCTGAGCACTCTCAGCTCGCCTTTGCTGTTTTGTACTGATATGCTGCTACTAACTCCATAATAATAGAAATTGGGGAAAATCCCACAGACAAAAAGACCAAAATGAAACCAAAGCAAAGGGGCCTCTACATGTTTGCATCAAGTCTTCAGTCTGAGGCTGGCAACTCACGTATCAGAATCAGTAAGGGGGGACGGGGGTGGGAGATGAGGGTAAAGGGGATCAAATATATGGTGATGGAAGGAGAACTGACTCTGGGTGGTGAACACACAATGGGACTTATAGATGATGTAATACAGAATTGTACACATGAAATCTATGTAATTTTGCTAACAATTGTCACCCCAATAAATTTTAAAAATAAATTAAAAAAAAAAAAGAATTAGTGGTGAAGCAGAGGTAGTGATTCAGATGGAGGTCAAGAACCCAAAAGAGGAAGAGGGAGAGTCCTAACATTCAGGTACACAGGATTAGAATAGAGTAGGTTGAGAGCAGACAAGAGAGGGAAGGAGGCCTTAAATACCTGGGTACACCTCAGGTATTTCCACCTACCTTGGCTTTGCAATTGACCTCCTACATTCCCAATCACATATTAGGAATGTGGTCTTGATTTCTGATTGCAACTTCTACTGTGGGACAACCCAGTTCAAAGTTTCCCAAAGCTTTGTATGCTTATCTCTACTGTTACATGGGGCTGATTTTAGGTAATACAGGCATTTTAAACTTTAATTTTAGTTGTCATGGATTTATTTTCATATATGTTAGAAAACTAGAGCAAAAACCTATAATTTCATATATATTATTTCTTATGACAAAGCTATATTTTGAAAACTGCATCAATTTAAAGGAAAAAATGCTACAAAGTAATTAGAGAAGTGATAGATAGGTAAGGAAAAAAATCATGAACAGTCTTTGAATAACTTAAATTTGGGAAAAGCTGATCTAGTCTTGGTTAATGTTAACATATGTTTGTTTTCTTGCCCCTTTGGCCCCCTAATAGGGGGTGATTTCTTCAAGATCCTAATGCTGTTTTACTCAAGACAGTGTTATGCAGTTAAAAAAAAAAAAAAAAAAAAGATATGTTAAAAAGTGTGCCAGGGAATGAGTCTAAATTCATTCTTGTGACAAAGCAGAACAAGAGTGTAAATATGTAATGAGGTTTTACAAAGCCTCTTCCCCGACAGCTGCAAATAGTACTGTTTTTGGAGCCGTGTAGGTGCTCGAATTGTAGTAAAGGAACATTCTATTCTGAGCAGTGGAAATGGCAGACACCTGAGAACACATGGCAATAAATGCACCCAAAGTGAACATTTGAGTCACACTGCTTTCCTTCCTGTTCCCGGCCATCTGCTGTCTGATCAGAAGCCCCACTGCAGAACACACCCTCCACTTTATAACCCCCTCATTTTTAGAGTACATCTTCAAATCATGAAAAGTCAGCATTTTAACCATTCCTTCTAAACTCTCACTCTTAGAAGGAGTCTCTCCTAAAATGCTGCATTCATTGGGGGAAAAAAAAAGTTAAAAGGAAAAGAAACATGTTCCAGGTGAATAAAGGTTGAGAAAAAGGGTCCAGGACTTATTGCAAGGAGCATTGCATGCTCATACATTAAAACATTAATGTCAAAGCAGGTTTTAAAATATATATATTTAAAATCTACTTTAATGATTCATTCTATAAATTCATTCCCTCATTTCCTCATTCCAACAGTGAAAATAAACATTATCGCACTCCAAAATGGTTCTTAAAAGGGTGTTGCCTTCTTTTTTTAAAAGCAATGGAATTTATCTAACTTGAGGGACATATCAGTGTAATCCAAAAATATTTCTCACAAGTGTCCCCCGTGCGTGCCAGGCGTTGTGGTATAGTCCAACAAGGCAGTCCACCTTTGCCCCATGAGCTGACAATGCAAGAACCACATAAGGGAAGGGGCTACAGTTGGAGCACTCAGGAAAGAGAAAGACATCCAACCACAAACTTAAGGTAGAGCATGTTTTTAAAACAATGTGGTGGGTCCATAACCCTTCCAACTGTGATAAGATATCACAAAATGTCCCAATCTAGTGTCCTTCCTGATAAGTTCTCTTGTCGCCAGAGAAGTCTCTCAGGAGGCACTCTTAGCCAAAGCAGAGGAACGGCCAAAGGTCTAGGTAACCCGATTCCCAACCAATAAGATTTCTTGTTCTGTGTTTCCAGTGCACTGGTGTCAGTCAGAAATTCCTTGTAGAGTAAACTGACCATGCAGGTGAGAGGCAGTAAAATAAGAGGTAGGAACAGAGCTGCAATAAATGCTTACTAATTATAATTATGTGCAAAGTGCAGCGGTAGGGCTGTGTGCACAGCTTTGTAAAAAGGGGAAGGAGTGGATAAAACATTTATTGTGCAACTACAATGAGTCAAGCGCAATATTAAATACATATAATAATTAAATACATATAATAACTTATTTGATACTGATAACAAATGCATGAGGAAAATAAGGTGCGGAGATGCTAAGTAACTTGCCTAAAGCTATGTGATGAAATCGAGGAGGGGTTGGTGATTGAAGGGCGTGTATCAGATCTCAAGCTTATCTGACTCCCAAGAGGTTTTTGTTTGCTTGTTCTCTGTCTGTTTGTTGGCTTTGTTATTATTTATTGAGAACGTACGATGTATCGGACATTATGCTAAATGCTTACATGGATTATTTCAGTAAATCTTCAGAACAACCCTGTTACGGAGGTGATGTTAATTTTGAAATCTGATAGATCATGCAACTGAGGCACAGGAAAGGTAAGTTACTGAGTTTATACCTACCCAGTAAACCTAGAACTTGAACCAAGGCAGTTTGATTGCAGAACCCAGACTCTACCACAACAGTATATGGCCTCCTCGCATTGCTGTGTCTGACTCCAAAATCTTTTAGGAAAGATACAAGACACACCGAGACTATATCGAACACTGATGCTAAGAACACACACACACACACACACACACACACACACACACACACACACTGGGTGTAAGTTGAGTTATCCTGATGAGAGGTATCATAAGAATTCAGGAGATAGTAAGTGGTTGTGGCATGAAGTGGCTAGGGAATGCCCAGAATCCCACTGCCCCAATTAAAATGAGTTGAAAGTGAAAATCATTTGATTCAATTGACCCTAATATTCAGTCTGATTAGGATGTCTTAATTCAGTGAGTCCTATTATTTTGGATTTGTAGATTAGACAAAGTAGACAAAGAAATATGGGCTGTTAGCTTAGAATTAGCACGTGGTTGTTGTTTTTTATTTTGCTAAATTAAAAACTAATTATTGTCTACTGTAAACATCGTTTTATAAAAAGAAACACCATCTAAATTTAAATTTGTGGAAAACTGCTTCCACTGTAATTATTTTATACTGTTTGTCATGGAATGGTGAAAAGGATGTCAAAGATCACACTGATTTACAATCAGGCATTTGGGAACGATTATTCTAGTCTCAGATAGTAGTGACATTTATTGATCATCTACCATATGTCAGAAGTGTTGTGTACATTATCTCGAATCCTTATAACAATTCTACAAAATAAATATAATTACCCCCATTTAAGAGATTAGAAATTTGAGTTTCAGAGAATTTAATTACCATGACCAGAGTCACCCAGCCCGTAAGGGGCACTATACAAACACAGGTCCTACTAACTTCAAAGTTGATGTTCTTTCTCTTGTATAGGTTGCCAATCAAAAAATTGATTCTGTAGAGACTTACCCCTTAAGCTATCAATGGGCTGATAATTTTCAAGGCATTAGAATATTCTGCATTGTCTTGACTTTATGGTGAAAATTTCAAAAAGAAAAGAAAATGTTAAACATGCAACCCATGAATTGATTACACAGCCTCAAAGCCTTTTCTGAAGCCATGGTATATATACTCAGAAGACCAAGATTCTTTGTTCAGTGATCACCAGTTAGTACCTGGCCATCAGCTATCTTGCCTCTTGCCCAGTAGCTGAGCTACCATTGGACAGAAAAGCCAGCCTGTGACAAGACATGTGGTGTGGGAGATGCACTCTGGATGTCTGGAAACTCTGGAAGCATGTTATGAGACGCAACTGAATGGTTTTAACTCATTGACAAGTTCAAATTTACAATATTCTGTCTATGGACTGTCGAATATTCATGTGGAATGGAAGGGATCTCAGAGTTCCGTCAAGCTCACAACTTTTTACAGAGGACAAACCTGAGAGCCAAAGGGATTCAGTGACAGCCCCAAATCTCCCGGCCAATCAGAGCAGTAACAGGACTAGAATTCCATTCAAGGATTCTTTGCATATTCCCATGCTAGGAACATTGATCTTTGTGGCAGGTAAACTCTAAGGAACTTTTAGGTGCTATAAACAAAAGGAATGTTGTACAAGACAAGCTTCCTGAAGATTGGTAAGGGAACAACTGTTTAAATTACAGTACTCACATTATAGTCTACAACTCCAGAAAGTTACTCTTGGGAAAGAGGGTCCCTTTCAAACGACTAGCATCTGGGGTTAAGTGTATAATATTTAGTCTAGAATATATTTTTTGTATGTGGAGTCATTGGAAACTGACTTTTAAGATGAGAACTCTAATTAATTTAATTATTCTTTTATGATTTAGATTTTTAGGATCTTATTTAATCATTTAACAAGGTCATCATTAAAAAACACAAGTTTTATTTTAAATAGATCTATTTAATGTGTGGCGGCTCTGGTTAATGAAGTTTGGCTAGTAATTGAAGGTGTGCTCACGATAACCTGATTTTCTATATGCTGTCTATTCTTTAAGATGAAAGCACCTACTGCAATGTGTGGCACACAGGTGCATACATGGTTGATTCTCATGTGGGTGGCAGCACTCATCATGCCTGTGTGTATGTGTGTATTTGCTGATAGTGGTGCCCTAAAGGACCTGCACTGTGGCAACCTTATCAATGGCGGTAGGAAAATGGGAACCGGAATTCCCAATGGACATTTCGTTACCTATGCAGGGTTGTCCTAACCTGTTACCTGCAGTAACACGTGTCTCCCCACCCACAGAAGAGCCCTGGTCCTAACTACAGTCACTGTAGAAGGAGCCTGGAAGCAATATTCTCTCACCATCCCCTTTCCTTTTAGGGCGGTGATTCTGCTCTGGAGGGAAAGACCTATTACACTCTTCTAGGCCAGTGCTTCTCAAACTTTCTGAGCATATAAATTCTGTAAGGATCTTGTTAAAAGGTAGGTTCTGATTCTTTAGGTCTGAGATAGGGCCCAAGATTCTGCATTTCTAACAGAATCCCAGGTAAAGCCAAATGCTGCTGGTTCACAGATTACACAATGGGTAGCAAAGATCTAGGGAGCCACTTCAAACACCCAAGGCTACCTCCATTTACAGTGATAGTGAGTTAGAGAAGAAAATTGTTTATAATCAGGAAGCATGAGAATGAGAATAAATACAAATGCAAGAGAAAGAGAGAGAGAGAGGGAGAGGGAAGAAACAAAGGAAAAGTGGGAGTTTTTAGGTCTTTTACATTCTTTGAATTTTCAGTTTTGTATAAGAACACCCACTTTGCATTTTTCTTCCCCCCAGAGTATTTTTCAAGGCCTTATACTTTATTATTTGATTTTTACAACTAAACACATTTTTGAAGGTCTGTATCTAAGTATTTTCCATATAATGTCCAATTATGTAGGATTCTCTCCTAACAACCACAGCCAATAAGACTATCAATGACCACTAACATGAATTCTAGAACCCACTGTGAACATATCTGTGTGTGAGAAAGGGGAAATGCAGTATCATCTATTTTCATCTGGCTTCTAGCAGTAATGGGCAACTGGTGTAACAAAGCTTAGCTTTCATTCATTGTATGTGAACATAGTCTGTGGACGTTTTTAATTTGGTAAACCATCTAGCAAAGTAGAAAGTGCATAAATTTTCAGCCTAACATTACTGGTTTTCTGTCCTTTGCAGTTTGGGAAAATCACTGATAATCTCTGAGCCTCTGTTTCTGCATCTATAAAATGGGGATGATTATGTCCATCTTCTGGGCTTTAAAAATGAGACAACAAATGAAAGCATCTACTACAGTGTTTAGCAAGGGATAGAGACTCAACAAATAGAAGCTAACATTGCTCTTTTCATTCTGAAAAAGAATATTATCATTTTCTTTTCAAAGTCACATAAACAATGGTGACTTAAAAACTACATTACCATTATGTCTTTATTATTAATTAGTCATTTTAAGATTACATTTAAAACCAGAATAAAACTTAAACACTATAATCCACAGCAAGAACCATTCTGAGCTCTCAGAATCTACCTGTGGAAGGCTGACTACAGAACATCTTAAAACCCATCAAAACAGAATTTTAATTCTAGAAGATTTAGAGGAAATAGAAAAGTTAACATTAGCAATTTTGGCTTTTACAAAGTGTCCTATAATTTAGGGAAAAAGATACGTCTCCCTTTAAGAGTTAAAACTTTAATAATTAAACTCAACCCCAAGTTGAATATATAAGCACTGTGATTATTTAAATATCAATTATTACTGTTAATTGGGTACAAACAATCTTATGTCACTCCATTTAATTCCTGCTCACACTATCTGAACATGACGGCTACTCACTTCACAGAGAATTTCTCTCTCGCAGAAAAGATTGACTTTTAGACCATCTGGATGTCATCAGAAATGAAGATCAGAAAGAATAATTTACTGACTGAACAGACACTGAAACAGCCAGTGTGGTGGATGACAAGAAGCCCATGTTTTTGTTTTTTGAAAAAACATTTTTGTCATTTGGCTTGCATGCATTTCACATTTTGAAATATTTTGGGCCAAGCATTTAAACTGTGAGATTAAATTTCATCATTATGGAGAAAGAAGCGGTCCTAATGGAAGCCATCGCCAAGTCACCCAGACAGCTGACCCTTCTTCTAACCTTGTTGTTAGTCTCAGAAGGAAAACTCGGGTCATAAGATACAAAGAGAATGAGACGGCCCACATGTCAGACTGGGAGGTGATCTTGCCTAATAGATTGGAAACGCTCAGAGTTGAGTTCTGTCTGGCTCTGTTTCTATCCCCATGTCACTTTGGGCAGATTCTATCACCTCCCAGATCTTTCCCAATCTTTTCTGCTATCAAATGTAAGGAGAAACTGTTTTAGATTTTGGATTACTTGCTAGGCAGGGCTGGTTAGAAGTAATCGGAAGTAATTAATGAACCCTTGGCAACTACATATATAACCTGGAGCACAAATTATTTCCACCCAACCTGGCGATGGTGATAGAGAAGGAAGCAGCATTGAGACCAGAGCTGCCACGGAGGTGTTTAGACAGCAGGGCCCAAGCACCAGTCCCTCTCTGAGCAACTAAAAGCAAAGAATAGAGTCCCAGGTACAAGAAAGCAAAGGCTAATGTCTAATAGAGAACTGCTCCTGTAGGGTTACATTATGTTACACACATTCTGTTATCGAAACCACTCCTTTTGGAGCGAGGTCAAAAGCAGATTGGGGCATGTCTGGGAAATATCAGGCTTTGAGTTTTCCAAGATTTTTTCCTCCCTTCCTCCCCATATTTATGTTGTCGTCTGTGGCTGTCTCAGAACCTCAGCTTCCTTGAAGAGGGAAAAGAAGGAAACCTACACCCAACCATTAGTAAGTAAAACAAACATTCAAGTGCATCTGTACTTAATTAGGTTTTTTCATCAAGATCTTTCAAATGCGAACCCCACTCCCTGAGGCAATTCAAAGACTCTGTAGGAAGGGTTTGATAGGTGAAAATGGGGTCACAATAAGTGATTAAGGTAATCACATGTATAGTAGTATGTTTTCTTTTTAATAATCAGACCATATACATGGCACATGAAAAAAATGAAAGTAATTGGTTATTAAGGTTGTCCTCAACCACGCCTGTCTTATACTTTTGTAGCTCAGAAACTCTGAAAAGGGACCCTCACACTACTGGATTTGTTTGTTTGTTTGCTGTTTGTTTGAATCTTGACAGATAAGACTTACAGAGTTGAGCACATGGCTATGAAATCAAAGCAACTTCTGTTCAAATCCTGATTCAATCACCAAATACATAACAACCCCTGCCACTCTACCGTTCCCCACAAGATGCACAAGTTACTTACTCTTATTAAAATATGAATAATATTGTATCTGCATCAAAGGGTATGACAAAGATTAAGTAAATAAGCTTAGGGCTGACATATAATATATTAAATAAACAGTTAACTCTTATTATTTATCATAATGATTTTTCTTCCTATGACTAAAGTGGGTACAGTTAAATTCTTCTAGAAGGCTGTCAGAAAACAGCATCACTGTTCTAGGATATTTGGGTCATTTCAATATTTTATTATGGATCTTTGTTTAAGAAAATAAGCTCTGACCCACTATATAACTAAAGCCCTGTAACAGTGAGCTAGCTAATTTACAGGTTTCTGAACATTGCACACGGTGCTTGATTTCACTATGATAACTGGAATTGCCAAGTCACAAGGCATGCATATCTTATATTTTGAAACATAGTGCTAACCTGCCTTCCAAAAGTTGTATCAACAACAAACACATGAATTTTTTAATGGAGCACCTACCATGTACCAGGCACCCAGTTGTATCTCATTTAATTCTCAATACAATTATATCAAGTAGATTTTATCTTCATATACCATGTGATGCAAATGAAGCTCAGGTGTGTCAAATAATGTGCTGAAATCATACAGGTAGTAAGTGATAGAGAAGGATTTGAACCAGATCTGAATTTAGATGGACCAGATGCTTTCCAACTACACCATGGAAAAATATAACCCAAGAGAAAAATTAATTCAAGGTGTTGAAATATACTCATTATTCTGTCAGATTTATAACTGAATGACGTCTAATCCCTGCATTTGTTTATATATCTATAAAACAAGGAGATTGAACTTAAGTAGTGACTCAGATTGCTTCCAACTCAATGAGTCTGTGTTGGAGGTGCTGTTGAGCTCTAGTCCTGATGGACGATGACATGTCTATATGTAAATATTTTAAGATGGTGACTATGTCAGATTTTCTCCATGTTTACTAAGTCCCACACAAGAAAAAAATGGACCCCAGGCAAAAAGAAATTTTTAACGATCATCTAAGATTATCTGATTGTCTCACTGATAAACCCCAGATATATTCATGGATTCTCTGGTCTTAAATATCTCTAGTAATGAAACAGACCATTAGCAGTCCTATGTGCTTTGATTATAAATATACCTGATGCACAAAGTTTAACCAAATGGTCTTTTAAGGTCCTTTTATCATTCGTGCTAGAGATTCAGGCTTTTTCAAGGTTAAGGCTGACAGAGTGACCTTACTGACAAAGGCATGCAAAAATTGTAATTCTCTGTTCCCCAAAGTTAGCATCATATATGCCTGTTGTCAGTTCCTAAACCTGTATTGAGTATGTGGGCACTAGGCCAAAAGTTTTCTGACATTGGGTTTTTGGTAAAGATGTAGTTCCCTAGGTCTCATCCTCCAGAGATTTTAATTCCCAGGTTTGTGATGGGAGCGGGAATCTGCACTTGTAGTTAAAACCCCAGGTGATTCTAAATGAAATAGTTCTTATTCTCTGGTCTGAGGAACTATCACAGTGCTCAGCTGATATAACAGAAGAGAAAGAGACATCATCTCTGAGCTTGCAGATAGCCTTGTTGCAGATGCTGAATGCATGGAGAAGAAAAGTAGTCAACTTAAAAAAGGTCGGCTGGAAAAGGAGCTCCTTCGAGGTGTATTAGCTGTTGTATTTTATTACTGAGACATCAAAGACCATATACATTGTATTTTGTTGTTATTTAACTTACATTATGAAGTGAATTCCTATTTATTGTTAACAAAATAAATTTTAAAAATGGTCAAAATAAGTATCAGCATACTTCACTCTCTTTAGTTTCACAAACGACACTGACAATTTCCTTCACTGTTTTAAAATATCATTTCAACATTTCTGAAGAGACAAAAATTTGTCCACTTTTTCCTATAGAGTTATTAACATCCTAATCCTACCCTATAGAAATATATGACTCAATCAGTCTATAATGTTTACTGAGCACTCAGCAACAGTGACACTTATGTAAACAAAGCAGACAGAATCCCTACTCTCGTACAGCTTATAGACTAGAGGGAAAGGAAGCATTAAATGCAAATTCTAAGGATGACCAATATTATAAATACAAGTAGAAGGTGCTATGGAAGTATACAGTGGAGGGACTTAACAATTTAATGCCTGAATCAGGCAGTGTTTTCCTGAAGAAATACACTAAATCTGAGACCTGAAGAATTAGTAGGAGTTTGCTGGCAAAAGAGAGGGTACAGAGAAAAGCATATGAAGGAAGGATGCATGACAATTAAGGATGAGAAAGAAGGTCTGTGTGGCTGTAGCATTAAATCTCTACAGCAGGGCAGGAAAGGAGAAAAGGGCCAATTTTTAGGTTAAGAATTATGGACTTGAAGTCGAATGCTTGACATCATAAAAATGGCAGCGTGAGGTGACCCCTCTTGAAATCTCCCCTGGAATTTACAACAAATTGAACAATTATAATTTCACAAAGGACTACCTGCACTGCAAACAGGCAAGACTAAGGGGCACACTACTGAAATCATCTAAAGGTGGGCAAATTATGCGAGCGGGGGAAGAGGGAAGGGAGAAATGCAGACACGGGGACGTGGGGGTGCAGGACACAGACCTAGGTCAGTGCTGTGAGCTCACTGCATTCCGGAACTACCACAGCTGCGGGAGAGGGAAGAAATTGGACTGCTAGGGCTCCGTTTATGGCCCACAGGGCTGAGCGGACAGCATATAACATGGCTGAACCCAACGCTCACGGCAGAGACATTGGAGAAAAGACTGAGGGAAGAAGGCTGAAAACGGTGGTTTAAGCTCTCACTGCCAATCAGAGAATGGAAGCCGTAGTTACTGAGACTAGCCGCCCCCTTTTGACCCTCCCAGAGCTCGCCCTGCCCCCACCTGCCCAGTGCTAGAAGCAGAACAGTAGCGGTGTCAGATCAAAAGAACAGAATATTTGCAATTCTGAGAACTATGGTCCACAGACACAGATTCACAGCCCAACTAGTTCCGGCAAAGGGGAGGGAGCCATGAGAGCAGAAATGGCTGTGGTGGTGGTCACCGCCATTGCTCTGGGCCACCTCTGACAACCCACCATGACCCTGTCCCCACATATCTGGGCGGATCCCTGAAGGGGTAAACAGAGCTGCTGAAACACATGGGCTCTGAATCTGGTGCAGAAAGAGCTGTGGAACTTTAGAAGCTCTCCACATCCCCCTATGAGACGGCGCCCTATGACCCAGGTGAACTGTTCACAGAGGAGAAGCCCGCCTTCCAGGGAATCCCCCCATTTTGTGAGAAGCTGGAATAATGCAGAGAAAATATAACACTACAGTGTGAGACATAATAAAAGGCTGCAGTTGGAGAAAAAATAAAACATTCTACCAATACCTACTGGAAAACAAAAGAAAGACCTCTTTCTATCAACCTGTTGCAGAAGCCACTCCTATAGATGTCTAGGAAGAGAAATAATAAATCAATAATTGCCATGAATAACCAAGGTAACAAGACAGCTCAGGAAGAAAATGAAAAGTCTCCAGAAAATGAACTTAAAGACACAGAAATATGTGACTTAAATGACAGAGAATTCAAGATTGCTGTTCTTAAAAAACTCAACGAGATGCAAGAAAGCACAGACAGGCAGTTTAATGAACTCAGAAACACAATCAAAGAACAAAATGAACATTTTACCAAAGAGATTGAAATTTTAAAAAAGAACCAAATAGAATTTCTGGAGATTAAGAACTCAATAAAAGAAATGAAGAATGAAATAGCCAGCTTAGGTAGTAGAATTGACCAGATGGAGGAAAGAATCAGTGACATCGAAGATAGAAATCTGGAAATGACACAGATGGAAGAAGAAAGAGACTTGAGACTTAAAAGAAATGAAAGAACTCTACAAGAACTTTCTGACTCTATCAGAAAAAGCAATATAAGAATAATGGGCATACCAGAAGGAGAAGAAAGAGAGAAGGAAACAGAGAGTATATTCAAACAAATAGTCGCTGAGAACTTCCCAAACTTGTGGGAAGAACTGGATCCTCGAATCCAAGAAGCAAATAGAACACCTAATTACTTCAACCCCAACAGGCCTTCTCCAAGGCACATTGTATTGAAGCTGTCTAAAATCAACGACAGAGAAAGAATCCTCAAGGCAGCCAGGGAAAAGAAGACGGCAACCTACAAAGGAAAGCCCGTTAGATTATCATCAGATTTTTCAGCAGAAACTCTACAAGCCAGGAGGAAGTGGAGCCAAATATTCAAACTATTGAAAGAGAGAAATTATGAGCAAAGAATAGTATATCCAGCAAAGATAACCTTTAGATATGAAGGAGGAATAAAGACATTTCCAAACATACAGAAGCTGAGGGAATTTTCTAATACACGACCTGCACTACAAGGAATACTGAAGGAGGCTATTCGACCACCATCAACAGGGATAATTTGTGGCAACCAAAACATAAAAGGGGGGAGACTAAAGGCCTGAACCGGAATATGGGAATGGAGAAAGTAAGTGTACTGGAGAAAATGGAATACTCTAAATATGAAACCTTCTTTTACATAAACTTAATGGTCAAGACTCAAAAAAAAAAACACAAAAACTCAGAGCTGAAATATATAACGTAATGAAAGAAGAAACAGAGGGAAAAATCATAGAATACCACCACACAGAAACAATAGACAACAACAAGGCAAAGCAATAATGGAGACACAGTCTTACCAGAAAACCAAAGACAGAATGATAGGAAATCCTCACATATCAATAATCACCCTAAATGTAAATGGACTGAATTCACCAATAAAAAGGCACAGAATAGCAGACTGGATCAAACAACTAAACCCAACCATACGCTGCCTCCAAGAGACACATCTCAGCTACAAGGACAAATATAGACTCAAAGTGAAAGGGTGGAAATTGACACTCCAAGCAAACAGTATCCAGAGAAAATCAGGTGTAGCCATACTGATGTCAGATGAAACAGACTTCAGGATAAAAAAGGTAATAAGATACTAAGATGGACATTTCATAATGATAAAGGGGACTATACAACAAGAAAACATAACAGTCATCAATATTTATGCACCCAATCAGGGAGCACTGAAATATACCAAGCAACTACTAACAGAACTAAAGGGAGAAATTGACCAAAACACAATTATAGTAGGGGACCTAAATACATCATTGACAGCTATGGATAGATCATCCAAACAGAAAATAAATAAAGAAATATCAGCCCTAAATGATACATTAGATGAAATGCATATAATTGACATTTATAGAGCAATTCATTCTAGAACATCAGACTATACATTTTTTTCTAGTGTCCATGGAACATTCTCAAGGATAGACCATATATTGGGACCTAAAACAAGCCTCAGCAAATTTAAGAAGATTGAAATCATACCAAGCATATTCTCTGATCACAAGGCTTTGAAATCTGATATCAACTGTAAAAAGACAGCAGGAAAAACCACAAATACGTGGAGATTAAACAACATACTTTTAAAGAACGACCAGGTCAAAGATGCAATAAGAGGAGAGAGCAAAAGATACATAGAAACAAATGACAATGAAAATACATCCTACCAAAATTTTGGGGATGCAGCGCAAGTAGTTTTAAGAGGAAAATTTATATCATTACAGGCCTATCTCAAGAAACAAGAAAAATCTCAGTAAATTACCTCATGTTACACCTTAAAGAACTAGAAAAAGAAGAACAAATTAAACCCAAGGTCAGCAGAAGAAAGGAAATAATAAAAATCAAAGCAGAACTAAATGAAATAATGAACAAAAAGACAATAGAAAAAACTAATGTGACAAAGAGCTGGTTCTTTGAAGATTAATAAAATTGACAAACCCTTGGCAAGACTCACTAAGATTAAAAAAAAAAAAGACACTAATAAAATCAGAAATGAAAGAGGGGAAGTTAACACTGATGCCACAGATATGCAAAGGGTCACCCAAGAATACTATGAAGGACTATATGCCACCAAATTCAATAACCTAGAAGAAAAGGACAAGTTCTTAGAAACATATAGCCTTCCTAGGTTGAATTATGAAGAATTGGAAAATCTCAATAGACTGATCACCAGTAAGGAAACTGAATCAGTCACCCGAAACCTTCCCAAAAGCAAAAGTCCAGGATCAGATGTCCTCATTAGTGAAATCTACCAAACCTTCAAAGAGGATCTAATATCTGTCCTACACAAACACTTCCAAAAAATTGAAGAAGAGACAATATTCGCTAACTCATTTTATGAGGCCAACATTACCCTGATACCAAAACCTGATAAGGACAACACAAAAAAGAAAATTACAGACCAATATCTCTGATGAATACTGATGCAAAAGTCCTAAACAAAATTCTAGCAAATTGAATACAACAATGCATTAAAAAAATTATTCATCACGACTAAGTGGGGTTCATCCTGGGGGCACAAGGACGGTCCAACATACGCAAATCCATCAATGTGATACATCACATAAACAAAATAAAAGACAAAAATCATATGATTATATCAATTGATGCAGAAAAAGTGTTTGACAAGATACAATACCAACTTATTATTAAAACACTTAATAAAATAGACATAGAAGGAAAATACCTTAACATAATAAAGGACATATATGACAAACCATCAGCTAATCTCATAATTAATGGTGAAAAACTGAAGCCCTTTGCTCTACATTCAGGAACACGACGGGGCTGTCCCCTATCACCTCTGCTTTTCAACATAGTGTTGAAAGTCCTTGTCAGAGCAATCAGGCAAGAGAAAGAAATAAAAGGCATCCAAATTGGGAATGAAGAAGTAAAATTGTCACTCTTTGCAGATGACATGATGCTATATATAGAAAACCCTAAAGACTCCACCAAAAAACTATTAGAAATAATCAACGAATACACTAAAGTTGCTGGCTAGAAAATCAATGTACAAAAGTCCATTGCATTCCTATACACTAACAATGAAATCTCAGAAAAAGAAAATTCCTTTTGCAATTGCAACAAAAAAAATAAAATACCTAGGAATAAACGTACCCAAAGATGTGAAACACCCATATGCTGAAAACTCTAAGACATTTTCAAAAGAAATTGAAGAAGACACAAAGAAATGGTAATACATTCTGTGCTCATGGATTTGAAGAATCAACATAGTCAAAATGGCTATATTACCCAAAGCAATATAAAGGTTTAATGCAATCCCCATCAAAATCCCAAAGGCATTTTTTTAAAGAAATAGAACAAAAACTCATCATATTTGCATGGAACCACAAAAGACCCCGAATGGCCAAAGCAATCTTAAGAAAAAAGAACAATGTTGGCGGTATCACACTCCCTGACTTTAGCTTGTATTACAGGGCAACAATAATCAAAACAGCATGGTATTGGAAGAAAAATAGACACATAGACCAACAGAATAAAATTGAGAACCCAGAAATAAACCCACATAAATATGGACAGATAATTGTTTACAAAGAAGCAAAAAACACACAATGGAGAAAAGACAGTCTCTTCAATAAATGATGCTGGCAGAATCGGAAAGCCATGTGCAAAAGAATGAAATGGGACGGCTATATGTCACCATGTACCAAAATTAATTCAAAATGGATCAAAGCCCTAAGCGTAAGACCTGAAATAATAAACTGCATAGAAGAAAACATAGGTACTAAACTTCTGGACCTTGGATTCAAAGAGCATTTTATGAATTTGACTCCAAAGGCAGGGGAAGTAAAAGCTAAAATAAATGAAAGGGACTATATGAAACTTAAAAGCTTCTGCACAGTAAAAGAAACCATCGACAAAATAAAGAGGCAACCAACTGAATGGGAGAAGATTTTTGCAAATAGCGCCTCCGATAAGGGGATAATATCCAAAATATACAAGGAACTCATACAACTCAACAACAAAAAAGACGAACAACCCAATTGAAAAATGGGCAGAGGACCTGAAGAGACATTTCTCCAAAGAGGACATACAAATGGCAAATAGACATATGAAAAAATGCTCAACATCACTAATCATCAGAGAAATACAAATAAAAACCACAATGAGATATCACTTCACCTGTTAGAATGACTATCATCAACAAGACAAATAGTAACAAGTGTTGGAGAGGCTGTGGAGAAAAAGGAACCCTCATACACTGTTGGTGGCAATGCAGACTGGTGCAGCCATTATGGAAGGCAGTGTGGAGGTTCCTCAAAAAATTACGAATAGAATTACCATATGACCCAGCAATCCCTCTCCTGGGTATCTACCCAAACAATCTGAAAACATTTATCCATAAAGACATGTGTGCTCCAGTGTTCATTGCAGCTTTATTTACAGTGGCCAAGACATGGAAACAACCAAAATGTCCTTCAATAGATGAATGATAAAGAAGTTGTGGTGTATATACACAATGGAATACTATTTGGCGGTAAGAAAAGATGAAATAGTACCATTTGTGACAACATGGATGGATCTTCAGATTATAATGCTAAGTGAAGTAAGTCAGAAAAAGTAAAGAACCATATGATTTCAGTGAATTGTGGTATATAAAACTGAAAACAACAAAAGAACAAGACAAACAACTGAAAGAACAAAAACTCATAGACATAGACAATAGTTTAGGGGTTACCAGAGGGTAAGGGGGGAGGGCGATTCTAGAAGAGGTTAAACGGGGTCTAATATACAGTGATGGAGAGAGAACTGACTCTGGGTGGTGAACACACAATGTGAGATATAGATGATGTATTACACAGTTGTACAACTGAAATCCATGTAACTTTACTAATAATTGTCACCCCAATAAACTTTAATTAAAAATAAATAGATAAAATATAAAGAAAGAAAGAATTATGGACTTTACCCTAAATTCAATGTGAGACTATTAAAGGGTTTGAAGCAGAAGACAGAACTGATGTGTTGAACTGATCACTTCTCGCTGCAACATAGGGATAGAAACATAAAAGGGCAAAAATGGATGCTGGGAGAGCAGGTATAAGCCTCCTGAAGTGATCCAGGTAGGATACTGGCAGACTGGACTGTGGTAGTGTCAATGGGGCAGAGACAAGTGCATGGATTCACAGAACATTTAGGAGGTAGACGGGCAGAACTGTTGGATTGGTTGGGCTCTAGCTTGAACAACTGGGTCCCATTTACTCAGATGGAAAAAAGGTAGATGAGGACAAGGTAGCGATCTGATAAATCACTCTGTAGTGGAAATTCAAGAATTTGAGAAATGTATTTAATTGACAGCTAGCCACATGAGAATCGTGCACACAAAACAAAACAAAACAAAACAAATCAAAACAAAAGAAACCACAACAACTCACCCCTTCCATTCAGTTCACTCCAATTGTTATTTCTAAAATATCATTTAACATGAAGCTCCTTGATCTAGGATCCCACAAATGGAAAGTCCCACAGTAATTTTCTGCCCAAACTTCCACTTCCACAGAATTCTGAGCTTAAAGCCAACTATTTTCCAATCTAAACCATACATTAAATCAAGCTGTTTACAGAGTATGTCTGTAATGACTTTTGACCTGCTTTTTTATTATATCTATGCTACACTCTTTCAGGGAGGCTAAGACTGAATCATTTGCACACTGTAGTTCATCATTAGTATTTTTCAGGAAGACATACAGAGATCCTTCACAGTGGAGGTACCTTTGAATACAGATGTTTCTACACTCACTGCACAGTTATTTATTGAATCTTTCTAGTACATATTCTCAATAATCCAAAACTATACTCCAGGTCAGTCAGACTACCATTCCCTCAGTTGGGAAACAAGTTCTTAAGACTCTCAGTCCTCTTTATATGAATAATATCTAGCAACTGCTTAGTATATATCACTCATGTATCTCAATGCCTTCGTGGCAAAGCACGTGAAAAGGACATCTTTGATTTATTTCAACCTAACTGAAGAAGAATGTGTACAGCAACATATCTTTAAAAGCATACTTCTGTTGCCTCAAACTGGAAACAACCCAATTATTCATCAATAGTAGAATAGATAAGTTGTGGTGTTGGAAACAATTGAAGACTCGACAGCAATGAGAATGAACTTAAGTCTAACTGCAAGCAGCAACATGGCTGAATCTCACAAACATAATGCTTAATGAAAGACGACAGGCACAAATAAATAACTACAGTATGATTCCATGTATCTCAAGTACAAAATAGGCAAAACTAATCTGTGCTGTTAAAACGCATGCAACTGGTGACTTTGGAAGGACAGAGACTAGAAGCGGGCAAGGGGGTTTGGGTGCTGTTAACGCTTTGGGCTGCTACACAGGCGTATTCACTGTGCGAAAATTCATGAAGCCTCGTACTTAATGATTTTTGCACTTTTCTGTATCTATCTAGGTATTATTTCAATATAGTTCAACAAAAAGTTTCCTAGAAGATAAAAATATTGAAAATGCCTTTCAAATTCAGGTGAGACCTAGATGTTTAGAGTAACCAATAAAAACACCAAAAAGCTCCTTACAAAAATAGGCAAAATTAATCTGTAATTTTAAGCTCCGACTTAAAATTTAAAACAGATACATAATGAAAAGGACTCACAAAAGCACAAATAAAAAAATAATATAAAATGCTAATAACAATAAGCAGTTGAAAATACTTTTCACAAAAGATTATTAATGGATTTCAAAGAACGTCTAACTGAATGATAAGACCACAGAGAGACTTCAGCCATATGGAACCTTGGACAAAATTCCCAATGTAATCACAGATAAAGTACTAAACTCTTCAGTTTCCATGCCATCACAGAGTAGGATAATTCCTACCTTCCTCACAGGGGTGTTGTGCTGCTTAATTAATGTTTGTAAAGCACTTTCTGTTCCCTGGGTGAAAGGTACCATGAAAGAGTAAAGCATAATTACATTTTAATTGCAGGGTTGATTTTGAAGAAGCGGGAAAAAAAAAAAAAAAAAAAAAAGAGGAGCCTATGAATTGTGATTTAATCAGACCGCTCCATTAGAATCACAGTCATGACTGATGCCTTCTGGCTTCTGCTATACTTGAAAAAATGGCCTTTTTTCATTTTTAAGTTTTTTCTGGCTCATCGTCCCTACCTGCAAAATGGGATGACATGCTTTCCAGAATCTGCAAGTATTTCTTTATTCTTTGCAAAGCCCTTCAGGGATCCTGAGATGAAAAGGCGGTACACATTGCTATGAGAAAAAGAAATGCACCCTCCTGCTGCTGGGATGAATGGAATAGCTTTTCTCTGGGGTAAATTAGAGTGCCAGATGTCACCTGGCCCTGCAGAAGGAGAGACTGAGAATAGCCAGTCTGCAGGAAGCCAAGATGCTACATGAGGACTTTTGGGGGTTTGTTTGCGTTCAGCGTTCAGCGTGGTTACATTCCAGTCTCTCAGAGGGTCAGTTCATTCTACTGTCTTTTTTATTGAGGGCATCTTCATTCCTGCTTTTAAGCCAAAGGGTTGATACTTACACAAAGCCAGTCATTAGAAATCCATTGATACATGCAATTCAAACTATGACCTTTTATGTATTATGAGATAACCAAACAAAATGAGCTGTGTGATCTTGCTTTCTGAGCCCTGAGACTGGGTCTTTCATGGATCCTGAGTTGGGGAAATCAAATAATTATGTCATTGGGATTACATGCTTTAGAAGAGAAGGTCTTTGTAAGAAAAAATTCTAACTACATTTTTCGTTTCTCCTTTTCAACAGACTAAGTAAAACAAAAAGAGATCCACAAAAAGGTTTTTGATTCCTTGATGAGAAAAAAAAAAAAAAAAGAACTTCAAATCATACCTGAACAATATAGAGCTTTTCTGGCAGTTATTTCCCCCAAACATGTGGAACTTCAGTTATCTGCCTCTTCTATATCTTCTGTTTCATTAATATACAGAAATATTCTTCATCATCCCTCCTTGATTAAACAAAATAATGTCCAGTCAGACCACACTACTCCCAGCTGCTGGTCACATTTTGGGGACAGTGTACTTCTATTTCTGTATGAACATTTTCAATAATTAACCTTCCTTTCTCCACAGAGACAAATCATATGGAGGTACTTCAAAAATAAAAAGTAGTATTAATCTTAATGACAGTAGATGTGATTTTTTAGTAGCTAAAATTCCCCTAAAAGATTCAGATGTCTGTTTGAATCCCTCTGTACCACCAAAATCTTTCAGGGAATAACACCGATGCATTCGCTTAGGAAAATAGAAATCATTCAAGTGCACTAACTCAGTGATTAGACATCCTAAGAGTTTTCTCAAATCATACTTGGTTATTTGATTATCTAACTTTAAATGCTTAGCAAGTTGTTCACTACCACTATGCACCACTATACAAACATAGCTGTGTAGGTTTTATGGAATTTTAAAAGAACACACTAAATTTTCTGTACATTCAAGTCATGTCATATCCAAGTATATACAGCATGCTGAAATTCATTTTGAGGGTGGGATGGGAAAGATAGCAATGAAGGGCCAAGGTAATGGTTTTATTTTATTTTTTTCCTTTCTGAAAGAAAACAAAAGCTTCAGTTCTTCTGCTATGCTGTCAGAGTGGGACTGGTTTTTAATGCTTTGGGTCAGAAACTCTTAAAAATCTCACTAGACTCAGTCTGCCAAAGGGCAACTCTGACTAGACAAACAGGGTGCATCTCCTGAAAGTTCATGTCCAAGCACATAGTCTCTGATTCCTTGGCTGTCAAAATGACCAGTCATGTGAGTATGTACTTGTCATTCTTTTCTAAAGTTCACTTTAAGATGGACTGATTCAAACTCCTTTGCAGTACTAATAAATTCAGAGATTCTAGAGGTTTATGTTGTAGTCCTTAGTGCTATCCACGAAACATTTGTCAACTCTCTGACTTCTGGGTATGGTAGGATTGTATGAATTATAATCTTTGTAGTTAAGCATAGCCATGTGATTTACTTTGGCCAATGAAATGGGAGCAGAAATAACGTGTGTTATTTCGAAGTGGAAGTTTGAAGGGTCTGTGAACGATCTGCCACAGTTCTCTTTTCCTTCTACCACAGCTATTGGCAATGTTCTAGGCAATGTCTGCAGTGTCAGCTGAGGTGCCAAAGTGATAATGGCATGAAACAGAGCCGCCAGTTCACACACAATGGACATGTGTAGTATGAGGAAGAAATAAATCCCACTGCCTTAAGAACTGAGCTTTGGGTGCTATTTGTTTCCATAGCATAACCAAGGCTTTCTGGCTCAGCTTTTCACCAGGGTAAAGATCTCCTTAGCACTTCTGGGAGGACGAGAGAGGGATATGTGTAGAATTCCTACAATTTCACTCTCTCTCAGTCTCACTCAGCCTGGTGCTAGGCTGTGACACCTGTTTTCTTTGGGTTCTATTATCACTCAAGAGATTTCAACTCTACTTCCAGCGTCCACAGGAAGGTTACCACTTCAAATGATTCCAGGGCCACGCAGGTGACCTAATGAATAAACAGGCTAACACATTCATATCAAACGTTTATAAGCTTCATGCCTCTCCCTCTGTAAAACTCTTTTTTTTGAAATATAAAGTGCTCATGGCCTGGCTTTCTATTCAAAGGAGCAATATACATGTGATAATGAATTGCAACCATAGCTCTGACTGGTGTTGGGTAGAAAACAAGGATGAGTGGCAGCTACAACCCCCTTACCTTACACCAATAGCTGGTGTCCATAGTGGAATGCATACCAAATATTTTCAGATTTTTTTAAAAGCCAGAATTCTAGATCTTATGTTGAATCTCTCAATTTTTTTTAAACACTACCTACACCAAAGAAAACATGGGTGGGCTGCATTCATCATGCCCACCTTGTTTTATGCCTTGTGGGGACAATGGCTGTTTTCCACTTTCAAGAATCCCCAGGCTGCAGAGTACCAACCCAGGCCAGGGACAAAGCTCAGTTTGGGGGAAAAATGTTCAGTGTGGCTACCTTTCTTGTTGGAAGAAATTTCCTTAGTTTGCTAGCAAAAATTATGCTAACCAAAGCCAAGTTCAAATCAGTACACAGATTTGACCTCTCTGTCACTGGCACACTAGCTCTTGAACTCACTCGGTCTCTTTTATTCCCCCTAATTATTAGAGTAATACACTTTATTAAAGTAATACAGCAACACATTAGCATAATCTTTCTAGAAATAAAGTTTAAAATACATTTGTTTAGAACTTCATATTTTTACCTGTTCTGTATTCTGATTTTTCCTTACTGGTTTATCATTTCTTCATAGACTAGTCAAGTTTTTAATTTTGAATTTTTTTTTCAGTTTCCAGAAAGAAAAATTTTTCTTATAATTTTCCCTCTCACGAGCAACTATATGCCAACAAATTAGACAATCTGGAAGAAATGGATAAATTTCTAGAAGCATACAATCTTCCAAGACTAAATCAAGAAGAAACAGAAACTCTGAACATTACTACCAAAGAAACTGAATCAGTAATCAACAAGCTCCCAAAAAATAAAAGTACTGGACCAGATAGCTGCTCGGGTGAATTTTACAAAACATTCAAAAAAGAATGAACACATATTCTTTTCAAACTATTCCAAAAAATCCAGAAGGAGGAAGGCTCCCAAGCACATTTTACGAGGCCACTATTACTCTGATCCCAAAACCAAAGACATTACCAAAAAAGAAAACTACAGGCCGACATCCCTAATGAACATAGACACAAAAATCCTCAACAAAATACTAGCAAACTGGATTCAGCAACACATTAAAAAGATCATACACCACAATCAAGTAGGATTCATTCCCGGTATGCAAGGTTGGTTCAATATCCACAAATCAATTAACGTGATATACCACATTAACAACATGAAAAATGAAAATCATATGATCATATCAATAGATGCAGAAAAAGCATTTGACAAAATCCAGCAGCCATTTATGATAAAAACTCTGAGCAAAGTGAGAATAGAAGGATATCTCAACATAATAAAGGCCATATATCATAAACCCACAGCTAACATCCTACTCAATGGGGAAAGGTTAAAATCTTTCCCCTTAAGATCAGGAAAAAGACAATGCTGCTCACTGTCTCCACTTTTATTCAACATAGTTCTGGAAGTTCTAGCCACAGCAATCAGACAAGACAAAGAAATAAAAGGCATCCAAATTGGAAAGGAGGAAGTAAAATTGTCATTATATGCAGATGACATGATACTATATAGAGAGAACCCCAAAGACTCAACCAAAAAACTATTAGAAGTGATAAATGAATTTAGTAAAGTAACAGGACATAAAATTAATATTCAGAAATCAGTTGTATTTGTATACACCAATAATAAACTATCAGTAGGAGAAATCAAGAAATCAATCCTATTTACAATTGCTTCAAAAACAATAAAACACCTAGAGATAAATTTAACCATAGAAGTAAAAGGTTGGTATCCAGAGAAAATCAGGTGTAGCCATACTGATATCAGATGAAACAAACTTCAGGGTGAAAAAGGTAACAAGAGATAAAGATGGACATTTCATAATGGTAAAGTCGACTATACAACAAGAAGACATAACAGTCATCAATATTTATGCCCCCAATCAGGGAGCACTGAAATATACCAAGCAACTACCAACAGAACTAAAGGGAGAAATGACCAAAACACAATTATACTAAGGAACTTAAATACATCATTGACAGCTATGGATAGATCATGCAAACAGAAAGTAAATAAAGAAATAGCAGCCCTAAATGACACCTTATATGAAATGGATAATTGACATATATAGAGCACTTCATCCTAAAACATCAGACTATACATTGTTTGTAGTGTACATGGAACATTCTCAAGGATAGACCTATATTGGGACATAAAATCAGCCTCAGCAAATTTAAGAAGATTGAAATCATACCAAGCTTATATTCTGATCACAAGGCTTTGAAATTGGATATCAACTGCAAAAAGAAAGCAGGAAAAAACACAAATACATTGAGACCAAACAACATACTTTTAAAGAACGACTGGGTCAAAGAAGAAATTAGAGGAGAAATCAAAAGATACATAGAAACAAATGACAATGAAAATACATCCTACCAAAATTTTTGGGATGCAGCAAAAGCAGTTTTAAGAGGGAAATTTATATCATTAAAGGCCTATCTCAAGAAACAATAAAAATCCCAAATAAATAACCTCATGTTACACCTTAAAGAACTAGAAAAAGAAGAACAAATGAAACCCAAGGTCAGCAGAAGAAAGGAAATAACAAAAATCAGAGCAGAACTAAATGAAATAGAGAACAAAAAGACAATAGAAAAAATAAATGTGACAAAGAGCTGGTTCTTTGAAAAGATTAACAAAATTGACAAGCCCTTGGCTAGACTCACTAAGATAAAAAGAGAGAAGACACTAATTAACAAAATCAGAAATGAAAAAGGGGAAGTTATCACCGACACCACAGAAACACAAAGGATCATCCAAGAATACTATGAAGAACTATATGCCACCAAATTCAATAACCTAGAAGAAATGGACAAGTTCTTAGAAACATATAGTCTTCCCAGGCTGAACCATGAAGAACTGGAAAATCTAAACAGACCGATCACCAGTAACGAAATTGAATCAGTCATCCCAAAAGCGAAAAACGAAATTGAATCAAACCTTCCCAAAAGCAAAAGTCTGGGACCAGATGGCTTCACTAGTGAATTCTACCAAACCTTCAAAGAGGATCTAATACCAATCTTGCTCAAACTCTTCCAAAAAATTGAAGAAGAGACAGTACTCCCTAATGCATTTTATGAGGCCAACATTACCCTGATACCAAAACGTGGTAAGGACAACACAAAAAAAGAAAACTACAGACCAATATCTCTGATCAATACAGATGCAAAAATCCTAAACAAAATTCTAGCAAATTGAATACAACAATGCATTAAAAAGATTATTCATCACGACCAAGTGGTATTCATCCCTGGGGCACAAAATGGTTCAACATCCGTAAATCCATCAACGTGATACAGCACATAAACAAAATAAAGGACAAAAATCATATGATTATATCAATTGATACAGAAAAAGCATTTGACAAGATACAACATCCATTTATTATTAAAACACTTAATAAAATAGGTATAGAAAGAAAATACCTTAACATAATAAAGGCCATATATGACAAACCCTCAGCCAATCTCATAATTAATGGTGAAAAACTGAAGCCCTTTGCTCTACGTTCAGGAACACGACGGGGCTGTCCCCTATTACCTCTGCTTTTCAACATAGTGTTGGAAGTCCTTGCCAGAGCAATCAGGCAAGAGAAAGAAATAAAAAGCATCCAAATTGGGAATGAAGAACTTAAATTGTCACTCTTTGCAGATGACATGATGCTATATATAGTAAACCCTAAAGATTCCACCAAAAAGCTATTAGAAACAATCAACAAATACAGTAAAGTAGCCGGCTACAAAATCAACGTACAAAAGTCCGTTGCATTCCTATATACTAACAATGAAATCTCAGAAAAAGAAATACAGAAAACAATTCCTTTTGCAATTGCAGCAAAAAGAATAAAATACCTAGGAATAAACTTAACCAAGGATGTGAAAGACCTATATGCTGAAAACTATAAGACATTTTTGAAAGAAATTGAAGAAGACACAAAGAAATGGAAAGACATTCCGTGCTCATGGATTGGAAGAATCAACATAGTTAAAATGGCCATATTACCCAAAGCAATATACAGATTTAATGCAATCCCATCAAAATCCCAATGGCATTTTTTAAAGAAATAGAACAAAAAATCATCAGATTTGTTTGGAACCACAAAAGACCCTGAATAGCCAAAGCAATCTTAAGAAAAAAAAAAAACAATGCTGGAGGTATCACACTCCCTGACTTTAGCTTGTACTACAGGGCTACAATAATCAAAACAGCTTGGTACTGGCAGAAAAAGAGACAAATAGACCAATGGAATAGAATTGAGAACCCAGAAATAAAACCACATAAATACGGACAGATAATTTTTGACAAAGAAGCAAAAAACATACAATGGAGAAAAGACACCCTCTTCAATAAATGGTGCTGGGAGAATTGGACAGCCACATGCAAAAGAATGAAACTGGACTGCTATCTGTCACCATGTACCAAAATTAATTCAAAATGGATCAAAGTCTTAAGCATAAGTCCTGACACAATAAACTGCATAGAAGAAAACATAGGTACTAAACTTATGGACCTTGGGTTCAAAGAGCATTTTATGAATTTGACTCCAAAGGCAATGGAAGTAAAAGCTAAAATAAACGAAAGGGACTATATGAAACTTAAAAGCTTCTGCACAGCAAAAGAAACCATCGACAAAATAAAGAGGCAACCAACTGAATGGGAGAAGATTTTTGCAAACAGTGCCTCCGATAAGGGGCTAATATCCAAAATATACAAGGAACTCATGCAACTCAACAACAAAAAAACAAACAACCCAATTGAAAAATGGGCAGAGGACCTGAAGAGACATTTCTCCAAAGAGGACATACAAATGGCAAATAGACATATGAAAAAATGCTCAACATCACTAATCATCAGAGAAATGCAAATAAAAACCACAATGAGATATCACCTCACCCCAGTCAGAATGGCTATCATCAACAAGACAAATAGTAACAAGTGTTGGAGAGGCTGTGGAGAAAAAGGAACCCTCATACACTGTTGGTGGGAATGCAGAATGGTGCAGCCACTATGGAAGGCAGTTTGGAGATTCCTCAAAAATTTACGAATAGAATTACCATATGACCCAGCAATCCCTCTCCTGGGTATCTACCCAAAAAATCTGAAAACATTTATACATAAAGACACGTGTGCTCCAATGTTCACTGCAGCTTTGTTTACGGTGGCCAAGACATGGAAACAAACAAAATGTCCTTCAATAGATGAATGGATAAAGAAGTTGTGGTATATATACACAATGGAATACTATTTGGCGGTAAGAAAAGATGCGATAGGAACATTTGTGACAACATGGATGGATCTTGAGAGTATAATGCTAAGCGAAATAAGACAGACAGAAAAAGCAAAGAAACATGATTTCACTGATATGTGGTATATAAACCAAAAACAACAAAAGAATAAGAGAAACAAATGAGAAACAAAAACTCATAGACATAGACAATAGTTTAGTGGTTACCAGAGGGTAAGGGGCATGGGGGGTGGGAGATGAGGGTAAGGGGGATCAAATATATGGTGATGGAAGGAGAACTGACTCTGGGTGGTGAACACACAATGGGATTTATAGATGATGTAATACAGAATTGTACACCTGAAATCTATGTAATTTTACTAAGAACTGTCACACCAATAAATTAAAAAAACAAATAATAATAAGAAAGAAGTAAAAGGCCTGTACTCAGAAAATTAGAAGACACTGAAGAGAGAAATCAAAGAAGATACAAATAAATGGAAACACAGGCCATGTTCATGGATAGGAAGAATTAGTATTGTTAAAATGTCAATACTATCAAAGGCAATATATAGATTCAATGCAATTCCTATCAAACTACCAATGATATTTTTCTCAGAAATAGAATGTATAATCCTAAAATTTATATGGAACCATAAAAGACCCCAAATAGCCACGGCAATCTTGAGAAATAAGAACAAAGTGGGAGGTATCACTCTACCCAACATCAAATCATACTACAAGGTTACAGTAATCAAAACAGTATACATAAAAACAGACACATAGATCAATGGAACAGAATAGAGAGCCCAGAAATAAATCCATTTATATATGGTCATTTAATCTATGACAATGGAAACCAGAATTTACGTTGGGGTAAAGACAGTCTACTTAATAAATGGTGCTGGGAAAACTAGATTAACACATGCAAAAAAATGAAACGGGACCACCTCCTTATGCTATGTACGTGAACAAATTCAAACTGGATTAAAGACTTAAATGTAAGATCCGAAACCGTAAAACTCCTAGAAGAAAATATAGGAAGTAAATTTGCAGACATTACCCTGAGTAATAGTTTTACTGAAATATCCCCTCGGGCAAGGGAAGTAAAAGAAAAAATAAACATATGGGATTACATCAAACTTAAAAGTATTTTCGCAGCAAAGGAAACCATCAATAAAATAAAAAGCAGCCTACTGAATGGGAGAAGATATTTGTCAATGATACATCTGATAAGGGGTTAATATCCAAATTTTAAAAAACACTCATTCAACTCAAGACCAACAACAAACAACCCAATTAAAAAATGGGCAGAGGACATAAAGAGACATTTCTCTAAAGAGGACATACAGATGGTCAACAGACATATGAAAAAGTGCTCAACCTCACTAATCATTAGAGAAATGCAAATAAAAACTACCAAGAGATAACATCTCACTCTGGTCAGAATGGCTATTATCAATAAATCAACAAACAACAAGTGCTAGTGAGGCTGTGGAGAAAAGGGAACCATGGTGCACTGTTGGAGGGATTGCAGATTGGTGCAGCCACTTTGGAAATCAATATGGAGGTTATGTAAAAAAACTGAAAATAGAATCACCTTATGACCCAGAAATTCCACTCTTAGGTATCCAGAGAAATCCAAGATGCTAATTCAAAAAAAATATATGTACCCCTATGTTTATTGCAGCACTATTTACAATAGCCAATACTTGGAAACAACCAAAATGCCCATCAGTAGATGACTGGATTAAGAAACTGTGGTATATTTATACAATGGAGTATTACTCAGCTATAAAGAAGAATGAAATCTTACCATTTGCAATGATATGGATGGACCTAGAGAACATTATGCTAATTGAAATAAGTCAGTCGTAGAGAGACAAATACAATATGATCTCACTTATATTTGGAATCTAAAGAATTGAATAAATGGGCAAAGTAAATAGAAATAGTCTCAGAGATATAGAGGAAAACATGATAGTTGCTAGGTGGGAGGAGGGTGGGGATGAGGGCGAAGGGGAAGGGATTAGACAGCATAAATTGATAACTGCAATATTGCCTTGGGGATATGAAAAAGAGTTTGGAAAATAGAAGCAACAATGTTGTAAAGATTTTGTAGGGTGCCAGATGGTCACATGTCTTATTAGGGAGACCACTTCATGGACGGTGTAGATGCTTGACCACTGCACTGTACACCTGAAGCTGAATAGAAGCTGAATAATACTGTATGTCAACTATAATTTAATATATATATATATATATATATATATATATATATATAGTCACGGGATATGGAGTATAGCGTAGAGAATAGAGTCAATGGAATTGTAATAGCTATATACGATATCAGAGGGGTAATAGATTGGAGGAGGGGGGTTATCACTTTTTGAGGGATGAAATGTCTAACTATTACATTGTTTTGTACACCTGAAACTAAAAAGAAAAAAAAAAAAGAATATTCCTTCTCAAAATGTTTCATTAATTCTTGCAATAATTCTATGGCTGAGCTTATCCCAAAAAAGATTGTGGTAAGTGTCAACTGTTTTGTATAAATAACATGTCTAGAGGTTAATAATTTCATAATTTACATTTTAAATTTTAGAAAGTATACTTTTTCATTAAAAAGTAATTCATATTAATTACAGACAACGTGATAAATACTAAAACATGGAGAAAAGAAAGGAGGTATCCATAATCCCACAACTAAAAGATAACTAGTTTATTATTTTGGTATCTTTTCTTTCAGTCTCCTTTTTATATACATAGGGCTTAAATGTGTAGGTGTGCGTGCGTATGTGCAGGTATGTGTTGTATCTAGTTTATATATATAACTATATATACAGATACAGAGTTATATATAACAGAGGCATGTTATATATACAATTATAATCACATATTTTTGTTATGTGCTTATTACATAAGTAATTTCAGAGAGGGGGAAAGTTCTCTGTGATGGGGAAAACGTAGGAGATACACTTCCAGTCTTACTCTCCACCTCGAGGGCAGGAGAGATGTGTCTGGTTGGTGAGCTGGTGAATCTGACATCCATTGTTGCATTGCACATATCCATTTGGGTGGAGTTAATGGGTTAAAAACCTCAACACACAATTAATCTTCCTCTAGGATCTGCATAAGTACATAAGTATATATTCTGACTCCTCTATCCTGGAGCAGGATGGCTTATAATTCTGGATGAAAGAGTTTAATTGAGGAAGGGAATTAATAGGAAACCTGATAGTGGACATGAGTCAAGTTGCTTTCTCTAATCTAGCTTAACCAGGAATGAAACTAACATTTCCATGTTATTATATATCTTTGTGAATAGTTTTTTTTTTCAATAGGTGTATAAAACCAAATGAGAGGGTTTATTCAACCATTTCTCTATTGTTCACAGTAAATGTGTAATTTAGTATTCATCCCCAAGTCTCTTTGACATTTGGTGACTACGAAGAATTCTGTATACTATCTGTTTATTAGATAGGTTTGATGTTGTTTTAATGGCAGATTTCCTTTTCTAAGATGACCACAATAACTCCCATCCCACATATTTTTATGTTATGTAACAGTACACTCCTCATCAAGTGGTCCTGTCCTTGAATTTAGGCAGGCCTGTGACACATTGACCAATAGGGTATGGTGGATATGATGCTGTGTGATGTCAGAGGCTGGGTAATAAAAGGAGATGTAGCTTCTGCCCTGTTCATTGGAACAGTCGTGGTTGGTACCCCCAGCCAGCAGGTAAGAAGTCTGATTACCCTGCAGCTGTGATTACCCTCAAAGCACATAGAAAACCCACAAATAGGTGGTCTAGGTGGGATTGTCTACTCAGCCCTGCCCAGGTGGAAGGTATGTGAGTGAAGAAGTCCCACCTATTCAGTCATTCCAAGCCTTCAAATCTCTTCAGCCAGGGTTCCAGACACATGGGGCAAATACAACCTATCTCTGCTGTGCTTTGTTCAAATTTCTGACCCACAGAATCCATGAATAATAAAACGGTTGCTGTTTTGAATAACCACATTTTGGAGTCACTGATTACACCACATAAGTAACCAAAACAGCACCTATATTTTGCATGTAGGATCTCACTTTCATTTCCATAAACATTTATTGAGTATCCGCTATCCATCAGGCAATGGGCTAGGTTCCTAAGGTTCATAGGTGAATCAGACACAATCCCCTCCCTTAAAATGCTCACAGGAGTGGGAGAGACATGATCAGAGTTGCCCTTTAGAAAGAGGAATCATTGGTATGAGGAAGACTGGAGGTCTCTCTGCTGGAGGTCAGCTGGGCAAAGATGGTACGAAAGAGATGGAAATCATGGCTTAATACATGCATAGACTGACTTCTCTCTGTTCCACAGCCACAGTGTCACAATTTTTGCTTATACATGGAACAGAAATTAGTGAACTTCCTAAAATGTAATAGTTTCTCATAAATAGTGATCATTGGAATTAAATTCAAAAATATAAACAAAGCACTTATCTAATAAAATGGTCATTGTTATGTGGTGAGTTGAGACACTCCCCCACCCCCATTCATTTACTGAAGTCCTAACTCCCAGTGATTCAGAATTTGATTGTATTTGGAGATAATCTTTAAAGAGGTGATTAATGTAAAATGAGCTCATTAGGGTGGGCCCTAACCCAATGTGTCCAGTGTCCTTACAAGAAATGGAAAGATTAGGACACAGACATGTGGGCACACAGAGAAAAGACCATGTGAAGACAGAAAGAGAAGGTGGTCATCTACATGCCAAGGAGAGAGGTCTCTAAATGAAACCGACCCTGCAGACACATTGATCTCAGACTTCCAGCCTCCAGAGGAAATAAATTTGTAAGGAAATAAATTTCTGTTGTTTAAGCCACCCAGTCTCTAGTATTAGTTATGGCAGCCCCAGCAAACTAACGCAGCCATCATAAGGTTACTTTCATGTTCCATAGCTGAGCACCACAAGAAGTAATAGCAGAACTGGCAGAGACAGTGGTGGTAACAGCTGCAGAGGTGGTGGTGCTGGTGAGGCTGTGTCAAAACTGGTCCACACTTGTCCCTTCTGCTGCTGTCTTTCCTTAGAGGAAAAGTTAAGCAGTTATCAACAAAGAGGTCAAACTAATTATACTTATATAGTACAGGAGGCCTCCCTGTCTTTTACTTACATTATAGTAACCTTCTCTGCTGCGTTATTTAATTTATAATCTTATATGATCACTTTCCACCCGCATGATTGATATAAATATTGCTTGAACTTTAGCCCTGATAAGATTAGCCAAGAATGCTTGAGAAAAGGAACATTTTTATGACATCTGAAGAAACTGCATATCGAATAATGAATTACACAAGAATTTAAATTCTTTGAAGGACAATTTGAATAAGGATTCAACTTTAAATTGAATAATGGGAAAGAATACCAGGGCATATCCCTAGTATTCTATGAATGCTGAATGTTTGCTGAATTAGTCAATAAGTGAGTCAATGAATGAATGGCTGAACAAGTGAATGATGTTTATATCAGGGGCGGGCAAACTTTTTCTATAAAAGATCAGATAGTAAATAGCTAAGACTTTAGGGCCATATGGCCATGTGTCTCTGTCACAACTACTCAAGCCTCCCCTGTAGCCCGAAGGCAACCACAGACAGCACATAAACACATGGGGCATAGCCATGTTCTCATAAAATAGGCCAGCAGGCTGGATGTGGCCTACTGGCAGGAGTTTGCCAACCTCTGATTTAAAATATTCGCTCCCCTGATCAAAATCCTTTCCTAGCACCCTACTGCTTACCAATTTAAGAACAAGCCATTCATTTAGAAGATTCAATATCCTCCACAGCATGAATCCCCTGCCTCCCGTCTTGTCTCCCATTGCTCTGACATACGTCATCTCCATTCTGAATAAGATGGACTACTATTTCTGTGCTCCAGGTTTTCCCACTTCCTTACCTTTGTCATACAGTTCCCCTACCTACTAAAATTGGATTTATCCTTCAATGCCATTCTCAAACTCTACACTGTCCAAGAAGCTGTTTTTTAATTATGCAATTCAGATGTGAGTTTTTTCTACTCTGAATACCATAACTGGTACTTTCCCACTTGCTAATTGCACATATTAAACTCAGCCCTGCATTACATTTCTTATAACCTTTTATAAAGCTGCAAGCTTCTAATTGCGAAAGCTGCATTCTCTTCAGCTTTAGTATGTCCTGCAATACATTGGCCATACTATGGACTCAATACATCTTTGAGGAATACACTGAAATGATACTGTTTTGATTTTCTGCCTCCTCGGGGTGAAAAAGAGCTCGGACTGGTCTCAGTTTTCAGTGGATTCCAAGACTTGTTATCTCTGGAATATGTGTACAGGCTGCTTCTGTGTGGGGTCGTTAATCTGGCAGGAACCGAAATCACCGTGTTTGCTACAGAAGTTTAAAAATGCATTAGGGGACTAGAATTCTTGGAGGTAGCTGTCCTTTGAATAAACTTGGTTCTGCACTCAAGGAGCTATCTATCTCCTCAACTGCTATGCTTCTGAAGGGGCTGATAGGAACTGAGACTTTACCTGTTGTATTCCTACGGACTTGCTTACAGATGGGTTGCTTGGGACTGACTGCACGTGAGAAGTTCTGTTCAACTCCGACATTTCTCAAGTGCCTGCCATGCAGAAAGCACTATGAGAAATGGAAAGATAAATAATACATGAGCAGGCCGAATTCCCAGGAGTCAACAGTGCAGTCAGGGAGGCAGCCACCAATCCAAGCACTACAAGGCAGAGTGGGCTGTGGTGAAGGTTACAGAACATAGTGAGACAATATTGCAAAGAGAGAAATTAATTTTGATGGAGGCAGGGGAGCCTGGACAAAAAGGCTTCCCAGAGTGAATGGGATTTGAGCAGGAACTTGGTAGGAAAACAGTAATAAAGACGTGGATGTTGTGATATCTTGATGTGTTCGAGCTGGCAATGACCTCAGACAATCCTCTCTTTTATCAGAGGGGGAAGGTGAGACGCAGAGCGGAACCATGACTTCAGGCAAACTACTTGTCAGCCCCTTTAGGACCATCCAGGTGCGACTTCAAATTCACATGAGGGATAGAAAAAAAAAAAGAATCTTACAACATCTTCATTCCTAGGCATTTGTGACAAACATCAGAGGCAGCAATTAGTAGTCTGACCACACAACAGCCCAAGGCCAGCGTGGCCTCTGCTAAAGCCACTGCCTTTGGTAGTTATCAAGGGACCAGATTTAGCTGCTAGCAAGATGGCACCTGGGTCCTGTAACTGAGGGCTACAGAACCTTGGCAACGGAACAAAAGCTTGCAGTGAATTGGGAATAGATCAGAGTGAGCTTTAAACTCTGGGTAGGGAATCTTGTGGAAGAGTCCAACTGTGGTTCAAAAGCACACGTCTTAAAAGCAACCAAAGATTTGCCCTAGAATTACAGGGCACAAAAATCACAGGGGCAGGCAGGGTTTGCCTTCTCACAGGGCATGTGTTTCCCTGATTGTGTCGGGGAGGAAAAGCACAGCTCAGCTGTCCCAAGTTTCGCTCCTTCCCTGCACCCCACTTACACCCCACCCCTTAATTTCTACTGCTGTCAAGGACAACAAACCATCACGATTGGGCTGATGCCAGCCCAGAAAGCAAACTTCCCAGGGTGAGCCAGAGAAGTAGCTGAGGCCCAAAAGAACGCCTGTGACAGTTTAATTTAAACAGACGATTCAGTTCCCTTCGCTCTCATCACTTAACAGGGAGTATGTAACTGAATAATTAAACAACACGTCTTTATTCACTTATTTTAGATTCACAGGAGCAGCTGTGTCCTTTGTTCTTTTCTAAAGGAAACACAGACTTTATGAGGATCTATTTTGTTTCGACCTATTTCTCTCTCCTCTATATTCTTCCAACTCTAGATCCCAACTCCTTTCCTCATTCCCACCATGGAAATATGGTGTGCTTTCACTGTAATGTGCTGAAAAAAAAGTCATTTTTCCATTAAAGAAATATTGCCTCCAGACAGCAGAGGCAGTAAAATGGTCTGATAAAACTCGGAGGCTTTATGCCTTTTGAAAAAAGTTACACTTATTTTCCATATGAAACACCCAAGTTAAAAGAAGCTTGACAGTAACGTTACACAAATAATCCATTCAAGTCAATTTATTTTCCAATGATGGAAAAAAGTGTGTTTCTGAATGGCAAGCAAAGCATCTTATATTAAAATTATCAATTTAATATAATTTTTATCAGCTTACTGAGCACTCTGAGGGTAGAGAAGTTACCACTTTTTCCTAACAAAAGTTAAATAAAATATGACAGTGGCATGTTAGAGCTGGGGGGAAACAGTATAGAGTACAAGCAGCCTCTAGCTTAACCATTTATTTTACAGTTGAGGAAACTGAGGTAGAGAGAAACCAAAGGATTTTTCCAAAGTCAGACAACCAGGGCAAAGCCTCATTGCAGGTTGAGAAAATTCCAGTTTAGAAATCCTCAATTCAGGTCTCTTTTCACTACATCCTGTAGACATTATATCTCAGAGAAGGCTTATTTGCTGAAAGGAATTTAGCATTGAGACATCTCAGTAACATCTGATACTAATTCACTAAGGAGCTCTTGTCCCAACATTGTGCAAATCCCAAACCGAATGGCATCCAACTGGGAGTATTACTTCGCTTTCTACTAAGGTCACCACTGAGACAAAGAGTCAGACTCAGTCAACATGGAGGAAATTGCTTTGCACAGGAACTAGCACAGGGCATAGAATAGATTTTCAGGAAATGTTTGACAACTTGCTGCAAAAAGCCTGGAATAATTTTTAGGACACAAGGTATGACAACTTGCTGAGTAGAAAATCCATATAGATAACCTAACAAAGTTAGGAACATGCAGGAAACATTCCAGACCCTGAAAGGCCATTGGTCACACTCTCTTCTTTTTCATTTCAGATCAGAGTCCACATCTGGAAGCCACTGATTACAGCTGTTGGCTCAAGGTCTTACACTCAAAAAAAGGTTTGGAACAAAAGGACTTGAAAACTATTAACATATGGTTTATTGCCTCATTCACACAGAAACTCAGGTAAATTAAAAGGCCATTAAATAATTCTGATTCTTCTATGTCCATGAAAGATGCCTAACCTAGCCTCCTCTCACTTATGACCCAAAGCTGTGAGATCTGGTTATATAATATTCCTCTTATATAATATTCCTTATCATTGAAATAAGGAAAACTCTGGAATATAAGAATATAATTATTCCATGAGCTACTAATTATATTGACATCTGCTTAGGACACCTCTGTTATCACTGACTTGTTCAAATGCCCACATTACTAAAATAGCAGTAATGTTCTTCCAGAGGTGCATTCAGAAGCTGTGATAATCAGGGAAGCCAGAGACATATAAATTGTTATAATAATATCTATTTTTCTGCAAGGAGATTGAAAACTTTACAAATCTTCACAAATGGCAACCTTGTTATTAAAGAACTCTAGTTTCTACCTGTCCCATATTGCACCTTGAAGAAACACCATCCTCAAACAAGGCAGGAAACTGGATAAAGTGGTTTAAAGTGCGCTTTTGTAGCAGAGAAACCCACTTATTAACACTGGAAACATTTTGATGAAAGTTACTTCTCCCTATTGCTCATTGGAGAGTTTCCTCACTGAATTTACTTGATGATTATAAACAAGCCAGAAAACCCTTGCTACGTAACTCCCCTCCAACCCTGTGTTCCCCTAGCACTGGAAATGCTTTCAGAGAACTGCTTACCTGCCTGGGAATTCAAGGAATCAGGTTTGCGTGAACTGAACTGCCCCCAATCTCAAAACCAAATCACCCTTTATTCTCCCTTCTTTGTCATCAACCATGTCCATTTCATTACTGAGACCTCCATGTTTTTCTTCTGACATGTCCTTCATTTGGGTCTTCTCCCCATCCTACTCCGTCTTCCCATCCCAAACTAAGTCTAGTGTATCATACATTGGCTATTACAATGCGATTTAGCCAACCTCTATAAATCAGCTTCTCCCCATCCCAATTCAACCTGTGTACCTATGCCAGGCATCACGTTTAATACATCATATTCCTGCTCAAAACTTTTCAAGAAAAAAAAAATCAAAGATATCAAATTTAGCTCCAAAGCTCCACCCTTCCTCTGAAATCATATTTGCTACAAATCACTGTGCAGAATCCTCTAGTCCAGACAGGCAAATCTTCTCACTGAGTCAGGAACTTGTAATGTTTATTCCTGTCTGTGTCCTGACTCACGGGGTTCTGCTTGACAAGATATTTATTTAATATCTCTGAGCCTCAGTTACTTTAACTATAAAATGGGGGCTTTGTGGAGTTCTGTTTTGGTGAAGCTCAAATAAGAATAATTTATTTTCAAGTTCTTTCTAAATTGTTAGGCTCTAGAAAAGTTCAGCTATTTATTAATCTTGGTCTGCATTCACACTTATACCCCCGCATCTGGCACCTAACTATTACTCACTCAAACAATTCCATTTTGGTGCACATGTATCTCTACCAAACTTGACTGTAACTGATTTGAAAGCAGACCTTAGTTATTAATCACCTAAAGTTTTTTTTCCCTAAACAGAAGGATCTGGAGGAATGAGATCTGGCTGAGTTTCTTGGTCCTTTTCAAGACACAGCAGAAAGTAGGCAACAATACACATTTAATGCCCAACATTGCCTTAGTTGGGCATTAAGAATGAATAAGGGGGAGCAGCAGAATCTCATCTCACCAGACCCCCTTTCCTAGTAAGGAACAGCAACAAAAATACATGGTGATTAGTGAGAAAATATCTATGAACTGCTAGAAATAGTTTGAGAAGCATTTACCACAAATAACAACTTCCTACTCTGGGGACTTTGAAATTATGGTTTCTAAGTGGCGATTCGAAATCCAAACCTTGTGTTTTGCATTTTATAAGCCCAGGAAGGGCATACAGCTATAGAAAGGAAACCAAATAGCCTAAAAGACTGGGACTCTCAATGAACCCCAGTGAGTGTTCAGTGTCCATTTAAAGGTAGGCAAGACTCACAAGATTTTTTATGTCTTTCTTTCTTCCCCATCTCCTGCCTGCACCTAGAGGAATATGTGTGTAGTTCCTTTAACTGCAAAAGAAAGCAAGGCCCTAGTTACATTGTCAAACAGTCCTTTGGTCTTAAAACTATGATTTATGGTGAGCAAATTTTAGTGAGCTCATCCTTTCCCAGATTACCCAACCTAACCCTGATCAAACATCTTCTTTCCTTTCCTTTCTTCGTGGGGTCCCCAGCTGCCATCTCTCTCATAAGGAGTAAGATGGCACAAAGATGGCACAGCCCATGTTATTTATAACTATCCATTTTTGCAGTGCAACTGTACACTTTGTAAATGGGAGTAATGCTCAGTGTTGACAAGAATTATGGGCTATCAGAACATTTAACATGATCTATAACAGACTTTTAATGGAGCTAAAATGTTTACAAACAGATGAACAGTCTTGTTCAATCTAAAGATTTCCTGAAACAGTGAGGACACAATCTATAAAAGTTCTGTAACAGCCTATCACCTAGCAAATTAGCAGGGATTTACTTTTTGATTTTCAACACTTACTCTTGGAAATGATGTGTCCAAAATGCTACTTTCATATATTACAGGAGAGAGGATAAATTTGAAAGACTCTTGGAAAAAATTGTGCGAAATATATCAAGAACCTCAAATTGTTCTTATCCTTTGATTTAGTAATTCTATATCTAAAACTGGCTTAAGGATATAAAGCTGAGTACAGCAAAATGTTTAGTGCCTCAAATATTTGTTAACTATAATTATTATAATGGTAAAAAAGGGAAAAACATAAATGCCCGGCATCACGGGATTGAGTATGTAAATTATGATATTATATTGAAGAAATGGAAATTGCAACCACATCCCTCATCCTGGAAGCGAGAGGGAGAAGAGTCAGTTACAAAACAGATTTACTGTCATAGCTGATGAAGCACACAACAGAAATCCCAAAGGAAGTTCAACTGCTTTGTTTGTTTGTTTCTGAGACTAATGATACAGAGATCTGGTGGGGTGAGATTTGTTCTATCTCCCATGGCTTTTTTCAAGCCCTATTATAAAGTAGACAACAAATCCTAGTTTGCTCTTTGCTTGAGTTGGTCACTGATAATAAAGTAGGGAGAGAAGCAGAATCTCACCAGAGAAACTCTACTGTTAAGACAAAAACTAGATGATGACGAGTGATAAAGTATGCATTATGTGGGAGGGGTTCAAGTTAAGCCTCCATAATTTATTCAATTCATCCCAGGCTCAGTGCATCCAAGAACTTCACTCTAGATTCCATGGCACCCACTGGAAAATACTACGTCTATCAAAACACTGTGAAGAAGAACCTTCTGCTAACGTACTTTTTATCTTTTATTTTATCTTTTTATCTATATTAGATTGCCCCTCTCTTCCCAGTATTAACTAACATTACAGCAGCCCCCCTTCTTCTTAGTTAAGTCTAAGTTTCCAGACTTTAGGAGTGGGGACATAGAGGCGGGAGGGGAACTCCCCCCACTATAGATTATTACGGAATCATTAGACTAAGAGGGGGAAAGGCAAGATATAATTATAAATGGGAACACAGATGATTTGTTATAACTTTTCACTTCTACTTTTCAATTATTTTCTCCAAATGTGACAGAAGGAACAAGTGTTGTTTAACAACTTAATTTTTGTTAAAAAGATAAGACATTTATTTTACTAATAACTTAATTCTCAGCAGCAAAAGTTTAAATCAGTGTGCCTCCCTTGTTTCAACAAACTGTTAACCGCTCCCTTTGCCAGGTAGATTGTTGGATAAAAAGATGAGAAAGTCAATGGCCCATGTTGTCAAAGAGTCACAGATCACTGAGGGAGAAGGAGGGTGCTATGGATTCAAGTGGTGGTGATGGGGTAAATGCTGCAACCTAAGCATATAGAGAGTACAACAGTAGGAGCACGAGACCAGGAGTCCTGAGTTCTGCCTGGAGTAGAGTGTGAATAACAGGGGACTTCACAGAAAAGGGAACACTCAAGCTGAGCTTAGGAGAATGTTTCACCTCACTGTCTAGGGTAAATGATGGAAGAAAATTCCACGCTGAGAGAACAGAATGAAGGAACATGATCAGGCTGGGAACTCATGAAGGTACAATTGAGAAAAAGATGATGACAGTGTGCAATAATTGAGAAAACTATGATGAAGGTGCGATCCAATGGCAGCTGCAGAAAGAATGACAGGCAGAGAACACTTGAATGACCAGAGACAGGTGAAATCACAGACTCGTTGATGAATTGGCTGTGGGGGGTAACGGGTAAGGACTGAAAAGTGACTCCAAGTTTTGTAGTTCAGGCAAGACTACCTGAACCCAATCTTATATTTAGTTAGGGAGATAGTGAGGCCATTAACTAAATCAAAAAAAAAAAAAAAAAGGAAGAAGAAGAGAAAGGCTAGGTTTGGGAAACAGAAGATAGGAACTGTTGTAGACATTTGGAGTTTGAGTTGTCTCTACCACTGACATCCGTGTGGTAACGTCTAATGCAGAAAAACAAACATGGTGCTGAAATCCAGGACAAAGACCAAGGGTTAGAGGTTGACATCTGGCAGTAGAGGTTATTGCCAAAATAATGGGAAAGGTAGGAGAACAGAAACAGCCTCCTAACCATCCTCCTGAGTTCCAGATCAGCCTTCCCCACCCCCACCCTAATCAGTTCTCCATGTTATAGCCCCAGTGACTTTTTTACACTAGACATCTTCCTATTTAATGCCCCAGCATGGAACCCTTCAATGTACCCAATCTCACTGGTAGTCAGAGAAATATCATTTGAAAGGACAATGAGATTCTATTTTTTGCCTGCTGGCCTGGAAAAAAATTAAAGATTGATAACACCCACTGCTGGTAAGCACATGGGGAAATGAGCACACATATATCTCTGGTAGGAGTGCAAACTGCTACGATATTTTGGGACATGTATTACCATTTTAAAATCTCATGACTTTTGTTTGATCCACCAATCTCACTTTTAAGAATATTTTAGAAACAAAGCAACAGTACAAAAGGATATATACACAAGAGTCTTTATTGCTACATTGTTTGTAAGAGTGAAAACTTAGAAGCAATCAAATGCCTACTAAAATGTTTAAACAGATAAAGGGCTATCCATTTTAAGTAGTAGTATGCAGCTGTTACAAATTGATAATAATACCTACATATGTTTGGATTTGGATCTAGAAAGGTATTTGTGATAGATTAAGAGAAAAATAAAAACGAGTTGCCAAGTTCATATGATGAGCTACAAGAAAGAAAAGAGTGACATCTCATAATAGCTATACTAATAATAGCTAATGTGAATATAGCACTTACCCTTTACCAGGTATTATTAGGTGCACTAGGTACTACTCATTCAATACTGACAACAATCTCATAAGGCAAGTAAAAGACTGTTATCACTCCCATTTTACAGATAAGGAAACTGAGGCCAAAATAGATTAACCTATACAAGGTCACATAGCTAGCAAGTGGCTGGCAGGATGTATACTACGCAGCCTGGCTGACAGCCCACACTCTAGACCTCTGCACTATTCTACTCTACAAGTTATTAGAGAAGAATAGGGTTAAAGATTGTTAATCTTTTATATGACTATATTGTCAGACCTATTAAGAAATGTGTTATTTCTATAATTTAAAAAGCAGTTCAGTAGAAACATAGGGAGAAGAGGCTGCAAAGACTCCCAACTGTCTTTAAAACATACATTCACACATCCTACCTCAGCCTCTTCTCACAAGCAGTGTGTCCTGTAGTCCCAGTTTTCTAAAATATGTGGTAACTACAGGCTAAGGTCTAGCCAGCGGGTGATTAGACTGCTTGCATAGCTTGGACACTCATTTTATAATATATAAGACAATGGCAATCCATGTTCATAAAAGTCTAAAAGCTTCTGAGTTCCCACCTTATAGAGGGAGAAGTGAGGGAAAAGGAGCTGGGCTTGCCAATTCACAGTTTCAAACCTGATGGTGCCTCAGAAAGGACATCCATTATTGCGAGCACAAAGGGTGCTGCCTTGTCAGGCTTGACAGGGAGCAGACTCTTGTAACAAAGCTCTGGTACCTTATTTATGTGGCAGCTCACAGCTGCTGAGGATGGGCCTCCTGCTCCCCAGGAGCTGGCAAGCCCCTCAGGAGGTCATTTTTGGGCCCACTGGGATGTGGTCCTCTGTAACCAGGGATGCAAGGATGGGACCCAGGATGAATGCTCTTCCTCCGGTATTCACAGAACTGGATGCCCCCCTGCAGTCGGGTCGAGCTTCAATTCCACCTTCTCAAAAGCAGATTCCTCCCATCAGAAAGGGCAGCCCCTCTCACTCTCTACCCCTTTCTCTACAGTATTCTCTCGCATTGCACTTATCTCCACCTGACCCAGCAGACATGTTTATCTCCCTCACCAGCACCACCCCTGCAAGGCCTCTATGTAGCCTATGTAAATGGCACCCACTTGAGTTGAGCAACAGGGCAGCTGGGCTCCCTCAGAAGAACAGAAGCTCATTAATTAGGCACTTGCTTTGTTCAAAGGCACAAAGTAGGTGTTCAATGCATAACTGTTAAATGGACAAATGTGCTGATTTCCATAACCACTTCACTGCTGGACTCTAGCAGAAGTTTCTTCTAGTCTTTTCTTCCTTCATTCCAGGCTTTCTCAGTTTGGGATACAGAGAGATATATGGACATATTGCATTACAACAAAGGTTTCCTTTTTAACTAATAATAAATAACTGAAATAATAATGCCATTCTCACTCATGTACATTCCAAGATGTTTAACTTGAGTGGGCAAGGAATATAATTTTATAATGTTCATAATTTAACAGCCAGTAACACATGTGCATACACACACACACACACACACACACACACTTAAGAATACATACATTTATTGACAGTCTTTACTCAAATTTTTTCTATCAATTAGGGAAGACAATTGAAAAAGTTTAAAGAGAGAAGGGAGAATAATGTTAAGCCCCTTTCAAGAAAACTTAGCAACAGCTGTCCTGGGCACAGCGAATAGAAGGAAGGGTCCTTTAGGCAATTCCTATTAGAGAGGGAAAATTAGAGGTGTGTCCTGGGGCACCCACCATTCTGCTTATTCAGAAATCTGCCTACCCAGCTTTTCTTCAGAGTGACTTTGCAGAGCTTCGTGTATTGGTTGCCATTTTTCTTTCTCTTTGTATTTTCTGCTCATTTTCTAACTAGTAAGACCTCAGCAGACTCCAAGTTCTCATGTGGAACAGAACTATCCACCGCCCCACCCCACGGAAAGACGAAGAGAACGAGCTTTGTGAGTTTATGGAAAATGACTTTGTGCCACCGGAAGCCATCACTAATCTACCGCCCAAGACCTTTGGTTTTAAACCTCTCATCACCTAAGATCTCCACGAAACTGATTCCCTGGTAGGCATTCAACAAAGGTCAGAAAATGGGGCACACTATGATTTGGGGTTGGAGAGGGTGCACTTGTTGCCCAGGAAGGACATCTTTCATTAAAAACGGAAACACAGTTTCCTGTGAGCAACAGCTATAGGTGGGCAGCCCTCTTTTGTTGAACAGAGAACACAGAACTGCAAAGCATTAGGCTAAGTTTTCCTCCCCATGATATAGAGCATCCCGTCACTTTTGCAAGTTGACTTATTGAATACGTAAGTCCGAAAACATTATTTTTACGGATTCATAAGACTGTCAGCAGCATCTCTCTTCTCTCGGTATTTCTCTCAGTCAGCTCCTCTGGTGGGTATAAGGTGCCACTGGGACCAATAACGTGCATCTCATGTCCGTATATGTCAACTAGTTCCATGAACACAAACTGTACCAAAGACGCCAATGGTGTCACAAAAGCTGAGTGAAAGACTCTGGGTGAATAATTACAAATCATCACTGCTATTGTCACTCAAAGCTTGGTCTCCTAATGAGAAGAGCCATAGAAATCAACTTTACATATGAAGGCCTAGTTTGCAGAAGGCCTAGTTTGAATATCTAGTGACTCTGGGTATCAGCTGCTCAAAATACCAGGTCAAATTTTCAAGTATTATTAACAATGTTTGGTTTCAGTTTCCTACTCTGTGTGGTTTTTTGTGTTTCTTTGTTTTTGCTTGTTTGTTTAGATCTAACTGCAATTCTTTTAGGCTCAGATTTCTCTCCTGAATTGCAGAACCACGTACCATTGGCTAAACCAACATCTCCACCTGAAGGTCCCAAAGATGCCTCAATCCCAAATTGTCCCAAATCCCACTCTTCCCTGGTCCCAAATCTGCTCTTCAGCTGCTCTTTCTCATCATAGCGAGAACATCACCAGGAATGGTTCCAAAACCAAAAACCTGAGTGTCACCCTTCTCACATGCAACCTGTCAAGTACAGTGGAGCACAGAGTGGCGGGTAAGAGTTCAGAATCTACCTTTAACACTTACTAACTGTGTGTCTTTGAGCTGTGTCCCTAACAACTCCATGCCTCAGTTTCTTCATCTGAAAAACACCATAATAATATCAACCGCAAGTTTGTTGTAAAGATTCAATGAAATAATGAATGCAGAGTGCTGAGAATAGTGCCTGACGAATGGTGAACACTCAATAAACGTTAGTTACTATTAATTACATCTTTATACACAGTCTTTTCGAATTAACTACCATAGCCTCCAAGTCAGCCTTGTGTTTTTTCAAACTTCACCTGCACCCTCCTTGCCATTCTCATATGGCTGCCACAGTAAAGGCTAAGGGTAAGAGTGAGCCACAGAAGATCCATCTTTTTCCTCTTTTCTGAATATCATTAAGATTCAATTTTGACATCTCCATCTTAAACCATTACCCAGAGATCCCGCAGAATATGACAACAGCACCGCCTTCTTTCAAGGGAAAATATTAGGTTGGTGCAAAAGTAATTTCAGTTTAAAAGGCTAAAAATAATTGCAAAAACTGCAATTACTTTTGCACCAACCTAATACCTTGGCAGCAAACCCCAATCTTCTAGGGACTGCGACGTACAAACTAATGAACTAACTGACAGCAGAGTCTGTATCATTTATCTTTGTACCTCTCAGTATAGCCTAGTGCTTGGCCACAGTAGGTTTCCAAAAATTGCCTGCTGAATGGCTAGTTGGATGGCCACTATTCTGTAGGTGCAGGCCAATTCTCTATTATTTGACAATAGAGCAACTGAGGGCTATAGGACAAAAGTGACCCTCAGCACACTAGCCATTCACACACTTACCTCAAAAGGAGGATGATAATGGTACCTATCGTGAACACAGTAGGTCACGTCACCCCACCTGTGTTTCAACATCCCAACAAGGAAGACTCAAAGAGGGTTTGGTAGAGTCTAGCAGGAAAATGATTCTGGAAGTTGAAGAGAGCAGTCAGCGCACTTATCCATCCATCAGATATTTATGGAGTAACCTCTAAGTGCTTGGCACTACCCTCATGGGGGACCAGGACTTCTGTACCATACAATTCAAGGTGGTGTGTGTAATTCATGCCCCTTTGGAAGGTATGGGTTAAGGCCCAGTCTAGTTCATAGGCAGCATGGCACAGTCTTTGGAAACTCTGATTCCTTTCAATAAAGAATTTCGTTTTCTTTGAATGAAATTTTTCATTGTGATTTCTTCTGACAGTTTGTTGATCATAAGGTGTCCCTTTCAGTTGACACAATGTTTCATATTTGAACAGTCTGATGTTTCTGTTTTAGTCCCACAAAGACATACTCATACCTTCTCGAGCACCACAACTACATAATTAAGAAAAATGGAGTGTCAGCTGCCACAGAAAAAGTATCCATCTCTGAGGGGAAACCAGCTTGCTTTCTGTCTTAGAAAATTGGGTGTTCAAGTGAATAAAACTCCAGTTAATGTTCTAGGTCCTAAACTGTCATTGACTCATGTGACCTTTGGTGGCTTGAGTGTCTCCTCTGGTCCCTGAGTTCCTTCTCCTTAATAGAAAATGGATATTACCACCCCAGTGCTTTGATAAACAAGGGGCCACCTGCCCCTTTAAGACTGATCACCAGCAGCATAGAGAAGATGCAAGCTTTGATTTACAAATGCCTTAGAGTTTGAAAGAACCTAAAGGTTATGGGAGGAAAACGGCTTTTCTTAAGATCTCTGGGTTTTCTCTGGGAAACCTTCTCTTCCTGCATATGTCTTTCTTGGCCTGAATTCTATGAATTTTAATAAAAATATTCAGAGTACTCCCCTGTCCCCCATCCCCCACCCCACGCACAAAATTACTATTCATTAATTGTCTAGAGTATTTTGCAATGGGATGGCAGTATCCATGAAACTATCTCACAGCAATAATAAAGAGCTGCCAAACTTAAAGATAAATTTCATATTCCTTTTTGACAAAAATGCAAGTGTTCAAATTTTCTGTAATATAAGAGATTGTTAACTCTGGTAGGTATCTAGAAGATATATATATATATATTTTAAACAATATATCCATTAATTAACTTTCTAAAGATTTAATTCTTTTTTTTCTCTTTTTACTCTGCCCCTCCATGGTAAAGGAATGTTTTAACAATGAATTTTAAAAACTGCTTTTTAAAAAAGAGAACATTTTGAAAACAGATGTCTGGAAAAATTTCCATGATTATGTGAACTTGTTGCCTGAAAACACTATGTCTCACCGAAAATATTCTTTTAGCTGCTCTCTTTAAAGACTTGCATTGATTTTTAAATCATCCAAATACAGACATTCAGCGGGGTTTGAACCTATTTGTTAAAAGTTTAGGGACTTGACATCATCTGATTAGCTTATAAGAGCAAGTGCTGCACAAGGGTAAGGTGGGTGTGTATTAGCTGAATGAGATTAAAAAAAATTATCTAAATAAATAGTAAATGGGATTGGAAAAAATGCTCTGATTTAGTAAGTACAGTCAAGGAGTACTTCTTCCTTTTTAATCTGCATATTCTTATGAGCTATTTTTCAGCTACAATAACCACTTATTCTAATAAATATCTAAATAAACTGAACTTTTGAACCAGATCTTTAACAAAGTGGTAAAAACAAGTTTTTCAAACTAATGAAGCATATTCAATCACATTGCTTTCACTAAAACATAATTAATCTTAGTTGGAATACAAGATCTTTATACCATTTGTAATATAAAATAACCTTTAAGATATTATTTATTTCCCTCCTTTGTGCATCATTTTAAATTCTTATGTTGTATATATTATAATGTGTATGATATATAATGTTATGTGCAAATATTTATGAGTAAACATATTTTGGATGATAGGCTCAAAATATTTTACCAATAGGTACAAAAACAAAACATTTGGAGAATGCTACTTATATTAGCTTTCAGTGGCTGTTATAACAAATTACCAAAAACTTGGTGACATAAACAGAGAAATTTATTCTCTCATAGTCCTGGGGGCCAAAAGCCCAAAGTCAGCATCACCAGGCCAAAGTCAAGGCATCAGCTGGGATTTTATGGGACATCTGGTGAAACTGAATAAAGTTTGATTATTCTAGATAAATCCCAGAAATGTCCAATTTTAGAAAAGGTTCTCAACGTATTTTACTTAAACTTGTGCTAAAACGAAGAATAGATTAAACATGATTGAGAACAGTGAACAACAATGAAGTACCCAATATTGTCAATATGTACATATAATTGTTAAGATCTTCCATTTCAGTTTAGTAAAGGAGAGGTTCTCAGACTTCAGCGTGTATCAGAACCCTTAAAAGCTTGCTAAAACACAGATTGCGGGCTCTGTCCCCAGTAGGTCTGCAGTCAGCCCAAGAATTTGCATTTCTAACAGGTTCTGTGTAATGCTAGTGTTCCTGGTCCAGCGGCCACACTTTGAGAACCACTGCAGAATATTTCTTGAAGGCCTACTATGTCACAGACAATGAGCCAGGAGCCCAGGGTGCAATATGCACAAACCGAGTCCCAGGCCTCAAGGAGCTAATTGGTGAGAAAGTCTAGTAGGCCAAAACGATGTAATCCAGATCATTTTACTATAGAGCAAATGTCTGACGATCCAGCTACCTGGATACCCTGATGGTTCAGTCAAAGGTAGAGTAATAAAGAACATCCTAATGTCCTCAGACCTTGGTAGTCACGAGAAGATTGTTAGGATGAATTTCTTTAATCCGTCAAGTAAACCTATCATTAACTCAGAAACCTCTCAAGAAATAGGCAAGTGAGAAGAAAATGCTAAGTAAATTAATCTATCGCTAACTTACATATTCAATGTTATGAGCCAATCAACAAAATAGCTATTTGTTAAACCGACTTCCAAAAGAAGCAGATGTCAGAACAACATCGAGAAGGAATAAAACACTCTCCTACAACATCTGTATTGGCTACTGCTTCACCTTTGTGTGTTCCCAGTCAACTCTGGACGGAGATGCTGGGGGAGATAATGCCGACACGTGTGCTCACTCAGCAAGCATTTACTCTGCACAATCTGATCTTGTAGTTAATGTTCCAATGGCAGATGCAGCTATAACCAAATTTATAGAATGTACAGTAATTTGACATCATCTTTTCAAAAAAATGTGTGTACAGGTAACCCCCGTATAATACAGTTGTTAGGTTCCTTAAAATGCCGTTATGCGAATCCATGTTATATGAAATAAAGAACTAGTACAAAAAAGGGGGTTAGGTTCCAAAAGTTTAAAAAACATACTATATTTTTATAATTAAGAGAAACATCTTTATTAAAGCAATTTCGCCAAAAGTGTAACATAATAATATGTATTAAATAATGTTTTCTTCATCATTAGTAACCACCACTAACCGAGGGCATTTTCTTTTTGATAAGATATCTTCATCCTCTGAACTTTCTTCAGCATTATCTTGACTTCTATTCTGTACTTTTTGCAAAAAAAATCTGTTATTTTAGATTGCTTACTTTTAGCTGAGAGATTTTTATAAATTCTGTTATATGGTGCTAAGCACTTGTGAAGTTCTCCCTTAAACTTTGCAGATTTAAAATTCTAATAAATTTTAAAATTCTGCAGTCAAATCTGATATGACACCCACACTGGAATGAAAAATTTCAAATGAGATCCTTTGCTCTTAAAAGCTTTTATTACATTCTGTGTTGTTAGGGGATTTCTCTAATTGTCAAACCATGTTAGAGTGAAACCATGTTCTAGGATGCCAAGTTATACGAGGGTTCCCCCCAATTTTTGAACCATGTTAGGGCGAAACCGTGTTATAGAAGTGTCGTGTTATATGGGGGTTGCCTGTAGTACCTTACATTAAACAATGAACAATTGTTTGCTTTTAAAGTTCTTTGTTTGTTTGTTTTAGTTTTTTGATAAGACAAAAACTGCTAGTATTTACCAATATCTGTGTTCTTTTTTCACCCAGCTGTCAAGCCTAGACTATATTTTTAACCTCCCTCTCACTAAGGTGTGGTTGTGCGACCTAATTCCAGTCCATAAAATCAAGTGGATGTAATGTGGACTCCTCCAGGTCTGACCCATAAACATCTCCAATGCATACTGCTCGCTCTCTCCTCCCACCACCAGCTGAACAAACAAGACATCAAGGCTCTAGACAAAGGTGGAGCCACAAGATGGAAGGAAACTGAGCCTCTGAAGGGCTGAATGGAACATCTCCCCACCCTCCCATCTGAATAAAAAATAAATTGCATTGTGCTGAGCCACTGGAATGTGGTGGCTGCTTCATACAGCAGTTAGTGTGCCCTGACTAATAAGTATTATCATTATTACTACTCATAAAGTGAATGTTTTAGAGAAAGTGAGGGATATGATATAAATTACATATGTAAGTTCAAGTTTCATACTGGTAAAAATAAGATACTTGGAGATATCAGTAAAATAATATCTATTGATCTGGAAAATCTCACATCATCCTATCTGTATTGCTGTTTCCATCGAGATAAGCACAGATTTCTAGGGTAAGGGAGAGGTAAAATACTTCCCAATCTGACAACTCAGAGTAACATGAATTTAAAATATGATGTAATAAATATAAGTTTTCAAAGAATCATAATATCATAATATATCTTAAACATTGACTCACTTAATAAAACCTAAAAAAAATATAAAAAAAAAACACAGGGGCGGCCGGTTAGCTCAGTTGGTTAGAGCACAGTGCTCTCAATAACAAGGTCGCCAGTTCAATCCCCACATGGGCCACTGTGAGCTGTGTCATCCACAACTAGATTGAAACAACTACTTGACTTGGAGCTGATGGGTCCTGGAAACACACACTTAAAATAAATAAAAGTTAAAAACAAAACAACAAAAAAAATAAAATAAAAAAACACCATCTAGCTGTTCAGACCATAAAAATCAAAATTCAGAAGCGATTATTCATTTGGCCATTGGTGATGATTTAAAGGAGCACCGAACAAAGAAGGAAACAGAGCAGCTTCTAAACTTCTAGCTTAGAAAGTCACAGCAAACGTCTCTCTTTCACTGACACTGTCCCACCTTTTTTTTTGCATGAGAGAACAGAAAACACAAGGTGACAAGTCATTGCAATAAACACAGACAAAAGTGACTGCACTAACACAGGCAGAAGGGAAATTTGTGCCTGATACCTTAGCAGCCTCACAAAGCACTAGGAGTTGTCGTGGCCCTGACACTGCATAATGATTCCCTCACAGCTCTTAAAGGTATTGGAAGAGGAGAGAAATCAATGTCAGGTCTTCGAGGCCTTATCCAGGATCAAGCCCTGGTTCCTTCCTCACGTAAAAGTCACTTGCTGATGATTCATCAAGAGCCAAATGCCCTAGTCTGTGTCCTGGGAATAAAAATCAATACTCTTGTCAATGAATGTATTCTCTCTCCAGGGCTGATCAACATGAGTATTCCTAATTCTTCTCCTAGTTTCATTGCCCCTTGCCTTCCCAACCCCCACACAACTGTTGTTCTTTGTCTCTTGTCAAATACAAAGAGAAGGAAGCTACTTCTTAAATTTCGGCTCCTATTATGTGAACATCTGTGAGCAAATAAACTGTGAATGTGGTTTTCATCTCTTTCCCTGCTTGGGACCCACATTTCACTTCCAACTCATTGAGGCCCAATGCACCTGGCAGAGATGAGTTGGTGCTCAGTGGGGTGGCTTTAAATCCATAAATGATTCAAAGGCAAGAAACAAAACAAGGACTCCAAACCTTTCACGGAGAGAGGAGACTGTGTTTAGGAGATTATCACCTTAGGCCACAATTCAGGAAATTATTTTTTTAATCTCAAAAGAGCTGATAATGCAGGGATGAAATAATTGTTTCCTGAATAGTATTAGAACAATCCCTGTCGGTTTCTATTTTGAATCCACATTATCATTAACAGTGCTACAGGAACTTAACCAAAATGCCACACTGGAAATCCTAGTCAGCATAAATATATTTGTAAATATAAATAGATTTCGATTTGTAAATATAAACAAATAGAAACTGTAAAGCAAATCTGCATCTTTGTCTAACAAAATATATTTCAAATGACCTATAGAACATGGATGCTTGGAGGAGTTATTTTCGACCATGTGCCCCCAGGACCTTATTGCATAAATTGAGGAGCAACAGAGGTACTGGGAACAGCCTGGTCTGTTGGGGTCTGGTCACCTTTCCTTTGTTTTAAGATAAATTTGGGGATTGTCAAGTTGAGCCAAAAAATAAGTAACCCTAAATCCTTGTAGAGTTGGTGAGACTCACTCCCTCGCTCCTCAGGATGCTAAAACAAGACCCAAAAAAGAGGCACAAGGCTTTGATATGGCCATTCCAAGAACCTGTTTCTGAGGACGGTCAGCTCCCAGAGGGAGTGATGCTGTCTTCAGGGGAGCAGTCTTAAGAGTGGTTAGATCCAAATTATCCACTATCATTTATTTCAAAGCTTCTTGTAAACACAGGTACTTATTTAAAGAGCTATGAATAAGAATCTCCCAAATTCAGGACTGAGAACCTCTCACTTCCTCCTTATTCCTCCTTAGTGTCCAAAGGCAGTTTGGCCATCTCTGGCTCAGAAAGATACAGGATTCAGCAGGAGAAGGTGGGCAGACGGAACGTGAGCAGCAGGCATGCAGAATAGCATTGGGACCCGTGGACCTCATTTCGACCCTCAGGCTGTGCTCTAGGATAATAAAAGCTGACTTTTTCTTGGTTCCTTGTGGTTGATGTGTTCACAGGTGAGAGGGCTCACACCACCCAATTGGGTAAATGCAAAAGATACAAACCATTGGTAGAATCTTTACACATAATTCCTTTTGGGTAATGATCGTAAGAAAATCTCTTTGATTGTTCCTTTGTTCATTCATGCATTCATTTATTAAATGCATATACATGGAGCACTGCTCCATGCCAAGCCTGCTCTATGTGCTGAAGATATATCTGTGAGCAGATGAGGACCCTGTCCTCAGGATGCCTGCATACTAATAAGAGAAATAGAGAACCCAAAAGGAGTCAATAAACAAAGTAATTGCCAATTGTGATATATACCATAAAGAAATTAAACAGAGTACAGAGATAGAAAGTAACAAGCAAGACTCACTTCAGATGGAGTGTTCAGAAAAAGGTCTCTCTGACATTCAAGGTGACATTTAAGCATTTAAGACTTAAGGCATGAGAAGGCACCAACTCCGCAAAAGCCAGGGGGAGGGCATCCCAGAAGGAGGGAAGAGCAAGCTCCCAGGCCCGGAGGCAGCAGAGCACTGAGCAAAAGCCAGAAGGCCTGGAGAAAGCTGGAGAGGAGAGGCAGGCCAGGGAGCGGTGGTCAGGCCCAGTCAGACATGCATGTTGTGTTTGAAGGCAATGGAAGACTTTGAAGGGTTTTAAGCAAAAAAAAAAAAAAAAAAAGACCCAATCTGATTCATGTTTTCAAAAGCTCTTTTTGGCCACTGTGTGAAAAATGGATAGGACAGGGTAAGAGTGGAAGGACATTACATTAAGATTTAAATTAACACATTGTGTGTGCAACCAAGGAGTTCACATCCATGTGAGGCAAAGACAAGTGAAGAAATTATGAGGGTATGACAATGGTTCAGTGCATGCAGTGGGTGTTTGTGCCCAAGGTGCTATCGCAGCACCAAGAAGAAAACACTGCCTTTGATCCTGTCACCTATCATATTACGCCATGTTAAAATAAAGTGAGATGGATATAGATGGCATGACCTGGTATAATTAATACATTGATCATGCTGAAAGTAGCATGACTTGAAAACCACTGAGCATTTTCTCAGAAACTGAAGAGTCTATACAAAGGAGCAAAAAAATTTTGCAGCGATCAACAACTTGTAAAAAGAGCCTGTTTCAATAGTTTGCTTGGAAATCTGGTTTGGAACAGGTTCTCTTCTGATAAACTCTCAATTTTTTTCTGGGTGAGTGAACTTTCAGGTGTAACCCTGTACTGGTGATGAATACTGAGAAACAACTTCCCAAGTGCACAGAAGAGTTACCCCTCAGATTTGTCAGGCTGAGGAGTTTAATGAAGATTACCAAAGTCATCTTGTATCTTAAAGAGTCAAGAGCAGGGTAGCTGCCCTCCTTTCCAACAGAGCTGTGAGGACCCGCATGGGATGAGAGCAGAGTTAGGAGGGGAGAGGGCCCTTGTTGTTAAACTGGGAGAAAGGTGCAAAATGGGATGCCTGCCTATCTTCATTCCCTTCCCCCCTTGCCTTTCTATAGCAGGGTGTGGCAAAACACTCTGGCCACAAAGCAGAGAAGAGAAGGGGGCTGGCACCAAGGCAGCAGCGGGATGAAGTTTTCCTGTCCCTTCCTTCACCACCTTTACCGCCTTGTGCTGGAGACGTGGTGAGGAGTACGAGTGTACACAATGTGGAAAGCACTGTTCTGGATATCACTGCCTGGGCACAAATCCAGCTTGGCCACTTACTTATGGTGTGGTCTTGGGTTAGCAACTGCTTTGATGTTTAGTTTCCTCACGATAAAGTGATAAAGTAAAGACGGCATTCCTTCTTAGCTTGGTTTTGAAGATCAAATACAAGATGAGTTACCCCACTTGAGAAATTGTACTACTTCGAGGGTCGGGAGAGCAATCTTCACAACAGAAAAAGACATAGCTGGAAGAAAAGAGGCTGTGTGTGCTTGTGCTTCCTGCCAGGTGGACAGAGGTTACATAGAAGGGAGAAACCAATTTAAATTAGATGCTCCTAAGTCCAAGACTGCTTGTTCTGCTCAAAAATCACAAAGATGTGCCAAAAATTCTCCAACCATTACTTTGACGTATCTTCTGCCATTTCAGTTCCCCTAAAGCAAATGCTGTGACCTAGTTACCTTACCTCTGATAAAAGATGAACAGATATTCATACCTTTGCAAATTTCCTTTCACCTTGCAATGAATGACATTTTAAAAGTTCCTCACTATTAGTTTTTATAATGGGCATCAATATAAATCCCACCTGAAGAACTCTCTTCCTGTAAGTTCATTTTATTACCCACCAGTCCTTTCATATTTGTTATGCCAGTGTCTGCAGTAATTTACAAAGAAACACAGCACGTGATTAGAATCCTGTTAGCTGGAGGAAAATCTTCCACCTATAGTACAATTAGGCACATACCAGAGGTTCCCAGGGACCTCAAAGTATTGCCATGGCTCTTTATCCTCAGTTCTCCTGGGATGCATTATCTTCAATTAATTGTTCAATCTCACTGAAGTCACGTTCTAATCGGGGGAATGGCCCAGGCAAAATGCTTACTCGAAAATATTTCTCTGTTAGCAATGCAGCCTCGTACAGTGGTTATGAGGGTTGGGGCCAAGAACTAGACTATAGGAGTTTGAATCTTGGTGCCACCTTTTACAAATGACCCTGAGCAGCTTACTACTGCTATAAAATGGAGACAGTATTAGCACCTACTTCATATGGGTTGTTAAGAAGAGTAAATTAATTAATACATGTAAAATGTTTAAAACAGTGCCTTGGCACATAGTAAGTGCCAATAAACGCTAGCTATTTTTATTCGACAAGAAGGTGAAGCTTCGTGTTCCCTCCCAAATAGGGACAGCCGCATGTAGTACAAGAAAACACAGTCCATGGTCCCCTGCCTTCCACTGACCAAAAATCTCAAATAATAAATGTTTATTTTGAATGCCTGATTCCAAACAAAATTGGAAAGTACTTTTGTAAGTATCTCAGATGAGTACCCATGCAATATCTGTTCTCCAGTCAGGATGGCTTTTCTTGGGGCTCTGTCTCACCTTCTGCCCTCAGTACAAGAGACGGGAGAATGGCAGGCCTAGGTGTGCTGGGAGCACTTCCTCCCGGAGTGACAGCTGGCGCTGTCAAAAGTCGTTACTGCTGGTGTGCACAGACCTTCTGGCAAAGCCAGGCAGAACAGAAGAGCCTCAGTCTCCCTGCCCACCTGTCAGCCTTGTCCAGGAACAGCAGAGAAATTTGCTCATTTCTTCCTTCAAAGGCTCCAGCGAGCCCCGGCGCCGTCCTGAATGCTGGCCTCTTCAGTCCCGGATGGCCTCCTCCCCCTCCCCGGAACACATACGCTCCAACCCATTCTTCCAAGAAGGGGATTAGCCCAATTAATCTCTGGACAAATGTCAAGGAGGCTGGGGGAGGGGGCACCTTTCAAGTGCCGCATCCCAAATAGCAAATCCGGCAGACATGTGCCGACGCCTCCCGGCCCACGGTGAGTGGGAGCAGCTGCTGCACACCCGTAAGGAGGGCCTCCTAATCTCAGGCTTAGCTGCCCAGCGCTCACTTTCTTGCCAGCCTGTCCTGACAGACCACAAGGATGAAGTGCTGGGGCTCCCCTCGCACCATCTGGGATGTGAGTTATGAGAGGGAGGGAGCTGCGGGATGAGCACCAAGCCTTGCTCTCCTCTCCTCTCTGGTATTTGCACTGCAGGCTTCGCTCTCGGCCCACTCACCTTCCCCCACCCTCCAGCAGGCACTGAAAATGAAAAGTCCTACATTCAAAGTAAGGAAATCAAGAAGGCAAAATAGCCACTGTGAGGGGAGTTGGGAGGAGAATAGGAGCGGAGTGAAATCTCTTAATAGATGCACAACACAAGGCGCGATTATTTTCCCCCCAAACCATAGGTTTCATTGGCCTGATTCACAGAATTTGGGAGAAAGTCCTGGGAGTGCCTTTTTCTTGCTCTAATTCCCGGAAAGACCTCATCTAATGCATCCAAGGGAGCAGGGACTTGTAATAGTTCTCTGGAATAGAGGTTTCCCCGTCCACAGTCATTTTCTCCCTCCCACCCCTCCCCCACCCTGGCTCTAGCCAACAAAACCTGGCTTAACCAGCAGGCTATTAAACAGCACTTCCACATGCTACAGTCCAATGATTCCATAATTAATTTTCATAATGATGATCTGGAAGAATTTCTAAAGACCCCTGAAGATCCAAGAATGATACCTACCCTACTGGTTATTCATATGCTGTGAGTGGAAGAGACAGTCTGGGTGTCCAGTCCTGGCGGCCACTTGCCAGCCTAGCCATGTGACCTTGGACAACTGTCCTAACCTTTCACCCTGTCATTGTTTCCTCGGCAACATAGGGATACAAAGTTTATTTTAAAAGGAAATAGACAATACTCTAGTTCTGCAATGTGTCCTATGAGCCAGACATTCTACCAAGTGATTTACTGGAAATAACTTATTTAGCCCTCACAACTGCTGAATCGATGTTAAGTGTAGTTCATTATAGTCTAATTTGTTCAACATTAGCACCACATGTATGGCACCTCTACTGGTAATTAACCAGAATATTTGGTCAATGTAAACACTTCATTTCCTGACTCTCTTAAGATGGCAGAAGCAGTCTACTTCAGGATTACAATTATTATCCAAAACTCTTCTGTTTAGATGTGCTTTGTAATCAGAATTTTTCTTGGCCTTTATAAAGACAATACAGCTCATGCAACAAATAGAACACACCAGTTTCAGGCAGTTATTGAACACATCAAAATCTCTGCAATAAAATACATGGATATTCTCCCTAAAGAGAACAATAAAGAGCTTCACATCATCTCAAAATGGGTTTTGTTGCCAAAGCACGTCAGGGCAGGTAACGTTTTGCCACCAAACAAGTTAGGAAAGAAAAAATAGTCTTATGTTGTTCTTGTTTGGATTTCAGAATTTCAGAAAAGGTATTGTGAACGTGACTACACAAAAACACTAGATACACAACCAAGTTCTCATCCTGGTTCTGACTGTAATGACTCTGTGATCTTGGGCAAATAGTCATCACCAGACATCCCTCGTTTCAGATTCTTCTACAAAGGGGGTGACTGCTACTGCCTGCTCAGTTATGCAGAAGTAGATGTGAAGATCAAATGAGATGGGATTCATCAAAGCATTTTGAATAAGTGAAGTGTTTAGCAAATTCAAGTTGTTTGTTATCTTTTAAAAATTATTTTAAAGATTATTATAGTTGTAATTATGGTTTATGGCTTCCTGTTTGAAAAGTACAGTGTTGCCTGTACAGGATGGGATCCCCAGCATCTCTTTCTTGCACGCATCACGCGTCCGTGTTGTTGCTTCATATATATCCATCAGGATCAGTACGTGCATGATGACTGCATGACTGTAGCTTTTCTCCAGGTTAATCTACAAGAATCACTTCCAGAAAATAACGACAAGCTGCTCTGTCAAATCACTATAGTCACGGAACACCCGGAAGACCTTTTGTGCTTTGAAGAGACAAGCTGTCTAAGAGTCAGGTTATTCCTAACCCAACTTCACAACTTCTTAAAAATGTGCGAATGTCTCCCTTTCTGTGTGGTCTATGGCAAGAGCACCAGCCTGGGAGTCTGACCATCCAGATGCTAGCCCCGGTCTGGCCTCTAATGTTCTGTGCAATCTAAGCCAAGTCACAGCACCTCCTAGACAAGTTCTCCAAGTCAGCTGAGCCTCGCGAGACTTCGGACAGCAAGAGAGGGCTCACTGCTGCTATTTGGTGTCCCCCTACATATTTTCTTCTAGAGGATTCAAACCCTAGTTGTCCCCACCACACACCCCTGGGTGGCTGGTGCTGTCTTTGCACTGGTGTCAATCATGTGCTGCTGATGTCAGCCCAGCTGTGACAGCTGAGTCCAATGCCACCCATGGCTGCCCCAGTGAGTCATATCTGCTTGCTTTCTCTTTGCCATGAACCCCTCAGAAGCCCGGGGCAGAGCCCATGACCTGCTTCCCCCTCTGCATCTCTTTATGCTCTTTCAGCTGGAGGAGTCTCCATGGCCGAGTGATTTGTCCCATTAGCCATGGTTCTACAAAATTAACCGTGAATGTTCTCTAGTGTCCGTAGCAACCTTTCTGCCAGGGAGCAATTATAACCATCAGCTATCCTCTTTTGATGTTAACTTCCAGAAACAGAGCCTCCCTGGCCACAGAAATGCAGTGGGGGTGGGGAGGGTCTCATAAGAAAAAAAACATTCTAAGTACTCCCTTCCTCAGAGAAGGAAGGCACACGGAGTAACCTTGACTATATAATAAAGCTAGTAATTATTCTCAGTAACTGAAGGGCATTCTGTGTTTTAAAACCCCAAGGTCTATGGCATGCATTAAAATGGCAGTGTACAGAGAGAAAAAGCACTGGACTTAGAAACTGAACTTTATTCTCAAGGAGGCTGCAATCTCATAGAGGAGAAAGCTATATAAAGCAGATTATTGTATTTACCATATAAAATAATACAGAGGGGCTATGATAAAAATAGCCACAGATTGCTATGGGAGATGTAGGGGTGCTTAACCCATCCTGAAGGTGCAGGAAAGGCTTCCTGGAGGAGGTAATTTATTGATGTTCAATTCCTTAAACTCCCTGGATCTCAGTTTTCTCATTTTTTAGTGCAATTTAGAATACATTTATGTACATTTATGTGCATTTATGGTGAAAAATTTAACATCTTGATATAAGTTGACATAATAGTCCCAGCTCAATAGTTACTGAAACATGACCTGCTGGTTTTTCCTACTGGTATAGAAGCTAATGTTCTTAAAGCAGAAAACCTTTTTTATCCAAATATCCCACCAAGAATTTCATGGCTTCTGTCATTCTTATTGTATTGCTGTTTTAAGACAAACCAGAGTCTGAAGGTGGACTGATAATTGTTTGAGCAGCTTTGCTTTTCAGTAACTTCCAGCTCATAAGTTCTCCCTGGTCAAAGAACAAGCTGTTTCTAAATACATTTCCCTCTTTCCTCCCCCTCCCCCCTCCTTCCACACCACCGTGTCTGGAGCTCTCTCTGTTTCAGTACTCTTTTGCGTGGAAGAAATATTTTAGCGTTCAGAATTTGTACCGCCTGTTCGTGTGTGTGGTGGCAGCCCAACAGCTGAAGAGGGAAGCAGTAAGTAACTAAGGAGACGAGGTGGGTTGGAGGAGACAGGGGCAAGTGTTTCATACTAAATCAATTATCAACCAATACTCACTCTGTACCAGGTGTTGGAGAGGATGATGAAGAGTAAGTTCTTCCTCAAGGAGTTTGTGATCTCCTTAGAAAGACAAGGCTAACACAATGGGAGATACTAAAAGGTAATTTAAAAGTGCAATATATCGTGAAGTACAAAATAATGTGAAATAGGCACACTGCAATAGTGTAAAGGAAAACAAATGATTTAGGAGGGGATGAGGCAACAGGAGGCACTCGGGCTCTGAAGGATGGGGAGGATTTGAATGGTGGCAAGTTATGGGTCCTGCAGGTAAGAGGACCAGCAGAAGCAAGGACACAACGATGAGAAAAGGCGTCATCAGCAGTGCGGAGACCAGCCCGCGAGGAGCGGAGGGGTGTGCTAGGTATGGGGACTTCCCTTCAAGGTTTACTTCTGACTTCAAGTGAATCTGAGGTACATAATTACCTCATACCTTGCCGGACCCTGTGCAAAATTCTTGCCTTATAAGGATGTTCTAGGGATCTAAAAATACTGTGAAACCCTAGGGATTCTCAGTTCCCGTCTCTGTGATGAGTAACTGGAAAGTGCCCCGTTTACTTTACATCCCACGATCTCAGTCCATGGTCAGCAGTACTGATAACTTCAGAATCTCTTAGTTGCTCTCATTTTGCCTCCCCCGGAAGTGCAGCGCTGTGCTAAGCCACCTGGCACGCTTCTCTGTCCTCATCAAGGAAGAATGACTACCAACCAGTTTCCATAGTAATACGAAAGTTCCACAGTAGGATGAAAAGTGATTTGGGTTGGATATTATATGAAAATAAAGAACAGTCATGAAGACTCCAAACGGAATCCTCAAGTTTTCTCTCCTCCCTCATCTCCTACCCCAACCAGTAATCAGATCTTACCAATTCTTTCTGCACATCATATCACCTGTGGCTTCTATTTCCAAGTCAGTTAGTTCAAATCTTCGTTAGTTTTCTTCTTAGCTATCATAATAGCATTATAACATATATTATATGTTACACACACACACACACACACGCACACACACATATACAGGGTGCCAAAAAAGTGTATACACATTTTAAGAAAGGAAAACTGTATTAAAATTGTAATACTCAATATACACCGACAATAAAAGATGAATACAAGTCACGTTCGACTTCTACAATTGTAAGAGGTGCTCAAAGTGGCTACCATAAGCATCCAGACACTTCTGATGATGGCGAACTATTGCTTGAGCAACGTTGACCAAAGTGTCCACTTATATACATTTTTTGGCATTCCCAGTATACATACTCCTATGTGTGTGTGTGCGTGTATTCTACAATAACATAATAATACCCTCCATCCAGACCCTCTTCCCTATTTCTAAGCTCAACCACCACAATTTTACCTATTTTCCTAAACACATAGTCCAATCACTCACTGCTTTACTGTTTTGACAGCTTGGCATCTCAACCTTCCTCCTACCTACCTACCTACACACACACACAAACACACACACACACACTTCAACACTCTCCGCTACTTGGTCCCACCTATCTATTCTTACTATTTAACAGAAGGAGAAAATGCACAGGCTGTTTTTCTACTGCTGCTTTAGCATTTTATTTGTCCTTTTTAGAATGCCAGCTTCTTCAAAAGAGAAGTCTCTACACGTAAATCGATGCTATCCTAAGATCCCTTCAATGTTTTCAGACCACAAACATTTTAGCCTATGATTTATTCATATGAAAAGAATCTAAAAATTAAGTCTAAAATTATGGTAAAGTCTGAAGTCTTTGATCTTGTGTGGGACTTAACAATAATTTAAGGGTATCTTGATTGTGATTCTGGGTAAATTCAAGGTAAGGAATTAAAAAAAATTCTCAACTTTCTATTTGAACTGAAACAAACAGAATTCATCATCTGGCCTAGAAGAGCTTGGTGGCTTCATGGATCTGTGGAGGATTTCACAAAGAACCAAGATTTAGGGACACATAAAAAGATGTCTTTCTGATCTGCTGCTGGAGGGCCTAATTATTCTGTCTCTGGGGAGATGTAAGATGCTCACCCTCAGATTCATCCTGCAGTAAGCCGTCAATCCAACCGAACTGAAACAGGACTGTGGTGAAACCCATGATACTGGTAATCCAAGAAGGGTCTCCCCTATAAATAAGGGTTCCCTTTCCTAGAGAGTTATGAAGGCACTACAGTATAATAGTAGAAAACGCATATGTGACCTTAGGAGTGCAAGGACTTTGGTTTAACTAGTACATTTATGATATGGATATTGACGAAACTGGCAGCTTAATATTGTGATATACGGCTTATATGGTTCTCAGTTTCCTCATACATTAAAAAAAAAAACAGGTATAATTATACTGAAGTCTATTAGTTAGGGACTAAATAGGAAAACAAATATTACTTCACATATTTTTAATAGAGGGACTTCAATGCAGGGAACTGGTTATACCGGTGATGGAGGCTACAAGCCAAACAGCAGACAGTGGGGTAATTCCAGAGATGAGTGAGAGCAGGAAGTTCTACCATCCATTGGCTGGAGAGACCGGGGGAGGAGACAATATTATGGGAGCCTAGAGGTGTAGTCATGCAGTGGAAGTTGAACCATCTCCTGTCAGTCCCATGGGAGCTGGAGACACAGAGAGCGAGAGCGAGAGTGAGAGCAAGAGAGAGAGAGAGAGAGAGAGAGAGAGAGAGAGAGAAACCCTGGCTTCCCTCTCCACTCCACCCTGCATCTCCACTAGTGTCTCCCAATACCCAACCTGAGAGAGGAACCAGTGGGCAGGAGAGGCTAGGAAAGGCAGATGCAGGAGTCAGTCTCCTGAAATGCAGAGCAGAGCAGAGGAAGGGTGAGATGGGATCTAAGAGCCAGTGGGCCCAAGACCCGCTCAAGACTCCATATAATTACTGTGAGGATTAAACCAGACATCATATACAAGTATCTATCACAAGGCCCCCGACATAGTGAGCTTTCCATAAAAGTTTGTTTGTTTAATAATATAATACCCTACACAGGCGGGTCTAGTGACTTACAAGGTTACCAAACCTATAGGTTCAAAGTAAGGCTATTCATTATTTTTATTTTTCAGAAATAGTTTTTTTTGTTTGTTTTTTTGTTTTTTTAAGTTTGGCAAAAATGCATTACTAGCTTCCAAAGGAGAAGCTGCAAATGACTGATGATTTTCACAGAAGCATCCTAGTTAAATTAATTACTTGTCTATTAACGTCTTAAGCTGGCAGCTCTTTTTTCTAATGTGATCACTTCATGCAGAAACCAACAGCCAATTAAATCAGAACAAATGACTAGTTGATCTCTAAGGTCACTCTGGCTCTACCATCCAAAGATTGCTCAGTTACATCAATGAGAAAATGATGAAAGGATTTGAGGTGAGTTCTGCCCTTAGTTCCAAGCATCACTTGAAGCAGTATCAAAAATCTCAAATACATGTTGGGCAAAGTAGGAGGCATTTTAATTCCCTCACCTTTGACAGAGAACTCTTCCAAGATGGTTTACTTGAAAATTCATTTTTTCCATATCATCAATAGACATTGAATAGACACACATTTTGGTTTTAGGTTTTTCTGTTTGTGATGCAAACATTTACACATTCTGGATATTATTCGGTGTGGATTTCTTGCTCATAAACTGACTGGGGAGCATCTGGTGAATAGTGTGCTCTCTCCCATATAGAGTAATAATAATAGGTCTTATGTATGTGGCATTTATACTCAGTGCCTGACATTGCTCTGAACACTTTACATCTATAAACCCATTTCATTTTCATGAGGCAGGTTCTATTATAGTCACCATTTCACAGAGAAGGAAACTGAAGCACAGAGTAGTTAAGTAGCTTGCTTATGGTCATAACGCTTGTGAGTGGGAGAGCAAGGATCCACCCTGGGAGTCTGATTCCAGAATCCATGCTCTTAGCCATGCTACTACGCTGAGGAGGAAAAGAAGAGGGTATGCACATTCTAACAAGGAAAATGACAAGCCAGACTCCGCTCACTCTATGAGGAAGCCTTTCCTGACTGGCTCTCGCCTATCCCTCCAAACTTAACTTGTCTACCAATCCTCTCTTCCCACTCTAATCACAAATGGCCTCCATCTTTCCTCACCAAACTCCCTCCCACAGGACGCTTGCACGTGCTATTCCCTCCACCTGGAATGCACTTTTGTCCCCTTTTACCTGGAGAAGCTCTTCGGTCCCTCAGATCTCTGAATGAGCTCTCCCTAGTTATCTTAAACTCTGATTGTAGGTCCTCATGGTGAGAACACCTCTCTTTTCCAGCCCTCATTAAAGTTACAACCTGACATCTCGTTTACGTGATTTGCGTCTGAATACGCGTAGCTTCCTGGAGTATCCAGTATCTGGAACATAAAGCATGCTCAATAAATACTTATTGGCTGACTTATGTATTGAATAATATTGGTCTGCTCCCTAAACTGGGAGCTCCATGAAGGGGGAGACCATGTGTGTTTCTGTTTCTGTTGTATCCTCAGCACCCAGTTAAATGCTTGACACACAGAGATACCTACTGAGCAAATACATAAACCAGAGCACTGTTTAATTATCTCTATGGCAATTACTGAAATTTCCGACCACTCTTTAACAGAAATAAACCTCTGATTCTGCTGATTTCCAAACAAAACGTTCACTATGACCAGAATACAGGGATTTCACCACTCTGGCTATGTGGCCCTCTAAGGGAGCGTGCAGAAGCTAGATTTCAGAGGTGGTCTTGCTGGCTCACCGGTGTCCTCCAAGGTTGGCCCACCTCCCTGAATAGGCACTCAGGGGCCACATCAATGCAGTGGATTTTGCATCCTCCAAATTTAAGTTGTTTGACCCACTCCCACCATCATCCCTCACCCCTCCAATGTTCACCTTATCCACACATGTCTAACAAGTGTAATTCTGGAAAAAAAGGCAATTACCAAAAAGGGTAACATAATAACTTCCCCAGATAACTTCTGACAACTTACTTTTATTCAGGTAAAAAGAATGATTCAAAAAAAGCTCCCTCCTTCTTTGATGGTACAGTGGATGGTTTCCTATGTCATTGGGGCCTGTCACCTGTGTCACAGCCCCTTCTGAAAGCTGTCACTGGGCTAAAACTTTACAACTGAAAGAAATCAAAGCTGTCTCTCCGCCTCACTTTGCAGGATGCAGCAATCTGCCTTTCCTGTATCAGCAGGAGGCAGACCTTGGTCACTCCGGGTTGGAAGCCATTCCTGACCTCTGACCCAAGGGAAGCACTGGGCTGGGACTCTGGCATTCCAGTTTGGAGAGGTTGCTGACCTCTGGCCTGGAGAGCATGTGGCCACCTCCAGCCACTGCCAGAGTCAGTGATTAGGGCAGATTCCTGTCATCCCTCTCTTTTCTTTGAGCAAAGACTGTCTTAGAAATCACCAGATATGAGGGTTGTTAGCAAAAACTAAAATGAATGTTATCTTTTTACAAAAGGGAGGGGGGGCTTTAAATAAGCCAGACACAAAAGGACAAAAGCTGTATGATTCCACTTATATGAGGTACCTACAGTCGTCAAATTCATAGAGACAGAAAATAGAATGGTGGTTGCCAAAGGCCAGGGAAGGGAAAATGGGCAGTTATTGTTTAATGGGTACAGAGTTTTGGTTGGGAAGATGAAAAAGTTCCGGAGATGGATGGTAGTGATGACTGTACAACAATGTGAATGGACTTAATGCCCCTGAACTGTACTTATAAAAATGATTAAAATGGTAAATATTATGTTATGTATATTTTATTACAATTTTTAAAATACAGAAGCTTTGTAGGGCTTGGCCTGGGCAATTTATTCTCTTTTCAATCCTTTCCTACATTTGTTGGCCAGCAGTTCCTAAGGTTCAAAACAAAGAAACAATTTTCAAGTCCTTTGTTCTTGAGCAATTTCCTGTGTCCTATTTTTATTACCCCTCAACATGGTGGCTTTTACATGATGATGTTCTTATCAGTCAGACTATATTGCCAATCCAAATAACCCTCCCCGTCAAAAAATTCAGTAGCTTCAAAATTACAAAAGAATATTTCTTGTTCTGTCTACATGTCCATAGTGGATCCCTAAGAAGATCCCATCAGGAACCAGGTCTGATGGAGCAGCCATCCACCATGCAGCAAAGGTGAGCCTTGAAAACACACATTGGCTTTAAAGCTCCACCTGGAAGTGAAGTGCTTCCCCTCCATGCACACTTGGTTGGCCAAAGCAGTCACAAGGCCACCTCTACTTCAAGGGGATGATGGGGAAGTGAAATCCTACTGCGGGCCTGGAAGGCAAGAGAGCTGTGGAGAGCCTTGTGAAGCTCACAATGTCTTTCTGACCGTTCGAGGTTTTGCATATGAGTATAGCTTTGCATTGTTTCCAAAACTCACTGTAGTTAAAATTTATATCATAGTATAAATATACGTCATTATATGTACATAATTATATAAATTGTAATATATATTATAATCAGAAGAAAGCAAAACCTGGTCTCCCCATCTCCAATGTTCTGCCATGAGCCTCTTTCCCATGGTTCAAGGAGACAATGCACAGTCTATTCTGCCAGTGAACGAGGAAGAGCATCACCTCTTCCCCTCACCTCCTCAACTCCATTCTGTCCTTGAGTCCAGAAGATAGAGGAGCCCACAGCATTAAAAAAAAAAAAGTGTTAACATGCTTTATTTAGGGAGGTAAAAAATACAGTCTTGGCCTCATAAAATCTTTAAAAGAAATTAAACCAATCTTTGAGATTTATTTATTCTAGGCTTTCTGGCCTCAGAAGACTCTGAGAAGTTACAACAGATTTTAGAGGGGCTAGAGATTCCTTAAATGCACACGGACAGCCCTCGCCCACTGACATTGTGAGCTCAAGTGAAGAGCCCCTGGAATGTCCCTATCAGAGAAAAGCCATTCCATTTATGCCCTCCGAAGAGGAGTGCAAGCTCAGACAGTAGTTAAGCCTAAGCTAGTCACTCAGCATCCTCTACAGGCCTTCTCAGAAGCTGGCATCCCACTACATGTGCAGGACAGACATTAGAAGAAGACATGTATGTACATGGGGATCCCTACATATATACACATTCAAATGCAGGTTCACCAAACCGTCATTTGTTTTTTTCTCTGTTTATTACTTTGTAGCAATACAGTCAGTGTTAGGAAAGCTCAGGCATCATCAAGCCTTACATCTCCATCCACGTATCCATGTACAGGTAGGCACAGAAACCCTGGCTGGCCCTGTTTCATTACTTGCTAATGATAGCTTTGGGAAGGTTTTCAAGTATCTCTGGCAGACTGAGCAAAATGTTATAACAACCATTAGCGACAGCAGAAAAGGAGCAGTATAAAAGGATAAAATCCAATTTTCAATGCTGACAACATAGCGGCACCGATGGAATGAGTCAGCACGGAAGCATATTCAGCAGCTCTTCATTCAATCCTTACTGTTGGTTGCTTCCTTCTTATGATTAATCAGATTGCATGGAGAAACATCTCAACCCTCAGTTATAAAGTCAGCTATTGTTTGAAGTCCATGCATGCATTGGCAAACTCTTCGAGACTCGTTTTTAAATAAATCAATAACAAAAAAGATTACTCATCATTACAATTATGAGGGTTCAGCTTCTAGGAGGAATAATAAAGCAAGAGATGGAAAAACAAGCCAAACTGAATTGCTTGATCCTGGAAGCCTATAAACCAAGGGCAAAAACTCAGTGATAAAGGCTTGGATTCTGAAGTCACAGATCTAGTTGAAATCCTTGCTCTGTCATTTAGTAGCCACCAGATAATGACCACATCATAAGGCCACATTAAGGCTCCATTTCTTCACCTGTAAAATGAGAAAAACAGCATCTCCTCCTGCAGAGAATATGAGGATGAAATGAGATAATCCATAGAAAGTCCTTAGCAGAATGGCTGGTCCACAGAAGTGCTCAGTGAAGGTCACACGTTATCACTGATAGCATTTGACAAAATAAGGAAAAGAATTCCTTGACTAAAAATCAAGTCACATCTTGAAAGTTGTCTGGGTGTCCAAGATGTAGAAAGACAATGTGAATCTGACTGACATTCTCTTTTCCCAACCCCCAGCAGCATAATTTTCTTGTTCATAGTCTAGTCATCTGGAGATCAGGGTGACAGATCTGAATGACTTGATTTGGTGTCTATCTTGATATGTACCAAAAACAGTGGTTTTCCTTTGTAGAGATTATTCTGCGACTTGAACTCCTGGGAGAAGCAGTGGACACATTGCTAACAAAACTGTCCTTTTGGCCTCCAGGCTTCTTGAACATCTATCAGTGTTTAAGAGAGGGGAGCCATAGCATACCTTGATGCCAATGGATTAACAACAAGAATGAAACTCAGAAGACAGCAAGTGTTTTCTGTGGCCTCACCTGCTGACTCATAGCTGCTGGTGCTGCTGTTTTGTAAACAGAAAGACCTGCATTTTGTTACTTATTTTCAGTGTCTTTTCCTTCTTTTAACTAATGGTGTCACTCTAACCATCCTTCCATCTAGCCAAGTAGGCTGAGGAATACTCAGGCTTCTTATTAGGATGTAACTCTACACCTTTGGTTCTTAGCCTTGTCTGCAAATTAGAATCATCTGGAGAGCTTCTAAGAGTCCTGATGCACAGGCCACACCCAGACCAAACTGAATCTGAGCTTTGAAAGCTCCCCACATAATGACAGTAGACAGCCAATGCTAAGCACCACTGTTGGACTAAACAGGGTAGATAGCCCTATGTGTAGTAGCACATTGAGAAAACAAGTCCTGTGTTTCCCTGAAAATAAGACCTAGCTGGACAATCAGCTCTAATGCATCTTTTGGAGCAAAAATTAATATAAGACCCTGTCTCATATAATATATTATAATGTAATGTAATATAATACAATACAATACAAAACAATGTAATACTGAATCTTATATAACATAATACTGAATCTTATATAATATAATACCAAGTCTTATATAAGACTAGGTATAATATAATATAATATAATACCGGGTCTTTTACAGCTGATTGTCCGGCTAGGTCTTATTTTCGGGGAAACAGGGTAAGTGAGCCTAAATAGAGGCATAATCAGTTAATCCCAAAGAACACACAGGCAAACAAATACACACAACCTTCTGCCTGCCCAGGCTGCTATGATTTCCAGCTGGGAGAGGAATTCCTGTCTTTCTCGCCTCTCAAGTAGTTCACTGTTTGCACCACCTCAAACCCTTTACAGGATGGCTTAGGAGACTAAGTGAATCCTCACAGAAGAGATAGTAACTTTTGAGATACAGAAAAATAGTCAGGGAGGGAATTTTCTCCTGACTACAGTAGATGAGGGGCTGAGTGGCCCGGAACTAGGGACTCCACAAGTCACATCAGAGCAGAGAGGAAATTAGAAGGAAAGCAAACCCATTCCATATTTGCTATGGGAAGACTTCAAATAAACAACATCAGGGGTCTTATAAAATGAGAGAAGAGAGATTTTAATCTAATCTTGTGTTCTGAGGACTCCAATCTGATAATAAAGTTTGGAGTACTCATGTTTCATTTTTCAGCTTTCAGACTCAACAAGAATACTGAAAGCAATGGAATCTCTACATTTCTACTTCTGAGCCACGGACAGTTGCATTAATTCCTTTGTTCTTGCTCTGCTCCAGCTCAGAAGCTAAGACTCTGGATTTGCCTTCAGACCAGGCTGTTGGCCTATTTTTGCCTGGTTGAAAACATCTTTGTATTTTCTCTGGTTAGTTGTTGGAACAGTGTCTCTTGCTGACAAGCTGAGCTTCACGAGGCAGAAACAGTCCCTGGACATTAACTCTTTCAGCTTCTAGGACTCAGGGTCTGGGTATCTGCTTCGAAGTCAGCATGGAAGCCAGGGTGGGGGGCAGGTAAGTGCGGTCAAGTAAAGACACCAGGTAAGCATGGCCTTGGACCTCTACTGGTTAGTTGGCTGATTCCGCTTATGTACGCATACGTGAAAACCAGCTTCTGTTGGAAGACAGGCTCTCCGTTTGAACATACGTATAACAACAGGCTGCTGTGCCAGGGGAGGTAGAGCCTGCTTAATTGTTCTCCAGGGATCCCATGGGAGACACGAGAGTTGTGGGGTTTGGAAGCCAAAGCCCTGAGGGTTTCTGGACAGTGTCAGATGGCCATCACTGTCCAGGCAACAAGCACTGTTCTGTGTCTTCCTGCATCTCCTCGGCTGCAGTTGCCTCCCCTCGCTTCTGCTTCCTTTTATTTCCAGTGCTTTTTCAAGGTTTGCAATCATTAGGCCGACTTGAGGATATAGACCAAATGGTTTATTTTCAAGATTTAGAGATCATGCTTCAGCTCTAAAGTCCCTTTAATAAATAAATATTGCTCTAATTGTATAGGCTTTAGGCCTATTTCTTACCTTCGTCTTTTAAGACAAGCCTCTCCCCTCACCCCCACCCTCACCTCCCCCAACCCCTTAAAAAGGTGGGCTAGTTTCTCGCCCATTTCTCCTACCTGCCCTTTCTACTTTTCATCTCCAGCTCTCGGTTACTTTAACCAGCAGCTTGTTTTAACAATGGTCGGACTATGTTTTCCTACCCTATTGGGTATTAGGCACTCTTTTTTTTTTTTTTTTCAGCAAGTCTCTCTCTCTGACTCAGTTTCCTCATCTGTACAACAGGGATAATAAAAGTCTCACCTTAGAGGGAGACTGTGAGGAGGAACAAATTAATTTACATCTGGAGTAGTGCCTATATGTGGCAAGTGCCAAACAGTGTTAGTTGTTGTTATTTACAATATATCATTGGCTTGGAAATATGAATGGGGTCAGAGGAGAGTGGCAGGTGGAGACTACAGCAACACTTTGCATGTTTCCCTTATAAATACAGTCCATCATTTCATTAGACGAGAAATTCAAAATCCAAGGCATATATATTTTGGGTTGCTTCCCCATAAGGCCATTAATGACATGGTACGTGTCCAAATTTGGGGAGGATTTCATCCCCTGCCTTTCACCTGAAGAGACTTGCCTTGTCATTTAGACCCCTGAGCTTGCTGGTTCATCAGAGCATGCGTTGAAGTAAGTCTCTGCAGCTCCTGAATGCTGCGCATGTCTTCTGACCAGCCAACATCTGATGAGACGACTGACTTCCTAGCTGGACATCTGCCTCGGCTCATTAGAGACCTTTTATTAGACACTGGTACCTTCTAAAATATGTTCCTTAATCCTTCTTCATCTACATAGTTTATGGTCCGTCCATAGCCTCTCCCATACTGGGTGCTTTCCTGTGACCTGTCTGGGGCTAACTCTTCATCTCTTAGATGTTTTTCCCCCCATCTACTCTGATGACCAGCTGCCCTCTGCCAGCTGGCCCCACAGGGCTGTTATTCAAACACCTGGCTGTTTTGATCTGTGGCACAGATTTTCTCAGGACTTGTAATAAGGCATTAAAAAAAGAAATGGTGGTCAGATGTTCCTTTTTATTTTCTCTTCTCAATGGCTGCCCCTTTTTGTGTCTTCTAGGAAAATCAGGTCCACAAAGAACCACCTTCAACCTCAAAGAAGAGTAGGCTACTGACTAGACTTGGAGCACACAACATTCTAGATGGCTTTCCATCTTAATTTAAGTGAACTTACAATATTATTTTCCTGCTTGTGATCTGCTATTCGACGAATATCACATTTTTCAGCAGCCAAATATGCCAGCCATCCTTCATGCAATGTCTGTACAGAGCTTCCTTTATGTTCCAGTTACAGGGCCAGGAACTAGGGAGAAGCCGGACGTGGCCTCTGTTCACCCATAGCTTAGAACACTATCCTTGGTCTCCTCATAACTTTGAGAAGATCGTTCTCTATTTTTAATGTGCGTTAGAAAATCCCTGTACTAAGCTCCTTTTTCTCAAGCTAGCCTTAAGGTGTGAGGCATGATTAATATATTTAGATAAGGGTTGCCTTACTAACTGGATATGTACTACAGGCATTTAATAATGTTTGCATCTAGCCCTAAAGGCAAATCAGATCAAATGGCGGGGGTCGGGGGGTGGGGGGAAGAGGGTATAGTAGTATATGCAGCAGACTCCTGGTGTAAATTGATTTGACCTACAGTTTCTGACTCATTGAGAGTAACCCCAAATAGTACTTAAGAGCTTGGGATTTGGAGCCAAAGGGTGTGTGGCTTTAAATATTAGTTCTGCCACTTGCTCTTTGACTTTGGTGACCTCATTAACTTCTCTGATCCTTTTATTTTCCTGTCTTCTCTAAAAGGGATAATACGATCCACCTCATGAGGTTGTTATAAATATCTGATATTGATGTATTTCAGACTCAGTGCCTTAGCAATGGACAATCAATACATGTTAGGTAATTACTGTGATTGATGTCATTGTTACGTGTGATAATGTATAATTTTATAGAAGTACACCTTCTAAGTACACTCACATGCTCTAAGAGTGGTGTGCAGACCAGTTCACTGACCTGTTGAATAAATTTAGTCACCAGTCCAGCGGTTTTGCTGAGGTGGAACTTATTGTTAGTAACTCTTGAAGTGTCAGAATCTTTGTTTCTTTGTTAAGGAAAAAAGAAATGTCCACCATACAAGAAAGATAAATGCAGGGCCGGCCCGGTGGCTCAGGTGGTTAGAGCTCCATGCTCGTAACTCCGAAGGCTGCCAGTTCGATTCCCACATGGGCCAGTGGGCTCTCAACCACAAGGTTGCCAGTTCAATTCCTTGAGTCCCGCAAGGGATGGTGGGCAGCGCCCCCTGCAACTAAGATTGAACATGGCACCTTGAGCTGAGCTGCCTCCCAGGTGGCTCAGTTGGTTGGAGCAGTGGGCTCTCAACCACAAGGCTGCCAGTTCAATTTCTCGAGTCCCACAAGGGATGGTGGGCAAGCGCCCCCTGCAACTAAGATTGAACACTGCACCTTGAGCTGAGCTGCCACTGAACTCCTGGATGGCTCAGTTGGAGTGTGTCCTCTCAACCACAAGGTTGCTAGTTCGACACCCACGAGGGATGGTGGGCTGTGCCCCCTGCAACTAAGGATTGAAAACGGCAACTGGACTTGGAGCTGAGCTGCGTCCTCCACAACGGGACAACAATTTGGATCTGAGGGGCTCTGGAGAAACACACTCTTCCCCAATATTCCCCAATAAAATGAAAAAAAAAAAAAAAAAGATAAATGCATATTTTTCAGTGAAAATATAATTTGGGAGGAAACCAATCAACTGTATAAACATTTCTATATTTGTAATTTCAGGGAATATTTGAAGATCTCAAACATATTCTCTGTAGATACCAATGTTTTACAATACTTTATAAATCATATGTTATTATTTCATAACCCTTGTAACAAAGAGGAATGTCTTTCACCAGTAAAAATAAAACATAATTTCCAACTGTATGAAGTGATAAGACGAGGGATCAGTTGGCAAATGAAAATAAAAAAAATGGTGGCTTCCAGTTCCTCTTCCTCCCCAGAGTTTGATGGTGAGGGGAGGAACCAGGGCTCCACAAACACACAGAAACTTCTTCCACATACAACTCCTAAAAAGTCAGGAAGATGAGACACAACTCCAGGGAAGAGAAATAGAGTTCTAACCTTCTAGCTGCTAAGAAACTTTCAGTGGCTTTGTGAATAGACAGCATTGGTAGCACAAACATAGTTCCCAGATGATCTATAGGAATCAGCTAAGAAGTGTCCAGGGATACTTGTCATGGCTGCCATGGAAGTGTGCCCTCAAATCCTCATCAAAGGTTTAGCTGACTTGTGGCTTCCAGCTCCAAGGCCATGCTTCCCCCAGGCTGCTCACAGCCAGGGACTGAGCATGGTAAGGGGGCAGAAATGAGAGCTAGCCCATTCATGTCCAATGGGGGATTCTCCTAAGACACCTTTACTCAGGAAATCTATCATCCTGGCTGAGACCTTCTCAGAACTGCACTACAGTCAGAGGTCCTACCTACCCCATCCTTCTTCCTTGTGTCCTTTCACAGGTATCAAACCTGCACTGTGGTCTGAAGACCCTTTACTCCACAAGCATTTTCTCCATGAAGCTCTTGTAGTTCTTATCCCATGTTGGCTGCTTCTCGGAAGACCTGAACTGACACTCCTGTCCATGAGATGTGTTTCACAAAATAACTGAGTATATTAGGCTCTGGATGACAAATCAGTTAGTAGCAGTTGCCTGGATCACTGTCTCGTAAGGGTTTCTGAGACCAAGTCTGGGCCTTGAGAAAAGTGTGCTGTGATTGATTATCAATGTCTGCAATGGGCACAGAGGGGATGGGAAGACATATATGCCATGTATATGCTCATCATGAGCACAGAGGCTAGTCCAGGCTAGCCTGGACTTTTAAACTTCCCTACCTAGGCTACTCAATGTTGTAAAATTGTAAAATTAGAAAAGTTGTAAAATTGCAGCTTAAATACAGAACTCTAAACTGACTAAAGCCAGGCCTTCTGAACTTTACATATTCCCCTCTGAATGGCAAGCTAAAAGAGAAGCAAGGTACCTATTTTTAAGCCTCCATTTCTTCATATATAAAATATTTCCTGCCTCCTGGAATTATTATGACATTTAAATGAGATTATACTGGGAAAGCTTGTAGCATAATTTATGGTGCTACGTAAAAAGTCAATAAATGTTCATGTTTAATATTACAGAGCCATTTGGGACATAAAACCATGATTTTAAGGTGCATATATTTATACTTTTATACAGATTAATAGCTTATTCAAGGCAGCACAGCATGGTTTGCTCATGCATTTAACTAAGGGTATGACAAACTCAACCAGAGTAATAACATGGTTGGATTCTTCCTTTTCCCTTTTGTAATGTGGGAGGTTCACATGGATCACACTGTTATTAAAAGTTCAGGTCATTTACATAGAATATAAATATACTGTGTAAATATAGGTGGTGAGTCAAATAAGATTCTTTGAATTATGGAAGGGTAGCCCTTTAAAGAGATTATTTCCTCAGTGATAGTCTCTCAAGCATAATATCATACATCAATACGGACCTTACAATGCTCCCTATATACTCAATGAAAAGTTCTCATTTAAATCAATAAACTCTTAAAATTCCTAAGAGGCACTAACCTCAACATGATAGGACTTCCTTTTCTAAGAAAACTATAACATATTTCTGGACAGCTCACTCTGTCAGGTCTTACATGACTTCTTGGAACCTGCATTCGTCTCCAGGATCACAACCCCAGGCCTGTCCAAACCACCACCTGTGCGCGCACACGCACGTACTCCTAAACAGGAACTTCTGGTTTGTCCCCTATGTCAGTGAGAACATTAAGCTACCAATCCTCAACTCTTAAAGCTTCCTTCCCCATCCCTATAAACGTGTCTATGTCCACACCCACTTCCATTCCTGTTCAGGACTTCTGCCAGTTTAAAATTACTCCTTCCACATGAAGTTTGGTCCCTTCCTCTAAGCTGGAATATGGTTGGTTATCATTCTTTCCCTTCCTTCATTCCTGGAGATTCCTCAATATACCAGGCTCCTATTCAACAGCACATATATATGAAATCATCTCTCATTTCTTTTTTTTTAATCATCTCTCATTTCAAAGAGCCTTCCTTTAACCCCATGTCTCCTCCCATCTTTTCTATCCAATTCCTCATTATTTCAGCTTCCATTCTTTTACCTACCAGCTGTTCTTCAAACACTGCAATCTGCTTTCTACTATGAGTGCTCACTCCCTGAAACCACACTGGCAAGGGGTACCACTGCCCTGCTTATAAAATCCCAAGGACATTTTCAGTGTTTACCTTATGTGACTGCTTGGAAGCTTTGGACACGATTGATCACTCCTTTCTAACATTTCCTTCATTGGTTTCCATACCACCACTTCCTCCCCGCACTCCTACTGTAATACAGCGCTTTCTTAGTCCTCCTTTGACAACTCCTCTTCCTCTGACCCTTCTTTCAAAATTTATCAATTCGTTATTAAGCACCTGGTATCCTGCCAGGGACGAGGGTAAAATGTTGAATCAGACACAGAACTTACCATCAGGACCTAAACACAAACAAACAGAGAAACGAAGAGTCCATTTTACTTAGTGTAGTAACCCTAAGAAACATTTAGAAGGAGCACTTTTCTGAGGAGAAGATTTCTTTGGAGGCAGGTCTTGAGGGATGAATAGGAGTTTGCTAGATGCAGAGAGTTGAGCAAGGGAATGAGGCAGGGGATGTTCTTGGCAAAGGAACAGCATTTACCAAGGCCTTGGAGTTAAGATCACATGTGTGTTCAGAGAACCTCAAGTGGTTTAGTTTGACTGGTGTGCACATTGCTCTCACTGCCAACAAAACAAAATACGACAAAACACACACAGACACAAAATATACTATTCCGATAGTCCCTATCTCAACGCATAACATCAGTCTATAAATAAAGCAAGAAACCTAGGAGTTACCCCTGAATCATTCCTTTTCCTAACACAGACTCCAGGCAGTAACTAAGGTTCCATAACATAAATGTCATTAACATTTCTATTATATATCTCTTGCTCTTCTCTCTCCACTTCTGATTTAGTTCAGACCCCGCCATCATTCCTTACCTGGAAATGGTTCTTCACTCATTAATCTTCCTGCTTATTTAGTGGAGTCTTTTATATTTAGGTTATTTCTTCTTAATTTAATGTTTAAATATAGGATAATGTGATGTTGAGGTGGAATCCTTGGCAACATGCTGACTTGATGACATAATTACACTTCAGGAAGGCATAGTAGTGAAGTGGTAGGAGGCTGGAATAAGACATCGTTTCAATTTGTGGCTCTATCATTTGCTGGATACGTGACTTACTAGATCTGTGACCTTGGGAAAGGTACCCTAATTCTATAAGCCTTGGTTTCCTCGTCTATAACTTGGGTATTAGAATGTACCTACCTTATAGACTGGAGAGGGTCCAGTCTAGCCTCTATAAAGCACACGGGGTTATCTATCTAAAACAGTGCTTCAACTCTAATGTCACAAGCGAATCATCTAGAGAGCTTGCCAAAACATGAACTGCTCAGACTCTGATTCAGTAGCCCTGGGTGAGGCCTGGAAATTCACTTTTCTAATAAAGCTCCCCTCTGATGTTAATGCAGCAAGTACACAGGCCACACTTGGAGCAGCTGATCAAAAACGAATCAGCAGTTACTCCCCTACTGAAGTACCTCAGTGCTTCTCCATAGCTTACAGTGTAACTTGCAAACGCTTCCCTTTGGGATTTAAGACCCTGGTGACGTAGTCACTGCTGACTTTGGCCACCGTGCTTCTCAGTCACACCTCTGCCCTGCACATGCCATTCACAACTATTCTGAGCTACCCGCAGCTTCCTGAATTTACTCTGCCTCCTTTGTTCATTCTCATAAGCCACCCTGGTGCCCCTCTTGCCAGCACCCCTGGCCTCGCTGTCACCCGTCCCCCCGCCACCCCCGCCACCCCCACCCCCACCACCACAAACACCAAATCACAGTTTATAACTCATCTCTCATGTACCTATGGATCCCCATGTAAGGCACCTTTCCACCTTGTCCCCCAAAACTGACAACTCTCTCTTCTATGACTCCACTCTTTAATTATTTAATTATCTAATAGTTATAATGGCATTATTCTACCCTAGCATTTCTCATTTCTCTTTCTGTATTTATATTTATAATGAATCCATAAATCTTTCACTTTACACATTTATATAACTGTTATTTGTCTACTTGACTGATTTTCAAGGGCAGGGACTGTGATTCATTCGTATTTATATCCACACATATAACACAGTACCCATTATCTAGCAGTTGCTCAATAAATGCCTGCTGAATAAACAAAAAATTATAAGTTACAATGTATTAGGTACTTACCATATGAAAATCACTATGCTACACACACACACACACACACACACACACACACACACACAAATTTAATCCTCACAACAAGTCTGTAAGGTAGGTATATTATAATACCCATGTTACAAACAATGAAATCAAGGCTTATAGAATTTAAGTAACTTTCCCAAGGTCACAGATGTAGTAAGTCACATATTCAGTAAGTGATAGAGATATAAATGGAAACGATGTCTTATTCTAGACTCCTACCAGTTCACTATTGTGCCTTCCTTAAGTATAATTATGTCATAAAGTCAACCCGTCGCCAAGGATTTCACCTCAACATCACATTACCCTATAATTAAGAAACTTAAACATTAAATTAAGAAGAAAAAATCTAAATATAAAAGTCTCCACTAAATAAATCCACAAAACACCAGACATGGCTTATAAAGATTTTTATTACTTTTGTTTTTAGCCACTGCCACTTTAAATTTTAAAATAAAATAAAAATTAAGATTACTAGCAATAAATATCTAAGCCTTTGCCCTATACTTTTTATGAGAAAACAGAACATCCTTTCTAATAATAATAATTATAATGGTATTATTCTACCTAGCATTTCTCAAGAAAGATTAGCTCTTGGACATGCTCCAGGAAAAATAAATGGTCAAATAAATTTAGAAACTCTGAATCACACAGTTTGCCTCCTGAAGATTCACAATGAACGTATATTAAGAACTTCTATAAATACTGCAGTTTAGGTTCAAAGAATTTAAATATATTTCTTGAATGTCACAAACATATTTGAACATAGAATCCATTAAGAACTAATGTCCTACTGAACGCACTTTAGGGAACACTGATTCTAGCCATACCTTTTAGACTTAAGTAACGTGAAGCTGCATGGCAGATGTTCTTTGCAGTATTGCATACTCATATACTTTGAACTGAGCCTGTTCCTCTCATGGGCTCCCTCATTGTGGGCTCATTACTTTCTTTTTCGTTGAGCATCAAGAGCTATATTTTTACTATTTTACTTGTAAACCCTTGAAACTGTGTATCTTAATTTCTTCAAATTGGTAGAAACTTTATGTAATTCTCAATACACCAATCACAAAAGGATACAAAAATCCCTGATGGAGATAGTACATAAGGTGAAATGGATGGGGATATAATAAAGCTAATGGTAAAATTAGCATGACACTTCTTAGACCTATGTCCCAAATTGAACTCAAACTTTCTAATGGCTGAAGCAAAGAGGGAAAAACATGTTACAAGATGAATCGTCATTAAGAGGAAAACAAACCAACTACCTAGTAGTAACAGGATTTTTCCTGGTACTGAGACCGGAGAGTAATGTGTCCTGGGATCTCCTACAGGGGACATTATGGGATGTGGTGGGCAATGGAAGAAACACATCCCATAGTAAAGTCAATAACAAAGGACGCTTAGCTGTTGCTGATGAAAACCTGCACTGCAAGCCAAGAATAGTTCAAATTCTGAAGTGCAATTCAGTTAAAGCACTTCAACAAAGGACCAATAGTGAGGACCAAGATAGACTCATGTCCAATGGTCTTCTTCAAAAGAAAATTTGATATAGCGTGGGTGGACTGTGACATCTGCAAATGCCCCTTTGTAATTATGATGCCTCATAATCAAGATTTTGATAGGGATTGGATCAGAAAAAGATCAAGTAGTCAAGTTTAGACAATCTGTGACGTTGTTTAAAAGCGCATCCACAAGCTTTGACATTGGCCCGTGGCCTGGATGGGCGTGAGACTAAGAGCCAGCTTCAGGAAAATATTGAAATAGCCATCAAGAATATGACTCCATTTGGAAATATTCCAGACTCTCAGATACCTGGGAGGGGGGCACTGGGCAGAGGAAAGTTCCACTTAGCTTACAGAGCCTGCGCTGGGCTACCTGCCCCCTTAGCAGCCCATGGCACAGCTGAACAATCTTGCTTGCTGTCGACCACTCATTTCTGGCTTTGTCAAATACCATTTCAGTGTCTTTCCAGTGCTTTTCCTGCCCACAGTGTTTGACTAAGCTCTTTGATCCAGACCAGCACAATTAACTTCCTGACAGAGGCATCACTGACAACATAGAGCATGAAACTGCGCAGAAGAAAACAACAGCACTGAGTATCACAGCCCTTTAAAATGAAGCATGAGAAATGCGTGTTTCACAGCACCCTGGCTGTGTCGAGGCTTACCGGCTGATGTAAGCCATGCTCAGGTAAATTTGCTATAGCTTTTTCTATGCAGCAGTTTAAGATACAGCTATGAAGAATAAAACTGCACGATACATAATTTGGAACGCTCTTGATGGACAATTTACAGGGCACAGCCTGAGACTTGATACGCTTAACAAATCACTTAAAAGTGAGAAATTGAGTCTTATAACCCAAACAGATCTGCCTTGTGGACTTTTCTTAACCTTTATACATTTTTTTCAACTTATCTTACCTCTTTTCTACATCTCTATCAACTTTGGTCTCAAAGCAACGAACAAGAAATAATATAAAATATAATATAATAACATATAACATAAAACGCAAAGGCTAAATCTGAGCTAGTCAGATAACAGAATTTCACTGAGAACTTTACAGGGATTTTAAACTTTCTGTGACAACTGTCAATCAAGATTTCAATTTGTTCCAGTCATCAAACTTGGTTTTAGTATCTTTGGTGCTTGTAGGACTGGAAAGTAGAGCTTCTTACTCTCTTCTTTCATGTGCTAAAAAGGAAAACTCTCCAAGTTCATTTGTACTCTTATAACATTTATAAGGGATTTGAATGTAAAGCTTTTATGAACAGAAAATGGATCCTATGGAGTGTGTGAAAAGGTTAATGAAAAGCTAAGTGTATCAGCAAGCAGAAGTTTACTATGTTGCTAGAATAGCTGAATGCCACATTTTCATTAAAGAAATAATTATGAGCATATCACAACTCATTTGCAATTTCATGGCATTGAGGGAGAATTCATTATTTAGAGCATCAATCACATCTGTGTTGCTTTTTCTCCAGCTTCTAGGGATTTATTTGACATTCAAAATGGAAAAAACCCAGCCTGCCTACTCCCTCTAGTTAAATAAGCATGCACAAAAATAAATAAGCAAGCAAATGCTCTTTCCGAAGGGGAAAAGGTCTCATGATTAATCATCATTAAGCATATCTTCTGCCACCCCAGCCCTGGCTGCTCACGCCTCACAGAGAGTTTACCTTGTTTTATTTTTTGTGATAAATTGTGATGAAAATGAAACTCTGCCTTATTTTTATGTATTTGCTTGTTTGTTGTTTGTTTGTTTTAACCTTCAGTGACTCTTGCCTACACTTAATTGAATAATTCCTTCTCCGGGTCATGATCTTTTCTTCACCTGGTTACTGCTCCAACTCAAAAATCTTATACTCCAAAATTTTACTTTCTAACCACAAAATATCATCACTCCAGCTCTCAAATCCCTATCTCTAAATACCTTTGCCGTTAGATTTCATGTGACTTGACTTCTCACTTTTCTCCTCCTGGCTTCATTTCCTTCTTGCAGGACTGACTCCATAAGCCATTACTTGATCTCATCACTGACTAGCATCTTCACCTTAACCTTTTCCTTTGCATCTTCAAACTTAAACTATTTCTTTGCACCTGCCCTTCAAATTCCTTAACCCATGGACCAATCTGTCCTTCGTGTTTCCCTACCCAGGCCATGGACCACTTTGGAAAAAAGGTGACACCATCATATCAATTGGGTCCACTAAAAGTTTATGGTTTCCAAGCTCTGCTAGACTATAGTATCACCCAGCAATTCCTTGGCCTGAGCTAGTAAACTGCGTCTTGCATTTCACAAAGAGACTATTTCAATATTTCATCCCTACCTTGGGGCCCCTTATCCCAGCCCCTATTTACTGCTCTCAGGAAGTGAGCTTGCCTCTCACTTCACAGAAAAATAGAGGCAACCAGGCATGAATCCCCTTAACTTTCTCCTCCTCACTCTCACCAAATTTAGCAGTAGTTGATGCTTCTCCTGGCCTCACTTCCTGTCATAGTGGAAGACTAGACATCGCCTTTTCTGTGCATCAATTGTATTTTTTTCCATATTCTTTGGGGCTTCCCCATGACTTTTCCTCCTGTATTTTAACCTTTGTTTTCAATAGCTCCTTCCTCTCAGTCAACAAATTTTCACATCACTTTCTAAGATGAATACAAACCTTCCTTTAAATCAGTGTCTTCCTCTAGCCAATTCCCTCACTCTCCCCTCCTTCTAGCCAACCTCTAGAAAGAATAATCTATAGATCCTACCTCCATTTCTTTACTGTAAATTCATTTTTCTATCCACTTAAAACTGTTGCAGTCCTTTACCACTTTCCTGAAACTATTCTTATTCAGGTTAACCAAGGGAATCTTTATTGTCCAGTCTACTGACATTTCCCAATTGCAAACGCTCTAGCCTTGCTGTACCCAATGTTCCAGCAATCTGCAGCCCCCTCTTTCTTAAACTCTCCCTTGAATTCTATAATAATATTCTTACCTCATTCTACTCTAATTTTACTCTCCTTTTGGGTTTCCTTTCTCCCTGTCAGTGTCCCCAGGGTCCTGTATTCAGCCTTCCTGTTTTCTACAGTTCTTTTGGTCTATACAGCTCATTCCCACAGCTTCCATTATCACCTATACACTGTTGATTTCCAGATCTGTCTCTGTAAACAGAGCTCCTGACAGAGACACAGACTAATTATCTGACTGCCTGTTACGTGTCTCAACTTTGATTTTGCCATAAATACCTCATGTTCAACAGGTTCAAAACGTATAATGCCTTTCTACCTCCTGTCTGCCTCCTAAATTTTGGCATTTAACTAATGACAGTACCACTTACCCATTGTCCACACTCTAGATGAGCTATTATTTTAAATATAAATTTGATTACTTCCCAAATTAAAACCTTTCAATGGTTGTTTGTTGCTGTTAGGCTAAGATAAAAATTCCTGTCATTGTCCACAATCATCTGTTTATTCCCTGCCTCCCTCTCCCACCTCATTGCATGTCTCCCTTGTTCTCAAACACTCCAGGCACACAGGCCTCCTTCAGTTCTCCAATGAAGTGGAATGTTCCCTCCCACCCAGGCCTAAAGATCATGTATGGTTGGTTGGATGAAGAGCAAGGAGAAGGAGAGGAGAGGACAGAGAGGGAGAGGAAAATGCTCAGAGGACTAGCTGACAGACCACAGTATAGCTGCTCTTCTTTACTGAGAGGAACACTCTTTTAGCTAGTATTTCTCATCCTGCTTCTTTGCTTTGCTGGCCGGAGTGGGTTAGAAAAACCACCTTCTAATCATATTTTCTTTTACATAAGGGGCAAAGGAAGACTCTTTGGGCTAAGATTTGCAGCCTATTTCACATCACTCTCAACTGAATTGGTAGGCATCTTAGTTTGCTAGAGCTGCCTTAACATACCACAGACTAGATGGCTTAAACAACAGGAATTTACTTTTTCACAGCTCTGAGGACTAGGAATCCAACTTCAAGCTGCCAGCAGTGTTGGCTTCTCCTGAAGTCTCTCTCTTGGCTTATAGATGGCCATCTTTTCCCTCTGTTTTCACATGGTCTTTCCTCTGTGCTTGTGTCCAATTTCGCTTATTACAAGGACACCACTCACATAGGATTAGGGCCCACCCTAATAATTTTATTTTAATTTAATTACCTCTTTAAAGACCTATCTCCAAATATAGTCATTTCTAAGTTATTGGGTGTTAGGACCTCAACATATGAATTTGGGGCGGGGACCCCCAATTCAGCCCACAACAGTAGGTAAATATGTAGAGCTGTATGCTAGGAATCACACATTCCACCCTTTCCCTTTCTTGAGAAGCATCCTTATTTGCATTCCTCACAATAATCCCTGAAGGATGTATTTCAAGTGAGCTAGTTTCTAAACCTGTAGTCTTAATCTAACACTATAAAAAGTCCTGAAATTAAAAGAAAAAAAAAAAAACCACAATGGAGTGTTTTACATATTTACTAGAAAATAAAATGTAACCATGTGGATGTCATTTTCCTAGCAATCTGATGAATACGTTCATCTTATTTGTGCGTGTACTAATCGTAGACCTGTTTTCACAAGAGACTTGAGCATTTATGTCATTCCTGCAGCTCAAGCTCGAGGGAGGGCTGCCAGAAGGGGTCCACTCAGAAATCATGGCCAGAGGCCCCTCTGCTTTGTGCATCAAGCCTGCTCCTTTGTAACCAGCAGGCCCGCTGCCAACAGGGTGACAGACTCACAGCTCTTCTCTCATTGTCAAGCAGCAGTGTCTCTGGCAAGAACCCCCTTTGGTCTCCAAGCAGCTTATTTGAGGCACCCCCTTGCCTGCTGGCACTGTAACACAGTGGTGAGAACCACACCTTAGAGCTGAAAGACCAAAAGCCCTTACCCTGCTCCTATGGTCTGTCACTTGCGCCCAGGATCTGCTCCCTTCCAGCAGCTTTCAGTGACCTCTACATATACACATTGACACACACACACACATCCATACATATGGACACACACACATACAACATGTGCATGTACATTCACAAAATACCATACACACACAAATGCACACACATACACATCAGACAGGAAAGAACACCCAGTGTCTTGCCCTCAAAGAACAGACACTCCAGTTTCTCTGCGACTTTAAAAGCATCTCCCTTCTCATTTTGGATGGAGTCAACTGAGACAAATAATTAGTGTTATCAGGAAAACATGCCTACTGCATCTTCACCAATAAACAGTTCAGGAGCCCGGGGACTACAAGTAGAAGGAGTGGCAGAACAGATCATGCTTTCCTCTTTTTATAAGTGAAGTAACTCAGCAGAGTATTAGGAGTCAAAGGAAGACTGACGCCTAGAGACTCAGGCAGAGCTGGTATCCACTTCCTGTGCTCAGTTCTTTCCATTGACCTGGGATGGCTCATCCAAGTGGCACCTTCCAGGCCCCCAAAAGTCGATTTATAGATGTAATGAGAACTTTCTCAAATGTTAAGTGAAGATACTAGCAATAATTTTCTCTATAGGATTACCAAAATATAAAATACTGACTTTAGGGGATAACATGAGAAAGTGGCAGAATCAATAGAAACCCATTCTTCCTGCACCGTAGCTTACTTTATTTTTATGAAACTATTAGGCAAGATAGAAATGCACCAGCTTCTGGAAATACGGAGCGACCTTAAAGTGAAATGTCTGAAGGCTATCCCTCTGCATAGCTGTGAACTCTGCCCTGGGCTGTAGATTTTTATTTTTCATTTCAATCCACTTGTACTTTACATGAATTTGAAGAAAAGCTATTTTATTCAGTACTTGCCTAGGCAGTGATATTTGGAACCATAAGCATTTTTTTAATACAAATTCCCTCCCCCACACCAACAGCATTTTACAGAAACACATTCTTGGGGCCTGGATTGTGGAGACCCCTTAGTCTGACATCAAACCTACTAACACAGCAACGTAAGGATGAGTGCTCACAGAAAACACAAGACAGGGAAGGACAAGCTTTGCCACACATCATTTGCATGAGCAGCTCCTCAGGGGACGGCAAGCCCTTGAAAATGTGCAGAAAGAGCAAGCTGGGTTTTTGCCATAAGGAACAGAGGTGCAGCAGCCCAGACATGTGACAAGGCAGCCAGTTGGAAAAGGGCCCTTTCTGTCCCAAATCCAGCAGCTTCTCCCAAAGCCATTGCCCTACTCCCTCCCCACAGTCACGCACACCAAGGGCAACACATTCCCCAGGCCAGCTCAGCTTTATTAAGGGCAGGGGATTTGACGGAGTGCTGACAGAGCTCACTCTAGTAAAGGAGATGGCAAAAGATGCAGTGAGAAGGGCGTGTGGAAACGATGGTGTTCAAGTGCCCATATTCTACAGGAAGGCAAGAGTTCACAGAAAAAGAAAGAGAAACACTTTCCAGAGTTCTTACTATATTTAGCGCCACAGAAAAATATTTACTGTGTTCAATCACTACGTCTATTGAAGGCAATTTATGTGCGTTAAAAACAAGCTCATCATTTAAAATTATAATGACAGACATCACAACTATGCAGGCAGATGTGATTGCACAGAAGCCTGCCAGATTTGGAAGGGTCCAAACACTCCCTGCCTTATCCTGGGGAGCTCCCTACTATTTACAGCTGTGTGGAGCCTTTATTCAGCATCCTTCAGCTTGTCAGACACCACCTGCTGTTCAGTGCCAAATGAGAAACTCAGAGTGGACACAGCAGCATTGTTACATGTTTTAGTGCTGTGCCATTTGAGAGCAGGGTGGGAAATGTGGAGATGCAAAACATGGCTCGTCTCATTACACACCCTGCCATTCATTTGATCATTGGTTAATCTTTGCTGAGCACTCTAGGCGTGCTTGATTAGGTTCTTATGTAAAGAATGATCCAGAGAAATGATAAAAGCCAGTGAAGCTCAACTTCTCTACAACCAAGGTGTCTATCTCAAAATTCTGCACAAACACATCACATGGAATATTTTTAAAAGCTCCACATAACCACAGAATCTAGGCTTGGTTCTGGTCTTCCCCAGGTAGCATTACCTGGACAATTATAAGCTCTATTCTACAAGGGAATAGGAAGTAAATGCACAGTTTAGTGTGCAGAAGACTGCACCAAATGCCTCCAGATGTTTCCAAATGTGCCTTGAGGAGCAGAATCTCCCCTGGTTGAACCACTGGCTTAATTGGACTGATGGGGCCTTTAGGAAACTTTTTATTCCTTAACATGGAGATCTTCTTGTCAGGTTTCACAGCATAATTTAATAGCATCACACAAAGATGCGAAACTATTGATTTCCTTTAAGTAACGTTAATTCTATGCCAACGTATCCCATTCCATCCAACCTTCCTCCTTACATTTACTTCACATTTCTACAGAAATAGCACTCGATTTAAGCCCTGAAAACAAAACAAAAAAAATAAAACACAGTCCTTTTCCTGAAGGTGTTCAGAAATTCGCAGTGGAAACAGTCTTTTAAACAAATAGATACAAGAAAGTTCAAATGCCATGAAAAACTCTCTATGTTATCATTTTTCCATATTGTTTCCCCGAAAATAAGACAGTCAGACAATCAGCTCTAATGCGTCTTTTGGAGCAAAAATTAATATAAGACTCAGTCATATTTTACTATAAGACTCAGTCATATTTTACTATAAGACTAGGTCTTTATAATATAATATAATATAATTAATATAAAATATAATATAACATAATGTAATACCGTGTTTCCCTGAAAATATGACCTAGCCAGACAATCAGCTTTAATGCATCTTTTGGAGCAAAAATTAATATAAGACCCAGTCTTATATTATATTATATTATATTATATTATATGACCTGGTCTTATATTATAGTAAAATAAGACCAGGTCTTATATTAATTTTTGCTCCAAAAGACGCATTAGAGCTGATGGTCCGGCTAGGTATTATTTTCGGGGAAACACAGTATTCCTTTTCCTTTTGGACCCTCACCTCATCTCCATGACTTCTGACTTCATCTCACCCTAGGCTTAATTAAATGATTTTGAACATGAAGCATTCCAGCATTCCATCTATCCCTCATCCATGTATTCATGATTTTATTTCTCAGCATAAGGGAACATGAAATTATCACTGACATCCATGCAAATTTCACATATGTAATCACAGGTAATCTGACCCACCTGTCCTCTGCACAGCTGTGGTCTGCTCCAGCATGTACAAATAAAAAAGAATGTGCAGAAATCCAAAAGGGAGGATAAAGAGATCAGATTTTAACACTTTCATATTCTTTTGTTTTTTTCAGCTTACAGCATATTAAAAGATCATAAACCTGGACACTGGTGTGTGAAACATGATCTTCGGTCTATTTTTCAAGGTCTGAAAAAGAGACATTTTGACCTGCATAACAAGACCAATTATGGGCAAGAACTATTCCTAATGACTGCCAATTCATAATTAGTGGGAAAAAGAACCATACACTCTTACCACTCTTTACCCTTCTTCCAGAAACAATAACTTTGCAATGTTGGAATTTTATGAATTTGGAGTTAGCACCTTGCTTCCAGCTCCAACCCAATAGAGAATGAATACTCTACAGTACAATGGCCTTACCTGACTGTAATAAAATCCAAAAATCACTTTTCTGCCTCATTTTATTTTCCCTCAGTAGCATTTTGCGCAGTTGCCCCCACTTTCTCCTCTCAATCTTTGGGACATGCTGTCCTGGTTTTCTTATTCCCTCACTGGCCACTGCTCTTTAGTCTCCTTTGCTGTCTCCTCCGACTTCTCAGGTCAGCTTCTAAATATTAGAATTCCATGGGGTACAGACCTGGGTTCTCTTCAATCCTGTATCTCTACTTTTTCCTGATGTGATTTCATGGGTCTAAATAATGGTCATTGAAGTGAACTTCCCAAATTGGTTCCCATTCAGGTGTTCTGTTTCAGCAGTAGCAATCCTGTGATGGCTGCAGTGACTGCTTCGGGGTTGGGCGAGCCTAAGTTCATTTGGACCAATAAGATATGAGCAAAGGCTTGTTGAGGGCTCCTTGGCAAGCACCATTTTATTCTTGAGAGGCATACATAGTTTGTCAGTCAGTGTATGTGTCTCCCTGTCTCTCTCTGGGCCCCCACCCCCACCCCCTTCACATATGAATGGGGAAGCCCGTACCTCTGATGTCAACTGTACAAAAAACAATTTTGGCATACAGAAGACACTGGTACAGCACAATAAAGAGAAGTAAATACTTTGGTCTTTGAAGACATCATTGAAGTGTTGGAACGAAGCCAGGTGCCTGACCTACATCTCGGCTAACTCTTATGAGTAATTATTATTTAACCTAGTTCTGTTTGGGTTTCCTGTTACATGTAGCAGGAAATATTCTAATTGATACAATCATCTATACGCACACAACTCTGAAATTTTTATCTCGGCCATCACATCTGCCCTATAATCCAGATTCATATATATAACTTCCCACTTGATAGCTCTATCTACTTAGACATGGAATAGTCATATAAAACTAACATGTCCAAAAAAATTGCTCCTGATTACCCTTTTCCCTTCCAAATCATCTCTCCCATAGGCTTCCTTACCTTTGTAAATGTTACCATGCTCAAGCCCAACTACAGGTGTTGTCTTGGATGACCCATTCCCCTGGCCCCATAGCCAATCTACCCACCAGTTACCTACTCACCCTACCTACAAAAATAAAAATCCCCAAACTTTGTATGTTTCTCCTCTTTGCTTCTAACCCCAAATAATCACCTTCTCTCACTTGGACTCATGCACTGTCCTCCTCATCACCCTCCTACTTCCTCTGATAATCTCTTTAGAGCAGCCAATTAATTACATCAAACAGTAAATTGGGTTCTCAGACCCAGCTCCCTCCATACCCATAAACAATTCCCAACCAGCAGGGTATCCTAGAATTCAGCTTAATTCTGACACTATCTACCCGGTGATAGCTTCAGATTCCACAGGTTAAGTGAAGAAGTCTCTCTCTCTCTCTCTCTCTCTCTCTCTCTCTCTCTCTCTCTCTCTCTCTCTCACACACACACACACACACACACACACACTTCAAATATTAGCTGTAAACCCAGGCTCTCTTCACTTCTGACCAACTGGCTATAAATCAGAGATTCCCACGACCCCTTCCTCAGGTTCGATTAATTTGCTAGAATGGCTCAGAGAACTGAGAGCAATGTTACTAAATCACTGGTTTATTGTACAAGGATATGACTCAGGAACAGCCAGATGGAAGAGATAGGGCAAGCTCTCTGGGAAGGGCATGGGCTTCCATGGTCTCTCCAGGCGCTCCCCTCTTTCCACATCTTCACATGTTCACCAGTCCAGAAGCTCCCTGAATCCCTGTCTTCTTCAGTTGTTACAGAGGTTTCATTGATTAAATCACTGGCCAGTAGTGACTGATTCAAGCTCTAGCCCCTCTCCTCTTCCCCAGGAGTATGTGGGGGGTGGCGAGGGGATGTTGGTGGGCGTGTGACTGAAAGCTCCAACCCTCTAATCATAAGGTGGGGTCTCCTGGCAACCAGTTCCCATCCTTAGGTGCTTCCCAAAAGTCACCTCATTAACATAACAAAAGATACCTTTTTTTCCCCCCACTCTCAATGCTTAGGAAATTCCAAGAGTTCCAGGAACTGCAAGCCAGGAACTGTGGGTGAAGTCCAAATATATAAGACAAATATATTTTGGACATCTGAATGACCAAATATATATTTCTTATAAATAACAATATAGCAAACAGCAAATCAGATCATTCACTGTCCTGCTTCAAACCCTCAATGACCTCTCATCAAACCTAGAATAAGACTTGAGGACGTCATAGGAATGGCGGCAGCAGGGTGCACTTTTTGAGTTCTCTGGATCTTATCACAAACGGGACATCTGTAACCCATCAAAGGACTCTCTGCTCATCACGCAGAACAGCTAAGAGACTCGTGCAAGGATTACTTGAAGGTGGGCAAATTAGGCGAGCAGGGGAAGAGGGAAGGGAGCAGAGTGGAGACACGGCTTGCATCTGTGGCGGTGGAAATGCGGTCCATATCTGCGGCTGTGGAAACGCGGTCTGCACCAGTGGCTGTGGAAACGCAGCCCGCATCTGCAGCTTCAGAGATGCAGGGGATCCCAGGATGGAACAGAGAACACAAAAGCCAGGAGGTGGGCTCTTTCCCTGCATCCCACAGCTATCTCTCCCGCCGAGGGGGCAGCATATCCAGCATTTGAGGCAATAACCTCAGTGAGACCTCCAGTTGGGCCCTAGGCTAGACAAAGGACACAAACTCCATAACTGGGAGTCTTCCAGATAGAAAATCAATATGGAAACAACAGCGTTAAATCATACACTGTGATTTGGATTTAACCAATATTTTCAGAGCATTTCACCCCAAAGCTGCAGAACACACGTTCTTCTCAAGTGCACATGGAACATTTTCCAAGATAGACCATATGTTAGGCCACAAAACAAGTCTTGATAAATTTAAGAAAATTGAAATCATACCAATTGTCTTCTCTGACCACAGTGCTATGAAATTCGAAATGAACTACAGGAAATAAACTGGAAGACACACCAATTCATGGAGGCTGAATAACATGTTACTAAATAATGAATGGGTCAACAAGGGGATCAAGGAAGAAATAAAAAGATATCTTGAGACAAACGAAAATGAAAACACAATGACCCAAAATCTATGGGATGCCACGAAAGCAGTCCTAAGAGGGAAATTTATAGCACTGCAGGCCTACCTAAAGAAACAAGAAACATCACTAATCAACAGTTTATCTTCACACTTAAGGGACCTGGAAAAAGAACAGAAAAATAAGCCCAAAGGGAGTACAAAGAAGGAGATAATAAAGATCAGAGCGGAAATAAATGAAATAGAAACCAGAAAAACAATACAAAAGATCAATGAATCCAAGAGTTGGTTCTTAGAGAAGATAAACAAAATTGACAAACCTTTAGCCAGACTCATTAAAAAAAAGAGAGGACCCAAATTAATAAAACCAGAAATGAAAGAGGAGAAGTGAAAACAGACATCGCAGAAATACAAAAAATTTTAAGAAATTACTGTGAGCAACTAGCAACTATATGCCAACAAATTTGACAATCTGGAAGAAATGGACAATTTTCTAGAGGCATACAACCTTCCAAGGCTAACTCAAGAAGAAAACAGAAAACCTGAATAGACTGATTACCACCAGAGAAACTGAATCAGTAATCAACAATCTCCTAACAAACAAAAGCCCTAAACCAGATGGCTTTACAAGTGAATTTTACAAAACGTCCAAAAAAGAATTATCATCTGTTCTCCTCAAGCTCTTCCAAAAAATCCAGAAGGAAAGAAGACTCCCAAACACTTTTTACAAAGCCACTATCACCCTGATCCCAAAATCAGACAAAGACACCACAAAAAAAGAAAACTACAGGCCGATATCGCTAATGAATATAGATGCAAAAATCCTCAACAAAATATTAGCGAACAGAATTCAGCAGTGCATTAAAAAGATCATACAACATGATCAAGTGGGATTCGTCCCTGGTATGCACGGTGGTTCAACATCCACAAATCAATTAATGTGATACACCGCATTAACAAAATGAAAAATAAAAATCACATGATCATATCAATAGATGCAGGAAAAGCATTTGATAAAATCCAGCAGCAACTTATGATAAAAACCCTTAAGAAAGTGGGATAGTGGGATCATATCTCAACATAATAAAGGCCATATATGATAAACCCACAGCTAACATCATACTCAATGGGGAAAAGCTAAAACCATTCCCCTTAAGATCAGGAACAAGGCAAGGTTGCCCACTTTCTCCACTTCTATTCAACATAGTGCTGGAAGTTCTAGCCACAGCAATCAGACAAGAAAAAGAAATAAAAGGCATCCAAATCGGTAAGGAGGAAGTAAAATTGTCATTATATGCAGATGACATGATACTATATATAGAGAACCCTAAAGACTCCACCAAGAAACTATTAGAGCTGATAGATGAATTTAGTAAAGTAGCAGGATACAAAATTAATATTCAGAAATCAGTTGCATTTGTATATACCAATAATAAAACATCAGAAGGAGAAATTAAAAAAACAATCCCATTTACAATTGCTCCAAAGACTATAAAATACCTGGGAATAAATTTAACCAAAGAAGTAAAAGATCTGTACTCAGAAAATTATAAGACACTGAAGAAAGAAATGAAAGAAGATACAAATAGATGGAAACACATACCATTTTCATGGATTGGAAGAATTAATATAGTTAAAATGTCCATACTGCCTAAGGCAATATCCATATTCAACGCAATTCCTATCAAACTACCAACAATGTTTTTCACAGAAATAGAACACATAATCCTAAAATTTATATGGGACCATAAAATACCCCGGATATCCTCAGCAATCTTGAGAAATAAGAACAAAGTGGGAGGTATAACAATACCTGACATCAAATTATACTACAAGGCTACAGTAATCAAAATAGCATGGTACTGGCATAAAAACAGACAGATAGATCAATATAACAGAATAGAGAGTCCAGAAATAAATCCATGCCTATATGGCCATTTAATCTACGACAATGGAAGCAAGAATGTACGGTGGGATAAAGACAGTCTATTCAATAAATGGTGCTGGGAAACCTGGACAGACACATGCAAAATAATGAAGCTGGACCACCTACTTATACCATATACAAAAATAAATTCAAAATGGCTTAAAGACTTAAATGTAAGATCTGAAACCATAAAATTCCTAGAAGAAAATATAGGAAGAAACTTCACAGACATTACCTGGAGTAAGATTTTTACTGATATATCCCCTCGCGCGAGGGAAGTAAGACAAAAAATAAACATGTGGGATTACATCAAACTAAAAGTTTTTTCACAGAAAAGGAAACCATCAATAAAACAAAAAGGGATCCTACTGAATGGGAAAAGATATTTGCCAATGATATATCTGATAAGGGCTTCATATCACAAATTTATAAAAAACTCACTCAACTCAACTCCAAAAAAAACAACCCAATTAAAAAATGGGCAGAGGACATGAAGAGACATTTTTCTAAAAAGGACATACAGATGGCAAACAGACATATGAAGAAATGCTCAACCTCACTAACCATCAGAGAAATGCAAATAAGAACAACAATGAGATACCATCTCACCCCAGTTAAAATGGCTATCATCAATAAATCAACAAACAACAAGTGCTGGCGCGGATGTGGAGAAAAGGGAACGCTTGTGCACTGTTGGTGGGATTGCAGACTGGTGCAGCCACTATGGAAAACAGTATAGAGGTACCTCAAAAATCTGAAAATGGAACTACTTTATGATCCAGCAATTCCACTCCTAGGTATCTATCTGGAGAAATCCAAAATTCTAATTCAAAAAAATGTATGCACTCCTATGTTTATTGCAGCATTATACACAATAGCCAAGACATGGAAACAACTGACATGCCCATCGGTAGATGACTGGATTAAGAAACTGTGGTACATTTATACACTGGAGTATTATGCAGCCATAAAGAAGAAAGAAATCTTACCATTTGCAACAACATGGATGGACCTAGAGAACATTATGTTAAGTGAAATAAGTCAGACAGAGAAAGACAAATACCATATGATCTCACTTATATGTGGAATCTAAAGAAAAGAATAAGTGAATGAACTAATCAGAAACAGTTTTGGAGACATAGAAGAAAAACTGAGGGTTGCTAGATGGGCAGGGGGGTGGGGACAAGGGGGAAGGTGAGGGGATTAGAAAACAGTCGGTAACCACAAGATGGCCACAGGGTTACGAAAGTTAATTTGGGGAATGTAATCAATAATGTTGTAAAGATTTTGTATGGTATCCGATGGACACTTGTCCCATTTGGGAGACCACCTCAGGGATGATGTAGATGCCTGATCACTGCACTGTACACCTGAAGCTGAACAATAATGAATGCCAACTATAATTTACATATATATATATATATATACATATATATGTGTATATATATGTATGTATATACTTACAAGAAGCGGAGTACAGCATTAGGAATAGAGACAGTGGAAATGTAATGGCTCTGTGCAATGTCAGAGGGATAGTGGATGGGGGAGGGGGGCTCACACAGTGTGAGGGATATAAATGATAAACATCTAAGTATTACTTTGTCTTGTGTACCTAAAACTAAAAAAAAAAAAAAAGCCAGGTAAAGAAAAACAAAACAAAACCTAGAATAAGACTTAAATTTTTCATCTTGCCTAAAAGGCCCTATCTATGTGCTCTGCCCCCTAACTCTCCAACCTCCCCTCACACCACTTATTTGTAAGACCCTTTCTGCACCCTTCTGTGCAGAAAGCCGCTCATTCCCACCTCAGCATATTGTACTAGTTTTTCTCTGCCAGGAATTTCTTTTGTCCAAAATCTTCATGTGGCTGGTTTCATTATTTGTGTCTCAGTATCTCCTCAGGGAGCCTTTCACTGTTCAGACCAGTCACTGTCACCTCATCCAGGCTTTTCTTCTCCACTTTCTGGCCCATCTTCTTCATTTCCTGGCTTACTTGATTATGTGTCCGGCTTCACTTTATGAGAACAGGGATTTTATAAGTCTTGCTTGCTGCTGTGTCATCACTTCCTAGAATGGTGCCTACCACACGAGAGGTAATAAATAAATATTTGTTAATTGGCTGAATGGGTGGATGGATGGATCAAAGGGTGGACAGTTGGATTATGGAAAAACACTCTTTTGCCTTATTATCTAATTTTCCTCAAAAGACATTTACAAAAATTAATGAGTCAGAAAAAGTTAATGAAAGCAAGTCTGGGAGCTAACAGGATAAGCCTAAAGATTAACTGATGAAGTCAGAAAGAGTTAATAAGAATGAGTCTGGGAGCTAAAAAGAATAGGTTTAAAGATTAATTTTGCTCAGTGTCTCCTGGCTAGCACTACAGTTGCAGGCTGACAAACACCAGGACAATTTTCAGAGGAAGCCAACTGCGATAACAGTTCTCAAAAGGGGCCAGCAGCAACGGTAAACAACTGCAAAATGACTAGCCCCCTGCATCATGCATCGAAAAATATAAAACGCCAGCTAAATAGCAACCCGCTACAGCTGTCCATTAGAGACTCTGCCCTCGGCAAACCCCCCTGCCAGTGTTTCGGTCCTTACTACCCGTGGTAGCGGTCTTCTTTAGACACCACCATGGGTAGTCTCTCCGCCCAACCTTCAGTAAAACTTTCTGTGCTTTCCTACTTTTCTGAGTCCTGTGAATTCCTTCACCTTCTGCGAATGACCGCGGTTAATTCTACGCCAGTACAAAACTCATCATTGAAGTATGTACACAGTAAAGCCAAACTCTCTGACTTTGACTTTGAAGATTCATTACTAGCTGGGGATCTTGGGCAAGATAAAATAAATTCTATGCCTGTTTTCTCATATGTGAAATGAGCTAATAAAAGTATCTCCCTCATAGGATTATTATGAGAATGAAATGGAATAATATTTAAAAAGGACTTAGAACAAGGTCACGCACATAATTACTACTGTGTAAGTTTGGCTATTATTTGGTATTATTATCATTATTCGAGAGCTCCTCTCTAGAGTAAGAGTACGCAAACTTAGGCCCAGGTTCAAATCCAGCCCTCCACCTCTTTTTTTGTAAATAAAGTTTTATTGGAGCAACAAGCCATGCCCATTCACTTACATATTGTCTATGGCTGTTCTTTCTCGATAATGGTGGAGTTGAGTTGATTAGTTGCAACAGAAAGGCAATGCCGACAAAGCTTAAAATATGTACTATCTGGCTCTTTACAGAAAGTTTGCCAGCCCCTATTTTAGAGCATATGCCATGGGTTTAGATAAATGTGTATAAAGAGAGTAATGATGACTCTTTATAGTTGTGTTTTCCTGAATTAAACAAGAACAAGAACAAAACAACAGCCCTTAGCATCTGGACCCTGGTTTTATCTCTTGAGTCTCAGTTGTCTGGAGCTATGTGGAAGCAAAAGGCAAAGTTATGAGTGCCCAAGGGCAAGACCAGCTGCTACAATTACAAGAGATTGATTAGGAAGCCACATGACCACTGCTAATGGTTGTGTTAACTTTCCCAGTAATCTGCTTTTTCATTAATAGACAGAGTAATTACGTATGGTCCACTGTGGAGCAACCCATAAAGAAGGGCTTTCAAAGAATTTCCTAAACTTAAAAACTAAATGGCTGTGCAGATATTGATTAATCAAAGTACTCAACATCAGCATCTGAGCTATGCCTCCAATTTCTTGTGGCAAAACTATGCAAAACCCAACTCAATCTCAACCCCATTCTCCTTTGCCTGCTTCTACCTTGTTTCCCCGAAAATAAGACCTAACCAGACAATCAGCTCTAATGCGTCTTTTGGAGCAAAAATTAATACAAGACCCAGTCTTATTTTACTATAAGACCCGGTATAATAATAATATAATACAATACAATACAATACAATACAATACAATACAATACAATACAATACAATACAATACAATACAATACAATACAATACAATAATATAATGTAATATAACACTGGGCCTTCTATTAATTTTTGCTCCAAAAGACGCATTAGAGCTGATTGTCCGGCTAGGTCTTATTTTGGGGGAAACAGGGTAGATACATACAGAGATTGAAAACAAAACAAAATAAAAAATAATCCCCTAACACCTCTTTCAATGAGAGAAATGTATTATGTGACAACTCTGGGCAAAATGGACATAAATGGAAATCTGTTGGCACCACCATTCCGATGTTTGTCTTTTTTTGGTCTTGAATATAGACATAGCATCTGAAACTGTCACAACTATCTTGTGATTATGAGAGAACAGAGACATTAGTGAGAGTAGTTTTGAACGTTTAAACCAATATCAGCAGTGCCTACCTCTGCCCTGTACTTATGAGAAGAATAAACCACTCTTTATGTAAGCCACAGTTATTGTTTTATTTCTAACAAAAACCCTTCCTAACTGATATATTTCACAAACTGAAAACTGGGGGACTAACAAAAGGCAACATGTTATAAGAGAAAAGGTGCAAGATTAGAAGTCAAAAGATCTGGACTCAAATTCTGATCCTTCCATTTATTAACAAGAGAACTTAATGGCATTAAGATCATTTGTTTCCTCCTTAGTTCCAATTATTTACCTACTTCTTAGGGCTGTTTAAGGCTCAAATCAGGCAACTAGTGGACATGCTGACAAATACACTCTAAAGCTTATGTAGCAATATGATTAAAGACGTGCTACGAAGGAAAATGATTTCAAATTTAATCATACAAATTCAATATTCCAATGCGGGGAATATTCATTTAATTTATTTTACATTCCCTCCCTTGGTAGTTTATTTGGGTCATCCAAAGGAGTACCTAGTCAGACAAGCTAAACAGCCCTGTGGTCCTGTCAGTCGAGAAAAAGGAAGTGAATGTTTAAATAAGGGTTAATCATGCTTGTTCAGTGCTTTAAGTAAAGCATTGCCTGTTTTGAATTAGATTGTAGTCCTGACTCTACCTAGTGCTAAATCTGCTTCACCATTTTAAGAAATAGAAAATTAGTGTTTTTTTTAATGTGTGAAAAGAAAAAAACACATTAATAAATATAGTGTTAATGTTGTCATAAAGGATTATGTAGAATTATCCCAACTCTCACAGAAAATGTCTGCTTAAATGGAAAAAAAACCCAAAAACCCACTATGAAAGACTTAAGGCTGTATTTAAAGAAAACATTATTTTCTAGCACTGATTTAAGCAGGAATATACAATCCTGATTACCAGATAAAATGACATATGGGGAAAAATAATCTGTTATTAATCCATCTTCTATTGTTAATTTGTGATTTATATACTTTATCTATACTAACTTTCACATGTCAAGGTTTTTGCATTTGAATATCTAAATGCCTATGTAATAATAAACCAGTTTAACATATAAAACAAAAACACCTTTATGTTCCTCTGTGTACTCTTTCCCAACCCAATCTCCTTCCCTCTCCACCAGAGGTCAACTCCAACGTCAATATTTATTAATGATTTCCTTGCTTGAAGGCTTGTTAATCATCCTTTGGCTTTTCTGTGACTTTACCACAGATAGATGTGTGTGTGTGTGTGTGTGCGCGCGCGCGCACGAGCATATCCCTAAAATAAATAATTTAGTTTTGATTGTTTATGAACTTTACTTACGCAGAAGCTTGCTATATATATGCTTAACATTACTTTTGGATAGTCATGCACGTTGACACAGAGCTATATTTCATCCACTTCCACTGTTACACAGTATTTCATTTATTAATACGTGAAATTTATTAATTCTTCTGTTGATGAGCATTGTGCTGTTTCCAACTTTTTGCTGCTATGAATGTTACCATGAATATTCTTATGTTCCTCTCCTGATATTCAGGTACAAGTTTCTTTGTGAGCATACCTACAAATGCCATTGCTAAATCATAGAACATAGGCGTTTTTTATCTTATTTGGAGATGTGTACATATTTTCCAAAATGTTTACATCAATCTATATCTGTCCCACCAGCGTATATAAAAATTCCCATTTCTCCACAACCTCGCCAAAAACTGGTATCCTCAGACCTGTTAGTTATTGCTAACACCCTGGGTACAGATATTACAAAATGGTATTTTGTTGCTTTTTCTGGAACACACCAGACACCTACTGACATATGTGCGGCCTGCTTCCTCACCTCCTGGAGGTCGTTGCTTGTGTCACTTTCTCAGCAAGGCTTTCCCTGACAACCCAATTTAAAACTGCAGCCTCTAGGTATTTCCACCTTTCTCACTTATTTTTCCCTATTGCACTTACCACCCTTGCACATTGCGATGGGCTGAATTATGCTCCTACCCCAAATTCATATGCTGACATCCGAATCCTCCAGTACCTCAAAATGTGACTACATTTGGAGACAGGGTCTTTAAAGAGATAATTATGTTAAAACGAGACCATTAGAATAGGGCCTAATCCCAGATGAGTGATATCCTTATGAGACGAGGACATCTGGACACAGTGCTGCACAGGGGGATGACATGTAAAGATACAAGAAGATGGCTGTATACCAGCCAAGGAGAGAGGCCTCCGAAGAAACTAACCCTGCCAACACCTTGATTCCTGACTCCAGGTCTTTAGAATTCTGAGAAAATCATTTCTGTTGTTTAAGCCACCCAGTCTGTGCCTTTGTTATGACAGCCCTAGCAAACTAATGCAGACATATATTTCTGTTGTTTAGTCAGAAAAATACAAGCATAAACCACAGTTCATTGATTCATTTCAGCCCTAGTGGAGTATATAAAGGAATGATAGTAGGTATCTTCTTATTCTTGATTGCAAAATGAATACCTTCAACTTTTTATTATTATATATTATATGAAGTGTGATCAAAAACTACGGTGAATGCTGCTGCTGAGTGCCATCCAACAGAAAGGCAGGGATCTTCAATACGGGAAGTGGCGTGTCGAACCTTAGTAACAGTGTGTGACAGGTTTCAACTTATTCAGTGCAGTCAATCGGGTGTGAGCTATAGTTGAGTGAAGGTGTGTTTTAAAGTGTGCTGTAAATCATCCTCCATCATGACAACACTGTGTCACACATCGCTTCTGGTACAGCAATTTCTGTCCAATAAAAACATCACAGGGGCAGCAGGATGGTTAAGTTGGTTAGAACGTGAGCTCTTAACAATAAGGTTGCAGGTTCAATTACCGCATGGGATGGTGGGCTGTGCCCCTTGCAACTAAGATTGAAAATGGTGACTGGACTTGGAGCTGAGCTGCGTCCTTCACAACTAGATTGAAGGACAATGACTGATGGGTCCTGGAAAAACACACTGTTCCCCAATATTCCCCATAAAAATAAAAATAAATATTGGTCTTAAAAAAAAATTATCCACCTTATTCACCAAGTCTGGCACCGTGCAACTTCCGGCTCTTCCTCAAAGTCAAAATGATTCAGGATATCGAGGCAGCCACCACAGTGCAACTAAAGACACTCATGAAAAAGGACTTCCAGAACTGCTTCAGAAAGTGGCAAGAACAATGGGATAAGTGTGTTGAAAGCGAGGGGAGCTATTTTGAGAGGATTAATGGCAATGTATCTTTTACTATAATAATTTTTTTATTTAAACATTCCCCATAGTTTTTTATCACACTTTGTATTTGCTATCTGATAATTTCAATATCTATAGTTTCTGCATATCTATTTCTGCGGTCATTACTGCTATTTCTATTTTAGAGTAGCTTATTTCCTCATGTCTATAGGGATTTTTAAAATTATAAGTACATTTACTTGGTACATAACTTGTGGGATTTTCTGAGGCCCTGTTTAAAGTGTATACGTTCAGGGAGGATTTGTCTGGCTTCTGCTTTGCACCTGGAGTCCACACCAACCAGGGCCATCTCACATTAAATATATAGCTCAGAGTGTTCTGGCACCTACAAGACAGTGTGAATTCAAGCCACAATCCTGCATGAGTGTGACCTTGTCTTCGGGTATTCTCAGAGGAGGAAATTTCCTTATTTCTTTGTTCAATCAGAGCCAAAACTAAAGCAGGTACATATCCCCATTATCCTGGGGCAGACAACATTCTGGCACACCCACTGAGTAGACTATCCCTGGGAGTCCTGGGTTTGTGGGCAAACTCTGATCTGACTTCCCAGTCTGCCTGGGGCTCTAAGCTTTGTTTTCTCCTTCAGGGCTCACGTGCCCTACTAACACCCAGGCTGAAGACCACGTGCTATGTCAGGTCAATGCCAGGTTTGGTAACTGTTTCATTCTATAGAGTCAAACTTCCTTATCACACCAGAACACAAAGAATCCCATTAATCTGCCTCCAACTTAGCTACATACAAAGTGTGTGTGTGTGTGTGTGTGTGTGTGTGTGTGTGTGTAAAATACCTTACTGGGCATTTTTAGATGTACATCAGGAAAAGTTTCTCTAATCATTGAATTCATTCTATCACTAGAAATAAAAAATCCTTATTGCACACACATAATTGAGCCTCCCCAAGATCTACTAAGTCATAATGTCAAGAGTGTGGCCCCCAAATCAGTCTTTCGGCAAGTTCCTGAGCTCCCTCTAATGCAGCTGATCCACCAACTGATGGTCTGGAATCACTGCCTGAGTTGGGCATCTTTTATTCATGGTGAAGCTTCCAATTTAAGTAGTAGTTTAGCCATGACTGTTTTATACAGAGAAGGTATAATGCAGTACTCATAGAGTCTGCATCTGTTTTGAAGACATCAAATATGTTTGTGTATCTGTTATCTCTGGCTTGACATTACTACTTTGAAACCAAAGTTACTGTGCTCATAATTAATTGGTATCTTGAGAAATCCTCTTTCTACCCTGTTATATGTCATAAAAGTGGTTATATGAGCAATTTGTACAGGGTGATTTAGGGTTTTGGGGGGACTACTGAAATAATCTTGTACCTTGGGCCTGCAGAAAGTACAATATACATTTCAGGTTTCTGCTTCCCATGACTTGTTCAAGAGCCTTGAAAGTTGACAAAAATTTGAAGGTGTACAATCCTTATTCCTGAGCAACAAAATTAGTGATTAGTTTCTGTGATGGCTCACCCTGCTTATGTTCACCAATCAGATAGAAGATAGTCTGTAAAAAGGCCACACACTCTTCCTAAGTATCATTAGTCAGGATTCTTTTAAATAGTGATTCTTTGGGATTTTATGTAAGTTAGCAAATGTGACAGTGACTTGTCAATATTGCTCATTTGTGCCTCCTTCCAAAAAGATGGTATTTTCTTCATAAACAGTTATTGATTTATTTTTCAAAGGGTATTTACTGTGTGTCTGTTACATGCTAGACATTGTGCTAGGCAATATGAGACCTGTTACTCCTGCCATAGCTTTACATGGCCATTACATGTTGAGGGTTTAAAATACCATTCCTGAAATGACAAAGAGAAATGTGATCTATGACATATTTGAGATCTGTGAGAAACCAATGCTCACACTCTGCTGAACTACTATTGTGCAACGTGCCTTTGGGGAGCTTTGCTGGGTCTTGCGGGCATTCCAACCAGTCTTAACACAGAAAAAGAGATAATGTCTACTGCAGTGTTGGGAAGAGGAAAAAAACGAAAGCTCCATACTCTAGCCCTATGAGGAGACTATGCTTGGTGAGAGAATCAAATAAAGTTCCTTCTAGCACCTAAGAAAAGTATTTCTATGTACCAAGAAGAATAGAAAAGTGTCATAGACTGAAGTGGTTTGAGGTAGTTCTAGAAAAGAGACAAAATTCACTCCATCTTCTCTGGCTCATGAGGCATTGTTAAATGATAGAACAGTCTTCTTCTCCAATAGTAAGGAGGCCCACTTGAAGATTCATGGATACAGCGACGTGGGAACCATTTCACTGGAAATGATACTACTGACATTACCTACAGGAAAGGCCCAACTAGTTATTTCACCATGTGATCAGCACGTGCTGCTTGGCTGACACGCTCCGTGGTACAGTGTCCACAGGCAGCTTCGTCGCTTTAGAAAGGCAGTCACAGGCAATCCACTTGCAAACATCTTGACATGGCCTAATATTATATATGTAATTAGATTATCCCATTTCATTTCTTTTGTTTTCAAATGTAAAAATAACCACCTCTAGCCACCACCACCCACTCCAGTATGACAGATTAGCAGAAAGAATCCCCCTCCCCCGATTTGTTTCAGAGCCTTGGAAGTTTACTAAAAAATCCTTATTCCAAAAGCCTCGAATTGAGAATATTGGAAACTCTGCTCAGCCCACCAGTGATTTCCATTTTTCAATGGATGTTGCTTTCATGGCTGACACACAAAGTCACACTAAAAATCTCACAGCCCAAAAGGCCTGTTGTGTATGGCTCCAGTGGGGCTCACATCCTTGCACAACCCAAGCTGGTTTACTAAGAGAAGGAGATTCTGGTCTCTCAAGCTTAACCCCTTGACTTCCAAGGTCTTTGTTCTTTAGCTGCAGTATACCTAAAGCAACCTGTGTACCTAAAGCAATGCCAACATGGGTACCTAGAGTGAACTTTGTGGCTAATATCAGCCCTTCACCCAGACCTGTATCCTAATGCTGAAATCGCATTGCCCGTTGAGACTTCCCTTTTCTTCATGACAAGTTTCCCTTGGGCTAGGGAAGGGAGAGTAACATCCCAGAGCCAATGTAATCCACCATAATCTCCTGGAGAGCTTCTGATAACAGTGAGCCTCAAAAAGTATAGGGTTACAGTTTACAGTCTCCTTGGCCTTTGTCAAACAATACAAAAAAGGTCATGTTATTCCTTTTCTCCAGAATAATTATCCTCAGGACAAAGTTATTTCAAGGTGGGTTTTCTTCATCTAGTCAGAGAACTGACTTGAAGAATTAAATGGCATTCCTTCCAGAAAAGAAATTTCAAACCCTCTGCTAACTAGGTATTGTACTACATGTTCATTTGAGGGCTAAGTACAAAGTCGCCTGTTTTTGCAAATAGCATCACCCTTTTTGTTCATTCTAAATTGGTAATATAAGGAAGCTATGGGTCTAAGAAATTGCTGTCCTCCATTGACAAATTCCTTGATTTTTTTTCTACTTGCTTTGAACAAGAAATGGCATAGTATTTTTTAAAATATGGACAATGTTCCGTGGTATAGTCTGTAACAGAATGAAAGTAACATTCATATTTAGCTGGAAGAAAATCTATATAAGAAATGCCTGCTAATTGAGGCAAAAGAACAAAAAATTAGCAGATGTGAATTCTTTCTATCAAATTGTGCAGGCTAATTATTCACTACCTTTGAAGAGGTGCAAAGGTCAAAAGGCTAATATATAGCTTAATCAGAAAATTATGTAAATTAGCCCAAATCAAGTACATCATATAACTTCCATAATCAGCAAAATATGTAGTTCACGAGCAAATCAAGTGAAATTTCCAGCTATTTGATCAGTAAAAAAAGAAAGAGAAAAACCCAGAACATTGGTAGATATTGTACCTCAGGCAAAGTTGATTTTAACATGACAATAAGAAAATAAAATAAAGCATTTTGGAAAAGGGGCAGAAAGTCAAGAAATACATGAAAACAATTTGAGGGAAATCACTAGAATGTGAGCACCATGGAGACAGGGCGCTTTTTGTTCATTGATATATTTCTATCACCTAGAACAATGCCTGGTATATGAGTATGATAGATCCTTAGTAAACATTTGTGAAAGAATACTGAATGAATTATTAGATCAAAAATGTCATGAGAAAAACATGAGACTGCAAGTTGTGAAATGAGAAAACATAGCAATGTATTACAATTTCAAGTATTTCTTCCTAAACTTGTTTCATATTCAGCATGTTAGCAATTTTCTACTCTTTACAAAAAAATAAATAAATACCTAGAAGAAAGAGCACTGATATAAAAGTAGCTTTACTAAAATTCCACAATGATAAATTATTTCTGCTTATAAAACACCTATATTAAAGGCAATTCTGTTTTCTTTTAACTCTGGTAAGATGAATCCCTCTCCTAAATATTTGGAAACGTATAGTATGTAATATCCACCCTTCAGAGATAAGAATGAAACACAGAGAATGAAGGATCTTTCAAGAGTCACCATGAAGTAAATACTCAAATACAATTGATTTTCAGGGTAAGAGTCTTTCTATTTCAAAGCCATATTTTATTATTACCATTTTCCTTATCATTCTTTTCATTGACACCATTTTAAAATGACTCCTTTGTATCTCTATATAGTAAAAAATAGTCATTGTTCTTTATCCCTCAAATCTTGCTACTCCTTAAAAATGTTTCCCTTATATGGTCCCAGTTGGAAACACAGTATATATAAGAAATAATTTTTGTTAATAGTTATTATTCACCATATTCCAGAAGAATTTAAGGCAATTTACAATATTGAACACGTTACAACAATAGATTGCTATTTAAAAAATAAATAAATGTGTGAGAAAATGAAGGCAGAGGTAAACTGAGGTATGGAAGATACAATGAAAGCAAAGAAAAGTTACTACACAAAATGAAAATTATGAGGTTTGTGCATTTAATTCTTAGTCACTTCTAAGATTTCTTGCAACCAAGACAAATAGGGAAACACAACCGTGTGATTCTATATCCAAAAGGCAAACCAGTTAAACTGGTCAGGAAAAGCATTCTTGGTGCTAAGAACAAAAGAGAGATATATTTTATTTATCCTCATAATAAGGATAGTGCATAACGTTATAAACAACATTCTCAACAATGCCTCTGGTAAATACAATGATGAGTGCCATATGGACATTTTAGACATCCTTTAATATGGGGGCTCACTACCAAAGACCAATTCAATAAAGTAATGGGGGCCAAGAGAATGAGCAGCAAATGATGAATCCAGTCACTGAGATCAGTGGCTTAATCCAGAAATTGATTTTAGCATGTTTAAAAAAGTAGAAAAGCCACACACCCTTCAGCCAGTCTCCACAAACACTGTTCTATGAGCTTTTGAGAAGAACTAAGGGGTGTGTTCAAAATTCTGTTCTCTGATCAGGACCAAAAATATAACTATTTGGTGGTACCAGATCCAGATGAGTGCAGAATCATATGCAGGAACCCATGCAAGATGAAACTGCGGAGTCCCTGGATCAAAATTATTAGAAATTTCAAGATGGCGACAGCAGAATTTTAAACCAAGCACAAGATCCTCCCGAAGGCAGGGCACTGTGTAATTGCATAAATACACACCTGTGATGCCAGATCTGACCATATCCTTTAACAGCCAGTCAGGTTAGTCTAAGATATTCACTTGGGTGGCCTGAAAGGAATACTGTCCTTCCCACGGAGTGTCCTTCTTACCATGGAGAAATCCAAGATTCTTCCAGTCTAACTCACAGATGAATCAACAACTGTGACATCCAGAGTTCAATGACACAAACATGGCAACATTATAAGCTTGGACAATTATAAAAATAGATATTATGAAATGCCTAGCTAGCTTGACCATTTATATGTGTGGATGGATAGATGGATGGATGGATGGATGGATGGATGGATGGATGGATGGATGGATGGATGGATGGATGGATAGATAGATAGATAGATAGATAGATAGATAGATAGATAGATAGACAGATAGATAGAGATATATACATATATATGTATATATATAATATATATGTACACACATACAGAGGGTACCAAAAAAATGTATACACATTTTAAGAAAGGAAAAAACTATATTAAAACTGTAATACTCAATATATACCAATAACAACCGATAAATACAGTCACATTTGACTTCTGCAATCACAAGATGTGCTCAAAGTGGTTGAGCATAATTTTAATAGTTTTTTTCCTTTATTAAAATGTGTGTATATTTTTTTGGCACCCTCTGTATGTAGGGTTGTGTGTGTGTGTGCGTGCGTGCGTGCGTGCGTGTGTGTGTGTGTGTGTAGCATAACAATATTTACCTTTGAGAAATGAAACTTCCTTCTACACATTCCAAAACGAACTGCTTACAAGGTGTATCCTGGGTAACTAGATAATATATTTTCCTGAATAGAGTTAATTATAATAGAGTTAATATTAGAAGATGTCTCACCTATCGTGATGACTCTATTTTTGAAATACTTCCTTCTAGCAATTAATAGGTAGCCAGCTCTTTGCTTATCGAGGCCCTTCTTAGATTGTGACTAGAGTCACTACATTTCTAAGTCAAAAGATGTAGAATCTTTCATTTTCTTTAAAGAGAGAGGGAGCATGCATCCAGCACACTCAAAACAGAAATCAAGTGATTAGGCAGAAGTTTAACAAGAAGAGGATGAGCAGTATATCTCTGATTTACCTATGTAGAGATGGTAGCCCTCATTTTCTTTCCTCTGATGCTTTCTTTAAAAACATATTTCACCCATAGGAGCAGCTCTACCAGCTTCTGCCTGCTGACCCAGTTGATGTTTGTTGATATTATTATTATTATTATTATTATTGTTTTATTACTATTATTATGCTTTATTATTATCCTAGGATGCATTATGCACCCTAAGATACAGAATACATTACACATTTCTCAAATGGCTTACACAAAGAAAGAATTTTTTAACTCTCTAATTACAGGAAGTCTGGAGGTAGGGCACATTCTAGGTTGATTCACTGACTCAAAGATATCATCAAAGACTCTGGAATTTCCTCCCTGCTCTGTCCTTCTTGTGTTGCCCTCATCCTCAGGCCAGTAGCAAAATGGCTGCCTTAGTTCCAAGCAAAAAAAACAGACACAACAGTACACAGAAGACATTGTGTCTCCTTCTGAGTTTTCATGAGCCATTCTCAGAAGCCCTCCAGAAGAGTCTCCTTAGGTCTCATTGACCAGAATTGGGTAACATATCCATTCCTAAGTGAACCACAGACAAGTGGACCAGAATTACCATGATCTGGGGTGGGATGAATGTTGGGTAGTCAGGTGCAATAATCTTTACCTGGGTCCTGGGCCACTGCTAGATAGACCAGGCTTGGACACAAGACCAAAGAGAAATCAATCTACAGTTGAGTCACTTAGAGTCTTGTTCTCAAAAATTTGAAGGGGCATAAAGCCTCAAGGAATTGAAAACTAGCTCATAAGAATGGCAGCATACTAGAATAAAATTCCTTGAATTTGAGCTGCTGAGGTCCTCCGAGCTACCTGAGTCTCATCTTTCCTGAAGCCTGGTTGCTCAGTTTTTCCTTGATTTCCACAAGAATCCTTATAATAAACCCTCTTTACTATAAACTAATAAGTCAGTGTAATTTCCTTGCAAATAAAATTCTGTGTTTAAGATAGCCTTAGTAGAAATTAAAAAACTTAGAGTACAAACCAATTATGGTCATATTATGGTACAGCTTCTGTCTGAGCTTTAAATTTAGTGTGACCAACTGTCCTACGTGTTTTCCTGAAAATAAGACCTAACAGGAAAACAAGCCCGAGCATGATTTTTCAGGATGACATCCCCTGAACATATGCCCTAATGTGTCTTTTGGAGCAAAAATTAATATAAGACCTGGTCTTATTTTGGGAGAAACCTGGTAGTTTGCCTGAGATTGAGGGGTTTCCTGGGAGTCAGGACTTTCAGTGTTAAAAACTAGGACCACTGGTCACCCCAACTTCATACCAAATTCATGGTCTATACCAAATTCATAAAATCCCTGCCATATCCAGTGTTTTATATGGTGTTCTCAGAATCCAAGTTTGAGAGAAGCCCAACAAAAATTATATGCCTACAAGCTACATTACAGTCTTAACTTCCAAGCTTTAGCTACAGAATATCACAGTTATGTCCAGTCCAGGTCCCAACATGGCATAAAACTCACAATGGTATTTCACTAGGCATTGAGAAAATAAGTCCAAAATGAGTATCATTATCCCTAACAGAGGGGAGCAGCTCTCCTAAATGACATGTACCATTATGTTAAAGTCAAAAAACATACTCTGAGATGAAAGAAACATCCCTGAAGAGGCCCATGACCTGAAAGTGTCCCTTCACACAGGAAGAGTTCTCCTTGGTGTGATCCAGGCTCTGCTGAGGTAGTGTTGACTTATGAATAAAATGATCATGATTAATAACACATTGAATTTCCTCATGAAATAGGATAAAAGTTCTCTTGTTGCCTTAAACATCCACAGAAAGAAAAATGTGGCAACATTAAGCAAGGGTAGTTAAGTTGCCCTGAGAAAAAAGTATAGCATAAAATCACAAGAAAATGAGCTTCAACAACCAGGGCCTTTTAAGCCATATTTTCTCCCTGTCTGTAAGAGCACAATCAGGGATGTGACAAAACAAAATTCATTTTCTTTCCTCACAGATATGAAAGAATATTTTATTTGTAGGTATTGTAGGAAAGGTATCAAGAAAATGAACAAAAAAAAAAAAAACAAGTACACCTGAGGCTCCGGGCAAACTAGTAGAATCCCATTAGATTCAATAATAATGTCAGGGAAATCATTTTATATCAGAATTAACATGGTATTCAAATCTCAAATTTTTTTCGTGGAAAGCAGCTCTGACTTCATTAGCCCTGTTGTTTCTCTCAGGAGTCCACGTATCCTAGAAGGACACATGCTTGCTGATGACAATTTGATTCATTTTCATAGAGACTTCCCTACATAAAAATTCAATACATTGGACACCAGGAATTATTTGTTGGACAAACATGTAAATAAAATGAACAAACGGTGAAGAGAGCACTGGTTGGATCAAAGAAGCTGCTACTATCAACACTTAAACTTGGTTGTCAAACTTGCAATACTTAAACTTGGGCATTAAACTTCCAAGTAAAAATTAGTAAGAAAATATTTCTGCATAAAGACATATATATATATATATATACACACACACATTTCTTCCTCTCCTCTTTTCCGAAAGGGTATGAGGCACTTGGTACAAGAAAGATGAAATGAATCAATAAACTAAGATTTTTAATGGGAAACAGGAGGAGAAAAGTAAATACTTAAAATATAACAATGAATCAAGTAGTTGTGATTGAGTGAAAAGACCATTTATAATCTTCCTGACAAACAAGACAAAGAGGAAAAGGTGATAAGTCACATAAGTCATTTTGATCTGAGAAAAGGAAACTGACTACTTTCCCAAGGGAGATAAAGCTTTTCCTAGACCAAGCTCTGTTAGAAACTTCTCATGTAAGGAGGAAGCAGGGATCCTTGTGTGACGTAATGGACAATCTTTATAATTTCAGGGCCAATGCAGAAACATCCAAAAAGAGGGCACCTGATGAGGTTTAAGCAACAGTTAAATAGTCATCTTACTTAGCAAGAAAACTTTAGGTGCACACAGGTTGGTCCATAAATGAGTACACAGAATCAGAAATCAATAAAGGGGACATCCAATCTTGCATAGATATTGACAGATTTTTTCCCCCCATAATATTAAAAATGTATGATATTAGTCAAAAGCAATATCAACAATTTAAACAAACATACATTCATGTGCATTTACCATATACCTGATTCTGGACTAAGTCCCTTGCCAATATTATGTCATTAACATTTCCAACAACACTGCAAATGTTGTTGGAATACTAATAAGTATTTCTGATGTTTAGTAAAAAGAAAATCAAGACTCAGAAAGGTAAAGAAACTTCGTCCAAGAAACTCATTATGCAGCAAAGTGAAAATTAAATCTCAGGATTCCTTGACTCCAAACTATTATAATTGTAACCTCTGTTCCTTCCTGCCTCCCTTAGTAAACACAGTTTTGCCTGAAACCCACTTGTTTTTCCATGTAAAATACTGGGCCAACAGACTCAAATATGTATTTCAAATAAACTTTGAAAGTATATTTAGGAAAGTGATGATTCTACAGCTTTAATGTTCTACAATTTATTGTCTAAACTATACTTTGAGGCCATTTAGAGGATATCATACCTGAAAAATTACTTGAAGGAACTTGTTGTGAATCAGAGCTTCCTAGTTAGAATAAGCCTTGAAACGATTTTGGAATAAATATTCCCCTAAAGCTCCAGGCAGCTTATTAGCTGAATTGCTGTATCAAAGAGCTGATTACAAAGTTCCATTCAGAAAAGAACCCAGTGTGTATGAAATCTTAATGATTTCTCTGGTAAGAAATAGACTTTTCAGATGTCTTCCACATCATCTCTAACCATTGCTATGCCATAAAGTAATGATGGTTCCCTGATTACATCACTATTGGTCCTAAAAGCCATGTCTCCCACAGGGATTTGCTATACTCGAATTGAGGGGTTTATCCCTAAAGTAATAAAAGTATGCATAGTAAGATATAAACTTTATATTCATGATTAACTTCTTTTCTCCCCAACTTTATTGAGATATAATCAACATGTAACACTGTGTAAGATTATGGTGTACGTGTTGATCTGAAACACTTATCTATTGTAAAATGGTTACATAGTAGGGTTAGCTAACACCTCTATCATCTCACATGATTACCATTTCTTTTTTGTGATGAGCACATTTAAGATCTACTCTCTTAGCAACTTTCAAGTATGTAATACAGTATTATTAACTACAGTCTAATGGAATCTAATGCTGTACCTTAGATTCCCCCAAACTTGTTTATCTTATAACTGGAAGTTTCTACTCTTTGACCAATATCTCCCATTTCCCCCACCCTGCAGCCCTTGGCAATCATTATTTTACTCTGTTTCAATGAGTTTGGCTCTTTTAGATTCCACATATGCGTATAAGTGAGATAATACAGTATTTGTATTTTTCTGTCTGACTTACTTCTCTTAGCTGATGCCCTCAAAGTCCATCCATGTAGGTGCAAATAGCAGGACTTCCTTCTTTCTTGTGGCCAGATAGTATTCCGTTCATTATATATACCACATTTTCTTACCCGTTCATTCATCAGTGAATTCTTGGGTTGTCTGTATATCTTGCCTGTTGTGAACAATGCTGCAATGAACATAGGTGTGCAGATATCTTTCAACATCCTGATTTTATTTCCTTTGCACATATACCCAGAAGTGGGACTGCTGGGTCATCTGGTAATTCTGTTTTTAATTTTTTTGAGGAATCTCCATACTGTTTTCCATAGTGGCTGTACGAATTCACACTCCCACCAGCAGTGCACAAGGTTTTCCTTGTTTCCATATCCTCGCAAACTTACCTCTTGTTACCTTTGGTAACAACCATTCTAACAGGTGTGAGGTGATAGATATTTCATTGTGGTTTTGATTTCCATTTCCCTGCTGATTAGTGTTTGATTTGCATTTCCCTGCTGATTAGTGATGTTTTCATATACCTATTGGCCATCTGTCTATGCTCACTAGCCATCTGCCAAAGCTCGCTCTCACCACCATCAGGAGTGTGCACAGAGAGTGGGCCACAGGGTGAGGAGGTGTGTGCGTGAGGCTAACAGAGCACTGGGCGTGGCCATGGGCCATTTGAGAGGCTCCATGGGCAAGGTTTGCCCAGCAACTCGTGGGTGGGCTTCTTGATGGAGTTTGAGATGCAGTTAGTATGATCCACATTCCTTTGATACCTCCAGAGAATCCTATCTGCCACTCTCCCAGCCTCTTTTCACCCCTCAGCCATTCCGCTCATGACTCAGAGTCTGGATGTGAGAAATGGGCCTTTTTGGCAGCCTCCTGCACAGCTGGAGAAGCCAGACACTCACTCTCACACTCTCACTTTCCACCCTGCAAAAGAAATCATGGCTGAGAAGAGCTCTCTTGGCACTAAAATGTCCTGCCTGGGGGGAGGGAGGGTTCTGGTAAAGGCAATCTGCATCTCTTACCCTCCAGAGTGCATCCAAACTTGTATTGGTTTTGGCTCCAACAGTGTGCTGGAACTTCTCTGCTGGAAACCTGGGCTTCCACAAAAGCCCTCTCATGTGTGGGTGATCGTCTAAGGCAGGGTTTTCCAGGGACTGCCATGCCGCAGTCAAGGAGAGCTGGAGCCGTTTCGTGGTCCACAGCCCTGACCAAGGTCTGTCAGCCTGTCAGCCTATGCCCGTGGGTGAGACTCCTCCCTGGTCCCTTGATGTATGGTGCTGGGTCCCACAGCTCCCACAGAGGCACTTCTGTCCATGGATAGATGCCAAGTTGTTACTGCTGAGGGAAGGATTCGAACGAGGGACATCTTATTCAGTCATGCTACTTAACTTCTGACTTTCGCTTGACGTGCCACCCAGATAATTTACCGTGTTTCCCCAAAAATAAGCCCTAGCCGGACAATCAGCTCTAAAGAGCCTTTTGGAGCAAAAATTACTGTAAGATCTGGTATTATATTATATTATATTATAGACCTGGTCTTACAATATTATATTATTATATTATACTATATTATATTATATTATATTATATTATATTATATTATATTATATTATACCGGGTCTTATGTTATATAAGACCTCGTCTTATATTATAATAAAATAAGACTGGGTCCTATATTAATTTTGCTCCAAAAGACGCATTAGAGCTGATTGTCCGGCTAGGTCTTATTTTCAGGGAAAAACAGTATTAAGCCTACTTTTGTTTTGGTATGATTTTTCAACAATCTTTATTAATTCAGGGGTTAGGAAGACAAAGACTTTATTTAAATTAATTAACACAGAATAGTCATGGCTTTTAAATTTTTCAATACTTCATTGAAAATATGAGAAAAAATTTCTGGTTAGGCCATTACAAGCGTATTTAAGAATGTCTTTTATTGGTATGTTTTCGACTTCCGGAAAAATGGCGGCGTGAGGTGAGCCTCTGTAAAGCTCCCCTGGAATTTACAACGAATCGAACAACAAAAACTCCACAAAGGACTCCCTGCACAGCACACAGGCAACACGAAGAGGCCCACTACCGACTGAAATCACCTACAGGTGGGAGATTCGCGCGAGTGGAGGGAGGAGGAAAGGGAGGAGAAGTGCGCGGAGACGGAGACGCGCGGGCGGAGGACGCAGACCTAGCTCAGTGCTCCGAGCTCGCTGCTTCCCGGAACTACCGCAGCTGCGAGTGAGGGAAGAACTCGGACTGCTAGGGCTCCGCCAGGGCTCCACAGGGCTGAGGGGACAGCATATAACACGGCTGAACCCAACGCTCACGGCAGAGACCTCGGAGAAAAGACTGAGGGAAAAAGGCTGAAAACGGTGGTTTAAGCCCGCACTGCCGAGCAGAGAACGGAGCCTTAGGCACTGAGACTAGCCGCCCCCTCCCTCCCCTCCCAGAGCTCGCCCCGCCCCCACCTGCCCGGTGCTAGAAGCGAAACAGTAGCAGTGTCAGATCAAAACAACAGAAAATTTGCTGTTTTGAGAACTGTGGACTGCAAACACAATTTCACAGCCCAACTAGTTCCAGCAAAGGGGAGAGAGCTGTGGAAGCAGGACCGGCTGTGGTGGTGGTTGCCGCCATTGCTCTGGGCCACCTCTCACAACTCACCCCGCCTCTGACCCCACCTATCTGGGCGGATCCCTGCAGGAGTAAACAGAACTGCTGAAACCTACGGGCTCTGAATCAGGAGCTGGAAGAGCTTTGGAACATCAAAAGCTCTCCGCATACCCACCGGGACACTGCGCCCTGTGACCTAGACGAACTATTAACAGAGGAGAAGCCCGTCTCCCAGGGAATCCCCCCATTGTGTGAGAAGTTGGAATAGTGCAGAGAAAACATAGCACTACTGTGTGGGAGAAGGAAAATAAGTTGCAGTTGGAGAAATAATAAAACATTCTACCAACAAGTACTGGCAAACAAAAGAAAGACCGCTTTCTATCAACCTGTTGCAGAAGCCACTCCTGTAGATGTCTAGGAAGAGAAATAGTAAACCAGTAATCGCCATGAATAACCAAGGCAACAAGATAACTCAGAAAGAAAGTGAAAAATCTCCAGAGAAGGCACTTAAAGATACAGAAATATGTGACTTAAATGACAGAGAATTCAAGATTGCAGTTCTGAAAAACTCAACGAGATACAAGAAAACACAGATAGGCAGTTAAAGGAACTCAGAAACTCAATCAAAGAACAGCATGAGCATTTTACGAAAGAGATTGAAATCTTAAAAAAGAACCAAATAGAATTTCTGGAGATTAAGAACTCAATAGAAGAAATTAAGAATGAAATAACCAGCTTAGGTAGTAGAGTTGACCAGATGGAGGAAAGAGTCAGTGACATCGAAGATAGAAACCTGGAAATGACACAGAGAGAAGAAGAAAGAGACTTGAGACTTAAAAGAAATGAAAGAACTCTACAAGAACTTTCTGACTCCATCAGAAAGAGCAATATAAGAATAATGGGCATACCAGAAGGAGAAGAAAGAGAGAAGGAACAGAGAATATATTCAAACAAATTGTCGATGAGAACTTCCCAAATTTGTGGACAGAACTGGACCCTCGAATCCAAGAAGCAAATAGAACACCTAGTTACCTCAATCCCAACAGGCCTTCTCCAAGGCACATTGTATTGAAGCTGTCTAAAATCAACGACAAAGAAAGAATCCTCAAGGCAGCCAGGGAAAAGAAGACGGTAACTTACAAAGGAAAGCCCATTAGATTATCATCAGATTTTTCAGCAGAAACTCTACAAGCCAGGAGGGAGTGGAACCAAATATTCAAACTATTGAAAGAGAGAAATCATGAGCCAAGAATAATATATCCAGCAAAGATATCCTTTAGATATGAAGGAGGAATAAAGACCTTTCCAGACATACAGAAGCTGAGGGAATTTTCTAATACACGACCTGCACTACCAGAAATACTAAAGGAGGCTATTCGACCACCATCAACAGGGACAATTTGTGGCAACCAAAACTCAGAAAGGGGGAGAGTAAAGGCCTGAACCGGAATCTGGGAATGGAGAAAGTAAGCGTGCTGAAGAAAATGGAATACTCTAAATATCAAACTTTCTTTTACATAAACTTAAGGGTAACCACTCAAAATAAATCCAGAATTGAAATATATACTGAAATAAAAGAAGAAACAGAGGGAAACATCATAGAATACCACCACACAGAAATAATAGACAACAACAAAAAGGCAAAGAAACAATGGAGACACAGCCTTACCAGAAAACTAAAGATAGAATGACAGGAAATCCTCACATATCAATAATCACCCTAAATGTAAATGGACTGAACTCACCAATAAAAAGGCACAGAGTAGCAGATTGGATCAAAAAACTAAACCCAACCATATGCTGTCTCCAAGAGACACATCTCAGCTACAAGGACAAGCATAGACTCAAAGTGAAAGGGTGGAAATTGACACTCCAAGCAAATGGTACCCAGAGAAAATCAGGTGTAGCCATAATGATATCAGATGAAACAGACTTCAAGGTGAAAAAGATAACAAGAGATAAAGATGGACATTTCATAATGGTGAAGGGACTGTACAACAAGAAGACATAACAGTCATCAATATTTATGCCCCCAATCAGGGAGCACAAATACACCAAGCAACTACTAACAGAACTAAAGGGAGAAATTGACCAAAACACAATTATACTAGGGGACTTAAATACATCATTGACAGCTATGGATAGATCATCCAAACAGAAAATAAATAACGAAATAGTAGCCCTAAATGACACATTAGATGAAATGGACATAATTGACATTTATAGAGCACTTCATCCTAAAACATCAGACTATACATTCTTTTCTGGTGTACACGGAACATTCTCAAGGATAGACCATATATTGGGACATAAAATCAGTCTCAACAAATTTAAGAAGATTGAAATCATACCATGCATATTCTCTGATCACAAGGCTTTGAAATTGGATATCAACTGTAAAAAGAAAGCGGAAAAACACAAATACATGGAGATTAAACAACATACTTTTAAAGAAGGACTGGGTCAAAGAAGAAATTAGAGGAGAGATCAAAAGATACATAGAAACAAATGACAATGAAAATACATCCTACCAAAATTTCTGGGATGCAGCGAAAGCAGTTTTAAGAGGGAAATTTATCTCATTACAGGCCTATCTCAAGAAACAAGAAAACTCCCAAATAAATAACCTCATGTTACACCTTAAAGAACTAGAAAAAGAAGAACAAGTAAAACCCAAGGTCAGCAGAAGAAAGGAAATAATAAAAATTAAAGCAGAAATAAATGAAATAGAGAACAAAAAGACAATAGAAAAAATTAATGTGACAAAGAGCTGGTTCTTTGAAAAGATTAACAAAATTGACAAACCCTTGGCTAGACTTACTAAGATAAAAAGAGAAGACACTGATTAACAAAATCAGAAACGTAAAAGGGGAAGTTATCACGGACACCACAGAAATACAAAGGATCATCCAAGAATACTATGAAGGACTATATGCCACCAAATTCAACAACCTAGAAGAAATGGACAAGTTCTTAGAAACATATAGCCTTCCAAGGCTGAACCATGAAGAACTGGAAAATCTAAACAGACCGATCACCAGTAACGAAATTGAATCAGTCATCCAAAACCTTCCCAAAAGCAAAAGTCCGGGACCAGATGGCTTCACTAGTGAATTCTACCAAACCTTCAAAGAGGATCTAATACCAATTCTGCACAAACTCTTCCAAAAAATTGAAGAAGAGACAGTACTCCCTAACTCATTTTATGAGGCCAACATTACCCTGATACCAACACCTAGTAAGGACAGCACAAAAAAAGAAAACTACAGACCAATATCTCTAATGAACACCAATGCAAAAATCCTAAATAAAATTCTAGCAAATCGAATACAACAATGCATTAAAAAGATTATTCATCACGACCAAGTGGGGTTCATCCCCGGGGCACAAGGATGGTTCAACATACGCAAATCCATCAATGTGATCCATCACATAAACAAAATAAAGGACAAAAATCATATGATTATATCAATTGATGCAGAAAAAGCATTTGACAAGATACAACATCCATTTATGATTAAAACACTTAATAAAATGGGTATAGAAGGAAAATACCTTAACATAATAAAGGCCATATATGACAAGCCCTCTGCTAATCTCATAATTAATGGAGAAAAACTGAAGCCCTTTGCTCTACGTTCAGGAACACGACAGGGATGTCCCCTATCACCTCTGCTTTTCAACATAGTGTTGGAAGTCCTTGCCAGAGCAATCAGGCAAGAGAAAGAAATAAAAGGCATCCAAATTGGGAATGAAGAAGTTAAATTATCACTCTTTGCAGATGACATGATGCTATATATAGAAAACCCTAAAGACTCCACCAAAAAGCTATTAGAAACAATCAACGAATACAGTAAAGTTGCCGGCTACAAAATCAACGCACAAAAGTCCATTGCCTTCCTATATACTAACAATGAAATCGCAGAAAAAGAAATACAAAAACAATTCCTTTTGCAATTGCAGCAAAAAGAATAAAATACCTAGGAATAAACTTAACCAAGGATGTGAAAGACCTATATGCTGAAAACTATAAGACATTTTTGAAAGAAATTGAAGAAGACACAAAGAAATGGAAAGACATTCCGTGCTCATGGATTGGAAGAATCAACATAGTTAAAATGGCCATATTACCCAAAGCAATATACAGATTCAATGCAATCCCCATCAAAATCCCAATGGCATATTTTAAAGAAATAGAACAAAAAATCATCAGATTTGTTTGGAACCACAAAAGACCCCAAATAGCCAAAGCAATCTTAAGAAAAAAGAACTATAATGGAGGTATCACACTTCCTGACTTTGGCCTGTACTACAGGGCCACAATAATCAAAACAGCATGGTATTGGCAGAAAAACAGACACATAGACCAATGGAATAGAATTGAGAACCCAGAAATAAAACCACATAAATATGGACAGATAATTTTTGACAAAGAAGCTAAAACATACAATGGAGCAAAGACAGCCTCTTCAATAAATGGTGCTGGGAGAATTGGATAGCCACGTGCAAAAGAATGAAACTGGACTGCTATTTGTCACCATGTACCAAAGTTAATTCAAAATGGATCAAAGACTTAAGCATAAGACCTGACACAATAAACTGCATAGAAGAAAACATAGGTACTAAACTTATGGACCTTGGGTTCAAAGAGCATTTTATGAACTTGACTCCAAAGGCAATGGAAGTAAAAGCTAAAATAAGTGAATGGGACTATATGAAACTTAAAAGCTTCTGCACAGCAAAAGAAACCATTGACAAAATAAAGAGGCCACCAACTGAATGGGAGAAGATTTTTGCTAACAGTGCCTCCGATAAGGGCTAGTATCCAGAATATACAAGGAACTCATGCAACTCAACAACAAAAAAACAAACAACCCAATTGAAAAATGGGCAGAGGACTTGAAGAGACATTTCTCCAAAGAGGACATACAAATGGCAAATAAACATATGAAAAAATGCTCAACATCACTAATCATCAGAGAAATGCAAATCAAAACCACAATGAGATATCACCTCACCCCAGTCAGAATGGCTATCATCAACAAGACAAATAGTAACAAATGTTGGAGAGGTTGTGGAGAAAAAGGAACCCTCATACACTGTTGGTGGGAATGCAGACTGGTGCAGCCGTTATGGAAGGCAGTGTGGAGGTTCCTCAAAGAATTATGAATAGAATTGCCGTATGACCCAGCAATCCCTCTCCTGGGTATCTACCCAAAAAATCTGAAAACATTTAGAGATAAAGACACGTGTGCTCCAATGTTCATTGCAGCTTTGTTTACGGTGGCCAAGACATGGAAACAACCAAAATGTCCTTCGATAGATGAATGGATAAAGAAGTTGTGGTACATATACACAATGGAATACTATTCGCAGTGAGAAAAGATGATATAGGAACATTTGTGACAACATGGATGGATCTTGAGAGAGTAATGCTGAGCGAAACAAGTCAGACAGAAAAAGCAGAGAACCATGTGATTTCACTGATATGTGGTATATAAACCAAAAACAACAAAAGAACAAGACAAACAAATGAGAAACAGAAACTCATAGACACGGACAATAGTTTAGTGGTTGCCAGAGGGTAAGGGGGGTGGGGGGGAGGTGAGGGTAAGGGGGATCGAATATATGGTGATGGAAGAACTGACTCTGGGTGATGAACATACAATGGGATTTATAGATGATGTAATACAGAATTGTACACCTGAAATCTATGTAATTTTACTAACAATTGTCACCCCAATAAATTTAATTTAAAAAAAAAAAAAAAAAAAAGAATGTCTTTTATTAATGAAAGATACTTGAAAATTGTAGTGCCCAAACTCCATCTTAATCCCTCGCCTCAGTCCGCTTGTGGATATTAGCAGGACTGAACAGAGTTATATTTAGGGTAAACATGAAAGGGAAGTGAGGGCGTTTGATGCCACCTATACTACAAAAGATGTCATTTTTTCACTTCCAAAATGCTCTCCATCATGTTTATGCTGGTTTCCTTGGGAGAACATTATTGGGGCTTCCAATCATGATATCCCCTCAATCACCAGCCCCAGCTACAGAAGTGGGCAGATGAAGCAAGCCATACCAATCCCAGAAATACATGCTTCTAGAACCAATGGCGGGCTACGAAACTGGCACATTATCCTCAAGAGGCCAACAGGAGTCCTCCTTTGACTATTTTAATAACGGACATTAGGAAAACGACTGTCTTTATCCTAGTATATAGAGAAGTAAAACCCTATGAGCTGAGTGTTTCCAGGAACAATCTTTTCTGCTATATAGAAAAAAGGCAAGTAGGCAGTAGGAGAGAATTATACCAACAAGCAAATTAGAAGAGAAATATGATAAAGGTAACACTGTTTGAGTCCCTTGATGTAGCCATCTACCTACATCTGCAGTCTACCGTTGGACTTCCCTGATGGGGGCGTCGATAATTCCCTCCGTTTATTTAATATGCATGGATTCGAGGTTACTCTCTCTTACAATATTGATTCCATAAATGAACCTAAAGAGGGCTAACTCCCAAGTAACCTGCATCACAAGTCCCTAAGTTAGAGGTATTAGTGATATCTTCCCTGATTTGTTTCAAAGTATGATTTCAAATAAATGTTTATACACTGATGAAAGCTGTACTTGTATATTTACTGGAGACATACTATCTACATAAATTTTAGAAATCAGACACTACAGGTGATAATACAGATTTATGGTCCTCACTGGATTGATCTCTCTATCCCTTCTCTGGTTTCTTCTATGTAAGAGGGTTCACAGCTCAGAAATCTGATCTCTTGTGATTATTGAATTTGGAACCACTAGAAGACTTAAACCCTAAATTATAAGCCCTGATGTTTTCAATTAACAGAATATCAGCTATTAGGTCTGTTCAACTTTGTGCATTGTCAGGATGTGAAATTATAACTGCAACCGGGGTAGTTAAACACATGTCTCAGACATGAATGCAGAGGGTATCCTCGGCTGAGGTTCCTCTCTACAAGAGGCAGGTGGGTAGTGGAAACAACCTGAGGGATGGGAATGACACTAGATTCTACTTGACTTCATTATTAGTTAATAATGAACAAAAGGCAACAAAGGTTCTAAAGTTCTCTTCATATTCAATATAGCTAAATAGGCTGTCAGCTGCCATTACTGCTAACAAATATTGTTTTCAATAACAGATATTTTCAAATGCTGAAAGGCATATAAAACAAAACAAAACTTCTACCCTCTTTTAGAGAAATCTTAACACTTTTAAATGATAAAATTATTATACACACAGGAACATTTTCATGCAGTTTAGAAAGACATGAGATATAAAGATGCTGTCCTCCAAATCCCACTCCTTCTCTCCAACTCGAACTATTAATAGTTTTGTGTGCATTCTTCCAAAAGAAAAAGTTATAATTGATTAGTGTATTGTATCCAAGTGTGTATCATTTTAATTATGTAAAAGAGATCATTCACACTATTTAGCATTACTTTCTTTATACTTAATTTTATATCTTGGAGAACATTCACAGCAGCACAGAGAGATTTACTTCATTCTTTTTAAAGGCTGCTTCATAAAATCATTATTTATTTAGCCCATTCTCATTTCATACACATTAAAGTTGATTGTTTCTAGGGTTTTCTGCTATAGCAAATAATGCTGCTGCATATACATGTATGCACATATGACACAAATGTATACACACATACATATATCACACATACACACACATATATCTCACAACACACATATCGCAAATATACCCTTATAGGTGTTATAATATTTTTCCCCTGTGGTAAAACTGCTCTGCTACTTAATTCACAAGGCAAAATGCAATTAATAAAGTTCTTGGAATGAAGGCGGTACATTCTGCAAATGCAAAGAATCACCATTGATTTCTTTAGTTTTCATAGTTTATTTTTATTTGAGAAGAGTTATCACTAAGTTTTGTTCTAGAGAGTGAAGTACAATGAGCCCTTTCCCCTACATCCTATTTCATGCTTTTGTTTATAACCTTGGATTTAATAATCAGTTTGTCAAGTTTTCCTACTTTTTAGAAAAATATACTAACAACAATAGAAACAATACTCATTCCTTTTTCATACAAAAAATAATAATTACACCTTGTAGTGTGTTTATGTATGTAAGTGCCAAAGGACAGGTCTTTCTTAGAATTTTTCATCAGGATATCTAGTCCTTCCAAGAAAGTAGCACTCCATTTCTACTCAGGGGTATGTTTATCGATGAATCATAGTTGTGCATGCATGCTTATTTCAATCAATATACTCACAGAAGACAGTCTATTTTTTTTCATGAGCCAGGTTTTTGGCTCTTTCTTAAAGCAAAATTCACTTTGTAATCATTAAAATTGGACCTCTAAGTGTGAGAATACACATGCTTTTGATAAGCACTCATTTAGCTTTTGCATGTGTACTTTAGGAACCCCCAGACCTTCTAATACAGTTACACAGCCTTGAATCTGAACTTCAGAACTTGTTAACTAGGTTCTATCCACAAGTAGCATATCTCATACCGCATTCATTATGACATTCCGCAGTGCATTCCTTGTGAATTATGAAAATAGGGAAAAGGAAAATCATTTCCACAAGGTTTCCTCACCAAGAAAATATTAAGTGCAATTAAGTTAGTTTGCCCCCTCACACAGTGACTGGTTGCCATGGGTTACCACCTTCTCTGATGCATTTATCACTGGAAGAAAAATGTAAGATACCAATGTATGGAACTACCACTGACTACAAGACAATAATAAATGCAAACAGATTCCAGTAGAAAGTCATTTTAAACCATAGCAAAGACTAAACTTGTATTCCACTTCTGCTTCTTTTTCCTTTTAGAGGGCAAAGTTTTGCTATTGCAACTCTAGCTGTCCTATCAGAAACATCAGTTTTTTAAATGAATCTTTAAAATAAGATATTCAACCATTGTAACTCCTTTCTACCAAAAAAAATAAAAAGATTGTTGGTTAAACATAAGGAGGTTTCACATTAAATTAATTGCTCCCCCCTAAAAGAGAAGTTGAAAACACAGATAATAATATTTTTGTTACTAATACTGAATTGTCCTTTTGGGAGTGTATATGTGTGTACTTGTGTGTGTGTGTGTGTGTGTGTGTGTGTGTGTGTGTGTACCAATTACAAGAGAAGCTGAAACATTTGATCAAGGGTAAGTAGAGGAACTTAGAGCCTAAAATGAAACCTAAGAAAAGTTTCAAACTTGCAAAGTAAAACACAGGCTGCCTATCCACCAACCAAAAATCTTCACTCTATAGCTCCTTAAACAACAACCACTAAAATGGCATTGAACTAGGGGCATATTTTCCCCGCAACACCTTGGTATGTTTGTTTCCTTATCTGATTCTTATGAAGATTCTAAAATCACAGCAGAGAATTTTAAGTTAGAAGAGCTTCTGTTTGTGTGTTTTTAAAAGCATTTGAAGTGCCATATCTCAGAAGTAAATGCTGTTAATATTCATTGTATTTGTATTCAGTGACTAAAATTGGATGAGAGTTTTTCAAACTCTTGATACCTATTGCCAAATTGCCTTTTAGAAAGTCTACACCTGTTGTATTTTACATTCTCACCACCAGTGTATCAAAATGTCCATTTCACTGAACCACTGAGGATATTAAAGGGTATGTTCACACTGAGAAGTTAAAATTTCTTTTATTTTGCTAAATCCTTTAACCCAATTCAGAGGTCACCAAACATTTTCTGTAAAGGGCCAATGAGTGAATATTCTAGGTTGCTCAGGCCATACAGTCTATTGCAAGGAAACTGCACTGCTATAGCTCAAAAGAAACCATAGCCAATTTGTAAACAAATGGGCAGGCTGTATTCTAGTAAAACTTCACTCACAAACAGTCAGCTGGCCAGATTTTGTCCATGGGTCACAGTTTGCCAGCCCCTCTCAATACTCTGCGTAGTCATGATTTTTAAAACTAATCTTCTGACAATTCATAGAAAGAAATCTGCAAGAACCCATAGTGTGTGAGTGCGTGTGTGTGTGTGTGTGTGTGTGTGTGTGTTCTTATTCAAATACCTATCAACAAGTTCATTCATCTTAAGAAAACAAAACGAGGAAAGAACAACTTAAAATTGATAGTGCAGAGACTCTAACTTCCAAAAACTGTACCCAGCATCATCATCACAACTGAAGCTCTTACGGCATTTTACAGCTTACAAACCATTTCTCATTCATTATCTCATTTGATCTTGGAACACTATGAAGTAGCTGTGATCATCACAATTTTGCAGATGGGGGAACCAAGACTCAATTTACTAGCTGTGAGACTCAAGGCCAGAGGTCACTTTATCATTGCAGCTGTACCGACCAGAAAGTCGGCACTGAAAGTTCCTCTGACAGAGCACACCCAGCCAGGTAACACTACCTCTACTTTTCAGGTAGATTGTTTTTTCTTGAAGATCTGACTATTTTGTCAGTGGGAATGGGTGGTAATTAGGAAGATAAGAGATTGACCTTGTATTCTAGTTGGCTAATGTCTGTTTTGTGCCAGAATTTTCCCTGTGGCACTCAGCCAGAAATAATACAGCAACTATAAACGTCTAGGTAAAAGCCTGAAAAATAAATTCACAAGAAAGAAAATCTATTATTAAGGGTATTGTGAATTAAATTTAAAGGTATATTCACAAACTCTGTGAGCTTATACAGTAGTGAAAACAGATTTAGATAAACTAATAGCAAAAGAGAACAGCAATTTTTTTTTTAATTTAAAGAATTAAAGCGCCCAGCAAGGGTGCTAAAACATATTGAAAGAAAGAAGAAGATAACTATTTCTTAGCTAGAGATTCAGTGTTATTCTGTGACCACAAAGAACACGCTGCTGATTCTAACGTGCACGAGTGTGTGTGTGTGTGTGTGTGTGTGTGTGTGTGTGTGTGTGTCTGGGCCCTATGCAAAATCCGCCGGCAGACACAAGGCAGAGTTAGGCACAGCTCTTGCTGAGACTAGCCATCCCTCAGCACCTTCTCCGGTGGAGGACTCTTCCATTCGGCCAGGCTGGACTACGGCCACATTTTCCCACTGACTCCCTGCTGTTCCCTAGCACGTGAGGCAGGGCCTTAAGGAGTCCCCCACAAATTTTTCTTCCCACATTTTCTGCAGCTTCTGAATTCAGCTGACTGCACAACAGTTACCTGGATATCCTGTTGTTGTCTCTTCCTTGAATACACTAGGCAAGTGAGATGCTACTGCAAACAGCCGACTGCTTCCATGCCACATTTCCAGCTCTGCTGCATGCAGATGGCTGCGCTTTCAAAGTGCACATGCTTTACGGGAAGTCTGCACAGTCAGCAGATGATGTATGTTGGAAGAAGAACAAGCTGAGGCCATTCGCCAGAATGCAGCAGGAAACTGCTGAGACTTTCCTTGGAAACATGGCCTTGAAAATGTTCACATGATCCTGTTACATAAGTAGGATCAGGTGGCAAACTCATCCACATAATGGGTAGAACCAAAGTGGAAGGAGGAGAGCAAGTTGCAGGCAAGTTGGAAATCAATCTCTAGGTGGAAAAGCAACAGTGCCCAGAGTGATTGATCGTTTCAGCTCTTTCCATTAAGTCATGGAACCTCAGCAGGTGAGTTCAGCTGTCTGGGGTGCATCTTCTCCATTATAAATATGGGGAAGATGATGTATTCAATCTATGATGTTTATGTGAAGATGAAAGGAGAATGAGCTTTCTAAACTCTCAAGTGCAACCCCAATGTAAGGGACTGTTATGGATCTTGCCCTACTAGGGATCACCGGGGATGTCATAAATGATCCTTGTGCAGATATATCAGTACCACCTAAGAGACACACTGAGCATCAACTGGCACTTCAACAGAACCAACATGAGCACCTGGCACACAGCCAGTCCACTTGCACCAAACGGTGCCTTAGGTGATGAGAAGCTACATTAAGAGGGGGACTAGATTGCATCCATGACTTCAGAGGCGTTGCAGTGTACTCAAGAGAGAGCTGAAATTTCAATGTTTGGTGAAAAATATTTAAAAGAATCAATCATCCTGCCCAAGTTTGTGTATTCTTCACATAAAATATTTATCTCCATCTTATACTTACCTTACTGGTCCTAAAAAACAAACAAACCTGCTTCTAAATCAAGGAAATTATTTATATGGGAAATCATCTAGAAATGCTCTTTTCTGGCCATTATCATATAAAAAATGTACTTCTATTAGATTGAACCACATTTAATTGCTTTTTTATAGGTCAGACACACTCAAATATCAGCAATTTCAATACAATGGATCAGAGATTGAACCCGATATGATGCAAATGACCTTGTCTTCCGTGAGTTCACTATCTAATACTTGTTAAAATGTTCCCCACATAATCTACTTCTTATTGCAGCTTTTGTTCCAATTCATTAAGTGCTTGCTTAAATAAAGCACCTTTTAAATGATTTATAAAGTTACGTATTCAAGAGGCAGTGTTTTAAAGGAAGTAATAGAGTCTATACTATTCAGATACATTCTTAAGGGGTGCTACTCTTAAAGAGAGCTGCCTTTTTTTTCCCCTCATTTTCATTTTCTCTCTTCCTGTTTTCAAAAAAAAATAATGGAACTCAACCTTTGTATGTCTGGATTCTTCCAAGAAACAGAACCAATAGGAGTGTGTGTGTGTGTGTGTGTGTGTGTCTGAGAGAGACAGAGGGAAGGAGAGAGAGAGAGACAGAGAGAGAGAGAGAGAGAGAGAGAGAGAGAGACAGAGACAGAGACAGAGAGACACAGAGACACAGAGACAGAGACAGAGACAGAGACAGAGACAGAGAGAGATTATTTATTTTAGGAAATTGGCTCATGCAAATATGAAGGCTGATAATTCTAAAATCTGCCGGGGGTGCCACAAGCTAGAGACCCAGGTAAGAGCCAGTGTTGCAGTTCAAGTTCAAAAGCCGTCTGCTGTCACAATTCCCTCTTGCTCGAGAAAGGTCAATCTTTGTTCTTTTCAGGACTTCAAATGATTAGATGTAGGGCAATCTGCTTTATTCAAAAGTCCACCAATTTAAATGTTAATACCATCCAAAAACACCCTCTCAGAGGCATCCAGAGCCATGTTTGACCATATGTCTGGGTACTGTAGCCTAACCAAGTGGACACATAAAATTAACCATTATAACCTCAGACAGAATATTATATGTACTACATTGGGTACAACTGTAGACAAGAGGGAAAACACTGCATTTTCTATTACCATTAAATTTATATTTTATATTTACTTCATTATAATATAATTGTGGCTATTTTTCCAGTGAGTCCATATAACAAAAGTTGCTTCCTTCACACGCTAAGGAAGCAACCACAATCAGATCCATCTGCCTTTCTGGAACTATTTCTGAGGGAGACTTCATTCCATTTCCCTAAAAGTATGATGTGACAGGTTTGTTTTTAAACCTCAAATTGAGCTTGAAAAATTTAACGGCATTTTTGAGATAATTTTTTTGCAACACCACACTTCTGAAACTACTGATACACCAAAAATTTAGAACAGCCTCTTCCTGCCAAAAATTAATAGAGATTTTGCTCTATTGAACTATTTGTAAAAGAAGAAAAATGATCCAGAGCCAGGAGACACTAAATTATTTTTAAATCTATTGATCATCTTTCCCCACAAAACGCTAAATTCATTCACTTAAATTTCATCTCCTTAACTGATCTTCATAAGGACCATTGAGAGATAATAACAGTAAGTGGAAAAAACTCACTTTGGAATTCGCCGCCATTCACCCAGGAGCCCGTAGGTTCTTCAGAGGCTCTGCATGCAGGCTCTGAGAGCGGCTGCAAAGGGCTCTGGGCGTAGGGAGGGGAGCAGCGATAAAGGCAAAATTAACCTTCTAGCAATTTCCCGCTTTGAGGACTTAAGTCAGCGTTTAATCTCATTGGGCTGTGGTTTTTCCTGTTGGCTTTTCAAAATCAAATTTGTCAAAGACAATTCACCTAATCTTATATGGAGTATTCTTATTAAGGGTATTACCCTGTGAAATATATTATCATTATAAGACTATAACAAGGGCTAAAGCTCAGAAAAATAGAGTAATTACCATCACTTACAGATCTATGGAGAGGCACTATGGCGTAATGGAAAGAGAAGTCTAATAAATTTGATTTCAAAACCCACTAGTCAGGTTCAGAAATATTTCAGCATTCACAATCACCTTCTTCCCACCCAGGCATTTCTCAGGGCTCCCCCGCCAGGCTTTCTCCGCTCCCTGAGGAAGGAGGAGGGGTGCACAGGGGGAGCGTTTCCTTTCTGTGCCTGGAAGAATGATCCAGCAGGTACACATGAGGCCTGGGGAGAACAGTGTCCCCAGTATTTTATTCCCCTAGTACTTAGTGATAATATACGTATCATAGTAACATGTTATATTAGAATGTGAATGTGATAGAATACAGCCTTATTCTCAATCCTTCCTTTTAGTCTTACAATAGATAATAAGCCTTTTATTTCGCAAGGCTCATGTCTTACGCTTCCTCTGTATCCCTGGCAGTGAGCTCCACAATGCCGAGCACATAGGACGAGCTAAGTGAAAACATAACAATCTATTGGGTTTTGTTTTTTAATTCCTGTTGTAGGTGGTCTGAAGTCGAGAGGAGGAAAGGGTTGCTGTTTACGTCATTACATTATTACGGTTTTACTAAAATGGAAAAACAAATGAAGCCCATTGGCTGTTGTTTCCTGAAGATTTCACTATGGATCTCAGGCATCATAATTTTCTAGGGCTACGAAAATAAGGCCCACCCATTATCCTGACCACCCACAGGTCATGATGAAAAAGAATAAATATAGGAGTCAAGAACTTCACAGGTCGAACTAAAAGTGTACAATGTTGTTCCTATCTCCTTTCACTTAGACGTCTCCCTGGAGAGATCTAACTAGCCCATGACGCATCTCTCACTACAGACCAGTCTCTCTACTCCCAGCCTTGAGCCATAACCGGTGAACGGGACAGATACCTGATCCAAAGCAAGCCAATCAGATTTGGAACTGGGAAAGTCTCTGTGTGGCTGCAGCTATAATCGTTAACTCTGGAGCAGATATTCCACACACAGCAGACAGTCCACCATGTGGACTGGAGACCAAAGACAGCTGGTCCCCAGAAAGAACGAAGCTAACAAGCAGAAAGGAGAGAAGGCGGAACAGGGTGAAAGTCCCAGGCCCAGACCCTTTCTGAGATCTGGCTACATCCCCACCATCCCTTGATCCTATGATTTATTCCTGCATTCTTACAAGTAATCATCTTTTGTTCAGCCTGTTTAAATTGATTTCTGTTATTTACAAACAAGAGTCCAAGTTAATACAATGGGGATCTATTTTGGAGGGCAGGGGAGAAAGGAGGATATAACCTGGTGCCTTCAGGGATAGATATAGTGACTATAAAAATATTTCTTTCCAGTGGAGCCTTCTGAGCTGACTCAGGCATTTGGTATTTCAGTTAGCCTACTGAATGATCCTTCTTTTCTTCTGGCTTCTTCAAGTTGAAATTCAGTAACCTTGAAGTGTGAAAAAATGCTATACAGCATGTTCTTTCCCCTCTAGACTAGCAGACGCACAGCTGCCCTCTGAGATTGTGCTACTTTTCCACAGGCCCTAAAAGGATCTTCATTACTGTTGGTGGGTTCACACATACTCTTGGGGAGAGCCACGTCATGAATATGTAAGAGGAAAATTAGCATAAGAAATGTCACCCTCTCATGCTTGGTAACTTTTTTTATGCCTCTATTTTTATTCCCATTTTCTTTATTCATCTTCTTCTCATACATGCTAAGAATTCTCACTGGCCTATCACCCACATCTACACCTTCAGTATAAGTTCATGTCAATCTACCATCCTCATTGCTCTTCCTTGCTGTTCCCATAGGATATACATACGTCCATCATTTTGTATTCTAAAACATACATGCTGTAAATGACTTTTTACTTCTGCATCTTTCTCATTAGGCTGGGAGCTACGTATTGGAAGAGGCTGTGCCTTATTGTTAGAACTGCAGTGTCTCATCCATCAGCTAGAAACAAATGTTTGATGAATGAGCAACGGAATGATTAAGTAAATGATTGAATTAATGACTCTGCTCCATCCAGGCATTTCCCTATTCTAGTCATATATTTTAAATGCATTCTGCCCTTCTTTTATTGTCAGAATAAGTGCCCAGCAGGCCTCTTGGCTGAGTTCCTATAATGATATCCCTTTTCTTTTAACACCTCATTCTCATCAAATTTCCTTAAGAGAGTTTGATAGTCTCTTGGCCAGGCCAACACCCCAGTCATTCAAACACGAATGTAGCTACTATTGTGAAGGTATTTTGTAGATGTGATTCAAGTCCATGTCAGTTGACTATTGGGGAGATCATCCTAGATAATCAAGGTGGGCCTGAGTCTGTCAGTTGAGAGGCCGTCAGCGCAGAACTAAGGCTTCTCAGAGGAAGAAATGCCAGCATGGTCGGCAGCTTCAGCACCTGTCTGCGAGTTCTTGTCTTCCTTTCCCGAGCGTTTGCCCTGTGATTCTGGACTTGCCTAACCAGCCCCACAACTGTGTGCCCAAGTCCTTGAAATACATTTCTTGATATGTGTCTCCTACCTGTTCTGATTCACTGGGTGACCCCCACTAACAGAATGATTACCAATAGACCACGCACAGAATTAAAGCTATATACTGGCTACCATGTTTCATTGCCCTCCTGTTTTCATTCCCTACCCTTTCTAACCAGTGGTTTTAGAAATGGCCACATGAACTGGCCACATAGGCTGGGGATAACTTAAAGATATATCAACACATCTTACCAGCATCATAAATTTTTGCATGGTCTTAAAGGAAAGTAATCATAATCTGTTGGATCAAACAAAAGCTATCATTAATTCAAATATAACATACATTCTGTCTTTTCCTTTGGAACATTCTGGGGTTTTCCTTCAGTTCATATTTTCCCCAGCACATAATGCTTGTGACATGCTGTTTGTTAATCTAGCCAACCACTGCAGGGAAAATTTGCTGTAATAAATTTTCAGTAACGGCAGTGGCCTCTTATTTTTAATATCTTTCTTACTCTTTCACACTCATTTCTCTATTTCTCATTCACCCTACTTGCCAAAGGTTCTCCCATATAGTCCTCCAAAAGCTTTGAATAGCACAACAGTGAATTCATACACCTTAGTGTGTTCACACTCTTCAAAACTTGATTGTGCTATTCATTTCCTGAGCTACTATGTCTGCTGTTAAATATTTTTTCTTCATATTTGGTGCCTTAGCTTTGTTTGCACTTTTCCATTTTTATCACTTTCCTTGCCCATGAGACAGTTCCACAATATAAATTTCTAGCTTCACAGCTTTTCCTCAGTGTCACCTGGATTGTTCCCTTTCATTTCATAAGCTGACTATCCCTTATCGCCATTGTTATAATAATTCTATTGTGTTCAAATTTTTACCTGCCAACTTTCCTTCATGTCTTTAGGGGGAAAAAAAATCAATTGTTTCCATAGCTAAAGTTTCAAAAGGTATTTTACTCACTTGACGTTTCACATCTATTGTTAACTTGTAGCATATAACTCTTGTGGATTCCACTAATCACCTTTCTCGTTTCATGTTCATATTTTAAATTCTATTTGAATGATGTGCTTCAATCCCATATTCTGGCCAATTTGTTCTAAGTCGCTGGCTTCATATGTCAGATACTGGTTGCTTTGGGTGACACCATGTTTTCACAAGGTATAAATTAACTTCTTCCCCCAGACTGTCATTCTTACAGTGTAGAAAGGTGCGTGCCCTTAAATAACTTTTCATTTTAGGTATCTTTTGAGGAAGACATAAACTCAGAAATCTCTTCTTTCTCATGAACTACATCTTCCCACTCACCATGCAAGAGAAATTTCACCTTGGTACAGCTCACCTGTCCTCCCTTATGAACAACGCCTTTCCCCTTTGTACTCAGCTTGACTGTTAGAACTAAATGTACATCAAGTTGCTCTTCTCTCCAGCCACATAATCTGCATTGTCTTTCTCCCTCACTTTACTCTTTTTGTGTCATATGTGCCTACTCTAACTAGCATTTACTTTTCCCAAGCAACTTTATGTTTTATCCACTCTCATCTATCCTTGTCCCAAGTAAAGGCCCATCTTCTTATTACCCCACCCCCTTTCTTGGTCCTGTTTTCCTCTTCCTTCTCTAATGGTTCCAAACATCTTATTTACATCCATTGTTCAGATCCAGCTTGCTTTCTTGGCTTAGTTTTTTAAATGGTGATTGAGCAACAAGTATATGGCATACAGAATGCAGAGGTAGGCAGACAGTGTTTTGTAAATTAAAGAGCTGAAAGTCAGGTAATAAGGAGAGGCTTGGGCTAATACAGTAGCATTTGCTTCTAGTGTTAATGGGCTCTAAATCATCTTCCACGCTGCATTTACAAAAGGAGATCTTTCTAAAATGCACATCAGATCAGTCTCCTGCTTAAAATTCTTCAGTGACTCTTCACAGTCTGAAGGTTGAAACCCAAACTACTTAGGAGGTCATTCATCATCTGACCCCTGATTTCCACTCCTGCTTCATCTTGCATCATAATTCTATTGGCCTGTACCTGTGTATGCATGTGAATATATGTGCTATGTGCACGCCTGTGCATGCATGTACAGGTCTGTGTGGGCAAGAGCTGCAATGGACAACAGGGTTTGTGCACCCCACCCCTCAATTCATATGTTGAAATCCTAACCCCCATTGGGTGGTATTTCTAGGTGGAGCCTTTGGGGAGGTGACTAGGTCATGAAGGTGAAGCCCTCATGAATGGGATGAGTGCCCTTATAAAAGGGACTCCAGAGAATTCTCTTACCTTCATTCTGCCACGTGATAACACATCAAGAAAACCACTGTCTATCAACCAGGAAATGGGCCCTCACCAGATATGGAACCGGCCAGTGCCTTGATCTTGGACTTCCCAGCTTCCAGAACCATGAGAAATAAATGTTGGTTAAGCCACGCAACCTATGGTATTTTCATTATATTAGGTTGGTGCAAACATAATTGCAGTTTTTGCATTGTTGAAATTTGCCATTTGATATTGGAATACATTCTTTTTAAAATGAGGTTATGCTATACATCCTTTTAATGCAGATTTCTCGCTTTATGGTTTTTTGCTAATGATTTATTACTTGCTATTTGTTTTATATTTATTTTAGACCATGGAAGTGATGTTAGACAAAAAGCAAATTCGAGCAATTTTCTTATCTGAGTTCAAAATGGGTCATAAAGCAGCAGAGACAACTCACAACATCAACAACTCATTTGGCCCAGGAACTGCTAATGACCATACAGTGCAGTGGTTGTTCAAGAAGCTTTGCAAAGGAGACGAGAGCCTTGAAGACAGGAGCGCAGTGGCCGCCACGGGAAGTTGACAACGGCCAATAGAGAGCAAGCAACGAAGCTGATCCTCTTACAACTACACAGGAAGTTGCCGAAGAACTCAACGTCAACCGTTCTATGGTCATTTGGCACTTAGAGCAAATTGGAAAGGTGAAAAAGCTCGATAAGTAGGTGCCTCATGAGCTGACCGAAAATAAAAAAAATCGTTGTTTTGAAGTGTCATCTTCTCTTATTCTACGCAACAAACCATTTCTTGATTGCATTGTGACATGCAACAAAAAGTGGATTTTATACAACAACTGCTGACAACCAGCTCAGTGGTTGGACCGAGAAGAAGCTCCAAAGCTCTTCCCAAAGCCAAACTTCCACCAAAAATGGTCATGGTCACTGTTTGGTGGTCTGCTGCCAGCCTGATCCACTACAGCTTTCTGAATCGCAGTGAAAACATTACATCTGAGAAGTATGCTCAGCAAATAGATGAGATGCACTGAAAACTGCAATGCCTGCAGCTGGCATTGGTCAACAGAAAGGGCCCAATTCTTCTCCATAACACCTGACTGCACATTGCACAACCAATGCTTCAAAAGTTGAACAAATTGGGCTACAAAGTTTTGCCTCATCCGCCATAGTCACCTGACTTCTTGCCAACCAACTACCATTTCTTCAAGCATCTCGACAACTTTTTGCAGGGAAAACACTTCCACAACCAGCAGGATGCAGAAAATGCTTTCCAAGAGTTCATCAAATCCCGAAGCACAGATTTTTACACTATAGGAATAAACAAACTTATTTCTCGTTGGCAAAAATGTGTTGATTGTAATAGTTCCTATTTTGATTAATAAAGATGTGTTTGAGCCTAGTCATAATGATTTAAAATTCACGGCCCGAGACTGCAATTACTTTTCCACCAACCTAATGGCAACCCAAGTGGACTAAGACAAGTGGGGTGGGTGAGTGAAGCTGGAAGACTTAAAAGACAGAAGTCCAAAATCCTGGTGGAACAGGTAGAAAGCATGACAAATCTGGAAAGGGGTGCAGGTGGTTGTTGAAATCAGATCTGAGGCAGATTTTGGAGACAGAGTGAAGGCAAGTGGTCAGAATCTGAGGAGGGTGCCAGTGGAAATCCTGAACACCACCTGCTAGCCTTTGTTCCTTTTGTTCATAGTTGGCTCTATTTTAAAAGGCTAGATGGGGTGAAAGTTGTTGCATGCCTTTCTCCCATGACCCTTCTCTGGGCAGTGGGTCTTGAGACCACCCTGGATTTGCTAGATGGCACACACTGGCATGACTGAGGAATTACTGAGATGAGTGGTGGGCTGTGGCCCATATCAACCCCTGGAATCTAGTTTTGGAAGGTATTGCTGCTCTCTGTGGTGGCAAAGTCTGCTCCCGTATACTTTGTTTCTCTACCATAGGCTCTGACGGCTAGATTGAGAATGGCGAGTGGGAGCAAAGATTCTGAGGGCCATATGTGACAGTGAGCAGTGAAAGCCAGGATGGGTCCACAGGCACAGGATGGCGGCAATGAAATGTCATTATTTTTCTTGCTTTTAAATAGTTCCAAAGAGCGGTCCTCCCAATTTTGCCTGGGACAGGTTCTGTATTTGGGAATCTGTATCTGGGAATATAAAGTTTCTTCCATTCAGATGTTTTCTTGATAGGTGAGTCTATAAGAATTGGCACTGAGTTGCTTATTGACTTAGAAAAGGGTACCTTGCAGATCTTCTTAAGTAACTGGTAGCTTTTCCAGATACCTGCCAGATATTGGGGTTGTGGTAGTATTTGGAGGTGCAATAAGAAAAAAAATAGGGAGAGAAGCTGTAGGGTTTCCTGAAGGGAGGATTGTGGTAAATTATTAGACACAGAATTAGTTGGCAGTGTTAAGATACATAGCATGTCAGGTTTCATGTAGAAAGGGCTGCAGCATGTTCTATTGTACCATTAGTGTGAGGACAGGATGCAGAGGGCAGATGGACTTTGCATTATGTCTTCTAGATTCATGATATAAATTGATACCTGAAATCAGAAGTCAGGTTTTATTAATTGTGGAGGCAAGAAATTCCTTAATGAACTTAGTAGGGCTGGCCATTATGCACTCCGTGGCCTGCCATCTTGGTGAGGGTAACAACCTTCATTGCAGCCATGGGAGGGGGGCAGCTCCATGAGGAAATCCTTAGTAATAGCAGTCTATCCCTCCTGTCGATTAAGAGCAGATCTATTTTCCCCTTTGGAATTGTAGGCGTATCAGGCCCAAGCGCAAGTGTTCCAACCCGTGGATGCAGGAATAGTTTCTGTCATCGTCATAACTATCAGAAGTCCGTATAGCTGTGCTTGAGATCTTGAATGGCTTTTAAAGGTCAACCCGTTTAGTAATACAGCAATATGGCAAACTCTTCTTGTCAACTGGCATAAAAAATATCCTCCCTCAGAGATAACCCAAGAAATGCAACTATTCTCATTCTTTACCCCTAAAGCATAGCTCATGACTTCATATGCTTACTTACATGATTTCTAGAGTTATATCTATATCCTGCTTATCGCTGGCTGTTCCGTAAACTGGCTAAAGTCCTTCCTTGTTCCCAAATAAAAAATACAGGCCTGCAGATAACCTCATTCTCCCATGCCATGTCCTAAACATATCTGTGAATGGAGCTGTTTAAATATCACAATCTTCCATGAACTCAATCCACTATTTTTCCAATCTCTTTAGGAGTTTGTGTTTTGGTAAGCTACAGAGAAGAACAGAAGGTGCTAGAAGTTCTGATCCAACTTCCCTTGACTCCTTCATTCATGCAACAAATGTAAAGAGAGCATTGACAGTGTATGAAGGAGGCCCTGGTGGGTTCACAGTTCTTTAAAGTCTAAATTTGTGGCAAATGCCTCAAGGTCAGACTTTTCAGTACTTTCTTAACATAGCTCTGCGTGTATCTACTGTTTCCCTGAAAATAAGACCTAGCTGGACAATCAGCTCTAATGTGTCTTTTGGAGCAAAAATTAATATAAGACCCGGTCTTATATTATGTTAGATAACACCCAGTCTTATATTATGGTAAAATAAGACTGGGTCTTATATTAATTTTTGCTCCAAAAGACACATTAGAGCTGATTGTCTGGCTAGGTCTTATTTTCGGGGAAACATCGTACAAATTCGCCTGCTGCTACTTTCCAGTGCATGTTTTGCAGATCACTTTGGTGATAAAGGTTTTACAAATGGCCCTCGTTTTTTGGAAGGCAAATCTTTAGAATCAAAGTACAAAAGAGATTCCTTTATCACTTGGAAGTCCCCAAACTGTGTTTACATGGCCACTTCCTCTATCATATGAATAAATTCCTAAACTAGCCCTAACAGCAGCAGCAGCAGGGATTAAAAATGTTCTTTAAATGTCCCGCTGTTTCACTGGGGGTTGCACTTGAACTGTTCGGTACTCACCCATTTGTATCCTTCACAGCCTTCAAATTAACCTGAGTGCACAATTGTCACATATGAGTTGTCACTTACTCATTCATGCAACACATTTATCTGGAGATGGCTTTGTGTCCTCACGTAGTTGACTTGTACCCTGGATCCCTTCATTCATTTATTCATCATTCAACAGTCATTTATTGAAAACTGCTCTGTTCCAGCAACTGATCTGGATGTACTAGGATGACAGAAATGATACATAGTGGTCCCTGCCCTTGAGAAGCCAAAAGTATACAGGGCTCACCACAGTTAGATTCATAAAGAGTGGCACTGCCCCAGCTTCTCTCATTAGTGAGGCTTGAAACATCATAACAAACTTTCCCCTAACTGGATCTTTCTCTCTCTTCTTCCCTTCATAAAAACTGCACAATTTTTAAAACCTTCCCCTCCTGTTCTCCCTTGGACCTTACAGACAGCAAAGATGGTCTTCTTTCTGTTCCCCTCCTTTTTCTCCTCTTCTCCACCCTCACACAAGGGATCCATGTTCGTGCCATTCCAGGAGGTATATAGTTCATCCTTACAGACACTTTGTATATTGGGCCTAAATGCTACTGGAACCATTTTTAAAATGAGGAAATAGATGCTGAAATTAAGATATTGCCCTCAAACCACACAAATCCATGATGAAACCAGATCTAAGATCTACATCTTTTCACTACATCATGCTAACTCCAACATAATCTCCCCTGAATCAATCACTATTATCCTCCAAGAGCATACATAAAATCAATCTAATTTCAGTTTTCCTTTATTCCTGGAATTATGCCTATTCCTTCATGTAAAATATTTTTTTTTTTTTTTTTTTTTTTACTTCACAATTAGAAATGGCAATAAAATAACATTAAGTTGAAACCAAACTGGCAGGTTTTCCTGACCAGGTTATGACTTTACCAGGTGTTCACTGATCCTACTAGAAAGAGTTTACAGACAAAAGACAACGTTTAAAATGCTGAGGTAGCAAGTGTGGTTCTACGGATGTTGAAGGGGTTGTTCAATAAGTGGTTTAGCTTCCTTTATTTATGAATGGAGGTCAAGATAAGAATCTACAGACACTGTGGCTCTCTCAATCCTCTAAATCTAGACACCACTGAAATGCACGTCACAGAGATAAGGAGCATTAGAAACATAAACATGGATTTCCTCTAGCAACTGATTGGTGTCTGCAGAAACAAAGAGACTAATATTTTGCTTAATTAACCTTCATGCTTTTCTAGAACTAGAAGTCATGGGAGCATAGACTTTGGGCTACTCACCAGCTTGAAAAACTAGATTATCAGAACATCCTAGCTATCTAGACTGGGATTCTAAGGTTCTCTGTATATGCAGCTGGGTTGGCAACCATCTGAGCACATATGTTTTCAGACAAAGACATTCAGGGGCTATTGCTGGATAAAAGAGAGGGCAGACATTTTGGTGCAAGCAAGAAGAAAGGGAAGATACAGACGAGGAGGAGGCAGATGAGCATAATGGATGGGGAATACTGTGGCGTGTACCTTTCCTCTTAGAGTTAGGAACAGGTCTTGAGCCCCGTGGGGAGGGTGGTAACACCAGAACCTTAAGGTATTGGTTCAGGAAAGACTTTGTGAAACTCTGAGAACAAGCAATGTTGTTTTGAAGCCTAAGGGCCCAAGTCCTTTGCAAGAACTGGGGAGAGGGGCGTTCTCCCATTTCATCACTGAAGCATAGCAGCCCCCCTACAGGGTATGGAGCAGAGGTATACAGCAGTGGTGCCCACATACCCACCAGATTGACAGCCAGGAAGGCAGTCACAAGCTTCCCTCAGGTGATTGTACTTAGCAGACTTCCATTAGGAAACCTGAGAAGTTCATGAGAAAAACTCTTAGGAACTTCCAGGAACACATGGTGAGAGAAACTTAGCCAAGAATTGAGTTGTCTATGTCAGCAGGTGGGTGCCAGGAGCTGGAAAAGTATAGTGTTCAAGGTTGACATTTGTACTCATAGCCTGGTAAGACCTGGGACATTCAGGCAAAAGGTAATGGATAAAGCAAATAATTCTATAGTTGATGGTTTTAATGTTTTAATAGGAAGAATTCAACTGAAATAAAAGGATAGTGAGTGAAAGGAATAAATGTAATCCAGCTTGAGCATGAAGATTCTGGGTTCTGACTTTCCTCTTTTTGTCTACTCTTTCTGCCTTTAAGTCAGTTAAACCCAATCATATCACACAAAACTGAAGCAACAATTTTTAAAGCCCCAGGTAGACTAAAGTCCACCAAGCACAGTCTGCTCCTTCCCTCATCCAGTTCCCTCCCCAGGACTCCCAAACCCTGAGCACAAGCCAAGGCCAGAATCCTAGCCAGGATTTCTCAGACTCTGACCTTGGAGCTAAATTCAGTCAATCCAGTGCTTCATGAGAGTAAACTGGAGGGTGAATGAAGTGCTCTGACAGTCACTCTAGGCAGTATTTCCTGGGGGAGGAAACACTGAATAGATGAGAAGGATGAGGTGAGGTTCTAGTTGCTTCCTGGGCACAAAGTCAGTGCTGCTGGTTCCTCTACATCCCAACAGGAAACAAGCTCCAAGGATGAGAGAACATGGTGTCCCTCCTCCCCCATGGGGTCTCTGAACAAAGGGACCGCTGATCTGTAAACAGTGTTCTTATGGAAATTCTAGAATCACTGTTCAGGTAGAAGAGAGACTCCCAGGATCTCACTGACGATGTTTAGGGTGTGCAAGGAGAGCTGGTGGTCCTTCTGGGCTTGAGGGAAGGCGCCAGTCCAAGAGGTGGATGATGGCCCTTGAGGAGAGGCAGCTCAATCGAGACCCTAAGAAAGAGGACCAGGAACCAACACACTTCATGGGACCCTAAGCAGACTCTGCCTTTCCATCCCCTGAATGGAAGAGGCACAGAAGGATTTAAAGCAGCTCATGTGGTCAAAAAGATTCCTCAACCCACTTCTGTGAACAACACTGGAGGATGGGGCAAACCTTATAAGTGATATAGAGCTTGCAACCTCACAGAGCTTTAGATTAGAATAACTTATCTCTTACAAACTACGGAAAGAAGCGGTATACCACTTAGGAAAAGATTAGGAAGTCTCTACTAAAGCCAAGCATAAATATGCATGTCCCATGGCCCAGAAATTCTACCCCTGTGTGTGCGCCCAGGTGAAAGAGTGCTTGTGGACACCAAACAAAACACATACAGGAATAATCATGGTACTTTTATTCACAACAGCCTAAAAGAGGCAGCAACTAAAAAGTGCACCAACAGTTGAATGGATTAATAAGTTGTGGTGGGTTCTTGCAATACAACATTAAATGGCATTGGAAAGGAAAACAGCGGCTGCTCTATGCAATACCAGAGATGACTCTCACAGATACAATGTAGGACAAAAGAAACCAGAAACAAAAGAGTAAATACTGCATGATTCCATTTATGTAAAGTTCAATAACAGGCAAAACTTACCTATGGTGACAGAGGTCCTAGTGGGGGGCATGAAAGAGTCGACTAGGGTGCTGGAAAGTCCTATATGAATGGTGGACACATGGGAATCAACCAGATGAACTAAGCTGGTGTACTTAAAATATGTGCATTTTCTATATGTAAGTCATACTTCAATAAAAAGAAAAGAAGCAGGGTGGATGTATTTTTTTTAATTAAATAATTATAGGCCTGCCTATTAGCACACGAAACTGACGGAATCAAATAAGAAGCCAAGTAAGTTTTTGAGCCAGTTAAAGAGCCTGGGACTAAAAGGGGCTGTGGCTGTAGTAGGCTAAGAAAGCAGCTCCTTCTCCAAGGAGGGCACATTCTGTAATGACATCTTCACTTGCGGCCAACGAGAATAACAGTTAAAGAAAACCCTCTCAAAGGGAGAGGCCGAGCCTGGGAAATTATCTCCTGGAAACAGAGGGGAGGCCTTCCCCAGGGTATGCGGCCTGCACGGATGTGAGGATCGCACAAGCAACGGCTGTTGTGAGTGTAAGTTTCCTCTTTCTGATGGAGGAATTACTGTGGTTATCTTATTTCTGTTTCAGCACTTTCTGTTGCATGTGTGGGGGTAGATAATTTGTCATAGAGGGGGTGTGTAGATCTGTCAGTAGATTAAGAGAAGCAACATCCAAAAAAGACATCAAGACTCCCATAAGGTCCTGGACTGTGAGTTTAATGTCATCACTGTTATTATCGCCATTTGAAAAATGAAGAAATGCCGCATCCAAATCCATTCATAGTGAAATGTTCTCTGTGCAGGTGAGGTGTTTCTCCTTCCAGTGGAGGTTATTTTCTGTACGTATCCCCTGTCTCCCTTTCCTCTCCATCTCCAAGACATTCCTGCAACAATTGATTCCTTTTTTCTCAACATCTTCAAATGCTCTGGCCCTCTCTCCTGGCTCATTACCTCTCTTCTCTTCTGCCTTTTGTTTTGTTTGACCCCAAAATTGTAGTGTTCCCCCAATTTTCGCCTTTCACTTCATTTCTTACCTTGCTCTTTACAGTCTGTCTAAGGGTTTACATTTACTTTTAAGGCTTTAATAACCATATCCTTAGTTGGTCACTCCCATGTCTAAATTTAAAGTAGTACCACTGCAGTATAGTGTACTATGCTAATACTTTAGTAGTATTAGTTTCGTATTACTTTAATAGTAATCAACATTTTTGTCGACTTTAGTATTACTTTAATAGCAACACTAAAGTAGACAAAAATGTTGATTTTAAAAAGAGATCATAAGGAAAACAAACACAAAACCCACGTATCGCCAGATTTTATTTTCTCCCTCAGAAGAAAACAATTTGCTGAGGTACTGAGTAACACAATATTTTAATTGTAATTCATATTTTTGTATTTTCTAGTTTGAAAACAAAGCACATGTAAACACTGGATTTCAGTCTGACTTATAATAGTAATATATGGTATAAAATGCTTTTTGAGCTGTTCTTGAGCACAGTCTGCAAGTTTGTTATTGACTTTTGATTACAATGAAAGATACAGACCTTTCTAAATTATTAAAGTACAAACGACTGCCGAAAAAGAAAAGGAGAAATGGAGTCACAGAGAGGCTTAGTAACTTGGTAAGTATCACAGGGCTAATGAATGCTGGAAATAGCATTTCAATTTGGGCAGTTTGGCTCCAGAGTCATTTAGCAGTTACATATAAATTGCAAATTATATTTCCTGATGCTATTATTCTACATATTACCCCACCTACATTTACCAGTAAATAAATAACTCCATTTGATGTGTGAACGTACATTATTGCATTCTTTAGAGGCTTAAAAGATTTTTAGAAATACTTTAGAGAGCTAGGAGGAGCAGAGAGGAAAAAGGCATACAACACATTTCCCACAGCAAGATTATGAGGGCCCCGGACTAAAACCAGAAGAAGGAAGCCAGAAGCCCTGGGTAAATCAGGACCATAAGTGGCACAATCCGAGGTCTTCATTACAGTCATATGACTTCTCCCTCAGCACAGTTCTGCAAGGAAAGGTGAGCACAGCTCACCTCCAGTACATCTGTCCTTTCTAAATTAACCAAAACAAGTCTTCCAAAGGGCATCCCATCCCTTGTAGCACATGAGCAGAAGGTGCTGCATGGAAGCACATCAAGGGCATGCAAACATTTGCAAGCAGCCAGGATGCTTCCTCTGAGACACCTGGCAACGCTGCTTTTGACAACGGAGTCCCAAATCCCCTTAAGAGATAACAGGGGGATGGCCTTCAAAACTATACCAGATCACCTTGATGACACCAGGGAGCCTCAAGACTTCTTCCTACTTGAATAAGCTTGGGATTTCCAGAGCTAATGCAAGATGACAAGCTCTGATTCAGCCAGAAGTGCGACCTCTCATTAGACATCTTCTGCTCCAGATGCCAACTTTCAAGGCTCTCCAAACAGAAATAGGAAACAGCTCTTTCCTTTTCGTCTTTGTCCCACCTCTAGAACTCCTTGAGAGGAAAGACTTTGCTGGGAACCGCTCTTTAAGGAACGCAAAGTGGAAACAGACCCCTCATTGGGAGGACATGGCACCCGTCTTTCCCACAGAGACAGGTGGACACTTGTGGCAGGCTTCTGGGGGGAGGGCAGCAAGTCACCTGCAGTGGCCCTCTGCTTGCACAGCCAACCATACTCAGGTGCTTTTGTGGCAAGCTGCCAGCTCAAGTATCTAATTAATTAAAGGGCTCTTCTTGCCAAGAATATTGGCCATTTTGACATTTCAGTTGGAGACTGGAGCTCATGAAGGTTCAGCTTTGGAAGAGCAGCTCTGCTTTTATCACGTTTGATCTCCCCAGCGGGAAAAACCAAGTGCCTGGAGTGGCAATAATCATGTTAAGTGCCAGTTTCCTTTGCCAAAAAACAGTGCACTCTTTTCTTTATACTTCTCTTGGGGAAAACTCCCACTGAGTCATTTACAGGGTTCTTTGCTTATGTTGCAATTCCACAGCAGCAGCACCATTCTTTATTTCAACATATGTAGGCAGTTCCGCAAGCTTGCACGGTCTGTGGTTTTAAATATCATTCAACTTAGGCTCAAACTCAGAACAGGACAGAGCACACGGTCTCCCATGGCAATATTTAAAGTGTTAGCAACGTGGGAGGGTTACCCCACTCATTTTCATGGGGCAGGTACATCTTTGAGAAGACCATCCTCCAGCCCCTAATTCAGGAGGTAAATAACTCTGGCCATCAAGTGAGAGAACCCAGAGGTCCATTTAGACACGGCCCTGGTAAGAGTTTAGAATGGGAAGGGTACACTGGGTTAGTGGCTCTCCCAGGGATGGTTATTTACAGCCTTTTCTCTGCTCTCAAAGCATTTTGTTTATGCAATTACTATAGAACTTACCCTGTTGTGATTTATTCAAGTATAATATTGCTTCCCCACCACCACTAAACCATGAGCTCATTTACGACAGGGATTCATTTGTCTTTTATCATCCGAATAATCATGGGAGACTTTGAATATGTATTAAGTAATTAATTAATCGGGTCTAAGTGAGTCAAAACTACCTTCTCAGTCAGGGTAAAGATTTGAATAAATTCGATGTGCCTGTGGGGAGTAGGGTGGACGATGGAAACAACTTACATTAGTAACTTACGACCTTTGTTATCTGATATATTAGGTCAAGGAAAGAAGGAATGAAGGGAAGGAGGAAATGGAGGAATGAAGGGAGAGAAAACTAAATAGAGAAATGAAGAAAACAGAAAGTAGAAGGAAGTGAAAAGGAAAAGAAATGTATGGAAAGTTATTGAGATGCAAATAAAAAAAGAGATAATAATACATAAAATAAATTATATAGTATCATAGAATGTGAGGTGAAAAAATAGGCAGTTTGGAGGTGCTTGGGGCAGGAGCAGATTGCAATTTTAAATAGGGGCGTCCCTGAGAAAGTGTTGATAAGATGATATAGTCGAATCCTTACTGAACCGAGGAAAGGAGGTGCCGCCTTCCCGTCCCCCCACCTCCTCTCACTCGCCCAGCAAAGAAAGAGCTCTTAGCACTCCTCTGTAACGATTAGGATGAGGATAGGTAGTTCTGGATTCCAAAGACTCTCCTTTCAGCTCTTACTGACCAGTTTGGGGTTTTATCATTGCAATTTCCAATCCCACTCGCCTGTGAGGCAGTGAGGTGCAGGAGGAAAGAGCACGGGCTCTGGAGACCAATTTCTAGGGCTGGAGTCCCAGCTTCACCGCCCATGAGCTCTACACAACTTTGCCCAAGTTACTCAGCCTCTCTGTGCCTCACTTGTCTCCTGCGTAAAATGAGACAAATAGTGGTATCGACTACTAAAAAAGAGACCACAGACCCAAAACGGAGTCCCTTCTGCTAAGCCCCATGTCAGCAAAACAAGACTTAATATCTAACCTAATTGCAGTTTCAGCCTCTCCCAGTAATGCATAACCTGGAATCTGGAATTACACGGTCAGCACTAGTGAGGTAATCTGCCCGACAGACTCCTTCTGTCCCCCATAGGAAGGTGACCTTGCCTGAAACAATCCACTCTGCTATCAACTTCCTTTTTCCCACCCCCTTCTGCCTATAAGAGGCTTTCATTTTGTCCAGCCCTCCGAAACTCCTTTCTCTTTGCTAGAAGAGATGCTGTCTGATTCATGAATGGTTAAATAAAGCTAGAATGAGCTTTAAATTTTACTCAGTTGAATTTTGTTTTTGAAAACAACCCATAGGATTGTGGTGAGGACTGAATGGGGGGAGGCATGTAAAATTCTTGGAGCAGTGCCGCAAAGCTGATTCTGGACCACACTGGCTCCCTGACTGACTTCCCTACCCTCACCATTTCCACAGCTGCCTTATTTAGTGCTTGGCCTAAGCAATGATTTCAGAAGATTATAGCCAGCATCAGAGTGTAGAATTAAAATAATAAAGAAAAGCAATCCATATGGGAGAAGAGAGGGGAGGGATTATTTAGCTTGTGAGGATCATTTATGAAAACAAAGGAAAAGCAGAGTTAAGCTGCTAAATCAGAGGTTGCAATTAGCTCAATTGTAGAGTGACTTGGCCCCATTCTGAGCAACAATAACAAGAGTACTCACTCTTAATTGAGGCAAATTAAGTATTCTGAGGACTCCAATTTTATAAAAAGTTGTACGCCACTACAGAGATCCAAATTACAGGAACTCTTCTCCATTCTTCCTATTGATTAATCTTTTAATTTTTTTTCTGCTTCTTTTCACATCCAGCACACTTCTCTGTAGACTAAGAAAACAAGATAACTATCTCTGAAAGCTCATCTTTCAGAACACATTATGCAAAATTAAATGTGTACTTATGTACGCATGAACACAACAGTCTATGTTTAAATAACTATAGTCCAGCCTTGATTACGTTAAGACTGGAAAATCTGAAAGGAAAATGGGTTACAAAGGGAGAAAAAGTGGCCACGGTGCCCTTGAAACTCAGTAACATAAGAGCCAAGAAGAAAATGCTCTAGAATCACAAGGCAAACACAATTTACAGCCAAAAGTTCACGATAATATCTTTAGTACTTGAAAAAAAATAGTGAAATCAAGGTAGTAATTATATAGCTGAACAGAGTACAGTGTGTGGCATTTACCCACACAAAAAAAGAAAGAAAAAGTATATATAGTATGATTCTTAAATGTCCCTTTGCATGTATAATTTGCAATATTTGTCAACGTCCCTTTATTTCTGCTACTCCATTAAACTATTTTGGCAGTCTAGAATTGCTGTGACAAAAATCCATGCTTTATTTGCAGCTCAAAGTAGCTTCTTTTTTTTTCAGGTGTACATGTGTGCATTTGTGGGGGGCTGCTGCTAATTATTACTGTTTCAAATATATCCTACAATGTGCATTACATGGGCGGTTATGCCTGAACCACAGACTACGAAGGTCATCTTCTAGAAACTTGTTTTCATGCAGACGCAGCTGGGGTAATTAGAGCTCAAAGGGGATTAAAGCAACGTATTTCATGACATTTGCCCTTAACTACCTTCCTCCGTATTAGCAGTGTTACTTCAGCAGGCAATGACCTTCTTATGCAATCTATGGATCTAAATGTGCTGTTTATTCTGAAGTGACAGTGACAACTATAGCAGCTGCTGGAGAGAAGAATGGGTGTTCTAGCATTGGCAGTGGTGTAGTTATCAGTGAGGCCCAATTCATGAAAATACTCTCCAAAAGGCATGAGGTAATGCTACTGATGGGATTCTGTTACTAGATTTTAAAAATGTTTATCACTACTATAAAATTAAGACATTTTACTTGCTGTAAATTATACCTCAACAACAACAAAATAATTATAATGTATTCTTTGATTCTTACTTGGGGTAGGAGAGACACAAAACCAGGAAATACATTTCTCCTGGTCTAGAGACTCTTTGCCACAACCAATTTTAATCCTGTAAACTATGACTACTTGGTTTGACCTTGGGTGTCTGTGTCTTTCCCTTTGAAAACCTCAAAATCACAAGTCAAAGAATAAAAGAATTCCCAGACTAGGGATATAACACAATAACATTGTGGAGGAATCACCAATATTCACTCTATTTAATTATTTTTACAGCCACTGCACTGAAAGCAAGGAAGTCCACATTTCCATAGCACTTTGTATTCACCAACCCATCCATTGAGATGCCTCCTTTCAAGGAAGAGAAAAGCCACAAACTCATTCGACCCACAGTACTCACTTCATCTGGCCCAAATCACAATTATAAGGGATACTTCCCCCAATAGTGATCATGCTAACGGTCAAACGGGGCTCATATTCACATTTAGAAAAGGCAATGAATATATATTTATTTGAGGGACAGGTATATTTTACATTTTATTCTGTACCTCTAAGCCTGTAATAAGTTATTTTTCCCTACCTGGGAATGTTCTAGGCATTGGCATAACAAAACATACCAAGGGTAGACTCTCGCTCTTCCTTTCTTTTCTACCTCAAGCCTTCTTCTGGAAACTTTTGGAGGATTAATATTATGCCAAGCTTATGAATTAACAAGCATCATTAAATGTCCACTATGAGCTTAAAATTGTGTCAGATGCTAGGGATACAGAAATGTTTATTATACTATTAGGAAGGTTTTAGGTTTCATTTATGAAGAAATGCTTTGCTCCTACGGAGCTAGACCCTATAACAATATTGAACTTGAGTGCATTCTAATTATTAAGATTTAGAATTACTAAGAATTAGAGACCTATACAAGGGTACTTCTCCTATGCAACTGCAGATTGCTTTTTTCTAAATGCTGACGTTAGCCCAAGTCAACTGATGTGCTTTCCTTGATATTGTTCCTCTTTTAGAGCAAAGAGGTAAAGTGGGACTCACAGCACCAAGGCCCAAATTATTCTCTACAAACACAGGGGTGGAATAAGAATGAACATCTCTTACTGAGACATTGTTCTAAGAACTTTACATAGATCCACCTGTGCAATCCTCACAACAATTCTACAGCCTGACACCATTATTTGTCTCATTTTACAGGAGACAAGTGAGGCATAGAGAGGCTGAGAAACTTGGGCAAAGTTGTAGAGCTCATGGGCGGTGGAGCTGGGACTCCAGTCCCAGAAATTGGTCTCCAGAGCCTGTGCTCTTACCCACACTGCCTCTCAGGAGAGTGGGATTGGAAACTGCAACAATAAAACCCAAAACTGGGCAATAAGAGCTAAAAGGAGAGTGTGTGGGATCCAGAACCATCTCTCCTTATCCCTAATGTTGCAAGTGAGTGTTAAGAGCTTTGCTGGGGGACTGAGAGGAGGAGGGAGGGAGGAATACAGGGCGTCCCCTCCATTGAAAGAGATACAACTTTCCTTTCCATAAATCAGTGGCCTGTGTTGGCACGTATGGAAACAGGATAAAATTTTCAAATGTGTATATATCCTCCTTTATCCCCAAAGAGCCCTACAGCAAGTCAGCAAAAACAGCACTCTGCCAAAAATGAACTTTCATAGCTTCCAAAAAATCTGCTTAAAAAGTAAACAGCATTAAAATTTACTTGAAATGATACTCCTTACTGTGACTGCTCCGGAACATGGCATTCTGTCCTTCTAGGGGGAACTGAGGAATTTCCTCAATGCTGACTGGGTTGATTTGGACTTTTTGCCCTTTCTCAGGGCATGGGAAGAAGCCACCGTGACCTACCAGCCTGAAAATTCTGCCAAGAGGCTGAGAGTCATGGGAATTTGCCCAGCCAGCTGCGTGGAGGTCAATGAACGCCATGGAGACATGAAGTCTTGGTCTTTAAAAGAGGAAGCCAGATATGACATAGTTTCAAAAGGCTGAGGAACCAAATGTGAGTAAATATCTTAACCGCTGATATACTCTCTCTGGCTGTGTTTACCCAATACTGATGAAAAACTTGACTCTTCCAGAAGCCCATTATATTCTATATTCTTAATCACCCTTTCCTGAAGGAAAATGACCTTGTCTATGTGAGTGAAGCATCACTTATGTCTATTAAAAAATAAAATGCCATCAAGTGGGCTGAGACGACACAAGCACATGCTCTGTACACTCATACATCACTGGTAACGGTAGAGAGGACCAAGTCAAAGCCAACGGTTAGATGGAAGAGACAGAAGTCAACATGGCCACACACACAAAAAAAAATCCCAGAAATTACAGCTACCATCAGTGGATCTCTTTTAGGTTCCTACATATTCTAAAACCAGTACTTTTTAGATAATAGGGATATATTTCCTAAATACCCTCATTTTTAAAAGTTGTCATTTACATGGGTTAAGATATCAGAAGTCCAAGGTGAGAGAATAGAGAGAGAAATAAAGAGAGGAAAACAGAGCTGTCACCCCACCAAACCAAGGTACAATAAACCATCAAAACGGTAGTTGAATTTTTTAAATAATCTCTCCAATCTGAGAAACCTGTTTCTATGACAGACAAGGATTTCAAATGGGGCTCTAGGTGACCATATGTACATGGAAGTTACAGCAGGATGAAGCAGGGCATTTTGATGGCAAACTGGAAAACCACTGTTTTTCATTTCCAAGTAATTTGTGAAACAGAAATAGCTAACTTTTAACCCATCCCTGGGATTCAACTTATCCCTGACCCTCACTCCATCCATCACCCTCACCTGTCCATCAGCCCCAGCCCATCTCTGACCTGTGCCCCAGGGGTGGGAGTCAGGGTCAGAGCAAGGAGCCTTGGGGAAGAGATGAGGATATATCTGTTTTGCACATTACCTTCAAATTAAAATGCTGGAAGTTCAATATGCTGTGTCAGACTGTCCCTACACAAAGTGCTGAGCCAACATACCAGAGTCCAAATATCTCGCACTGAGAGATGGGAAAGTATCAAGACACAAAGATATAAATATCAAAGGACATAAAATAGGTGGTAGGAAACGTCACAGAGCATGACTGAGGCTCATTCTCTGCTGCTCATCCACCCAATACACATCCCCCACGTGTCAACTCTACTTAAATAGTGCGGACTGGAGAGGTTACAGAGGAAGAAAATCAAAAGATGTGCAATGGGCCTATCCCCTATGAGTCTGCCTTGAGCTGATTGTGTGTCCTAGAGTAAGTCATTTCATGCCTGGGCATACTCGCTTTTCGTCGTCTGTAACATATTAACAATAACAACTGCCTTGCCATAGGAGTCACTCAATAAATAATCATGAATGAATTCAGGTACATCCTCTAGATGTTTTTAGGTTTTCCAAATTAAGGAGTGAACTGGTTGCTGGCTGAAAATAAGAACAGGGGTTCTGACACCTGCATAAGGTGGTACTTAGGAAGTAGGCCTTAGGATATTTGCACATTTGGCTAAACACTTCAATTGCTCCCCTCCCCAACCCCCACTAGCCATTAACACCTTAATGTAGTGTAGAAATTTACCTTCATAAATAAAACCTGAATATAAATATTCTTTTCTCAACTCCTATGAAAAGGAAAAAAGCCGTTTTTTAGAACAAAAGTGTGCCATAATGATATTATACTAATGAACAATCATGTATGCAGCAAATCCATTTATTAAATAAACCTTTATTGAGTTCTCACTAACTGAGGCATATTGTTTTACTATTCCTGACAGAATCAGTCATTGTTCCTCCCCTCCAAGAGCTTCCAGTTTAGGGGGAAGCTGAACCCATAAGTATCCAAATCTAACGTCAGAAGGAGACGGCAAAACCCTAAAAGCCGTGGTACTGGTGGCGACTGCCTGGAGTCACATCCAGGCTCAAACACCTACTGCTGGAGTGTCCTCAAGCAAGTGCTTTAATGATTTATCTGTAAATGGTGGTAATAATGTTACCTACCTGTGGAGCTGTTATAAAAATGGAAGGAAATAATCTATGTAAAGCCCTTCTCACAGGGCTGAGAACATTGTCAACATTTGATGAGTTGTGTGGTTGCTGTTAGGTGTTACACTTGGAGTACGACATGTAATGAACCCAGGAGGTAAAACCATTCATCCTTCCTGGAGAAACCAAGGAAGTCTTTGAAAAGGAAGTGACAATGTCTCTTCCTTTGGAAGGGGTTTCTCCATGGAAGGGGAAGTTTCCCAAGCCAACAGGAGGGGGAGAAGAGCACTCTAGGAAGAGGAAACAGTTTGTACACAGGCACAAAGTTATCAAAGAGTTTCGCATTCAGGAGCAGTCTGCTCAAGGTCTCCAGACTCCAGCACCTAGCAGAATGCCAGGAGATGAGGAAGGAGATAACAAGGATGACTTCTCAAGTTATATAGAGGCGTTTGGGGTCAAGTCTGAATAAAACTGAAATCCCTTAGATGTTATTAAGCAAGGGTCTGACAGGAACAGATGTCTGTTGTTCGTTTTCTGGAAAGTAACTCTAATAGTGTTTTGGAAAATAGAGTGGAGAAGGGAAAACTTGGTATGAGGAAAGAACAAGGAAAGAGTTGCTACAACCTTCCAAAGGAGGGATAAGGATGGAAGGAAAGACATGATGGACAGATTCTAGGGGCATTTCAAAACGGAATTTATAGGATTTGATAGCTAGCTGGATGTAGAACGTAAAGGAAAGGGGGAAATCAAGGATGACACTGAGATTACTAGCTTAGAATGATGAAGCCATTAACTGAGGTGGTGAACATAAGGAAAAAAAGTTCAAGATAGGAGAGAATATGTGAAAAAGGTCTGTTCACTTTTAGAGATGGTCTGTGAGACACCAAGGTGGAAAAGACCTCTAGTCAGTCAGCATCACGGACTTAGAGCTCAGAAGAGACTTCATTACTTGGGACACAAATTTGAGGATGAACAGGAGAGACTGCCCAGAGGTTGCTGATCATATGTGTGGACCTACACATACAAAATATTGTGGGGGAGTATCTGTAAATAAATACTGTTGAAATAGTATAGTGTGTGGACTCAGAGTTAGTTGAATAATCACCCCACATCCCCAACACAAAAAAAAGAAAAAAAATTTTAAAAAAGGGAAGGTGGATGAGTTGACCAAAGTTATCTAATGGCATGGCCCGGTTCTGGCTCCCTGCTTCCACCACTCTTTCCCATATGAATTCTATCCTTTCTTCCTTCCCTTCTATTATTGAGCAAGATGTATCTCTCCATCTCAGGTTAATCCAAAGTCTTCAATCTTCTTAAAGACTTCTTAAGGACTTCACTCAAGGGATTGTCCCCTCTCTTTTCTTGGATCCTTACCCCCTCCCTTTCTATTGTCTTATTTCTAACAGCATTTAAACAAACGTGCTCAAATCTATCCCATCCTAAGGACCCTTCCTCAATCCCCTCACCCCCTTCCAGATACTCATCTGTTTCCTTCCTTTTGAAACAAATTACTTTAAAGAAGACTCTATTCTACCATTTCTGTTTCCTTCCTCACTCAATCCTAAAACCACTGCAGTCTGGCTTCTGCACCCATCACTTTGATCTCACTAAAGCCAACAATGACCTACGATATTGATAAACCCCATGGATGTACTTCAATCCTTATTTTACTTAACGTCTCAGCAACAGTTTTGATACTACTGACTATTTTTTATTGACTTCACTTCTGTGACATCACATTCTTCTGATTTCTTCCAACCTCTGTGGCTCTATCTTCCCACTTTCTATCACAGGTTCATAGCCTTTACCCAGCCCTTATCGATCAGTGCTCCTCAGGATTCTTACAAACCCTCCTCTTCTTCATTCTACACACTGTCCCTGCGTGATCTCATCCATTCCTACTCTTTCAGTCACTCTCTATATGCATATTCCTCCTATATTCATATCTCCAGCCCCGACAGCTTTCCTGAACTATAAATCTACATGCTCAGATGCCTGCTGGCCATCCTTACTAGGAGGTTTTACGGACACCACAAATTGGACATGTATCAGTCTAAACTCATCAACTTCCTCCCTAAACCTGTTTATCTCAGAAAATAGCACTGTTGGTGGCCCTTGTCAGAAATCAGGGAATCATCCTTAGCTACTTCCTCTCCCATATATCCAAACTATTACCATAGATGCTATTGATTTTCTCACCTAAATATCAATTGCTCTCATTGCCATTATTATCCTGGCCACTACCATCTCTCACCCAGATTATAGCCTTACACCTAGACTTCATATTTAAAATCTTGCTTCTTCTGTCCTCCAGTAGCCAAGTAATCATAAAATGAAAATCATACCATGTCACACACACCTACCTTCCTAAATTCAAAGTCCTTTAAAAATTTCATGTTACTTTTACAATAAATCTAAACTTTTAATGTGGTTTTAAAAGGCCCTCCACGATCAGGCTTCCTTTAGCCTCGCTGTTCGCCGTTCTCTATTTCAAATTAATTTCCAGACATTCTGAACATTTTATAGTTCTCCACCTCTCACCTCCAGACTTTCACACTTGCTGTTTTTCTGCCTCCACCATCTCCACCTTGGCCCAATCCTATTCATTCCTTGGGTATATGCAGGAGGTCACTTCTTCAGGGAAGTTTTCCATGAACTATAGATTAGGTGAGAGTCTCCTAGGATATGGTCTCATAAACTCCCAACTTAAAACTATCGTATTATTCATTACAATTTTGCTATCACAATCAGAATATCATTCATCAGAATTTACATGTTTAACGACTGTAAGTTCTATGAGGGTACGACGATACGTGATTTGTTCACCATGATATTCCAGGGCATCATCCTTAATTCCTTCCTCTCCCATATATCCAAACTATTACCACACGCTGCTGATTTTATATGTCACATAGCAGGTACTCAGTGAACATTTGTTAACTGACTGGGGGGATGAATGGATGCATGGAAGTGAAGTCATGGAGACTGACTATGCTGCTCTAATTTGTACATGACATACAACTGAGAGAGGTAGTAAATACACTGGATGATACAACAGGGTTTATAAATTACCTTGATTCATCAAAAATTTTAAATGAATAAAAATAAACATAATGGCCTACATTCATACTCAAAGAGTTATTTACATAAATTGAAAAGTGGATCATGTTTTAACAGCAACTCATGCAAAAATGTCTAAAGGGCATGTAAAAGGACTTTAGACTTCACATGGCCAACAGAAGGTTATGGCTTATGAATAGAAACTGATGCCATCTTACTAGAATATTAGAATATTAGCACTATACTCAAGAAAGTCTACAGCTTTCATCATAGCCCATGCTTTGTACTGTGCCTGGTATATGTCAAGTATGTAGACAAAGTTTGTTGAATGACGAGGAAAAAGTCCCACAGAGCTTTTGCCAAGTGGAAAACGTGGAGAATGATACATAATTCTTGACTTTGGTAATAAAGACTGTGGGGAAAAAAAGATAACTTGGTCTAGAAGCAATAACAATGATAATAGTTAGCATAGCACTCACTGTGTTGGGCATTGTTCTAAGACTTTAAGTACATTAACTCATCCACCATATGAGGTAAGTAAAATTACTATCCTAATTTTACAGATGACAAAAGTCACGTAAGTAGTAAGTGGCAGAGCCACGTTTCGAAACCACACAGCCAGTGCCTAACAGTCCATGCTTTGGGAAATCAACCATATCAATGTCCTGTTAAGAAGGAAAATCATTAGCTTAGTGGTGGAGTGGGGAGAAGTTTCAGAAGAACATATTTAACTGACTTCATACTTAAATAAATAGGTAGAAATCAAAAGGAGACAGATACTGGCTCAGTAAAATGAAGAACTCTAACACTGTTTCACTAGTGAACACTTAGGCTCTAAGTCTCCTGTCAATAAAATACGCAGGGAAAGGCTAGAAGTCCATCTACAAATGATACCAATGGCAGTGCCACTCTGGGGAAAGGTGAGACTAGAGAATCCGTGAAGTCCCTTCGTTCTAAGGGCACTACATGGTCCTCACTCTAGGGGAGCCGAGAACAAGACAAACACAGCAGAACTCAATCAAGATGGAGATTTAGTAAGCAATAAAAATAAAACTATCAAGATAATAAAATGGATGGCACTTAGAACAGTGGGCCCTCACACCACTTTCAAGATGAATATCCCTGCTACCTAGTTCTCTCTCAAGAAAATTCAGGAACGGAAACAGCATAGCAAACAATGTCATAACATAAAATCCTAAGAAAAGCCAAGTAACTAATATATGAGGCACTGGTCAACTCGTTACGCACCTGGTTTGCTATATCAATAGATAGTGTCAAAGAATTTATTTGAGTTGTTTGGGTTGTGAAATCACTTCTTTCCCCTCAAGAAGGAGATCTAGTTAAACCTGAGATCAAAAAGGTGAATGAAAGTACCCCCTGGATGGTAAAGGCCAGGAATTTGACACACTACTGCTGCTACAGTAGGCAATCTTCAGAAGTGAGCCACTGCAGGGCCATCTTCCATCAGATGCTAGCGAGGCTAATCCTTCTGCAAAGCATGACAGCTTCTCAAACTTGACTGTGATGAATCCAAACCATATTGTTATGCTAGATGATCAGTTTTCTTTCCAAATAATACAAAATCATGTTTATATTGTATTGGGTGTTAAGTTTATTAGATTTAAATTTGCAAACAAAGTTATAGATCCCTGCAGTGCAGCTGTCCTTGGACTCCCTTGAGGCTCATCTTGTAGAATAAAATGTCAGATAAAACAGCAAGATAGAAATATATGGAACCAGAGCTTCTGTATAAAAAAGGCTGTCAAATGATAACACTCCTTAAACAGAACCATTCAAATTTCCATCTCTGAAAAAAGAGGGTGACAATATGCCATCAGAACATTCTCATTGGTGCCACAGCTTTTCAATTGAATGTCATCAACACTGAAGCTTTTACTACTCTAATAACAGCCTGGAATTCTCAGAGGCTGACTTACCTTTTTGCAGTCAGAAAAGGACTTCTCACTGGCCAATGTGCTGAAAACAGTGGTCTGTAAAACAGAAAGGTAGATACACGTTAGAACCACCAAAGTGTAATGACATTGACCTGGCCCTGTGCATCTCCAATCCAAGGTGGGTACCACTTCTTGTGACCCCACTGATTTCTCTGAATTTTAGAAAGTGTCTGCCCTTCACTGTTCCCACTGCCACCCAGCACAAGTTGGAACATTTAATATGAGTCAACAATGATCCAGCGAGGTAAAGACTTATTTATTTATCTTCGTTTCACAAAGAAGGTAACTACCATGTTGCCCCGAAAAAAAAGACCCAACCGGAAAATAAGCCCTAGCATGATTTTTCAGGATGACATCCCCTGAACATAAGCCCTAATGTGTCTTTTGGAGCAAAAATAAATATAAGACCCGGTCTTACTTTCAGGGAAACACGATATAGCACAGTTGGGTTAACTGTCAAAGATCATATACCGTGGAAATAATTAGATCAGGAATCAAAGACAAATAGTCTGACTCCAAAACCCACCTTGACAATCACACATGGTACTCTCTTTATCTTGAAGAAATATGTCCAAAATGTGAAACGCCAAAATCTTTCAAATGACACCTTTTTATGAGCCTGAGTGAGGTAGTGGAGCTTCTCCCCATTCAAAAGGTTTGTGAGTCTGAACAGCAGTACCTGGGCTGGCCACCTCATCTCTACTTTCTTTAGCTTTCTCAGCCTCCCTCTGATTGACATATTTGTGTGTGTGTTTTGTTGGCCTCATACACCGCTAAAAAGTTATTCTGGCATGTAAGTCCACCTGAAATTTACAAGCAATTTGTTTCTTTTGGATTATCCTATAAAGAGTTCAATGGAACTATCCATGGCCAGCCACATAAATACAGAGGGTGCCAAAAAAATACATATACATTTTAAGAAAACTATTAAAATTATAATACTCAATATATGCTGATAACAAAAGATGAATACAAGTCAGGTTTGACTTCTGCAATTACAAGAGGTGCTCAAAGTGGTTACCATCAGCATCCAGATACTTCTGATTGCGAGGAACTACTGCTGGAGCAACGTTGACCAAAGTGTCCACTTGTATACATTTTTTTGGCACCTCCAGTAGTATTGAAATATTTTTCAGTAAACCTTTCTTTTTCTTTAATTACAAAACTAATACATATTCTTAATGAGTTATTCCCCATTTAAACCTACCCTCTTGAGGTAACCAGTAATAATTTATACTTATCCTTCTATGTTTTCTCTATTTTTATGAAATATATATATATATATATATATATATATATGTAATTAAATGTATTACATATTAATTATATGTATTATATTACACAGTTTCTTTCTTTCTTGAGATCATACCACTCTACTAAGACTATATTATCAACATCCTTCCAGGTCAGTTCATACAGATTGATTCATTCTTCTTAGCTGCACAGCATTCCATAATATGGATATCCCATACTTCATGTATGCTTTCCTTTATTGATGGATATTTGGTGCTTTCCAGGATTTGATTCTTTTTTGTTGGTTTTGTTTGCTTTCTTTTGTTTTGTTTTTTTGTTACAAACCATGCTGCAATAAATATCCTTGTACGTGTGTATATATACACATAAACTTTATCCCACTCTCTCCTAATATATCATAAAAATATTTATCACCTCACCTAGACTTTTGTTTTGTTTGGGGACAAGAAAGTTAAGAATCTGAGCCAATGTGTGTTTTATAAAAAACTATTGCCTATTTCTTCAAAATAGGATAAATACTAAGATTTTTTTCCCTATCAATCATTCCGTTGAGTTAATGATCCTGTTGCTATCTTTATAAGAGAATAAAAGTAAACAATTATGTAACTGTAAAGCTTAGTTGCAATTTTCCACTATAAAATTTGTTAATCAATAAACAATACCAAGCTGTTAAAAAAAAAAAAAAAAGAATCTGAGCCAACACATATTCCGGCCTTCTGGCTCAAAATAATATTCAGTATTAAAGAAAACACAGGTGTGGATATACATATCCCAAAAAAAGCATCTTTAATGAAGAAAAAGTAAGTGTAAAGTTTAGGTTGGGTGTGATCTTTAAATTTGGTTTGCTGGAAATTTTTATTTGTGTTTTCATTTTTTTTTTATGAGAGAAGGATACGTGTTATGCAGAATGTTTGGATTAAAAAGAAAAAATGAGAAAGGAAGGAAGAATTTTGGTGTTGGAAAAAAGAGGAAAGGCAAAGTTCAAACAAAGAAGGAAAAGAAGTTCATAAGAACAGACACAGCAGAATTCTCAAGGAAAGGAAGAAAATGATTCCCATAAACAAACAGCCATCTTTACACAAAGAGAATGAGGGCACGTGACTCATTTTTATCATAATCGATCCCACCAACCTAATTTCAACCTTGACAAACATCTGCCCTTGTTGACAGGACCAGGTATAGTCCTAGAAGGTCCATGCCATCTTGTCTTTGCGGTTGCCAGGAGTATCTTAGTTTCTCTCATTCCTTGGAGATGTAAAGAAAGATATTCTTGCTTGTTGTTCAAACATTGGGTCAGTAGGAGAGAGAGAAAAACCAAAGAAGCAGGCAGCTCTCACATGCTACAGTGAACCACCCCACCTGCAATCTTCGCATCAAATGCCTTCTTCATGACCTTTCACTTTACACATTTGTCCACCTGCGCATCATGGCATAAAATAGCCCTCCTCAATGTTCACTCTCAGAGTTCTGCTCCAGGGAGGTAAACACCCAACAAGCCTTGGCCCCAGTACCTAGCCCCGTGCCTGAGATAAACACGATAGCCAATGAATATGCATTGAATGAATGCAATAAAAAAAATGACACCATGTAAAACTGCAGTTCTTATCTCAAAACACTCTTCTGGAAGCATGATGATGGAAAAGCAGCCTCACATGTAACAGCATTACAAAGTAAAGCCAAGAGAGTGAGACAAAAGAATCCTGGATGGTAGTAAAATACATTTTCTTTGTATTTAGCATATGTCTATTTTCCATTATCCACCTGGTTTGGCTAAATCAATGTCAGGTCTATGAACATTCTGGACTGGATAATTCTTTGTTGTGGGGTTGTGTGTATTGTGCTGTGCACTTCAGGATGTTCTCAGCATCCCTGGTCTCTGCCCTCCAGATGCCAATAGATCATACGCTTCCCCATGTCAATTGTGACAACCAAAAATGTCTCCAGATATTGCCAAAAAATCCCTGGGGGTGGGGGGAGGCAAAATCACCCCCAGTTGAGAACAAGTGGTCTCAACTCTAAAGGAGCTAGTTATGGAAATGATCCTAATTCCCTGTCTAATGCAACACATTTTTCTCCAGGAAACCAAAGTCTAATGGTGGAATTTCTCTTCTTGTCCATGATTTCAAGTCCCATTCTCTGTCCTAAATGGACGTGAAAATACAGGGAGGACCTAAATTCCGACAACTGAAGACTGTGTGGGGGCAACTTGAGAAACTTTAACTGCATTTTTAACTAAGCTTAAGATACACCACTGGGGAGAGTAAATTAAGGAACATGTCTAAGAAGTCAGACATTACTGGGCTATAGCCCCAGGGGAAATGGTCTTTGAAATTAAACAATATCGTTCTACCTTCAAGAACAGCGACAGGGAATCTGAGAAAACATGTTGAAGGAGAAATGAGAGTCAGAGATGGGTGAAATTGTCCTCCCTAAAAAAAATTAATATGATTATTAGCTCTAAATGTAACATTTGCAGAAAGGAACCACTTGAGCCAAGTAACAAATGTACGGTGAAATCTCCATACCTCGAATGAGTGTAAAAGAGGCATGGCATGGGTCAGTGAGAGTCCATAACCGTAATTTGGCCATTTTCTAAGGGGATTTTACTTACATGCTTGGTCAGTCTCATTTCGTTCCTGTCTAAAGACTTTAACTGGCATTCCAGTTTTCTAATTGCAGCAATTGTGAATGACTTTGGGTGGGCTTTCTAAACCTTCCATAACATGTTCACTTTAATTACTGAAAATGAAAGACTCAGAGGACGATGACTTACCCACGCTGTGACCTTCTTGATTGTTGCATCAATATTTTTCTACTAAAGAGGAAACTCCTCATGAGGCCCCTCCACCAAAGTTGTTGGATTCTCCATTTGTCACAGAAGCACAAGCACAATGACGCACAGGACATTTTTAGAACACTGGCTTCTAACCCTGTTGCCAGGGTGACCAGCACAAGTTGAACAGTATTACACATGGACAGTTGTCACAGTTTCTCAAAATGAATATAGAAAGGTGAGGCTCCACTGTCATCCACTTATGTATTGATGCCTGAAATTTCACTTATTAGAGCTCTGTTTTTAGCATAAGGCTTTGAAACATAATAGACAAACCCTCGAGGAAAACTAGAAATTTCATGCATTATAATCCATTGGTCTGTTACACCTTAGAAGGAATGAGTTTATCAAATCCTTTCCTACAAGAAGACATTTTTTGTGTGTTTTTTAATAATTTTAAAAGCAGATTTAATGAAATGAAGATTTACACCATGAGGTTTACTGGACACTCGGTGGTGATGGGAATAGATCAAAGACACAGATTGAGGGTTAGGCTCCCTATAAAGCAGACTGTGAGATGGAGATGGGCTGGTAGGAGGTTTGTTAGGGAGTGCTCTTGGGATCTCCAGTGTAGAAGGAAAGGGAAGGGTGCAGGTCTGAGCAAAAGAAGAAATTGGGCTATGGTACAAATTCAACAAAGCTCTCAGCCAACCAAACAGGGAAATCTGAATCTGGGATAGACTTGTCCCAAGCTGGGGTGAGAGGAAGGACTGCCCTGGGGAGTGGGCATGACACTTGGCAAGATGACTCTTTTCAGCCAAAGGCAACTTCCTGAGCGGGCTGACAGCTGAGGGCGGTTGGCAGGTAGCACGCCAAGCAACAGGGAGATCTGTGTGGAGCAGTACTGCATCCACTACAACATACTTCACTTTGACACAGCCTTGTCACGGGCAGATACTGGCTGTGGCTGGTTTACTCCAGTTGAACTGGACCCCTTATTATAACTTAAAATCTTGCTGGACTTTATGATAGAGTAGTTGGACAGATAAACAAATGGACCACTTGCTCAGGAATCTGGGTGTTTAATTTTTATTGCTTCTTAATAGACCTCCTTGTGAGCTTAAGATGGATCGCACTTCATTATGAAAGGAGGAAACCTATATACATTTCCTTTTAGGTCATGAGAGTCCTGGCTAATTTGAAGAAAATGGGCCTAATTTTATCAGGTACACATTTGGAAAACCAGTGAGTATACCACCTACTTCTTCCCGCCATCCTACGCAGAAAGAAAATTTGACTGACTGATGTGGTCAGCTCTTGATTATTTTCAGAGGTAGAGAGTTTTACAGACAATCCACAAAACTGTAACTTATAAGATGTTTTTACATTAAATAATGGCAAAAAAGAAGACTCAGGTGCTTAAACATGTTTCCCTTAATTTAATACTAACAACCATTTGTAGAAATACTCCAAGTGAGCAGAAAGGCCAAAGCAACCCAGAAGGAAGAGTGATGTGGGATAACAACTGACACTGATACGGCCTTGGTCAGAGAACCCAGATGGAGGGTCAGTAATTGACGGTTCATCCAGTCCAGTCTACAGAAAGAAAGTTCTGGAAGGGCAGATGCTTACCCAAGTCTCACCGGTGGGAGTGTTTTGCAAAGTGATTGTGCACTGAAAAGAGACTCCATATGTTCTATACTCCTTTTTAAGGGAGAGTTTACCTCTGAGAGTTATTACAATGTTGTTTTGTTCCTACTAAGTTAGGTTTAAAAAAGAAGCAGAAATAGATACACCCTATGTCTATTGAGCCAATCTCTGCCATGTAATGTCTATAACTAAGATTTATATTTTAAAAACAGCAAACATATGACACTTACTTGATTAAACTGGAACAAAGCAGGGTACAAATGAAGAGAATTGCTTAAGTTAAGTATTGGGTTATAAAAAGGAATGCAGAAACTGAATCTCTGAGATAGATGGTAATATTATAAAATTTTATTTCAAGCACCAGTTGTTCCAGTGTGTGTGTATGTGTATGTGTGTGTTTCACTCTCAGCCAGATACCACCAAACAGTAGCCAGCTAGTTTTGATAAATGGTTGAATGCAGTTGAAAGCTAAGAACCATGTAAAGGAATGATGCCTGCGTAAAGCATTTTCATTTGATACCTGCAATTTGCACCCCACAGACACAGTGGATGATTTCTTACGCATTGATAGATGTCAGGAGTGAACCTACTCATATTACTAACAATTTGGAAGTCTCTTACACTAGAATCGATGGGTCCCAAAAGTGCATACTACTTGGATGCTTTCTTAGACATTTTAGTCAGCCAATTTTAGGATGTCTAGTATGAATTTCCATTTGGTCTTCATATGTAGTAGATTCGTATTGATATAGGTACCCTGGAAAGAGTGGCATCCCTCCAGGCAAAGTGTGGAATTCATATTTATTTTTTTAAAACTGCATAATTATAAAATATAACCGGGTCAAGAAAAAAATTATACCCCTGAATAAATGATAAAATTATAGTGTTTTCTTGTAGCCCACGAACACTGAAAATTTCAATTAACCTAGTGAAAAGCCATTGAGTGTGCCAGCAGGATTTATATCCCAGACTAATGACCATCATCTGCATCCTATTTAGATAATGAAGGTTTGGAACACTTGTGGATAATTAAGGGAAAGCTGATGGGAGGAAATTTGAACCATGGAAAGATCAAATCTATTTATGTCTGCATTTAAAACTAAACATATCTAATAGTGCACTCAATCAAGGCATAATGTCTGTTCATTTGGGATAAGATTGATGCTCATAAGCAAAGTAGGCAGGTTAGCTCCCAAAACACAAAATTCATTCCTCATTCACTCATTCATTCATTCATTCATTCATTCATTCATTCATTCATTTAATAAATACTTACTGAACTCCTACCATGTGCCTCTGCGCTGTAAATCAACATGACAGCACCATGATTTCCCTAATGTTTTTCCCACCACTTTCCGTCTTCCACCTTAATTAAATTTACAGCTCTGGGTTTCACTTTCCCCAAGTAACTGCCATCCACCTGTCTGTTATGACAGCCATGGCGGAGCTGCAATCCAGGGCATGACAAGCAAGGACAGGGTGTGAAACAGGGCTCCTGGCTTATCCTGAGACCTGGCAGAGCACCTATGGGGTGAGCCTCAGATTCCTTAATAGGTGGGTGTTCACATAACAAAAACTAAAGACTGTTAGAGGAAAGACAACACCTAATGATCAGGTAGCCAGAACAGACATCAAGTTCAGTGCAGCTCTACTGCATCTCACTGGATTGTTCACCAGTCATGTCCTTCAACTGTTATTATCCCACTTACGTAGGGAGCACCTTAAAACCCACTCTCTGGACTCCCACCATAATCTCCAACAAGTTTGTGTTTAACAGTGGTGATGCTTCAAAGAGCTGCAAACCTAGGATCTATGTCAATGCTGAAAATGGCACACCTATCTGGCAGGCATGTTGTGGGACGACGAATGATGGTGGTGACAACTCCATCTTAGGTGCACATATTTGTGTCTTTCAGAATCACTTCCATGTCTGAAAGGAAGGCCAGGTAAAAAATCATCAGCAAAATCAGAGCGACACATACCCACTTGAGCATAACTATCAAAACCAGTGGGTCACAAATGATAGAGGCACGAGCATCACGGGGGTCTTGTTAAACTCCCCCAAAGTTCTGATTCAGGAAGCATGGGGTGGGGCCCAAGAATTTGCATTTCTAACACATTTGGAGGTAAGGGTGATGCACCTGGTCTGAGAGTCATACCTTGAGGACCAATGGTCTCAGGTCTACCCAAAGCAAGTGACAGTATTAACACTTTTCTGACCTCACAAAAGATTGGAATTTTCACAGCATAATTTTAATTAGTAACAATACTAATAATACCTACTGACATTTATGTAAAACTTCCAATTTCTAGAGCGCCTTGAACACATTATTTTACTTGAGCTTCCAAACAACCCTACAAAGTATTTGTTATACTCATTTTATAACACTAAGAAACAGAGAGGTTAAGTGGCTTGCCAGTTTTCTTAACTAGTAAGTGGTCAGGCCGAGACTCAGGCTGTTGCCTTCAGAAGTATTTCCAGGGTAGAATGTGCTATGAGAATTGTACTCTGGTAGCATCAGAGTACAGTTCAGGTAAAAACTAACAGTGTGAGTTTGCATTAGTCTCATAATATCCTTGTTAAAGGTGCTTTACTAACAAATTACTGTTAATTTCTTCTTACTCAGCATCATTTATAAAAGCTAAGGAGCCGTTGCATTCATAGCAAATTTTGCAAAAAATTATTCTTAGTCATTTTTGTACCCTATATGTGAGCACAATGATGGTCATAGGGGTGAGGACACAGTAGGGACTCAATAAATATTTATTGAAGATATAGTGAAGGAGGTAGGGAGGAAAAAGGAGGAAGGAGGTACAAAGGGGAAAAGCAGGAAAAGAAGAAAGAGTGATGGTAATGTGGGGACAACATAATATTTGTGTGGGAACAGAGCCAGGAGTGCAGTTTCCAGGCTCTCGGCCTCACGTGAAAAGGTACTAGCTCAGGTAGTAAATGGCTAGCTCAGGTAGTTGGCCATCAGCTGTAACCAGTGAGCCATTGGCCACTAATATAACTGCCATGGCTACACTAGCAGCAAATGGGGGCTGGCAAGAAAATGGTGGCTGGCAAGCGCCTAGTATGGCAGAGTGTGGATTGCGGATCGTGTGGCTCCTGCCTCCTGTGTCTCCAATCCAGCTGCCAGCGAGACTATAGTGGTATGACTCCCCTATCTATGGCTCCGTGGGTGTTCCTTTTTGGCCTCACCATGTCCTGCGTTCTTATGTGGGGAGCGGGACCAGATACCCTACAAGCCGCCTCGCATGACAACGTGGGAAAGTGTTATGAGTTGAATTGTGTCCCCTAAAAAGAGACGTTGCTGGCCTAAACCCCAGGACCTGTGAATGTGACCATATTTGGAATAGGGTCTTTGCAGATGATCTAGTTAAGATGAAATTATTAAGATGGGTCCTAATCCAATCTTAATTGGATTAGGTGTCCCTATTTAATGGTGTCCCTATTTAAAAGGGGGAATTTGTCACAGACAGTCACAAAGGGAAGATGGGGTGAAGACAGCCATCTGATAATGGAGGCAGAGATTGGACAGATGCATCTGCAACAAAGGAACACCAAGGATTGGAGGCCGCCCCCAGCAGCGAGGAAGAAGCAAGGAAGGCTTCTACCTGGAGTCTCAGAGGGAGCACAGCTCTGCTCACACCTTAATCTTGGACTTCTAGCCTCCAGAACAGTGAGACAGTAAATATCGGTTGTTTTAAGCCATGCAGCTTGTGGTACTTTTTATGGAAGGCCTATCAAACTAATACAAAGAATATGTACCAGGGGTCTCTATTTACTAATCATCTACTACAGGGGTTGACAATCTTTTCCTGTACAAGGACAGAAAGTAAACATTTTAAGATTTGAGAGCCATAAGGTCTCTGTCTCAACAACTGAACTCTGTCATTGTCCCACAAAAGTTGTTGACCATACATAGATGAATAAGTGTGGCTGTGTTCCAATAAAACTTTATTTTATAGACACTGAAATTTGAATTCCATATAATTTTCATGTCATAAAATATTACTCTTCTTTTGCTTTCTTCCCCCCAACTATTTAAAAATGTAAAAACTACTCTTAGCTTACAGGCCATACCAAACAAAACAAGACAGTGGGCCAGATCTGGCCTACAAGCTATAGTTTGTCTAGCGTTGGGTACAGATCTAGGAATCAGAAACATCCTGGCTCTCATCCTGGGTCCACTAATTATTATCCTTGTAACCTTGATTAAATCACTGGCTTCCGTCTTCAAAAGAGCATAATAAACATTTCCCTGCTCACCTGGAAGGTTATTATGAGCATAATAAGAAAATCATACACTTTAAAATACTTTGTATATGGTAATGGTATTGATACTTTGATATATCGAGCTCTGTCTTATGCCCAGAAATAAGTATTATAATAACACTGAGGCCAGGGTGCTGATCAATGGACTGTGAGTCACAGAGCCAGGGCAGCGGGGAAACAAACACAGACGCCCCTTTAATCACCCACATCTTCAGGTGGATCAGGACAGAGGACCAGGAGATACATGCCACAGATAAAACTGTGGGCAGACAGAGGGCTTCCTGACATAAACAGGAACTCCAAGGAAAATGTTCATCTCTTTGGTCACATTTGACCGTGGGCTACTGCAGAAGCAAGAATTTCTTTTAGGGAATGTCCTGGACGAGGACGGGCCTGCTGCTGGGAGTCTGTACTGCAACTCAGCTCCCTGGATCATTGTTCTCAACACGCATTCATCAATCACTAAAGCTCTTTTGGCCATCCTGAGCCCATTTCCACGGTGCCAACAGCTGACAAAGCCACAACTACTACCCCGCATACAGAACCTCTTCACACTGATCGCCATAAGGAATTGGAACACTGCCACCGTGAGTGCTCTCTGGGGGCTGCACTTGAGCTGACAGCTCCAGATTTTCAGGTCTAGCACAAGGTAAAGCCAGAGAAAGCACCAGGGAATAAAGAGACCAGTTCACAGGAGGGAATGTCATTTTGCTCAAACCGCAGAACGGTACAGACCTCCCTGGAACTGACTTGTGCCCTGAAGTAACTGAGAACGGACCCTTCCAAATTACTAGCATAACCCACCACGGTCCTAAGTCCTTAGTAAGTAGGAATTTTTACTCCAAATTAATTACTCCATCTCTCTTTCATCCATAAGACTGTGCATTTCCTGGAGGTCGACAAACGTGACGTCACTAAACTTATTCTCAGCTCCTGAGTCCTCACACTTATGTTTCAGGTGCACAGAAGAGCGTCCATATCCTTCGCCAGCTCCTGGCTGCTCCCAGTGCTTGGAGTCTCATCCTCCCCATGTGTTGCCCTCCTCCCCACTCCCACCTCCACCCTGGCACATCATCTCCACCCGCCTGCAAGAGAACAGAGTAAAAAACCATGGCTGCTGAATATCTCTTATCAACTTGACACCCTTACTCGAACTCTTGTTTACATAAACAGGCCAAAGATGTCTCTCTTGGGAGCAGGTAACTTAATGAAAAAAGGCCTGGGCTCCAATCCAAGCTCTGCCCCTTGTTATGTGGACTGGGACTCATCACTTAAATTATCTGAGCCTCAATTTGTTATCTGTAAAATGGGAAGACCATTTACCTTAGAGTACTTTGTAAGAGGGTGTGTGCTCAATAAATAGTAACTATTATTATTGCTTCTGAGAATTATGAACTTCTTCTCCACCTCTGTCTCCAACCACATCACTCGACAGACTTCACAAATGCCTATTTACAGGAATATATCCGAGCCACTAAAGCCCATTCTAGTAGATGGAGATGCAAGGAAAAGGCTACAGGATTCCTTGAAGCCTGGGCTGTAGAAGAGCAAGTATCTAGGAGCAGAAAGAGGGGTTGAGCCTTTCCCTCCCTTGAATGATCCTCAGATTATTATATACTGGCAACTTGTCATGCTCCTCATTAAACTAGATGGATGAGGGCGTATACTGTGAATACTACGCAGTACCTGAGAGGAAATACAAGTGGTATGAATGATCATTTTCAACACACAAACAGAGAGAGAGAGAGAGAGATGCTTGCAAATCTGAATTATTGAAAAAGCATTCCAGGAGATTCCATAGCTCACCGTCCAGAAAAGCATGACCTTTCCTACAGCAAGAGAGAGAATACAATCAGGAACAACAACAAAAAAATTTTTAACTTGAAAAACTGCATGTCAGCCAGATAAGACAATGAAAACATGACACATACCCACAGTTACTTGGGGGGGAATTAAAAAGTATGTTAGTCTCAAGCATCGCTATCTGTGCTTGATGATCAGATTCCCTTTTTCAAGCTTCTCAGGAAAGATGGGAATGAAACTGAAGACCCGCCTTGGGCAACAAACTTGAAAGCGCTTAGCCCTTGGGGGGAGTTTTACTCTTGGAGTGCTGGGAATATCTTTTATCATAAGGCTTTAACACAATATTTTTCTTTTCCTTTTTTATAATAATTCCATGTACTACTATATACCTAAACAGATCCATCTTTAAAAAACACCAACTATGTTAATTTGTAATTCAAGCTGATGAAATACTAACATGCAAATTTGGTAGGTAGGGAGGAAGAAAGTCAAGGAAGAAAGACATTTTCATAATGACTGGCTATTATAAATCATTTAAATGAACGCACAAGAATGGAAGCTGCAAGGCCCAGTGTGATGCGTTTCTGTTTAAAGTCCAGTACTGTCATTACTAAATGAATGGTGATGTGCCATTATCTGAGACACTCTAAGTGATGGCTTGGCAGAAAATCGATGGCTACACAATTTTACTGAACACCAGAAGTAAAAATAAAAGATCTAGTTTGCCATAAGCACATTTCATAATTAGAGCACTGACAGATGTAGTCGTTATCCTAGTTCTAAATTGCTACATCTTCATTTCTTCAGTTTATTTTGAGTTCCACCTGCACAAGCTCTCCAAGTGAAAGGCTAATAAGAGATGATTAAAGTATTCCCCAGGGCTTGGGGAAATCCCATGCTTTATTTATTTATTTATTTTTTAATTTATTTTTTTTTCCCTTGCATTTCTTTCCTACTGCCCTGGGCCCATTTACTCAACAAACATTACTGAGCATTTACATTGCAGGCGTTAAGCCAGGTTCTGCTCTGGGTATAGAGATGAATGAGATATGACACTTGCCTTGAAGAGATGACAAGCAAATCTGTGAAGCTTCCCATATTCTTTAGAGAACATCTACGGAATTCTTGGCCTGGTTTTCTTCTCTTCTGTGTCTTCCATTCTTCCTGTGCGGCCTCTGTTTCCTTTGTGCCACTGTTGCACCTTGTACTTGTTCCTATAACCTTTTCCACACTACCTATACTGCACGCGACCTATTTCCACACTACTCTTTGGAAGCATAGGCCAAGCCAAACTCACACTCCCATCCTAAATGTCACAATGGCTGGTACACAGTAGACACCTTTTTTTTTAATTTGTTGAATATGAACATAATCCATCCACTTCTATAGCTTTAAACACCTGCTATACAATGATTATTCTAAATGCGTATGTTCATTCCTGGGGGCATTTCCATGCCCCCATCCATCCTCTACACTGCCACTGGAATATCCACCTAAAACACATTTGATTCCGCAAGTTGGCAGTTTCAATATCTTCGCTGGCTCCTCCATGCCTACACGAGAATGTCCTTGCTTCTGAGCATGATACCTGTTGACAATCTAACTACACCTTATTTCATTGGATAAGATTCTGATGCTTTCCATTACATATCTGATAAGCCAACCAACTAACTACATGCTTGGTTGTTCTCTAGACAAGCCAGGGAGACCTCCAAGTCTTTGCATATGAGGTCTGACAATTAAGTTCACGAACTCATCCTTGAAAAAGTGCCACATACCTCATTGATGATTGATACAGTCACCTTAGAAGTACTCCCCTTGGGAAGCTATGCACCGATGCCAGTGCCGAGTCCTCCCTTCAAAGCAATTTTGGAACTCTTTTTCTGGAATGGCCATCAGAGCTGTCATTGTATTACCCTTGATGTCCTGAATGTCATCCAAATGTCTTCCTTTCAGTATTTCCTTTATCTTCTGATAAAGAAGTCACTGGGGGCCAGATCAGGTGAGTAAGGAGGGTGTTCCAGTACAGTTATTTGTTTACTGGCTAAAAAATCCCTCACAGACAGTGCCCTGTGAGCTGGTGCATTGTCGTGATGCAAGAGCCATGAATTGTTGGCGAAAAGTTCAGGTTGTCTAACTTTTACACGCAGCCTTTTCAGCACTTCCAAATAGTAAACTTGGTTAACTGTTTGCCCACTTAGTACAAATTCATAATGAATTATCCCTCTGAGAGCAAAAAAGGTTAGCAACGTTGTTGCAACAAGTTTACCAACTTAATTGTCAGATCTCCTTTACCATTATATTCCTTCTGCCTGAAACCCCTTCCCCTAATCACCTGGCTAGTTCCTACTTACCTTTGCAAAGACTTCTCTCCCTCTCTCTACCCCTGAAAAGTAGTTGGTGGTTTCCCTATTTCCCTATCTGTGCTCCTAAAGTCCTTAATTCTCATATATTTCATAGTTTTATAGACTGAGTTTTCAGTCTAGCTTGGAGTTCTTGCTAGTTAGACTGAAAATTCAGTAGGTGCTAAAGAAGTCAGCTTCGTTAATCTCTAGTACCCCAGACATGGCCTGGTGCATGGCAGACAGTCAGTGAATGTTTCATAAAATAATAAATGCATCACTAATTTGATCATCTAAGGCTAGCTGGAGATATAGTTAGGCACCAACTGTGTAGAAGGGTAGTTGAAGCCACGGTTATGATTGAGAGTGCCTAGGAAAATGTACAGTTATAGGAAATAAGAGCCTGAGGGTGGCTGGATGGCTCAGTTGGTTAGAGCACGAGCTCTGAACAACAGGGTTGCCATTTCGATTCCCACATCGGCAGTGAGCTGTGCCCTCCACAACTAGATTGAAGACAACGAACTGCCACTGAGCCTCCAGAGGATCGGATGGATGGCTCAGCTGGTTAGAGCGCAAGCTCTTAACAACAAGGTTGCCGGTTCAATTCTCATATGGGATGGTGGGCTGCGCCCCCTGCAACTGAGACTGAAGGACAAAAACTTGGATGGGCTCTGAAGAGGCGCACTGTTCCCCAATATTCCCCAATAAAATTTACTTAAAAACAGAAAAAGAAAAAGAAATAAGGGCCCAGGACAAACCTCTAGGGAGCATAGATGTTTATGAAGAGAAAGAAGAATCATTTAAGGAAATTAAGAAAAAGCAATCCGAGCAGTAGAAGAGTTGCCGCAGAATAGCACTGCCTTAGAGAAACCTAGGATAGCACTTCGTCAAGTAAACTCTCCCTGATCTCCCAGATCAGAACTAGAATCCCCTTCTATGTGCTCCCACCTCTTGCCATACTTACCCCTATCAGAAGGCTTATCACAGGACACTACCTACTGCAACCCTCATAGAGGGCAGGGACGCTGCCTTTTGGACAGTGTACGGCACAGTGCATGACACATAGCCAGTGCTGAACAATTGAAGGGATGAATGGTTAAATAAATGAGTGAAACGCAGTCAAGAAATCACATAAGATAAAGATTAAAAGATACCTCCTAATTTTAGTATTCAGGTTATCCTGGGTGACTTCTAGTCTTGTGTTTTACCACATATACCCATATAATTCTCACTGGTTTCATGTCAGAAGGTTCTAGAATTGAAGATATAATGAAAAGCCTCATGGTTGTCACTTGTCCTTCCCTCTCAGAGCTATCACTATGAAGATGGATGGCTCTGAAGAGGTGCAACTAGGTTTTATCCACGGTTTTCACCCAGATATATGGGGGGAAAGGATGGAAAAGATGGAAAGTTAAATACATCATTTCAAAATTGCTTCAGCAAAGAGTATTCTCTTCAAGCCAAGAAAACTTTAAACAATTGTAATCAATGCATCTCTTAGTGACCTTGAATTTTTGGCTATTATATCCCATACAAGTTATCATCATATGCCCTCTATTTGAGGAATTCTTGCAAAATAGGACAACAGATTATTTATCATCATAAAACCCCAAGTTGCTGATATAAAAGGAGTAATTTGATAATAAATTCCTAGACAAATGAATGAAACAGAACCTCTGACAGATTGCTAATGTTTTGTTTTTAGATTTACAAGTGAGGAAAACCTGAAATAAAGAGGATTGGAAATGGAAACATAAGTACAGCCTGCGGACAACAAATGCCCTTCAGGACATGAAGTGGGGAATTAGAAGGAAATGTATTTCAGCAATTTCTGAGATTTACTGGGAATTGAAATTGAGCTACCCTGGGTCTGTACAAACACAATGACGATCAGTAAACTGCCGTCTTCCCTCTCAGCCCTTCTTGACTTTGCCAGTGAGTGTCATTTGCATACAGGGGACTGTCAAACAAGGAAGATGTATGAGAGGAATCTGCTCTTCCTTTCTCAGCCTTGCCCGTTGGCAAGTTAAGGGAGGTCAACCAAATCCTTCCTATAAAAGACGTCTTGCATACAGCCTGGATCTCCAGGGCGCTTGTAAACTCTGATTGGAACCAGGTTCTGAAGTTGATAAACCAGCTTTCTGTAAGTTAGAGACCTGAAGAAAATATTTTCTTTTTTTATTTTTTATTTTTAATTATAGGCATTTTGAAGCTATTTCCTAGATTGGTCTGCCAGAAGACTAAGGGAACACACAAGCCCTGAGTGAGCTGTGCCATGCCCCAGGCTGCCTTTGGGGGAGCAGTTTACTCTCAAGAGCCCACGCCCCACAGAGAAGCAGTCCACGTATCGGGGACATCTAGTCTCACTCCATTCTTTCAATCACAAAGATTGAGGCTGGAGTACAGGAAAAAAAACATTTCCATATTGATTAATTGGAGATCCTAACATTTTTAAAGGGCTCTCAGAAACCAACTGTACATTGTTCAAAGAGGGCTAAGTTAGAAAAACTTTCTAGTGTTAAAGAGAAGTCAGGTACCCTAAAATATCAAAGTAACAGAGTAGAAAAAGTATGAGATTTGTGGTTAAAATACATAAAAACACTGTTTTCAACAGTGACTCATACTAGCAAAATATCTTCGTACAAGTTACTGAGCTTTCCGGGCTTTCGTTCCCTCAATTATAAAATGGAAATAAAAAAGGGCACTTCACAGAGTGATGAGGATGAATACGATCATATACTATGCAAAGCACATCGCTCAAACACCTGGTGGACATTCAGTAAATAGTACTTTCTCTTCCACCTGAGATCCTTAAAAAAATGAGAGGAAGAAAAGGAGGTTAATCTGTCAAACGACTTTCAACACAGACTGAACTCTAATAAATTAAGATGGATGAATATACCGCAATACCAGGTACAGTGTTTTATCACATAAAACATCATAGATTATAAGATACCACTAACAAAGAAAAAGTGCTGCTAATTATAATGGTATGTCACCATCAATTACACGAAGCATCACAATTTCAGAAATGTTAAAATACGCCAACATGCACATATTCTCACAAAACCAGTGAGATACAGTAAATAAGTGTCTAGGATTCCGGATAAGTTTGGAGACAAAACCAGGAAACAAAGAGATCCATATTTCCTTCAGTGACTTAATCTCCTTATCTTGAGGGGGACAAAATTATAAAGATGTAGGCCAGAGAGTCAAGCAATTGCTCACTTGAGAGTTCCTTTAAATACCAGTTTACCCAGTTTACACCCGTAACTAGATAGGCAGAAACAGCCTTTGAAGGAAAAGGCAAATGGAAGAAGAGCATTTTAGAAGGTTTTATTACCTTTCTTTTAAAACCATCTTAGTGTTTTTTATGTGTGAATTGAAGTATTTAAAGTGTGTAGTTCCAAATCTACAAGAAGACTACACAGTAGTTTTGAGGCTTGTGGAATGCCACTACCCTAGAGCTGTCCTGACCACTAGTTATGTAACCTATAGCGACATTTAGTGGTGGCTCCCTCAAATTACAACCCAGTGTCCAACGGGTAGGACAATTGTTCAAATGGAATGACTAAGCAAAATTCTCCTTTAAGACAGTGTGAGTGGTATCTCCATAATGTTGCCTGACAGAGGTTATTACAACGTCTTCTGTATGTGGTGCTAGCAGTGGTGGCAGCTAATACCATTGCAATCTTATATTTTATAGTTTGGTGTTTCATGCATACCTTTACTTCATAATAGAATCACAGGGCTGGAAGAGACCCTAGGGGTCACGGAATCCAATTCTCTCATTTGCAGATTATAAAATTGATTGGCGCAGGGTCATAACGCTCAGTAGGGGTGGTCCAGGCCTTCACCAGGACTCCCACTCCAAATGCATTGCTCTCTCAATTAAACTACTTGGCCATTAATAAAATGCAGATTAGAATACTCGCTATGGATATTTTTCAACACTTATTCAGTAAGCATTTCGCATGTGATGAAATATTTTGAAAGGATATTTACAGTTCTGTTAGAAAGTCTGAGATGAATTAGGGACTCATACCTAGGAAACAAAGTTAATAGAAACTAATAATTAACACTTACATAGCTCTGACTACCCTATTATTCCCATTTTACAGTTAAAGAAATTGAGGCACAGAGAATTTCTGGTAATTACTAAGTAAAAAAACAAACCTAAAAGTTACACAGAAAAGTAAATGCAATCATAACGTATTACATGGTTCAGCTGTAAATGATAGTACCATACCGTAGGCTCAATAATATAAACCACAACTTTAGAACATAACTGTCGTGCGGGAGACCCTGCTCGCTGTGCCATTTGTCGCGCGGGAGACCTGCGGGGTCTCTGCTCCCGCTCCCCACATGAGAACACAGGACATGGTGAGGCCAAAAAGGAACACCCACGGAGCCATAGGTAGGGGAGTCATACCACTATATTCTCTCTGGCGGCACTATACTCTCACTGGAGGCTGGATCCACACTGTCCGCAAACCGCCATCCACGCTTGCCAGCCCAGCCACCATCTTCTTGCTAGCCCCCATTCTCTCTCTTCTCTCCTCCGTAGCCACAGCAGTTATATCAGTGGCTAATGGCTAACGGGTAACAGCTGATGGCCAACTAGTCACAGTTGATGGCCATCTACTACCCGAGCCAGCACTCCTCCACGTGAGGCCGAGAGCCTGTAAACTACTTTCTGGGGCTCTGCCCCCACACTCCACCCCTACAGGCTCTCGCCTCACAATCTACGCGACAAGCGTCTTCCGCGAGGGGCCCTGTGCGAGGAGCCTGAAGGTGAATGCAATATCCTGGACACAGCCAGGCTCTCTGGGCACAGCCAGGGTTTCTCAGGGCACCACCAGTACTTCTGGGCACGGCCAGACTTCCTGGACTTCTTAGGGTACCACCTGTCTTCCCGGACACAGCTAGGATTTCTCAGGGCACTGCCACTCTCTGTGGGCACAGCCACACTTCCTGGACACAGCCAGGGCTCTCAGGGCACTGCCACTCTCTGTGGGCACAGCCACACTTCCTGGACACAGCCAGGGCTCTCAGGGCACTGCCACTCTCTCTGGGAACAGCCCGACTTCCTGGGCACAGCCAGGGTATCTTCAGGGCTCAGCCAGACTTCCTGGACTCAGCCAGGGCTCTCAGGGCACTGCCACTTTCTGTGGGCACAGCCACACTTCCTGGGCACAGCCACGCTTCCTGGACTCAGCCAGGGCTCTCAGGGCACTGCCACTCTCTCTGTGCCTCTCAGGGTACCCTGCTGGAACAACAGCGACTCACAATCAAGGTGCTTACATATTCTCAATGGCGGCCAGTCAAGAGACAAAAGCAAATATCCCCCCAGTTCCACTAACAACAGTTCCCAAACAAACAGTCGAGCGGTCCATTAAATTAGGGATGGAAGGCAATTCCCCATAGTCCATAGTCATTCGCCAGGGCTGTCCTGGGGGTGAGGGACGACCTTGACCTCACCCTTATCTCCCATGGAGGACTCAGCAAGTGTTACCTCCTGGGACAAGTCCCGCATCCGGGCTGCCTGAGCAGGAACTTCCCGGCCCACAGGGCTGCAACGACCTTTTCTTTCTCCGGCCTGTGCTGGTTGGGGAACCGTCCACATCTTTCCACCTCTCCACGGGGCTCCATCTCTGCAGCAGCTGCATGGCTTTTCCTGTGCTGGTGGGAGAACCGTCCACATCCTCCCACCCCTCCACGGGGGTCCAGCTCTCCGGCAGCTGCTCCTCCTGGTCTTCCTGAGACTGAGTGTTCATACACACAAACTGCTCCACCGCCCTTCGGGGAGCTTTGGCCGGCACCATACCCTGCTCGCTGCGCCATTTGTCGTGCGGGAGACCCTGCTCGCTGCGCCATTTGTCATGCGGGAGACCCTGCTCGCTGCGCCATTTGTCGTGCGGGAGACCTGTGGGGTCTCTGCTCCCACTCCCCATACGAGAACGCAGGACATGGTGAGGCCAAAAAGGAACACCCACGGAGCCATAGGTAGGGGAGTCATACCACTATATTCTCTCTGGCGGCACTATACTCTCACTGGAGGCTGGATCCACACTGTCCGCAAACCGCCATCCACACTTGCCAGCCCAGCCACCATCTTCTTGCTAGCCCCCATTCTTTTCTCTTCTTTTTGCTAGCGTAGCCACAGCAGTTATATTAGCGGCTAATTGGCTAACTGGCCACAGCTGACGGCCAATCAGCCACAGCTGACGGCCATCTACTACCCGAGCCAGCACTCCTCCACGTGAGGCCGAGAGCCTGTAAACTACTTTCTGGGGCTCTGCCCCCACAATAACCATATCTGGAAGACAAGAAGGGACACGTATGTTGAAGAATGGGGCCAAGGAGGCAGAGATATGGGATTTAAGAATACTAAATCATCAATTTCTGTAGTAGACATCAATAGAAATTATCTACACTGAAAAATTAAAACAAAAACAACGCAGAAATATTTATATGGAGGTAAGATGAAAAAGATAAAAGAGAGTTGAAGTAGTCGCCTATGGAGAGTAGGCTCAAAGGGGGGGTGATGGAGTACTGTTTTTAATTATAAGGTGTTGTCGTGGGGGGCAGCCTGCAGGGTCTCAGTTCCCGCTCCCCACATAACGCAGGATATGGTGAGGCCAAAATGGAACACCCACGGAGCCATAGATGGGGGAGTCATACCACTATACTCTCACTGGAGGCTGGGTTGGAGAAATAGGAAACGGGAACCACACGATCCGCAACCCTCATTCCACTGCTTGGTGGCTCAGCCACCATCTTCTTGCCAGCCCCCATTTGGTGCTAGCGTAGCCACAGCAGTTATATTAGTGGCCAATGGCTCACTGGTTATAGCTGACGGCCAACTAGCCACAGCTGATAGCCATCCAATCACAGTTGATGGCCATTTACTACCTGAGCCAGCACCTTTCCATGTGAGGCCGAGAGCCTGGAAACTGTACTCCTGGCTCTGTCCCCACACATGCTCAAATAAAAACCTTATTCCTATAACTAAAAGATTGGCAAATAAATACACATTGATATATTTTAAGTTGAAATAAAGTATTTGTGGGTGTATGTATTGTTTTTTTAGTGATTCTCCTCTTTAAATAAGTTTTTGAATTAACTAACCAGTATCTCAGTCACATTAGCGGGTGCTGTGGTATGACGCCCAGATCCCCTCTTCAGAACTGAGGCTCTCACTGGCCCCAGCTACTGCGAGTGTCAGCTGATGGTTCTCAGCTGAATCACTCTGTAGTGATTACCTTCAGGCAAAAAGCGCTACCTAGCTCATCTTTTTCCAATAATGGTCAACATGGAGGTATAAAGACTCGGCCCTTTTGACTCGAGATGGGACAACTCTCAAGTGCTTTGTAGGACATTTGGTCCTGTCCAAAATGTCCACAGAGACATTTGATCCATGCCAACCCATCTACCTAACCCCATGTGCCATTATCAGCGAGGCTACCAAGGCAGGAAGGGTTATTATTGGCAATACAGCCACAACACAATTATCGGGCTAATAAAACATGATAGTATTTTTCATGTGTTAATCCTGTAAACCAAAAGTAGAAACAAATGTTATGGGCTATTTGAATCCCGAGACCAAGAGATCCCAGTTTTCTAAGCATGGACATTTTTTTTTATTTTTAATTAAAGTTTATTAGGGTGACAATTGTTAGTAAAGTTACAAAGATTTCAGGTGTACAATTCTGTATAAGCATGGACATTTTTGACAGGATCAAATATCAAGGACCATTTGGTGTGAACCAAATATGCTCATGAATATTTTGGATAGAACCAAATTTCAAGGACCTTTTGGCATGGACCAAATGTCTCCACGGACCTTTAGAACAGGACCAAATGCCCACTGATCCTGAAGTGACATCCAGATCCAGAGCTCTCCGAAGGATCAGTCAAGGACTATGTTGGAACTGCCCAGTCCTGCTTCCTTCCCACCACCCTCCCACAGGTGCTGGTCCTATCCTGGTGACACTCCCCAATAAATTCCCTACATACAAGTTTTTGTGTCAGAGTGTGTTGCCAGGGAATCTGACATAAGAGCCAAATAAGAGCCCTCTTACTATTCTGCTAGATACATTCCTATCATTATTTTGGTTTAAGAGACTTTAAAGACAAAGTCCCTTAACTCTTTTTCCTTATTTTATTTAACTTCCCTTTTCAGAGAGTTTTAAATGGTGCATGCCATGTACATTAACCTTATTTCATCTTAATAATGAAATTCATCTTCAAGATAATTAAATATCTTGTTTGAATATCTACTATGTGCAAAGTACAGTGAAAAGTGAGAAGAGGGAGGGCAGAAGAGAAGACACAATGAATAAGACATGCTTCTCTCCTTGATGAGTTTATAATTTGGTAGAAAGATCAAAATGTACAATAATTGCTGTACAAATTAGAATATAACAAAGAAGTATAAAGTACTGTGGAAGTTCAGAGAAAAGATAATTTTGCTGGTTTTGAGTTTGGTTGGTGGAAGAAAAGTGGAAAGAGAGAGGAGAAGGCGGATGAAGGGTGTTACAATTTCCTGCGTAAGCTACTGAAGATCAGCTAGTCTTTTAACACTGGGTTGTAGTTTGGTTGATGAAAAGGTAGGAAAGTAATTTCAGACAATGTTACAGACAAGAGTAAAGGCTCAGAGGTGTAGAGGGTGGTGGCAGTCGTTGAGGAACAGTGCTGATCTAGTTGGACTGGAGCATTGGATGTATAAAAAGGATTAATGAAGTCAATGCTGGAATGGCAAACTCACCTGGAAGCACATTTTCCTGTTCTGTTACACCCTCCAAATAAGACACCCTAGGATAGGGACAGTAACTTTGACCTTGCCAGAGATCATCATACAACTCTGGATATGTCATAAGGAATGCTGGGGGCCCCTATCCACTACAGATGCATTTGCTTTTCCATTGACCCCTTACAGATGTCCCAGAGGGATTCTCAAACCTCTTTCAAAGAGTTACTTTTACTATACTATTGCATTATACCGTGTTTCCCCGAAAATAAAACCTACATGGACCATCAGCTTTAATGTGTCTTTTGGAGCAAAAATTTATATAAGACCCGGTATTATATTATATTACGTTACATTATATTATATTATACCCAGTCTTATAGTAAAATAAGACTGGGTCTCATATTAATTTTTGTCCCATAAGATGCATTAGAGCTGATGGTCCAGCTAGGTCTTATTTTTGGAGAAACATGGTAGTTAAAACAACAACAACAAAAAGAACCTCCCCAGGAAAAAAGTTTTAAACTTTTTATCAGCTAAATTTCTATGAAGTTATCTTTTAGTATTTCTAGAAATTTTTTTTTTTTTTTACCATTATATATTTTTTTTTTACCATTGTATTTTTTTACCATTATAAGATGGTAATTTTTTTTACCATTATAAGATGATTTCTTATAGAGAATATCTTAATGCTTGGTTATCTGTATTTCTAAGTTTATTAAGTTTTACTCAGAGAGCTTCATAATCTAACTGAATGAAACTAATTTAATTCTCTGTGAATGAAGTACCCTCCTTTTTATTTTATATTTTTATGTACTTCAGCCTAAATTCATAGACTGTTAAAAAAAAACATGTTCTACTTTTTGCTTATGAGGTAATGAGAAGGGGAGTTATACCTTCTTCCACTCCTGAAAATTAGCAATCTAATCCCAGCAATCAATTTTTGTTCAAATCCTGACCATATTTTTAACAGTCACAGCCATATTTATTATATGAAGATGTTATGTTTATAACTTTGGACTTTGATACAACTCACACATATAAATATACCCCAAAACAAACTTTTTCTATCCTGAAGTAGTTTCAGAGACTGTTTCAGACTATTGCACGGTGATGCTGCCAGCTGGCCGTCAGTTTAATTCCAGCAGTGACACCATCTTTTCCTGTGTCATAGTATCTTTTATGTACAATTCTTTCAATATATCATTTCTTTTTCTGTCCCCCCGTTTTTAACCAAAATGAAACACAAATTAATTCATTCATGTGTTAAAATTAAGAAACAAAAATCTCATCAAAATCATGACACAAAAGAGAGATGAGATAAAATGTCCATATAACTACTGTTTATGTTACTAAAAGCCAATGTAATATGAAAGGAAAAGAAATGAGAATGATACATGGAATGAAATCAGAGACAAAGTGTCATTGTTTACAGACCACATGATTAGTAATATGATGTGCTCAAAAACTCAATAGCTCTATGAACTAGTAAGAGAATTTGTTAAAGTAACTAACTAAAGATCAATGTATAAAAATCAATAGATTTCTTATATCCTAGAAATTACTGAAATAGACAAATTCTTAAAAGTAAATCTAGGGCTGGCCCAGTGGCTCAGGCGGTTAGAGCTCCATGCTCCTAACTCCGAAGGCTGCTGGTTCGATTCCCACATGGGCCAGTGGGCTCTCAACCACAAGGTTGCCAGTTCGATTCCTCGACTTCTGCAAGGGATGGTGGGCAGCGCCCCCTGCAACTAAGATTGAACACAGCACCTTGAGCTGAGCTGCGGCTGAGCTCCTGAACTGCTCAGTTGGTTGGAGCGCGTCCTCTCAACCACAAGGTTGCCAGTTCGACTCCCACAAGAGATGGTGGGCTGTGCCCCCTGCAACTAGAAACGGCAACTGAATCTGGAGCTGAGCTGCGCCCTCCACAACTAAGACTGAAAGGGTAACAACTTGAAGCTGAACGGCACCCTCCACAACTAAGATTGAAAGGACAACAAGTTGACTTGGAAAAAAGTCCTGGAAGTACACACTGTTCCCCAATAAAGTCCAATAAAATCTTTTAAAAAAATTAGTTATAAAAAAAAGTAAATCTAACAAGAAATATGTCTGATGTATATGAAGTAAACTACTGAACTTCAATGAAGGTCATAAGAATCAATGGCAATAAATTTCATGTTCCTGAAAAAAAAGAAACAGAAGCAAATTTTAGCTCTATCAAAAGTGACAAATCCCAGCTTTCAGTCGGGCCATGATGGAACTTAAGCTTGTCGATTGTGTGTTCAATGAGAAAGAAAAAAATACAGAATGTGCATGAAATAAGATAAACCAATGAGAATAGTATCTAAAAGGCTAGGAGTAATTAGGATATTAGAATATATTTTAAGTATATTCTAGCTGTCCATCCTACCCTATGACACCTTGAAATTTTAAAGTCCATTGATCATCTTTGATGCATTCAGCTTCATGCATATTTTCAAGAATGCATTGTCTGAAAAGAGGCAATCATACTAATTCAGAGCTTTTTATCATATATTAACACAGTGGTAAAGGAAGGTAGTCAAATGAGGACATAACTTACAAGAGTACACCAATGTTATAAAGCTCATGGCTAGTTACTAAAATATAAAAGCCATCATTTGAAATTTAGAGCAAAATTCAGTGATGTCTGCTAGAGAAAACAGAATTTGTAACTGGAGAAAAAATTTAAACAAGATGCATCGAAATCATGTTTCCATGTAAAGCAATACTATGAAAACCTGAAATAAACAAGACAAAAATGAAGACCTAGAGGAAGAAAGTCAAATACGAATGGATGATTAACTACATATGCACTCAAGAGGGACACTAATCTATTCAAAACATGGAACAAGTAGCAAAAAGGTTAGACCAGGTAATTCTGGTTGGTCAGGCTGCCCAGCTTCCAGCATTCCACACCAACATTGCAGACCTTGCTCTCCTGTTGAAAATCTCCCCATTTTCACCAAAAAAAGGTTAAGGACCAGAGAGTTTCACCACAAGGGGAAACAAGCTTGTTAAAAGATGATAAATTTGGTTATTAACTTTACATTTTTATATCCAGTTATAACTACCAGATTCTTTATTCCCTAGTACTTAGAAAGAGGTTTCCAAACCCCATCATCAGAAATGTATGGACCCTCCTAAATTACCCAAAGATATAGAGTTTAACTTCTTAAACTTAACTAAAAATAAAGGGAACACTGTATCAATTCTCTCTTTACAAATAGCTGATGATTGCACTTAGAAAGTGTTACAGTAGTAGAACAGATTACCTAAATTCAAATATAATTATTAATAGACAAGTTCATAAAGAAAATAAATTTTACTTAATTCTACTCAATTATTTACAGAGAAATTATGAAAAGAAATAAAAATAAGATGAGTGAAAATAGGACTTCATATGTTATCCAAAAGATATACCTTAGCCTTGGATTATTGTCAACTCCCACCGTCAGACTCTAGGCCAGTTTGTTCATGGGGGTGCTGGCCAAGGAAGTCTTCTTTGGTGCCAAACTTTTCTGGCCAAATATCAGCATGGAGACATCTCTGTGTTGGTAATCTCTAGCTAATTTACCAGCAGTCCAGAAACTCCATGTTCAGTCAGAATGGCTCATGTCTGCTCCCAACCAACAGAAAGCCACAAATTCACTATCTCAACAATGTACTGGCAGGTCTTCAATGTAAAGCTCTATATGTTCGTGTCCATAACCTGCATCTTCACAGGGTCCATATGTCCCCAGTTCAAAAAATGTTTGGGTTTATTCCACAGTTCAGAATATATCTGTCTGACTGCACAGTGGGACAGAAATCTTGCCAAATAACCTGGCACTCTTCATCTTGGCTTTCAGAAGACTAAAGACCATCGAGCCATTTCAAGCAAACTGCCAAGACAATAAATTGGTATGTCTCCCAAATAATTTCTTAACGCAGAATGAAAATAGGCTTGGATAATTTTCCAATCTTCTGTAATTCAATATGTTAATAAATTCTTTTATAATATATAAAAGGAAAAAAGTAATAGACACTAAAATCTTATAGGTTAGTAGTATAGAAGCTACCCACCCACATGCTATATAATACTTTTCAAAACGAAGATTAAATATATCAGAGTGACTGAAAGCATTTGTTCTTCAGTTTAAATTCAGAGACAATATAAAATTTCAGTTTTTCTTTCTCAATCTCTCTGTTTCTCACTCGCCATGTATGAGTATTTGTGCACAGCATCCAGAAAAATGCCTGCACAAATAAGTACTCAATGTTAATATATGTTGAATGAACAAATAAACAAATTTGTTCTCTAGAAGGAGCCCAAGGCTCTTTCCTCATTTTCCTATTTCTACTCCTAAAAGAACATGTAATGGGGATGGTGGAGGCAAGGACAGTATTAGGTCACAGAAGGTGAAGTTTTGGGTATGACAAGGGTTAAAGGTCTGCCTTCCGGGTAATTTAGAATCCTCACTTTTAGGATTTCCCCTCCTGCCCGCTTCTTGTTAGATTGATTCCCAACTCCTGCCCCACAGCAGAGAGTGCCATTCCACCCTCCTCCTTTTTGTTCTCTTCCTTCATCACTTCATATCCTCTCTTTAGAAAGGCAAGCCGAAAGTAGGGTTAGACCCAGGAAAAATAAGTTCTACAGAAGCTGCCTTAGTCCTTCTTTGGTGTGCTGGCAGAGATGTGTCCTCCTTTTTCTTTAGTCCTCTTTCCTTGCTTCCTCTAACCACCAGGGTGGACACAATGGTCCAGAGTGAAACTCAAGAAAAGAGGCCGAGATAAAAACAGTGCACATTTTTCAGTCTGAGCCTCATACCTATTTTGGGGAAAGGCGTCATGCATACTTCTGTGCTATAGAACTGGAGACTACAGGATGGCTTGTGACCTAACACCTCAGACCGTAATAAGGAGAATACATTTGTCTGGCCTTAACTTTTGCAAAAACTGATAGATAGATAGATAGATAGATAGATAGATAGATAGATAGATAGATAGAGATTTATATAGAGAGATATATGAGGATTATATATCTAAATAATATACACCTATATATCTTTATGTATAAACATATATCGATAAAGATTTTTATTGATATGTCTGTCTTTATAGCTTCTTAATTTCTGGTAAATGGTTAGCTAAGCATTTAAAGTGCTTGATTGTGGTCAAAGTCATCTTGACATAATTAACACATAAATATAGAATATTTAAGAATAGTTTGAAATAAATGGGATGAATCCATTACTGCTCCAAAAGACCTCAGAAAGGTGAACACAATATAACATTTATAGGGCATCACTGTAAAACTGAGTAAAATGGGGGAGAGGGTGCAAACTAGACCTGAGAACAAGATAAGAGTACATACAGTCTCTGAACAAGCAGTAGCATAAAGTTCACACATACCTTCAAGAGGATGACAATCAGGTACCGAAGTCACCTATGACCCAAGTGAACTTCACCATGAGTAGGAACAGAACCTGGGAGCAGTTCTTAGAAGGCCCAATCCCATCTGTAGTTACAACCACTTCAAGACCTGTCTGGTTGATTACCTTTCCTACATTGGGACATATTAACATTCACTACTGATCCCTAGTGTTTTCATTATGATGCCCCTTGTTATTTTACTTGAAAACAACTCTGTAAACAACCAAGTTATAATATATCCTATTTTGCATCATTTTAATTTTCTCATCCTAGGGGTTGCTATAACTATAATTTGAAGAGTTATAAAAGGTTTGCTCTACTTCTAAAAGTCCTAAACTGTAATATAATGATCTCTGACCACAACTATTTGTCCATTCATCTTTGGGATTTCAATTCTCCAAACAATTCCTGTTCTTTCAAACGTTCAAAACTCCCAAATCTGTATTTCCATTCATAGACTCACTAGTATGCCAAACTTGCATATAATCCTCTTAGATTTCTTTGACGGGGTAATTTACAGACATATAAACACAGCTCATCTAAATTAAATTCATCACACTTCCCCATGAACCCTGCCTTCTCTTTGAGCCATGCTCCACACAAACCAAACTACTCGTTGTCCACTGAATGGGCACTTCTGAACGTCTCTTGACTCTATGTATTTGTTTATATCTTTGCCTAAACTAATTCTATCATCCCCTCCTAATTCTATTATCCAATCCCGTCCTAATTCTTCCCCCAGCCACAGGTCGATTCAACACTCACTCATCTCTCAAGAAAAATTTCAAGTATTACCTCTTTGTTAATCCTTTCCCCACTCAGATAGATGGCCACTCCTCCTGTGACTTCTCACTGACCCCTACATGTTCCAAACACTTTAGCAATGAAGTAGAGAATAGCATTACAACCATATGGGCAAAAAGGCTGCAGAAAATCATAAGTCATTTCAACTCCAAAAGAAATCTGAGGAACACCAAGACCTGCCATCATGTAAATCTATTGAGTCACACTCTCCATCAAGAGTAGATTGCGGTCAAGTTCTCTAACTTCATGATATGTAAGAAATGGGAGTAGAGATAAGTGGTAATGGGCTCAGATAAATCTTGTTGAGAGGTGATTATCAGATTGGAAACATGCTTCTTCAGTTATATTTGTAAAACAATGGCCCCAAAATGAATGTAGTCATAACACTTTCCTTTCCTCCACTTTACCAGAGAAATGGGTCTTTGTAGCTAAGACAGCTACCAAGCCTTGATTTTTTGTTACAATGACTCAAGATACAGGCTGAATAGGAGAACAGAAAGAGTCAGAACAGCTAAAGTGATTTGTACCATTGTTTTCCCAAAAATAAGACCTAGAAGGAGCATCAGCTCTAATGCGTCTTTTGGAGCAAAAATTAATATAAGACCCGGTATTATACTATATTATATATTATATTATATTATATTATATTATATTATATTATATTATATTATATTATATTATATTATTGTAAAGACCTGGTCTTATTTTACATATTATTTTTTGCTCCAAAAGACGCATGAGAGCTGATGATCCAGCTTGGTCTTATGTTCGGGGAAACACGGTATCAGGAGAGAAAAAGAGAGAAGAGGGGAGGAGAGGAGAGAAGACGAGATCCAAAAATTCAAAGAAGACAATGAGAGAGACAAAAACCATTGCAAAATATTTGCAGAAAAGTATCCTGAGGAAAGGAGTTTTAGGAACATGTGCTATGCCATGTGAGATATTCTATTTCATTAACTGTAAGATGCTATTGCTCATAAAGGAAATCATTACTGTATATATTGATAATATAGAATTGAAAGAAAAACATGAGTATGTAAAGGGTTTTTATTTCTTTCTTTGCACTATATAAAGGAGAGTATAGGCACTGTGACACACTTAAAATTTTTAATTATTTTTAGCACTTTTTAATGCAATGCTGGACGAGTGCTTTGCTTTTTTTTTTTTTCTTGTTTTAAGTGACATAGTTCAGAGATCAACTTAAAGGCAGCTAAGCTTCATATAGTTACATTTAACTGTGTAGAGCAGTTTTTAACATTAAAAAATACAGAGTTTTCAGATTCCTCTTCCCATATCCCTTTCTAGTACCAAGTTGAAAAGGAATGAGTAACACCTCAAATAAAGATAATAGTTAATATTTTAACACTTTGATCTAAGCTTTTAAAATTAATCAACTCGTTGACTTTTCAAGACAAATTGTAAGACAGATACAGTTTATGATCTCTATTAAGGCACAGAGAGTTTAAATAATTCCTCAAGTTTATATAACCTTATAATAAGTGGCAGAGCTGGGGTTCACATCCAGGCAGTTGAGATCTAGTGCCCAGGTTGTTAACTGCCATATTCCACTGCCTCATGCTGTTAAGATACAGTACATGTTTTCCCTAAATGGAAGCCATTTATTACTCTTCCACGTGAATGAAACCAATCATGCTGTTTTTATGTAGTCTATTTCAGTCGGCAGATATACACCCAAAAGCCTGGGATAATGAGGAAACAAGTCAGTCCTAAGTAAACTGATAACTGAAACTTGCACAGATAAAAAGACTACTATTAGACAAAGTGAAGACTGGATTTCCAACAGCTATAGGTATTTTATCCTTTTATAGAAAATAAAGAGCAAGTATATGTAATCAAGAAACAAAGTTTAAGTTATTTTAAAAAACAAAGTAAAGACTGAAAGACACTGATGAGAAAATTGAAAAGATTTAAGAAGATTCTGCTCATTTTGACATTAAATTATGTAAATCATATGCAAACTATGCAAATCTGCATGAAAATAAAGAGAAGCTCTGGCTGTCTTTCTTTTTTGCACAAGGAGATGGGTTTTTATTTATTTTTGTCTTTATTATTTTTACTACTTTTTAAGGATTTGTATTAAAATATAACTAACATACAATATTATATCAGTTTCAGGTGTACACCATAGTTATTCAACATTTATATACCTAAAGAAGTGATCGCCATAAGCCAAACAACCATCTGACACCATACCATGCTATGACAATATTATTACCTATAATCCCTAAGGCTGTACATTACATCCCCCTGACTTATTTGTTTTATAACTGGAAATTTGAACCTCTTATTACCCTATACCTTTCCCCCCTTTTTAAATGTTTCAATTAAACTTCACATTCAATATCATATTATATTAATGTAAGGGGTATAATATAGTGGTTAGACATTTACATAATTTAAGAAGTGATCCCCTGACTAGTCTAGTACCCACCTAGCACTATACATAGTTATTACCATATTGACTATATTCTCTATGCTTTACTTTACATCTCCATGATTATTTTGTAACTACCAATTTGTATTTCTTTATCCCTTCAGCTTTTTCACCCTGCCCTTCAACCCCTCTCCCATCTGGCAACCACCAAAATGTGCTCTGTATCTATGAGTTCATTTCTGCTTTGTTTATTTTGTTCTTTAGATTCCATTCATAAGAGAAATCATATGACATTTGTCTTTCTCTGTCTGACTTACTACCCTCAGTACAATACCCTCTAAGTCCACCCATGTTGTTGCAAATGGCAAGATTTTATTCTTTTTTTAATGGCTTAGTAATATTCCATTGTATATATGTACCACCTCCTCTTTATCCATTCTTCTATCAATGGACACCCAGGCTGCCTCCACATTTGACCATTGTAAACAATGCTGCAATGAATATATGGATGCACACGTCCCCTTGAAATAGTGTTTTGGGTTTCTTCAGATAAATACCCAGAAGTGGGATTACTGTCCTTTGTTTCTTGTTATAGCCTTTGTTTTAAAGTCTGTTTTGTCTGGTATAAGTACTGCTACCCCAACTTTTTTTTTTTAATTTCCATTTTCATGAAATAAGTTTTTCCACCCCTTTACTTTCAGTCTGTGCATGTCTTTCAATCTGAAGTGAGTCTCTTATAGGCAGCATATATGCATATGTAAGGGTTTTGTTTTCTTATCCAGTTAGCCACTTTTTTTTTTTTTTTTTAGTTTCAGGTGTACAAAACAATGTAACTTAGACATTTATCCCCCTCACAAAATGATAAGCCCCCTCCCCAGTCTACCACCCCTCTGACATCGTATAGCTGTTACAGTTCCATTGACTCTATTCCTTATGCTGTATTCCACATCCTGTGACCATATATATATATATATATATATATATATATATATATATATATATGTAAGTATAAGTATATATATCTAGATATAAATATATATATGTATATATAAAATTATAGTTGACATTTATTATTGTTCAGCTTTAGCTTCAGGTGTGCAGTGCAGTGGTCAGGTACCCACACAGTCCATGAAGTGGTCTCCCTAGTAAGACAAGTGTCCATCGGATACCCTACAAAATCTTTACAATATTATTGATTATATTCCCCCAACTGTCTTTCATATCCCCATAAGCCACTCTATGTTTGTAATTGGGGCATTTAATTCACTTACATTGAAAGCAATTATTGATAGATGTGCAGTTCTTGCCATTTTATTTTTCATATTTTTGATTTTTTGTGTGTGTGTTTTTTTGTCTTGAAAAAGTCCCTCTAAGATTCTTTGTAATACTGGTTTGGTGGTGATAAACTCTTTAAGCTTTTACTCATCTGGGAAACTCTTTATCTGTCTTTTGATTCTAAATTATAGCTTTGCTGGATAGAGTAATCTTGGTCATAGGTCTTTACTTTTCATCACTTTGACTATTTCATGCCAATCCTTTCTAGACTGCAAAGTTTCTATTGAGAAATCAGTTGACAGACTTATTGTAGTTCCCTTGTAGGCAGCTAATTGCTTTTCTCTTGCTTCTTTCAAGATTTTCTCTGTCTTTAAACTTTGCCATTTTAATTATGATGTGTCTTGGTGCGGGCCTCTTTGGGCTCATCTTGTTTGGGACTCTCTGTGCTTCCTGGGCTTGAATATATATTTCCTTCACGAGGTGAGGGAAGTTTTATGTCATTATTTCTTCAAATAGGTTTTCAATTCCTCACTCTCTCTCTTCTCCTTCTGGTACCCCTATGATGCAAATGTTGGTACACTTGATGGTGTTTGAGAGGCCCCTTAACTGTCCTCATTTTTTTATTCTTTTTTTTTTTTTTTTTTTTTTTTTTTGCTGTTCTGATTGGGTGTTCTCTACTACATTATCTTCTAAATCGCTGATTTGATCCTCTGCTTCATCTAATCTACTATTGATTCCCTTTAATGATTCTTCATTTCAGTTATTGTATTCTTTATTTCTGACTGGTTCTTTTTTTTAAGTTTTCTATGTTCATTTTTATGTTTCCTATCTCTTTGCTGAAGAGATCTCTTTGTCCTTGAGATCACTGAGCTAACCAGTGTTTTGAACTCTGTGTCTGGTAGATTGCTTGTCTCCATTTTATTTAGTTGTTTTTCTGCAGCTTGGTCCTGTTCTGTCATTTGGGACATGTTTCTTTGTCTCCCCATTTTGGCTGCCTCCTGTGTTTGTTTATATGTATTAGGTAGGGCTGCTATGTCTCTGGGTCTTAGTAGAGTGGCCTTATGTGGTAGGTGTCCTGTGGTGCCAACTGGTAGAGTCTCCATAGTCACCAGAGTAGGGTCTTCCAAGTGTGTCTCTTGTGTAGGTTATGTGTGTCTTCCTGTTGTAGTTGAGCCTTGGTTGCTGTCTGCATGTCAATGGGAGGGATTGACCCTTGGGCTCATTGGTTGTGAGGAATGGCGGTGAATATAGTGGAGGAGCTGTTGTGCAGGAGCTGAACCTATGGAGCAGGATTGGCTTTAGTGGGGCTCTGGTGCCTGCCCACTCTGTCCTTGGGTGTGTCATCCTTGAAGGTGGCCTGGTGATGCTCTGGCTCAGTCCGATGCTGGCCACTGGACGTGCCAGCCCAGGGCCTGATGGGTGGGGACCCGCTATAGGCCAAGTTCAACCACAGCATGTGCTCTACATGGGGCCACCTGCCATGAGCCACAAAGCAATCTGAAAATAGCCACTGCCCACTCTGTGCTTTGAGAGCCCAAGCCTTAACCAAGGGTGACTGTTGCTAGTGCTGGGTTTAGGGCTGCTCAGCCAGAGGTATGGGATATGCTGAAGCCAGAAGCTACTTGGTTGGGCTCTGTGAACCTTTGAGAGATTTTAGGAATGTCTGCAGCATGAGCCAAGGCAGACGATTTGTATGGAAAATTGCTTGGATAGGCCTGCAAGTTGGGTGGGCAAAATCTCAGAATCACCAGGGAAGGGTGAACGAAGGATGTTAGTAAGGTTGATGGAGACTCAGATATGGTGGCCACTTTCATCTGCAGGTGGAAAAGGGGGAGGGCTCAACAGAGAAACACTGGATTCTTTCAGTTCCTCCTTCCAGGAGAAAGCTGCCCCTCCAGCCCTCTCTCTGAACCCAGACAGCTCAGTTCCTCACCACATGTCCCTAGCATCTTTTGAGCTGCTGCCCCAGTGCTGGAGCTCAGAGTGAGTGAGTCTGTCAGCGAGTTAGTCTGTGTGTAGCCCTTTAAGAGGAATGAATGGTGCTGCAGCTGCCCTCCATCTCACACAACCACAATCTCCCCTGGGTTTCACAATCATAAGTTATAGGGACTTCTCTCCCCAGCACTGAAGTCCTGGGCTGGGGAGGCTGGTGTCAAGCTGGGATCCCTTGCTTCTCCAAGGGAGACCTCTGTAACTGAGATATCCCTCCCGATTTTTAATGGTCATACACGGGTGTGAGACCAGCCCATTCCGAGTCTCTACCCCTCCCACCAGTCTCAAGATGGCTTCTTTGTACGTACTAATTTCAGGGCTTTGGTTCAGCTAGACTTCACGTGATTCTCAATGATGGCTGTTCTGTAGTTTACTTGTAATTTTGATGTCGTTGTGAGAGTAGGTAAGCACAGCGTTTACCTACTCTGCCATCTTGACTGGAAATTGTCTTTCTCTTTTTAAGCCTTATATAAACACCTTCTGAAATGAATAATGAGGGTATTGAATGCAAATTTCACAATAATATGATTTTTCTAAGTACTTTAAGTCTAGCTCATAGAAAACTGAATTAACTACATATTCAAAAAGGTAAATGCTATAGAAAATGTCAGAATCCCTTTATCACTATGGTTATTTAAAAATGACTTTTAAGTCCATTCTAGGATTCTTTCTATTTCCAGATCTCTGCTTTCATAAAGTATATCATCTCCCTTTTGCACCAGTACTGCGAGACAGAAGTATCACTTACATCAAAAGTTAAGTATGTCACACCAGAATTGGTATCATACAGGTGAAAAGACTCAATCTGACCACAAATATAGCCTAACCTACACACCAATGAACTGGTTTCTAACAAACTGTATTTCATTCTCTGAGGTCATTGGCATTGACTAACTCCTTTAATTGGGAACAACCATTTGACACCATATTATTTCGACTTTGGATGAAGACCATTACATGAGAAAGCCTACTCTTCGATCTGTTCCAGTAACAATGAACAGCTGTTTCACTACCTTTTCTGTTGAATCTGTAACCGTTGAGATAAATGAAAATATAATTCCTCAAACAAAGAAGAAATAGAAAAGTAGATGCACAGAAAATATGATGAGCATGGAAAAAGCCAATTAAAAGGGCTCAAAAAGATTTCTACCAGTTACCTCTTTAGAAAGTAACTGTGGAGATACTAAGAAAAATAAAACACGATTTCTGCCTTTATTATTCTCAAATTTTTTAACGTCTAGTTGGAACCCAGGATATGAAATTTCACATTTATCAAAGCACAAAAAATCATAAATGAGGCCCAGCAATTGTCTGTTAATCAAAGTAATCTATGCTATTACTACTGAATATAACATGCCCTATCTTTTATGCACAGTACAAAGCAGGCGATCCAGTCTCCTTTACCCCTTAAGCTCTCTTAAAAGGTATGGTGAGGAAGGGAAGTAAATTCACTGGGTGATATCCATAAAGCATTAGAACTGGAGGAGACCAGAAAACTTGTTCAATTGCCTCATTGGTCAGATGAAGAAAGAGAAGGAAGCCAAGATCAAGAAACATTAAATAAATTTCTTGAAGTCACACAGTTACTTATTGTCATTGGAATGGTACCCAGCCTGATATCTATTTTTTACTTAATAATCCAAATAATTTTCATCCAAGGATTTCCATTATTTATGCTTTCCTATACCCATATTATCTTAAATAGTTGGCTGCTGACTGCACGTTCCATTAAAATTAGCAAGTAACTTCTACTCAGAGATTGCTTGTTGAGGATCTTAACCAAATTTAATGGTAATCATGTCATTCCCCTGCTTTAAAAATCTTTTTATCCCTAAAGGGTAAAATTCAATACAGATAGAACATAGGCTCTTATGCAGCAAATCTCCCAGCTCAGTCTTCTAGATTTCCCACCTCAGACCTTATATTCCAGAAACATCAAATTGTTTCTGGTTCTCAAAAGGAGAAAGACTGTTTGACACTGCTTTGCTTTGCACAGGCTCCTCCCTCCACCTGACATGCTCTCCCTCTTTTTAAGGGAGAGCATTTTCAAGAACTCCTACTCATCCCTTAAAACATACTTCTGTCCTAAAGACTACCCGTTCTACTTTCAAGATGAAACTAATCACAGCCTCCCCTTACAACATTTCTCTGTTGCTGAGCTAACCACACTGCTTAGCCCTTATGCCTCTATCTCTCCACGGGACTGTGACATGTCAGGGGGACAGTCTATAGCCTTACATCTTTACATCCCCAGCTATGAGCACATAAGAAATATACTCAATATTTTTTGAATAAGTGAATGGAATAGAGGCTACAGTAGATGTCATTGTTTCTGACTCTGTTTATATCGGAGAGATATAAAATACAACCGACAATAATCAAGGAATTGCACTAAAGCTAAAGATTAACATTTGCAATTATCATCCCTTTTTAAAGTAGGAGAAAATATTTAAAACCTGACTGTGGACACAGGGTTGCAGCAAAGAGAACAATCCATTCACAATGTGCATTGATTTAAGCAGGGGTTTTTTTTTAAATAAAAGCTTTCTTGGAACAGGTAACCTTTATTACCACTTTGCTTTAATTGCAAATACTTTTAGTACCTGATGCCTATTAATTTGTCAGCACTGCCAGGAGCAAAGCCAAGAAACCACAACAACAACAACAACAAATAAACCTTTAAATGCAGGCAATAAAGAACTCACTCTGAGTAACAATTACCTCGGGTAATGCAGAAACGCTAAGTAGCCAGTACAGTTCACTAAATAAATTTCATTCTTAATTATGGAAAATAAGGAGGGCAAAATAAAAAGAAATGTCATCATTCACTGTACGTTATAGGAATCCAAAGGGAAGTACTGATTATTTATTTTTATTTTATGGAACAGAACAGTTCAGCTTCACTAGATAAGCTCATCCAGCAGAAAGGGTCTTGCCTGCATATTCATAGTGATGTGTGCAATCAAGGTACAGTGGATCCAGATATAAACTGCCAAGGACTGTCTCTCCAGCCATTTTAGAAGTCGCTCCAATAATGGCAAACTGATGGAAACGAAGAAATATTCAGCTAATGTCTAATTCTTCCTGAAAATTGACGAGATGCTAAACTTGGCATCAATCAAATATTTAGAGTACCCGTAATTCTTTGATGTTGTACTATACCAGAAGATAAATGCTGTAGGCATGCAGCTAATTCCCTGAAAGTCAAGGTTCTTGTGAGCTCTTGGTTTTGGTGATTTCAAATCCACTGACTGGCCATGGGATCAATGACCCACTCATGGAGCTAAGGGCAAAGGGAATGGAGGCAGGCAGGGTTCCTCCCATCCAATTAAATAGTTCAGGCAAGAAAGAGGAGGTTCCCTAAAGAAAAATTGGAGGGATTTACCAGAAGAAGAGAGGATGGAAGGATGGATGCTGGTGAAAACATCTGGTGTACATTTCAGAATCTGAGAAAGTTAGGAACTGCTAAATGTAGGCCAAGGAGTAAAGATGTATCACCAAGCACCTCGAGTACTTCCAGTCTGCTGCAATGATATGCAGATTTATCCATGAGTGTCAAGAGAATGGAACTAGAACCAAAAGGCGGAACTATAAAGAGGTGGCTTCAATTTAAAATAAAGAAGAACTTTATCATAAGAGATGTTTAAAAATAAGTAGGCTGCTCTGAGAATGCGAATGTTCCCATGACTGAAAAAAACAAGTAGAGATCCTTCCAACATTCCTGCCTTGGGCCCACCTTTCTCATTTTTAGGGAAAACCTTCTGCTCTGCCTTCTGTAATCACCCTTTTATGCTCTTCTTCCCCATAGGCAGAGGACAGACTCCATGCTCAAGTTTAACCAAGGCTCTCGCTGGACTCTCTCCCTTTCAGAGCTGCCTGTACTTGGTTCATATGAACTCTCCTCCCCATTTCTGCCTCCTCTTTATGGGAAAGCTCCCAGGACGGATCCTGACTCTATGGTGGTGGAGAGAACCCCAGCTGTATAGTCTGCATCTGGGCGGAGGGCTCACTCCAGGAGATAACAAGAAGCCCACTTTGACCAATGATTCTGAACCAACTTCACCAGCACTAGCATCAGTGTTTGATTCTTACTTAACTTCTATATGTGTTTCTCAAGTGGTTCAAAATTTGAAAGGAAGGGAAGTGTGGTTACCTGGCTCCCCTAAACTCTAACGTTTTTTAGAAGGGATTCCTACATGGACTAGAAATGGTGTTGGAATGAGGGTGTTGTTTGGAACAGTCCACTAGACTTCCTTCCAAACTATTACACTAGTTATATAAGGCAAAAAAAGATCACTGAAAATAGCCAGTAATTACTGGCACATATTTATTCTTCAGAAATAGCCTGAGACTTTTATGTGATGGCAGATTATTAGAAAATGTAGCATCTTTCTTTTATTGAGAATTGACACTATTTGCCTCAGCAGCGTGATTTAATGGAATTCACTGTCCTTAAAGGCAGAAAACTTGATTTCTACTCCACCAGCCATAAGGAACTTATCAATTAACCCCTTTGCCCCAGCACTCTTTGCCTGAAATGAATAATGACAATGTTTTATTACAGTGTTGGAGAACTGCCGATCAGATAACTCAGTATTTATAAAATATTAATAATATGCTAAATGCTTAAGGGAAAATTTAACTTCTAAAAGTAAGGTTATTGTAAAAAAATAATAATTTGCTATGTTCTCAGACTAAGATTAGTGGAAAATATAGTAAAACACATGTAATGAATCTAGAATACCCAAAGACATCTTTTTTTTTCAATTGTACAAACATTTATTTATATTTAATACCTACTAATCAGATGCAATTATGAATTCCATAAAAAATACCTCAGATATTTTAGACATATCCAGAATAAGCAATATACTGCCTCTGACAGTCATGGTTCTACCAGAGAAACAAAACCAGTAGGTTATCATTATCTATATGTACATCTGTATCTGTATCTATCTATATCATCAATCTAATTTAGTATATACGTACACATATAAATATAATTGATCCTCATTTTTGTTTGTCTTTTGGGGGTTTTTTTAATTAGTTTCAGATGCAAAGACATCTTGAAAAAGAAAAATAAAGTTGGAGGACTTACACTACCTGACTTCAAAACTATTAAGCTATAGCAATCAAGATAATGTGTTACAAGCATAGCTGTCAACAAACAAAGCACTGTAACAGTATAGAAAGAAGAAATGGAAACACTCTAATTTTTGACAAACACAATCTCACAGGGAAAGAAAAGTCACTGCAAATGTTGCCACAAGAACTGAATATCCATATGCAAAAAAATGAACTTTGACCTCTACTCATACTAAATACAACTTAAAATTAATTATACACTTCTTATAAAAGTTAAATAATAAAGCTTTTATAAGAAAAGGTAGAGAAGATCTTCAACACTTGGAGGTAGGTAAATGAATCTTCCCAATAAAAAACAACAACCAGGTAGATTCCAACAGATCCATCATTAAAGCAGTTATATGAAAGCTCAATAGGCACATTTGCCCTCTCATCAGAGAATGAGAACTTAAAACCCCAATGACACACCACTAATATCCACCAAGATGGCTGAAATTAAAAAGACTGACAACACCAAATGTTGACAAGGATGTGGAGCAACTGAAACTCTCCTATAGTGTTGGTGAGAATGAAATAGTACAACTGGTGGTGTACAGGAGCTAGCTTTCACTGGCTCACAAGAGCCGACTGTGTACATCTCTCTTCCTATCTTAGTCCTCAATGACTTCACATTGGTAGCTTGAAATTGGCCGTGATGGGAGTATTCACATGGAATTGACAATTTTGCACTTGTGGTTTTGGGTGGTCCTCTTCTCCTTCCTCTCCTGCCCCTCCTCCCCCTCCTCCTGCTTCCTTCCCCCTCCTTTCTCTCCTTGCCTTCTTTATCTTCTTTCTCCTGCTCCGTCTCTGTCTCCCTTTCCCTCTCCCTTCCCCCCCCTTCTTTTCCCTCCCTCCTCCTTATCATTTTTCTCCTTTTTTTGGAAACCCAGTTGATAAAAATGTATCAGCACACCACTGGCTACAGCCACTTTGGGGTCATTTATGACAATTTCTTATAAAACTAAATATATACTTACTCCCTGACCTAGCAATTCCACAAAAAGAGGATGTCTACAGGAATGTTCATAACAGCTTCATTCATAATACGTAGCTAAAACCTGAAACGTCCCAGGTGTTCATTGAGAGGAGAATGATAAACAAACTATGGTATAGTCATAAATGGAATAGTTCTCAGCAAGACAAACAAATGAACACTAACATAGATAAATCTGAAAAGTATTATGCTGAGAGCAAGAAACCTTACATAAGAGTATATACTGTATGGTTACCTTTATATAAAGTTATATAACATTATTAGTGATAAAACTAATTTAATGTTTTAAAAAATACGAAACAGAGGTTCCCTCTGGGGAGGAGGACGGGAGCAGGGACTGACTGGGAAGGTGCATGAGGGTACTTTCTGGGGTGAAGTTCTATAACTTAAGAGAGATTTGGGCTAAACAACTACAAGCATTTGTCAAAACTCAGTAAATACACACTTAAGATTTGGGTGTTTCACTCTATGTATATCACCTCAAAAGAAAAAGCAAGTAAATAAATAATGAACTCCAGTTAAGGATTCACTTACTGAAACATTTAGGGCAAGTATACTCATGTCAGCAACTTCCTTTGAAATTCATTACGAAAATAAGACGGACTGGTGAATGGATGGAGATGGATAGATGGAAAGAGATATGAGAAAGTAAATATAGTAAAATGTTAACGATAGAATATATGACATGGATATGCGAGTTCACTACAAAATTCTTTAATTGTTCGGCATATTTGATAATTTTCATAATAAAAAGTTGAAGAAAGTCAGTAAAAAATAAAATGTACACCTCTAATTTACGGAGTGCTTACCATTGCCAGGTACTATGCTAGATGTTTCAGAAGCGTTATCTAATTTAATCCTTATAACCATGCTGAGTTAGATGCTGTGATCACTCCCATTTTACAAGTAATTAGCCTAAGGCTTAAAGAAATAAAGTTACTTGCCCAAGGTCACACAGCAAGTAAATGAGAAATGACTTCAGCTCAGTCTGTTTTTTAACTATACATTATACAAATTTCCTCTCTATGTGGAAGAAACAGAAGGAGAAGAAACAGAACAAAGTCAAAAAGAAAAGCAAGTTCAACTGTTAATAAACAAGAGATAGCAATATTTGGTCAGAGCCCTTGCTTCAACATCTTTTTTTTTTCTTTTAACTAGCTCACTGGTTTATTATAAAAGGATAAATCTCAGGAACAGCCCGATGGAAGAGATGCATAGAGTAAGGTGTGGGGAAAGGGCATGGAGCTGCCCTCTCTAGGCAAGTCACTCTCCCCAAATTTCCACATGCTCATCAACCTAGAAGCAGAACTATGTCCTTGTGCAGTCTTTGTGGATGTTTGTTTTGTTTTGTTTGTTTATTTTACCATCTTTTAAGAGTAAACTACAAGCAGGACTGGCTACATAATTTATGGAGCTTAGTGCAAAATAAACATAAAGGATTCCTTGCTCAAAAAACTTTTAAGAATTTCAAGAAGGTGACAGCAGAGCATTAAACAAAGCACAGGGCTCTTCGGAGATCTTGCCCTGTGCAGCCACGTGGGCTGCCCACCCATACAGTGGACCCTGAGTAGAAGAACAAAATGTGCTAGGTATGATTAGGATTGCCACAAATTCCTCAAAACATCAAACAACCCTCTGTGGAGATTTTTTTTCCTGTCTCCCCCTCCTGGAGGGTTTTATATCCAAGAAGCACAAATGGCAAGTTCAAACCTTGGTCATGACGCTTGAAGAGTGAAGCTGTAGTAAGTCTCCGAAAAAGACTGTTTTCTACTCTTGCCAAAATCAAGGCACATTAGTCATAAAAGGTACTGATCTTCCTCTCAAATTGATCATCACAGATGCAACTGGGAAATGCTGACAGATCATCTTACAAAAGTAAACAGGCTTCAAAGAGGCAGGCTTTGTCATCATTGGAATGAATTGGTTATCCATCATTCTCCTCCAACTCGAAAACCAACCGGGCAGTCAGAGAATGTCTCCTCCATTTAGGCAGCTGCCTTTTACCCTCAGGATTTCTAACCAAAGAGCTCATTTGTAGTTTAGAAAATGGAGACTATGGCACCAATTGAAAGTGCTTTAAAAAAAATACAGCTCCCATCCATTTCCAGGCCACGACAATTCAGCAGCAGCTTAGTTGCTTTCTGCCTGGGCTGTCGCTGTAATCAGTAATTCTCAGACAGACATAAAACACAGCAGTTTTGCTATGGATAATAGGCTGTTCATCCACTGAAAAGACTTCTATACTTTTTCATGTACTGTACAAAATGCTTCATTTCGACTAGAATCAAAATGACAAATCCTTTTACATCAGAATTTTGCTGGCTGCCGCAGGAAGCTGAAATATACTGTTACTAGAGAATCACTGGGAGGGTTTTAAGAAACCCCAGCCAGGGAAAGGCACAGGCGACATGACTGGCCTCCCCTTTCATTGTGCACCAGATATTGCAAGGGTCACTCAAATTGGAACGATCACTCTGTAAGCTTTGATAACTCTACATTCAAAAAAAACGATTCCCCCGAATTACTAAACTTAAGAGCTCTACGTAAGAAAGGCCACAAGAAGGTGCAGCATAAGAATGAGCTGTTTTGAGGACTTCCAGCCAGTCTTTGATTTTAAGGGGGAGAAATCACTTACACTGGACATGGGGAAATAGGCTTGATTCCCAGCAATTTCTGGGGCTGCTACCTCATTAAAGGCTACAACAGCCACTTCGCAGAATCAAGACAGCCAGCCTGTTTCCACGGTGACTGAGAAGCTCAGCTGCCTTCCATTTGGAAGGTCAAAATCACCATGCATTGTCAGTAAAAAGAGATTCTCTTCTTCTTTGCAGGCTTTGCCTTCAACAGGCCAGGAAATACGTCAAGAAATTCTGCCTCACAGAGATGGCTGTGCTGACCTGTTTGCATCCAAGTCTTTTATGTCTTCGTGGGAGCTGAGAACAAGGATAGGTAAAATCAGCATGGATTTTTAATTTGGAGAATTCGCCAGCATTAGGGCAACTGCATCCAGTGAAGCAAATCACTAGGATGAAGACTTGGGGTAGATCTCCAGCCAAGCGTGTTGACAGCACACATCAATGCACGCCAGCTGTGATGTGCAATGCTAAGCAGCTGGCTGGAGACATGTATATATTTATAGTTTCAACTAACTCTAAGCAAAGCCAACCTCTCCCTCAAATAAAATGAACAAATGGATAATTTACCAGGATTGGAGATAAAACAGATAATGTGCCTGACTACATACAGGTAGACCAATTGTTCACTACTCTTGTTTACTGTTAGACCTTCAGGGAGGTCTTTGGAAACCAATTGTTTTTTGTTTGTTTGTTTATTTATTCTTTTTTTAATTTACTGTTGTCAAGTAATCTGAGCTGAGAGGCAGTGGGAATAGCATCATTTTAATTAGGATCGGGCAACATCTATTTTTAGATAAATATGTTGACCCAAAATCTGTATTTCTAATAATTTAAAGATATCACCATATGTACCTCCCAGGTTTTCTCCAAAGTGCCAAGTTGGGAAGAAGATGAGCTTTGAGATCACGTAAACCTGATTCAAATCCTGCCCCCATCAGTTAGCAGTTAGTTGTTCGATTCAGAGCAAGTACTTAGCTCTAAACCTTGGATTTCCTCTTTCATAAAATGGAGGAAATGAGTCTACCCATCAGTGTGTTATGAAGATTAAATAAGATAATGTATGTAAGACACCAGCATAGACCTCACACGTAGAAGGGTAGAAGGCGTTAGCACACATATGGGTTCCTTCTCACTCGCTCCTCCCCTCCCCCTCACCAAGTCATGGTGGAATTGCCCTTGTGCAGACTCCACTCGCATGCTAATGATTGCCTGAAGGTGGATTGGGAGCAATTTTAACAATTTCAAGTTATGCTACTTGTTAGTAGTTACAATGAATAATATATATCACTTGTTCATCATTCCAGACAGTTTGTGCTTTGGAAAAATCACATTATCAGTTCTGCATAACAAAAGGTTTAAACATGAGCCTCAAAAGAAAGAAAGCTTGATCACTCGGCTGAAAATTCAGGATTTCATACTTTTGCCTTTCAAATGAGTCCCACTGAATTGCTTACAATTGCTTTTCAGCAACATTTACTCCACATTTTTCTCTAATAGATATTAGTAAATTTGCAAGATTCTCCCCCCAAAATAGTGAAGCACTATGATGGCCAGACCACCTGGATTAGATTCCGAGCTATTTCACTTAGTAACTGTGTGAACTTGACAAAGTACTGACCCCTTCCAGGCTTTGGTTTCCACAACTTTAAATGGAAACAACATAGCAGCACTTTCATCTTACCGCGTTGTTGCTAGGATTACGTGAGTTTATGATGTAAGGCACATACTCATAGGTAGTGCCTGACACAGAGTAAGAGTTCAAATAAGCATTTCTTCCCCAATCTAACTAACACCTCAGTTGGATTCTTTCTAGGGATCAGGACAGCGGACTGCTCTCTTCAAATAGAATGTGGTTACCATTTTCCTCAATAAGTCAATTTCTCCATCTGTGGCTCTACAGATTATGAGAAGGATAGACATAGGAAACAGGGAGGGGGAAGTGGAAGTGAAGATATACCCAGGTCTACACACACACACACACACACACACACACACACACACACACTTAGATCGACCACCTCCTCATAAAGAGAAAGAACTTGAGGACAGAGAGATTAAGTGAGCCCCTCCATATTTAACAATTCCATATCTGTTTTCAACTTAAAAAGAAAAACCAAGAATGTGAGTACTTGAAATGGCCCCTTTACTAATGATGATTTCCAAAACCAAGTTTAGTAACCAAATTCTAGAAGATCTCTTCTGGTTTCTAGGTCAAAGTCAGGTGATTTAGAGCTGTATTTCTCAAACTTTACTTATACATAGGAATCGCCTGCACTAAATGCCAGTTCTGATTGAGCAGCTTGGGTGGGCCTGGAGATCCTGCAAGCTTGTGGCCATCCCATGATGCTGGTTGGCAGACCGCACTTTGAAGAGGAAGGATTCAAAGACCCACTCCCATATGGTCTGTCAGTCACACGTGCCGATTGCTCTGTCCTAAGAGAAAACAACCCAACATCCAAAGAAAACAGGCCTGTAGAAATCCTTGGCTAGAAAAATTACTTACTTCGGGCTTTCAATATCTCTATGGAAAGTGGCTCTGTTGGTGAGAATGGAGGTCTAGAACTCAAATTTGACTTCACCAACCATTAATCACCATAGTTCATTTTTATATTGATTGACTCTCTATGCAACACTGTCCTTGGAACTCAGGATATAAGCAGTGATCAAAACAAAGTCCTTACATTTACAGACTTTACACTCTAGTGAGGGAGGTAATAAACAAATAAACAAGTAAATAAACAGCACGCCAGGGGGTGATGATGTTGTACAGAAAAATAACACTGATCAAAAGAGATGAGTACCGTAGTGGGGTATTTATTTAACAAAAGGTGGTCAGTAAAGGCCTCAATAATAAGCTGACATTTGCACAGAAACCTTACTGGGGACAGGGCTATGTGGGTATGTTGCAGAAGAGTGTTCAAGGCAGAGTAAACAGCAAGCTCAAAAACTGCAGCTGAAAATAAGAAAGCCAGGGTCCTGGATATCAAGAGCAAGGGGCAGAGCAGTAAGAGACGAGGTAACATTTTAAGTAGCACTGCAGGGTTGAGTTAAAATCATGCCAAAGTGAAAACAGGAAAAAAACAATACTATAAAAATTATTCTAACATATGATGAAAATGAACTTTTGACAAGGGGAAGGAACGCTTATTATCAGTGGGCTTTAGTGCTTCACTGGTGGACCAGCCTCTACTAGAAAAACAGGTAAATCAGTGTTCTTCTGACAAGCATTACAAGAGGAAAAGTAATAAGGTTTTTAACATGAGAATGATAATTCCAAACAGTTAAGTAATTACTAAGGTGCACTGGAGTATGGGAAAGTGAATGCTTTTGTCATTTGATCAATGGGGTATCACAAATTAGTTTGTCTATCAAAATGATCCTTCCTAATGGATGCACCTGCCTAAATGTATATCCATCCAAATGTGCTTCTGGGGGATTTTGTACAGAAAGCTGCCAGAGCTTCCACTGTCAGTTCCAATAAACATAGGCACGTATGTCCCTCAGTAAACATTCATCACATATCCAAAAAGTAATGGAGACCATCGTTCCCGGAATCCGTGTTCTCCCAGAAGACTCCAGTGAACACAGATGCAGGTACACGGCAAATCAAAAATGATGAGAAGCCTGCATGCACCGCTTTCACATTGTGCAATACTGCAGGGTGTACCCTGCACCAGGAGGGGGTCAGAGAGAGGAAAAGGAGCCCAGGGGCACTGGCAGAGCAAGAGCAATGACACCGAGTTAAACAGTCAAGCTCTGTGTACTGCCACAGTCATGTGAAACCCGAACTTGATTCTGGGAACGAACCCACGAGTGATCAGGCATTATCCATGGCCAGTTCCACTGTGCATATAGATGGATGCTCAAGGCTCTCCCATCTTGAAAAGAAACAAACAAACAAATCTTTACATGGTTTCCCATCACAATGAAAATAAAACCCAAGTTCTTTCTCATGGCCTACAAAGCCTACTTAACCTGAACCCAGAAGCTTTCCTACCGGTTCTCTCAGGTACTCCATTCCAGCCACACCGGCCTTCGGGCTCTTCCAGAAACACAGCAAGCACCTTCTTTCCTCAGGGCCTTTGCAAGAGCTGTTCTACAGCCAGGAAAGGATCCAACAAACATCCACATGGCTTGTCCCCTTGCTTCATTCAGGGCTCTGCTCAAACGTCACCTCTTCAGAGAGGCCTTACTTGCCTTGCCATCTTCTCATAGAACAGCCACCACATGACTGGATCACCTCCCCTCCTGCATGGTTCTTCATAGCACTGGACTCTCTGACAAGATGGTATAAGATGTTTAGTGCCTGCCTCTCCCCTAGAATTGGCTAAATGTTCTCTTTGGTTCACTATTTCATCCTTAGGATCTGGAAACATCAGGCACACATTAGGTGCTCAAGAAGTATCTGCTGAGTGAGTGACTGAATGAATAAATGAATCAATTTAATTCCTTGACATATATTAAAGTAGCTATATTCACTTTCTGTGTGTTTTATCAAAATAGTGACTGTAGGTCTATGTTCATTTTCTAGGCATATGTTTCATTATTAAGTGATACATTTTTCAAGCTAAAAGAGAAAAAAGATGATACAGATATTAGTGCACAAAACAATGCACTGGAGGAAAGCGAAGGAAATAGAGCAGAACCAGTTCCCCCAGGAACATGGCAGAGATAGATACTCCTAAATGATGGCATAAATGAGCGATCTAGGAGGATCACAAAGAGGGAGCAGACAAATGGTTGCAAAAATGTTTTGTACGTTGCATAAATAATAACTTAGCAAGAGGAGGTGCTCAATGGATGCTGGATAAAGAGGTTAATGACAGTGTAGTATACAAATTAAGTGGTGAATCTTCAAAACTGGCATAGCCCGGAACAGAAATCCAAATAATTTTTTTCTCAAGGAAGATGACATTACTAACACAATTTTTATGACCAATGATTAAATATTCTTAACATCATGATTTTTTTTCAGAGGACCCATGTTCCAGTGCTACATGACAATTTTTATTCATTCAATCATAAGCTATTACATGGGTCATAAACTTAAATGCCCATGGGAGTCAGGCAAGCAATGAGGGATGAGGGAAGTCAGGTCGGGGCTGCCTGGAGACGGCCGCCACGCTCCCCCCATTGGGACTGCAGCCACTCAGCTTCAGCTAGGATGAGCACCTATGCTGTTAGGAAACCTGGGTTTTTCTTGTAAGAGCTCTTGATTTTTATCATGGGCAACAAATTCAAACCTTTTATAAAAGCCATGCAAACAAAACATATTTGCAGCCACCATTAGCCTTCAGTTTGTGATCGCTTATGAATTATTCAAATTAAAACCCACTGGAAGGGCAGAAGAAGTAGATCTAGTTTCTAATCATCTGACCAAATTCCATGAAAATATTGGCTATCTACACAAACCCAGGTCTTTGTTAGTTATAACTGAGGGAAACTCAGAGGAAAATCTGAGATTCCCACATAAGATAATGGCTAAAGGTTTTATAAATGGGACATTCAAGATAAGATGATTTCACTGCTATCTGTAGACTCGTAATGTCTCAATTACATTTGTATGGGCAATAATTCAGTTATCGGGTGTTCATTAAATAACCACAAGATTCTGGTCAACATATGAAGAATTTAAAAAGCAAAGTAAAGCTGTGGTTGGCATACTTACTACCTAATCTATTAGTTTTACTTAAAAAGGAGCTTAAGAAACTAACATACAAAACAAAAGCCATTAGTATTTGTGGTTTCACCATTTGCAGTGACCCCTAATGGGCCATGACGTGCAAAGATCCATCAGTTTGTTGAGGATGAACTTGGTGAGTGAACCGAGCAGCTGTCTCGCATGTGCCTCTCACCACAGTTTTATCATTCTCCATGCATCCACACACACAAATTTTTACTAAGTGTTTAAAAGAGGGTCATTTTTCATTCACACTTTGCTGCACTCTGTGACCAAATTTAAATGTTACCCTAGAAATAGCATATTGGGAAATTCACAAAAGTACTGGTGTGTTTTCCTTATTAAAGCCAAGGTATACCTCACCTGTGGCCACCAAGTGACAGCAGTCCTCACCTTCATGAAGACTCCCAGTGCTGGGAGGCTTCCCTCCTTTCCTGCTCATGAGCTTCTGGGGGAAGTCTCCACCTCGCTTCACCATTTCAATGTGCATCTCCATGTCCCAGCGCCTGCCCCCTCCCCACTGAATCCCATCTCCCACTCATCAACCCTGACAAAAACTCAGCCATCTCTTTCTTGACTTCCTAGCTTGGCCTACAGGCCTGGGGGGATGCTGCACCAGTTAGGGCCAGCTGCAGACAACAGGTATCCTGTAACGGGTTTGATCAAAAAAATATTTTACTGCCAGGTATTAGGTGTTTAACCAAATCATTAGAAGAAACAGACAAATAGACTAAGTGAAGCCTCCACGCACAGCAACCAGAATCATACCGCCTCTGTTGCTGACCTGAAACTCCCCGGTCACCAGTGCTGAAGCACAGCCCATCAGGCAGCTGCTGATGGCAGCAGCCTCCTCCACCAGGATGGGGAGCGCACTGAGGCCGCAGGAGACAATGAATTAAGAAGTTACAACCTCACACCTTGCCTCTGGCTCCTTTGCCATCATGTCTCTTACTAGTGGTCCTATGTGTGGAATCCGGATCACCCCTGGAAGAGAATCTCTGAAGGTTTTAACCTTCCGGCCTCTCCTTCTGTGGAGGGCAGATGAGAGAGAGGCTGGAATGGAGGAGGCCCCGCACAGCGGTCCACAGTGAACACCACACAACCCCTGCCAGGGATTAAACCTGTGCGGTTCTTACTGTAATTACTGTTCTGTTTTTAGTGAGAAGCTTTAAAGCTCTGAAGACAAAATCAGAATAGTCACCAGTGGAAAAATAGGCAGTTAGTGCAAATGTCTGGTATTGGAAATGTAATGGACATTTCTAGGTCAAAGAAGAGAAGGTACAGAGATCACTTGAAGACTATCCTAGTAGCTCCTCTTGATAAGGTGGGCAAGTGGAATACTCTATTCCCTGAGACGTGATGTAGTAAATCCCTTACATCCAAGGGTCAAAACATTGGACATGCCAGGGGCGGGTGGATGGCTCAGTTGGTTAGAGCGCGAACTCTTAACAACAGGGTTGCCAGTTTGATTCCCACATGGGCCAGTGAGCTGCGCCCTCCACAACTAGATTGAAGACAACGAGCTGCCACTTAGTGCCTGGTGGGGCTGCCGGATGGCTTAGTTCGTTAGAGCGCGAGCTCTTAACAACAAGGTTGCCGGTTCTATTCCCACATGGGATGGTGGGCTGCGCCCCTGCAACTAAGATTGAAAATGGCTACTGGACTTGGAGCTGAGCTGCGCCCTCCACAACTAGATTGAAGGACAACGACTGATGGGTCCTGGAAAAACACACTGTTCCCCAATATTCCCCAATTTAAAAAAATTAAAAAAACAATTGGAGATGCCAGACCTCTTGGGAAAGAATCAGGACTCTTGGTTCTTAAAATGGTGAATTCCTAACCCTAATGCGAGAAATGAGAACCCAAGCAAACTGCTACTTTGATGTCAGCACTCACCAGGCTGCCCACTGCAGGAGAGGCATTCATTAATTCCCTTGACCTTCACATGAGCTATGGATGGCAACTGATGCCCCATGGCCTGGAAAAATCCGTATCCATAGCCTGACTCAGGTGCACACTAAACAGAGGGAAGGGGAAGGTGGACACTCATATTAAAGTGGGGAAACTTACATGGCCATGCTCGCTGAGACCGTGGTATCCTCTATACCTGGTTCCACGGCTGCCCTAACATTTTCCTGGTCTATTGCCTACAGGATTAGTCAGGTAATTTGTTTAGAAAGGTTTCCATTCTCCGTAAAACTCTGTCCTCCCACTTATAACTCTTTTCCCTCTTCTCCCACCTTCTCTGGGGAAGTTTCCTACACTTTTTTAAAGTAGTACCAGTCTCTCCCCCCTTCTAAATATTCTAGAGTATGATTCAGGGCCTATTTTCCCAAGCAAAGTTATCATGGAACACAGCCAAGCCCATCCTTTTACCCAATGTGTGTGGCCGCTCTCACACCGTGATGCCATAGTTGAGCAACAGAGTCTAAAATATTTACTATTCAACCCTTTATAGAAAAGTGTGATGATTCCTATTCTGGAGGACCCATCTCTTTCTAACCTCTGAAGTTTCCTCTTATCAGTATCTCCCTTCTTCTCTCTGTTATGTTCAACATCTCCACTGCTATGGTTTCCTTCCCTTCAAACTATAATATTTATGTCATCATTCAATCACTCTTCAACAAACCCCAATTGAACACCTACTAAGTGTCAGGTACGGGGAATACAAATATTAATAAAACACAATCCCTGCCCTCAAACTGCTTATGATCTAGCAAGGGAAGTCAAATGCATAAGCAGCCAAGTTTTCTCTAGTATTTCAGAAGCCAGGAAGACAGTCCAAGCAATGCTCATTTCTACCTGGGGAGTTAAGGGGGTCAAACATAATAAATAAATCCAGAAGAACATACAAATAAGAAATTATTCATAAAGGTGGCAACTCTTACACAATCTTCTGCATCCTAACCAATACATCTTCCCCAACCATCTTTCATCGTGTCTACCAGTCCACACTCTCCCTTTCCCATTAGTGTTAATATTCTTGACCTTCAACCTACTCTGTAAATCCTTGCATCCTGGTTCCATTAGCACCACTCTACTGAAACTGCTCCCTCAAACGCTACCAGGGCCCTTGACGGACCTGTTTACAGCATCATCTCAATTCTCATCTTAGTCGCCTCCATGTAGTATTTGACTCTTGCCACTTCTTGCTCTCATTCTCCTGACCAGAAGCTTCCATGGCTCCATCTGTCCCAGTTCCAATGCCCTCAGACTATCACATAAAGCTTATACATAATCCGTATGTGCCTTTTTGCCCACAGAACACTGTGCAAATCCACAAGCCTCCCCCATTGTGTTGTAGCCCTTTGCATCTTCATGTTTTGCCCCTTGCTGGGTGGTTTCCATTATCTTTCCCCATCCTCCACATTCCTACTTATTCTTCTAAACCCAGTTCAAATGCCATTTCCACTGTGAAAGTACCCCAAGCTGACTTGGTCAGTTCTTCCCTCCTCCTTCCTCGCGACTCTCAAAGTACTTGGTAGATAGCTCTACGGAAGGGTCTGGACTCGAAGTATTTGCTTACGTATCTGACTCATTTTACTATGTACGGGAATCACGGCTCATACCTCTTTAAATCCCAAGTGCTGGGATTAAATCCACCTGCAGCTATACTAAATAAATGATCAGAGTCACAGCCAGGTTTGGCAGTTCCAACCAGGAAAAAAAATCCAAATTCTCAAATATACTAAGACAAGTTATTTCTCAGGCACACTCTTTTAAAATTCTGTAAACTTTCAGAATATGCAAATGACAATAAAACTTCCCTTCAGCACATTAGAGTGACAGTTACAAGAAACTGACATGAAACTGCTCCCTAAGGAACCATCCCAAGATAGCATCAGATACTCTGGCTTTTCACTAGGAAGTGCACAAAGTCCTATTTTTTTTTTCAGCTTTACTAACAAAAATGATCCAGTTATCAGTATATTTTCATTACCATCTCTGTCTTTAGGACTATGGGCAAAAAAGTATTTATTCTGAATGCTAAGCACATGACAGTGCAGGACTAATGCTTTTAGGTCAATTAGCATGGAAGACGTGGATTGATGGCCTCATGGGCTCCACCTTCTTCAGGAGAACAGTGGAGAATGCTCCATCCTAGAGTGTTCCCATGTGTGAGGCAGGAGGAAGGCAGGGCACTTCCACACAGTAATATTCTTGGAGTGCCCATGGGCATACAGTGGTGGGAAGTGAGTCATGTCACTCTGGACACTCAGGGACGACTGTGTGTCAGGCTGAGGCTTAAGCTAAGCCCAGGGCCAATCCTGTAGGGCAGAAAAGCCCATAAAACATGTTTCCACTTTCTGGCTCCTACATGGATTCAGCTAGTCACGTGTCAGCACAGAGCCTGGAACTCATAGACTCTGTGGGTTTCACAGTGACAACTGCATTTCCTAACCTATAGTTGCAGGCAAGACAACATTTGTAATTGTCTTGTTGGCTAAGGGTAAAACAAATACACATTTAGATCACAACAGATAAATGCACCCTCTGAATTAATCACAATGGAAGCCTGAAAACACACTTCTATTAGGGAAATTGAATCTCATACTGGCAAACCCACCCACAGAGAAAATAGAACCCCTTGAAATAGAGGGAAACTTTAGAATATTCACAGTACCCTTAAAGTAGCATTCTTGTTAGGGAACAAGTCCACAAAGAGGCCGCAAACATATAATTCTAACTGAGAATACCTGAAGGTGAATGGCAGTCCGGGAGGTCAGGTTTCTAGGGAATCCTTTATCACCTCAGCTAGTGAAATCACACCGATTACAGGCGCAATGCAATTCATTTTAAAATGTACTTGTTGCAGGCCCACTGTGTGCTTGGCACTGAAGACCATGAAACCCGCTGCCACACCCCACCGGCAAGAAGAGTAAAGCAACATAAGCCCTTTTGGTCAAAACCCCTCACTACAGAAGCCATAGAGACATTTCCCCTTTTCACCTAACAAATGAACTTGCAAGGCACATTGCTGCTCTTTTCAGAGCAGAGCTGGATAAGTTAGACTAGATTTGGTGGGGAATAGGGAGCAAGGGAGAAAACAGATTTTGTAAGAAGCATTCTGTGTACAGAATATAACACGAGTACAGGCCATTGACAGTGAAAGGTGAGCAGGATGAGCCATTATTAAGCAAACTCACTGTTAGCTGGGAAAGCATATGGAGGCACTTTGGAAGAATGTACGAAGAGCCCTTTACTTCCAGTTGCAGTCATATTGTCTAACTGCACTGAGTTTTCCTGGAGGTAAACAAGGAGCAGGCCTTTCATATGGATGCCTTCTGGGACTGCTGCATATGACAATCCATAAGGAAAAATTCCCTCTCCTGTGGGTCCTCTCCTCTTCTGTTTGCTTTCCATCATTCCCCTTTTCTTCTCTACTCTAGTAGATACAGTTCTCCAGGAAACAGACTCTGAAGTGGAGAGTCCTATGAGAAACTTTGCCGGGAAGTGCTCTGGGTACCACAGCTGTGAAGGGATTTGGGCAGCAGAACTGGGCAAAAGGAGCAGTTGAACTCAATCGCAACAGAGGCCTCAGCCAACCCCACTGGGAACGGCAAAGCTGGGATGTTCCTACAGAGGGTCTACGACAGGTTGGTAGTGTCACCTTGACTGAGGGAGAAGGGAGGTTGTAACCTTGGGCTAGGAAGCGCCCTTCAAACAAGGACAGTTTCTAGGTGAGGTCTCAGCTATGAGCCCTCAGCAGAAAATATGCTCCCAGCAACCCAGGAATGAGTAACTCAGTCCTGAAGAGGAGATCCAGGTGGCCCACCACAGTGCCACTTCCCTTCCCTTCCTCTCTTTACCCTTCTCTTTTCTTCCCTCCTCTTCTCTGCCCATGGCCCTGAGTCCTTACACCCCTCTGCTCCCCTTTCCCAGGGTCTTGTCTCTTATTCTCTTTCACTTATGGGACAGGTTTATCCATTAATAATCCCATTCCATCTACCTCCACTAGGATGAGGTGAGTGTCTAAGGGACAATCTGCCTTTTACACTGACAATATGTACCTTCGCTTAGCAAATCTGGAGTAAGTTTTCAAGAGAAAATTCTCCTTCTTATCTAAAGTCCACTGCCAAATGGGTACCATATGTTACCCTAGATTTAGTATGTGCCATGACCCCTGCAGGAGTTATTACTAGAAATCTCTACCTCTTCTTCTACCTTAAGACATGCAGCTACACATTCTCCTTGAGTTGCCCTAGTTTTGCATGTGCCATGATCATGGTTGAAGAAAAATAAATGTTAACACAATAAGTATCTTAATTGAATTGAAATATGAAAAGTAACAGTATTATAATAGCTCATCTATTAAGCATATGCTTAGCACTAAAGCTAGCTATTTCAAATACATGTGCCATTTAATATTTGCAACCACCTTACAGGATAAATATATTATGCCCATTTATAAGAAGGCACTAAGGCCTGGAAAGGCTATGAAGTTACCTAAGATCACACAGCTAGGAAGTGCTAAAGGCCAGACGTGGTAGAGATGGCCACTGTGCACTAAAATCCATACTTCTCATCCTTGATGTTGAGTCTCTCTTTGAGAAAGCTGCCCAGGTTCCTGCCCCTAGGTAGGGTCATGTAGTTCTAGTTCAATGAATGTGAGCATAAGTGATATGTGTTACTTGTGCCCTATTTTTGGTCTCTTCCCTGTCTGCCCACCACCTGCACAGGGCTCTGAAGCCCCGTGCAAAGCCGAGCCATGTGATAGAAGGAGTCTGAGGCCCTGATTCACCAGTTAGAAAAAAGCCACCCATCAACTATGGATACCACATTAGACTATTATAAGTGATAACTACAATTTTGTTGTGCAAAGCCACTAAAGTTTACGGGCTTACTTATTGCAGCAGCTAGCATTACCCTAATTAGTACATAGGATGAAAGCTAGATTTACATTTATATATTCACTTATTCATTCAACTAAATGAACGGTAGAGGTTGTTTTATTAACCTCTACCAGGTAGGTGTATATGAGACACACTGGCGATGTGCACATGACATAGTCCCTTCCTTCTAGGAATTCATGATGCGGTGAATAAGAGAGATTGTTCACAACACTAGGGCAATGCTGAGGGGGAAATGACTGCTTCTGCCTGTCCTTATTTATGGAGTTTCTCCCCTGTGTAGGTATTGACATATACATGCTAATCTTATTTTCACTTATCTTTTCTAAATTTATTAGATTAATACAAATTCTTCCCACGTGGATATTCTGATAAACATAGAGGACTGTTTTGACAAAAACAAAAATCCCTGAAATCAATTCTGGAGAGGGATGGTTAGAATTTAGTCGATAATATATTCAGTGATTCCTAGTAACTCTCCTAAAAATAATTTTTTGAATGTTGGCCATTTTTGTCCTCTGCCTTCAAAAAGTAGTTGGTAAATGGATAGATGAAGAAATACAATAAGTATAGGTGCAAGAAAAAGTGGCTTTTTTCTTTCTTGGTCTCACTTTTTTTCTTTTTTGGTCTCACTTTAAATTATGCATTCTTGTGAGAGGAAGAAAACCAAGTAGAGCAAAAGGGATCAAAGAAATGTGTGTCTACACACACATCCCTCACCATTACCTCACACTCTGAAGCTGGCCCAGAACATTCTCTTTTCTACTCTAAGTCTATGTTTCCCTTGGTACAAAAAAACCCTTTTCTTGCCCTCCTATGTCTCCTCCATCTTTCCATCCTTACCCACCCTTCCATATGCACTCATATACCACCCTCTCCATTCCCCAAGTATTCCAGCCTACTCCATCCCTTTCCTTTTTTTGAGCAACTCTGCATTTATCTCTAAGTTGTAATTAAGTTTTTTGTTTATCTTACTCATCTTCCAATGTGACTGAAAACTTAAAGACATAAAGCAGGACCTATTTTTTTTTTTCTCCATGTGCCTAGAAATGTACTGAGCACTTTCATAGTCAAAAAAGAAATGGCTAATAAGCAACTGACTAACATGACCTTCCTGCATGATCTCCTGGGTCCTCATGACAAGAGGTGTTTTAAAGCCTTGAGGAGTTACTGGCTTTAGCAAACTTTGCGCTACAGGGAACTCTACCCAAGTGGTGCTGAGGAAAGAGCACAGGATTGGGAGCAAGTCAACTGTAGTTCCACTTCTGTGTCAACTCCTGCGTGGCCCTGGGCATTAGGTAAACATCTCTGAGTCTCAGTTTCCTCACTTTTAGAAAGGGAATCAGATTAAGTACAAGAAAGCCCCTTCAAAAACTCTACTTTCAGGGAGTTCCATTTGTGTTGAATTAGTGGATAACAGCGTCCAGTCACTCTTGCTCAAAGTGATTCTAATAAGCGTCCTAATGCTGATTAAAGAGGGACTGCATCTCGGAACAAAAGAGGACACCCTTCTAAATCCACGCTTCTTCCAAAAGCAATTGACTCAGTAAATGAAAGATGTGTGCAGTTAACTCTGTGCCCTTTGCTTTTGCATCCTAATTCTGCAAACTGCTGAAAAGGCACTTCTCCTCTAATGGAACCAGGAGGGCAATGGCGAATTATCTGGTCACAACCCCAAGATATGAACAATCAGGGGAGGTGTCTCCTGTCATCACACTACTCATTAATTGTCCCATATAAGGTGACTCATGGGGGAGAGAGCTCTGTTCCAAGATGCAGCAGGGAGGCTGAGGAGTCATGGTGAGCCCAACAGCAGGGGTTTCTTGCTGCTCTGTCAACTTGCTCCAGGCCTCACTAGGGACCCAAGGGCTCCCGCTGAGAGCTTTATTTTTCTGTCAGCTGTAACTCCCCTCCTCTCATTAATGCATGCCCTGGAGTCTCCTTTTCAGAAGCTGAGGCAGCATTCTTCAAGAAGGCTCTCCTAATTGGTGGTGGGGCACTGGGGGGTACGTATTCAAGCAGAAGCAAATGTTTACACAGTTCTTTTCCTCACCCCCTCTTCTCAGCAATACTCACAAGACCCCTGGGGCACAGTTTCCTTTAATGTTGTCAATACAGGCTGCCTGCTTCGTCTATACCTCTGCCTCCCTTCTTTTTTTTGTTTGGTTTTTACTTTTTTTTTTATTAGTTTCAGGTGCATAAAACAAAGTAATACTTAGACGTTTATCATTTATATCCCTCACACTGTGTCAATCCCTCTCGCCCCATCCACTATCCCTCTGACATCGCACACACAGAGCCATTACATTTCCACTGTCTCTATTCCTAATGCTGTACTCCGCTTCTTGTAAGTATATATGTGTGTGTGTGTGTGTGTGTGTGTGTGTGTGTGTGTGTGTGTGTGTGTATAAAGTTGTAGTTGACATTCATTATTGTTCAGCTTCAGCTTCAGGTGTACAGTGCAGTATAATCAATAATGTTGTAAAGATTTTGTAGGGTATCCAATGGACATTTGTCTTATTAGGGAGACCACCTCAGGAAAGATGTAGATGCCTGATCACTGCCTCCCTTCTTTATACGCACTATCTTCAAGGTCTCTTCATCACTAAGGAGTAGGTTAGTGGCAAAGACTCCAGGGTCAGACTGCCAGGGATTGAATCTTGGTTCTGTGTAAATGTGGACAAGTCACTTCAGTCTCTGCTTCCTAACCTGTGAAATAGAGGTAGCAGTACTTTCCACATAGGGTTGTAAGAGGATTACATGGCAATGTAGGTGAAGCATGTCCGAGTCCCTGCCACATAGTAAGTGTTCAATGTCAATTATCACCAACTGCCCTCTGACCACCTATACCCTGGTTCCTGTTTGCATTACTCCCACAAAATCACTCTCTCAGGAAACACTTTAACATCCTTCTCCCAACCTAATCCAGTCATCTGACTATTTTTCTATTCTCTCTGTTAATTGAAACATGATGTATCAGTTCAGATGATATCAGAATACTGAGCACTATTGCCACAGGTTAGGATTGTCCTTGGAACTTCTGTACAAAAATGCAGAGTACACAGGCCACCTGGAAAATTCACAATTTCCTTCCACTGTATTCTAACATGGGTGTGAAAATATGAGGTTGTATGAAAAGAAAGGAAGAAATCCCAATCCTATCAATGATGGGAAAAAATGCTGCAATGTGATTTTCAGCCATAATCAATTTGATTGTTTCTCCATCTAACCTAACAAATTTAAGAACAATATATGTTTTCATAAGATCAGTGTTTCAGCTTTTGTCAGAAGGGAAACTGAAGAAGAAAAAAAAGAAGTTCCATGTAGCAACTTATTTAACTACCCTAAGTATTCCCCATTATAATTAAAGATCATCAGATTACTGGATTTTCAGTTTCAAGATGGTAGATCTTTCCAACTGCTCTCATCTTAAAATCACTCTAATACTCATGGAAATGATACAGGCCAACAAGTAGCCCCCCACTGAAAAACTTTAAGTTTTCTTTCCTATTGGGATTTTAAGTTTCCCTTTCCTTAAGTTCCTTTCCCCCAGTTTCTTAGTTCCCTAGTTCCTGATCTTAATGACCTTTCAAATCAGCTTTTTAATCTTAAACAGAAGATTGTTCCTAGCCTGAATCATAGAAGTCCCCTGCCTCTTGCTCTAGGCCATTCCGGGCCCAGCTCCTGGGTGAACACCACCACCAGAATGACCGGATTAACCAGAGGAAAACACCACAGGTTCCAGGAAGCTAAACAGAATTTCTATCACACAGCCACCTTATGTCGATGACTTTGGGTCTTACTTCTTGGGCCAACACTTTTAACTCTATTTAACCGAAACCTATTTTTCCTCATTCAGGGGCATTGGGGATACAGATGATACCCCAGCAAGATTACTAGTTCCAACCAAAGAAGCCAACACAGCCAATCCCTTCCTCTTATCTAAGATCAGTTAGGGCAAGAATTCCGTGAATCCCTCAATAGGTAGGGACAGCTCTACGTCCCTAACCAGCAGGAAGCAGATACATAAGAAAAGACCTGTCCCTCAACTTCCCATAGAGATTTTATGTGGATCACGTCTCTCAAGGGAAAAACAGGGCAGGCAGTTAGAGACAGGCATTGGGTCTCTGCATTCCTGCATGTCCAACACAGCCCATAGAATGCAACCGCCCGAAAGACCTCCCCTCTCTGCCCAAAACTTACCCCTTTCACTGCAATTATCTACCCCTATGAGGAAACAAATGGGTACAAAATACCCAACTAGGTTAAACCAGTCACTCACACCTGCGCAGCAAAGGCCACAACGACCTTCATTTCACCTGGGCCTCATTATACTATCATTATAATATGCATATGCATGGAATTTCATCAATATCATCACAACAGACTGAATTCTGGGAAGGAATATGCACAGTTTAAAAAGATGAGGTAATAAGGGCGGCCAGATGGCTCAGTTGGTTAGAGGGCAAGCTCTGAACAACAGGGTTGCCAGTTCGATTCCCACGTGGGCCAGTGAGCTGTGCCCTCCGTGACTAGATTGAAAACAACAAGCTGCCACTGAGCCTCCAGAGGGGTGGCCGGATGGCTCAGTTGGTTAGAGTGCCAGCTTTCAACAACAAGGTTGCCGGTTCAATTCCCACATGGGATGGTGGGCTGCGCTCCCTGCAACTAAAGATTGAAAACGGTGACTGGACTTGGAGCTGAGTTGCACCCTCCACAACTAGATTGAAGGACAACGACTTAGAGCTGAAGGGCCCTGGAGAAACACACTGTCCCCCAATATTTCCGTATAAAAAATTAAAAAAAAAAAATGAGGTAATAGCCTCTTGTCAATCACAGGTGTCAATCAAGTGGTCCCATGCCATGTAAAGAAACAGCCCATATGAGAGAAAAAGAGATAAAAACTCCAAGTCCTCACCAGTCAGTGCCTTTTTTAGCTTTTCCTTTGCTCTGGACCCACTCCAATCCCTTTGGAGTATACTTTCTCTTCTAATAATGGCCCTTGAGCCACTGTTTTCTGCTCAGGCCTACCTCTGTCCCTTTGAAGTGTACTTTTTCTTCTAATAAACTGCTCTTTCACTACTTTACCTCAGTATCTTGTTCAATTCTTTGCTGGAGACACCAAGAACCTGGACACTGCGCAATGGAGAGCCCACTCTCCGGTAACAGAAACAAGAATTAAAAACACAAATTCAACCTTTGATCAGCCTTGGAGACAATTTTAATTCTGAACTAAAAGGTAAGATGATGAGCAGGAATAGAGAAGTAAATGATCTGCCAGAGAGGAAGGGTACAACTAAGTGCTTGCAAAGGAAGATAATGATGAGAAGCAAATTAAAAATACCTACAGAATCCAGACAAAGAGCACCAGTAACTCTGAAGGTGGGGTAAAGCTGGGTCTGACTACTCCTCCCCCACCTCTGCAGGAGGAAGTGGGGGTCCAGACTCAGAGACAAGAGGTAAAGGGATAGTGGAAGTAAGGCAGGCAAATGAAAATGGGGAGATTAAGTGAAAGTCTGTAGACTGAACAGAGAGAACACCCAGAAGATAGAAAAACTGAACCACCCCCACACAAAATATTGCAGATTCTGACATGTGAAGGTCCCCTGTGAAAAAGCCCTGTCATCTTAATGACCCTACAGTGAAGTTCACCAGTTGAAAAGTCCGATAGACACAGAACTTCCAATCAGCTTTCTAAAGATTCATTCATAAACATGAATGGACAGCCAAGGACTGCAGGCATTTGAGGAAAGTCTATAACATTAAAGTGAGACAAACAAATAATGAGAAAATAAAAGGAACTCAGGAGAAACAGATACAATGCAGGAAGGAAAAGAAAACTACAAAGACACTCTATTCTCTGGAGTGTCTTAACATGCCCAAGGGATATGACATACTTGTGTGTACGAGGCTCAATAGTCCCTTACTCTCTTGGGAGTGGCAGGAGGGACATATTAGCATTTTTACTGGTGGAAAAAAAGAAATAGGTAGTTTTAAAATATTGTTTAAACTACGTCTATGAAATTTTAAAAAAATATTATAAAAAGAAACATTAAAAAATTCTTTTAGATATAAAAGTATTGTTACAATTTTAAAATAAGAAACAGTAAGAGGGCAGCAAGATTAAGCCAAGGAATTCAACCAGAAAGTAGGACAAAAGGACAAAGAGATGGAAAATAGGACAAAAAAACTTAAGATTAGTAACAGGTTCAAGCCAACCAACAGGAGCTCCAGAAAGAGAGAACAGAGAAATCATTGAAGAAGCTCTCAAAGAAACAATTCAAGGAAATTTACCAGAACTAAATAACATGAATTTCTTGCTTAAAAGACATAGCAAAATGAATGAAAAATGAACCTGTATTGAGGATAGCATTGTAAAATTTGAGAATAACAAAGATGAGATCTTAAAGTTTTCCAGCATGGAAAAACAGGTCACAGGCAAAGGATCAGATATAAGAAAAGCATTCATCTTCTCAAAAGCAACATTATAAGCTAGAAGTCAATGTAGTATTATCTTCAAAATTCTGAAGAAAAAAAAATTGCAACCAAGGATTCTAGATTTAGCCAAACTCTCACAAAGTAAGATAAATGCTCTTTTTCAAATATGTAAAGTCTCAGAAAATTTACCTCCCATGGTTTTTCAGGAAGCGAAGGAGAATGAAGAACTAAACTAAGAAAGAAGATGACATTAATTCTGGACACAAAACAGAGAAGCAAAGTGAATGAGGCAAAGGACGGCAGTTCTGTAGCAGGCCCTGGGAGCAACCAATCTGGGCCGAACAGAAGAACTGAGGCTAAAGAAGATATTTCTCAAAAAAAGGGTAGGGGCAGATATGATAGATTATTTGATAGGTTTGAGATGAGAAAACTTTTAAGAAAGACATTTTACAAAGCTGTTGCAGGGTAAGGGAAGAGTTGAGCAGAGATTTGAAGGCAGTGAAGAAAATAAAAACAATGAATGAGGCAATTTTTAATTTCAGGAAAAATAAAAGATTATAAAATCAAGCAAATATAATCATAGCCTACTATTTGGCTCAGCAAAAATAATGTTTACTTAGTAAAAATAAAAACCACAAAAATTGAATTAATCAAAAACTGTGAAATAACGATATTGAAAGGATACAGCAGGTGAGAATACAGGGGATGAGACTGAAAGTTCTGGCTTCACAAAATAGGAAGCCATATAACAAGAAAGGAGTTGTAAGCAGTTAAATGGCTCTGGAGAATAGCATTGTGCAAGGGAGGGGATGACAGCTACTTATTTAAATATATACAAGTCTTTTAGCATCATTTGACTTTTAAAAACACATGTATGTACTCATGTGATACTTATATGTAAAAACAATTGGATGAAATTACAATACAGTTAACCCAGTACCCTTTCTCTTTACAACTTAAATATTTCTAAAATACGAGGAAATAAGAAATCTTTTCTGTTAACAGAACTAAGCTACGCATTTGTACTAAACTTACTTCATTTAGAAGATTTGGTTATAAAGTATTCATTCCTCCCCCTCATCCATCCTATGGCCTCCAAATTACCAAAAAACAAAGCTCTTTGCACTCATTTTTCTTTTTCATATCATTACTACTCACTCCAAACTGGAAGTGTTTGGAAGTGACAAGTGACTCCAAACCCTGGGAATGTCTTTAAGACAGAGTATCACAATGGACACATATGAAACCTCTTCCCTTACTCCATTCCCCATTGCTAAAACAGGAAAGAAATCTGGACATTTGTCCTGAACTATCTACCATATGTGCCTAAGACTTTGAGCAGTGATAGTTACCCTTTTTATTATGCTAACATTAATTAGGATTTATTATCAACTCTAAGGGCTGCAATAAACAAATACTGGGAACTAGCAATTTTCTGATGTCGTGAAGAACATGAAATTAGAAATGATTCTCTTCAAACTTCAAAAGATGAGGCAAAAGCAAAGGTTAAATCAGGGGTTCTGAACATCTTCTCCCCAACATGCCCAAGGGACAGGACATACTGTTGTGACTCACCAGTCACCTCCCCTCTTCCACAGAGGGACATATGAGCATTTCTACTAGTAGAAGAAGAGAGGAGGGTAGTTAGAAAAAATTCCATAGATACTTCTACCAGGCCCCTAGGTCCTGCTACCCTCTATTCATAGGTGTGTTTCCTACTCCCAGCTTTTGCACCCAACTTTGATCCTCTCATCCAACAGAAATAACTCAGTTAGGGATCACATTAAGAAGACTATAGGTGTTATCATAGTACAAAAGATAAGAGCTCAGAGCAACCTGGAGACAGAATCTTTTGTAACTTGCCTCCACCACCTCCAGTTCCAAGTCTTTTGCTAATTTCCCAAGCTTACTGTTGAGACTGTAGAATAATTTCAGAAGGCAGGAATGTGGCACATCAAAGACAACTTTCCCATCACTAGGCCAGACATGGGACTCCTTCCCCAGTCCTAATCCAATAAGGACTTCAGCACATTCTTACCCCATCTCTTCCTCACCTTTCCCCTTCCTGCTTCCAAAATACACTTGTTTGAGTGCTTTGTTTAACAATTAAAATAATAAGAATAGCCAACATCGCTCAGACTCTTACTACCACCCAACATTTTATGAAATAAAATTTCACTTACGTCATTTGAGATTCTGTTCATAGCATAACATTTCTGAATATAACCATAAGAAGAAAGGGTTTCAGTCTCTATCAAAGATTCATGTTCTAGCCTAAGATAAGACATACATGATTTCACATGACTTTTTGGGTTTTTTTCTTCTTTCACATGGTAAACAAAGAAAGCAAGGAGAGATAGTAAGGTAAGTCTCAGGGCCCCTTCCCTTCAGACTCCCCTGAGCGCACTGCCTTCACTGCTTCAATCAGAACAGCTCTGACTTTATTAGATCATGCTGGTTTCCATTGTAGGATTTCATATGAAACACATTCGAAGCTGGCGGAGGAAGTTACTTCCAGCTTCAGCTTTCTGGTAGTGCCGTGGCATAGGCTCTGAGAGCTTCACTCCAAGTTTAATATTTCCATGATGCTGACTGCAGGGTCTGTACACATATGTCGATGTTGGAGATGTCTGTCAGGTCCAAATTCCTTAGAATATTATACGGGGTTTTTCAGTGTGATCTGGTTCAACCATTTCTTCCTCCTCCCATGCTGCACACATCTTTTGCTTTCGTCCCTGAAGCTCCTGTCATTCCCTAATCATGCCCGATTCCTTCATGTCTCAATGCCTTTGCTGATGGTGTTTTCTCTACCGAGCATGCCTTCTATCTACGAGTACTTATTTTGAAAACTCATCTTCATCATTGAATGGTCAACCCCAATATCACCTCCAATATGAAGCCTTTCCAGACTTTTTCACGCAGGATTATTACTCTCTTTTTTGTGCTCCCTATATTAAAAGCATCAATTACGAAATACAGTTATTTCGTTGTTTATGTATCTATTTCCTGTGCTAGGTGGTGAGTTCCCAAAAGACAGAAACTTACTCTTATTTGTATCTCTAACACAGAACGTGGCACATAACAGCTACCCAGTTTCCTGAATAATATGTGTACAGAAGATCAAAGAGGGCAGAACCAGTATCTGTGTACTTCTTGGGCACAGCTCCTAGGCCAGCATCCCATGCAAAGAGGACTCTCACAAAAGGTCTGTGATAGTAACTGTAGCAGACACACCTGGTACCCCAACTGAGATTGTGTGGGGCTCACCTCTGATTTCTGCCATGGCAGGGATGGACAATTGTGTGAGTTAGACTTACTTTATGGTAACGACCTCTCTCCTAGAGAAGATGCAACAATGGGCCCATGATCCACTGCTCCTATTGTATATGACATCATCCAGAAGGACCCTGCCTGATAGATATTTAAATGGCCTCATATTGGAGGTTGCTGCTACACAATGGGGGGAAAGGAGGAGTAAGTCTGGATCTCAGGGGATTCGCTGGCGCCTCTCTTGGTGGTTCCATATCCACTGATCACAGGGAACGGGCAATTGCAGGAAGTCAGTCAACCCAGTCTCAGACCCCTCAGGGTGAGGATCAAGGTCACCTACTGACCAAGTGACTCCAGAAGTTCTGGCTGAGGTGGAGGGAAGTCTAGAATGGGCTGTGGAGGAGAGAAGTGATGGATATCAACTGTGGCCTCGGAATCTGCTGCAGCAAGGGGGACTGTAGCTTATGGCACTGCTAAATCTTTTCTTAGAGGCAGGGGTCAGCCTACCCTTTGAAGAATCAGTGATGGAATGGAATGGAATGAATGAAGAGCATCGATGCATCTGAGCAGTGCCAAGAGTGTAGTGGAGCAAAGGGCACACTTCAGGCCCTGGGGTGCCATGCCGGCAGTGCCACGCAGGCCCTGACTCAAGTGCCTCGATGCACCTGCCGGAGCCCTGCCCACACCCTGCAGAGACCTCAATGGTATAGCAGTACACTAGCCTTCCCTCACCCCTGCCTCACTCTCCCACTGCTGCAACCCTGCCTGCTAGGATCACTTCCCAAATAAACTGCCTTCACCTTTTCTCGGACGATGTTTTCAGAGGAATCCAAGGGGAGACTGAAATCGTGCCGAAACTGGAGTGTTCACACTAGCTTTATAACTTTGCATGGCCCTCTCTCCCAACAGACTAGCCACTTACTGCCACAGCACTTTAGTTCTTTGAAAGCACATTTGTGAGTGATAGAAAAAGTGATAGGCTGGTTGTTATTACCAACTCCCTGTCTCTGTCATTATTTAAACAGATAAGAAACCTGAGGCTTAGAGCAGTTATGTGTCTTGTCCAGCGCCGAAGGGTTTGTAAGCCGTGTGCTGATATCTGTAGTAGATGCTATGGGTGCACACATATCTCCTTTATCTATCTCTCTGCTGCTATAAGTGTTGCCGCTAAGAGCTCCTAGCCATACGTTTCTCCAGAGAATTGCCGTCCCATGGATACGAATGCCTGGGAAGGTATGTGCTTCTACCCCACCAGGGGCAACCCACAGTGAATGACTGACCGACACAGGTACCAAAGCCCAGCCTCCCTGTCTCACGGTAGGACGTCATTCATGCTCCAGAGCTCCCCATGTCATCAAACTTAAGCTAGACTTCAGTGGCAACACATCTTTGCTTAGCTCCTTCCCCCGCCCGGTCCTGTTCCCTCACTTTCTTACAGGTCCTTCCCTCAATAAATCACTTGTGCATCCCTGTCTCTAGTGAACCCAAATTAAGATAAGATCTATGCTTTCCGATTCCTAGTCCTGTGGTTTCCCCACTGCAGAATGCCATGTGGTTAAAGAAATGCAGGAGCTACTACATACTAGCCCCTTACTTATTAATGCCAGTAACTCGTCCAGAATAGACACTTTTCCTCCATCCAGGAAAATCATGTAACCTTACTTCACAGCCTAACTTATGGTAATTTTATATTACTATATTACTCACTAGTAACTAGTATATATAACTAGCAATTTTATATACTATATTACTAGTAACATTATATCATTGGGTAATTACAAAATGCTAGAAATCCAAGATATACAAAGAAATTCAAAGATCTATGTAAACAACATGTCTCATTTTATAGCACTACATGAAAACAATCCATCAGCACAGAAATACCTGCCTATAAAATGATAAAGTTATTACCTGTTTTCGCACATTATTCTGTTTCTTGAGGCTTATAATGAGGCAAATTTTGTAAAATTTAATTTTCCAAAAATTCTTACAAAGACAATGGTTCATTCTGTTGGCAATCACCCCTGAGAAGTGACACCTGTATCAGTCAGGGTCTAACTAGGAAATCAGAAGCCACTTCACACACCTAAAAGAGGGGTTTTAGTAACAGAGAATTAGTGGCCCAAGCGAAGGAAGAGCTGTTGAGAAGCCTAACAGGAAAGTGACACCGCTCAGAAATTAGCAACAGCAGAAAGGCACGACAGCCCTAGGCCAGAGGAAGAAGGCAGGAAGCAACAGCTGGGGCCCCCTGGGGGACCTGGTGCCCTGGCTTCCTCCACCCTCCGACCCTTCAGTGCCCCCGCATTGGTTGACCCCTGCCGGAGACCAACGGACAATGAGGATCCTGGGAATCAATGCAACATGCCAGGTTCCATCCCCATCACTGGTGCCTGAGCAGAGCGAGGGCAAGACAGGCACGGCAGGACCTTCCACAGGGTCAGGACCAGCACATCCACACCCCGCACACTGCAACAGAACCATCCAAGGTCCCTGTGTGAGAAATAGCTTACCAAGATCACACACTGCCTGCAAGTCTAACACCAAAGAACAAAGCAAGGGGGAATCAAGTCTTTGCTTTTGCAGCTGACGAAATTAGAAATCAAAACCACAGGGAAAGCCTTCTGACTCAGGCTTGGAGCAGCATGTAGGCTGTTTCCCAAACCTCACTAGCAGCCTTGGAAACAGCTCTGGGGACAGACTAGGCAGCTTGGCAATAAAGTATATTTCCAATCAGATCAAAGAAAAATGTATCCAGTTTGTTGTTGTGGCTATTGTGTTAGTCACCTAACCTCCAAGCCCTTCTACAAAATGTAAATATTTGCTGCCTCTCTCCTATGAGAGGCTTAAATTGAAAGGATCACTGAATTCAAAAATGTGTTTCTACATTTGGGGCTGAAAATCATAGTGTGAGCACTAGATATTATAATTAATGCTTGCAATGATACTCATCATTAAGAGAAAAGAAAAAGTTGATTCAAGCATGAAATCTTTGAAGCAAAAAATTAAATTTGGCAGAGAAAAATCTATTGTACAAACCGAACAAGCACTCATTAATGTGATCAGTACAATGATTTCTTTGAAACATTACTTTTCCTGTTTGTTTTAATTTCAAAGATAATATCATCGGAAACTGAAATATAATCAGAAACTGTTACGAATGATTGAGATTTGTGGAAAGCAGAAAACTTGGAAAACACCCAAAATGTCATAATCCCACTAGCACAAATACCATCAGCATATTTGTGTTCAGTCAGGAGTAATCGGTTCTAAAAGCAGGCATCCTGAAGAGTTTGCGGCATAGTCTCTAACTTTTCTCTATATACTACATGTAAGTATAAAAAGTTATGAATATTTAACTCTTTAAAATGCAATCCATCGAAATTTAATCTTTTGTGAACATAAAGGATTCTAAGAAAAAGAATCCTTTTTTGTTTTTGTCTTTAGATTTTGAATATTTACTCTCTGAGTCCCAATTTCCCCATCTGTAAAATGGAGCTAAATAATAACTAACACATGTGATTGATATATGATGTAAGTGACAAAATACATATGAAGTGCTTAGCACAGTGTCTGCACACAGATAAAACAAAACAGGTGATAGGTGAAAGCTAAGTAAGTTTGGAGACCAGTGAAAACCCAAGAGAAGAACCTACCCACGACAGCGGAGGTCAAAGAAGCTGCTTGGAAATATGAGGTTTGATGGATCACCATGCATCAATCAAACCGAGGGATTGGCGGTTGAAGGTCATTTTAGGCTGAAGGAAGAATGGCTTGAACAAGAATGTTAATAGCCAGAGCCTTAGGGAGGAAACAGTCTTTGCAGAAAACTTCTTGAAAGGCTACTCTGCAAGGGGTAGGCAAAGCCATAGGCAAGGAGACCTCAAAACAAGACAGAAGCTCAACTGTTTAGCATGAAATATAAACCAAAAAAAAAAAAAAAATGAGGAGAGGGAAGAGAGGATAGAAGAAATTGCATTGTATTTGGATTGCTTTATAGATCCTTTGTGACATGTCCCAGCAAAACCTCAATTAGTCTCCATCTCCTAGTGCACTGGTTCTCCTTGTCATTCCGAAATGCTGGTTCAACTCAGGCCAGAAACGCCCATTAGAGGATCAGCTCGAAGAAACCTACTGAAACTCGAAGAACCACAGGGGAATTGAGCCATGACAATATTTAATATTGAACAAGGAGAGCTGTATTCGGAGGCATGATTATTTTTCCTTCAATTCAGAAATACAAGGTGGATGCTTTGAGCAATCCAGCTCAGACCTCACCTCCCACAGGATTTATACAAATCCATTTGCTCTTTGATGAAGGGGGTTCTTAAAACCGCTGGTCCACACCACCCTTGAAGCCAACTCTTTTGAGTTTGAGATGCTAGGCTGTAACTTAAGTGAGCATGCATTCTATCTCTGGAATGTCTCAGGGTGTTGGGAAACTAGGGGAGAAAAGACAGGAACAATGGCGACTTTGACCAGAGCCACAGGGGAATGAGATGCAGAGGGGCTACCAGCTTTGGTAACACTGAGGTTGCCCTCCACCAAGGCAAGGGAAAAGAAAAGGAGTAAGTGAAAAGTAAAATGACTCCCATACTCATGTAACAAATGCCATCACATTAAAAATCCATGGTACTCTCCCAAAGCCTCAGCCCAAGGCTCCTATTTTCCAAGTAGTGTTTAATATAACACAAGTTTTAAAGGGCAAAAAAGCACTAGACAGCCAGTCCCTGGAGCTCATGGCAACAGAATTTGACCTACATTGCTGAAATGCCCAGTTTATGTTTCTGGATCTTTTATGGTTAAAATTCAGCAATGAGATGATTGTAAAACTTTTATCATCAGTGTTTCTGACGCACAGCCTTTGATCCTTTGAACAATATTTGTGTCAAAAGCTTCCTTCTTTCTAGAAAAACTTAATAGTATTTTTTAAAAGAGAAAATATAAAACTGATAATTCAGGTTTGTTAGTTTGCTTCTGGAATAAACTAGCAGGCTCTCCTAGAATCCCTGTTGGGATCTCCATCTCCTCTAAATTAATCTTGATGGTTCTGTCATTTTTTATTCAGGCTGCATCTTCCAGAAAGCCACTAGGCATCTTTCCTAAGCCATGAAAAGATAACGTGGATGAAAGATAATATGGACTCCACTTCAGGGAGTCTGATTTCCTCGCCATCTCCTGTCAGGAACTTCAAGGGGAATTGTCACTACCAGAAAGCAGTGACTTTTAATTTCCCTTAAGCTAGATTCAGATCCTCACAGCGATGGAAGAGGCCCAAATGACTTTTTTCATGTCAGTAGGAACTGCATGAGTGGACAGAATTTAACTCTTGGGTGCTATAAACACCTCTTTTCTACTTCCTCACTTGCCCATACCTGGCTGCTACATTAAAACTTCAGTGTACTGTGGTCACATCGTGTTTCTCTCTTTCCTTATATTCCCCCAAACGGGGCGTAGATCATTCTTGGAGACTCTAGAGGCCCCATGCAGGAAGCAAATGGCCAAGAACATGAAACACACGTGGGAAAACACACGAGTTGCAGCAGCTACTTGACAAGCAAGCAAAGGCTCTGAGTCATTTATGGGAAGAAAATGAAAACAGAAAAATTGATCCAGCAGTCACACTCTTTGTTATTTACACAAATGACTGGACAGCTTATATTCACACAAAAACCTGCACATGGATGATTATAGCAGCTTTATTCATAATTGCCAAAACTTGGAAGCAACCAAGATATCCTTCAGTAGGTGAATGGATAAATAAACCGTGGTACCTCCAGACAATGGAAAAGTGTTCGGTGCTAAAAGGAACTGAGGTATCAAGCCATGAAAAGATGTGGAGGAACTTTAAATGCATATTGCTTTGTGAAGGAAACCAATCTGAAGAGGCTACATACTGTATGATTCCAATCATAAGACATTCTGGAAAAGGTAAAACTATGGAGAAGGTAAAAAGATCAGGGCTTAGGAAGAGGGAGGCGTGAATAACAGGTGGAGCACAGAGGATTTTAAGTGAAACTGTTCTGCATGGCAACTATAATGTCGAGCTGTGGACTTGGGGTGACAATGAGGCATCAATGTAGGTTCATCAATCATAACAAATGCATCACTCTGGTCGGGGTTGTTGACAGTGGGGGAGGCTGCGGGAGTGGGGAAAAAAATTGAACGGAGCGATCAGAAGAGCAGAAGAACACTACTGATGGAGCACAAGGATAGAATTAACAAATAAAAATAAAACCACAGGAAACGTTCAAGAGCCTTTTATAGTCTTTAGCAGGAAAAACTAAAAGCTACTTCTCCAGAGACCTGAGACTAACATTGGGCTCCATTACCATCCATGGCATGATTTGCTTAGGTGTAAAGGGGGCATGGGGTATTTTTTCAATATACTTATCAATATTTAGGAAGGTCTCAGATACTGGGTGCCAGAGAGAAAATAAAACACAATTTCTGTTTGGAAGAATGCTTGTAGTTCTGTGGGAAAGAGGGACATTACACTCATAAACAAGGAGGCTGATGGGAAATGGACGGGGAGGAGATGATGGTGGGCTGAATAGAAAAGTGTCAGCTCAGTACTCCAAACTGGGTACTGGCTCCCTACCAACTAACTATATACATTTGTGACCCTGGGTCACCTAATCAGTTAATATTTCATCTGAATTGATCTTACAGATAAAAATGTAATTTTAGGAGCAAGGATAAGATCTTTCTACTAACCAAAAATTGTTCCCGGCTTGCTAACACAAGAAATTCCACCCCTTCAAATCAATTTCATTAGCTTCTGTCACCTATTAAAATGCAAATACCTTTAGGAGAGATTAAACTTCAAACCACATAATTCAAGTGTAACTTACTGTGAATTTATTTACCAGATCTAAGAAGATGGCTTTGATAAAAGAAAGGATATAATAAACTCAAGATTACTGAACACCAAGAAATGTTTGGGCAGGAGACTAGGAATATTTAAAATAGTCCGTTAACTGAAGGCTTTGGTGATTTAATTTCATTCTGATTGAAATCAAATGAAAACAGTACAATGCGCTGAATGCTTGCAAAGCAACCAGAACAGTGATTGCATGCTATTTTTATGAATAATATTGCTATTAATATTGAAAAGATACTTAGGGAGTTGAAAGTGGGTTTTGTGGCAAAGAGACAAAAGAGTCTTCTATTTATTTCAGAATCACTCACTGAAGTTCTGCGTTGCGGTAATAGAACAGTCATCTGCCTGTCTTTGTTTTTCTCTGCATTTCTTTTCTTCTGATTCCCTTGAGCTGAGGGTGGTCAAGAATGGGTTTTGGGTATCCCCATGTCCTACAAAATAAGACTTCAATATAACCTAACCTCCTTAATTTTTACCAGAATTTCTACAAAGATCGACAAGACTTAGTATGATATTGACCACATTTCTATGACCTTGGAGTTCTCTCATGAGCATCCTGGATGCCACCACTACCATGCTAGTCTCTAAGGCCAACTTCTTCTTAAGGTCCTGGCCAAAGCACATACATAAAGCCTTTCCCTTAGTTTCCTTAAGGATACTGGGATATTTGACACTTTTAAGCAAAAGGAGAGTAAACACAGAGGGGAAATAAAGCATAAAACAGTCTGATTTATACAGAAGATGTCCCTGACCCTATCACAGTTAGCTACCTCCATGGCTGTAAGGCCCTGCCTCTTGCAGGCTCTGTATCCCAATCCACTGACCATGCAAGAGCAAAAGGGCCCAACAGTATCACAGCACCCAGCTGTGCTCTCACATCCCTGTACACAAACGTCTCTGACCTACCTACCACCAGGGACACAAGAGCTTTCCAGGGCTGCTGCCTTTCGGCCTTTTCCCACTTGTTCCCAGTATCTGCTCGAGCCTTGCCTCTTCCCCATTTAATCAATGCCTTTGTTCTTCAGGAGAAGCAGTTGCCATTCTCACAGACCTCTCTACTCCCTCCCATACAATCTCCCTTAGATATGGGTTGACTCCATAGTAGGCCAAGTAGATATTTTATCTATAGGATAACATTATATCTGTGTAGCAAGAAACATGCCTACGTGTCAAGGTCAAGGAGGAGGGAGGGAGAAGACGCAGCTGGGTGTTTGCATCATGTTCTCCCCCTAGATTGAAAGAAACAGTCTCTATGCCAGGGTCCGTACGTCTGTTTATATCATCCCTGATGCATAGCACAGTGTCTGGTGCAATTAGGTACCCAATAAATAATTGTTGTGCTAAAGGAGGAATGAATTAACACAATGATTCCCCCACCACTTACAGTCTGAAGTGAAAGACTTAGTGCTCTGATGCAGCCCCTGATAAATTCTGATTTTAAGGACATCATCAATAAAGCCTCCATTGATCAAGCCACAGCATTATATTCTCTCTACTGTTCACTTTCCAACATAAATGCTTAAATATGCTAAGCTGGAGAGAGACTCATCAACTAAATAAGCAACCCCAAGGCAAAGGCAATACTTTCTAAACACATAGAGTCACTGAGGCAAAATGAAGTTCCTATCTGTACTCAAAACAAGAAAAATGCTATATTGAGTAAGAGCTACTATTTATTAGGAATTTACTATGTACCAGGAAATATGATAGGCACATCATTTATAAGGATCCTTAGTTTATTTAATCCTTAGAACAACCCAACAAGTTAGGAATTACCATCCTCATTTTGCAGATTTTAAAAGTCAGGCATACAGAAGTGTTTTTGCCCATGGTCACTGGTTCAAAAAGTTAAGAGTTTGAACTTTGGAGCCAGGTTATCTAAGTTTAAATTCTGATCCTGCCTTTTTCTAGATGGGTATCTTAGTCTGTTCAGGCTACTACAGCCCCTGCCCCCCATATACAGAGCATGTCCCAAGATCCCTAGTGGATGCCTGAAACCGCAGACAGTACTGAACCCTACATATACCATGTTTTTCTGTACATACATACATATGATAAAGTTTAATTTATAAATTAGGCACAGTAAGAGATCAACAAGAATGACTAATAATAAAATAGAACAATTATAACAATGTACTGTCATGAAAGTTATGTGAATGTGGTCTCTCTTTTTCTCTCTCAATATCTTATTGTACTGTACTCACCATTTCACTTAAAGGAAGCACTTTATAGCTTCTCTTTGGCATATCCTACTCTCTTTGGCCAGCATCACTACTCTTGCGCTTTGGGGCCATTAGTAAGTAAAATAAGGGTTACCTAAACACAAGTCCTACACTATCATGACAGTGAATCTGATAACCAAGATGGCTACCAAGTGACTAACAGGTGGGGAGCATGTACAGCATGGAGATGCTGACAAAAAGATGATTCACGTTCCAGGTGGGATACAGCAAAACAATAAGATTTCATCACGCTGCTCAGAATAGCGCACAACTTGAAACTTATAAATTGTTTATTTCTGAAATTTCCCATTTAATATTTTCAGACCACAGTTGACCAGGAATAACTGAAACCACATAAAGCAAAACTGCAGCTAAGGGAGGGTGACTATATAACAAAATACCTCACACTAGGTAGCTTCTAAACAACAGAAATTTATTCCTCACAGTCTGGAGGCTGAAAGCCCGAGCTCAGGGTGTCAGAACGGTCGGGTGAGGGTTGCAGACTTCTCACTGTGTCTAACATGGTGGAAGTGCCCATTCATAAGAGCCCACCTCCTAATCCCATTACCTCTGGGGGTTACTAATGATTGAATTTGGGGGAAACACAAATATTCAGACCGCAGCACTAGGCAAACACAGCTTATCACATCTCTGCCGCAGTTTCCTTGTCTACAAAATGGAGTTAATAATTATACCAATTAAATTATTCTCTCTCACCTATAAACCTATCTTTCTGGAACCAGCTTTGTAATGCTAAGCCTGGGACTCTGCAAAACACATCCCTGCTTAGTCAGCCGGTGTCTTGCTAGATCTGCCAGTAGGGGGCGCTAGAGGGGCTGCAGAGCTGGTGGAGCAAGAAGGAACTGGCTGCTTCTTGAGAGCTTCCTCTGAGCCTCACCTCAGTAGCACCACCCTTCCCACCTTCCTGCCCAGCCAGTTTGCAATTCTCTCCCAGTACTTGCAGAATCAGCCTCACAGTGTGCTGGCCAGAACCCTCCCCTCAGAAGTCTGAATTTCAACTCTGTGGGCCTTTCCTCTAAGTATCTAAGAAGTTTTAATAATCCCACTCTCCTATCTTCCCTCAGTCCTGGGGGTGGTAGCTACTGCCTGCAATTGCTACTCGTGTGATATCCTAAAGTTCTCTTTTTATTCTTTCCTTTACCTAGTTAACAACTTTATAACCAGCTAACAATTCATGATATTAAATTCTCTCTGTTGAAATTATTGATGTGATCTCATTCTCCTGACGGACCCTGAGGGATAAAAGAACACTTACCTCAGAGGGCTACTGAGAATATTAAATGAGTTGATGGTCGTTAAGTGCTCATAACTGTACTTGGAGCACAGTGCTTGCTATATCAATGTTAGCTCATCCTCTGGTAAGTGTTGAAGCTGGGTTGGAAACCAGGTCTGTCCATCTTCTTTTCAAACAACATAATATTTCGCTAATCAAAATAACTACTGCCTACTTAAGCACTGGGCTTAGTACTCTCATAGGTGTTACATCTTTTAATCTTCTGAAGCATCTCTTTGATGCTTTGCATTCTTGAAGTGTTATTTCCTTAACAATTGACATCAAGAATGGTATTCTGAGTTAATATGCCCATCATCCTGAAATTAGACAAGTACTTCACACAGTTCAAACATCTACATTAGAAGAATAATTTTAACATGAACTCCAAATTATAATAAATCTATATAATAAATCTATATTGCCCTGTGTATCACCAGGAATGCGCATAATTTAAGTGTGTGTGTGCGCGCGTGTGTGTGTGTGTGTGTGTGTGTGCGTGCCTGTCTGAAGATTGAGATTTTGAGATTTTGGAATTTCAAAATCCTATTGTCTTATATATCTAAAGTATCAACAGAATATTGTAGAATTTAAAGCCCCTATTATTAAGCACCTATTTTGTGCTAGGCACTAGGATACAAGTGCTTTCACACGTATTATCTCATTTTAGCCCTAAAATAAATTATACTAGTAGTTACAATCATCTTTTTAATGCAAATATGTTCAAGATCATATATCTAGTAAAGTGACAGAACCAGGAATTGAAACCAACTCATTCTGACTCTCAAAGCTCATGCTTCAGCCAACTTACTACAGGTCACAGGTGAGGGTTATTCTCCATAGAAGATGATAAGAAAATAAAGTTTAGTGAAAATATGAACTGAAATCGGAAGAAATGCCTTTACTTTGAAGGGCTTAGAAAATAAAAGAGCTGAATCTGGAAGAATATCTTCTGACTTTGCTTTCAAAATTGGTTATAAGCCATGGGAAACTCTCAGATTCTGTCCTTGGGTTTCCAGACTATCTTGTTCCATTTCAGTTCAAGGATTTCTCTCCAAATTCAGTTTTGCTATTATGTAGGCAAAGTAAATGAAAATCCAAAAATACCTTGTTTCTGGGTGTATCTTTGCCTCTCAAGTCATTCTCTTCTGGAACAAAAATTAAAGCACCTACCAAAACAACTTTTTTTAAAGAAACAATGCACAAAGGGTTAAAACATACCTTTTGCTTTGTGCTTGATTTGAGGCCAACTCGGGAGTGACTCTTGGACTAGAGGAAAAATGAGAAAGAAATCTATGAAGAACACAATATAACAGTAGCACTTATTTTGGAGTCATTTATTCTAGAAGGTATAAATCTTAAAATCTTCCCCCTAATCCTACTTCGCAGCCTCTAGAAATCTAAGAATAGAAGCCCAGCACAGACTCCAGTGTTGAATTTTACATACCGAATGGAAGTCTGCTTAAGCCTAGAGCTGAGAACACAAAGACACACCTACACTTTGTCAATGTCTTGCTCATATGTACCGATTCAGCATCTTTCTTAGAGGACACTAGCAGAAACTGAAAACTGCAAACATGAGGAAATACTTCCAGCTATAATAAGGCAAAAGGAAAGAAGAAGGAAATGAATAAAAGAAGAGGTGAGGAAGAAAGAAAAGAAGGAAAGAAACAAGTGTTCTATAAATTGGACAACAAGAAAATAGGGGCACTGTTACGACAAGATTTCCAAGTGTCTTTCTATAGGGTGGATTTTAACCTCTGCTGATTTAAATATATTTTCATTGGATTGAAACCAATCTCTCAGAAGCATGAGTTCTTATAGGGGGCTTTTTTGTTTTCCAGTTTATTCATGATTACCTAAACTTGTTTGGAATTAGGAAAGGTAAAACAGGCATTAATGCATGCATGAGAATGTTTTGGTATAGACTACCATTATGACTTTTCTCCCAATGAGAAAAAAGCAACAGTCAAGCTTACTATGCTTAGCATTCAGGTAGTGAATGTATTTGGCTTTAAGTGCAGCATGAATCAAAGTTAACTCATCCAATTACTACAACGTAGCCAGGAAAATGTCTCCCTAAATCAGCAGTCCTCAAATGGTTCGTTTCCAGGATCCCTTTACACTCTTAAAAATTACTGGGGCCCCTAAAGAGCTTTTGTTTATGTGGCTTATATCCACTGACATCCACTATTAAAAATTAGAACTAAGAGGTCTCTGTTCCACAGGATGGGGTTTGTTAAAGTTGTCAAGAATAAGGCCTACTTCAAGAGATACCAAGTGAAATTTAGAAGATGACGAGAGGGTAAAACTGATTACTATGGCTAGAAACGCTTGGTAGTCTAGGATAAAAATAAGTATAACACACCCAAATATAGGACGATAACTCATGTAACCAGCAGAGATATCATTTGTCAGATTGCTTATGCTCATATAGGAGATATAACAGTTTGTGCAGCTTACACTCATGAACTCCCAAAGTATGGAGTGAAGGTTGGCCTGACAAATTATGGTGCCGCATAGTGTACTGGCCTGCTGCTGGCTGGCAGGCTTCTCAATAGGCTTGGCATGGACAAGATCTATGAAGGTCAGGTGGAGGTGACTGGAGATGAATACAATGTGAAAACCATTGATGGCAAAACCTGGCGCCTTCACCTGCTATTTGGATGTAGGGCTTGCCAGAATTATGACCAGAAATAAAGTTTTGGTGGACCTGAAGGGAGTTGTGGAAGGAGGTTTGTCTAGCGCTCACAGTTCCAAAGGATTCCCTGGTTATGATTCAGAAAGCAGGGAATTCAGTGCATAAGTACATCGGACGTACCTCATGGGTCAGAACATTGCAGAGCATATGCATTAGCTAACGGAAGAAGATGAAGACGCTTATAAGAACAATTCTCTAAATATATAAAGAACCTCGTAACTCCAGACATGGAGGAGATGTATACTTCTTCTCAGTCTATGAGAAGAAGCCTATAAAAGAAGTTAAAAACAAGAGGCATCTTTTCCCAAAGATGGTGCCGAAAGCGAAGAAGGAAGCCCCCGCCCCTCCCAAAGCCAAAGCAAAGGCTTTGAAGGCAAAGCAAGTAGTCCTGCAAGGCATCCACAACCACAAAAAAAAAAAGAAGATCTGCACATCACTCACCTTCTAAAGGCCCAGGACACTGCGGCTCCAAAGGCAGACTAAATATCCTCGGAAGAGCGCCCCCAGGAGAAACAAGCTTGACCACTAGCCATCATCAAATTCCCCCCAACTACTGAGTCAGCCATGAAGAAGATAGAAGAAGACAACAATACACTTGTGTTCATGGTAGACATCAAAGCCAACAAGCACCAGATCAAACAAGCTGTGAAGAAGCTCTATGACATTGATGTGGCCAAGGTCAATACCCTGATCAGGCCCGATGGAGAGAAGAAGGCATATGTTCTACTGGCTCCTGACTAAGATGCTTTGGATGTTGCAACAAAATTGGGATCATCTAAACTGAGTCCAGCTGGCTAATTCTAAATATAAAATTTTTTCACTGTGAAAAAAAAAGAAAGAAAGAAAGAAGAGACGGAACTGTCCCAAAACATCTCTTGCCCAAAAAAAAGGACTGGGTAGCTCAGAAGAAGGCAAGCTGCCTCCAAGCTCAGAAACAGGCTGCCGAGAGCTAATAAACCAAACCACAATTTTCTATGAAGATTTTTATATAAAGACAAATAATAAACTTATTGACTAAGCAGCTAAAAACAAAAATTAGAACTGAGAAATCTAAAAAATATGTATATATTAATTCATTTTAAAATATCAATAATAAACATAACATATTAGTTAAATATTGTTATTTAAATAATATGTTAAATAACATGTTAACATGTTTAAAATAACATGTTATTTAACATATGTTTAAAATAACATGTTATTTAACATAATAATATGTTAAATAACATATTATGTATTTTGTGTACACTCCTAAACAGAAAAAAATTAGTGAGAAGATGCTGTTTTTTTCAAATTTTTGCAAATCTCTAATGGTTCGTTTAAATTGAAGATAGATAGATCTTCCTATCTGCTTCTGCATTTAATCTATTTTGCTATGATATATTTTTGGGTGAAGGAAGAAAATTCAGCTTTATTCAGATATGCAGCTGGACAAGGAATGAGTTTATAATAATCCTTTCAGATAATTGTGGATATCTTCTCTAATAATATGCCAAAAGTTGACAATTGGTAATTCCTTAAACGTTAGCTGCAATGTAGAATCTGAAATCCTGTCAATGAATTTTTTATACTCTGCTACATAAAAATTTGTTAGTTTATCTTGTACTTCGAAAGGATCTTTTTACTCATACACGATTTTATAGCATCCTCATTGGTCATTTAGAACATGGTACAGTGAGTTATCGAGCTTTTACAAATACTGACACATTCTCTGGATAATATTTTTTAAATCACATTTATTAACAACCAACCTCACTAGAAAAAAATTTCAACAGTTAGTAAGCTATCAAGTTCACAGTAACAAATACAAGTTTTCAAAAATTCTAATTTTCACTTGAAAGCTTGAATTTTATTATGAGCAGCAAATACTGGCAGTTGCTTTCCTGAAAGCAATAGGCTTACTTCATTTTTGCAAATATGTCTACAAGCTATGAGTCTGAATAATCGTAGCTCATTTATCACTTGTACTTTGAAGTTAAAATGGGGTTTCATGGGGGGAAAAAGGCTAGTTTGGCTCACAATTCAATCGCATAAGTGCTTTTCTTCAAAACAGCCACTGAATGTTTATGTGCAGAAATGCTGTTTGCACACCTCCCATTTTGTCAACTAGAATACTGGGAAGTTGTGTATTCAAGGGTTGAGATCTCATAAACTTAATTTTTGCTCTTTTATCAAGGGCATTTTTAAGTGAAACTGGCATTTTCTTCTGCAATCCAAAAACACAGTGGTAAAATTATAAGGACTACTGCTAGTACAGGCTGCAGCTATTGTCTTAACTCATGCTGAAGCACCCACAGTTTTAGCAACCATTGCTCTTGCAAAATCGGTGCGGATGTCATTCAGTAAAAAAGCAAAAAAATATCTTGTTAATATTAATTATGAAAAGAGTTTTGGCTTCTCAGATTCCCTTCAAGAACCATCACTCGCAAGTACTGAAAGCAGTTGAGTCAACAGCAATTAGACTGTCCTACCTTCAAAGAAATGGAGCTTACAAGGAATAGAACCAATGAAAAGCAAGTTGTCATCATCCTTACCTCCTGTCTGCTGCCTTAGAGGAGAGAGACCAAGAGACCAATGAGGGGTAGGTTCCTACTGTTGGAAAGAAGCTGGGATGGCGAAAGGAATTTTATAAGAAACCTGCAATGTTCATCTTGCACTTACTCATGATATTTTGAGATCCATTTAGACTGTTATGGGCTGAATTGACCCCTGCCGCCCACATTCCTATGTTGAAGTCTTCACTCCCAGTGCCTTAGAATTTGACTCTATTTGGAGATAGGGTCTTTAAAATAGGTAAATAAGGTAAAATGAGGTTATATGGATGGGCCCTAATTAGTACAACCAGTATCTTTATAAGAAGAGGAGAGTAACACATAAAACATAGACAACAGACATGCAAGGAGTAAAAACCATGTGAAGACAAAGAAGATGGCTATCTGCAAGCCAAAAACAGAGATCTCACCAGAAACCAGCCCTGCTGACACCTTGATGTTGGACTTCTAGCCCACAGAATTGTGCGCAAAATTAATTTCTGTTGTTTTAGCCACCCAATCTGTGACATTTTACTATGGCAGCCCTAACAAACTAATATTACACAGACCCTGACAAATCCACCCCAAATAAGTCAATAATCTAAAAAATACAGGTCCAGCAAAACCAAGTCCTGAATCAAAAGGGGCCATTACCGTCATACTCATTGTCAATCACATACATCCCCAGGAAGAATGTCTGGATCGGTGATTCTCAGACTTCAGAGGTCATAAAGATCATTTAGGGGGCTGTTAACCATGCAAACTGCCAAACCCCAATTCCAGAAATTCCAAGTCAGGAGGTCTAGAGTGGCTCCCAGAAATGTGCATGTTAACAAGCCTCTCAAGGAATTCAAACAGATACATATATGGTCCAAGAACGACAATTTGAGGACCACTTGCCTGTGAAGCACAGTGGTAACAGGATGAGAAGTAGGACGATATGAAAACACATTATAAGTCTCTCTCTCTTTCTCTTTGAAGAATCCAAATAAATCTCTTTCCTGTCCCTTTTAAATGCCTGGTGTTAAAATTCTTAATTTGACTGAACCAGTGGATGGGCCAGGATAACTGAAACAGAATGAATGTTGGCAAATTACTCAAAGTAGTCCAAAAGCAGATCTGCAACAGTTCTTTAACTTTTCCATTTAAAAACAAGCACACAAATTCTGTATCTATTTATATTTGTAGAAATTCAACTGGGTTTCAATACCATTGTAAGTGCCATAACATCCGTGGATATAGCCTTTGTATTCAACTTAAAGTCATTATAGCAAATATGACCTAAAGGACAAGACTTCCACTTACAAAGGAGATTAAAAGCTGTGATAATTAATTTCAGGTGTTCACTTGACTGGACTAAGGGATGCCCAGAGAGCTGGTAAAGCATTATTTCTGGATGTGTCTGCGAGGGCGTTTCGGGAAGAGATTAGCGTTTGCATCACTAGACTACTTAGTCAAAAGATCCATCCTCACTGATGTGGGCGGGCATCATCCAATCCCTTGGGGGCCCAAATGGAACAAAAAAGCCAAGGGAGGGCAAATTCTCTCTCTTCTTGAGTTGGGACATCCATCATTTCCTGCCCTAGACCTCGGAGGGCCTGGTTCTCAGACCTTTGGACTCCAGGACTTACACCACTGGTCCCCTGGTTCTCAGGCCTTCAGATTCAGGCTGAATCATATCACTAGCTTTCCTGAGTCTCCAGCTTTCAGACAGCAGATTGTAGGACTTCTCAGCCTCCATAACCACATGAGTCAATCCTATAATAAATCTCTTATCATATGTATCTATATACATCATTTTGGGTCTGTTTCTCTGGAGAACCCGGACTAATAGAAAAGCCAATCCAATTCCAGAGAAATACCATTTGCATTTGACATTAAATGAGTTCTTGTATGTCTCCTGGTAAACATCTTATCTAGACAGAACGGCGGTTGGGCCTAGTAAAAGGTCACCTACATCTTACATAGCATGCTATGCATTCAGCCCCCAACTTACAAACCTGTAGCCTTCTAAACATTTCTCTCATTAGTTAGGTGTTAAGGACGTAGAGCGTATTTTTCTCATAGAAATAATTTTATCAACACAAAAGCCTATTTAACCTCTGATATAACTGAAATGCTATGCAATTTCAATAAAAATATAGTATGCTATCACAATGCTAACAATTATATAAAGCAGAAAAATAATAAAATCAACTAAGAAACCATTTTGCTTTTTCCATATATCTTGAACAATAATGTCAATCAAAAAACATTTTTAATTTGAAGAGGATGGAGTCGAAGGTAGAAAATCTGGAATTCTGAAGAGGTCTTGTTAAAAATTCTCAGGACATGGTATTCACTGCTAATACCACTGATGCCCCTCACCCTTCCCTCCCAAGCAGATGGTTTTGCCTTTCTTGATTCAAGTGCATCCCCTGCATTACTCTGATCTTTAGCAGCTATAAATAGGGTCGCTTAGGACTATTAAATGGAGGATAGCAGGAGAACAAAGCCAGTTGTGAGGCAGCTGCTCCCTGTGGCACACTGTGCCCAGGCTAGCCCTCACTGAGGATGGGCCACTGCCTATTGTCACCTGTGTCCCAGCTTGAAAAACACAGAAATGGGAGGAGATAATCAAAAGAAAACAAAAACTTGTTTTTCCTTAAGCAACTGAGTAAAAATTAGAAAAAAAAAGAGCAAAGGTAAGGCAAGGGAGACAAATAAAGAAGAAACTAAAATAAAAAATAATAACAAACAACAACAACTCACATTTTTTTGAGCGCTTACAGAATGGGTTCCCACCACACCATCCAACTTACATTGTTTTACGTGATCCTTATAACTTGGCTAAGAGATAAGTATAATTGTACTATTATCTCAACTTTATAGATGGGATGATTGAGACATGGAAAGCAAAATAATTTGCGCAAAGTCACACTGCTGATAAATGGTACAACTAAGACTTGAACCAGTCCCTCTGATTCAAAGCCCAGGGTCTTAAACACTATACTATTTATGTGAGAAAAATTGCCCAAGAAAGAATTAGCAGAGTCCAGAGCAATGAAAATCGGGGAATACACAGAAACTGTGTTGCACAAATAATTGCTTCAAGATAAAGAAAAGAAGTCATGGAAAAGAATAGCAGATCGGAAATTCCCCCAAGTCAGATTTGAGCTGGCATCATCAGTGGCCAAGGAACCCCAAGGCTTTCTCTGAGGGCAGCAAATGGTGGGAGGGGAAAGAAAGCTGAGTGGCTTTGCAATAAGGCAGGTGGGGGAGAGTTCTTATGTCACCGGCACCATGTAGCCAAGAACATTCTCAAATCAGGTGCAGGGGAATACCTGCATGGTATTTAATTGTAGGCTTCAAGGCATTCAAATACAAATAGTCCACCTAACAAAGCTACCCCTCCACCCCCACATACACATACACACAAAAAAGAGGCAGCAGCAGAAAACAGTATTTTAAAAATTCATGATTTTCTTCTATAATCAAATGATGCCAAGCTTCCTTGGAATTCTGACCTTAGCTCTTATAAGTCAGGGTTAATTAAAACAGTGTGTTCTGAAAAGTTACTCCAAAGTTGAAAACAGCAAGGGGTGAATGTGATTACGTTTTCCAGACCTATTTATGAAAATGAGCATTCTGACATCTAAGTCTGCAGTTGTGATTGAATACATTGCATGCAGGACTTTAATGGAAACCAAAAGGGAATTTAAAAGTGACCTCTCCCAGCAAATATCACCCATTTTCCCCACCACTGATCCTGCCCACATCGGAAGGTGCGTGGGGGAGGCTCAGGGGGGAGCCCTAGTCTTTAATTGCTCTGCTACTTTCAGCAGAATTAGGAAATGTTTCGGTTTGCTCTACCGACATTAAAAATTCTATTTAAACCCTCAGGATGAAACTGACAAGGAGAGCTCTTATATATGGGCTCTGGTCTGAGTTCCCTTAATTGGAGCTACGGGGTAATTTAATGGGATCACTCTGCAAATGGGGTGATTAGCAACCCAATAACTCATGGGAGTACTTGCCCATTCTCTTAGCAGGCTATACTTAGACGTGTCACCCCATGTTCAGACACTGGAACAAGGGACCCCTCTGAGCTGATAGGACATTAAGAAAGCTGTCTACTTCATGTCCTTGCCTGTGCCTGCTTTCCAAATGACACAAGAAGAAATGGCTGCAATGCAAAGGTTCCAGAAACAAGAGTGTCTGCCATTTAATGATTTGTCGGGTGATAACAGACTGCACTACATTGAAAGAAGATATTCCCCTGACCTGTGGTTGTTTTTTAATCTGATCATCTTTGGAAGAAATCAAGAAGGCAATTTAATTTAAAAGGCCTCTGATGTTCTGAACTGCAATTCTTTCATAATGTAGGGCCACCACCTTCTGACTAAAAGAGAGGGAAAGTATCTGACTCTCCAGCAGACACGCAAAGAGGCCTTCCTTTTAGAGGAGTATCTGTATAAATAACTGGGACACATTCCTCTCTGGTCACTAAGCTGCTGTCAGGCCCTTTTAGATTCCCTTTGTCTGATTTTATTCTCTACTCACCTTGGGTCATTTGACGGCTATGGGCCCAATCCCATCTGTAGGAGAGATGACTGGATGTTCTAATCTGGAAGCAGTGGTGGGTCAGCATGAGTTCCTGCCGGACATCTGCTGTAAGGCCACACCTTGCTCTTTACAGACCCCACTGAGAACTGAGGTCATGTCCCTCAATCTGAGGATGATATCTGGGACCCTATCCCCTTAAAATGCTCACAAACATCTTAAGGCAAATCACCTACTTGTATACTGGAAATGCTACATAGTCTCTTGGTAACAATGGTAAAAACTAACATTATTGTGCTCTTCTAAGTGCTTTGGGCTTTGCATATATTATAGTATCTCATTTAATCCTCACTACAATGCTATTGTCACTCCCATAATAGAAAGAAAATCAAAGCTCAGAGAAGTTACCTGATTTGCCCAAAAGTACCCTCTATCCAGTGTCTGCCAGGATTTGAACTGAGAGAGCCTATCTTTAAAACTGCCTTTCTTTTCTTTCCTTTCTTTTCTATTTTTTTAAGAACATCTCTGATTTTTAAAAACATTTTTCATTGTTGGTAAAATACACATAACATAAAGTTTACCATAGTACCCATTTTTAAGTATACATTTCCGTAATGTTGAGTGCATTCACATTGTTGCACAACCCATCTTCAGAATTTTCTCATCTTGCAAAATTTAAAACTCTATACCCATTAAACATCTCCCCATCTCCCCTTCCCCCAGCCCCTGGCAACCACCCTTCTACTTTCTGTCTCTATGAATTTGACTAATCTAGGAACCTCATATAAGTAGAATCACACAGTATTTGGGTTTTTTTTGTGACGGGCACATTTTGCTTAGTATAACATCCTCGAGGTTCATCCATATTACAGCATTTGCAAGATTTCCTTCCTTTTTAAGGCTGGATAATATTCCATTGTATGTATATACTGCACTTCGTTACCCATCCATTCGTCTGTTGACGAACACGGGTTGTTTCCAAAAGCTGCCGTTCTTCACCACTACACTGAATCATGTCCCATATGCCTTGCTCTCAGCTCTCTATATTCAGACCCTCTTCCAGGACGGCTCCGTGACTGATTAGGTGCTGTGCTCTGCCTACCTGCCTGTTCTTTCCTCCCCCTGCTGGCTGGTGCCTCCACCTGGCCCTCCCTTAGCACGTATCTAGCCCTGGGGGGGAGGAGGAGGACGTTAGTTCTCGGCTCCAGTCTCTCCCCGTCTGTCCCAGTTGCCCTGCTTCACCCTTCCATGCCAGCCCTATTATGAGCCACATCAGCTATAAAGAACATGGTTTCTAGGGAGTGGTACTCCCCGGCATACAAATTACTTGGGAGATGAAACCTTCCCATCTCTTTTGAACATCCCTCTCAGACATGCCGCTAACTAAAGCCGGGAAGCTCCTATTACTATTAATAACTCCGCAGTAAAGGGGGGGGGGGGAGGAGCTGTGCTGAAAATAAAACTCAGTGCACGAACAAGGCCAAGACAAATGACTATAATGTATTCTGGATCTGTATGTCTCTAAGGCTATTAGTGTGCAGAAATCTAATATTGAGCATTGTCTGAAAACACAATGCCACAGGAAAACACTAATAAAGACCAGATATCTTCACATGATAAACTCCAAGGCAAGGGTTTTATGTCTTACAGTTCTCCACAGATCTCTGAAGGTACATAGTAGGCACGAATAATGTGAAATTAATAATAATCCAGATGAAGGAACTTCTTTTTCAGCTTCCAACTCTCTATTAGCTACTTTTTAGCTAGAGAAAGGGACATGAAGCAGGCCAGGCAGCCATTTTATTTGCCACCACCAAAAGCGGAAGAGGATTAAAATTACTCAAAAAACATTTAGAAATTCACCCCCGCTCCACCCCTCCACACACGCATTCCCCAATCCTACACCCTTGAAATAACTTTGTATTTTTCTCTTTTGGGTCTGAGATTTCATCTTCTTCTGTACCTTCTTCCCATAAAACATGAAGACTAGCATAGCCCTGAAGTGTCAGAAGTGGCACCTGATGGCCCCTTCAGGTCTTTTCATCTCCTTTCTCCAGGTTCAAAGACGGCCAAGATATGCCCACACACACAGAAGACTCTCCACGCCTATCAGACTGAAGGGTCAGGCACCCATGCATCCTTATATTCTACAAGGAGTTACTGAAACCACTATGTGCCAGATGCTGTTAGGGACTGTGCTATACAATCAGTACAGTCACTGTAAATCTCTATGTGCTACAAAGTCATCATTAAGCCCTGGCTAAACCGCAAGCATGCAAAGTACACCGCCTCTAAAGTTTGATAAATCTTCATGCTAGACTGTGGTTGAATTTTACACTTCAGATTTGGTATTTATTTATTTTGGTATTTATTTATTAGAAGCTTAGATTGATTTTCTCCCCAAATTGCTAACTAGTAATCTCAACAATATTTATAGGGGGAAAAAATCTGCTCTTTGCCACTGTTTTGTATTATCTCTGGAATCGTGTAATCATATAATTGATTTTTCATGTGCAAGCACCATGGTTTTTTGAAACACTTCCAAATGCCTTTTGTTTGAGGGTAATCCAGTTTTTTCCCAGCTGTCCCTGGGAAGGGACAAGGGAAAGGCATATTTAAGGCATATTTAAAGGCTTTTTCCACCACTAGCTCCAGTGAAGACTGAGAGAAAAATGATACTGGTTACAGGCACTATTTACATATGCAGTATAGCTTAATATGAGACATACATACATAAAACGACAAAAAAATGACATTTTTCGATCTGTGGAGGAGTACTGAAATATTTTAACTATTATAGCTTTTTATGCTTTGAAATCTAATAGGGATAGCCTCTCAAAATACACTTTCAGATAACCTTGAAACAAAACAAAACACATACACACACACAAATTCCCACAGAATCATCTTTAACCTAACTTTGTATATACAATGTCTCAGCAACTTTGCACACAAGCTTCTGTGTTGAGTTGAACTGTAACTGTTTTCTGTATTTGTAGAGAGTGTGACTACTGAACGTGAAAACTTTTACTCTGGATATCTTGGTAGTTTCTGGTGGTATTAAGCAGGGGAGAAGGAAGAAGGGGAGGCGAAGGGCTCCTTCCCTTCAGAACATGAAGTTTCTCCCACTGTCTCTTCTCCAGAGGTCTCCCAGACACCACACCTAAAGGTTTTCCCTACAGTGATCCTCTGATTATTTTTAAATTCCCCTTGACCCATCTGTTTTAACAGGATTTTAACAAATTGCACTTATTAAGACATGTGTTTGCCCTGTTTTACTTTGTTTTCTCTTCTTTCAATAAATGACATGGCACCTCCCAGCAGGAAGGAACCAAGGCTGAAACCCTGAAGTGTTACTGCAGGGGGCCTTTCATTGGGGTGGGGGCCTTTTCAATGAGACATTATTTACTCATTCATTAAACACTGACTGGGGGGGAACATCAGATTTTAATTGCTATTGTATTAAATCTATAAATCACTGCAATTTGGGGAAATCTTTACATGATCCCATCTGGGAGATATTTACTTTTAATGAACTTGGACAATTACACTTCCAACTCTTTAATTCCAGAATCCCTGACCACAGCCAGCCTGATGTACTACCACAAATAACATACTCGGCTGATTCAGTAGCAAAATCACAGAGCCTCAACATGAAAAAGTCTTCCGAGTCCTTTCGATCATTGGCCAACATTTATTAAGGCACTTCCTAAGTAGCCGAAGAGACAGTCCCTATCCTCAGGAGTCTTATAATTTAGTCGGATCAGTGTATAATATGCCTGGAATGAAAAATAACCACAAAAGGCAGTACATACTAAATATTCCAGTGTGCATTACCTACAGGAAGTGCTAACGTGATCCAGAGAGCTGAGAGTGTTCCTTAGACGAGGAGGCCAGTGTGAGTAGGACTTGAAGGGGCCTGGAATGGCGGCGTCCTGTGCAGACAGGTAAAGATATGAGCCCAGCACAATGTCAGATATCTAGGTTGTCCATCGCTTCTAAATAAACAAGGAGGAAGGGCTTGCCAGGCAGGGTTAAAGCCATTGACAGCGGCACAGTGGGAGGAATAAACATGGATAGTGTCCTCAAGGAACAACGCCTCGAACAATTTCTCCATAAGGTTATAGATGACAAAAGGAAGAGGCTGACCAAGAGGGCAGTTTCAAACTGGTAAGGGCTCATGAATGATTTCATCTACATTTTCTATTAGGGGCTCATAACTATCTGGACTTGTTGTTGTTCGATTCAATTCCATAAGCACTTACTGAGCATCTATACACGGCAGGCATCGTGCGGTCAGGATGTAAACCTGAGTAACAGTCTCTCTGAACTGAAGGATCGAATATTCAGACATATAAACAAATGACTGCCAATCAATGTGGCAGATATTATAACAGAGAGTGCAGCCTCCTAAAATGAGAGCAAAAAGGGAGGAGGAGTGGGAAGGCTTTTTGAAGGTGGTTATGCTGAGGCTGAGTTTGGAGGATGAACGGGCATTGTTAAGTGCTGGGAGGAGGGACGGGAATCCCAGGAAGAAAGAGTGAAAAGCTGTGAGAACATGAGTCTGGGACTACATGTGGGTAAGTATGTCTGCAAGGTAGAGCGTGAGGGGCAGGAGGTGGAGACATAGGACCAGAGAAATAGGCAGAGCTCTGGTTATTATCCAAAGGGATCTGGACTTTACACCATAGGCAATAGCAGGCCATTGAAGACTTTTACATGGAAGGAATGGCATCATCAGATTTGTTTTTAGAAAGAAAACTCTGGTAGGATTAAAGAGGTCTAGAGCAGAGTTAGAAGAGTTGGTTGGATTAGTTGTGTTGCTTTTTATTGCTAGCATTAGTTGTAATGTGCATTTTCCCCTTAGCAAGTACCCTAAACTCAGCTCCTTTCCTAGCTCTGGCATGAAACAGGCACCTTGGACAAATGGTTTCTGTGGCCCTCCGTTTCCTCACTGCAAAACAAAGAAGCTGTACAAGATGCTCTCTAGGTTCCAGGTGATGGTAATTGTTCAGGCCCTCTCACCCCCAAGGAAAGGCTGAGTATGTAGGGTGAGCATTTCAGTCTTTACCTTAATTTCCATGGAAGGGAAACGAATTTAAATGAACATGCCATCAAATTTATCAAAGATTTTCTTTTTAAGTTTTTTCTAAGTTACAGAGAGGCTTAAAATTCCCAGAAATTTCTATTTATGGACTGCATCTGTTTGCATAGACTTTAAACTGCATTTATGTAAACCTGTGCGTTCTTTGGATTAAATACTACATTTCAGTCCTAAGAATGATGCCAGTGCACAGAGAGCCCCCAGAGGGAACGTTCACTTGCCAATTGCTTATTCAACCTCCCAGTCCGAGCTCAGCCCAATTCTATTAAAATCTCTATTAGGGCAACTCAGTTACGATTAAATATTCCTCCTACTTTTTCAAGAAGAGTAAAATGCAACTAACTCTTGGTAGCCTATGTCAACTGGGGACATGGATCACAGGGATAAATTAAATCCATGAATAATCCAGAACCTTCATTTAAGGAAGAGCTCCGATCTTCTTCCTCAACAAATGTTTTCCAAGCGCTGCTAACAAAATATTCAAACTGACTTAAATGAGACTCCTTTGTGCAGACTCAGCTCTAGGTGAAATTGGGAGGTGACCATCGGCTACCCTCTACCCCCACAACCCCCACTGTCACCTTGCTGTATATCTCACTCAAAATAACGTTCCTACATGCCAAATTGCAGTCTTCATTTTATCTGACCATTCTGCCGCTTGGGACACTGCTAACCACTCCAATTTTCCTGTATCTCTTCCCTTGGCCTCTACTTCTACTCTCCCCTGGCTCTCCTCCTACTTTATCAATCATACTATTTGGAGGTATCTTTTAAGTCAGTCCCTCAGCCGACCTCCAACCACCAGGTCTTTTTATCTCTGTGTGGTCTTCCTAGGAGATTATCATCCACACCCATGGGTTTAACTATGATGCCACATAAATATAGCTCTCTTTTGAGCTCTTTTTTGCCACATGTGAGATGTTCAGTAAATGCTTATGAAATTGAGTTGAACATAAAATGGCTGTGTTCTTCTAATATGAAGTTTAAGTAAGAATGTGTATGGAATGTGTTACTGCCTAGTTCATCTCTTCCATGTCTTTCTGTCTCACCCTTTTCTCCATAACTATATGAATCCCTATCTACCCATTGCTGCACTATGACCAGTAGTTGCAAAAGACCAGGTGACACCTGGAAAAGACCAGGTGTCACCCTACTTTTCCAGCCCATATCTCAGCAGAACCCTGTTCCCAGGTATGTCAAGCATCAGACAGAGCAGTTGTCTGATAGACTGTGACATAGCCCTATGGCTTTGCTAACGCCTTCACTCTCTTCTCAACTCTAATTCATCTTCTAAAACCCACTCACAATGTCAGATCTTCTCTGAAGTCTTATCCAGCTCTCTTTCTACTCAAACAGAATTATTAACCTTACCACTGGACTCTGAACACACTTTAGTTATACCAACCTGTAATAGCATTGAATACACTAAAAATTAGTGATGGTATACTGGTCCATCTCTTTAACTAGACTGCAACACCTTGAAAGTAGTGACCATATTCTACTCAATTTTGTATCTCAAGTGACTAACACAGTGCCTGACATGTAGGGGTTGTAACCACTCCCTTTAGTAAAGGGCTTTAACTGAACAACAACAAAAAAATGGTGGGTACTTATGGAATGTGTTGTGCAGATTTTAAGTTGGGGGCTTGGAATGGATGCTTGGGCCAGAGTGAGGGAGCTGGCAAGTTAAGTAGAAAGTATCATGAACTGAAACATGGTACTAGAGACGTAGATCTTTGTTGCCTATACGTATTTCTTTCTAAGGCAATGCAACCCACTCACCTGCTGCCTCCATGACCATGTCCCATCACCTCACTCCTCACCTCAGGCACAGATGGTTGGGTCAAGGATAGATAAGTGATCCAATGAGTAAACCAGACAGCAGAGAATAGGACATATGATAGAACAGCAGAAACTTCAGGAGAGAAATCACGTGGTTCTTTAGTGAGAAAGACAGAGAGACAGCGACAGAGAAAGGGAAAAGGGGGAAAAAAAGGTAAAGGGGGCAGGGAAAAGGAAAAGGAAAAGAGAGAGAGAGAGAGATCTACTATATTTATTCTCAATGGCGTCCCAGTTCCTATTTCTGTGAGATCTAGTTCCTGTCCTTGGTAACCCATAATCTCCTTTTTCTTGGCCTTTGCTGAATGGATCTCTGTCTCCTACAATAATCGAAATAAAATAAAAAACGCTACAGGAAAGGAAGTATAAAGATGCTGAAGACAAACATTATCAGTTTTATAATTTGCTGACAGCTAAATCTGTATGTAAGTGAGAGCAAATTATTCCTTCTCCCTTTCTTGATTCCCACTCTGTGTCCCTACTCTCAGAACCCATAACTCAAGCTGCTAATCCTAGAGCCGAAGTTAAATTACATCCTTAAAATAAATAGACTTTTATGGGGTACTTGGGAAACCAACCATTATGTTTAACATTTCTGTGGAACAGTGAATTCCAAGATGATTCACTCAACAAAAATTTACTGGTGACCTACTGTGTGTAAGACACTGAGAAAGGAACTTGTTCAAGAGTAATTGTCTCTGTTCTCATGGAGTTGACAAACTGGTTGGGAAGAGAGAAATATATAAGCAAACAGACAAATAATTACAAATTTGTGTTATGTGTTATAAATAAAACAAGCAAGAAATTGAGGAAGAGAACAACCAGAGAAACATGAGGCAAGGCCTCTCTAAAGAGGTGATATCTGAGCCAGAACTACAGGATGGGAAGCAGCGAGCCATGTGAACCTGTGCATGCAAAGATACAGCAGAGCCCTACGGCAGAGAGTGTACTGGGTGTTTAAGAAGCTGAAGAGTGTTGGCTGAGGAACAGAACGCAAGCGGTTGAGGAGGGAAGCAGGAGATCTATCATGCAAGACTTGGTAGCCCATTATAAGGATGTTGGACTTTACTCCAAGTACAATGGGAAGCTATTGATGAATTATAACCAGAGGAATAAAATGGTCTGACAAATTTTTTTTGAAAATCATTCCTATTTCTGGGTGGATGATGGATGGGAGGAGCCAAGAGTGGAAGAAGAGAGACCAGGTAGTATATTACTGAAATAGTACGGGTGAATGATAAGAATGTCTTAAACTAAGAAAACAGCAATGTCCAGGATAAAGTGGATGGATTCAGGGTATTTCAGAATCCACAGGACTGACTTGCTTATAGATTGTAGGTGAAGTATATCAGGAACAATTCATAGAGTTCTGGAATGAATAGTTGGGTAGACAGAGGCGCCATCTGTGGAAATGGGGGAAACTGGAGATACTAAAGGGATAAGTTTGTAGAAGAAAATAAAGAGTTCCATTTAGGATATGCTCCTTTTGAGATGTTTGTGAGTCATCTCAGGGGGTAAGTTAAGCAGGCAGATTACCTTTTGAACATAATGTTTGGTAAACAGATGGCCGCTTGCCTCACTGTCTAGTTATTTCATTTGTTTCTTAAATGGTTAAGGCTATTTCAGCCCTTATCTTTGTTTTTCATGTCTTCCCTTGTGACATTTAATAAATAAAAGGCATTCAAAAATCTAGGGACTAATTTCATTTCTCATTCAAATGTATATTATAATGTTCCAAATAGGGATAACTGTAATAAAAAGAAATAAGTTCATGGATAGCTTCTGTATTATTTACAAGTGACTATCACTTTCTCTGTTATTTATTAATCACTAAAATATAAAAATACAAAGTTCCAAATACAACACTGAACTCATCTACAGAGAATCCTAAGTAGAAATTTTATAAATGTAGATTATATAGTAGTAAAGCACCATTATTTTTCTACTCCAGAGGTTGTCAATAATGAATGCTGACCTGAAATTATAAAAACATATGACAGATCTACGACTATCTTAGGAACAGTCTCCTTGCTGAAGGAGGAGATTCTCATAGTAATAATTCTCACTGAAAGCTGATTTCCCATGCCTGACAACAATAGTTTGTGGAATCAACCATATAAAAACACCAAGACAAAAAAAGGTTGTCAGCAACAGCATTACACAAAGCCAGCACAAGTATGCTTGATAACCTATGTCTGTGAGTAGAATTCTTGTAAATCAAACCCAGTTTTCCTGTTGACTCACATTTTGCCTTAAGAGAAGTTTATCTTTTTCCTGATTTTATATGGCTCCTAACTCTTCACATTTATGTTCTTTTTCTCCTTAGTCACTTTGACTTAATTAATGCTATAGAAATGTGTACTTTAAGGCCCAGGGAATAACTGTATAAAAAACAAAATCCTACAGTGAATCTTTTCTTTAAAGTACAGGATCCTTTGTAATGTAGTTATTGATCTTCTAATTTGCCTATTTAATTAGTTGGAGAATATGAGTACCAAATAATAAAAACCTACGCTTTTTTTAAATGATAGATGGCATAAAAGGTTAGGGCCAGTATTTCCATGTCCTTGCTACTTTGGTTCCCCCTTCCCACTCTCAAGATGATGGAAAGAAACACATAGGAAGTCTAGACTCTGAAAATATCTAATAAGAGACACCTCATGTTCTTCACAAGATCTTTTCCTAAGTCATAGTCACCCCATAAACTTCACAAAATGGGCTTGGAGACCTCCAAAGTAGTATAAATTCCTGATGGTCTGAATACATCCCATGCTCTGCTATCTACTCTGTTATATTTGTAAAATGTCAAACTGGATTTCTCCAATGGTAAGTCTCACTATCAGGAGACCTCCACTCCTACCTACATGGCAGTTTTCTAAGACTGATGTGTGTCCATCACTTCCTACAAATTCTGCTTATTGGTCTATTCCAAGGGCCTAAAAAAATGATTCTACTTTTCCTGGATTCAAAATGTTAACTTGGCTTTGGGGTCACAATTATCCTTTATCCATCCCCATTTAGACATCAGTTCTTTAAAGGACTCCCAGAGGAATTTTAGCCCCTAATGGAAATTCCTCAATTATGTATATTTAAAACCTCTCTTTTCCCAGAAGGCCCCCCTGGTGCTTCTATAACACCACTGTAGGCGTGCTATGAGTTTAGTTATGTCAAGTTATTGAGATTCACATCTCATAGGGGCTTCTCCCACATATAATCACTTGGATGCTCAAATTTGAATTTTATTAACATATTTTACTGAGTCAGAGAAACCTGTCTTCAAACACAAGCTCTACCATATTTCTACTTGTATGTGCTTACCCATGTTTACTTAAGCTTTCTAAACCTCGATCTCTTCATCTATAAAATGGTGGTTCTAATAATAGCCACTTCATAGGGTTGCTATAGGGTTAAATGAGAAAATGCCATGAATCACTTAACACATTTCCTGGCATAGAGCAAGCAGACAAGAAATGCTAGTTGTTAAGGTGGAGGTGATAGTGGTGGTGGTGGTGGTGATTATTAGCTAAGGCATCATCTTCATATGCCCTCATGATATTTCTTCTGCCAACTCTTCAATACACAAGGTTTTCTAGCTGTAACTCAGCCCAAGATACTTTCATCTAAGACCACATCAAAATACAGCAAGATATTCAATGGGTTGCTTTCTGTGGGCTATGTCCTAAAAGGCAGAATACTGTCCCAAAACCTCTGTTTCCTTTCTATGACTCAGTGCTGTATTGTGAAAACATCTAACACCTCACTGGTTTTCATTTGATACTCTTTTCCGTCCCTGTTAATTCCATTTCCCAAATAATTATCAACATGTATAAGAAAATGCATACAGCTTCACAGGTCAGAGACCCACACAAGTATTCTCCAGGATTCTGAAGTACATGCGCAGCCATAGGAACAAACGGGGCTGGGAGAGGAGGATGTATCAGGATCCCCAAAATCAGCAGAAGTGGCCATGAGGCATCTTGCATTAGATGCAGGGTTCACTAGATATACTACTTATTTACAGTATGATAAAAAAAAGAAAAGATCTCAATGATTATTTTTGCAACATATGCAATGCCTGACTCATTTCAAAAAGCCCCAAATTAATTGAAAGCATAAGTGAATTCTCAGGGGGAAAATTACTTCATTTTCTAAGAAAGTATTCACTAGTTGGACAGATAGTTCTGGTTTATTAAATTGGGTGTATTTGGAAGCTGTCTCCCTTTCACAGATTTTATAAATATGACACATTACTTTTTTTTCTTTCAGACCTGCCTAATGATCTCAATAGTTCAATTGCATTGTGTGATGCTAAACTCTACCTGATGAGTGGCACCAAAATGTTATAATACTATTCAACAATCCGATAGGAGTATTTTGGCCAAACTAGATCATTGTGGAGCCTCTAATGACTGGTATTGAGTTGGTGGAGGAAAAGCCTCCTGAATACTACCCATAACCGAAAGGAGAGTCTTTCTTTGGTAAGTGAATGCCTGCTTCAGGTTTGTTCCTGATGTCACCCAAGGCCCGTTCTGACCCATCATTTTGTGTTGTAAGAAAAAGGAGAAAAACTGGACCCCGATATGAGAATCAAAATCAAAACTGCTCAGGGAAATTTTTAATTGTTTTCTTCTCTTCACAAACCTCTTTAGGTCATGCTTTACAAGACGCCAGGAAAGGAAGAAGAATCCTAGATGCCATGCTGCAGGGACTGGCAGGTGAGTCAGACAATGACACCAAGAATACAGAACAAATTGGACAGACAATAGTTCAGAATAGAGCTGCCTGAGATACAATATTGCTCTCAAGAAGGTCGTGTGCTGTGCTAGAGGAACTTGTACTTATATCCCCACAGACTTCTCTTAGATCTTTAAAGGCACTAAAATGATCCAGGAAGCAAACAAAGAAAGTTGGCTAATGTGGTTACCCCATATCTGATTCTGTGGCCTCCTCACACTTGGTACGGGATGGAATCTCTAGGTTTAATCTGGGCACTCCCCGCTTCTGGCCGAGGAGCTGACTGTAAACTCTGATCATAATCCTTCTCTTAGAATTTGTGTCACAGTGTTCAGATGTATGATCTCCGGTCTCAAATGGTGCTGTGCAGCCCCTGTCCCATCAAATGATCTAACAAGAAATCATTGAGCAAAAAGAGCAGGAAAACTTGATACTTACAGAGGTCGAAACAACCATCCTCGGGTACCTGATATGCAACTGTGACAGCTCAAATCTGGTGACGATCTGAATTGATCATAATCCCAGATATCAATGATCTACCCTTCAGTTCAGGCTGAAAACGGCCACAAGGGGGACACTAGGAACCTAAACCATCTTCTTCCATACACAGCTTGGACACCAGCAAGGAACTACCCTGGAATGACCCACTTTCTCACACACACACACAGTCTTCATTAGTATTATTTTACTATAATACCCCAGTAGACACTTCCAAAAAGATCATCAACTCTTCAGTATCAACACTCTTGGAATCCGCTCATCTCACTGTTTTAGCAATCCTAAACTTATATTGCCATCCTTACTCAATCTTAGTCAGATCCCCTCATTGGAAGAACCATCTTAAACCAAACTTCCAATTCTCAGTAAAATCCAGCCTTGTCTCCCTAAGACTCTGCCAGGGCTCTGTTGAGATGGTGTCCTCCTTCACTGTGGTAAGCAAACAATCAGCTCTGTGTTGTCAGTTGGTTCAGTTGCTGAGACCTTGTGAGCTGGCATTAGACAATCAGAAAGAAATCCACACTTAGGAGTCAGAAAACGTGTTTGGATTCTGGCTTTACTATCTACTAGCTGTGAAACTAAATACTGATTTTTTTTTGTTTGTGTGTTGATGATAAAGAGAAATAACTTCCTCATAAGGCCGAAGGCCAGATCAAATAATGTATACATGTAAAGCTGTATATAAATGTTAGTTGTTACCATAATCAAATGGGATATTCAACAAACTGTCCACCGGGGCCACTAGTAGCCATGCTAAGCTCTATGACCACCACACCCCCCATGGCCGGGTGTAAACTTCTGGAAAACTGGGGTTCCCTCCTCCCTACAAAGAATAGCTTGCTATGATCAAAATATCATCATAATACCACCCCATTTTTAACATAGACTTATTCAACAAAAAATTAAAAATCAAGATCAGTATAACTGATAAGCTCTAATATATTTCCAAAATATATCTTGTAACAGTGAATATAAAAATGAGAAGCTGATCTATTACATTAATCTTTATTTAAGGCACTGAACATCAACAATTTTTGAAAGAAAAATTTAAAGTATTTGAATAAGAAGCTTATTATATCATGGCTATATATAATTCAAATAGACTTTGGGAAACACAACTGAATAATTAATCCTTATGAATCATGTATCCATGGAAATAACTACATTTCCATATAAAAACAGATAATCACTTATTCATTTATCTGCCTGTTCACAAGAAGGATTCTTTTTCTCCAGACAATTTGGCTTTTTGACACAGACACTAAAAGGCAATTTCCTTGTCCTTTTTGGAAACAGATACTTTCTTGACACCACAAAATACTCCCAAATCTACCTGGCTTAAAGAGCACTTTAAGATAAGAACTTATTTCTTCTCAAGTAAAACAATTATAGCAGAAGCACTTCCAAAAATAAAAGAACACTCTACACAGAGTGGTGAAGTAACAAAACACATAGTCATCAAGAGCCAAACATAAACCTGAACTTCATGCAGCCCAGGGAAAGAAAGACAAGATGTTCTTCCAGAACTATGTAATACTAGAAATGGAAGTTTAGTGACATTTTAAGTGAATAATAAAGAACAAATAAATGATGTTTGGGTCTGTTAAGACATTTCTATGGAATTTTATTTAAATCCTGGACTCATTCTGGAGGTGAACTGAAGGCATCTGGCATGAGGCAGTGGCTGGGGACATTAGGCTGGAACTGGACCATCCTATTCTGGGCCCCAGGAGGCTGGGCCATAGGGACTGTACCCATGGGCTCTTTTGCCCTCTGACTTCCAGTGGGATTCAGTCAATGGGAGAAGCCACCAGCAGGATATCCGAGGGTAGAAGGAGAGTGAGTTTGGGTTTTTATTCCCCCAGTTCCCTTCGTGCAAAGTCTCTGAGTCTGGCAACATATTGTCCCCAAAATATGCAGATCCTGTCAGGCAGTCCTCACTATATAGCTTTGGATCCAGGAACTGTTCCCTCCTCAATCTCCTCAATCCTTGGAGTAGAAATAGTCCCCAATGTTGCTAACTCTGTGTTGGTTTCCCTAAACCCTGCCAATACTCTGATAAGTAGTCCCTTTAACAAACTCTCTTCCAAATACCCAATTTGAATGTTTCTTGCCAGGACCTTGACTGACACACTTAGGCAAGTTATCTAACACTGCTGTGATTCAGTGTCTGCATCTATAAAACCAGTCTAGTAAAGAGGATCTGCCTTATAGTATTGTTGCCAGAGTGTCTGGCTCACAAGAAACTCTCAATTTCTGTTAACTGCAAGTATACTGTATCTCCTATCACTATTTAAATAGCGTGGAAACTTTTTTCAAGACAGAAAAAGAAAAAAGGCCCTTTACTATGCATAATAATAATATTTTACAGAATGCTCATGGTTGTTCTCTCCTTTAAAATGAGATTTTATTGTTATTAACCACTATAGTCTTGCGATCTTGGTAGCCCCTTAATGTTCCTCTTCTGGCTCCTGCCTTAGCAGTGAATAAGCCAGGCTTCTTAGTTCTAGTATAAGATATCAACAGGAAAGCAACGCGAAATAAAACAAGGCTCAACACTAAATAATCAATCTCTTAAAGGTACTTTGGGGAGCGGGAGGATAGAAAACAGATTTTAGCAATGCCTAAACATTTTTCCTGAGGGATACATGTCCATCCACTTGAAAGGTTTTATTAGCAGTGTGAAAGTTTTATCCATGAAAAATAACGATCATTAGCTTTTCCATGACAACTGTGGTTGGCCTACGATATCCATCATGCTCCTGGGGTTCATAACTTTTTCACCATTCTGATCCCTCAGTGCAAGACATTAGTAGGTGTTGATGCTATTTTAATTGTTTCTCACATAAAGTCCATTGCTACTCGTCACAAAGCCCACATACACTAAAGATCATTATTGAACTTTGGGGAGCTCCGGATGTATGAAGCAATTCTGAACTTGCCATGCAATTTTAACCAAGGTCATGCAAGTAAAAGTCTTGGCCAATTGGTTTGATTAACAGGGTCAATTTGAGTGAGACCTCAGATCAAATAAGATTTTAAAAAGCAGCAGATCTGAACTAAACTGGGAAAAAATCAAGATACCATGAAGACATATTACAGAGCATATATTTCATATGGCAAATATGAATAACCAAATAGCTTTTATTTTAATTATCACTTTCTTTGTTAATGAGAAATCCTCAACTTCACAGGTCATAATAAGTATTCTTTTTGAAGCCTGAAATAGCTTAAGCCCTAGAAACATTACAGTGGGACTCTGTTTCAATCATTCCCAATGTTTAAAACAAGCTAAAAATATCACTAGTTGTCTCATATTCTAGTTTTAGAGAACCAGAAAAAACATATTTTTCTTCTACACTCTGTATAGAATATTTGCAGCCTTTCAGAGTCAATATTAAAAGCTAGAGACACAGCTTTTAATATTGCCTATATATCTGAGTATGAATTAATAAATATATGTATTAATTTATTTACATATATACATACACACTTATACATAAATATACAATGTGTTTCATAAATTCTAAAATGCAAATTTTTTCACGTTAACAGCTCTGAAATTGGGATGCATCTTATAATCTAATAATGTGACATTATTGTAACATAATAATATAACTGTTATAGTGTGGCATTTTTCCTCAATTTTTGCAGTACATATCTTAATGATACATCTTACAATCAACAATATTTTAGATTGCATGTGTATGTCTCTGTGTGTGTCTTATTGCTACTGTCTTCTTTTGTTGTTATTGTTTTAGCACTTTTATCTTTTATGTGTTTCCTGAGATAGTTTTCATCTTAGAGTCACAGGTTTATAAATCTGGTAAATAAACCTTAGTCACTAGGAGAAAACAAGCCAAGTCAATGATGAAACATACTGTCAACACTCGCCATACAGAAATTAAACCCTGAATTTGTTGAGCTGATTATAGTATAACCAAACTCCCGGAACAAAGTTCCAAGAGGAAACAGCAAATGAACCACACCATCTCTGTAGCAAAAAATAATGACCCATGAAACTAACTGAAGGTTATCTGGCTCCAACTTCATGGATACATTATCATACTTACAAATGATTAAAATGACTTTCGATGCATGAATGTGTGGAACTAAATTTTATATTAACATTAAGATACATAGGCAGTGCATAGTTTCAAATCCATGTTATTAAAACCATAAGTGCTAAAACTAATTTCATCTTCTCTATATTTAATCACTGATAGATCCAGTCAGTCCCAATCAGTCTCATTAATCTTACTTTCCATTTCCTGTATGTTTAGCTCTTACAATCTGTTGTTTTCCTGATTTTCTCTTCTCACTTCTCTTTTAGGTCAAATTTGGTCTACGTTAAAGTCAAAGTTAGTTTTCAAAATCACTTCTTATCATTATTTCCTTGACTCTTCTCTTAGAAAAGTTTCCACCTGGTAAGAAAACTTCATCTAAAACATTCCAAAGTAATTCGCTGGTTCCCACACTGTGTTAGAGGCCAAGGACAAAAAGGTGAATGAGATAGTCTGGTTTTTGCTTCTCAAAGTGTAGCCCACTGCCTGGGAGCATCAGCGTCTCCTGAAAACTTGCTAGAAATACAGAATCTCAGGTCCCACCCCTAATCTACTGCATTAGTCAAGGTTCTCCAAAGAAACAGAACCGATAAGAGATAGAGACAGAGATGAAGAGAGGGAGAGATACATAAATACACATGCATATAAAGAGATTTGTTCTAAGGAATTGGCTCACCTGATTATGGAGGCTAACAAGTCCCAAAATCTACAGTGTGAGTCAGAGAACTGGAAACCCAGGAGAGCTAAGGATGTAATTCCAGTCCAAGGCTGTCAGGCTCAAGACCCAGAAGAGCTGATTTTTTCCACTCAAGTCCAAAGGCAGGAAGAAGCCAAGTTTGAAGACACTCAGGCAGAAGGAATTCTCTCTTACTTGAGGAAGGGTCAGCCTTTTTGTTCTTTTCAGGCCTTCAACTGATTGGATGTGTCCCACCCACATTAGGGAGAGCAATCTGCTTCGCTCAGTATACATATTTAAAAGTGAACCTCATCCAAAAACACCCTCAGAGACACACCCAGGAATAATGTTTGACCACATATCTGGTCACCCAGCCAAGCTGACACATAAAATTAACCATCACACTTACTAAACTGAAATGTGCATTTTAATAAGTTTCACGGGTGTTTCATACGCACATTGAAGTTTGAAAAGCACTAGCCTACTCTATGTGTGCAAGGATCTCACAGAAACATGAACAAATAACTACAATACTGCATGTTTCCAGCTGCACTCAAACTAGTCCAAGTTAGAGTGGTGTCTGGCACAGAAAGCAGTGAACAACCCTCCTGAACAGAAAAGGAAAGACTTCCCAGAAGAGGGGACCTTGACTAGGTGTTAAAGATGACTAGGTATTTCCTGTGCATGCCCTCTGCAGCCAGACTGACTGTATTTGAAGCAACAGCCCTGACACTTACTAGTTGTGTGACCTGGGGTAATTTAACCTCATTTTCCCCATCAGTTAAAGAGGGAAAATCATAGATACTACCTACTTCATAGGGCCATTGTGCTGATTAAATGAGCTAATATATATGTAAGTTAAAACAATGCCTTGCACATAGTAATGGAAAGTATAACCCATTGTCATCATCATCATCATCATCTTACATCTTCTAACCCACAAAGTACCTAGTATTTGTAGTTCATTTTATTTAATATTAGGTTTGCCTCTGTCCCATTAACAATGGAATCGCCCTTTGTGGAAAAGCATTTTGTATTCTCCTGACACTAATATGAAAGAACGCAAATTCAAAGGTCCTTAGAAGTCCTAAGCTAAACCACAACAAGATCCCTGAATAATTATTTTAAAATGGCATTCATTGTGTGCTTACTACAAGTTAGAAAACACTGTAAGTGCTTAGCTGTGTTTTAAATCCTCATAACAACCCTCTGATGTGCATGGTGTCATTACCCCTATTTTGCAGATGTGAAGACAGAGATACAGAAAGGTAAAGCAACTTGCTCAAGTTCACAGAGATAATAAGAAGCACAGGCAATATTTACACCAAGGCCTTCTGGCTCCATAGCTTATATACTTAACCAGTAGGTCATACCATCTCTCAGTAGGCTAAAAATGTAGGAGAAGAATTTAGGAAGGTGATTTATAAATCTAAGGAGTGTCAATTTTTCCATCATATATTCTCATCCTCTTGTAGATCTGATAAACAAGGTAATGCAGACTAATATTTTCTTTCCACTATACGTTCAGACTGACAAAGAATTTCAAAGATACAATAAACAGAGTAGCAAAATCAGAGGCTTATTCAAGGGAATGTATTCCATATAATATGGGAATACTAGTTGATATAATAAATAGATCTACGGATGTACAAAACCTCACACACAATGAAAATGTATTTCTTGTTCAGGTAAGAATACAAGGCGGATATTCCTAATTCACAGGTAGAACTCCTCCTCACCATGATTTCATCCTGTGGCTCCACCAGACCCAGGTGTAGTCATCTGCATCCAGCCAGTAGAGGAGGAAAGAAAGAACATGCTTCTGAATCGCTGTGGCCAGGAAGTAACACACATCATCTCCATGCACATTCCAATAGCAAGAAATAGTTACATGGCCATACATAGATACTAGAAGGGCTGGTCAATCTAGCCCCAGCTGAGTAGCTAGTTCCCATGGACAAGCAGTAGTGTAGAAAGGAGAGCATGAACTTCGGGGTACAGCTAGCCACCTCTGCCACATTCTTCCCAGGGGACTGTGTGAGCTTCTCCATCACTCAGGTATACATGACCGTCTGTGCCTATGGAAGATGCTCTCCAAGAACAATAGGACCCGTTTCCACACTTCCTTCTTGTCACTGATGATGGGAAGGGCAGCTGTGCTTGAGTGCTAGATATATGAGCATAGATAGGTCATGTTCTCCAAATTTGACTGTATAGCCAAGATTGAGGCTCTTTCTTGCAATCCTCACCTATCTCCTAGCATGAAAAAAAACCCACACAGGGTCAATAGTTTGTGTTTAGTTAATACTTGCTGATTAAAGTATCTGATTATGCTGATTAAAAATATCTCTGCAGCAGCACAAAACATTCTGTCATTTTTAGATGAAGAAAAAGTTCTAAAATGGTTAAGCTCCCAATTAAGTGATTAAAATGCACTAAACTGATGAATTTTGGTTCTTTAAAACTGGCACTTCTCTAAATTGAGTTCCAAATGACTTTCAGAAGGGGGGGGGCTCTAATGTATTCAATGACAGTGTATTTCCATATAAATAGTTCCCAAATCTTAATTCTTATCCTAACTATGGCTTAATGTGTGGCCAGCACAGAGAAAAACATAAGTTGAAAGGCTTTTGGCCTAGAGACTCTATTTCAATGAAATAGAAAATAAAAATGCAACTGCAAATATGCATTGCACCCCTTCTAGGGATGCTCATTATTCTCCTATAACAATATAAGCAGGTAGACTGAGGAAGCATAGCAAATACTTTTCTCACCCAGTAAATTGTTTTGCAAAGTTCGATTTAAATGTCAAGTATGTCAAGATGAGAGCCTTCTCCACCTCATTTATATTATTAAATGGTAAAATTAAATGTTTCAAGCTTCAGGTCAGTAGCAAGTGTATTAACTTCAATCAAATCAAAATCCTGCTGAATAAATGCATATATTCCAGAAGAGAAACTGTTCCAGAAGAGGAAGCCTGGAAATGCCCATCACTTTTTTATTTTAAACTAAATATTCCTATTATGAATCCAAAGTTCTGCCAAAGGCCAGGGACTCAGCCAGGAGGACCCACGATGATCCTGAAGCCTGCATACCGGCCCAGGACTGTCTGTATTCACCAGGGAAAGAAGTATGCCTCTAACAAAAACCCACCACAGCTGAGCACAGTCACATCTGCCACAGAACTCACACTGCTCTGCTTCCTGCCCTTCCCCAGCCTGGGTCTCGAGCCTCTGCAGGTCCTGTGAGCAGCCCAGCACCCTGCAAACAATCATCTTCTGCTTAAAGTGGTTACGAGTGCATTTCTCCTCCTTGTAGACTAAGAACTCTAATGGGAGTATCTGCTTGTACATCTGAGGATGCTGAGGATTGGGACAGTTCTATGAGTTAGCCACAGTTACACAGTTGGTTGGTCACAGAGCAAGGAACGGAGTCCGAGTCAGTCCAGAGCTCTTTCTGCTTTCCTCAGTCACTTGCAAAAGCTCTGTCAGAGATTTATTTCTGAATTTAGAAAGTGCTCGAACTCATCTGGCATATTTACTCAGAGGCGATGTCACTTCATCCCTTTGCCCCTTATCCCTTGCAGCTCTCAGGGGAGCCTGCATACGCTAGCTGTAGAAACATGTAGTGCCCCCACATCTTCGGGATCCCTTGATTACAGACATGATGCCTTAAAGCCCCTTAAAGCCCCTTTCTGTGCTACCCACAAAGTGGGAAGTTTGTCAGCCATTCTGATCTGAACTGAATATCTGCAAAATCTAGAGTAATTTGAAGGATACAGCTGAACATTATTAGGACAATCTTTTCTTCACAAGTGTTCAGGCATGACTGAAAGCTGAAATAAAGAATTATGGTTCTGAATCTGTGTACTAGAAGTGTCACAAGTAAATTCCACCAAGTGGCTCTTCCTCAGCAAGAATTTTGCCAACTCCACTTTTCCCCTCACAACAGAGAAGCCCCAATGCTGTGGCATGGAAGCTGCACCGCAGGGGAACCACCAGAAACGCAGTTGATTAAGTTTAAATGCAGTTGAGCCTCATTCAACAAGGGGGGATTTTCTCAAGGGAAGAAAGATGCTGGTCCCTTTTAAACATCCATGTCCTCTTCTCCCCAGGAGGTCCTACACCAAACAGAAGTGAGGACTGTTTAGCATTTAACAGGAAAGAATGAAGAGGTAGGCTAGAAAACAAAGTAACAGAGAAGAAAAAACCACTGTGCCCTCTCGTATATCAGAAAGACTTTTTTCTTCAAGTAAGTGTAGATTTGCCTAAAATGAAGAAAAGCTGTTATCTAGGAGAAAGGAAGACCTAGTTTGAATCTCTGACAGGCTTCCAGGGCTATGATTTTCCCTAAAGTAAAGCTTTTAATAAAGCTTAAATGGACTCCCTAGAAAACTGTTTTTCTGTCAAATGATTCACAGAAATTATTATGAGCCAGTTCTCTGAAAATTTGCTGTTATTGGCCTGCATAACTAATAGGTTATCTATGAAGAAACACACAAGCCCTGAAGCACAAGAGGAAATAAAGTATCCTCAAAAGGGCTGTTCTGCCTGAATTTATGCTCCTGAACTTGGGGGCATTCCAAGAAAGTGGTTCGTAGATAGGTAAAATTTTTTTTAATAACAAAAATTGATTATCTCACAGTTTCTGTACTTTAGAAAGAAGTCTAGACACAGCCTCACTGGGTCCTCTGCTCACTGGGTCTTAAGATGTTAGCTGGGTCTGTGGTCCTACCGGGAGCTTGAGGCCTCCTTCCAAGTTCATTCAGGTCATTAGCAGAATCCACTTCCTTATGATTGTGGGCCTGAGGTCCCTGTCTCCTTGCTGGCTGCAGCCAGAGGTCAGTGTCTGCTCTCAGAGGAGCTGTCTTGGTTCCCAGCTATGTGGGTCTCTCACAACATAAGGCTTCCGTCTTGAAAGCCAGCAGGAGAAGCTCTTTTACTTTGAATCTCAGTCCCTTCTGAATAACTCTTCCCTGATTAAGTCAGGCCCATCCAGGATAATCTCCCTTTTGACTCACTCAAACTCAACTGACTTGAGTGTACAAATGCAAAATCCCTTCATTTTTGTCATGCAATGTAACTTAATCATGGGAGTGAAATCTGTCATATTCACCCATCTGTCCATATTCAAGGGGGAGGGGATTATAAAGAGTGTGCACAAAGGGGGTGATTGGGGGGCCTTCTCAGTGTTCTGCCCACATGTGCTATGTCCTTTCAGAATGAGTTTCCATTTTCAGCACTGGCTCGGGATTGAACTAGTGAGTTGAAGGTGTATCAGTCAGCACCATGACTGAAGGTTCTATGGGTGCACAGCTACAGTGACCCTGTGGCTGCCGTCTGCCATTGCCCAACAGCTAAATAAGTAAAATTCTTGGTAGTCTAAAAAGCAAGCCTTCTCTTTCCACAGAACTTTCAAAACTTTCACCTCCCTTAAAACTCAACTTAATCACCTTCTACAAATCTTCCCTGTTGAAAGTCAGCTCTGCCCTCTAACTCTCCTCCAGCTTATGTCGCGCTATGTTCCATATTAATCAGCTTTGTGACACTGGACAAGTCACTTTGCCTCTCTGGGTCTGAGTTCCCTCATTTGTAAAATTATGAGGAGGTTGTTCTAGGTGACACTAAAGCTGTTTCTCAGGTCCACCATTTAATAAGTCTAAGTAAATGGTCTCAGGACTCAAGTCGCAAGAAATGTGATTACCTTTTAAGGGGGGATGTTATAATTGACAGAATCTGAAAGGAAAGGAAGATTCCACGAATGGTGATCAAAATGATACATTTTAAGAATAATCACACGCACACAAATACCATCTAACCAGAGAACAGAACCATGTAAAAAAGTCACTAACTTGAATGTTGTTGCAAAGCCATTGTCCTGAGACATTATCAAAGCTGAGAACTGACACAACCTAGCGGCATGCCACGTGACATGACACGGCTAGCACTCCCCGGGTGGTGGCAGTCGTGGAACTCTCCATGTCAAACATCTCCATTCATGACGCTCCAGTCACTATTCTCCATTCAAACATCTCATCAATGCTCCTTCTCATCTCAGACCTTGTATCTGTCAGAGGCATAACAGTCACCACGTGGGTTGTATTCTGGGTTTTTTCCAGTACAAACTGCCTTTTAGTCCCGGCTCCCTCATTTCCTTTAGCCCCTCTGAGCCTTAGTCCTTCCACCCTTAAAATGGAGATAACAATACGAGCATAGCTAACCTGCTCAGGAGTCAGTGTGAAGAGAAGATAACAGCATGTATTTAACAGTGCTTGGGATACTGGGGGAAAAATTGGGCAAATTAAGACTATTAGTACAGTTATTAATAATAATAATTTAAAAAGACACACAGACAGAACTCTGCTACTTCTCCTTTTAGGTCACCCAAAAGTGACTCACCTAGAAAAATGCAACATAAAATTCACCAAGAGAGGCCAATGCCTTTTTTTAAATAACAAAGCTCCAAGAAACTTGCAGATGTTTACCTCCATCCTCAGGAACCCTAGACCAAAATATTTCCTCTCAAACTCCTTGAGACCTTGAGGGGCTGGACTGAGCACGACTAAAGCATTCCATTCATTTCCCTTCTGTCTTCTGATATTTTTTGTTCCTCAATATTAAATTCACATCCCATCTCACTAAGTTCTGGGAACACTCCAATACTAATCAGATATGAACAACTTACTTGTCAGTCCCTTCTCACGACTTTTACATGAATACATTGACACCACACCTTTCTGGCTAAGTCTGTTTCTTTCAAAGGTTTCCCTTCACTGTCTCACAGAATCTCCATATACATCCTGGGCATATGTGGCCACATAGGTAATAGAGCTCAAAATGCAATTTAACTCCAGATTATTTCCATGTCTATTTCAGCTATTCTTTTTGGACTTCAACTTTGTGTGTTTTTAATAAGAAACACATAGTACAAAATTCAAAAGAGAATAAAAAGTAAGTCTCCTTCATCCCATCCTCAAGCCACTGAGGGTCCCAGACAGACTTGGCCAATATTAAGTCTCAGTACAGTGCTGTTATAATGATATGCTTAAAATTCAGTTTTGCAGCAAACATAGATGGAGCACCCGTGCTGTGCACTGCATTAGTAATTAACTAATAACAACTGGTACAAATTATTTAGCACTTAACGTGGGCCAGATGCGGGATGCTAGGCTAAACATTTTATATGCCTAGCTCTCTTAATCCTCATGACAACCCTTATGAATTGGTTCAATTAGTACCCTAATTTAACAGATGAGAAAACTGAGAGTGATTAAATAATTTGTTCAAGATATCGAAAGACAGACATGAGAAAAACGATCAAAAGACTTACACAGACACTTCATAAAAGAGGATATCCAATGGCCAAAACCTGGGTGAAAAGGTGCTCTTCTTCCTTAGTCACCAGGAAAATGCCAATGAAAACCACAAGGAGCTACCACTACATAACCACCAGGGGACTAAAATGAGAAAGCCAGAGAGGATCTGGGGCAACTGGAACTGGTAGACAAATAAACCAAAACAATAGCTTTGGAAAACTAACAATATCTACTGAGGCTGAAAATACTCAGATCTATGACCTTGCAATTCCACTCCTAAATATATACTCAATAGAAATATTTCAATATGTTCACCAGAAGGCATGTACTAGAATATTTATAACAAGTAAGAGCCCAAAATTCAAAACTATCCAAATCCCCATTAACAGCAGAATTGATAACTTACGGTGTATTCACACGATGGGACGCTCTACAGCAATGAGCATGAATAATCTACATCTACAGGGAACCATAGGAGTGAATGTCACAAGTACATGTTGAGAGAAAGAAACCAGCCACAAAGGAGTATATGGTGCATTATTCTATTTATGAAAAGGACAAAAACAGGCAAAATGACTCTATGTTGTTAGAAATCAGGATAGTGGCTAAGCCTTGGGGTAGATGAGGTGTCAGGAAATGGGACCTGAAGGAGGCATCAAAGATACTGGTAATAATCCAGGTTTTGCTTACACCAGTATGTTCAGTTCATAAAAATTCAAGCCATACACTCGATATGTGTATGTGTGTGTGTCTGTGTGTGTGTGTGTGTGTGTGTAATATACTTCAAAAACAAGTTTTTAAAAACTCATGTCCTCATGAAGTTTACATTCCACCATAGCCAAGGATATAAAACTTAACAGAAGTAGATGGCGACCAGAGAGTTACGCAAATGCATCATTTGTTAGCATGGATCTTCCAGGGCCCTGGAGCAGGATGCAGGAAGGGTCCACTACTGGTAAGGAAGTGGATTCTGGCTCCTGGTGCCCTGTCACACTCAGGCTTACACCACCACTGCACTGGGACATAACACCCCTGCACTTATATTTAAGGCACGTGTTCTTAACCTGGGGTCATGATAGGTCCTTGGGTACAATTCAGAGGTCCGTGAACTTAAATGGGGAAAATTTTATATTGACCTATATCACTAAACTCCACTCAACTGAAATTTAGCATTTCCCTCAACGATGAATGTAGGCAACAGAGCATAGCAGTATTAGAAGTATCTGACTTGGTCATCAATAAAAACATCACAGATATTTTCATGTTCATTTCTGCTGTTGCAGGTACCTTGAAAAATCATTTACACTATCATTATTTAGAAAGTGTGGTAATTGTTAAATCTGCCACTCGATTTTGTAGCCCTACGTGTTAATAAATAAGCTCATATATTATTTTATCCCAATTTTGTATTTCTAGTGTTTTGATAACTGTATTTTAACATCATTGGTTTCCTTTGTAATCCTATGTGTTCTATTTCTGTATTTAGAAACAATATTTTTGAAAAAGGATCTGTTAGCTTTCCAGATTGCCAAAGGGGTTGACAGAACAAAAGGAATGTTCATATGCTGACTATTTGCCATCTACACGGCCCCCCCAGCCCCCATCCTTTCCCCCCCCACACACACCCCTATCCCACATGCCTGCACTATTACCCCTCTGCCTTGCTCTGGGCCCCAGGACTATGACCTCTACGGACGCGTAATTCAGGCTTCCCTCTGTCCGTCCAGCACGGAGTTGGAGGGATTTCCCTTTCCCAGACTGCCTCACTAGGCTTCCAGTAGAGGCTGCATTGCTTCGTGGCCACAGCTCTCATGGGTCAGCATTGCTCCACGGCTCCGTCTGAAGGCCCCAGGAGCTTTATTCCTGAGTCGTGTCCCTTCCTTCCTGCTGTTGCTAGTCCCTGAGTATTACCCATTGTTGGTTCCTTAACTTGCCCACCCTGCTGGAAACAATCATTAAGTTCTCAGCTAAAGTCTTTGGAGAACAACTTCCATTTCTTGCCAGGCTGACTCCGTTTACAGACACTGGGCTCACCTAATTTGTGAACTAAGGATATGACTACATGCTCTGTGGGTGGGTGGGTGGGGGCAGAGTGCAAGTGTGTGATTGTGTGTGTGTGTGTGTGAGTGTGTGAGTGTGTGTGTGTGTGTGTGTGTGTGTGTGTGTGTGTACTGTACACTTGTGTTGGGAGTGGGGGAAAATAACAGAGGCAGTGCCAGGGACCCTGAACAATAACTCTTTCTCTGGCTTTCCATGTCCCTGAAAACCTCTCCGCACAGTCTAAGATAGGAAACTGGGCCAGGGATGTTGAGAAAAGGTCATGCCTGAGCTGAATGTGTAAATAAACAGCAGGAGTTAGCCCAGGAAGTCAGGGGTCAGGGGAGGCAAGATTCTTAACAGAGGACGCAGCATTTTCCAAGGCAGAAATAGGGGGGAGCTGCTGCCAGAGGTTCTCCTGCCACTGTCACATGTTAGCCTGGCCTGGAACAAGCCCAAGCAGCAGACAGAAGCAAGAAGGAAGCCTTTCTTTGAGGCAGAAGATGAGGGAGGATGTGCTTAAAAGAGATCCCTGCTGGAAAGAAGCACAGTCCCACATTCCTTGCACCTGCCAGATACTCTCCTAGGCATCTCTGATTTCCCAAGGCTTACCTGACAGGGAAAAAGAAACTGGATCAATTCTTGCCTGCAAAGAAGATCATTTCTCCTAAGATATTTCTAGGCACTTGCCCTCCCCTCTTATTCCCCAGGACAACGCTGGCTGACAGCCCTCTGATATGGAAGAGTAAATGGAGGAGACTGGCCAGGCAGGAAAGGAAGGAAGCCTGCCAGGGGCACACTTCCATATATCAGCGTGCACTCAAGATGAATAATCCCAGCCTGCCCAGGCAGCTATCAAACCAAAGGGCATGTTGCAGGTAGCAAGATAAATCGCCATTGTCAAGGATGTCTTTGTTTGTTCCCGACAGCCTCTTACTATATCTCCCTCTCCTGACAAAGCAGCCCCAGGAACAGGTTTCAGACATGCAGTGCCCTCCAGAAACGATAGTGCTTTTAGGGAGAGAAAAATGAGCTTGAGCTCCTGGGTCCACAAGCCCATATACAACTGGCTGTGGGGACGTCTCACTAAATACGGGTTAGAAGCAAAATCTATGGGAAACAATAGCTACACACTGTTCTCACCGAGGTCATTTCTGTCCATCCAGCCTAGCAAATCTGACCTGCCAGTGCTCCATCAACTGGCTCATATCACGAATCTTATCCACACTGGCCTTTCATGGATTCCGCCTGACCCCATCACAGGCATTATATTCACTGGCAAACACAGGACACCAGAAGAGCTCCGTGTGGAAAAGTTTGTAACAGAAATCGGCCATCAGTTCTTTTGGTTTTTTTTTTTTTTTATTTAAACATAGAAATCATTTTAATATCTTTCTAATGTCAGAAATATATACACTCTTTATTTTGGGTAATAATTACAACTATATCTATTAAAACTTTTCAAGTATGTCCACCAAACTTTTATCTAGGTAATTTGGAGAAGGAAATCCCACATTATCTCTGTATTAGACTCTGCTCATCACCATTTCAGATACTTGAAATTATTTGGGTAATGGGCGCCAGGGGCTGGAGAAGGGAGAAATGGGGAGTTGCTGTTCAATGGAAATAGTTTCCATTATGTAAGGTGAATAAGTTGTAGAGGTTTGCTATATAACATTGTAACTATAGTTAACAATACTGACTGCACACTTGAAAATTTGTTAAGAGGGTTGATGTCATATTAAGTGTTCTTACCACAATACAATAAAAAATTATTTGGAGATTCTGACTGTTGTCTGAAACGATGTAGAGCAATAGTAACCGTCTGGACTTAGTAATAAGCAGATTTGCGCCCACAGGAGCAGCTTTGGCAGTGATCACCTTCTGGGAATGAAGAGAGTCTGGCTAAATACCCAAAATGCAGAACTAGAATTTCCGCATTTATAGGCCCAGTCTCCCTCTCTCTCTCCCTACTTATTCCTTCTTTTCACACACAACAGCAAAGGTCAGAAAAGGTTAAGAAGAACCTTTTGTTCTTTAAATATAACAAGAATGTAGGTTACTGTATCATCACAAAGCAAAGTATCTCTGTGCTTTGGTAGAGGAGGCCTCCTTTCCAGGGTATAAACATATAGCCTCTAGGCATCCAGGTGTAGTTGCGCCTTTCCTGCCTTTAAAGACCAAGTCTCGGACCACCTTTTTCTCATCACCGGGAGTCAACATGCTGATGGGATTCAGAGACTGGGCCCTGAGGCTGGGCTGCCAGGTTTGGACCCTGGCTCTACCTACCTCTTACCCTACGACCGTGGGTAAGCTATTTAACTTCCACTCAGTGTCCCATCTGTAAAATGGAAATAGCTTTGTTATGAAGATGAATTTATAAAGCATGGAGAATAGTACCCACTGCATAGTCAGTGCTGGTAAATATGTCTTGAATAAACCAATAAAAATAGATCAAGCTAGCGCCTTCCCCACGTCCAGTTATATTCTTGTGTTGCCAGTAGCTCTTACTCTGGCGTGTCTCCCTCTGTGCTTGGCTGTGCCCATCCTTGCTGCCTTCTGTCCTCTCTTATGATCAGGACTCTGGAGAACACCTGTTGGGTTCAGATCCTCAAATAAATATTTTTCTTTCCCTCACAATTCATGCCTGCCCATCCTTCAGGTCTCCTCTTACATATCTCTTCCTCCTGGAGTCTTCTCTGAGGAATTAAGTCTCCCTTGTACAAGCTAGCCTAGCACAGTGTTTTCCTTCCTTCCTTCATTCACTTACGTATTCATTCATTCATTCATTGACTGAAGAGAAAATTATCATGTAAGGCACCGTGCTGCGTATTGGGAGCTGACGTTCTAGAGAAAAACACATAGAAGGTCTCAATAAACTTGACGAATGGATGAACATATGAACGACTCACTTATGTTATCTGATCCTTGGCATTGTTCCCCACAGAAACAGGCTAGAAACTGTCAACCGTCCAGCTTACTAAATAATTCTCTGGCTTCAGCCTATGGCAAGGGGATGTGAGGGGCTTAATCCCATCCACTCAGGACCCAATTGACATGGAGTCTCCTTTAAGCTGTTGCATTTCTGCAGCCTGTGTAGCCATGCAGCACACAGCACCGGCAGAGTGGATGCAAACTGCCACTGGACCTGCTCGGGCTCTGCAGTATTCATTCAAGTAGACTGTCAGAGAGACTGAGACAATGGGAATTACAGTGGATGAAGCAGTGATCTAGAGAAGGGGAAAAGGCAAGGACGAAATTAAAACCAAGCTGAAAACCAAACAAAACTAAGTGCTGGTTTTACAAAGAAACATTATCCCATTGACTCTTTTCCTACAGTCAACTGAATAACTCGGCAAATTTTCACTCATTAATTAAAACACACATCTAGGTACGATGGTTCTGAGTCTTTCTCACAGATGGTACAGTGCTGAATTTATCTTCCTCCTAATATGATCATTTTCAAGTTACTCAGCATAAGCTCTGAAGATTACTCAATAGAGCCATCAGCCAATTCTTTAAGGAGATATAGGATGTAGGACACTGATTTTGTGGATTTGGGAAATTGCAAGACAGGAAATTTAAAATGTCTCATAAAAGAAAAAAAGGTTTTCTAATCATTAAAAATTTTTGTAAAGCAAGGAAAGTGAAAGCAGATCCTGAAGACTGCAAGGAATCTGGGTTGCCAATATGACAAGCCAGAATTCGGGGGAAGCACGGCAATCAGCAGAGATGGACAGAAGCAGGTCAGGGGAGAGAGACTAAGGGGTGCTATGGAGAAAGCACTGGGTTTGCAGTCAGAAGACCTGGATTTTAGTCCTGATCTGCCTTTTATTAGCTGAATGGTTTTGAAAATCACTGATTCTCGCTGAGCCTCAGTTTCCACATACACCAAATGGAAACAAATTAGTCATTAGCTGTCCCATGGGCTTGACACTAGGATAAAGTCAACAACGGGTATCCGTAAACTTCCAGCAGAGGGCCTGATGTACGGTGAAGCTCAACAAACGTTTTGTTTACATTTTTAAATTGGAACAAAATAAATCTCTAACCCAAGTGATCAGTTTATGTGTTTCTAACTTGGATGATGTTGAAATATACCAGTCATAGGATTTTTCCATCACTTCTTAAAACAATAATGATGATGATGGCTAACATTTATTGGGTCTTTATAATGGATTTGCCAAAAACTATGCTAAGTGCTTTGCATACACTCGTTTATGCCTCACATTATTTCTGATGTAGGTTTATCATTACAGAGGGGGAAAGCCACAGGGAGACTAGACCACATAGCTAATCACAGCAAATAAGCGGTGGAACCATTTTTTTTAATGCTTTTTTGTAAAAAGCAAAGTGGAACATTTGATCGAGAGGGGAAAGATAGGAAAAAATATGTAATTAATTTGAGGACATTTATCCATTACACCCTCATCACATTTCCTGCCAAAGAGAGAAGCGTGTACCTCTCAGGGCTCTCTGCCTCCTTTCCAGCCCTGCTACATAAGGCTTCTCTTACTGCAGACAATCCTGACTTCCAGACGCTCGGCTTGCCAATGCCTGAGTAGCCAGCAGGGCTCTGAGAAAGGTGCTTAGTCTCTACTTTGCCTTTTAGACCCAAAAGAGATTTCTCAAAAACAGCATATTTTTACTAAGAGGATGTTGTGCCTGTGACTCTGGTTAACAAATTTTTGTTTTTTGATTTTCAGAGAATGAATTAGGGATCTAATGCTATGCAGTGGTTAAAAGCACATGGCATTCATTTTACAGCCAGACTGCCTGCTTTCCAGGGCTGGCCTGAGCTTCTGAGCTATGTGAGGTTGCTGGACAGGTCACTGCTCTTCTCAAGACTTCACTGTCATCCTCTGCAGTAGGGGTGCAACCTGGTACCCACCTCGTAGGATTGTTGAGAGATTTAAATAAGAGGTGGGAGAGCAGGGCCTAGCAACTGTAACATGCTTAATAAATATTAACTATTGTTGGGCAGATGAGTGGTTCAGTTGGTTAGAGCATGAGCACTGGGCAACAGGGTTGCTGGTTCGATTCCCACATGGGCCAGCGTGCTGAACCCTCTGCAACTAGAATGAAGACAACGAGCTGCCGCTGAGCTGCCACTGAGCTCCTGGGCGGCTGGATGGCTCAGTTTGTTAGAGTGCGTGCTCTCAACCACAAGGTTACCAGTTCGACTTCCATCCATGGGATGGTGGGCTGTGCCCCCTGCAACTAAGATTGAACAATGGCAACTGGACTTGGAGCTGAGCTGCGCCCCCCACAACTAAGATTGAAAGGACAACAACTGGACTTGGAGCTGATGGGTCCTGGGAAAAACACACTGTTCCCCAGTAAAGTCCTGTTCCTCTTTGCCAATAAAATCTTTAAATACACACACACACACACACACACATATATTAGCCATTGTGATTAAAGAAACACAAGGGACTTAATATAAACATATGAAGTGATGAAGTGATGAGGTTCTACAGAAAGAGCACTGAAAGCAGACATAGAGATAGTGGCCTAAACTCTGCCACTTATAAGTTTTATAAATAATGTGAATAAGAGACAAGCCACAAGACACACCAACCCCATAGACATGCTGAAATAGGCCAGCACAGGGTTTTTTAAAGTTTTACATGTAAATACTTTCAGACCAGGCAGTGTTCCATTGTCTCCTACTCCCTATTGTCTCACGTCTGATGGGCTTTGAGTTTGCAACCCCCATCACCCTGCCTGGGTCTCAGCCCACCATTAAAGCAGGCAGAAGAACATATGCCCTTCAACTCGGCTAAATTGTTTGGTTCACAGGAGGTCATGTTTGTAAAAGTACTTCATAAATCATAAAGTACTACAAAACAAGACAGATTACTTGAAACACAGGACATTTAAGCCTTATTTTTTCATGTCCATATATATGCTCTATTGGAGACAACAGTTTTGTCTGAAGATAGATAAAATCTGGTTGTTGCCGTGGTTTTAAAATACTTCTTAATTCTAATTTTGGTCAAGCAGTATATCCATTCCAATGATTTTTTCGCAGAGGAGCCCAGGGGAATACATCTCAATCATTCACACTTAGGGAATCAATTCATTTAGATGCCTGAGATGGAAGACCCCAGCTTAGAAAAATATCCTCTGGGAGCAAATAAATGATGCTCCCAATGAATTGAAAAGGCATCGGGTCACTTTCCTCACCTCCCAGTTTAGCGGGAGCTTTCACACCCTCTTCCTTCCTTTATCCCGGCGTTTTCTTCACCCAAGTCCATGATGAGGCTTGGGGACCTAAAGAGACGACCTCAATCCCACAAAATCATTGTCCCTGAGTACAGATTTCATTTCCCCCTGAAATGAGCCTCATGTCACAAGATCGACAGCCCTAATTATTTGGTGAGCGTAAAAGTCCATTTGTCTGAAATTTAATGTGGATGTCGCACAGACAGACTCACAGACACTACTGCTAGAGGGGGAAATGACAAGCCACTGAGTCTGGGTTCCAGCCCATCATTAATAGACTTGAGCAAGTTGCTTTCCTCTGTGAGCCTGAGTTTCCTCAACTGTAAATAGTAATAATTATGAACTATAGCTGTCATTTAGCATTCCTGTGATTTGTCAGGCACTAACTAGGTACCTAACCTACATTGTTTTTTTCATTAAAATCTCACCAAAATGGTGCAAGGTAGTATTATCCCCATTTTGGAGATGAAGAAACAGGCTTTGTGAATTTAAGGAACTGGCTCCGGGAAACATAGTAGGACTGCAGTTTATGGGTATGATGCTGTCGGGGGAAGATGGTATCTGCTCTGTCTCCCAAGACCCTTGAAAGTAAAATGAGATTGTATTTGTAAGAACATTTTATTTAAACAGCAAAGTACCATATATATCTTTTTTATATGTACGTCCATTTCTTTTGGAAATAAGCAGTAATGAGTACAACATTTCAGCGCTACAATTAATTAGGTCAATCAACACAAATAAAATACTTGGACTTAGATGAAGTCAAAGCCCCACATTAACTGATGACTCCACTGGGTCTGTTTCCGTGCCATTGCTCAAGCAGGTGCACCTTCAGCACCACTTCCCCCTTAACCCAATGTCTATGGGGCTCATAAAAGAACGCCCACAGGGATAAGGAAGGCAAGTTCTATGGCTCCCTAGCTACCTAGAATCACAAGATCTAACCCTGCCACCAACACTCCCATATACCTTCATAGATGATGATGATAGATAGATAGATAGATAGATAGATAGATAGATAGATAGATAGATAGATAGATAGGACTATAGTTTTGTTTTTCAGTTTTTTACTTTCTCTCTCCCAACTAGAATGTACGCTCAATAAGGGCAGGGATGTCTTCGCCTGTTTTTAGAACAGTGCTGAATGAAGGGACAAGCCATGAAATAGGGCCTGGATAGAGTAAGCAGTGGAGAACAGTGGCAGAAAGACCATAGTATCTCAGTGAGATCAAAGAGCCAAGATGGTGAGATTTAGAGCAATGCAAAGCAAGTGGGTAAAAGTGAAACGTATGGTGTCCAGGCCTCAGAGACGGATCAGTCCTCACTGCAGTCTGTGCCCAGGGTAGAGCCAAGGAAGTAGGTTGCACTTCTCGCAACCCAGGAATGTTTTCGCTGCTGTGCCAGAGCTGTGTAAAACACGTTTCTGAGAAGACAAATGCACAGTAAAATGGATACAGTATGCTCAAAGACAACTACAATGGAGACATGGTCTGTGGAAGGCTTAGAAATCAGTGAATATGAACTTGGACACATTGGCAGCGACAGTCCCTTGAAGTTGGCCTTTTTCATCTGGGATTCTGTGAATAATCAGTGAACCACAGCAGGCTGACATCAAGAACGAACCAGCCTCAGACATAATGGCACAAACCTCTTCTCCAAGACCCAGTGCTATAACATTTTTTCCAAGCTCTTGGAGGGCAGCAGGAGCCATCAGTATAAGAGGTCCATCAGAAGGAGTTCCCTCACTCAGTCTGCTCAGTCTCATCTTTCTACCTACATGCTGGACCAAAAACACCTCCCGTTCTCCTCTCCAAAAGCCCATCATGTCATCTTTCCTCCCAGCACCTCCGAATAAAAACACTCTCAAAGATGAGGAAATGAATTAGAAAACGAATAGAGAACTTCATCAAGGTTAAACACATGGCTAAATCTTACTGATGTCCTATACGTGACAGAACACAAACAGAAAGCAAATGGACATTAATTCCAGCATATATACTTGCAATGCATTATAAAGTACTGCTCTGTGAGTCCTCTGGCTCTGTCTAGAAAGGTAACTTTATTAAACACATCTTTGTTGCAATTCAGGGCACCTGCCCCAAAGACACTATAAAATCTAGCTTATTCCTGGATTCATAAAAGCTCTGGGATAGGAACAATTAAAGCTATCGATGCCTCAGGGGACATCCCATTTTACATCAACAAATGTTATGTCATCTGTAACCATGACAATTTCCACTTAAGAACTTCCAATTATTCATATTGCTGGGGGTGAATTCTGTTTTTCCTGCTGACGGCTCCATTACCTCTTCTCCATCCTCCTCCCAAAAAAAGACACACTGTGGGCTTTCTTGGGGGGAAAAAATCATAAACAAACTGCAAAGTCAACTTGCCAGTACTGCAGAGGAGGTGTTATTTTCCATGGCTTAAAATGGCCTCTCCAAAAACACATGAAATAAACCTATTTCATTTTTACACGTATCACTGTTTCCCTGAGGGTTGTAGAAAAGCATTTTCAACCAGTCACCAACTGTTCTTTGTAGGTGCAAAGTTTTCCTTACTGTCCTTCTACCAGGGCATCTCAGACTTGTACAGAAAGTAGGAAGAAAGAGTAGGGGGTGCAGGGAGGAAGAGGAAGTTAAGAAATACGGCCTGATGTGCTGATCCCATAGGTGACCACTGGAGCAGAGGGGTCTGCAACTGACTGGAGCCCAAAGGCTACAGAGTAGCAGCTTGGTGGCTTGAGACTCAGATTATAGAATCACTTCCTAGGCTTCTAATGGCAATGCACATAAATTAACATCTCATCCGCTGCAGTCCCTACACTGGCTAGAGGACATGACTGATGGAACAGTTGACCTCCCTAGGAGGGAAGTGCTAATTCTTTTCTTCCAGCACACTCTACCTCCTATGAGCTCAGCTTTTCATCACCAAATATCTAGGCTTCAGAGTTGGGACCAGCAAGCATCAGGTAACCTGCTGGGGTGGTTTCTCCACCTTCTGTCTGGGCAGCACCACGCAACAGGCAAAGCTAATGAACAGTTAGGTAGTCGGTGGACTCAAAAACATCCGGAACCACAGCCAGTCTACTTGCACATTACAAGCCTTCCTCACTCTTACGGGCTCTATTAATATCTGTCTATAAAATTGCACATACCTGAGCAAAGTGGACTTGGTTTGCAGGCATGGCCAAATTTAAACAAATTCATTTGGCTCAGTCCCCTTAAAGTAATCATTAGTATTTGGTTTCTTTATTTTCATAACATCATCTTTCAACCAACAAGAATTTCCAAGAGCTTTTCTATTATCAGTCATCTGACTTGCTCGCTTGTCTAAGTGTGCTGGCCCCCAGAAGTACTTGGTGGAGAAAGGAGTGGGGTTGCGAGAGCACACAGAGGCTTTGCCGACAGGCCCATCAGAGAGGGCTCCTCTCCTTTTCCTACTTTGCACAAGGACTTCACGTAACACCAGCAGTAGACCGAGTGACACAACCCTGCCACTGCTGTAAAATCTATGCCACGTCCTCTAGAGGATATAGGCAGCGCTGCAGTTTGCACATAGTACAGACTCAATACATTTTAGCTGGCAAATGAGAGAATTCTGTATGTGTTAAATGCAAGCTGGGTTTTTTTTGTTTTTGAGGTTGTTTGTTTGTTTGTTTGTTTTTTGAAGAACAGGTGTAAGAGAGAAAGGCTTAAAGTAATTCTCCCTATGTTTTGGCTTATCAAAAAATATGGATCAGTTCCTGAGAGATTGCCGGATTTGGAAGCAAAGGTAATGTTTTCACCTTTCCTTCTCATGAAGACTGAGACTTGGGAAGAGAACGATATGGGAGGTATTGAAGAAAATTTTTCTTCTAGACAAGGTTTACAATACTACGTAACTATGCAGCAGGGTGGGCTAGACTATGCTCGTCCAGTTAGCAAATATATATGTTAAGCCCTGTTATGTTCCAGACACTGAAGGAATGTATTTCAGGAAGGCGGTGAAGAATGGGTTTGCCTGAAGCTACTACTTCTGACAGTCATGTGCAAACGAAGCAGAAGGAGTGATGGTGTCTGGGAAAAGTGAATTATCTTAATAAACTGAGGTTGGGAGCACTTAGAGGGTTAAGGCAAGGGGCAATGACAACTGTGTTCAAATGTGTGAAGAGCTGTTACAGCAGATGAAACTCATTCTGCACAGCCCTTAAGTGTAGGATCCAAGGGTGGAAGTGGTGAGGAGGTAGAGTTTGGGTCTCAGTGGAAATAAAAGCCTTCATCCCGTTACTATTGAAGACTTGTGTGCTAATAATTTTTTCAACACAGAGGTATTCAAACAGAGGTTGAACAAATACTTGTTCTGGAGGTAAAAATGGGGATTCAAGCAGCACCACAGAGGGTGAATGAATGTAAAGTCCTTTATGAGCCTCATTTTCCATGAGATTCTGAGAGAAGGGATCCTTACGCTTTCACATCGGTTCTAAAGCACCAACTTCATGTCCATCTTCTATTAAACATGTTTAATTTGAGTAACAAATATGTTGTAATAAGATCATAAAATTTGCTTTACTTTTGTGGTACCTTAACATATATGAAGGATTTGATTCATGCCTTCTGTTTATCTCATTTTATAAAAAAAGAAAATGAGGATCATTTGAGTTAAATTAAACAGCAATCAAAGGGCTCATCAGATTAATAATGTTCTGTCTCTTGAGCTGGATGGTGTTTATAGATGCATATTGTACTTACCTGTCTATTTATCTATCTAGCTACCTATCTGCCTACCTACCCAATTTGTCTAACTGGAATGCTGCAACTGAATTAAAAAGAAAGAAAAATAGCTAACATTAGAATGCCTAGACTGACTTTCTACTTTAGAGCCTATAACTTAACTTATCTATATGCAAGATTAATAACATATAAACTTAAGTTAAAGAATGTTTTACTTAGCTTCTAGACATTTGACCTCATAAAAATTTCGTAATTACTACTCATATTGGCATCAGACTCACCCACATTTTTCATTGCCTCTCTCCTGACTTAGTGATTATGCGTATTTCTCCTTTCAATTCCCCAAGCCACTCAGAGCATTACAAAATGAAAGCAAACAACAGTGAAATCTCAAATACAATCACACATATAGTTCTCAAGTTGCCCTCTTTCTGTCTTTCTCTCTCCCTTGTGTGACCTACCCAGCTCTTGTCAATGCACGTGCACGTGCACGAGCACACACACTCTGGAAAATTCACTGCCCGATTCCTGGCAGCTCTGAGCACTGGCAAATTGTACAGCATCAGAAAATCCATATATATTCCAGTAGGCTGTGAATTGAATTTCCCCTGGAATCTGATGAGATGACCACCCGGAATCAGAATAACACTTATTCAAGACATTTAAAAATGGACTAGAAAAGAGCACTAGAGATTATGATGTAAAGATCAATTCTCCCCCAGCAAAGGAATGGACTAGGTGATTTAATGTACCTTTCCCATTGTTAATTTCTATGATCTTGAGATTAATTTAAATGCAGATGGAATCCATTTGAATAATGGCTCAGAAATACAACTTGGTCGCTAATTTAATAGGTGCCAGCGTGTGAAAAATTATTGTCATGATCGTAGACACTGAAACTGAGCTTGTAAAAATATTTTTGCAGAATATTAAACAGTTCTATAGTGACTAGGGCCACACATACATACATATAACGTAGTAAGCTCCCTTTTATCATGAGTTTAAATGTTTTTCCTTAAGTTAAAAATGTGCACCAAGCTGTTATTGGGTTAGAATTGCCTTAGTATATCTCACTCTGATTCGCCACGCTGCTTAAGAGATATGAGAGACAGCTCCCAAATAAGAATATTACTTAGGATTGAAAGATAACTAGAACAAATACCCCAAACTATAATGTTGAAAGAAGAACAGGCGGGGAGCGGGGTGTGGTGGGGAGACATCCTCAGTGTTTACATTTTGGAATTCATGTTTGATTCTTTCAGCAGTGCCTGTAGATCAAAGAGTCACTTTGCTCTCGTCTCTATATTGTGAATTCCATAATGGTTTGTATAAAATGCTCTTATGCAAACATGCATGTACTTGAATGTTTGCATTTGCATATACATTACGGTATCTGCTGCCTGAGTGATAAAATAATAAATGTCAAACGCTTCCATATCTAATGAATAAAATTACCAAAAATAAAGTGATGCATCACAATGACTTTGGGTTTTGTTGGTTTGCTTATTGGATAAATGAAAAGTCAGAAAAGATTAAAAACAGATAAGAATAGGTTCATCTCCTACTTTCCAAAAACCAAACAAAACATTAGTAATACTAACATCCATACTTGATTGGGCATCTACTCCTTGTTGCATGGCTTATGAACATTCTCCTAAGTCCTTATAAAAATTGTGTATGCGGGCATCGTTGTCCTCATGTTACAGAGGAAGAGACTGAGAACCAGAGAGGTTTATTACCTTGCCCAAATAAGTAAGTAACAGAGTAAAAATAACATCTAACCCCAAAGCCCAAGTTATTTCACTTGCATGACTCAGCATCCAACATGAACATCTAAAATCTAAAGGGAGGTAGATAACCTGTATTGAGAAATAGTGACTGGGCCTGTCTTTCAGGGCTATTTTTAATTTAGACACAAGTTTCCTCTCAAATTATTTTGCTATATCAAGCTTAAACTGGCAGCCCTAAATTGTGCAAAACAGAGACCTGATATCGACTTAATTTCAATCTTCCAGATGCTGACTGTATAGTAACATACACTCTCATGGACCTGACTAAGAGATGCAGGTTAACTATTATGGGAGTTCCAGACCACATGAAAGGCACACTGAGCTGAATAGCGGGTTCTGGAAGACATATCCTGGGACTCGCGAAGTCCATCCGAGAGAGGTTGTAAAAATTCTGTACTGTTCCCTTTCATGGCTTTCAGAGCTTTCACCCAGACTCTTCCTCACATAGAGGTTCAGTGTGGAGAGCATCCTACTAAGTGAACTCTGTCCAGTCACTTATACTGTTTTTCTAATTTTTTTATTAGTTTGAGGTGTACAAAACAACATAGTGATTAGACATTTACATACCTCACAATCATTGATGACATATTTAGATCTAGACTTTACTTCTACTCTTGTTATCTGCTCATTTAAAGACAACACAAGACTGAAGGACAATCAGGATTTGGTATCACAAAGAGATCTGCTTTGAGACACAATCCCCAGAAACATATTTCTTCTAAAGCAGATGCTGCATGTACCAGGATATTGCAATCAATTAACAAATATTTACTGAGTACCTAAGGCAAGTAGGACCCTGAGGAGAATACAAAGAAGCAGGAGGCTCTTGCCTCAAGTGTCTTGCCTCAAGAGCTGAAAATCCAGTTGGGGATTTAAAAAGACAAGTAATGAGAGTAGGTGGCAAGTGATGGTTGTGGCCCAGCATGAGGCCTCTGCAGCTTGGCCTGGATCCAACCCAGAAACAAATCTACTCTTAGACAGAAGGGATTATACCAGCTGCCTCTGAAATAAGATCAAGTCTGTACAGCACCAAACAGTACCTGTCACACGGCAGGTACCCAATGAAGACTGTTTTTTTCTGTCTCCCCTTTCTGTCCCATTATTCCAGGGAACAGCATCAATCTCTCCCTCCAGTCAACCCAGCTTCAACTTTGCTCCCCATTCCTGATACAGGACTTCTTTCTTTTGGAGCCCTAGTCCCCACTTGATAGTCCAGTTCTGGAGCTCTGTCCTATTCCCCATCTTCGTAAGCTGCCCACATCCCAGTCCCTTCACAACTAAGTGCTTCATACCTTGCTTTTGCTTGGCATTCTCCAAAGGACTAGAGTTTCAGGCCATTTAGCAGCTAAGGGCCTGCTCCAACAATGGCTGTGGCCTGTTCAACTGCTGTTCCTGATATTGCCTGCTCTGTGATTTCTTATCCCCCAGATGGGTCACCCAATTAAACCATAAATTTTGTACTGGCTGCCTAGAATACCTTGTTGAAAACAAGTCCAAGGTCTTATCTAAGATCTGAAGATGTCATGATCAGTTAGTGATGACTATCTTTGGCGTGGAAGGATAGGCCTGGTGGGCACAGCGCCTGCATCCTTCCTACCCATTTCACGGGCCATTATCTTTTAATTACCCTCCTCACTAGGTACCATGTTTAACTTCCCACACTTATTTACTTCCTAGCACTGGCAGTTGGATCTGTCTTTCTGACCCCACCTCAAAGACCCAGAATGCACCCAGATCCACATCCAAGTCTCTGGCTTCATTCTCCTACTGCTAAAGAAATCCCAGACTTAGCACAATAAAAATGATGGAGTTCAGACTGGAGAGGTCAGGGTTGAGAGCAAGAAGAGGAGAGTGAAGACTAGGGGAAATAAATTCAAAGATGTGACAGCCAGGAAGTGTAGAATTATTTCCAGTATGAGCAGTCCATCATACGTAAGAGTACCTATTCATTCAAATCTGTCTTTAAAATATTGCACATCAAAGTTTTCACCCTGGTCTCTAGAATAGAGGTATCAACAAAATCATTACCTCATATCTAAATCCTCCCAAGGAACTTGATATAAGATTTTTATCAATGAGATATCTGAGATCCTAATTAGGGAGATTAATTTGCCATCTACCCTGAACAATGTAAACATTCACATGTTTGCAATCCCAATTTTCAAGTGGCGTTTCATAAATTCATTTTTCCATGGCCCCTTGGCTAATTAAGAAGCCTAGTTTCCATGAATATTTTATTCTGTATGTTGGTTAGGAAGGTTAATTGTCTATTCCCTTTATTTGTCTTTTTCTCCTTAATGGGACAAACCATCAATTTGTCTGAATTGACACACAAAATTACTAGGGAGAAAAAAAAAAACAGACAACGGTGGGCAGAGTTTTGCGTTGCTATGCATTTTGTTTGGTCTGCAAGTCATGAACAATATTTACCACACTGAATTTCAAAGAAATGAAAAACAAGAATGTGCATAGAGGTTTCTGAGGATTTCTTTTTGCATTTTTCTAGCATTGCTTTCCTTTTTTTTTGAAACAAAGGTTACGCACCAGAAAAATGGATATCTACCCCGTTAGAAAGTTCTACGGTTTAACCTATCACAATGAAAGCAAAATGTATTTCTACCAAATCAGACTGCATCTATTCATATCTATTGAACAGTGCATTCTGCTCTTGTTTGTAATCTTGCATCACAGAGAAAAAAAAGCTGTTGTTTGTCTCTGTAATCTTGAAGATACTTTTTGGAAGGGAGGAGTAAGGATGCCCTATGATTAGAAAGAACATTTAAAATACTGAAATGTCTTCAGACAAAAGATATTCTCTTCACAACTCCTGTTTGGTTGCGGTATGGTATTACATCATTATTAATTTAAACTACAATCTGACTACAGTTGCCCTAAATGGAAATTCATACTCTAGGGTAGTCAACCACCATTATTTAATCAGAGGCAACTACTACAAAAGCCTTCAGCTATTCTTATCTCTGATCAACACCAGAGGTTTTGACAATTGGCTTAATAAATGTTGAAAAGGGTTTTCATTGATTAAATTAGTTGCTTGTTAATTAGCATAATAGATGCTAGAAATAAATTACCATTGGTGAAATTAGGGATATTCAAAATACGTGGATTGAGACACTCTTCTAGATGTACATGAAAACAGTACAATAATATAAAGTGCACTGTAGTTGTAGCCTAATCTCTAAACATCCTGTGCCCAGCCAGTGGGTCTGAGGACTCTTGGTTTTCCAGTAGTTCACTGAATCCCGACACTGGAATAGTGCCACATTTGCCTCATGTGAACCTTTCTTGCCAGATGTTTTTAGGAGATCAAAAAGGAAAGAGTTAGGGCTTCAGCCACCTGCAGAACAAGTTATATGACTGTGCTTGCTAACAAACATCTTCATGAGGGGAGAAATTTGGACTAAGACTTGCTTTCATTATAACCTGACACCAAAAATGTGTGTGTGTGTGTGTGTGTGTGTTAGGGGTGTGTGGGGGTGGAGGGGTAATTAATCATCATACCCCTCTAACTAGTGGGGACTACTGAGACTGACAAAGGCATATCCAAATTGGCTTAGTCCTGTTTACATAAGGCACCCATCCTCCAAACACACCTGGACGCCCTGCTTGTTGCCAGACTATTCTATAGTCTCTATTCCACAAAATCCACCCTTACACTAATGGGGTGGATTTAAAGGAAAAACCCAATAATGAGATAAGAAGACACAAAGGAGATTGAACCCCAGGGGGCATAACAGACTCTCCAGTTTAACAATCACACTAGAGAGATCCAAGATGGCAGAGCAGATAAACACTGTGCCTGCTTCCTTCCATGAACACATTAAAATTATAGCTAAATTGTAGAATAATCAACTTGGAGAATCATCTCAAGTCTAGCTGAACAGAAGTTTTATATCCAAGGATATAAAGAAGAAGCCACGACGAGACTGGTAGGAGGGGTAAAGACGTGAAATAGGCTGGCCCCAAACCTCTGTGAGGTGCTTGAGAATCAGGAGGGATATCTCAGCCACAGAGGTTCCCCCCAGAGGAGTGAGGGACCCCAGACCCAACGAGGCTCCCCAGCCTGGAGTACTGATGCTGGGAAGAGGAGCCTCCCAACATCTGGCTGTGAAAAACAGTGGTAATTCAGACTGGGTGGGACAGAAGTCTTGGGGAAACCCAGACATTCTCTTAAGGGGCCCACACACAAACTCACTCACTCACAGAAACTCACCCTAGACTCAGGCAGAGGGATGGTGACTTGGTGGCCATCAGAGGCATACAGGAAGCAGACTGAGATGTGTGGCTATGGGACGAAGGCTGGAAGACAGTCACCATTTTCTCTGTGAAGAGTCCTCCTTCCATGCAGCCAGCAGACAGGCACCATCTCTCCTGTGTTGAGCCCTGCCCGCACCCCCCCCCCCTCCAGGACCAAATCTGAATCTGAATTGGTCTGGTGAGCTCTGCTGCTCCACCCTGCTGACTCACTAGGAACGTACCATACCCAACTCCCCCACTGTTGGAGGAACTTTCTCTGAAAGCAGTCAGCCATGCCCTCATTACATTCTTTCTTGGAAAACTATGTGAATGCATGGACCCCAGATGGGGGGACACTAGCCTCAGTGTTCTCTGAGACTTTTCCTGAGTAGCTCCAGGCTCAGCACTGGCACCGAACCAGAATATATATTAACCTGGTAGCCACAACTCTTCCCATTCTAGTGACTCCCTGAGACCCTACCCCACCCAACTTGCATATCGTATAAGGCTTTATCAGTGGCTGATACCTTAAGGGAACCAGCAGGTGACAGCAGACCTTGGGTTGACCTGGCTTTTTGCAGAGCTACACCAGCCCCAGAACTGGTGGCAAACAGCCTCAGTTTGCAGCATGGCCTCTCCCACGTGCCTCTAGGTTTAGCACAGGCAGTGAACAACTATGGATTGCTTTGTAGCTCCTACCAAGTAGTCCCCAGCTGGTCTCAGACAGTTGGTGACCTGGGCCTGCACCAGAATTCCTCCCAGGAGGCCCCAGAACTAACATACTTGGAGGTTGAATTCAGACCACAGCAAAGCACTGCCCAATTAATCCCACAAGCAGCAGACCCAAAGGGCAGTCTCACAGGCAGCAGAGCCTGCTGGGATGAATCTTACTCAGTGGGGTAAGCACCTCACACAGAAGCCTTATGTAAACTGTGGATGTGGCCAAACCCCACAGCAAATCAGCCTGAGGGTCAATCCCACTCACTGATGTGCCAATAGCAATCAAGGATGAAATACAACAGGACAGCACACACAACCCACATAAGGGATACTCCTGGAGCACCAGGCACAGGTGACCAGGGAGACTGTCCACTGGACCCCACAGGGCACCTACTACATAAGGCCATCTGGCCAAGACTGGGAGACATAGCAGATCTACCTAATACATAAAAACAAACACAGAGAGGCAGCCAAAATGAGGAAACAAAGAAATGCATCCCAAATGAAAGAACAGGAGAAAACTCCAGAAAAAGAACTAAACAAAATGGATGCAAGCAACCTACCAGAAACAGAATTCAAAACAATGGTTATAAAGATGCTCAAGGAACTTAGTGACAACTTAAACTTCAAGAACTTCAAGAGCTATCAAGCATAAAAAAGGACATAGAAACCATAAAAAGGAACCAGTCAGAAGGGAAGAATACAGTAACTGAAATGAAGAATGCACTAAAAGGAATCACTAGCAGACTGGATGAAGCAGAAGATCAAATCAGCAATTTGGAAGACAGGGTAGCAGAAAACACCCAATCATAACAGCAAAAAGAAAAAAGAAACCGAAACATGAGTAGAGTTTAAGAGACCTCTGTGACAGCATCAAGTGTAACAACACTCGCATCATAGAGGTACCAGAAAAGAAAAGAGAAAGCAAGGTATTGGGAACCTATTTGAGAAATAATTAGTGGAAATTTTCCTAACCTGATGTAGGAAATGACCTACAAGTCCAGGAAAGGCAGAGAGTCCCAAACAAGGTAAACCCAAACAGGCTCACACCAAGGCACATTCTAATTAGAATGGCAAAGGTGAAAGACAAGGAGAGAATCCTAAAAGCAGCAACAGAAAGGCAACTAGTAACTTATAAGGGAGCTCCCATAAGATTGTCAGTTTATTTCTCAACAGAAACTTTGCAGGCTAGAAGGGATTGGCAGGAAATATTCAATATGATGAGAAGTAAAGTCCTACAACCAATACTCTGCACAGCAAGGCTATCATTACAAATCAAAGGACAGATAAAGAACTTCCCAGACAAGAAAAAGCTAAAGGAGCTCATCACCACAGGACCACAAACAGCACACCCAAAGGAAGGAGTATTACAAGGAATGTTAGAGGGACTTCTTTAAGATGGGGGGGAGGGGGAAAAGATCAAAGTTATGAATAGTAAAATGGCAATAGCTACAAACCTATAAACAATTACTTTAAATGTAAATAGATTAAATGTTGCAATCAAAAGACATCTGAGGGGGAGTTAGCTCAGTTGGTTAGAGTGTGGTGCTAATAACACCAAGGTTGTGGGTTCGATCCCCACATGGGTCACTGATCTGTGCCCTCCTTAAAAAAAAAAAAAGACACTAGAGGCCTGAATGGATAGAAAATAAAACCCTTACATATGCTGCCTATAAGAGATTCACTTCAGATTGAAGGACACACACAGATGAAAAGTAAAGGGATGGAAAAGATATTTCATTAAAATGGAAATTAAAAAAAAAAAAGCTGGGGTAGCAATATTTATACCATACAAAATAGACTTTAAAACAAAGGCTATACCAAGAGACAAGGAAGGACCCAACAATCCCACTTCAGAGTATTTGTCTGAAGAAATCCAAAATGCTACTTCAAGGGGACATGTGCATCCGTATGTTCATTGCAGCATTCTTTACAATGGCCAAAATGTGGAGGCAGCCTGGGTGTCTGTCAATGGATGAATGGATAAAGAGTAGGTGGTACATATATACAATGAAATATTGCTCAGGCATGGAAGGGATTGGGGTCTTGCCATTTGCAGTGGCACAGATGGACCTGAAGAGTATTGTGGTGAACGGGGTAAGTCAGACAGATGCAATGTGATTTCACTTATATGTAGACACTAAAGAACTAGATAAACAAACAAACAAACAAACAAAACAGAAACAGACTCACAGATACAGAAAACACTTTGATAGTTGCCAGACGGGGAAGGGGGGGTTGGGAATATAGGTGAAAAAAAGGGGAAGAGATTAAGAAATACAAATTGCAAATTGGTTGTTACACAGTATCATGGGGATGCAAGGTATAGCATAAGGAATATAGTCAATAGTATTGTAATATTAGGTTGGTGCAAAAATAATTGTGGTTTAAAAGGTTAAAAATAATTGCAAAAACCACAATTACTTTTGCACCACCCTAATAATTATGTATGGTGTCAGATGGATATTAGGTTTGTTGGGGTGATAGATGTGAGGGGATTGGGCACAGGGTGAAAAAGGTGAAGGGATTAAAAAGTACAATTGGTAGTTACAAAACAGTCATGGGGATATAAAGTAAAGCATAGGGAATATAGTCAATGAAATGGCAATAACTATGTATAGTGCCAGGTGGGTACTAGACTAGTCAGGGGGATTATTTCTTAAATTATATAAGTGTCTAACCACTAAACTGTACACCTGAAATTAATAAAAAATAATATTGAATGTCAATTGCAATTGATAAATTTAAAAAGAGGGAAAAAGGTGAATGGGAATAAGAGGTCCAAATTTCCAGATATGAAACAGGTAAGTCATGGGGATGTAATATACAGCAGAGGGAATACAGTCAATAATACTGTGATAGTGTGGTACAGTGTCAGATGGGTGCTCAACTTATCATGGTGATCACTTCTTTAAATATATAAATGTTGAATAATTATGACATACTCCTGAAACTGATATAATATTGCATGTTAGCTAATTTTTAATCAAAATCTTTAAAAAAAATCATACTAAACAATGATTTCACTTGCCATGTTGTTACTACTTATTCTACACCAAATGCATTTGAGCAAATTCTAGAATTTTATTTGTCCTATGTGAAAACGAAAAATCAAATTAAATGTTACCTGAAACAAAACTGAGTGAGTCAGTTCCACTCAGGGGGTAGAGGTGGTGCGGTTTTTGCAGGGGTGTACGTTTCACACCAGTGAAGCTATCGTCCCTCTGTTAAACGTGACTGAAGGAGGAAGAGAGGTCCAAGTTTTTCAGAGTATATTAATGGGGCTTTAATTTGCCGAAAGAGGCCTAGAACTGACTTTGAAGGTAGTAGGTAAAGGAAACCAGACAAAGAAATGCGAGCGCTTTTTAGAGTAGCTAGGGCCAGTACAGAATTGAGAAACAAAAATCCAAGAAAATGAAAGAAAACTGGAGTTGAAGAAAATGGCCAAGAGGCCTTTTGTGAAAGGGAATATCAAAATTAAATTTCAGATTATTAGCGGTGTTGCAGAATGTAAACCCTCTTTGACTCTCTCTAAGGTCTTCTTTATACACAATGATCTCAGGTGACTGGTTTTGGTGTGTTTGGTGTTTGTTTGTTTGTTAGACATTGAGGATGGTGGGATATGGGGTGAGGAATTATCAAAAAAGGTATTTTTTGTTTTCTGTTTGTGTTGATTCTGCAGTACTGGATAGCACATGTGAAAGGGTGAGCTGATTGAGAAACAGAACTAGAAGCCAGAGGTGACCAGGAAACAACCTCCCTCAAGGGACATGTGGATAATACCAATGTGGGTGCATTAATTTTAAATGTTAAAAATAGTAATTATAATTAGTAATAATTTTCTTTGTTACAAATGTGTTTGCCTAAATCAGAGAAAAGATTCTGTGTGATATTGTGACATAATAAGAAATATACATTTAGTCTTCATCCTCTATTCCTGGCACAACGCTCCTAAAACCCTTGAAATTTCCCTAGTGATAGAAATGAGAGGAGTGTCTTTGTTATTCATAATAAGCCCCTGTCAACCATGCCTGAGTTTATGCTAAGGAGGTGACTCTTGGAGGATTGGGGTTGGCTGCCCCACCCCTTGACCTACAGGGAGGGGAAAGGGTCTAGAGGTTGAGTTAATCAATGGCCAAAGACATATTCAATTATGCCTATGTAATGAGCCTACATAAAAACCCTAATTGAAGAGATTCAGAGTGCTTCCGGGTTGGTGACCACATTCACGTACGGGGATGATGGCACGCCCAGAGAGGACATGGAAGCTCCACGGACCCCTGCCCCAGACCTTACCCTATGCATCTCTTCCATTTGGCTGTTCCTGTGTTGTAGTCTTTATCATAAATTCGAAATAGTAAGTAAAGCACTTCCCTGAGTTCTGTGAGCCATTAACAAATTACCAAACCTGAGGAGGGGGTTATGGGTACTCCCAATTTAGAGCCCCTTGGTCAGAAGTACAGGTGACAACTTGGGACTTGCGACTGGCATCCAAAACAGGGGCAGTCTTGTGGGACTGAGTCTGTAACCTGTGGGGTCTGCTAATTCTAGGCAGTTAGTGTCAGAATTGAGTTAAATTGCAGGATACCTGCTTAGTGTCCTCCGAGGACTGGACTAATGCAAGCTGTGGGGGAAAAAACACACATCTGGTGCCAGAAATCTTGTGAATATAGAAGCAGTGTTTCCTTTTAGGCTTCTTTTTAAAAAGATCATTTATTCCTACATATATAACTATACCCAGAGAAAAAACTGCAACATCAAGGAGCCAAAGAGGGGTTACTGAGGGGGCATGTTAGCTTTTCTTTGAGTTCATAGATCGAATAACAGAGAAACCCACACTTATGATATGTTAAGTCCAAGCCACTCTCTGGAGCTCACTGGCAGATGAGCAGACAAGTAGAAGTCCTCTAAGACCTCTAAGAAGTCCAGATGGAAGTGGTCCAGGAAGCTGCCTGTGGCATATTACTCACAGCCAGGTGCCTGGGTTATGTGTCGCTGCTGACAGAGCTCTGCTCCCTGTTGTCACCATGCGTCCACAGGGTCCCCCCATCCACCATCTTTCTACTCAAGCATTCTGCTTGAGATGGTTTTTACTTACTCTTAGTGATACTTCCCCATGTGGACACTATCTTAGCCCCCAACTGGTGGCCCCTCATAGCCATTATCTTAAGTAATTGACAGAGATGAACTTACAAAGACATAAATATATACATTAACACAAATATTTTCTACTTTATAATTTTCACACTCAACAACCTCATATTCCTAAACAGTATTTCCACCAAATTTCTGGACTAAAGGTGAAAGCACTACATAGGTAATATGACATTGTGGTTAAGTGCCATGGGGTCGAGGGCCAGATTATTGTATGCACATTCTGGCTGTCCTACTGACTAGCTACGTAAGTAGGGTAAGTTAATTCACCTCTCCATGCTTCAGTGTTCTCATTTTAGCAGGGATGCTATGACAATACCTAAATCATAGAGTTATTGTGAAGTTTAGTACATATAAATCTTTTAGCCAGTAGGGTGCTAGAGTTGACTCCTATTGGCTCACAGGCGCCTGTTGTTAGCATCTCTTCCCAACTCCCCCTCCAGTGACATCATATTCAAGGGCTTGTAATCGGCCATGGTGGGAGTGGAGTATTTAAACCACAGAAATTGGCAGATGCTACAAATTAGAACTGGTGTTTTGTTTTGTTTCATTTTGTTTCGCTCTGCTTTGTTTTGGAGAGCTGATTATTTGACATTTACCAGTGTACCACTGCATTTAGCATAAGGGCTAGCCCATAGTAAATGCTCAAGAAATAAGAGCTATTATTCATGGAAAAAGTGATGAAGGAACCTTCTGGCAAATTAAAGAGTTTCCCCCAACTTTTCCTCACCGAGAACAACTCTTTGCAATTACACAAAAATTGAGTCAAATTACTTTTTGGTGATGGAGAAACTCCAAGCTTAACATAAACCAAATTTCCCTACCCTTAGCTAACTTCAACAATCTATATGTTCTTGGCCCGAATTACCCTGTCCCCATTTCAATCTCTGACATGGCACTAAGATGCCTTATAAAAAATATATTGTACATAACACGAGAGAACGTTTTCAGTGATCCTGCCAACCTCAAGAACACAGGGTTACAGATTTTTGTTAAAGTCTGTACATGAGTCCCTGCTTGGGAATCAATTCAAAGACAACTCTTAAGAACTCCATGAACAATACATATATCTCAAAAGCACAATTTTAAATACATGACTAATGGACTCTCTCATCAACCCAAACAAGAAAGAAATCAATGGAATAGAATCTTGTCAGTTTCTAGTCTCTTTGTAAAGGAGATAAACGCAGAGCAAGAGAAATCAATCAAACATGGTTTTCTTTTCCTTTTTCACATTTACTGATAGAATTTAAAATCAAGTTACGTTTCTTCAAGTACTTATTGTGTAGTCTGCTTGAGCAGTGCAGAAATGACGAGAATGGATTTGTATTGCTTTACTTCATTTATTTTACTTTTTAGTATTAATAAAGAAATGAGTAAATTACCAACGGACCAGAGATCTGACCATATGACACCCTGCTACAGGAAATCCTAAGTATTTCAGAAACGTTATTAATAATGTTCTAAAATCTCTTTTTGCCAGTCCTCTGCAACTAAGGATTTCATGATATAATTCAGACCCACACCACATAATAGGCCAATAAATCACTACTAGATCCTACAAGTCTCAGCCAAATATTTAGTCATTCACACATCATAGGCTTGGGGGTTTGCCCATAGTTCTGGGTGAGCTGTTTATTATGCTTATCAGGTATTCAGATAAGTGGGAAATAAGAAAACTAGTCACTATAAATGTACCAGCACACTATTCCTGAGCTGTAAGATTTCCAAGTTTTTCTTAAATCAAAAAAGCAAGTCACTAAACATAGGTACTAAACATCGATCTGATGACTAATTCTAGTGTCCTCTATAGGTAGATGGGATTCAAATGACTGGTTGTCTTAATATTAGGTTGGTGCAAAAGTAATTGCGAGTTTTGCAATTATTTTTAACCTTTTCAACTGCAATTACTTTTGCACCAACCTAACAGATTAATAGGTTGGGAGGGCGAGAGGCACACACAGCACTCCCAGAGAAGAAAGCAAGACTAGGTTTACAACATTACCCCCACGAAGAAAGTGAAGGAAAACATTCTGCTCCAGAGACAAAGATGGTCAGCAAGTCATGGATCCTCAAGAACAGGCAAGCTTAGGCACAGATGCCCGCGCCCCAAGAAAGAAAAATAGAAAACACACTTTCTTTTTTTTCTGCTCATCAACAACAGAGAAGCCCTTGTTGACCATGGAACCACAAGAGTTCTTTGCAGTGCAGGTTGCTATGCGCTCCACTCCGGCCAGCTCCCTGGACTGGGGAAAGGGAGAAGGAAAGGGAAGAGGTGACCTAGAAGAAAGGAGGCTTTTGTGGGCCAACAGTTGACAACAGGTGCCCGCCTGGGAACAGCAGTTCAAGAAACTATTCAGCTGGTTACATACCAGACCACCTCTCGGCTCCTGGGCTCCCACCCAAAGGCAAACCGAGCCCTTCCCACGTCCATGTCCTAAGGTATACAGGGAAGCTACAAAAATTAACCCTGCAGCCCACCTGGCTTTAACCTCTCTCCATGCAGAGTGGAGCTAGGAGGACAGATGCCCATATTAAACGTGTGAGCTACTCTTCTCTGACCTTCCCTGAGTTCCTTATCCAACGGTGCTCTTTCCCATACCCACCTCCATCAAAGACCTACGTGAATTGGCTCATTTCACAGGTCACGGTGGATGCATTCCATCCCGATTCAAACCGACTCTTCACTACTGCCAAAACTGGAAAAATAAGTGCTCGCGGTTATCAACTTCTCCCAGCCATGACCTTGGTATAAGCATTGGAGTGAAGGAGCACGGGTTTGAATTCTCTTTTTACTACTTAACTCTCTCTTTAGCCTTGAATTACCCATCCTGAGACAGTTTCAGCATCTAGAAATGAGAATAAATCCGATTCCACAGTTGTACTGTGGATTAAATGGGATAAAGTATATAATCGAGCACATGATGAGCTATGAGCCTACTGAGTAGGATTAAATATGGCATTTAATATAATTAAATAATTTAAATAAATATAGAAGAGGACCTCAAACAGCCTGAGCCCAAGGGCCAGATTTAGTCTGTGACGAGGCGGAACAGGGTAGAAGAGGGCATGACAGAAAATAAAGGAAGTCCTATAGTTGTGCTGAATCCAAGAGCTTGTCTGTATGACAGTACAGTTGATCCAGTATATAGATAAATTGTATAAGACATTTAGAAAAACTGTTTACACAGTTAAAGGGAACATTTCTCTACACTTGATGAAGGGAGCTCATTTCGTGTAACACCCATGGCTTCTCTCTGGGAGCGCCCTATCTGATGGATAAATTTGGAGGAATAAACTGAACGTGCTCCCCGCGGCTCTTCCTTTTTACCTCTTCGTTCTTTTGTGTTCCTCCGGGGTAACCCCAAGTCATCCCCTGGTATCTTCTACCCCTAAGCCTCCCCCACCCAAGAGAGTCAGACTTGGCCCAGCACAGCCATACTGGGCGGGAAAGTATGATTAAGTGTATCTTCCAACTGAGCTTTTATGAGTAATAAAAGTGGTATTTTGAACTCTCATCTGTTCTACTCCGTTTCTTACTTCTTGCCTTTCTTAGCCCTCAGGCAAGACAGAGGGATTTATTTAATGGGCCCCCACTTCAGGGATCCCAACAAGCCTTATGCTATTTATGGATACTGGAATATTAACAAAGCAAAGGGAAAACTCAAAACTTGTCTGGCTATGTCAAAGTAATATTGATTAGTATAACTGGCAGAAAATATCATTATGACTAATTGTCATATACAATAACTACTAAAAATATCATTAATGTGGGTCATCTTATTTTTCTTTGAAATTTTATTTAATTACAATGCTAAATGTATTTCAATATACTTAGGCTTCCTCTGGACTTCTAGCACTCAAACATTAGAAAATTGAGAGAGAATGGCAACCATGGGTGGATACAGTTCAAGCAACTTGGTTTAACCCTAGTCCTTGCCCCTAGCCTAGACCCTTGCCCTGGAGGATTTCTTTCACTGATCTGTAGGAAGTTGATTCATTGAATAAGTAAGTTTTATACGTACCAAGGGACCTGTGCCTTCCACCCTAGGGAGGTAGTTATTTAGAGAGAGAGCAGTTAAAATGTTAAGTTCATCATCATTGAAGCTCTCAGGGTGACCCAGAAGGCCTCCTTCTTGGACAGAAAATAGGATTTTAATTGACAGATTCGATCCCCAGTTCCTCTCTAGGGCCTCCCCATACAGTCACGAACTGTGATGTAGTAACTGCATGGTTTCAAACCACTTTCAATTCAGTTCACACCAGGCTCCTATGAAATGAATTCCAGGCTACCACCTCATTTTCTTTCCCAATCCAAATACTCTGCCCCACCTTCCAAGCACCCTATGTTTACAACTTTAATATGAGAAGCTTAAATTGTGTCAATCTCTCTTACTGATTGTACACCTTCCATCCAGACTACTTGTTGTCTTTTCCAAAATCACTCCCTCTGAGATAAATGAGTAGGGTTCTTTATGCTCATTGTACAGATGGGAAAACTTAGTTTTCTTGACCCAATGACAGTCAGACTGAGAATCTATGTGGATTAACCCTTGAAACTAACCAAGAACCCTGGCAGTTAAGGGGTTCTACTTGGTGGCATGACCTTAAAGTGTGGCGCTGTGTTTTGTTCACTTCTGAATCCCCAGTGCTTAGAAGAGCAGCTGGCACAAGTGTTTGATAAATCTTTGCAAATTAATAAATGAAGTGCTTCACGCTTTACAAGGAAAGCTCTGCATTGAAACCTTTAAGAAATGTTCCATAAATTAACAACATGATAAGCAAGAAGGATGATGAAAGAGACCTGCTCATAAATGTGTAAGTGACTAGGACCCCAACTCAGCCAGATTTCATTACCTAGGAAAAGAGTTTCTTTTACGTCCCCAGATATGCTGAGGATGTAATTCATTATTGCCTGGGCCTAGCCATTCAGAATCCACCTCTCCCCCTATAGTTTACCTGGGAACTCCACTTTGGGTGGGGAAAAGCTATGCATGAACACGCACACGCACTCAGAGGAAGTCTAACTGGCATAAGCGGATCAGCACATCCCTCTCCCTTGGAGGCTGAGACTGCATCTCAGCCAGTGAAATGTGTGTCTTGGGGGCATCTAAGAAAGACAGTTCTTTACTCTTCTGCAACTGCTACTGAGAGTCGTGCTATCTCCTCCCACAGGACATAAGCAAGAAAGCATGAAGCCCTGAAACTGTTGGCAGCTGTCTTGTGACCACCGGGGAAGCCAGCCTTAGGCTAAACTTGTGCTAGTGAAAATAGAGAAAGATTGAGACAAAATGATGGCATCAGTGAACCACTGGCTCCAGACTGACCTAAAGCTTGACCTACCTCCGGTGACTTCTCAGTTACAAGACCTGATAAATGCCTCATTGTTTTAGCCAATTTGAGACCAGTTTTCTGTTACTTGCCCATAGCTAAAGCCAAACTCACTGAATTAATCAAGTCAGCTCTGAGTAAGTTGCTATGTCCTCACTGAGTTAAAATGATGTAAACACATCAAGGTTAAGGGACCCACTAGGAAACTTTCAATGCAGCAAAAGAAGTGAGAGAATGCAAAAGCCTCACCACTTCCCAGCCTCTGCCCTCACCTCTAGACAGCTCAGCCTCTTGGATTCCTTCCAACATGTATCTGTATTCAGCGCATGCTAATTATGTTTAAGCCAGCCCTCTAAAAGGAACAAAAACAGTGTCTCTACTCTCTAGAAGCTTGTAAATAACTACAGAATGCATGTAGGCAAAGACTTTGAAGTACTGAAAAATGAAATGATTATGATAATGTATTAATATGGTGGCTTTCCCCCTAAATTTCTTTTAATTTTAAGTCCATTTGTATACAATTACAACTTTGATTTAAAAGAACTTTACAATAAACTAGAAATGTATTCAAAGTAAATGCCACAGTGGTAAAAAAGCTAACAAAATAACATCGGTGAAACCTTTTGTGTGGCACAAAGCACCATATATGCATGTAATGTTTTGTAAAAAATAATATCCAACATTTATTGGACGTCTATTATATGCATGTGCTGGTACATGCTGAGCATTTTGTGTACATTATTTCCATCTCCACCACAAATTATTACTCCCGTCTTATAGATGAGGGTGCCAAGGCACAGAGAATGCAACTGACTTGCCCTAAATGACACAGTGAGAAAGCAGTTTAGGACCTGAATCAGCCAATCTGGCTTCAAACCCCAGGTCTTTCACTTCTGTATTATTCTGTTAAAACATTGCATAGCAGACGGTAGGCAGAAGAGCGGTCCCCTAAAGGTCCACATCCTATACCTCTGAACCTGTGACTATGTTAGGTTACATTGCAAAGGAGAATTAAGGCTGCTGACAGAATTAGAAGTCCTCATCAGTTGACCTTGAGATGTGAAGATTACCCTGGACTGTCCACTCGGGACCGGTGTAGCCACAGCAACGACCGAAGCAGAAGTCAGCATGATGCAATGTGAGAAAGACGCAACTGGCCATTGCTGGCTTTCAAGATGAAACGAGCGGCCATGAGCCAAGCAATGAGGGCAGCTTCTAAAAGCTGGAAAAGGCAAGAAAGCAGATCCTCTCCTACAACCTCCAGAAAGGAATGCAAGTTTGCTGGCACCTTGACTATAGCCCAGTGAATCCCATTTTTTGGACTTCTGGCCTCCAGAACTTAAAAATAATAAATTTATTTCAGCTACTAAGTTTGGGGCAATTTGTTGCTGTAGCAACAATGGGAAACATATACAGAGTATGTATAGATTTTCACATCATTTAGGTAGAAAGATGAATAAAAGGAGCTGTCCCCAGGATACCATATTTAAGTGATAAAATCTAACCCTATCAGAAAAGAAGCTTTGGTCTTGAAGTTGCAATGTGGTTCATACCAACAAGTAACTAAATTACCTTACCTTGGGCAAGCTCTCCAAGCTCTCTGAGTTTCCTCCTCTGTACATCATGGACTATTACATCTCATAGGGCTGCAGTAAGGACTGACAGAGCTTTCAGAAAGAAGCTAACACCATGCTGAGTACTCACAGGATGTTTTCTGTCCCTTTCATCTCATGACCCCCTAAGGGAACACTGAGAAAAAACAAGCTCATCTTAGAAAACAGCTGTATTTTATGAATATTAAGGATATCAAATAATTTAAACATCAATGTAATTTGCTAAACAGAAATGGTGTGGCATTTTTAAAAAGAAATCTACATAAGTAAAATTTTAAAGCAAGAAATTTCTTACCCTGGGGTTATTCTGGAGTTTTGGTGTCTCTCTCCATCCCTCCCTGTCTTCCCTCCCTCTCTCTGCAGGGATCAAGTCAAAGTAAAATAGCAGTGCAACAAAAAGGAGGATGTAAATAGGTTAATTTCTGTTCATTTTGCTGAGCAAATAACTAGCAAATCACTGCTTTCGTTACACACGACTTCAAACGAGGAACAGACATTTTAAAAACAGCCTTCCTCAGGGCTTCGACGCAGATCTGCATATCACGGTTTTACCCTTTCCCCTGCGACCCATTTGTCTCAGGGAGGCATTCAATTAGACTGCCAGAGCAAATTGATTCAGTATTGACCAGGAAAGACTTCTCACTTGAAAGACATATTACACAGAGGTGGAGGTGTCACTGCCACAAGTCGATACAGCGAGTGCAAGCGCCTAGATGATGCGGGAATATGAAATGAAGAAGGGCCCTCCCTGGGCATTCCCAGCAGAAAAGCCTCCTCCTGTCTCTCCCAGAATAGGGAGCATGGAAGTGAGAAGCTCAATAAAATGTTTTCTTCGGGCAGGAAAGTGATTCCGATTTTCTGCTGGTGGGAAATGGGAATAGGTAAAGAGGAGTGAGGAGGTAAGTAAGGCAAAGGGTTTTTTGCCTCAAGAACCAGAACTGGGATTTGAGGTTTCAATAATCTTATCCTCAAGGTCACTGCTCTTTAGACAAATACCTCTGCTCTATTCAAACACCCTGCCCCAAAAGCCCTTTTCTGTGGCCTTCTGTCTCCTCCATCCACAGACAACAGCCCTAACACCCAGATCTGACAGATATATCAAAACTCTTCCTGCCCTTCACACATGATGTTTAACTTTATAAACAAACATCTAGAGCATCAAAAAACACCATGCACCCAATGAGATAGATATAAATGCTAATCAATGATAAATATGATTTAATTTAAAAAAACTGGCACTAAGATTAAAGGGCAGGAAGGATGCAAACTGGCTTTTAATCTTTCTTATTTCTCCAACGATGGCTTTGATTTGTTGAAATGTTTTATATCCTTGAATGTCTAACAGAATAAATTAGACTCATTCTAAGTGCCTTTTCTTGATTCTCCCAAGTACCCACTATCAGTAAGATTTGTCCTCTACATCCAGTTTGCAAAACCATAAAATTGGCTCCGTTAAAACACTTAGGACACTCCCACCTCCGTTTAGCATTTGGCCTCTACTATTCACAGCAGTCCTCTTTTATTTATATTTTCACATCACTGGGACAGGGTGACCACTCTATTGTGTGGCACATAATATTATTTAAGTCATGTAGTTTCCAAATGTCACTGGTGATGGCTGAAAGCCATTATCATTTAGACGCAGAAATGAAGCACACCATGCTGTGCACTTGCAGAAGAAAGAGAATAAAGAGGTTTAGCCAGAATCTGCATAATCCCAGGTAGAGGACAGCAGCAGTAGGGGAGGGAAAAAAAAAAAGCATCATCTCTGATATGTAAACCATGGGAAGGAACAGCATATATTACAAATCAGGCCATTTGAATGCAGAGAACCCAAGAATATGCTCAAACAAGTACACACACTGTAATGAATCGATTCCAGGCATTGATGGTCATTTCCTAAGCTGTTCCGTAAACTTCCTCAGACACAAACATGTATATACACAATTCTGTCCTTAAAATGCAGCTGCAGTTCCTTCTATTTTCATTTGGAGGCCAATGTCAGAAAAAATGAAAAGCCCCCATCTTCACCTCTACCCAAAACAATCTTCCTCTGAGAATACTTCTTTCACTTAGCGTTTCTTTCCAAATAAATTGCTAATATTATTCACATACCCAGATGAAAAAATGTTTCTGGTATTAAGTAAAAGGAGGCAATAGGGACAATAAGGGAGCCAGTGAGCATATGCTCCAGGGGGAGCGGAGAATGGCCCATCTATTCCAGAACTTTCATCAAACAAAAAGGATAAGAAGGGACAATGTTGCTCAAAGAATCTGGTTTTTCTAACCATAACTTATTTTCAAATGATGGTGTGTTAATTCAGTAAACTGTTAAACAGGCACTAAAATGATAAATACAAGATGAAGATTATGAAAAAAACATGGAAAAGATCTATAAAATGTAAAAGCAAAAGGAAACATGGAATGGTATCTATACCATTATTGCCACCTTGAGAAATTATTTATATCTATGGAGAAAAGTTCATAAAAGACCATCATATACACAGATATGAGGATAATAGTTATTTTTGTGCAGAAGAGTGGTAGCAGTTATGGGTGGATTTTTCTCTTTTTCTTCTTTTTCTGTCATTCCTAATATTTTTACAAGGAGCACATCTTGCTTTTTAATTTAATTAAAATTTTGAAAAGAAATTTTAAAAAGCCAAGCGGCTGAAGGCTCTAAACCCCATCTCCAATTTTTTTGTAGAGAAAATTATTTTCTCAAAGCACTGCACTCATAAGGCCAGGAGAAAACACCACCAAGAAGGGCTCAGTCTATCTGCTCCCCAGTACTTGTTCATTATGAATTTCTTAAATTGGCACAGGCCATACCTGCTCAGGACAACTTGGGAAGAAAAAGAAAGAATAAGGGAACCCAAGGACAGTATCAGGTACAGATGGGGCCACTGATTTTTCCTGGGTGTTTACTCATATCATTGATGGGGTTCAGAACACGCTGCTACAAAGTATGGCACGTTGACATACTGAGTATTTTAAGCTGCTGGAACATGAGAAGTGTCACGTGCAGGAAGGGCTTTCTGGTCTTCCCCTGAAGCATGTCATAAGCTCTCGTGTGAAAGGTGTCCTCCCTATACTGGGAGGAAAGGAACGTCCTTATCTCCAAGGTAAGGAGATGCTAGGAGGAAGCTGGACAAACAGGCCTTGCTGGTTCCCCAGTTTACCACACTTCCCTCAGACTCTTCTTCGTCCTATCACATTTTTCCATGACTTGACACTGTTCATCAAACTTAGCAAAGAAACACTCAGGTTTAATCGCTTCTTCAGGTCTCTATTTCCTTATCAAGACTCCATGTCATGTAAAAATTATATTAAATACATTTGCATGCTTTTCTCTTATTAATGTGTCTTGTTATAAGGCCCCGAGCTGAGAACTTAGAAGGGTAAAAGAAAGGAAAAGATATTTTTCCCCCACCACAGCATCTTGAAGAAAAACTATTTTTGCGGACCATTTTAAGTCCAAATAATTTTGGAAAAATGTTTAAGGCATGAGTAGAAGGGACTCATTCCTTCCCTTATCACAGCATCCGTCAGCATTGGTCTACGCCAGGTTAAGGTAGCACATCTCCTTCCAATAATGTCTTCAAACACAGGGAGATAATTCAGAGCCAAGGCGCAGGAGGGACTCCTGGAGGCTTTTACATCTGAATAAATGTGAGTGAATGTGCGACTCACAAAACTGAAAAATTAATAACAACTGATTTAAACCAGACACCACCAGATACTACATTAAGCTGCTCGTGTGAAGTTCTGTTGGTGTTCACATCTTTTCCACTATCCCCTTGACAACAAGTATCTCTCTCTTCAATAGAGACTGTCAGTTGTGACAAAATCAGGGAAGATTTCTCACTTGGCAAGTGTCTTTTAGGAAATAATCACGGTAAAAAGACAGTAACTTGGATATTTAGAAAAAAAATGTAGAGTTCTTATTTGAGTAGCTACACACAAATTAACTAAACAGACACACAAAATAAGAAACACTGAAATGAATAATATTGATGTGTAAACAAGATGCCAGAAAGCACAGACATCTGATAACCAAATTCTGAACTCTGTAGTTTTACAGCATAAATTGACTATTTAAAAACTTGAACTAAATGCCTGAACATGTAATGGTAAAAATGATATACACTACATGACTGAGCTAAGCAAAGCCTATGGATATTTTTCAATGGTAAAGTTGAAGAATGGTGTTAAAAAAAGAAAGAAAGAAAAAGAAAAGATTTTCAGAGGGAGGTGAAATACATATACCTTGTTATTTATTTACCAAAATAAAAATGAAGAACAATCAACATACTGAACTACATACTCTTGATTTTGCAATACAATTTTGATGGAGACAGTAGGCCTCACAAACATTCCATCTGCTCCCCAACATGAGGAAAAAGCAGCCCAATCTCTGAGTCACCACTTGTGTGTCTCCACCCAGCCTTTGCATGAGCAACTGTTGTGTTAAACCCCTAAGATTTAGGAGTCGTGTCTTCCCACAGCGTAAACTCGCCCAGTCTGACTAAAACAATAGTCAACTCTAACTTTTTTTGCCTTAATCAACTCTAACTTTTCTTTTGCCTTGCCAGAAAATTGATAATTCAAAATTAGAGTGAATAATGCTACTTTTTTATATAAATGAGAAGGACTATTCCAAATATTTGGGATTTTAGTACGCATTATATCAATTGTCCCATGGGGTAGGGGAAATTGTTCCAGAGTCAAGTAAGTTTACGAAGTATAGATATCCCTTCCTAGAGAGTTAAAATATAAAGTCATATAATAAAAACTCTGAAAAGTCCTGTGTTCAATCCAGCATTTTTAAAGTAAATGAACAATATTTCCATGAAAGAAAGCTTGGGAAATGTTGCATTTTATTCCCTCCACCCCAAAAAACTAATTTTTTTTTTTTACTAATAAAATCTGTATCCAGATAATACTGAAATTTATTTGCATTCCCTAGCACATATCACCTGGTGAGTGGAGAAGGGTGATAGTCAATATATTTAACAACAGTATATCCTACACATTTGTCAATCAGAATGAACTCTGGTCCCCGGAGACCTCCTGTTGTGTCAGGCTTTAATTCATTAATCGTTAAATTGTAGGGAGGTCTAGGGTGCTGATAGCAATGGGAGGAGTAGGTACTCAAAAAAGTGCCTATATACCAACTGGTACCATTTATATTTTCTATCCAGTATTAATATCAACTGTGCCTATTGGTAAGTGATAAGTAACTTATTTACTTTAATATTATCATTTGAACATGTCTTCATTTGCCTAAAAGGCTTAAGTCAGGCTTAATAATTTACTTCTGAAGACCCTTTATTTTACAGTGTGTAGTCAACGAATTTAACAGGTATTGAAGTCCAGAAAATGTTTAATAGATATCTATCATGTAACACTCACTGTGGTAGATGCTTTCATAAAATTAAACAAAAACATTTTTCTGTAGTCCAGGATATGCTAAAACATATAATAAATGTATGCTTACAGATTGAAAAATTGATAATACAATAGTTTAACTGGATATTTGACAAAAATAGTTCAAAAAAAATTTTTTTTAATCTCTTTAATTGTATTGAAAGTAAAGCATAGCATGAAGACCTATCTAGTATCCCTTTCCTTGTATGGAAAACTATTTCACTCTATTAGAAGAGTATCTGAACATAAATCTTATTTTACAGGTAGAAGAGGTTTATGGAAATAAAATTTTTAAAAGTTATGTTACTCATCGAAACAGAAATGTGCCAAAGGATTCTTTGGAAATTCGTTCTCCTCACCACCTGGCATCAAGTTATTGAGCTATGCTTTCAATAAGAAGCAATTTTTTTTAATTGGGAATGTTCTAGAACATGAGTTTGGAATGGAGTAAACTTGGAGTCAAATCAGCTAATCTACATCTCTTTGACAGCCAAAAATGCATATATGTCTACTAAGAAGGCATTTTAAACCCTGTGTTGGATCCAAACACCCAAGAAAATGTACTATTCATGTGACGTTTCAGGACTCTACTCTAAACAGGACTCCTTGGTGGCTGACCTGATCAATAATGATCTAAAACACCTCAGCCATCACCAAATTCAATTTATATAAGTGAAGAACATGACCAAGATTGATCCAAGAATTATTCTTTGCTTTGAGAAAAAGCTGTCATCAGTGTTTACTTCGATACCCTTTAAAAGGAAGATAGAGACTTAAGGCATTGTTCCAGAGTAAGATGAATCCTGGAGTTTACCAAACAGAAACTCATTATATTCCTCCATGTTTACTCCTGATTCTTCTTTTCTTTACTTGCCTCCTTAAATTCTAATCAGGTTTTAATGCCCTTGAGAAACAAGTGAAAGACCCAATCTTAGTGGCTGAATAGTTCCATCATCATTTATTAATTCTGAGTTTTGGGGGAGTTTTATTCCACTTGGATTGGCCTTACATATCCCAATTTATGACTCCTTGATTGAAAATACAAGGCCAGACCCTACCATGATAAAAGATGAAGAAAAAGCCTTTAATCAGTTCACGCGGGATAAGCTATTCAGAGTGGTTGTTTTGCCATGGTCTGTAATTTTTTTCTGTTCAGATTACAACTCAGAGTTCAGGAAGTACTTTCAGATTAAACAGAATTAGATTTCAGATTCTAACTCAGGGCACATCCCTGACATAATTAGCAGTTAAAATCAATATGGACCCCAACGGTTAGGTGATTACTGAGCTAATCCTCAGCTCTAATGCAATATGGTGGATGAGGTAGTTTTCACTTATATAATTTATTCTCTGTTGTGAATTCTTTTGCTCAATTAGATTTACTATAGTATTGCTTTATATTCTTTAAAAAGTGTCAGGGGGAAAAAGTTCAGGAAAATATGGTGTATCTATTTACATAATAAATCAATAGTTCCATCACCATTTATTAATTCTGAGTTTGTAGGGAGGGACTGGGACAGTGAGGTGAATTTAATTTCTTACTGACCGAGAAAACTGAAAGATTATCAGCTAATACCTTGAAAACCTTTCTAAAATGTACACATGTACTTCCAGTTAGATATGATGTATTGAACACCTTTTGATACTCCACTTTTAGGAAAGACAAAGTTAGAAGACAGAAACAAAATATTGGGAAGTGGAAAGCAGAGAGATAAGGGATTCTGACTTAGCATACCTGAGAAAATGTAATCCTAAACCAGCAGGGAAAGAAGTCAACCAATTACTTCCTTAGAATGATGACAACACTCAGTAATTAGGGTTACTATGTACCTCCAAAAGAGTGGGAAATTGGGCAGGGTTTAAAACAGCAAGATTGGCTAGGAGTCTGCATTAGACTGCATAAGGCATCTAGCTGTCCTCCTCAACCTGCAGGAGACTCTCGATTTCCTCTCTGGAGATGGCAAATAGAAGGGATTATGGGCTGGGGAACACCAGTGACACAGAGTAAGGGGTATCACACTAAAAATAGGGGTATTACATAAAAACAAAACAAAACAAACAAACAAACAAAAAACACCACATACTGAAAAGTGAGAATCCCAATTTCTCACCCTTGCTTCCAGAACTCACATAGGTAGCCTCATACTTATATTTCTCCCAACTGGCAGTAGCTTGGGGAATTTCTCTCTGGAAAAACTCACCAGCTCAAGAGAAAGAACCCACAGATACTAACGGGGGATTGCAGGAAGAGGCAGAGGCAATGAAATGGCCTAGTCCAGTCATTCTACACTAAAACCCTTCAGTTGCCAAGTCACACACAGAACTTCCATTCAGAACTTTAGTGCCCCATTCTTAAATATGAAAAACAGAAAGAAAAAAATGGGCTGGAGGTGTGCTTCTAAATTTGTAGGAAAAAAAAAAAAAACTTCAGAAAAAAAAAATAAAGCCATCACTAATGTTCTCTGATTGCTAAGAGAAAATACTGAATTTAAAAAAACAAAATAAGGAAAACAGTCTATATAAAAGAAGCTTTGTCAAAGAGAAATTATATTGGACAAGTTGAACAGGCAAGGAAGACTTTATTCAAGACTATTGCACTAGGGGTCAAGACTACTTACAATAGGAGAGAGTGATTAAACTCTGAATACAATGGGGACAACTAGAGATTTACAGGCAATGGGCTGGATGGAGGAGGCATCAAATTAAAAATTACTAAGGAAATTTTTTAGGTATCTAAGGTAAGGAGATGAGAAACTTGATTGGATATCAAGGGTGGGGGGATTCTCACTAAACTGGTTTAGCAGGATTCTTGCTAAATCTGGGCTGGCAGGCCAAGGAGAGGAATAGTCAAGAAGAGAGGTCAGCAGGAGCCTGACTAATGTTTGGTCAGTGAGGGAGCCCTTGTCATCATTCAGAAATCAAAAACTAATTCTTGGGAATTAAATATATGATAGCAAATGTAAACATTTTAATATGAGAATTGGGAGATACGTAAAACAAAAAACACAATAGAAAATGAAAAGAAAGGTAATCAGACACAGGTGTCCCTGCTCCTTGCCCTTTACCTGCACAGTGATAGGCGGACAGGTTCCCAGAGACACAAAAGAGCGAGTTTCTGTAGAACTATTGTCTCTCGGGGGCTGGTCTTCCATTCATTGAAAATCAGCTACATTCTAGGTAGTCGAGCCCTGATTTAGAATGAAGTTCCCAGTTCTCATTCTCTGTGTATAATTTGCTCCCGTGCCAACCTCATAATTAAAATATCAAAAAGTCATGATGTCACCCACTAAATCTCCAAAGGAATGAATTCAATTTTCCAACATTCAGACATGACAGTTACAGCCTTTGTATGCTTCAAGGTTTGCAGGGGAAATGACCCTAGTTAAAGTATTGATTTATTATTTGAAATGTCCTTCCCCTTATTTCTTTTAACCCTTTGCATCAGTTTTCTATTGCTTCTGTAACAAATTACCACCAATTTAGTGGCTTAAAACAATATACAAAAGGTCGGACAATTAAGTTTGTGAACTTCCCACCGTGTAAATGCATGTATCGTGTTACATTTCTATAGGTTAGATGTGCAGCGTGATTCTCACAGGGTTAAAATCAAGGTGTCATCAGGGCTATGTTCCTACCCAGGAGCTGTAGGGGAGAATCCATTTCCTTATCTATTCCAGCTTCTAGAGGCAGTCTTCATTCTTTGGCCCATGGTCCCCTCTCTATCTTCAAAGCCAACAACAGGTCTAGGCCTTCTCAGATCATATCACTCTGACTTCTGCTTCCCTCGGTCACTGTTAAGGACCCTTGTGATTACACTGAGACCACCCAGATATTCCAGTATAATCTCAAGGAAATCTGATTACTAACTTGAATTCCATCTGCAATCTTAAATCCGCTTTGCCATGTAACCTAACACATTCACAGGTTCCAGGAACTAGGACATAGGCTTTTTTGTTGTTCCGTTATTATGCCTGCCACATCCTTATTAAAATTCCAAAACTCTCCTTTTTAAAAAATGTGGTTCTTGAAAGCATGTAGCAGTAATAGTTATTTCAAACACTGGTTTATTAAATTGAAGTATTAATAAGTAGTATAAAATCTATGTATTAGGCTAAGATTAAATTGATACTGGTAAACCCTGTCTATAATCTCAACAAAAGTATAAAAAATAACCACGCATAGGGCTATGTGTGGCATAAAATATTAATCAATGCACTTAAAAGAATTAAGCCAGCTTTTAGGGAAAATATAAGAAAACAAATGCTACATGCATAGTATGAACACAGGATTTTTCCCTTACTGAATCTTTAAGCATGTTGCCAATTGGAACTCAGGAAGCCTTCTAGGCTGGCAAAATGGTTCAATCCCTAAAGGTTGGGCCTCACTCAAAACTTGATTTCTACTTCCTTAAGTGATGGTAAACTGTTAAATCTGAATGTTTCATGAACATTGGAATCACCTGAGACACTTGTTAAAAATGCAGAATCCCAAAAGCCATCACCAGAGATTGTGATTCAATAGGTCTAGCTAGTGGGGATCCAAGGAATCTATATTTTTAATGCATGTAACAGGATGTTAAAATGGCAGCATTCCTATGTCAATTTCAACTGAGGTGTCACAGGATCCCAGCAGGAAACGGGTGGCACACTGAAGCTGGGTAACATGAAGAACGTTTAACAAAGGGAGTATTTACAAACGGTGTGGGTAGAGTGTAGGGAAACCACAAGGGGTAATGCAGTGCCCAGGTCTAATAGCAGCGAGGTGTATATTAACATCCCTAGACCTGTAAGACAAGAGAATTGCTACCAGAATCAGAGGGAAGAATTGGCTGAAGAGGACTCCTTGATAAAAGCTGTGGCCGTTGTTGAGGGATGCAGGCAGCGCAAGGAAGCCCAGGGGAAAGGGGGCCAGAGAATTACTAACCCAACCTTACTGCTCCCTTCTTCCTAGCTTCTTCCCATACTCTCCAGTGACCAAACTCTACAAGAAGCCAGAGGCAAGGAAGTCCATTGGAGAAGTTCACACAGGTCAATCTCTTGGGCCAAACAAGTAAATGGATAAGAACGAACAGTGATTCTGAAGGAGCAAAATGAAGATATCTTGCACAGGCGCCAAGACAGTAGATATCAAAGTGAGTGTAAAAGACACCCACACTCCCACACCTTCATGTGCAGAATTTACAAACAAAATGTTTCAAGCCAGCTCCATGACATCAAATGCCTTATCTGAACAAGGAAATAAAAAAGGATCAGAGTGTGAAAAGAGTGAGGGGGCTCTCATGAGCTCACTCCCAGAGCCTGAAATATGTTCCCGGTCATTAAAAGACAGCAGGCTAGACTTTTTTTCTGAAAAAGTGCAAGTGCCCTGAGGCAGCAGAATCTAGCTGGCAGGTGAGCTAAAACAAGTTTGTGCTCCCAGAATTCATAGGGACAAAGGATGTATGTGTGTTTCCTTTAGGCTACACAGGTGAAAGAGCAGGCCTCAAATTGTTTTAGGTTTTGCCCAAGAAGACCTCTTAAAGCAAGAACTGTGTGGAGTGGACCTCTGAATGAAATCAGAGTAATGCTAGAAAAAAACTAAAGCTGCACTTAGATTACATCCCCCACGAAATGCTTAGTCAGTGAATTGGTTATACAATATAGTGATTATCACACAGGTTGTGTGGAAAAAGTTTTTGAAAAACACTGCTCTACTTTAATTTGCCTAGGTATGGTAAAATGGATAGGAAAAAAATAATTCACTATCGTGTTCTTATTCTTGGCATTAGGAGTTGAAAGGATTGGTTAAAAACGTAAATTCTAGAGGCAGATTGCCTATAACAAAACCACATCTCTGCCATTTATTACCTGGATATCTTGGGCAAGTTACCCAGTTTCTTTAAGCATTAAACTCACCACCTGTAAAACAAGTAGAATCATAGCATGGGGAGGATCAGACAAAATAATGTAGGTTCCTCAGCAGAGTGCCCAGTACATAGTAATATCAAGTAGCTGTTTTTAGAATTCGAAAACCATTTATAGTTATTACTACATGCTATATTTAAGTGTTGGTATGCAAATAACCAAATTTTAGTAGACAACCCAATTCATCTAAACTCATCCTCCTTGTTTTCATAGAACATTTGTTTTCATAGGACATTTGTTTTACTCTCAAATACTCAAAGCTTGAATAAATACAGGCTTTTGATACATGAGGCTCACTTACTGGTTTTCCTACATGCAAAGGTGACAAGTTAGTTAACACACTAGTCCCCCCTTACCCATGGGGAATGGATGCCTGAATCTATGGATAGTACTGAACCTGTATTTTTCACATACATACATACCTATAACAAAGTTTAATTTATAAATTAGCCATAGTAAGAGATTAACAACTAATAATAACGAATGACAAAATATAATAATAGTTATATTGAATAATTATTAAATATAACAATATACTGTAATAAAAGTTACGTGAATGTGATCTAACACTCTCTCTCTCACTCTCTCTCTCTCTCTCTCTCTCTGTCTTTCAAAATATCTTATTGTATTATACTCACCTTTTCACACCCAAATTGCCAGCATCACTACTCTTGCACTTTGGGGCAATTACTAAGTAAAACAGGGTTACGTGAACACAAGCACTGTGATACCATGATAGCTGATCTGATAACCGAGACAGCTACTAAGTGACTCATGGGCAGGTAGTGTGCACAGTGTGGAGACAATGGACAAAGGGATGATTCCACCTCTGGGTTGGACAGATCGGGATGGTGCAAGATTTCATCGCGCTACCCAGAATGGCGTGCAATTTAAAATTTATGAATTGTATATTTCTGGAATTTTCCATTTAATATGTTCAGACAACGGTTGACCACAGGTAAAGGAAACCAAGCAAAGTGAAATCGTGGATAAAGGGAAACTATGGTAGTCATTTATTAAGAGCTAAGTTTGGACTGAAAACTACATTAAGTGCAGTGAGAAGCATTATTATTCAAATCAAATATATATATATATATATATATGCTGAGGGGATATTGCCCCAATGGCACCATCAGAGAGAATAAATAGCATTTAATAGGAGAAGACTTCCTACAGGAATTGAGTTTTGAGGTAGATAAGAATAGAGATTAACTCTTACTAACGGAGCTGATGCTGGGAGGCTTTTCAGACAGCAGACAAGGCCTGGAAAGGGTGGGGAACTGGGAATTAAATTGTCATGAACTGGGTATCGCACACAGCAAGACCTGAGAGAGGAGCAGATGGTCTGTACCAGGGACAAAGAAGTGAGATCAGATGAGGAGAAAGCCTCTCGCTGTAAATCATTCAAGCACTTCGAAGCCCACTTGTCCACAAAACTGTGTATGATAAGTAGTAATCTCTACTGTTTCCAAAACGAGAGCTTTCTCAACCTCTCTGAAAATTAAGTGAAAATTGTTATTACTAGATAAAGTGTCAGTTACGAATGCTGTTAAAAGCTCAGCTATTTCTGTAGCAGAACATAGAACGCAAGGAGGAAGTTGGGGAATTAATTATATCTTCTTGGACTTTCAAGAATTTCTCACATTCCTATTTTCCTCTCCTGTAGATCCAGTAAAACTGCTAATACACTCACCTTTGCTGGTGAGGTCTAACAATACACTCATAATAATGATTCTGCAGAAAATGCCCTTGGAGTGTGATAGATTTTGGGGGCTAATTAATTCTGCTTCCTTCCTTTCTCACTCTCCCCAGACTACGACCAGCATGACTTCTAATCAATTTTAAACTTGAACAAAAATCCATAAGGTTTCAAATGACCAGATGACATGTTTATTTCTGCAGTGATTAATTTCCTCAAAAAAAAAAAAAAGGCAAAGTTCCAAAAGAAATTGGATTGGGTTAATTGATACACTCTAGGTTTGAAGCCAATAAAAATCCTAAACAAATTTTCATGTCCTGCATTTCCAACCTGAATGATTTTTAAAACTAAGAAAAACAAGAGGTTAGGGAAAGAAAAGAAAGCAACCACAGCTTACCAGTAAGACTAAAAAAATGCTCAAAGAGCAGCAGGATGGCTCAGTTGGTTAGAGCGCGTGCTCTGAACAACGGCATTGCTGGTTCGATTCCCACATGGGCCAGTGAGCTGCGCCCTCCACAACTACTAGATTGAAGACACCAAGCTGCCTCTGAGGGGAGGCCAGATGGCTTAGTCGGTTAGAACATGAGCTCTCAACAACCAACTGGACTTGGAGCTGAGCTGCGCCCTCCACAACTAGATTGAAGGACAATGACTTGGAGCTGACGGGCCCTGGAGAAACACACTGTTCCCTAATATTCCCCAATAAAAATTTTTTTGAAATGCTCAACATGGCAAGAAGTAAAATCTCCAGGGAACAGAACCTTTACCTGAATTTTAAGCTAATGGTGGCTGTATCAAAATTTTTGTAGTAATTCTCATGTTTATAGGGCAGCAGTACAGAAATTGACTCATGGCATATATGAAATGCATAAAAAAGTTATACACACTATCGTATTTGCAAATTAATTAATAAGGAAGTAATGGATCCTAAGTCAGAGAGAGACAGATCCAGAAAAATTAAATGCCTGTATTAAAAAAATCCCACTAGCAAGCCACCTCCAGCTAGACTAGTTTCTTTTATCACAATCTAGTTTCCATTTAATTAACCTTTAGGTCAGAGCTTCCAGAAAACTGTTGGCTCTATCTCAAATGGGGTGATAAATGTGAAAAACAGACTGATCAGGGAGGGAGTTCTGGGAAAATAACGGCAGCCACAATCTAGCATTTAAATCTGCTGAAGTCCCCCCATTAAAACAGAACAACTAGGATATCAAAACCAAAAACTCAGGAACAATATTTACATCGAATGGTGACAATTAAGTGATAAGATTTCCCCAAGAACCTGAAAATATGAGCAGATGGAGATAAACCACCAGCAGCCACAAGACCCATGTGTTATCATCTCCCTGCCATATAGGAGGAAAGAGAAAGAAGCAAAGAGTGTACAATGGATCTGAGAACAGGAACACCCAAAAATTGCCAACAAGTGCTCACTGGAAAGCACGGGGTGGGGGGGGCAATGTGAGGACAATGGCTGGAATATCAGAACTTAGACCATTCCCATTTGTAGTGCAAGAGGTTCTCAGTAAGGTCTGAAGGGGCTGGGGGAGCTTGGTTCCTACAAACTCTCAAAACTAGGTGCCTGTCCACTGCAATGTACACCTGAAGCTGAAGCTGAATAATAATGAATGCCAACTATAATTTCATATATATCTATATAGATATAGATATAGATATAGATATAGATATAGATATATGGTCACAGGATGTAGAGTACAGCATAAAGAATAGAGTCAGTGGAAATATATGATGTCAGGAGGGGAGTTATCACTTTGTGAGGGGTATAAATGTCTAACTATACATTGTTTTGTACACTTGAAACTAATAATAATAATAATAATAATAATTTAAAAACAAAGTAACCAGCCAAAGCTCCCTGCCAGAACAAAACCCACAAAGGATCAACTTCTGGAAGGATATGCCAAGTTAAGCAGAGACAAAGAAAGAAATTATCCAGAAAAAAAGTTGGGGAGGGAAGCTCATAAATACAGTTAACTCAGTCAAGGTCATCTGGTCAATCCAGCATGGCCACTGATGTGAACCCAGTCATCCAAATCTAATGCTTTTTCAATTTTTATCCAGATGTTTGTTATCATGTGGGCAGACTGAGGCACTAAATAAAATGAAACTTAAGAAATAAATTGTGGAATATTACACCTGAATATTGTTTTTTGTTTGTTCTGTTTTGTTTTTAGCTATAAGAGTCTAAGAGAAAAACAAACAGATAGTTTACGTCATAAAGCTGAATACCACAAAATATTTTAATGCAACTGCCATTCCACTTTCTTAGTGTAACATATGATGGCAACCAACATTTATTGAAGGTTCAATCCATTCCAGGCACTGTTCCAAGTACTTTATATGAATGATCTCACTTAATCCTGATTAACAACTATCATACCCCTATTTTAAAATGAGGAAACTAAGAGAAGTAACTGGTCTAAAGAAACACAGCTAATAAATGAGACCCAGGATTCAAATCCAGATCTGCTTGGTTCCAAAAACCCATTTATTTAACATTTGTTTATTATTTACAATAAAATCTCATATAGTAAAATGACTTGATATTGAAAATTAAGACCTCAGATTAATAAACAACATATTCCCAAATGTGCAAACCTCACATTTTACTGTATCTCTTAATAGTTTCCATCCCAAAGACATAGATAAGCAAAAAAAAAAAAAATTCCCTGAGATAAATATGTAGACTGGTCCCCTAAAATAGTCAACAAGAAAGATGTTACTCATTTATGTCTCCATAATTCTTTCTGTGACAAGAGGAGGACGACTTCTGACTGCAGGGACTGAGACTTCTACTGTATGTATCTAAATCCTACTTAACCTTCAAATATCAGTTCCCTTCTTCCAGGTGTCTTTTTCCTATCACTCTGGAAATTACTTCTACCTGATTCCTACAACTATAGTTATTGTATCTAACACATAGTTTAGCATATAATTATTCCCCAATTATAACAGGGGTATTTAAAATAACCGAGACCACATTTACCCTCCTGCCTGAAAACATCAAAAAAATAAACAAAATATATGAAACAATGGTTCTCAAGACACTGGATAGCAGGCAATAAAAAATAGTGATTGCTGAGAGACAAGAAACAAACAAGGAGAGGCTTACATTTGTGCCAGTATATGACTTGAGATAGTTTCTAGGTCTCAGCCCAGGGAGAGGAATCAGGGGAATCCAGCTGACTCCCTGGGTTGAAAAGACAGAGCTGAGAGCCTGGAGAGACCAATGAATGCAGCTAGAACTTGCACAACAGAGTACCAAAGAGAGATTTTCAGAGAGAGGACTCCAGAGATCTACAGAGGATCTCTCTAAACAACGTGACAGGGGTACTTACTGATTTGCACACAAATGACAGGAAACATCTGAGTCTGGGGAAAGAACCACCTGAAAGGATTAGAAAGAACAAAACTGAGAGTTCACCTAGGACTGGGAATAGTGCCTGTTCCCACAGGGCAGACAGAAAAACACCGTAATGCATGGGTCACTGAATAGGTACTCAAATGAGTGCTGCCTCAGAAATGGGGAATAATTAGCCCTAACAAAGTACACGCCGAGGTGAGCCTAACAAATCTTTAAAATAAGACCTGGAAGAAATAATCTGTTTCTAAATAGCTTAACTGCATTCCAAAATAAAGCACAAAAATATTCATAGGAATAGAAAAATGTCCAGCAATCAAAAAGGCAAAATTTATAATGTCTGGCATCCAATCAAAAATTACCAAGCATTCAAAGAAGCATGAAAATATGAACGTTAATAAAGAAAAAAAATTAATCAACTAAAAGTGACATAGAACTGACACAAATGTTAGAATTAACACACAAGGACATTACAATAGTTATTATAACTATATTTCATATTTTCAAAAACTTTAATAGAGACAGGGAAGACATGAAAAAGACCCAGTCAAACTTCTAGAAATGAAAACTACAATACCTAAAATGAAAAATGCACTGGAAGGCACTAATGGCAGATTAGATATTGTAAAAGAAAATATTATTAAATTGAAGACATACTAATAGAAACTTTCCAAAATGAAACAGAGAGAAAAATAATTTTTAAAATGAATGGGGAATCAGTGAGTAATGGGACAACTTCAAGAGGTCTAATATGTGTGTGCTGGGAGTCGCGAAGAAGAGGAGTTAGGGAGCGAAAATTTTTGAATAAATAATTGATGAAAATATTACAAATTTAATGAAAATTAACTAAGAAGTACACTAACATCAAGCACAAGAAACATGAGAAAATGACACCAAAACACACCATAACCAAATTATTCAAAAAAGTGATAGAAAAAAATTTGTAAGCAGCCAGAAAAAAAAGACACATTACTCAAACATATGGTGATGGAAGGAGAACTGAATCTGGGTGGTGAGCACACAATGTGAGATATAGATGATGTATTACAGAATTGTACACCTGAAACCTATGTAATTTTACTAACCACTGTCACCCCAATCAACTTAAAAAGAAAAAAGACACATTACATACACAAGAACAAATATAAGGATAACAACAGATTTCTCATTGGAAACAAGACACAGGAGAAGATAATGGAGCAATATCTTTAAAGAAATAAAAATATGTCAATATGATTACCTAAGTAGACAATATAATGGAATCTATGGAAAAGCACTTAGAACTAAGAAGTGAGGTTTGCAATGTTGCAGGATCAAAGATCAATATACAAAAACCAATTGTATTTTTATATACTACCAATGAACAACCAAAATTAAAATTCAAAAAACAATGCAATTTACAATAGCATTAGATATATGAAAAATTTAGAGATAAATCTGGCAAAAGATGTACAAAAGCTATACACTGAAAACTATTAAATATTTCTGAGAAAAATTTTAAAAGACCTCAATGAATGGAATAATACATTGTGCTTATGGGTCAGAAGATACAATATTGTTGTGAGGTCAATTATCCCCCAAATTATCAACAGATCCCAAACAAAATCCCAGCATGCTTTTTAAAAGAAATTGGTAAGTTGATTCTAAAATGTATATGGGAATGGAAGAAACCTAAACCAGCCAAAACAACTTTGAAAAAAAATACCAAAGAGAGAATCTGATTTCAAGACTTATCATAAAGCCACCATTGTCATGATAGTGTGGTATTGGTGCAAAGCCAGACAAGTCAATGGAACACAGTAAAGAGTCCAGAATTAGACTTACATTATGTGAACTGATTTTTCCTTTTTTCGCTTTTGCCCCTTCTCTCTTTCTTTTTATTTTAAATAGACTTTGTATAGAGCAGATTTAGATTCACAGCAAAAGTGAGTAAAACGTACATAGAGTTCCTATAGACAACTGATTTTTGACAAAGTTAAAAAGGTAATTTAGTGGACAATGGATCATCAATAAATGGTGGGAATAATTGTATATATGTACGCAGCAAAGAAAAAAAGAAAAACAACTTTGATCCACCTCAAACTGTGCAACAACTAATTCAAAATGGATCAATGTAAAATAAAAAACTGGAAAATTTCTACAAGAAAATGGAGAAGAAAATATTTGTGATTTTGGATTAAATAAATATTTCTTAGGTATGACATCAAATGTAGGATCAATAAAAGGAAAAAGGATAAATTGAAATTCATAAAAATTCCAAAAGACACTGTTAGGAAGATGAAAAGACAAGCCACAGACTGGGAGAAAACACTTGTAAATCATTTATCTATCTTATAAAGTACTTGTATCCAGAACAAATAAGGAACTCTCAAATCTCAATTAAAAAAAAAAAAGTCAAAATGGGCAATGATTTGGATACTTCACCAAAGGAGATATATGGATGGAAAATAAGTCCATGATTGGCTGTTCACCATCCTTGGTCATCAGGGAACTATAAATTAAAGCCACAATAAGATACCTCTACACACCTATTAGAATGGCTAAAATTTAAAAAGCTGACTATACCATGTTCTAATCAGGATGTGGAGAAACTGGAACAGTTATACACTACTAATGGAAATGTAAACATGGGCCAACCACTTTGGAAAACACTGGCAATTTCTTGGACAATAAACATACAATATCATATGATCCAGCCATTCTACTTCCAGGTATTGCCCAAGAGAAATGAAAGTATATGTCTGCTTGTACATCAATATACATGGCAATTTTATTTGTAAGAGCCAAAAACTGTAAAACAATCCAAATGTCCATCAACAGGTGAATAAATAAACCAGCTATGGCATGTCCATATAATAAAATACTCAGAAAAATAAAGAATGACTATACACCAATAAAATGGATTAATTACAAAATCATGAGAGAAAGAAGCAAACCAAAAAATAGGGTACAAACTCATTGCAGAGAGAGAAGACAGAAATACCCATCTCCCAGTTTTTCCCTGAAAGAGTATATTTGCAAACTTTAAAAGCTGCTGCTGGAGGGTCTAGCTTCTATTCAGCCTGCATGTAGGTGCTGACTGAAATCCTCCCCTTCGGAACACTGACTAGTCTTGGAACACTCTCAACTACTGGGGAGCCACTAAGAACATATTAATAGTAGGCTGCTTGGACAATCACAAAGGTTTGAGAGACAACCAAGAAGTAGGGCAGGGTTAAATGATAACATTCATCTCCTACATGAGGCCATTCCTTCAATATTCAGAGAGATAGCTGTTTTATTTAATGCACAGAAACCAACACAAAGTAAAAGAAAATTAAGAAACAAAGGAACCCAGAAACAAGATAAAACCTCAGAAAAATTAGTACAAACTGTGTGGCTCCACTGATATAAAATTCTGGAAAATGCAAACTAACCCCTAAGGACAGAAGACAAGTCTGCAGTTGCCTGAGGGTAGAGGTGTGGGATAGGTGGAGAGATTATAACGGGGCACAAGAAAGCTTGTGGGAGTGCTGTATATGTTCATTATCGTGATTATAATTTCACATATGTATGCATATGTCAAAACCTATCAAGTGGTATACCTTACAGCAACTGTACACTTTCACAGCAAATTATTATATGCCAAGCGTGCTCCAATAAAGCTTTTTTAAAATAATGAGTGTTCATTTTTAAACTAACAAGATAAGAAGGGTAAGCTAGGACAATGTCATAAGTTAATTTTTCCTAGTACAGTTATGAGCAAATAGTACACACTTACATAATAAAATGAATGCATAGATTTAAGGGGTGATTTTTGCTATGTTCCCTATAGATACATACAAGTTATTCTAAAAATTTTCCCCCATATTCTAAAGAAAATATAAGTAGTCTTATTAACTTTTCCAAAGGACGTACCAAAACAGATTTCAAATGTTTCTGAAAGACAGTCAAACCAAGACAAAAAAATCATAGGGAAAATAAAATCAGCAATCCAATGTGCAAGAATATACTAAGCAGCATCTCAGGGAAGAGAAATAAAGTCTTACCAAATAAAACTCTTCTAAGCATAATTTATAAGGGTGGCTCATATTTTATCTCAGAACTTTTACCTAGTAGTCTCAAGATTTGGTCTTCTAAATCTTCCTACCTTTCCCAAATATTTTTTTAAAACCATGAGTGGATACTGAATTTAAATAGTTAGCCCTAAGATAATGAGGTAGTTGTTCATCTTTGGAAAGTACTCCAAAGTCAGTGAGAATTTTGAGAAGGATTTCAAAAGACTCAAAGGCAAGAAATGATTCAGAATGTTAAAAAAACAAAACAAAAAAACAGGATTTAAAGCCCTCACCAATAGGATTATTACAAGCTGATGAAATTTCATCAGTGTATCCAACAAGGAAAAAAAACTCTATATATTCTTCTGTATCCAAATGGTTTATTAAGACTCATAATACAGAAAGTGTTTTGTTTTTTTTCAAATTGAACCCTAGAGTTCTGTTCATTTAACTCTACTAGGAGTCCTCTAGGTTTTAAGCCAGGCTTGCCAGCCTGGTATAATGGGAAAAACACATGCATACTTGTCCTGATCAGACAGTGCAAACTGTATCAAATTAGGTAAATGAGTTCAGCTCTCCACAATTCTTCATTAAAAATGGGGGGATTAATCTAAAGATTTCTCATGTCGCCATCATTTTGACAGCATGCTTTCAGCACCATGGACAGTTGCAAGTAGGAAAAGGACACCAGTAGAAAAGCCAATAGTGGTTTTTAAGTGGTCATACAAAATATCCACAGATAGTTCTAGTCTTTCAAGTTAATCTGGTGTTTATAGTAATGAGACCTTCCATTTTCATTTTTTTATAACCACTTTTCTGCATGGTGAACATCTTGGAATATAACAATTTGCCTTGTAAAGAAAAATCTCTATATCATGTGAATGTTCCAATTAACAATGATTGAAGATTTATACAAAAAATACTTCAAAATATGTATATGAACACACAAAAAATTACCAAAAGTGAAGAAGTACATTAAATTTATGCTTCTACTGTGGTTCTTCAATTAAATTATACTAGTAACTTGAAAAGAATGAACTTTTCAACTATATCAACTAAAAATGGCAGTCACATATAAATATTTTAATCAATTTAAACAACTTTAAAATTGCTATCATAATATATTTTAGAATTTACAATCAATGTCATCCTAAAATATTTTAGGGTCCTGTGCCTTCCCCAACGAGGGGCAAATCATATTAAGTGGTGCTAACATCTCTTCCTATCCACTCTCAATATTTGAAAGCAAATGTAGTCAGGTTAATATGAAAGTCAAATCCTCAAGCCTTCAAGGCAGGTAAAAGGAGTCCATCAAAAAAAAAAAAAGTATCTTATATCCGTTAAGTATGTACACCTGTGGAATACCATGCTTTCCAAGTTTACCTCGTCATAGGGGAAGAGAAAGGTCTGTGAAAAGGTATGGTGTGATTTTATGCATTTATTCATTCATGTGTTAATCCTACAAGCCTGCTATTTGGGAAACATTGCTATGTTCTGGGCAAATAATAGTGAAGACATAAACATAGTTCTATCCACTGTGTAATAATATTCAACTTCTAGCTAGGACAGTAACTCCACATTTTTTGCAGTGTGGAATGAAGAGAATGAATCTTGAGATGGTAAGAAAGCTTGTGGAACCTCTTCTGAGGAACAGCTTTCTACTCTCACAATTTAGAAGGGAAATAGAGAAAACACAAAAATAAAAATAAAAAACAAGTAGCTGTAGCTTTTCACAAGTGGAAGTTTTCCCTGGTCCTACTATTTTGAAAGAAAGAAGGAAAAGGCAACAGATGTATGCACACAGAGACTCTACCCACTCACAGTTATGGCCCATTCTGAGTCCGGAAACCAGTCAGATTGTACTCCTCCACCTTGGGATCCAATGAGGAAAATAACTACTTTGATGGGATAGGTAATAAAGGAGCATTGAGTACATGTCCTAGAGGATTATGGTGTAACTTTCTATATGAAGGAAATGTCACTATAAAAATATAATTTTTACATCTTAGTCAGCATATAGTTAACGATTATCTTTTCAACGGATCTGTTTTTCTGAAAACTCCACCATTCAAAAGATGATTAAGCCAGTTTTGGTATTTAGAAAACAAGGACCCATTTTATGACATTTTAAAGAGAATGGCATACATTTGCATACACAGAAGAAAAACTAATAGTCCCAAATTCTAAAATATGCATGTAATGTAGTAATGTACAGCATTTTCCAGGAAAGCAGAATTAGAGCAAAGAGCACCTTAGTGCATTATAAAAGTGCCAGGAAAACTAACACATCTAGCCGGTGTGCATCACTGCTTTTATGGATCAGTATCAAAGCACAAAAACTGAAGCCAATAAACAGCTTATACTTACTAACTTTCAAGGTTTTATGTACAAGAAAATTGATGATGTTTCATAGTAACATTGATTTAAATCATCCTGTTATCGATTTCACTAAACTGTTTCACTTTTTAATTTATTAAAAAGATAATATTGAATTGACAACCCAATTTTTCTACATGCAAACCTAAATAGAAAAAATAATTGTCACCACACTCACACACAATGTATAGCAAAGTAATATTCCCAATGTGTGAGCCATCTAGCCCAGCAACCACAAACTGGATAAAACAACAGATTAGACCAAACACCCTTTCTTATTCCTGAAATACTATAAGAACATCTATTGTGAGTTCATTTATTTATTTGTCAAATATTTACTAAGTAATTATTATTTTCCCTGTCTACCATACAAAGAGGTAGAAGAGACTATAAAAGAAATGTAAGTTTTCACCCTCGACTTCAGGGGCTTACACTTTAATTGAAGGGTTTATCTTGTAGGTCCTCCTAATAGTTGACTTAAGCAGAAAATTTTATCCTGTCTATTTTCCAAGTTGGATATAATCTCTATCCCATATACCTTGCATTAGGCCATCATTATCTTAAGGACAGAAACAGTGACACCTTCCATGTAACAACTACTCCCATTCTCAGGGTACACACCACATACACAATAGAAAATCAAGTATATGTCTGGTATGAAACAGTGAGAACAGATCAGTTCCCCAAAAACTCTTTTAATAATGAAATATATTCAGGGATTAGGATTGTTTTCTGAGCACTCGTATAATTAATTCATCACTCAGCCCAAGTATAAATCATATTTTATAAAACTAATAGTTCTATACAGCAAAAACTTTCCTTATGAATAAACAAATTCTAAGGTTCATTTCCTATAGTATGAACATCTTCATAACATTGTTCTATTTGGCTAGGCTGATGCAACAGATGAATTATTGTAAAGTGAAATTCCTCACTTGTATTTAATTTTCTGTTTAAAAACAAATCAAAACCCACAACACCACTCTCAAGCACATTTCTAGCTCATTGCAAGCTGACCAATTAAAGTCAAATCCATGTATTTTGTTTTATGGAAACTAAATTTAACTGTTTTCCACAATTCAATGTACTAAAACAAGCACTCGCCTTAGAGTCAGTCACTTTTGTGGTTCAAGACGCAGCTTTGCCAAATACTAATCGTCTAACTTTGGGCAACTCATCTAACTTGTTGCCGATTCAGATTCGTCACCTGCAAATCAAAAAGTTGAGCTGAAGTGCATTCAGCATCCTACTCCATCTCTGTAGACTACTCTTTTAAGATGTTGGCATTTATTGATGTGCTAATAATACCCTCATTTGACCCCAATGACATTCCATGTAACCACAAATCACAACCAACACAAGTTACATCGTTACATACCCTTCTTGTGAATTCATGCCCTTTTACCTGAATATGTAATGAGGCACACAGCATTTTTATGAATTGACAGAACTTTTTACAAACCAATAATTCAGATGGTCACTTTGATCTTTCATGAAGAAGTTGCTATTGCTCCTCTATCATTCCAGTTCTGGTAGGAAACAGGTAACATATTCAAATTGGGTAATTAAGAAAGGTTTGTAAATATTTACAAAGCTACAAGAAGGGTATCAGAAAAACCACAAGCATGGTACAATATCTTGGGATTAGTAACATGCCCCATTACCCCCACTAAAGTAGTAGAAGAAGCGAAAGTCACAGGAAGCTAGAGACAGGCTGTGTGGAGAGGACCACTTGACTTTATAAGAGCTGTGATCTCAGGCAAAGGGACACAGCCAGTTTATAGTGACCTTGCAAATAGGGAATTGGAGTGATAAACGTCTTGTTCTCACAATCTCCACTCCCTCCAGTCTCTCACCAGTGCTCCTAATTGACCAAACCCAGTTAGAAGCTGAGGCCATGGGACCGTCAGCATAGATATATTTCATATAGGTTGGCTTCCTAGAGTACAGAGTAGAGAAAGAGCAAGAACTGGAGGAGGTACAAAGGGAAATATCTAACACAATCCTCTTCCCTCTAAGCAGGCTAGATTCTCAGAGTTGTACTTTCTTTAGTGGTATCATGCATACAAACTACTTGTTCAGTGAGTTCCTGAAATGTACTGGATCCCTTCCAAATTCTGACTATTTAATGTTCCAATACTCTTTATTCTAACACTAGGAACTTATTAGAACCCTCTACTGTAGTCATCTGGGAGAAGTTTAGATCTCAACAGGTTTTCACAAGGAATGTAAATTGCTTAAATGGGAAGAAATGTCAATGTTAGTAAAGATTGATTTTCTTTACTCCCTCTCTCTAATTAGTCACTTTGGACATCAACGAGTTGCACAAAAAGAGCCACAGTGATTTGTCTGATTAAGTAGCTCCAGCAAACCAGAAACGCGGAGCCCAGTATTATTAACATGTTGATGGGTTATGCATATAAAGCCACACTGAGCTGCTGAAACATTGACATGCCCAGGGGACAGCAAAATAAAAGTGGATAACAGGAGTAGGCGCTTCAAAGCAGGACTTAAATTAAACCTCAAGTCTAGAAAAGGCGAGGAGTATATTCATCAATGTAGGAAAAAACATATTGCTAATTGGATACTTGTTGCCATGTACCAGCCACTATGCTAAGTGCTTTCTCATCATATTTCATGCAATCTGCATGAAAGCCCAGTGAGATATCTTTATTTAGAGCATTTTACATATGAGGAATGTAACTTGCCTAAAGCACTACAAAACAAAATCAGAAAGTCCAATAAAGAGGCATAGTTTTCAAAAGGTTTTACATCGGATGTGACCTCAAACATAATCCCACCTTTTCACCATTTTTAATCATTGCTTGTGTCTTGGAAAGTGTCAGCTTTCCACAAATGATAACTTATTCTGCCTTTTTATAGCATCAATCTGGAAAAACAGAATTTCTCCTGAAATCAACTCCTTCTTTTGGAAAATATTTTAAATGGTTGTCACAGTGCTTGGAAGCATCTTAGACAAAAGAGTTAGCCGGTGAAATCTTTTCCCTAGAATAGGAATAGTGGTTTCCTACCAGACCTCTGCTCTGAATAGTCCTCTGTTTTTGTGCTTAGAAATCAAGCCTCTTCAAGTAAACTTGGGGCAGAAACTGCGTGTTGTTCCTTTTGTAATCTTTCCAGCACCAAACACAGGAATAGGACACATGATTGGGATTAAATACTTATTCAATGAGTAGTGAGCACAGCGCAGTATGCATTAGGCAAGAGACTTTAGAAAAAGAGTAAACACTGATTTATTTACCCATAAAAAATAAGCAGACCAATCTTTTATCAGCACTAGTGCTATGGCATCTAGGTTCATTTTCATGTGGGCCAGCGACCAAGTATATAGTAGGTGCTTTCTCTTAGGCCTTTTCCACTGCTATCACATGTCCATTTAATGCCCACCTCACTCTAAAAACATTAATGCAGGAAAAATCAGGCTAAATGTAAATCAAGTGAAAAGTGAAACGAAAAGAAGAAATGTTATATCTAATGTTAACTAGATACCAGCAAAACGCTTAACACTTTACACGTGTTTTCTCATTTCATCCTCATAATAACCACCCTCCCCTCATGTTACAGATGAAGATGCTGAAGATCTGCAAAGTTTAGTAATTTGCCTATGGTCACACAAATAATAAGTGACAAGTGACAGAGTAGAGATGTAATTTAAACTTTAGAAGATAATCATTAAAGGGCAGACTTTAACATCACCAAAGATACAGGGAGTGGGAAGTGCTATGTCTTGGGTTTGGTGATGGTGGAGTGAGTCCCTATAGAGATAACTAATGTATGAGACTCAACTGCTTCCTTACATTGGTGAGGGCATCACAGTTAGCAGCCAGCTTGCCCTGCAAAGTGTGAGGGAACTTGGGAACAGAAGACCTAGAGCTGCAGTCCTAGCTCCATCACTTGTTGGTTGTGGTTATCTTGGGACATTCGCTTTCTCTCTCTGAACTCCAGCTTCCAAATCTGTCAAATGGGGAGGATGATGCTTCAAAAGCCGCTGAAGAGGATCCAGTCAAGGTGCTTCAACATTGATAAAGCACCATGCCACGAAATGTGTCGCTTATTCTCTTCTACTGATAATACTCTCGGCCACCAGCAGGACAGGAGACCTCATAACACAATCCTGTGCAATCACCCCAACGTGCTGTATCTTAGGAGCGCTTGGTCTAGAGAGAAAAATCTATGCGTTTTCTATAGTGCACAGCTTGGGAGCTCTTTATCTAGTGATATAAGAAACTCAAAGGAAGAGATGGCAATGGTGAGAGATGGCAGGTGGGATTTACGCTAATTTTGTGGAACAAAGAAGGGCTTGGAAATCCCTATGAAAACAGAGCATCAAGGCTGTTCCCATGTTCATCTGCAAGGCCAGAAACAGGAAGGATCTTAAGGATGGGATATTTCATTTAAATAGTAATACTATTTTATACTATTTAGGTACACCCTGCATTGTTGTTCCAAACTGCATTTGAGGTAAGATAACTTCCCTTTTATTGTACCACTTTACAATTTCCAAAGAATTTCATATTGTTGATTTCTGTTGATGGAGTTTTTATAGTGCTATCTTCTTAATTCTATTAAGGAGGAAGACATATATGTAGAAAAAGGTGATAAATTATTTTTATTATCTGCCAAGGCCATTGGACAATTTTAGACCCAAGCTGTTTTCTAATAGCTAATATTTTTCATTCCCTGTTCCTTAGTTTTTTCATCTGTAAATAGAGTAAAATAACCCCATACTGTTTCTTGATTTCTAATAAAATTCTGTATGTAAGGTATTTTGGTAAATTCTAAAGAACTGTTATTATTGTCTATTATTCATCAACTCTGCTAAGTGAGGGCATATGTGTGAGTCACTGTAACCCACAGCAATCCCAAACCAAAGATGCAATGCAAGGTAAGCCAAGAGAAGTCCCTCTATTTATCTAGGCATAATTCACATGTAACGGAAGTTCATACAACATGCAGAGTGAGGGAGGGGCATTAACTAGAAACCCCAGAGGGTCTGCCCAGCTGCTTGGACAGCCAAACCTGGCACCGAGCAAATGAACCCCTAAAAATCACAGTAGGCGTCAGGGTACACATCCAGCCCTCTGACTTATTCATAGCATCTGGGCCTAAGAAAATTTTATTTCCCAAATCCCACTTTCCTTCCCGCATCTTCCCCAGCGACACATACAATCTGGACAGTCCATAAGGTAGAGGATAATTTTAGGGGCTTCCCCAGGGCCTGGCTGGATGCTTGCCAATCATTTATTTCTGGCCTGTGAAATCAGATGCACTATTTCTTTATACATGACAAAAAAAAAATGAAATCAGTTTCTATTTGCAGAATGAGATGAAAAACTGAAAATCGCACACAGCTATGTTACAGACTCTTAGAAAGGACCTCCCTAAGCTGGAGGAGGGCAAGGAAAGGAAGTGAGCTCAATTTGTTAACCCCTGAGAAGTGTCCCATGCACTTGGCTTCACATATACAAACACATGTAAGATTTTGGAGCAAAGTTGATAAATAAAATCAGTGATATTTCTGGACTCATTTTAAGCACTGACCATGATGTGGTGGTCTGATCATTATGGTCCTTCCAGGAGCGAGTCACTGTGTGTCTGTATGTCTTTCTGTCTGTGTGTGGCTCTGTATGTCCATCTGACCTCTCCCATACTACCCCACTTGCTCCTCACAGACACAACAACACATTTTAATGTGTATGAAATTTGGTTAAAATGAACATCAAGAGCAAGCTTGTTGGGCCAAAAAAAAACACCAAAAACAAACAAAAAAAAAGGCTTGGTGGGTTAGATTGCACACTGATTCAAGAGTAAAACAGAAAAGAAGAAAATGGACAAGATTATATGAACACATTTTATGTACCCAAATGTGGTTATCGATGAAGTCATCTTATCACTTATACCCAAATTGTATAGCCATCTAACCCACCCCCACCCTGAGGACATCAGATTCTCTTCCAAGGATCTCTCCTTGCTTTGGTCAGCTGGCGTCCTCTGGGGAAACTTATATCATGTGAGCGCATGAACCAGTCAGAGCAACCACGACATCGTGCTGGCTCCAGGTTACCCGTGTGCTTGTACTGCTCCTGCAGCAAACTACCCATGACTGCTCTGCCAGGACATTACTGCTCCCCATGCATTGAAAAGGCTCCCTCCCCTGAGTTCTGCTCTCTGAAATGGCCCCATGGCAAATCTGCATCAGTCATCATACATCAAGCTCTTTTCTCTAGCACAGGGTGGCTAGGCTCAGGGGAACAGAGGGGAAAAGGAGGGAGTTCAAACAATGGCCACTATATGTTTTCACAATCTACAATCCTAGCCTCTCAGACCCGCTTTCTGAGTCTGACCCAGCAGACCCTCCTTGCAATTTGCCTTCAGTCGCTGATACCTGCATGCCTACCCTACCTCCACCTCCCCATGGTGATAGAATTTCATTCATATACCTAATTCTAGTTTAGTTTTTAAGTGCTTTATTCCCTAAGTAAATCTCTAAAAATAGATTCCAGGGGTTATGGCACAGGGGCTAAAGCTCTAGTTGTAAATTATGACTGTTTTATATTTCCTTCTGTTACCTTTCAAATAGAAGCATTTCTATTCTACACATTCATGCCATCCCCAACAGTCCGTCCGCCAGCAGGCTCCTGCAGGCCCAGGATGCCAAGTGTGCACCTTACATTTCTGTCCTCTTCACTCCAGCATCGGTAATGGCAACTCACATTTGTGTAAGGCTTGACATTTTATAAAGGACTTTCATGTTTATTACCACAACAGAACCTCACAGCATTTCTGTGAGTAAAGCAAATCGAATATTGATACTTTCATTTTAGAGCTATGAAAATTGACACTCACAGAGGTAAGGTGATTTCCTTCAGTAGCATTCAGCCAGTGAGGATTCGGCCAGGCTCAGAATTCAGATCTTAAGACCCCTGGTGCAGGTGCTTTGCAATTCATAACACTGCTGCTCTTCAGTTTTCTGTCTCTCTGTAGGCACCCTCACTTGACTTCCAGCCAAGTTCAAATAATCTCCATGAAAGTAAATTCCCAGGCTTTCAGGCCGTCCAACAGAGTTTCCAGAGAAGCAGGGCATCATTACTCCCTCTTTCCCACTGGAAATATAATAAGGAAGCCCACCGGGTAAGTGTTCTTCAGAGTAAATTAATTTTGGAATAATCTGGCTGACATCCAGCTGGAATTCTCTACCGACAGCATGGAACACAAAGGTCTGACCAGTCACATTTTGACTTATGACATGAATTTGCTTCATTTGACTTGCTTTGAGGATACATGTTTGCAAACCAAATGAAAAATTAGAAAGAAAAAAAAACTCTGTTTAATTACATTGCAATCTAAAGTTAAATTTCATTGAAATGGCATTTATAATTGGCACATTTTTCGAGTACTGCCTCTGCCAGAGTTGTATGTAAAAGTACATTATCATCGTTTTTACGACTGTAGCCTAAGTTAGCATCAATATATGTCCCATAGATTAAGGGAAAGTCACTAAAGGACAGAGGCTGTCACAGTTCCATGAAATACAATTAAATATATCCAGAAATAAATTGGTTCCCAGATTTTGCTAAAACAGCATATGGCATGTATTCAAAATTAATAAGTATTGATTGAGTACCTAACGTTGTGCTTCACACTGTGGCGAATTCAGGAAAGTATAAGGTATTTCTAAGATACTCAGAGAAGAGAGAAAAGTCAGGGTTATTGGGATCAAGGTGAAAGTATATAATAATAACAACAATAACAATAATATTATTATATATTATTTGTCAATTACTGCATGCCACATTCCATGCTAAGTATTTTATTTGAATTCTTATTTAATCCTCATAACAACTCAATGAGGTAGCTACTGTTATTATACTAATTTTACAGAAAATAAAAATGAGACACAAAGAAATAATTTATTCAAGGTCACACAGCTAAGAAGTGGGAGAGCCAGGATTTGAAGCCAAATACCTGATTCTCCAGCCTCTGTACTCTTAGTCTCTGCTGTGGCTTTGAGGAGAGTTTCCGAAAAGGCTGGGTGGGTTTTCACTATGGCCCTGAAGGTTAGGTAGTGTTTAGTTAGGAAAAATGGAAAGAATAAGGATAGGTCATCATATTATAGGATAGACGAGTAGCATAAACAACAAAGACACAGGGGCAAGAATTTGCATTTGACATGTAAGGATCAACGGAAAAAAATCAATGGCAAGAAGCAAAGTTGGCTAGGCACCGGGAGACCCTCAGAGAAAACCTTAGAAATAACTTATGCAGAATTTAGAGATGTGAGCCTTTGGAAGTAGAAAGTCAGGGAGACTCTTCTGTAGGAAAGTGACGATGAAAAGGCGTTGTGGTATATATACTGCAGCAGATTCAGGACAAATGGAGAGGAGGGGGACCGCAGGGAAGTGAACCAATTAGTGTCCTATTGTGAAATTCCTACAGACCTTACTGCCCCTTGGTCAGTAAACTCAATAAATGTTTGTCAGACCAGTGGATAAAGACTAGTAGGGATAAAAAAAGAAAAGTACAAAACCAAAACAGAATCTGCAGGAGTCACAGACAGGTTGTTCATGAAGGAAAAAGGAAAGAAAGAAAGCACCGCGGTGCTACTAGGTCAAAAGAAGACGTGTGGTGCTTTGGCTGATGATAGAGTTGGAAAGAAGTGGGTTCCAGGTGGTTGCAGGGAGGGTGATGAGTCCCCCATTTTGGTTTGAAAAAATGTAGAAGTTTGAAAGGGACATAAAATACTGTAATATATTATAGGTATTTGGAGAAATAGGCCTAGAATATATTTAAGACTCTCCAAAGGTAGAAGGCACAGTCCTATGTTCACAAAATTCAGATAAATAAAAGTTGTCTTTTTATTTATGGGCTGCTTTCATAGGTAACTCTAAGTAGGTACAACTTTTCTAATATAAACGTGACTACTGGACCAAATGTATTTCATCAAAGATTTGCAAAGTAAAGAAATTCACAATATACAAAAACACTGTTACAAATTGAAAAGAACTAAGCAAAAGGAAATAAATCAAAGAGTTAAGCTCCTATCCCTGCTCCCTATGACATGCAGCCAGCACTAGCCATTTGACAGATAGAAAACACCAGCCTTTTCTTATCAAAATATAAAAAGGAAAAAAATCATGTAACAGTTTCTCAGCAAGAAGCCATTAGAGAGATGTAATCATAATGGGACCAAATATTCCTATAAATGAAATGCGTGCATTTAGGACCACACACAGAGTTTAAAAGCAGCTAACACAAAGGGAAATAGAGTTGACAGTGTATATACAATGGCTCAGATGTGGTAGAGTCATTCAGTTGGCCCTCAAACAAACTGAATTGTGAATTTACAAGACAAACTCAGCATCCATTAGCTTATAATTCAAATGGCCCCCACAGAAAGCCCAGCTGTGGCAACAGGAGCTATTATTCTCAAAGTCAACTTCTCTCTTATGATCATCCACCAATATCCAATCACTGAAGATACAGCCATATGCGTCCAAGTTATCTGCCTTCAAAACAGCCTGACCACATGGTTCATTCTTTAGATGCTTGAAGCCTATCAGAATGATGAGATGAAAGTGTGTAGTAAGATTCATTTAAACAGACAAAGGAGCTCATTGTAATGGATAAAATCAAGATCTTTATCAGGAAAATTAGAGGGAGAAAAACTGCTTGAAAGTATAACTTCCATCACAAGACAAGGGATAGGGCCAATTAAAATATAAAACTGGAAAGATCCATAAAATGTAGCCCAGGGGGCCAATTCAACCGGTGGAGCACATGTGTTATTAGTGGATGCAAAGAGAGAAATACATTGAAATTTGAGAACAGTGTCCAAAATAAAAAACCATGTCATAAAACACGTTCAGATAACAACCAAACCTTTTACCCAATTTAGAGGGAGGACATGTATCAAAAGTTATTTGGTAAGTTAGTTGTTTGAAACCCTGAAAATATTTTCGACCTAAAAATAATGTTATGCATGGTGATTGACTTCCCAAGATAGAGCACAAAAATCTCCTAATGTATACTATTACAAGGTGGAAGTATAGTACTGGGATAGTGAGGTAATACAAATTGGTCTGTTAAAAGAGAATCTTACCATCCTATATGGCAGTGCTTTTCAAATTGAGTCACAACTCACGAAATCAATTCAATGGGTCTTTCCCCCCATTTAATTCTTCCACAGAATGGAAGAAATGGAATGGAAAGGAAAGAACGGAATTGCAAAGATTGGAATACATCCTCTATGATAAAGAAAAGTGTTATTCTTGAAACTTTATTTCAGTGTTATATGGGTATAAGTAGCTATGTGGATTCAGGGTTGCAATGTAAAATATATTTCTTACTGTGGGTCAAAATAGTTTGAATGTTTCTTAGCAAGGCTTCCATGGGGCTCCTAGCTCTAAGCCAGTGCTTAATAACATTTGTTAAATGAATGAACAATTCAATGAGCTGGTGAACACATAAAGAATGAATAAATAGGAGGCCAGTAATATGCCTCTCTCAGTCACAGCCCTGCACTTGAAGTGGGAAGCTTGCTCACTCGAGCATTTCCATACCAGTGAGGCAGTGGGGACAGACAGTGGTCCAGCTGCAATTCCCTGTAGGTGGCTCCTGTGGCCTGGGACAGGATTTCTGACACATTAGGGGCTAGAAAGAGGGAAGGATGGAGACAAGGCTTTCACAGCTGAATGGAACTGGACTCTAGGAGCTGGTTTCTGAGGGAACAGGAGGAAGGTAAGATAGAAGATAGGACAGCCAGATTTAGCAAGTGAAAAACACAAATTTCAGATAACAAATAATCTAGAGGCAAATAAAATAATGAACCATCAGGGTTGGAATATCAACTCCATCCATCAGACATCTGTTTGATGCAAAACTACTGTGCTAGGTATAAAATACAGCGCTAGGTGGTGTAGAAGGAAAGCATACTTACTTCTTGAGGCAGAAGAGGTCAGAGACACACAGGAAAGGGCCTCAGCAGTAACCATGTACTGAGCACTAGTCTAAGTTCATTCTAGGCATTAACTGCTCTGTATTTGGCACTATTATCCCCACTGAGGACAGAAAATGGAAGCATAGAGAAGTCATAAGAGAAAGTTGTCCACAGTCTCATATAGAAACAAACGCAAATAATATTCAGTGGGCTAGTTGTCGTCCGAGGGCATGGATCTGGAGGTGAGATTGGAGCTGAACATCAATAGAATATTAGGCAGAGGAACAGCTTGGAGGTGAGAGCACATGATCAAGAAATGGGAGTAATTGCTGGAATACTAGGAATATAGTAGAAAGAAGGAAAGACTGGACAAGAAAATTAGGCAGCGACAGCACTGTCAAGAGGAATTGCATACCTGCTGAATCCGCATGCAACAGTGAACCACCAAAGAATGTGAGGTGTATAAATGTGTACTGTGTTAAGTTGGGCTATTAAGGGAGATGGCTTTGGCAATAGTCCAAAAGACAGAATGGATGAGACAGAGATCAGAGGCCAGGAAAAGATCAGGTAAGCCAATGTATCTGGCTAGCGAAGCACTGTGGAATCAGAGTCCAGGATTTATCTCCCAGATCAGACCCTTAGTAAGTGAGTGACCTTGGACAACTCGTGTAATGACTCTAAGCCTTGGCTTCCTTGCTTCTAAAACAGGGATGAAAACATGACTTACCTCATAATGTGACTGGGGAACAAAACAGGACACCATATAGGAAATGCTCTGCAAACGGACGTTCTCTGTAAAGAGTCATGGCAACTGAACTTGAATCTTTCCCTTGACAATTCCTCTGAGTTCAATCAGCCTTTGATTGAACATTCCCGGGAGTACGGTACTCACACCATTCCGGTGGTAATATAGTGAGGGTGAAAGAATAAAAGAAAATGTCAAATAGTGGGGTTTCCCTTCCCTATTTTCAAAGGGAAAGAATGTACCGAGGAGTGAAGTTGGGGCAGAAAACAAATATAACAAAACAAAAAAAACAAAATACCAAGTAACCATAGTTGAGAGAGGTAGATGAACTCTGAGACCCTCACTCTAGCACACATTACTGGAATGACCTTAAGCAAATTACTTAAAACTCTCTAACCCTTAATTTTCTCATCTATAAAACATGGTTGTTAACATTTATGTCTTAGAGCTACTGGGAGGACAGTTAAGGTCATGTATATTATGCCCTTCGAACAATGCCTAACCCAGAGTAGGCAATAAATGATAGTTATTACATATAAATTAAAATTAAGCTATAGTTACAGTTAGGCAGCAATACTGGTAGAGATGGGACACAGAATGCGGAAATGAGTAGAATATACATGAGGTGTGACAATTCTACAGACCACATCCATGAACACTGGCATGGATTGAACATCCCTTTTCTACAGAACCAGGCGTGTTCTGCCCAATGGATATGACTCCTGAAACTTACCCCACCAGGTTAGATGACGAAGGATGGCAGTATTAAAAATGCAGGTTTGTGGACTAAGAGAAGAGGGGCCTGGAAGAACAAAAAGCAATCGCCTCTGACAATATAATTCTCCTGCCACTTCCTGTCCTGGAGTGACAGGAGACTTATATCACTCTCACCAAGACATAGTGTAAAACAACACTGAGGCTGGAAGTGGGGCCAGGTTCATAATATATCAGAGCTTAAAGGGGGAAGGAATGGATGCCAGGGCCACACAACCATCCGCCCAAGCTCAAAGGACACATATAAGTACGACCTGCTTGGTCTTAAACCATGAATCTGTGTGCTTAGAATGTCCTGCCTTTGTAGCTGTCAGCATCCACAACAAGCCCACTTTCTGCAGGAGCTCTGCCTTGGTGTGGCCCACACATTATTCCAAAAATCTAGCCCAGTGCTCAGGCACTGCCATGGTTACGGTAAACTTCATATTTGTTTTTCCTGAAATTTCAAAATTGTTTCTCAAGGACTTGGTTTGTAAACTTAAGTACTTTACTAAGAAAAAGGAAAGGAAAGTTTAACAAAATGATCATGAAGACACTCATTTGAAATGCACACCCTCTGTCCTTAGCCTCTGAAGATGATACAGCAAGGCACCGGTTGGAATTGGTTTTCAACCAGTGACTTTTTGCCCTGTGTTTTCCACATGCTATCACCCATTCTCCCTTGTCGGACAACTGCAAACACACAAGTCGTCCTGTCAGGATTCAATACTCTTTCGGGGAGAAGCTCCTTGGTGCAAATCTAATTGGCCTATGTAGGAAGAAACTGCATTCTTGGCCACTCCTAACCAAAATGAAACCAAAGGCCAATCATTATGAAACATTCCTCTCTTCCCTTGACCTTCCTGAAACTAAAGGTAACCTCCAAAGTTAGAATTAGAGCATTTGGTGGAAATGAAAAGCTGCCTAAAATTTCTTGCATCCTAGCACTTTCACTTTTAGGAAATGAATGTTTAGAAAGGTTTAAGAATATCTTTCCTGCACATTTCTCTCCCTCAGATGTAGAAAGCTCAGCAACTGCCTCTTCATTTATGAGTGAGAGTGTTTTAAAGGGGTTCTTACCTGAGAAGAAAACATCCTCAAAACACATTCCTGACTCAATTATTCACCTCTTTGGGTGCAGATTTTCCCCCTTAAGTAGGAAAGGGAAGACCACTTAACTTCTCCAGCAACACTGATTAAAAGTGATACCTTGGCGGAATGTTTTTGAATGTTTGAGTTAACACTGTATCAATCATTTGTAGAAAGGAGAGAGCAAATGCTACAGCAACTACTGCCTCTAGATGCCTAGAAAATAACACAAAGCAAGATAGAGCTACCAAGGACTGAGGGAATTCCCTTTCCCTGGAGCTCTTCAAAGACGAAACAGCCACTCATTTTCTTAGTTGTCTAAATATGTCTCTGACTAGTGTTTAAGGCTCCTTCCAACAAGCAATGATTGAGAGCTAATCATTCTAAGAAACAAAGGTGGGCTGTCTATTAACTGGAAGATAAAACAATCAGAAATATACAACCAAAAGGCAGTGCATACAACCAAAACCACTTGGCATGGGTCTTGGTCATTTAAGAACATAAATCCAAATACAAGTGAAGAGTAAGACAGAGAGAAAAACAATTATAAAGAAGTACCTCAGGTGTCTGGAATGACCTCCCAAATGCTGCCTAATATTTACATTACGGAGAAGCAAAGGGGCAGAGATGTTACACACCAAAGGAGACAGCTAATTTTAGCTGCAGGCCTGGAAAACTTTGCTTTTCCGGCTCCTCATTATTTTTTAGATTCCAGGCTACCATGTGCTCAGGCATTTCAGTCTGGTTTCTCCCAGTCTGTTCTTGTTTTCCCAGCTCCTCTTCATCACCTCCTATGGGGATCTCCCTGCTTAAAAACCAATTTGTCACATAGCAGAGATTATGGGTTGAGCAATCTGAGCTCCAAAAATCAAAGGAATATGACCATAGGATCTCAGAAGGTAAGAACACCTACAGTTACCAAAGGTGAGGAGAGACTCCCAAGCAGTCAGGGAAGAGACTAAGAGTTTGAATCCTCAAGAGCTGCTTTACAGAAGGACAAGATCCTGCACCCAGGAGAGAAGAGACCAAGTTCTGCTCTCTCTGGCCAGTGGGGAAACTGCAGACAGACAGGGCTGGGGCGGCTCCTGGAGTAGCCCTGTGGCTGGCAGGGAAAGGTGTCAGGCCCTGGACTGAGTGAGTGCTGTGCAAGCACACACTGCAGCACTGGGTAAGCTGGCCAGGGCTGCGGCCAAAACCCTCTGGTCCAGGCCTCACTATAGTATCAGGCAGCCTACTGGAGAAGAGCCGTGGGCAGAGACAAAACACAGTTCACACTGTAGAGGTAAAGGAGGGACTGTGCATAGTGTAAAGCTGTCCCTACTGACTGACCAATATAGATTTCCTACTTTAAAAGTTGATGCCACCATTGCCCCCAAGAGGACAGCAAGTCAGCCTTCTCATAAACAACTGCTTGCCAAGATGCTTACATCAGATCACTGCCATCTCGTGCAGACGTGAGCAATTAGAAGGCCCCTTCAGAACTGTGACTTGTTCACCTGATTTGTCAAATCCTACTTTAACCCTTCTCATCCCCAACGTGTCTCACTCACAGAAGAAATGAGTTAAACTTCTTGAGTTTGCGGTGTGCTGGAGGTTAGGAGAGGGCAGTAGTTGGAGGAGGCAGAAAGGTAGAAACCTTCTGACCTAATGATTTTATTGTTATGTTTTCAGATTAAAAGAGAAAAGGAAGGAACAGAGTAGGCAACAGAGAGGGACCGCAAGAGACTGCTCATTTTCAGACATTCCTGGCATTTTAGGGAAAGATCAACTCTAAAACCTCATCCAGATTGACAGAAAATGTGCTCGCCTGTCAACTAGGGAAGAAAAAGAAAAAAACAGATTCAATGAGGTTCAGGGACGCAGGAATGCAGGCTTCTGTTCTCGCCATCCTCTCCCTGCCCCACCCCAGACATCCAGGTGGAAACCAGGCAAGCGAGACTGCACGCTTGTCAATTCCTGGGGACCCCCAGGGCCCCGGTCAGGGGATGCCCGCCGACAGCCGTCGCTGCGGGGACACACCCTCCACCTACCTCAAACATGGGAGAGGCGCCCTTGCTCGGCAATGTGCAGCCCAGGAGCTCGGCGAGAAACTTTGCCATATACGAGTAGTGAGGCGGGGTCCCTCCAGAAGCGCTGGATCGGTCCTTTCCCCGCGTAGGAGCCCGAGCCGCGAGGTCTTGCCCTCGGCTCACGGGCCAGCGCGAGGGTGACAGGGGGCTGCCCGGCAGCAGCCGGGCCGAGGGCGGCGGCGTGAGCACGCCTGCTGCCTGGCACCGCAGCTCTGGGGTGCGAGGTGCGCGCAGCCCCGTCCGCCGACCAAGCCTCCCGCGCTGCGGGAGCCGCCGCGCCGCCGTCAGCGCTAGCCTTTCGCGCTGAATGTCACTATTACCATAGTAAGGGAAGGGCCCCGCCGAGGGGGTGGTGGGAGGGCCAACGGCGCCGCAGGACTGACGGCCGTGCTGGGGCAAGGGCAGCGGGCGGGCAGAGCGCCGGGGCGCAGGAACAGGCCGGCCCAACCCTGGGCACCGACACTCCAGCGACACCGCTCGGTCGGAGCCGAGGCCTTATGTTCAGCGGGAGATGGGCAAGCGAAGGCGGGGGCGGGTCTGTTCCTGCCGGCCGGTGGGGCTGACCCACTCACCCAGTTTCCCCTGCTCGGTGCTGATGGAGGTGGGAAAGGTGCTGCCTCGGGCCGCTGCCTAATCCAGGCGAGTTACTGCTGCAAGGTGCCAGCTGCCCAGAGGGGCTCCCCCACCAGCCTGCACCAGCGCCACCCTCCCTTTCGAAGGGAAAAGGCTCCTGAAGCTAGGGAGGAAGAACTCCCACTTCTGTTCTCACATTAACCCCTGTTATTGAAAAGGGTAGGCACAGGTGAGCCCCAGAAGGGGCAAGGTGACTTTGTAGGCACAGGGGCTAGGCCAGGTGTGCTCCATAAGCACTGTCACAGCTCCCTCCCTGGCCTTGGCTGTGGTGGGGGAGGATGGGTGTGGCCAGGAGACTGATACAGACCAGCGTAGCCCTGTTGTTCTTTCCGAACCTGTAAGGCTTGTGTTTCAATAAGGGAGGTACTTCTGGGACACAAGACCTATGGTATATATTTATGCTGCATCCCTATAGTTGTGCATCTCAAACTTTAGTGTGCATGAGAATAACCTGGATAGCTTGTTTAAAAGCCGAAGTCCTAGAGAGCTTGTTTAAAACCAGATCTGCTTTTCTGTAAGGCACCCCAAGAGATTCTGATGCAGGCAGTACCAAGCTGGAATTGAGAAACAGTGCCCTACCTTGTCAAATCCAGAGGTCGGCCCATACAAAAAACTCTGGAAGCATTAGATTGGTGACAGAGACCCTAGAGAACGTTTTGTCAAATCATCTTATTTCATAGGCAAGGAAACAGAACTGGAAAAGTTCATAATACTTCATCAAGTCAGATTGTATTAGAGACACTCGAGGCATATAGGAGCATTCTATAAATGCTTGTTTGACTGAATGAATAGAAGATGGATGATGGTTGGATAGATGGTGATGAATAGTCGGGTCCAGATTTCCTGATTCTGTTCAGAATTCTAGCTGGTACAGCAAACTCACTATGAATTTAGAGAATAAATTGGGAATGAAGGGTGTTAAATTAGTTTGAATGTATCAGTTCAGTGCTTTTCAAACTTTTTTCAGTCAAGGATTTTTTGCAGTGAAGAGATTATCAAAACCCAAGTTTCTTTGAAATGTCTGGTATTATCTTTTGCATTCTAGGCTATGAAATATTTAGGTTTGTGATAATATGTAAAGACCTCCTCGCATGAGGAAAACTAATGTTCCCAGTATGCTATCTTTATCCAGAACCCCCTGCCACAGCACCAGATAACCCTCAGCAGCAAAATCTAAAAAAGTGGCTGCTCGGTGCCCTCTGGACCTCACTAAAAAGGGAAAGGAAACTAATACGCAATGAGTACCTACAAATGTCTCCGGCATTGTATCCCTAGGTTAGAGCATGGGCTCTGGGGACAGACTACCTCGATTTAAATCCCACTTCTTAAAGGCAAGTGACTTCACTTCTCTGTGCTTCAGTTTCCTCATTTGCAAAGTGCACATAATAATAAAGGAAGCTACTATATGTGGCTTGTATTCATTTTCTATTGCTGTCACAACTTAGCATCTTGAAGCAACATTCATTTATTATCTCACAGTTCTGTGTGTTAGAAGTCTGGGTGGGTTCACCTGGGTTCTCTGCTTATGGACTCACAAGGCTGAAGCCAAGATAACAGCCAACTAGGTTCTGATCTGGAGGCTCAGGGAAGAATCCCCTTCCAAGCTCATTCAGGTTGTTGGCAGGATCCTTGCAGCTGTAGATCTGAGGCCCTAGTTTCCTCGTTGGTTGTCAGCTGAGGACTAGCCTCTGCACCTAGAAGTTGCCCAGGCTCCTTCTCATGTGACCCCCTCGCTCCATCTTCAAAGCAGCAACTGCACTGAGTCCTTCTCATGCTTCCAACCTCTCTGACCTCCTCTTTTGCCAACAGCCAGAGAGAAACTTCTTGCTTTTAAGGGGTTCGTGTGATTATATAAGTGTAATATCCAGGCCCACCTGGATAATCTACCTAGCTTAAGGTGAACTGATTAGTCACCTTAATTATATCTTCAAAGTCCCTTTGGCTGCACAGTGTAACATAATCACAGCACTAACGCCAGGGATGAAAGCCATGAGAGCTATCTAGAATCAGGCTTACCATGATTGTTTTGAGGAGTAAGTAAATTTGTGCATTTTAAGCACTTAGAGCAGTGTTTTATTTTGTTATTTTTATATGAAGAATTTAATGGTTAGTTGTTACTCTTTTCTACTCATGTCACCTGATTTGATTGTCGTTACAGCTCTGCATTATTTTAAAGGTGGGACCACTGAGAATCAAAAAGATTGTCCAATACCACATAGCAGGCTAGTGGCAGATCCAGGAAGCAACCCTAAGACAGCCACCAACGAAGTCTGTGCTTTTGTTATTACATGATACTGCATCATAGAAAGGTGGCAAAGGACAGGTAATGTTCATTTGAAGAAGTGGGACTTGAGAAGGAGTGTGGCAATAATTTACAGATAGTCACTTGCCACATGTGAATAATTGATGGTTTAGGTGCAAAAGAAGCTGTCCTAAATACTGACTGAAATGAGAAAATCTAGCTGAACTGGTGATTTTTAGTGAGCAGAGACATTTTCTTGTGGTGATATTCATCGTAAGAGGTGATACATTCACTTGCCAACTTGCCACCTAGACTCTTTCCTTTGATGAGCTCTTCCTCTCCATCCCTCCTCCCTCTGCCACCTTGGATCTTGCAGTGTCGAGAGGAAATAAACATTTCTGAAGGCAGCCACCCACTGACCCAGCCTTGAGAGCAAGAACATTGCCCAGATCTTCTCCAGGACCTGCCACTACCACGCCTATTTGCTCCACCTTTCTGGTAGAGCAAGGACAGAAACCCAGGCAAAAAAAAAAAAAAAAGCAAACAAATAAATAAATAATCTCATCCTCCCCGCTTTAGGACTTTGACCACAGTGTTATTCACCAGGAAAGGTGTTCATACTCTTCGACTTAATATTCCCATTTCTAGAATTTATCCTAAGAAAATAATCAGAGAATCATTGGAAGATGATTACATTTAAAATTGTTTCATGCCCATAGGGGCAACTGAGTGTCTTTTTTACTGAAACAATAACCACCATGGTTAAAAAAGCAGCACTGGAGTCAGGCTGCCTGGGTTTGAATTCTGGCTCTTCCACACACCTGCTGAGTGCTCTTGGGCAAGTCACTTCAATTATCTAAACCTCTGTTTCCTTATTTGGAAAATAGGAATGATAAAAATACCTACCTCATAAGATTCGAATTAGTTAATGCTATATTATACTAACTTATTAGAATGATAATTATACTAATATATATTCATATAATTAATATACTAATATGAATAAAGTACCTAGTCCCTAGTAAGTACTAGTAACAAATGCTACTGTGTTTCCTTGAAAATAAGACCTAGCCGGACAATCAGCTCTAATGCATCTTTTAGAGCAAACATTAATATAAGACCCAGTATTATATTATACCCGGTCTTATATTAAAATAAGACCGGGTCTTATATTAATGTTTGCTCCAAAAGATGCATTATTGCTGATTGTCCGGCTAGGTCTTATTTTCCGAGAAACACGGTAAGTAGTAGGAGGATTATGATTAATGATATATCCTCAACTGCTGGCCCAGAGCCTGGCACACAGCACTCGGTAAAAACTGATTGAAAAAAATGGATAGATAGACAAACAAATGAGCAAAGAGCCTTGTTGCAGCATTATATACCAAAAATTATAAACCATCTAAAGTTCTACAATAACAAGTTGTTATTGTTAAAACAAGTTGTTTTAACATTATGGCTCCTAAGTACAGTCAGCTCTCAGTAGCTTCCAAAAGAATATTTACTGACCTAGAATATTTCCTTTATGTAATGTTGGTGGGGGACAGCACACAGTACATATAGTACAGGCTAACTTTGTAAAATGCTCATGTACATATATACAGGAAGAAAGTGGAGGGAAACGTGAAAAGGCAGTTAATAGTTTTCTTTTGGTAACAGAATGGATTATTTTTATTTTCTTCTTCACATATTCCTAAATGTTCTATTCTTTGAAGCGAACCTGAGCAAAACACCAATTCTAATTCTTTGCTTTTTAAGATCCCATCACTAAGAACTTGCACATTAAAAAAATAGGTATCAAATTAATCTTAACTGATTTAAGATCTGTCCCTTTAATAAAACATTTAAAATGGACCAATGAACACAACTAAATCTGCACTGATACTCTCCTTTAAAAAATCTGTTCATGAAGACACTCTACTATCATCCAAAATTTGATTTTACAGACACTCATCTTTGCTATAAGAGCTGAATGTCTAGTTATCAACAATAGCCATGACCTTGGGAATGGCAGTCATAAAAAGCAAATGACCTATTTTTAAAACTTACCTATCTTTTCATCTAATTTAGAAGCTAATGCAGAAGTTGAAGAATAAAGCTCTGGAAATGATCATTCACCCAGAGTGAGTGATAATTTTTCTATGCCAACCCATAAGGAAAACTACTCTCATTTACCTGGCTTCCTTTGTGGTCTCAGGGAGAGCCAGTGTTGCAATAACTGTAAATACTGTATTTCAGCATGGTCAGAAAACAAAGTGCGCTGTTTAATCAACTATTCCAACTAATTATAGTCTGTACAACACATGAATTACCACTTCTCAAAAAATTAGGCTGTCATAAATTGCGATTAGCACTGAAACTCTACTGAAGATTTCATAATTCTTTGGTGATTCAGAGGCCCTTCAATGTCTCTCAGGTTGTCAGATTCACTAGCATAAAAATCATTTATCCTGATAGGACAGATGAGGGCAGACACTGGTTAATAGGAATTTTCAGTTGAGAGAAATGTAAGCCAGCCAGGTTTTACTATGTTTACAAGGCTGACTGAGTGTCTGTTGAGCTTTTTAAGCACCTCCTGAGAAAGGCACTCTATTTGTCTGAGATGTTATAATTATTATTCCACAGGAATACAATGGTAACAATCTATTTTATAACAAAGAAAACTAGATTACAAGTTATCCTACAAACTCCCTCCTCCCCGGTAAGATCAGACACCGCACAGAGTTACAATGACGCCAATTGCATGTTTTCATGCACTATGTATTCCTTTGGCTTCTGATGATCTGAATGGATTTCATACCAAATCACAGCTACTGGCAGCAATCAAAACAATTTGAAGGAAAATAGTTCCATCTTCTGTGTTCAAGTAGTGCTATTGACTTAACTCAATATTTGCCTCACTTCTTTCTTGGTACAACAAGTGAGCACATGGCTTCAGTCTGGGCCCCCCATTCTACCTCACCAAGAAAGTGGGCAGGAAAGCATAATATATACCAGGCCTTTCCCATCACAATTTGCTAGAAGCCCATTTCCATCAAAAAGAAAGCTGTCATGCAGGGTCTCTGGTCCCGCTCCTTGCACAAGAAGGCAAGACATGGTCAGGCCAAAAAGGAACACCCACGGAGCCATAGATAGGGGAGTCATACCGCTATATTCTCGCTGGAGGCTGGGTTGGAGACATAGGAAGCAGGAGCCGCAATCTGCCATCTGCTTCTCTGCCAACCAACCAACCCCACTCGCTAGCTGCAATCCGCAGTCCACTTCTCTGCCAACCAACCAACCCCCTAGCGTAGCCACGGCAGTTATATTAGTAGCTAATGGCTAACCAGTAACAGCTGATGGTCACCCAGCCACAGCGGATGGCCATTCTATTACTACTGATGGCCATCTAATAACCGAGCCAGCACCTTTCCACGTGAGGCCGAGAGCCTGGAAACTGCTCTCTGGGACTCTGTCCCCACAAGAGTGTTTTTAAAAATTTAGTCCAATCTACCACTCTCCCTCCCCACACCCCACTTTACAGAATCAGAGGCGCAGAGAAGTTAAGGTTTTTACCCAAGTTTACATAGCGAGTATAATGGTAGAGCTGGGGCCAGATTTTAAGTCTCCTGATGGCTCATTGCTGTTTTCATTGAGTCATTTCCTCAATATCCATTGTGTGAAACCACATCTTCTCTAAATCGTGCGAGGGCTGAGATTCTGCCTGAAAAAAAGCATTTCAGCTTGGTGCAAAATGGAAGAAGAGAGGAGGGAGGGAGGGAGGACGGAGGGAGAGAGGGTAGGATTTGGAGGGAGAAGAACCCAGCATCAAGTCCTTGAGGAACCACTCCCACATCACAGCCAAGCTTACTACCCTGATGCAGGATTTTCAGGTTTCGGTCCTGGCACAGTGAGCTGCCAAGGTTTACTTAGTTGAAAAGCTATAATGGGGCTCCCTGGCAGAATCAGGATATTTAAAGCTGATGGCCAGAGGCTCTTTAATGAATAAAGAGACAACACCTGACACTCCCAGCCCAGCCCTGATTGTTCAGAATGGGAAGGAGACATATTCTAATGTGGGAAAGAGTCAAGGTTTGGGCCAATATGATTGGTTGATGGTCAGTACAAAATGAAGTTAGGCCGTTTAAGGGGTAAGTCATTCAGTATGATATCAATCTTCCAACCCAGCCCTGGAGGGAACTTGCATTATGCCTCATGAGAGAGATGCAGCCTGGAGAAATTGAATCAATAAATGGAAAAGTTGCAATATTATAGGTATAAGAGACTAAGAGAATAAGCTACACCTCCCTGTTTGGGTCTTAATATAAGAGTCATTCTGCTTGTGGGAAAGGACCTGCTTCTTCGTGGTGATGGTGGGAATGCCTAGGTCAACACGGATGACAATGAAGGGACTGAGACTACACAACAACACATCCCACAGTGGCATCAAGGCTATCCACACCCCCAGGAACGATGGCTCAGGGTAGAGAGCCGACGTCACTTGGGAAAGAAGTGGGGCACCAGTATGGAGCCCTTGGAGCCAAGTGCACCAATGGGCAGCAGCAAATACCGCTGGAGCTAATGCCAGGCAGGGGAACGTTAGGGCGAGGACCATGGCACCACCCGGTGGGCAAGGGTGGCCACAGAGGCCACAAACAATGGAGCGGAGAGAGGGAGCCAGCACTAAAAAGCAACGCTGCTACAGGGAGAGAGCTGAACAAGTAACAGCCTGGATACTCTATAGCAAACAGAGAGACTGCTAAAGATCCAAAAGATACCCCGGGAGGGGCTTGAGGCAAATACCATTTCTGTTTGCATTTCATTGCTTCCCACCCCTCCTTTGGCTGGTCTGCCATCCTAATCGGTGTGGCCCACATCTGTGAAAACCCACATGAAAGACAGCTGGGGCAAGTGAATGGACAGGCTCTTGGCTCTGGCCAGAAGCATGCCGTTCCCCAAAGGCTGCTTCTGTTCTAACAATCCACAGAGGCCCAGATCTGCTCTGCATTAGGTACCGAGTGAGATTAAAGAGTTCTAGACAAAGTCACCCCCTAGGGCTCCATCAGTCTCACAACCAGTACGTTCAAAAGACACTCAAAGTCAGACCAAATCCCAACACCTGGAGGTTGGGGTGGGGAGGTGGGGAGGAGCGAGCAAGGCTAATCCTGCACCACCCTGAAAGGAAGGGACAATTCCTATCCAACCAAATACCTCCATGCGTTTTATGTGACATGTGTAAACCAAAAACAACATATTTAAACCAAAGCTTTAAAAAAAAATGTTATTTCCATTTTCTTTGTTTCTTCCCCGGTCAGCCCTGCCCTCTCCATTCTCTACGGGCAGAGGTATGTGTCAGAAACATCTTCCACAGCCAAACGGCACAAGTCATGATGTGGCATCCACACTCCCATTTTTCTCCATCCTTCATTCCTGTGGTGATGACAGTAACAATAGCCAACTGGATAGTTGGTGGGAGGCACGTCGCCAAGCACATTGCATATATCATTATACATTATTACATTTCATCATTTTTTCAACTCTTTCAGGTAACCCTGTCTGAATTCCTACTTTACAATTGAGGAATATACAGCGTGGAGATGCTTATTACCTTCCCAAGGTCATGCAGCTATTAGGTTGGTGCAAACGTGATGCGGTTTTTGTAATTTTTTAACTTTTTAAACCACAATTATGTTTGCACCAACCTCATAGAAAGAGATGGAGCCTGGCCCGGCATCCAGACAGTCCTCCCGAGCCCACATCCTTCCCCTACCTCCCATCGTCGTTAGACCAGGAGGGCAGCAAGGGATTGGGCTCTTTCAGCCTCCCGCTGTGGGGAGAACTGAACGCGAAATGAGTTTAAAGAGGAAGCAGTTTTTAAATATACACTGTCCAATACAACACAATGCAAAGTTTGATGAGTAAATAAAAATGAGCCGAACTGAAGAATTTTGACCCCTCTGCCCCCAAGCCTTCACAGTGTCTTCCAAGTTCATCTTCCATGAGCCACCTCCTGCCCAACACTTGACTGCTGAGTAATGCTAAGAGAGTTCCAGTTGTGATCACACCCAATTTTCATGTACATTAAAGAGCTTTCCAAATCTCCTGCCAAATTTCTAAAACTTTAGTGAGATTTTAAGTTAAGAATTCCATTTGATTGGCTTAACTTATTTTCATCTCTTTCAGAGCTTAAGATGTCAATTACCTTAAGTGACACAGGGTTCCAGGTCAAAGACACACAACACCCGAATAACTTTGGCCGCTAGGCCAGGCCCATCAATAGCCACAAGATCTTGAAGGGGGAATAGACATTAAAATTTCATCATTCCAATAAATTTAATAAAAAAAAAAAATTCATCATTCCAGAAAACAGCATTTGGATTTAACCTGGGAAAAACTGTCAGATGTCCAGGGTCTAACCTGCGCCCAGTGGGAAGGCCTACAGTTTAATCCCAACCACCTCATGGGTGCATCACAGGATTTCATCCATATTTGTTAATTTCAAGGATACTATTTTGTAGGAGGTACATGGAGATCAGGAACGGGGAAACCATTTATTTAAATACGCCAGAGGTATCAGAAAACAAAATGAAAGTAAATAAAATTGTAGAGAGGGTGACCCTAGTAACCCACTCTAAAGATAAGGAAAACACAAATGATCAAAACTAAAAGCCTTTGAAAAAAGGAAAAAGAAAGAAGAGAAAAAAACAGGCCCTTTGTGTTTGATTTTGGAAACATATATTATGCTCACACTGAGAGCTGGCAGGCAGATGGTTGAAGCTCATTCAAGGAATATTAAATCTATTTGGAACCCTTTTGCCCTCCAGATACAACATGGCTCATGCCTAGAGGGCAAGACAATCAACACAAAAATGCCTACAAATCACTCAGATTTTGTCTCACACTGGGAAATCCTCACCCCATCCCTGAGCACAGGGAGCAAGGTTTGCCCCGCCCCTCACAGCAGGTCAGATGGGGCAGAAGAGAAGGCTGAGTCTCTCTCTCTCTCTCTCTCTCTCTCTCTCTCTCACACACACACATACACATACACACACACACACACACACACACACACACACACACATACACACACAGTGCATCTCTTTGTATTCAGACTGGTTTCTGCCATTAGAGCCAGATATGAAATGAAATACGTAGCACATGAAAAGCACCCAGCATAGAGACTGTGCATGGGGCTCAATGTGTTTTTTTCCATCTTGTCAGAGGAATGACAACAGATCGTTCAATTATAAAGGCCAGGAGAAATGAACAAACATTTGCCTTGCCCAGTTGTCCTTCACTTTTTGTATTTTCCAATAGGCAATCATTCAACAACAAGGTGAAGGTCACATACATTCTACTGATTCCATCTGGAAATGGCAAACCATGAGACAGAAGATAATTATTCCAAAAAACAGAAATGCCGTATCACTCTGTTTAACCTGAGCATCTAAATCTCAGCGGCTTATGAATATTTGAACAGCAAGATGCTTGAGAGCCTGGATACTCAAAGTATGGTTCACAAACCAGTTCCAATGGCACCACCTGGGAGCTGATTAGGAATACAGACTCCCAGGCCCCACTCAGACCTACTGACGCAGAGTCTGCCTAGTAACCAGCTCCCCCAGGACATTAGTTTGCTCAGGAAAGCACTGCGTCTAGAGCACTCATCTCCACTGAGAAGTGTGTGCACTTCAGGGCACACACAAAATGACCTATTAAGGTGCACAAAGAAAATTTACAAATCCTATTTTTCAAGTTTTGTTTATTTTATTTTTGTTTATGATTATCTCAAAAAAGAAATTCAGTTTCTCTACTATTTGATATTTAGCTTGACAGTGGCACTTGTACAGACTTATAAATAAATATACATATGTTGGAAGTGTGGACTCAAGAGGTTTTTAACTGATGGGGTTTCCCATTTAAAAGTTTTAAAAGTTGAGATGCTACTTCTAGCTAAGCTCTGGTCTAATAAGGCTAACGCTCTGTTCGGGAAGCTGCCACTATCGTGGGTTGACCAGATGTCCCCTGCCTCCACCCAGTTGACGTATAAGTATACACAGTGGTACACAGCAGGGTCCTTCTCGTGGAGCACTTCCACAATTGGTCCAGCTGTGTCAAGGCTACACCACCTCTCAGCTAGCTGGCCAGAGGACGGGGACACACGCATTCCACTGACACTTCTGCCTGAGATGTTTCCCGTAAACCTTACTGTACACCCACACCCTGTGATACTAGTGTGTCCAAGTCCTTTGTGAGACCCATATACAAACAGATCATCTCCTCCAATAAAATAACTCATGTCATTTGTAGTAAGTGCCATGAAGGAAAAGTGCAAGAGAGACAGGAAAACCTCCATGAGGAAGTGACATTTGAGTGGGGGACCTAAAGAACGAACGCAACTTCTGTGCATTCAGGCAGGAGGAACAAGTGCAAGTGAGTTCTGTGAGGAAGGAATTTGGAACAGATTCTGAATAACGGCTGGTGTGGTTGGATGCTGGTGAGCAAGACAGAAGGAAACAGGGATAAAGCCAGAGGGGAAGACAGTGTCCAGATGTTTGAGGCCATGTGAGAGATTTCGGAGTTTACCACATATGACTCTTCTTGAGCCTAGGGTGATGTCCCAGTTTGAACGCATCCAAAAGCAGACACTGAAGCAAAGACTGGGTGCAAAAAAGGTTTATCTAGGAAGCTTGGTAAGGGCTGAAGACAAGGTAACAGGAAAGCTGACAGGAAAGTCACTAGTGAGCATGGTGGACAATTAGGGCTCTATCCTAGAGGGGACCCACTGGGAGATTGTGTGGAACATGCCTCAGAAAATTCCCACTGGAAGGTGGGGAAGCTGGACACACATCTGCCAACTCTCACCCCTCATTGATTGACAGGTGCCTCTGCAGTGTTAACTCCCACCACGTATATAAGATGAGGAGGGGATCTATGGTCAGAGAATGTCCTCATCGTATGCAGATAGAAGCCCCATGGATAGGTAAACAACCCATCGTGGCCTGCCCAGGAATTTCCTAATTTTAGCACTGAAAGTCTTGCATCCTGGGAACTCCCTAAGTCTTGGGCATACTGAGGTGACTGGTCACTCTAATATAGGAACTATCTGCAGCTGACCTCCGGAGTAGGTCAAAGGGATATGGAAGCAGTGACAGTATTTGCAAAATGGCATCAAAAGATTCTACAACTATACCTTATCTAAATCCTGAAATATCAATGGCATTTTGTTACCAGAAAGCTAGAGTGAATGACATACCTTAGCAATGCCCAAGAAGATTATGAAACTTTCCAGAATGTAATACATGCTATTGCCTATAATAACAAGCCTGTATTAGTTTCCTATGGCTGCTATAACAAATCAATTCAAATTAGTGGCTTAAAACAATACAAATTTATTATCTTATAATTCTGGAGGTAGAAGTCTGAAATGGTCGGTAGTGCTGCATTCCTTCTGGAGGCTCCAGAGAGAACCCATTTCCTTGCCTTTTCCAGCTTCTAGCTTCTAACATTCATTGGCGTGTGGTCCCACATCACTCCAACTTCTGCTTCCATCATCAAATCTTCCTCTCTGACTCTGACTTTCCTACTCCCTCGTATACTGACTCTTGGGATGACATTGGGCCAACCTGAATAATCCGGAATAAGCTCTCCAATTTAAATCTGTAACTGAATCACATGTGCAAAGTCCCTTGTGTCATGTAAGGTAACATATTCACAGGTTTCAGGGATAAGGACATGGGCATCTTTGCGGGGTGAGGGGGCCATTCCATCTACCACAATGTCCTTGATTCTAAGGCACATTTCCTTGTAAGATGTACATCAATTTAGTAGCAGCTTTGACGGGTGATAACCACAACCTCATTAAATGTATATTTTTTTAACGTGTATCCTGATTTCAGAAATGTTAAAATGTAAAAAGTTGCCCATCTCAGAATACAGCATCTATGATAATGCAACAAGCATAGCAGAGCTGCGTTTCTATAGAGGCTCGGGCTCTACACGCAGAGTGTAAGGTGAGAAATGAATACACGAATTCAGTAAATGTTTTCTGAATCTCTACCAGGTACTAGACCCCGAGCGTACAGCAGTAAGAGACACAGTCCCTGCCTGCATGGAGCTCACTTTCTGGTGAGAGAGGCAGACAGTAACCAGTCAGCTGGGGAGTGATGAGGGCCATGAGGAAGAAGAAAGTAGAGTAAGGAGACTGAGGATTGCAAGCAGGTCAGAGCAGGTTTGTCAGGAGGAAATGTTGATGCAGAGATTTCAGTGAAGGCAAAAAGAACAGGATTTTAGACAAAGGGCAGCCTGACCCCAAGGACCGTGAGGCAGAAAGAAGCTTGATGCTGGATCATTCATTAGTTCCACAGGACAGATAGTTCCCAACTATCACTCTCCCCACTCTAAAACAAAATGCTGCACAGATGACGTTAACTATAACACCTTACAGAAAAGTCCACTTTTTTCTCCTTTTCTTAAGGTTAGTGAGAAGTGTAGTGGGACAAGAAGGGGAACAAAGTTGGAGGTAAGAAAATTACTTGCTATAAGGCTTAATAGCAGATACCACCATTTCGTTCCTAATTTAAACTTGTGTTAAGTGTGTGGCCTACAATTAGCACTGAGATAGACCCAAAAGAAACATAATGCTCTCATCTACCTACTTTCTATTCCTTCAACAACTAGCTTAGTTATTTTAAAAATTCAAACAGGCATATCTTTTTTCTTTTCTCTTTTTCAATTTATACTTGCAACACCCCAGCACTTCTACCACCTCCATCCTAATCCACCCTATTCTTACCCTCCTGAAGCCTTATCCCTTTATCAGAAAGCCAAAGCTCTAATAAACTCGCTAGACTGTCCTAGATAAAACAAGACACAGGCCTGTCCTCGGGCCAGAGAGGAACCAACCAAGTCCTGCCCCTATTGTGGGTCAAGGGGCATGACCAATGTCTGCTTGATTAAAACCCCATCAAAGCAAACAAGTATAAGTCTTAGCCCTTCTCAAGAGAAAAAGAAGAGCCATCTGGAAAATCCCCAGCATCATTATGACAGCTATAAATTGCCAATTATTAATGGCTTTCAATCTAACAGCCAGACTGCAACAGAGACACGATTTGTTAAGAAATGCTGGTGAAGACCAGTTCCCTAAATGAAAGGGCAAACACACAGGCAAAAAGAAGAGAGAGAGAGAGAGAGAGAGAGAGAGAGAGAGAGAGAGAAGTTCAGAGGTTCAGAATCTTTTAGCTTTAGAGGAAAATGTAGAGGAGACTATTAGTGGTGGAAGGGTGAGGCTTCAAGCTGTGGCTCATGACTAAATCATGTAACAGAAACCTTCTCATTAACCTTGAATTATACATCTCAACAATGTTTCCTGACATTAAATTTGCAATCAAGGTAGATACAATAAACAACTATTCAGAGTTATACAGAAAATAGAAATATGGGGGATTTTTTGGTCCCTTGGGTTTTTCATAAAAATATTTTAAAAATTGGTCACTCACATGCCTGTGAATCTGAAGGTTATTTTACAAATCATTACAATGACAAAGACACACAGTCTGGCAACTCAATTGTCATGGATGCTTAACATAAACCTCTAGCTTTCAGAAGTAAATTTATATGATTCCATTATTGTTAGAATAGTCATTTTAAAGTCTTTATTATTCCACATATAAAGTAAATGGACCCAAGTCCTACAGGAAATGATGAGGGCCTGGAAATCTATAATTGTATTTGAACTGAATATAAAACTGTACCAAGAAACCAGGAAATTTTCGATAACAAGCTGACTACTTTCCAAACCATAAATCATACGTTTGTTGTGCACCCTTACGGGTTAAATGATGCAAGCAATTTTAGTGCAGGCTGGTGTGATGCCCATAGAAATGAAATGTGAACCAGAACCTACAGGGACATGTTCAGCCTGATCCATGAAGATTTAACCATAAGTCACTCATCAGTGTTAATGGAGCGTGGCCCTCAAATTCCAGATGACACCTAGGAATTTTACTGCCAGTAGAAAAGGTAGATCAAGGCAGGAGCACCAGCTGCAATCTGGGAAAATTGGAGGTAAATAAAGTGTTTTCATCTATTAGGGCTGGAGGGAACTAACGGCTCAATGGCTACTTTTACTAAACTGTCAACACAGACTATTTTATATAGAAACTCATCTGACATTCATCCTCAAAAACTACCTTCTACTATGGCTGTTCTGTCCCTTCTGTATGTAAGTAAACTGCCCAAACACATATGGATGGCATAAATTCTGTCTTACACATTTAGCTCTCTCAAAATTTAACTTAGTGTTTTGGCCATAATGCTCAGTAAATAATTCTTAATGAGAATTAAAAAGGAAAAGGAACAAGAAAAGGATATAAACCATCCTCGATTGTAATCTTGAATAGGGAGAATAATTATAGGTAATAAACTGGCCCCAAATGAAGGAAAAACGTTCAACAGTTTTCCTCTTGTGATTTCAGGTAAGACTGCCTAACACCCCTAATTACACCCATGTCTAAGTTTAGAAGGTTCCGTTGTATCCTTCAAACTTGGCTGCTCCTCCACGCTGAGGGACTGTTTCCTGGCTCTCTAGTAACTCATTCAACTGAAGCTAGTGTAATACATTTAACCTTAATGGTGTTTACCCTACACTTGCTCAGCTAGCAGCAAGACACAACAACTGGATTTTTATTTAAGTGTTCTCTTGGATGGCGTCCTAGTGAGATAAGATAGAGCAAAAGAAATAATGTCTGCCGGCACACATTACTAATGAGGGGCGAGGTTAACTGGTGTGTGGGCAACAGTACTGATTCCTGGCTTGCAAACCACTCAGTGTCATTAACAAGATTCTAAACGCCAGTAGTGTTTGGTAATACAGCCTGTATTACAAAAGTCTATAACTCCCTGTCAGAGTTGACAATTATTGTTGAGAAAGGTTGATTTTCCCAAAAAAAGATAGTCAGGGATATTAACTTCCATGAGGACTTTTCCACTCACAGGCATGTTTCCCCTTGGTCCAACAGTAACTACATGTGCCGAGCACAATGGTAAATATTTTATGCACATTACCTGCTCAAAGCAACCTTGAAAAGTAGAAATGACTTTCTACATTGTACAAAGTAGGAAGCTCAGAGAAGTCAAATAATTTGTCAAAGGTCACACAGCTATCCAGTGGCAGAGACAGGAACTGGCAATAGCTCTTAGATTCAAAAGCCTCTGACCATATTGGGTACAAATCTCATGGCCTGAAACCATCCCACACTCATCAAGTCAGGCTTGAAAACTCTTTCATTTCATTTGGAAACACTTTCACTATTCTTGGAGTCTTGGAGTGGGGAATGAGATTGGGAATTTTATTGACAGAAAGAAATCTGATTTCCCTCAACCCCCTGCCCCACTTTGTAAAGGCACTATTTTTATTATTATTATTATTAGTAGTAGTATTATCATTATTACTATTCCACTAAATCACACGGCAGCACCATATTTTCAAAGTTGAACTAGATTCAAAGGATGAAGCTGAGTTCTCCATTGGATCAAATGAACTCAGAAAGGAGCTGATGAGTTAGCATTCTAAAGAAATAAACACCAATTTATAAAATGAATCAAAGGATACCTCCATACCTCCATCTTAAGAGTGAATGGATTGTTTGAAAGGAAGTTGAGACCTGCCTTTGAAAGAAAAGTCCTATCTATAGCAGAAATCTCAATCCGTGAGAGCATTTAGCACTTGTTAGTATTGCAGTTTTTTAAAATATCTTATATGCTAAATTTTAACCTCCCACTTACAGAGAAATTTAGGAAAAACATAAACAAATAAAAACCTCTTGATCTTGGCACCCAGAGACAACTCCTACTAGTATTTTGCATAATTTCCTTCTTCCTGTTTTCTCTGCAGTTCTTATTTAGTTGATTTCATATCGCAAATAGTTTTTAACTTCTGAGGAGATTTGGAAAGCATGTGGGGATTCAGTTTTAACCTTAGCATATTAAAACAGTAAACTGGTCAGAAATTTTTATGAAAGGTTGACTTTCAAAATGCGTATAGGTTTAAATTAATCGATTTAAAAGAGTTGACCTAAAGGAACCTAAACTTATTCAAATATTACTGTTATACAATTCCTTCAGGTTTCCTAAGCTGTGTGACTTCATAAATTTCTCTAACGACAGGAAAACCCCAGTGAGAATTACAGAATTCTGCAAAGTCAGGAGTAAGCAAAAAGGAAATTAAAAATTGTGAGGAAAAGGACATTAAACAGACTTTGTTCGCTTGTTTTAATTAGTATAGCTGAATTTTAATTATCACAATTCTTCACCAGACACTAGTAAATGTGCTGAAACCATCCTATAAAATTAACAAAGCTTTAACACTGCAAGGCCTTGTTTAATTCTATTCTGCATTTGCAAAATAAAAAGTGATTTAGCAAGAAGGTAGGGCATATAGAGCAGGCAAGATTAAAGTTTTACATCATTTCATTCATTTGACTGTAATCTCCATGAAGGCAATGATGTTTCTACCACATGTATTGTTACAGGCATGGCGTCTAGCATAGCTACTGCGTGAATGAATGTAAAAATGAATGAACAATTGTACCTTTTGTTTCCTCAAAAGCGCTATAAAATTCTCAAACATTGTAATTTTTATTTCTTCTTCATACACAAAACATCAAGAGAGGGTTGAGAAGTTAGGAATCTGTCAGTAGGTAGTACTTAACCAACACATTTTCTGGGGAAGAACAGCTTTCACCAACCCCCATTACAAACAACAGAACAGTCCAGACGCTAAACACACAACACAACCTCGCTAAATTAGTGTGATTCCAGAAGGCTTCTCCCTTCACTCCCATAGGAAAAAGTATAGGAGGGGTGTTGGGGGGCTGAGTGAAAAAAGTAAAGGGATTAAGAAGTACAAATTGCAATCACAAAACACTCAAGGGGAGGTAAAGTACAGCATAGGGAATATAGTCAATAATACTGTAATAATAACTATGTATTGTGCCAGGTAGGTACTAGACTAATTGGGGGGATCACTTCATAAATTATAGAAATGTCTAACCGTTATGCTGTACACCAGAAATTAATATAAACTAATACTGAATGTCACCTGTAATTGAAAAATAAAAATTAAATTTAAAAAAAAGGCAGAATTTTCCATTGACTGTCAGAGAAATGTCTTGTTATTCTCCACGGTAATCTATGCACAGGGTTAACACCAGGGACTATAAATGTAATTGGGGTCAAGGCCTGTGCTCCCTAATCTATCCAGGTATTTGAGTAGATTTCTCTCTGTCATGGGGATTATTTTATCTAAAGATATGGAAGTTTGGGGGGATGAGGTAGAAAACTGCATTACCTAGGAGGATCTCCTGATTCCAGCACTGTACCATCTGACTCCTGATTCATTTCAAAATGCACCTCTTATTAACCGCCATCAGACTCGATCCTGGATTATACTACTGGCCTGACACCTTGATTTTATCATCACTTGATTCTTAATATGTTCACTAAATTCGATCCATTATTTGGCTGAATTGGCTTCTGGGTTTGCTCTGACAGGCATATTAGTTTCAGACGCCGTCCTCACTCTGATTCCTAACCTCCCACTTACAGCTGTGGTCTTCCCCTTCCTGTCCATGTACCTATAACCATCTGCCTTGCACACCACCTCTCACAGAGCCACAGTCACAAACACTAGGTTCTGCACAGAAGTAAACTTATTCACACACTCCTGAAAATAAAAGGCTTTCAATTATTATGAAAGTAACACACAACGCACATTTTAACAAAACTTATATCATACAGAAAACCACAAAATAGAATGCAAAGCTTCCTTATTATCAGACACCCACAGAACAATCACTAGCATCATCTCACTGCATTCCTGTGAGTTCCTTCCTAATTCAACACCTTAGTTTTGGCAGAAGAATTTTGTTGCATCTGGGTTATCCATTTCTTTGGATTGAGAGTCACGAGAAGAAGAGACCATAGTGTTATGAGTCCGTGATGTAGTCAATAATAGCTGTTGGCACTAATTACAGAGTAAATCAATTGCCAAGAACAAAGGTATGAGGGATCTGTCACAATTCCACACCTGTTTATTCCCCGGGTTGAACGCTTTGACTTAATAACATGCTCACGTAGAATGTTTACAGGTGACATGTGAAGACTATGAAGAGAGACATAAGAATGGTTGGGTGTAATGATTCAAATCAAGTTTTGCTTTGCTCCAATCAATTTTTTCAACCTATTGGGCCTTCTTCCTAACAACGCATATTGGATTCTTTCTATCACCTACTTGAATCACAGGCCTTACTTTTTGTAAGTTAAGTACTATATGGATTCTAAACCTTCCAGAATTATGGCTGTGTCTAAAGTCAGATTAGTCTTTCAGTACGAAAAATAAATTTAAGAGAATCTCTTGTATTCAGTGCTTGCATTTCACAAGCAAACTTGAATTTTATATCTATGTATGAATATCCATAAGTCTTACAGAAGTCAGATGTGGCCAATAGTTTGATTTCACCCCTGTATATGCACATCTAATTAGACTTAAAACCTCGTTAGATTAATAATTAACTCTAAAAACATAAGGGGAGCTAGAAATACTATTAATAGATGTAGGTATTAGTCTTTCTTGCTAGGAACCAAAGAATAGCATTTTCTTTTGTGCATTTATCTAGATGTCTAGCGATGTGTGTGGGGATGTGTTATATGCATTTATATATACTACATGTAGCATCTAAAATCAATACATATTAGAAGGTTTGGAGTGTAATCAACTCACCACCCCCCTTCAGGAAATCACAGCAGGATGTAAAATAAAGGCACAAAGCTGTACCATTTTGCTTTTTTCTTTTAGGAACTAAATTTACATTATCCTTCTGCCATATGTTCAGGTAGTTTTCAATGGTACCTCATGCAGCTGTGTCATTGAATTCCCCAACCTTAATGAATAAACTAATTACAGCCTGAAATGAACTCTTGCAGAGTATCTATCTCCCGCCATAGATCAAGAAGAGAACTTTATTCCCACAACTATTGGCTAATTTGCATTCACCATGAAAACGCACCGGAGCATCTTATCCTACTCCAGCTGGGCGACCAGAGCTGCATCTATAACGTACTATGCCATTGGAATTCATTCTTCACAGTTCAAGTTTATAGCAGCACTTTTGCCACTGCCACCATGATATTCGAGTACAGATGCAACTGGGAAGCTATTGATTCACTTGAGTTGGATGGCAGTGTTGCTATAATTGTTAGTTTCGCCATATCAGATGTCACAACTGAGTACTAGTATTCATTTGGGTCTGGGAGTTCTGTTTGTTTACAGAAGATTTCCAAGGAGAGGTCAAAATAATGGTTTGATCATTTGAAGCACTTTAAAGTAGTAAGAGTCAATTTATCAAATACAAATACAGCTGAATTGATGGCAAAAGTTAAGAAAACAAACTAGAGAGCGGGGGAGAGAGAGACACTGGCTGTAAATCAGCTTTCCTCCTCTGAATGCAACATCTATCCTCTGCTCCGACATCCAGATAGGAAGCCTGTTGGGTCTGGTCCTTATAACACTGGGTCGGATTCCAGCGACATGGTTCTCAGATGAATATAACCTATGGTGGCTCTGTTGCCAAATTAACTCTTTCTAACCAGCCGCAAGTCACAAAATTTTAAGAGACCAATGGCAGAGTGCCCCAGGCTCTTGGATTCATTCTCCCTCAACATGCTTGCAAAACTTCCCATTAGAGTTGTGGAGTGACAGCTGGGACAGCCAATCATCAAGTGCAAGTTAGGAGAGCTGGATTGTAGTCCCAGTTTTATGTGCACTGGCTTTGGGACCCAGAGCTCCTACTTCCTTTTCTACCAGGCGGGGTGGAATGAAGCTCCACTGAGAAGAGCTACAGGAGTGGATAACGTATGCCTTTAAGGCCTCCATGTGTTTAAGATGGCAGGGCGATAATTTTTACTTGACCTTCTCTGTGCTTATTCTATTCACAATGCTTTCAGATCCTCTTATCCAAAAAATTCAAAATTTATCACTATCAGGATCAAAATGTGATGTTTAGAATGTACTTCAGATTTCCTTTCAAGAGCTAAAGCATTCTATGTCCTACATCTCACAGAAGCATTAAGTTATAAGGTAATGCAGGAGGTCATAAAGTCCTTGTAGCAAATGAGATTAAATTTAAGCCCTCCTACTTTGATCAAGAAATGGCCCTCCTGTTTTTCCTTAAAAGAATTAAAGTTGGAAAGCAGAAGGAGACGGAGTATCCTAATCATTGTATAATATTAAGAAGTAGGGTTACTATTGTAATAACTTCCATTTACATAGGATGGCATAGTTTGCAAAATGTTTCACATATATTTGTTTTCTACTCAATGCCTATGTTATATAATCCCTCTGCATATTCTAATATCATGTGATGAAACGAATGGGTGTTTAGTTTTCATACAATGTCTTTATTTTATTGACAAATCCAGATCTTTCCTTCCATATGTTTGCTTATGCAGCTTGTTTTGCTTCCCAGATTTATAAGACATACCCTAAAATATACATTCCTGAACTACCTTCCACTTGTTTTTTCATATTTTCTCTAATTTTATTTCACCTCTAACAAAATAATATTTACACACTAAGGTACTAAGACTCAGACCAAGACTCAGATGGCAGTGGATTAAGCATTTGGTTAATTTGTCCAGTGCCATGCTAGGCCATACCCTCTTGCAGACCCTAGGAACCCTCAAGGACCTCTGATCACATCACTTCTCTGTTTAAAAATCTTCACTGGCTCCCAGTTGTCTAGAATAAGATTTCCGAGTAGAGCACTGAAGTCCTTGAAGACACATCCATACCCTACTCTCCAATTCTCATCATCCACTACCAGGCAGAGCACATGTACCTTACGTTTAAAACACATGATTCCACCATGTACTTTCACATAGCTTTGCCTTTTCTCACATTGTTTCCTTCCTACCCATAGTTTCTTTCCTTATGAACTCTTATTCATCCTTCAAGGACCAATTCAAATGCTCCCTACTCTCTGATGCTTTCCCCATATTTCCTGGGGACAGTTAACAGCTCTTAGTCCAACAAAGCTATTATTCTATGGTAACAGAATTAGCCTTTCACATATCCATCTCATCTACTAGGTTGTGCGCTTTCTTAGCGGCAAAACCAAGTCACATTAATCTTTGACACAATGCTGAACATAGAGTAAATTAAAAGTACGTATGTGCTAACTTACATAGTCTCACTATCAAAGATAGTAAGTCCTACCTAGTAATTCCACCCAGTATTCCACGTAGGTTTAAACCTCGGTTCTGAGGCTTCCTGGCTGTGTGACCTCAAACAAGTTAATTAACCTCTCTGTCCTTTGGTTTCTTGTTTTGAAAGTGGGCTAATAAAAATCTACCTCATAGGATTGTTATGGAGATTAAAAGAGTCCATACACACACAAAGCACTTATAACATTGATTGTCATATAATAAATTCTCAACATTAACTACTGTTGCTACATAATAGCTATTATTATTATTATTATTAATTTTATCCTGATCTTAATGCTCATCTCATTAATATAGATTTTACGCCCATCTTAATGTTAATCAATAATACTGACTGTTATAAATGTCTTTTTCCTTCATTATTAACAAAAAAGATACATCCGTATGTACAGAACCATGCAAGTACCTCTTCTACTGCTAATTCACTTTACCCAAAATGACTAAACTCTTTCTTAAAAAAAACAAGGGTAGGTGACAGATGTATTAACTTAATTGTGGTAATCATTTCACAAAGTGTGTGTGTATATATATATATATATACATATATATATATTAAATCATCACATTATACACCATAAAATGTCACATTGTACAACCTAAATATATACAATTTTTGTCATTCCTCAGTAAAGCTGAAAAAGATAAAGTTGATTATAAACAAATATATTTTGAATGAATTAATGAAAGACATGGTTCAAATCCAGCTGAAGTAATTAATAAGAAATACGCTAAAGTTCTTTGTTTAAACAGAGATATGCTAGCTGAGGACAATGATCACTAATAACACAAGCCAAACAGTCCCGCATGATATAATCTGACATGTTTGTAGCACAATTCATTTTTTTTCAAGTCTCCGAAAGGAGCAAAAAACTAACCGTTGAGAAATTCAACCCTATACAATACAGTTCAAAATTTTAGTGATAGAAAAACAGACCAATGATAGAAAGATTATGTTCTAATGCCAAGGAATGAGAGTCTCATTTTTCAAAAGTGAAAAAGAAAACAAGTTTTAAAAATTACTCATTTTCACCCATATGTAAATTTATCAGCTCCATTACAGCAACACATTAGGGTTATTATGCGGGACTTCAAACCCGCTCTGATGGTGATTACTAAAAACCGTATCACAGGGTCAGTAACCAAGTGTGATATTGTACAGATCATTAGAGCACGTGTATATTTCTACACCATCCCTATTGTTTCATCATTGCTTATCCAGTCAACCAGAGTCCAAGTCCCCTGAACTAAAAGCACAGCCACATGAAGAGAGAAATATGTCAGGTAAGAAACGGCTCCACACGTTTGTATGAATATGCTCTAGTGGGAAACATTGTCTCATATATTACTATTAAAAACATGCACACACACACAGACACACACACATGCACACGCACACGCACAGGCATGTCTCAAAGCAATAAAGGGCCTGCAGAGAAGGAAGGTAAAATATGCTTGCTGAGCAATCATTACTGAACCGGGGGGGAGCCTGAAATCAACAAAGGACCAGTCATGGGAAATTTATAAGTTAATATCGGTCACACCTGCAAATTACTATAGTGAGACCCCTGACCAAATCCAGAAGACCATTTAAATGGATTTGGTGAGATATTTATACATCCCTTGGAGTCACTGAAAAGCTCTGAATCTAAATTTGTCAGTGATCCCAATTGAGTGCAGTGGAAGTAACATCTATCACAGAGCAGATGAAGCGAATTTAACTGTACCATTTGAAAACAGGGTTTTCCTTGGGAATCTATAATGCATTTATTCACATAGCTTGTGATTCATGATGTAAACTTATTGTTTGTATTTAACAGCCAACAGAATTTTTTTTCTCATTGCTTAAAAATAACTCTCGAAGGCCCTAGAAAACCCCAAACACAAAACCTTCCACTGGTACCTTCTAGGAGTTTAGCAAAGCATGTATTTTGAGCTGTTAGCCAAAATAACCTCATCTGAGTGACAATTTACACACATGTCACATCTTTTCATCTCCCTTGTTTTCATGGAAAAGGTCAAAGCCCTCAAGCTGGCATGCTTAGCCAGAGTCAGGGAGAGTCATTTCACAACCGTGAAGTGGAACTCACACAGCAAATGAGGCTAATCATTCAGCAAGTACAAGGAAAAAGAGATTAGGAGATCATAATTTTCTCACCAATTGAGAATTTACTATGCATAAAAATAGAAATTAATAGGAAAAAAATTCAGAATACTTACCAAGAAAATAAGAGCACTAAATGAAATAATCTCTCATCTGGGAAATGACTTTCCATTTCAAGCAAAACAAAAAGCTCTCAGACATATTACAAAAGATAAGACAGCAAGAGAGTAAACCATCCTGAAAACAATTTCTGTTGCTTTAGTCTCAAAATGTGAGTTATGACACAGAATGCCCTAAGTGGCCTTACAGATGCCATTCACCTGGCGTCAGTAGCACTTTTTGCTGGCAAGTGGGACATAATTCTGCTTGCATTTACTTGGCTATAAATACGGATGATCTCTTCCTAAATACGTTAGCAAACGTGTTGAAAAGACCGGTGAGGTTACGTAATGGGAGCACACTGGGATGCACCTGCCTTCTAAAACGTTATAAAAATCCTGCTTCACTTTTTCCAGATAAGCATCTCCCAACAAAAAAAAAAAGATTCTTTAGTGATGCAGGAAGAATAGATTCTTTCTCAGCTTTTATGCATTCAGGACAGCTAGATAGAATTCGTTTTTTCCACAGAAGAAATATATAATAGATCTTAGGGAAATTCTCCCAAAATTGTATTCTAACCAGGATGGGTGCTGTTAAAGAAAAGACTGGGTGACCCTTTTGCCCAGCCAAGCACCTTGGTTGGTGTTGTCCTGGGGCAGGGGGTTGAGTTTAGGAAAAGAGGTTCAAGAAAGTTGACATTTTCTAAATAAAAGGGAAGAACTTGGAGTTCTGAGCAAGACTGGAGAGATGGCTGAGACCAAGGAGACAGAGGAGCCAGCACGATGGAGAGAGACCAGGATATGAGATGAAGTGGCTTGACCAGCGAGACATACTCCTGTGACAGTGTGGCCAAAAACACCTTTAAGGACAGAGATGTTTAAGACATGATTGTAAGTTGTATTCTGTGATGTGTGATGTGGCAATGTGACTCTTGCTCTTTGATTCCACAATCTTCTGTAAGGGTTCTAATGAAATCACTCTTTGTTGCTGGAGGGATCAGGAAGGACCTGCCATACTGGACAGAGATAAAGGACCATCACAAAATGCAAAGCAGGAAAAAGGGAGCTCTGGGAAAGTAAGTCCCCCAGGGTTTGTGGAAATCTTGGAAAGGGCATTCGACATTCCAGAGGATGTAGAAAAGGGTTTGAGCAATCTTCTCCAAATCTCAAAGGGCAGAGTAACCAGCTGACATCTGGGTGCAGATGTTTAAACTATTCTTGTAGCTTCATCTTCTAGCTGCATATCCATTCTACGCTTTAATTCTGGCAAGAATTCTCCCTTTGTGTAGTCCCCAGCTCCAGACCGTAGAACTTAATTAACCTGAATATCCTGAGCCATAATCTGCTTAGCAGTTGTTAGCACTACACTTTTAAAATGTCATTGTCATCTAGACCACTGATTTCACACACAGGCAAGCCCCGGCACACCCACATACTAAATTCCAAAGGTATACTTTAAAGCCAATTGGTTGGAATCAGGAGTACATTTTTCCCATAGAAGTAATGCTGTAAATCATATGTTCTCAAACGTTAGTGTACAAATGAATAGTATAGGAGTCTTGTTAAAAATAGATTCTCTGAGCTCTACCACCAGAGATTCTGATTCTGGGATAGAATCCAACAAGCAGCATTTTGATTAAATACTCATGTGATTCTGATACAACTGCACTTTGGAAAATACTGTCAGTAGTGATAAGATTTTCTTGATATCCCACTAAAGCTAATTTGACCCAAACTGTAACTGAAATAGGAGTAATGTATTTTCAGCTTTGCATAGCCCCTCCTCCTAGTCTCAGATCCCTAGGTTAAAAGCCCAACAGCTCTGAGTATTAGGAAAGCTGGTGTGAGGTCTGATGAACGCAGGAGGTGGCCCCACTCATAGGGGCCAAGTAAGTGAAGCGAAACAGCAGCAACTGTCATATAAAAGGGTTGCCCATAATTCATGTTTCCCCCCCTGAACTTGTCACCCCATACAGAATTCTAATTAAGATCATACTGGCTTAAAAGAATTAAGATAGTTCCCTAACTTATTTCACTTATAGACAAATAATAAAAATGAAAAAGATCTAGCTTCATTAATATCTGTATGAAGACATCCTCAAAACAGCACAGCTTATTTTTTTCCCATGAAAATTAATTGAAAGTAACATTCAATTACAGAATCCAAGACCCAAAACAAAGACTGAATTGAGTATTGTTTTCCTGGTGAACAGGAAAATATACCAAAGGACTTAAGATACAGACTTTCTCTGGCATATTGTCCAAAGCGATAAAGAAAAAAAATACAAAGAACAAAAATTGTTCTGAGTGGCTGAAAGATTTCAAAGATCCTTTGCATGATGGCGTGCCAGAATCTTAGTCTAGCAAATGTTGCTAAAAGACATTAGACACGAACAGACAATTTTTAACTTAAAAAATCAAAACTCCATCAAGCTTATAGCAGAGGAACTTCTAGACCTTGAATGACACAACATGACAATTTTATTGACTGACCTTTCAAAAGAAAGAAGATCTAATTAGACACTCTGATGTGCAGGTTCTGAATTATGATGAGCAAGCAGGGGTCTCTAATCCCCCCACTGTTGCAGCTAAACATTTGAGAGTAATACCACTATTTAAAATGCAGCATTCCATCCTGAAGGCAGAGCTCCCTGCTCTAGTCCACACTGGTCTAGCCTGCTGTACCTGCTACCTCTCCCCAGCACACTAAGTACTATTTTCCACCATAGAGATTCCCCTTATTACAATTTTCAATATATTTATACAACAGATGCAACGTGTTTACTTGGGGGCCTGGAGACTGAATCTCTTCAGGTGGGTAATCATTTGAATGAGGAAAGTCCAGAAATCACTGTAATTCCCATCGCACCTCCTGCACAAAATAAATTCCATGTGGATTAAAGATTTAAAGCTAAAAAATAAATCCACAAAATACATGAACAAATGAGTATATCTGCCACAGAGTTTATAATAGTAAAATCCTGGCAAAAATTTTTAAAACCTGAGTATCCACCCGGAAGGGAATATGCAAACATAAATTATGGTTTAGTCATGCAGTAGCATAATACGTGGCTACTAAAACAGCTCTTTAAAAGGAGGAGGTGAGGGGTGGCCGGTTGGCTCAGCTGGTTAGAGCACGGTGCTCATAACACAAGGGTCACCAATTCAATTCCCACAAGGAGCTGCACCCTCCACAACTACCGTGTTTCCCCAAAAATAAGACCTAGCTGGACCATCAGCCCTAATGCGTCTTTTGGAACAAAAATTAATATAAGACCCAGAATTATATTATATTATATGACCCAGTCTTATAGTAAAATAAGACCGGGTCTTATATTAATTTTTGCTCTAAAAGACGCCTTAGAGCTGATTGTCCAGCCAGGTCTTATTTTCGGGGAAACATCGTAGATTGAAAACAATTTGACTAGGAGCTGATGGGTCTTGGAAAAATACACTGTTCCCCAATATTACCCAATAAAAAAATATTTCTCTCTATATATATACTTATAAAAAAAAAGGAGGAGGTGAAATGCTATATTCTGACATAGAAAGATGCCTATGACATTGAAAAGTAGAAAACGAAATAAAAGTATGTGTTAAAAAAATACAAAATATGTCTATGAATGCGTGCATAACAGAAATCCTGGCGGGGGGTGGGGTAGTGAGAGAATGCACAAACCATTAACATTTGCTCTATCTAGAGATGAGAATATGGAACACTATGTTTTCATATCCTTTATGCTTTTCAGGATAGTTTGAATTTTTACTACAGCAAGAAAGTACAATGGAGTCACATCATTAAAAAGATTTAGTGAGACATTTAATGAACACCTGAAATTAACATAATGTTATATGTGAATTACACCTCAATTTAAAAAATAAATTTTAAAAATAAAAATAAGCCATTTAAATTGTTAAATTCCACCCCTGCCCAGAGTGAAAAGAGAAAGGATTGTCAATAGTGCAATCATGTTTAAAAGTGTAGAGCACAGTAGTTAAGAGCAAAAACACTCAGCCGACTGCCTGAGTTCACATTCTGGCTCAGCTACTTACTAACTATACAAGTCACTTCCCTCTTTGGACCTTGGTTTTACTTTTTTGAAAAATAGGTATAATAATAGCAAACACTTTCTGGGATTGTTGTAGGGATTAAATGAGTTAATACATGTAAAAGTGTTTTAAAAAGTGCCTGATACAGCATACGTCTTCAATAAATGTGATTTTTATTAGTCCATTAAAGGAGTGGACACACCCCATTTTCCCCCTTAGTTGACTTTAATGTTTATGCCTCTCACATTGTGAAATCTTACAGGATTCCATGGGATTCCAGGATTTAAAGATCCATATTTTTGATACAACATGGCCCCTAAACACAAGTCCACTACTCTTAGCCATCAGACAAAGAAATAATGGTTTGTTTCAATACTCGGAGAAAAACCAGCTGTGTTACATTTATTTAGAGATAGCACGCCAGTCTTCACTGTAAGTGTAAATACGGCCATGTATACTTAGTCTATGAACAATTTAAGGGAATTTCAAGAGGCACTTCATCTATTTTCTTTTTTTTACATGCTGGCTTTAGAATTTAGCCGCAGTATAGAATTCCTGTGAAAGCCACACTTCCTTCTTAAAATCAAAGAAGCAGTAAACTCCCCAAGTTTGCTGTATTGGAGACATGGTGATTATAAAGACCACCAGACCTATCACATTGACCCACGTGGACCTCTCCTTAACATTTTTCCTGTGCATTTTTATACGACAAGAGTTTCTGACTCTTCTATCTTGAATCATTTTGTATTTCGGTTTGGAAGGGTGCATGAGAAAAGGAAAAACAACACAATTATAATCTCTGAGATGGGCATCATCCCAAGGCATCCCAGGGCTGATGGCAGCAGCTCTGTGGCCTGGGACCCAGCGTTCCTGGTATAGATAACAGGGCCCCACCACCAGGCATTGGCATCCTGGGCACAGGTATTGGCTGGCATCTGCAACAGAGGTACTACCTCCAGCAGTGCGTTCAGTGGCCATCAGCCCTATAGGAGCCACTCCCAGGACAAGCTGCAAAAGGAACATTGCCGCAGTGGACCCGAGCGGGTGCCACACGCTAGACGAGGTGCCATCTTATGTCATCAGAGGAAATGCCACAAGACGAATGAAAGAGACCTAGTACTTGGTGCATGATTTGGAATTACCTGGGGATTCCTTAAAGGTATTGGAATGAGGCTTGAGTTGCCACACGAACTTTGGATACATTAAAGGGTAGAATGTTAAATTTGTCAATGAACTTGGATCTAGGTCTTGAAAGAGTTCACCATATGCTCTACGTGAAAACAGGCGGGAAGGGAATCCTGAAACTATTTCAGTGACTGCTCCGGCCAGTGGAGAAAAAACAACCATTTTGTTAAGGAATTATATGCTACAGAGGTGTTTGCAAATCTGGGGATTCCTAAATACCTCAAGAATGTTAAGGGTCCTCTATAGGCTCAAAGAATCTTGGCATTCAGGCATTTGATCATCCAACAAATATTTATGCCCAGAACTATGAAACTATACTGAAAAAAAAAAAAAAAACTGGAAGGAGTTCCCTTGGGGACACCAGGGAGAACCTGGAGAAGTAGGTGCCCCAGTTAAGGAAGGCTAGGCATTCCAAAGCACCCAATCATGCTGCCGGGTCAGCAGATCCAGACTGGATCTGAACTTCTGTAAACTTGCTCTTCCTCCTTCACCCTCACCAGCAACCTTCCTCCAGATCCTCAAAAGATGCATTTGTTTAAATTTGGCTATGTAGGGAAGCCCCTATAAGGATATAAGCAAACTTTTATTTTCAGTTTTTTGTTTTTTTAATTATTTTCAGTTTTTTTGAATTACTGAAGCAAGAGAGAACACCACACAGATTCTGAAATAGGGTCTCATTAGGCGGAAGTGAGTGTGTTTCTTAGTTTGCAGGTCAGATTTTAGATTTCTTAGGATATCATAAACAGATGCATCTTTGGATTGGTTGATTTCTTAAGATGAAGGTCAAAAAAGAAACGGTCTGAGCAAGAAGCAAGGCATTCTCTCTCTTGAATCATAATCATAAAAGTCTGTGCACTGTAGACAAGAACTAAAAGTCACTCCCATAAATTATTCCAGACTTTTTTATCTTAGAATTTTAAGTATCCAGAGGACAGGTCTGGACCTCTTTCTTTGAATTTTACCAAAAAAAAACTACCATGTGCAATTATACATTTATCAGGGCTTTTAAATTTACTTTGCAGTGAATGTAGTTAGGATTAGCACTGCCAAAGTCTCTGACTGTTCATAGAAAGACACCATCCGTCTCTGGGAGGAATCTTTCAAAGGATCAGGCAAGAAGTTCTAGACTAAGTTACTTCTTTATGATGCATCTAACGTTAGGGAACTATAGGAAAACATGGTACAACTTACAGCTGTGCTCTATGGGCATAAAACGAAGACCCTTCCCTGCAAACTTACTAGAAAGGGCAACCATGGGAACCAGGAATGGAGGCTCTGGATTCACTGTGACTCGGACAAGTAGAGAAAAAAAGCAAAGAAACAAGTAGCAATCCACACTGATATGGAGACCCAAGACGTTTGTCCACCCACAGCATGGACTTTTCCTTGCAAACCACGCAGGCAGGGTTCCCTTTCCATATACACTCTCAACTTACATGTTACTTCTTTGGGGTATTTTCTCCATTTCTCTTCCCCTTCCAGTTTTATTGAACCTATTTCTTCCACATTAAATATTTGGAGGGTAGCCAGATACAGGTTTGACCTTGATACATCTAGACCAGGGAATTGGTATAATCTTTATTTTAATGAGATCTTATCAGAACCTCAGATATCTCCATCCCATTTGACTGCATCTTAAATCCAAGACAGGAAGTTTTCTAAATCAATAAATCGCGGACTACTTGTCCGGTGTGTAGTTAAAGAGAAAAATGTAATGATTCATTTCCCTGGCTTTCTACCCCCAGAAAGTCATCCATCTCCAGTGATGAGGTGAGGACACTGGACAGAAGGCCCAGCAGAGTAAACGAATTAAACACTCAGACAATTCTAAGTTATTTAAAAAGAAAATGGGCCATCTTTTAATGCTTTGTGTGTTACTCAATCGTCAAGGCTAGAGTGATAAATCCCCCAGCAATACCATAAGCTCACCCTTTAGTAGCTCAGGGTTTTAAACCCATAAAAACCAATGGTCTGGATGCCATGCAGTACAATGGAGAAAATGCTTACTAAACTTACAAGATCAAAACTATAGGTAAATATGCCAAGGTACCGAGATCCCTGTTTCTGTGGAAAGATGTCCATAATCAAGAACCCCGTGGCAGACATAGTTAATTGCCTTCGCTGTGTCCATTCCCCTTGCTTCCTTGCTAACAGAAGTCCAATCTTGTGCAAAGGGCACTGTGCCCAGACACATACAGTGAATCAGGATTGTCCTAGTCAGTCTTAACAATCCTATCCTCGCTTTCCCAGACTCCTTTGCAGGTATGGCTGGTGGGGGTGGGGGCCATTTGACTCAGGATTGAGCAATGAAGCATAAAAAGAAGTTACTGGGAGGTGTGTTTCTGAAAAGGTCTGAGCTTCCTTGATGTAAAGGACAGATGCATATCTGTTCCTTCTCCTTAAAACAAAACAACAAAACAACCCAGAGAGACATTGGATCCAACCACACTGTCACTGAACCTCCCCAGCAGTGGTCACCTCCAAAGTTTTGGCAGTGTGAGAAAAATAATACTATGGTTAAGCCAGAGTATTCTGTTATTTGTAGCCAAACACATTCTTAACTAAAACAGTTCCTCTTCTCCTTTAATCTAAAGGATTCTAAGCCTGTGGTAAGTGGAAAAGGCACACCTCCCCTGAAGGAAGACAGCCAAACCTTGGCTCCCGATTCCCCTCCCTACCTGCCTCCCTACACACAGCTCCTCCCACAGGGCTCTCCAGGTCTGGGACAAGGATGGGGCAAGTGCAAAACATACAGGGATGCAAAAAACAAAAAGAAAAAAGAAAAAAACAGTAATCAAGATAAGCAATATTTTAATGCAATAGTTTTTTTTTTTTTTCGTTTTTTTTAATTGTGGCAAAATACACATAAAATTTACCATCTTACCCATGTTTAAGTGTACATTTCAATGGTATTAAAAACATTCATAATGTTGTACAAGCATCACTAGCATCTATCTCCCAAGCTCTTTTCATCTTCCGAAACTGCGTGCATTAAACAATAAATCCCATTCCCTTCTCCCCCAGCCCTTGTCTTTATGATTTCGACTACTCTAAGTGTCTCATGTAATTGGAACCATACACTACTTGTCTTTTCATAACTGGCTCATTTCACTTAGCCTCAAGATTCATCCATATTGTAGCATGTGTAGCATGTGTCAGAATTCTCTTCCTCATTAAGGCTGAGTAATTTTAATGCAATAGTTTAAAAAAAAATCAAATTACTGACTTTTCCTGTTGTTTCAGGCTCTAATATGACTCCTCACAGCACTGTTACTGATCCTGTCTTTATTTTTAAAATTTTGTTTTATTCATCAGGTATATTTTTGCATCGATTTTGATTTTTTAAAATACTGCATTAGCATATTATTTACCTTGATTAGCGAGTTTTTTGGCACCCCCTTTACATTTTGTGCCCAAGATGAATACCTCATCCACCTAACCCTAGTCCCAGCCGGGGCACTGCACCATAAACAAATCCACATGCAGTATTATGTCAGGTGTTGCTTGGATGAAACATATCTTTCTAGTCTGATGCTTTCACATCTGGGGCCTTACTGACCGTGAGGAGACTGAACCTCCCAGGATAAGCCAATTCCTAGAGATAGAAAGGAATTTGCCTTCCAGTGAGTCTTTCATATGCAAACCAACCAATCTGAAACCCATACCCCAACCACCTCACTCCCCTGCCCTGGTCACTCCAGGGCCAGGTACCAGACAACTAGGAGCAGCCCCTATGCTCTAGAGCTCACCAAAATTCTTCAAACTAGCCAATCCTACACCTGCTTATCCTGCCTTGCCCATTCCTTCCCATGGAAACCACAATAAGGGCCCTTGCCCATGTTCCCCATCGCCTTCTGCCCCCTGGCGGACCCTGGTGCTTCACCATGTGGCCCTGCATGGCATGGTCTGCCCCCTCCTCTTGGAAACAGCAAATAACAAGCTGTTGTTCAACAGCAATCAGCTGATCTGTTGGCCTCACTCTAGCTGAATAATGATAAAATCTATGTTTTAAAACAGTGCTCAGGGAAGGTGATATGGAGTGATTAAGGTTGCTGTTTTAAATAGGTGGTCTGGGAAGGCACTTCTGAAGAAATGTCTTTTGAGAAGAAACCCGAAGCAGGGAGGAGAAGAAATGTCTGGAGAAAGGAAAATAGTGTACTTCCTGACTAGATAATTTGCTCATTTATGAACCAGCTCTCCCTCCTTTTCTCCCACAATTTTGACAGCACCGTTTTCTTCTGTTTTTCTCTTGCCTTTGTGACCGCGCTGTCCATGCTCCTCGCTGCTTCCTGGGGTGTCCAGAGAGCCTCCTCGCCTCCAGTTCTCCACCCTCCCTGGCGGTAGTGATGCTTTAGGGGCTGAATCTTCCCCATGGGCCGTTCCAAGTACTTACTAGACTTCCCACAGACTATCCCACAGACACTTCAAATTTATCCTAACACCAAACTCATTATCTTCTCCCCAACCCTCAATACCTTCCACCTGGATTATAAGTGTCACAATTGGTCCTTTTCCCTCTGTCATGCAGGGACTCTGGTCCCGCTCCCCGCACAAGAACACAGGACATGGTGAGGCCAAAAAGGAACACCCACGGAGCCATAGATAGGGGAGTCAGACCACTATATTCTCGCTGGCGGCTGGTTGGAGACACAGGGAGCAGGAGCCGCACGATGCGCAATCTGCCAGTGCAGCCACGGCAGTTATAGCAGTGCCTAATGGCTCACCGGTAACAGCTGCTGGCCACCCAGTCACATCTGATGGCCATCTACTACCCGAGCCAGCACCTTTCCATGTGAGGCCAAGAGCCTGGAAACTGCTCACTGGGTGTCATGCGGGAGACCCTGCTCGCTGCGCCATTTGTCGTGCTGGGAGGCCTGCGGGGTCTCAGCTCCAGCTCCCCGCACAAGAACGCAGGATATGGTGAGGCCAAAAAGGAACACCCACGGAGCCATAGATGGGGGAGTCATACCACTATATTCTCTCTGGCGGCACTATACTCTCACTGGAGGCTGGATCCACACTGTCCGCAAACCGCCATCCACACTTGCCAGCCCAGCCGCCATCTTCTTGCTAGCCCCATTCTTTCTCTCTCCTCTCCTCTCTCTCCTAGCGTAGCCACAGCAGTTATATTAGTGGCCAATGGCTCACTGGTTACAGCTGACGGCCAACTAGCCACAGCTGATGGCCATGCAATCACAGTTGATGGCCATTTACTACCTGAGCCAGGCACCTGTCTATGTGAGGCTGAGAGCCTGAAAACTACTTTCTGGGGCTCTGCCCCCACACTGGGACTCTGTCCCCACACCCTCCAGTCTCTCCTGAAGCCAATTCATACTCTACAATATTGCCAGAGGACTCTGACCATGGCACTCCCCTGCCCAATAATTTCAACGGTTTCCCACTGTCCCCAACATAAAGTCCAAATTTGTGTCCCCAACCTATATCATTCCACCTCCATTTCCAGTGATAACCCCCCAATCTTCAAACTTTGCCCCACCAGGTTAACAACTGTTGCCAAATCCCAAAATTCACTGACATTTTTTACAACAGTCTTTAACCCCAATGCAGCCACAGACTCTGATAAACACTCTCTGAATGTTTTAGGATGTTCTAATTACAAAAGGAAAACAGAAACTCATAGACACGGACAATAGTTTAGTGGTTGCCAGAGGGTAAGGGGGGTGGGGGGGAGGTGAGGGTAAGGGGGATCGAATATATAGTGATGGAAGAACTGACTCTGGGTGATGAACATACAATGGGATTTATAGATGATGTAATACAGAATTGTACACCTGAAATCTATGTAATTTTACTAACAATTGTCACCCCAATAAATTTAATTTAAAAAAAAACAAACAAAAAAAACAAAACAAAAGGAAAACATGTTTATTATAGAAAATTAATTAAAAAACTAATGAATAATATTGAAATCATTACCTATAATCCTATCACCTACTACTAACCATTTACTGGTATTATTAATAATTGAATATCCACTATGTGCCAAGAGCTAGATACAGAGGAAGTAGAAATTCTTAAAGGTGTTTAAATGAGGGGCGGCTAGTTAGCTCAGTTGGTTAGAGCATGGTCCTATTAACACCAAGGTTGCTGGTTCGATCACCACATGGGCCACTGTGAGCTGCGCCCTTCACAACTAGATTGAAACAACTACTTGACTTGGAGCTGATGGGTCCTGGAAAAACATACTTAAAATAAATAAAAGTTTTAAAAAAACAAGTGTTTAAGTAAAAGAGAGAGAGAGAGAAAGGGAGGGAAGGGGAAGGAGGGAGAGAGGGGGAGAGAGAGAGAGAGAGAGAGAGAGAGACTTTTCATATGTTGTTCCCTCTCTGGAATATCCTTAACCCCTTTATCATGTGGCAAACTTCTCTTATTCTTGAAGACCAACTCAAGCCTCTCCTCTTTTATGAATCATTCCTGATTTCCCTCATATTGAGCTAATTGCCACCTGATTTTTTTATCACTCTGTACCTTGTATATTCTTCCATGTTAGCCCTTATTGCACCCTATCAAAGGGTCTTGACTGTATGTATCTGTCTCCTTTTCTAGTTTATGGGGCTTTGAGGCAGAGAAACATGGTGACCTAATCTAACCCTGACACACAGCAGGCCCTTAAAATAAATGTTACCAAACCATGCTTCACAAAGCTTGAGTCAGAAAAACCCAAGTAGCTTCAGTACCTACAACTGCATTTGACAAAAGCTTTGTGTATTTTCCAGACACCTCTTCTTATCTTAAAGCATTTCCCCAGGTCATGTTGTAAATGCAGTAACATATATAACTCAGAGAGATCCAAGATTGCAGAGTATATAAACACTGTCTGCATCTTCCATGAACACATTAAATTACAACTAAATTATAGAACAATCAACCTGGAGAACCACCTGAAATCAAGCCAAAGAGAAGTCCTATAACTAAAAAGATAAAGGAGCCATGTCGAGACTGGTAGGAGGAGGGATGGAGATGCAGAACAGGCCCAAACCTGAGAATCAGCCAAGGAGGTTCCTCCAGGAGGAGAGAGGAACTCCAGCCCCCCACACCAGTCTCCCCAGCCAAGAGTACTGGTACCAGGAAGAGGAGCCCCCACAACATCTGACTGTGAAAAACAGTGGGCATTCTGACCATCTGGCTGGTACGGAAGGCTGCGGGAAACCCACACATCCTCTTAAACTGCCTGCACACAGACTCACTCGCTCTCAGGCACTTACCTTGGGCTGCAGCATAGGGATGGTGACTCGGGGGCCTCGGAGACATATAAGGGACAGACTGAGGAGTGTGGCTTCAGGGAGGACTGGAGGACAGCTGCATTTTCTGGTGAGGGATCCTCATCCTGTGCAGCCAGCAGGCAGGAGCCATCTTTCCTGTGCTGAGCCTGTCCCCACAGACCAAATCTGAATCTGATTGGCCAGGTGAGCTCAGCTGCTCCATCTTCCTGACTCACTGGGACCCCGCCCCATCTGATTCGCACACCACCTGAGGCACTTTCTCTGAGAGCAGTCAGCTCCTCACAAATTACACTCTTTCTTGTAAAATTATCAGAGTCCATGGGCCCCAAGTGGGCGGCAACTGGCCTCAGTGTGCTCGGAGACCTTTGCTGAGTCACTCCAGGCTCAGCACTGGCATCAAACCAGAGTCTACATTAACCTGGTGACTACACTAATGATTCCCTGAGATCCTGCCTCATTTAACTTGCTTACTGCATGAGGATTTATCAGTGGCTGAACCTTATGGGAGCTGGAAGATGGCAACAGGCCTCCAGGTGTCCTAGATTTTTGCAAAGTTACCCCAGGCCTGGTACTGGTGGCAGACATCCTCAGTTCGCAGCATGGCCTCTCTTACGCACCTCCAGTTTTAGCATATGGATCCCTTTATAGCTCCTACCAGGTAGCCCCTGGCCAGTCACAGGCAGTGGCTGACTTGGGCCTGCACTGGAGCCCCTCCCAAAAGCCCCCAGAACCAACATACTTGGAGGTTAGCTTCAGTCCATAGTGGAGAACTGCCTAATTAGCCTCACGAGTGGCACACATAAAGGGTGGCCTCAACAGGAAACAGAGCGCACTGGGGCAAATCCCATTCAGTGGGGTAAGCCTCCCACACAGCAGCCCATAAGCTGTGGACGAGGCCAGTCAGCCTGAGGATCAATCCCACACAATGATAAGCCAAATAGCAATTAAGGCTTAACTATAATAGAAAAGCATACACAATCCACACAAGTTAACACTCATGGAGCACATGACTCAGGTGACCAAGGACACTGTCCACTGGGTCCCACAGGCCATTTACTACACAAAGCCACCCAGCCAAGATGAGGAGACATAGCAGATCTAACTAATACAAAGAAATAAACACAGAGGTAGCCAAAATGAGGAAGCAAAGAATTGCATCCCAAATGAAAGAACAGGAGAAAAATCCAGAAAAAGAACTAAACAAAATGGAGGCAAGCAACCTACCAGAGACAGAGTTCAAAACAATGGTTATAAGGATGCTCAAGGAACTTAGTGAGAACTTCAACAAAGAAAGAGCAAGCACAAAAAAGGATATAGAAACTATAAAAAAGAACCAGTCAGAAGTGAAGAATACAGTAACAGAAATGAAGAATGTACTAGAAGAAAGCACCAGCAGACTAGATGAAGCAGAGGATCAAATCAGCAATTTAGAAGACAAGGTAGCAGAAAACACCCAATCAAAACAGCATGGTACGTATATACAATGAAATATTGCTCGGCCAGGAAGGAAATGGGTGCTTGCCACCTGTGGCAGCATGGATGGACCTGGAGGGTATTGTGCTGAGAGGAGTATGTCAGACAAAGACAGATGCAATGTGATTTCACTTATATGTGGGATCTAAGAACAAAATTAACAAATAAAACAGAAACAAACTCATAGATACAGAAAATATTTTGATGGTTGCCAGATGGGAGGGGGTTGGAGGTGTGGGTGAAAGAAGGGGACAGGATTAAGAAGTACAAATTGGTTGTTAAAAAGTAGTCATGGGGATGTAGGGTATAGCATAAGGGATATAGTCAATGATATTGTAATAACTATGTGTGGTGTCAGATGGGTACTAGATTTGTTTGGATGATAGATGGGAGGGGGTTGGGGGCAGGATGGAAAAGGCGAAGGGATAAAAAGCACAAATTGGTAGTTAAAAAACAGTCATGGGGATGTATACTAAAGCATAGGGAATATAGTCAATGGTAATGGTAATAGCTATGCATAGTGCTAGGTGGGTACTAGACTAGTCAGGTGGATCGCTTCTTAAATGATATAAATGTCTACCGCTATCTGTACACCTGAAACTACCCTGTTTTCCCGAAAATAAGACCTAGCTGGACTATCAGCTCTAATGCGTCTTTTGGAGCAAAGATTAATGTAAGACCCGGTATTATATTATATTATACCCAGTCTTATAGTAAAATAAGACCTGGTATTATATTATATTATATTATATTATATTATATTATATTATATTATATTATATTATATTATATTATACCTGGTCTTATATTAATTTTTGCTCCAAAAGACACATTAGAGCTGATTGTCCAACTAGGTCTTATTTTCAGGGAAATGCAGTAATATAAAATAACATTGAATGTCAACTGTAATTGATAAATTTAAAAGGGCGGGGGGAAGAGGAAGGGGAATAAGAGGTCCAAATTCCCAGGTATAAAACAAATAAGTCATGAGGATGTAATGTACAGCATAAGGAATATAGTCAATAATGTTATGATAGCCTGTTATGGTACCAGATGGTTTCTGGACTTATGGTGATCACTTCTTTAGGTATATAAATGTTAAGTAACTATGGTGTACCTTGAAACTAACATAATATTGTATGTTCACTATATTTTTAGTAAAAATCTTAATAAAACATGTATAACTCATTTTAATGGGACATATTGTACAATAAGCAAGTCCTACTAGATTCCAAAGCAAATTACAAGAGTCGTTTGATAGAGTTTGTACTCCCACTGAGCCTGCTAAAATTATTTAGCCCATCCCTCTTACTAAACTCTGCCAGTGTGAAAGCATTTAAAAGAATCAATTAGCTAATCCTTGCAGCACCTCTTGGGCTTAGCCAATGCTCTCATAACAGTTTAGAGATACGAGCATTTTCTAAAAAAAACAGAAACAAAAAAGCAGCCGGATTACCCAATGATGCATAGCACCTGAGCAGTCAGCAGCCAACCCTCAGAGTCAAAAGGCCAGCAAAAAATTCTCACTTCACTAGGGACCCCCTGCTTCTAGCACTCTCCATCTGAGGAAATTTCAGACTTGAGGTAAGATAACCAGAGCAGCCAGGACCATCAATGGGAAATAAAATGTCATTTAGATAAGCAGGAACTTGTGGAATACAAAGAGGCAGGGGGTCCACATAACTTAAAACACAAAGATCAACAGCACGAAGTGTAGAGGAACTAAAAATTACTGCTTTGTAATTGCTCAGGCCTTACCAGTGAGGAAGTTATTCAGTGTAAATTGAGAGGAAATGAAAAACATTTATATATACATGCATGTGTATACAAACACACACATATATTTACATTTAAACATTTTTGAGTCCTCATATTCTTGTAACAATTCTGGAAGTAGGTAATATTATCCCCACTTTAAATTTGAGAAAAAGGAGGCGTGGGGTGGTTAAATAATCAAGTGATGGGGCTGTACTCAAACCTAGATCAATCTGACACCAAATGAAAAAGAACCATTATACATACTTCTTCCCAGCAACAGAAGAAGTCATTGTATTATTTTAGGCGTCAAGGCCCCAAAAGAAAACAGACGGCACATTCCAACTACAGAACTTGAGGAAACTTTAATAAAGGGCCTGTCTAGAATGAGGTGGGCAGAGAGCAGGGAAACCTCAAGGGACAATGCAGTTGGGATCAGTGGTCCCTGTTAATACCCGTAAGCCCAAAAGGGCACGGGGGCTGCTGGACTTTGGAAAGAAAGAGGCTGTGTGGAGAGAGACATGTTACAGAAACTGAAACTAGTCCAGAAATTCAGCCAAGGCACTGGATACCACAAAGAGAGGGGAGGGGCAAGCACAGGCCTCATTCTCCTCCCCGCTCTAATCCCTGTTGGAGCTCCCGCCAGCCAAACCAACCTATGAGGGTGAGGTAGCCTGGTAAAGTAGTCCAACTGCCAGGACACAGAACAAGGTGGGAAAAACTGAGGTGTAGACGTGAAAAGGAAAACAGATTGATCAAACATGAATATAAGTAGAGAATCATAGTGTCCTGCGATTTTTGAGAGTCAACGAAAAAAGGTTTATTATTCCAAAGGATGAGGGTATTAGGTAGGAAAAGAGAAAGTTTGGCTTAAAACATGATTTAAAACAAAAAAATCACACTTTAAGACTACAGATCATTTTTGTTAAAAAAGACTACAGGAAAAAAGATATCCTTACGCTTTTGCTTTCTGAAAAATTAAGAATGATCAAAATATAACTAAGTTTGCTGGGGTTTTTTTTTCTTTGTTTGACCTGATGGCTTGATGAATTAAAGGAAAAGCAAATGGTTTAATTAAACCAACTAGAAAAAATAGTTGGACTGAAAAGGCAGCCAATTTCTGCCAATCCTCCTTCCCCATATTTTCTACTGAATAGTCAGCTCAGACAGTGCCTAAGTACAGGGTCTAAGGGGCTCCCCTTTGGAAATGAGCAAAATCATGGGAACTGAAGAGAGAGAGAGGGAGAAAAACAACAGACAGAATATATCCATAAATGAACAAAGGCAGGAGTCCTTTTACTAGAACATCAGACAAGATCATCTACACATTCCTTGAATCTAGTCAACAGGTATTGTATTTTGAATAAATTCCTATACTTATCAATTCTTTCACGTTTCACTATACTGAATTTCTCTGCAATGAAGAGTAACACTATTATTAAAGAAAAATGGACATTGAAACAAAAGCCTATCATAAGATAATATTTAAATTGAGATTAAATACAGATGTTCCTCAGTTTACAACAGGGTTACGTCCTGATAAATTTAAAATATCCTAAGTCATAAATGCATTTAATACACTTACCCTGCCAAACATCATAGCATAGCCTAGCCTACCTTCAACATGGTCGTAACACTTACATTAGCCTATAGTTGCCAAAATTACATAACACAAAGCGATTTTGTGATAAAGTGTTGACTAACTCGTGTAATTTATTATGCGTATCGCTTTCCCACCATTGTAAAGTCGAAAAATAGTAAGTTGAACCATCGTAAGTCAGGGACGTGTCTATACAGACATCAGCGTCAGCCCATTACTCCTTCTAAGACAACTCTCGATATTCAGAGGCAAAGAGGCAGCTGGGAAAAAGCATGCAACCTACCGAGAACAGAACTCAATCTAAAACCAAAGATGGGGAGATGTGTTACACTCTTCATGTTTTCTTGATCAATGACTGCATAAAAACTGAAGGAAGGTAGTTGAAACTCACGGTTTCCGTTTGATGTACTTCCTGGTCTAAGAGATGCCTCATCTGTGGCAGAGACTCGGCATCCATGTACGTCCATTGGTCATTACAGAAACAGAGCTGGCTGGATTATCAAATTGTGATGACCAGTGTTCTCAGATTCACCATCATAAGGGAAAAGACCGAACGTCAGCAGGCCCTTTATAATGCAGACCCTGCTCCAAGGCGCTGTCTCTTCAGCTGCTGCAAATTTAGCCTAAGGTGTCACTGCTGACCATCTCAGATTATCAAAGCTGGCAGAGAAGAAAAAGCTATGCTGGCCCAAGTCCCTCACTTTACAGGTGAAAGGAAGCAGAGCCCAAAAGGACTAAGGAGGAAGACATTCCACACCACAGGGAAACTTGTCTTTTTTTTCTCTCTCTCTTTGTCAGAGCTTTACATCGTTTAGGTCATAACTTACTACATTTAGCACAGTGGCAATAGTAAATAAAATACCCTAAATGATCACTCAAAAAAGTAACCATACTTTTTCATACATTTAGGGATAAAAAGAGAATAGTCATAATTGAAACTGGGGCAGGAGCTGAGCTAGAAGTGGGGAGAAGTACGTATATGGCCAAAGGTAAAATCCAAATGAATGTAGAAAGATAGAAATAAGATGATGAGCAGATGAGTTAAAGGGCCTGCACAGGTCTATTGCAGTTAAATGTCCGTAATTTACTTTAAAATCTTCAGTATAGACAATGGAACACAGTAATGTGTCAGTTGGCATAAGCTTTATTCAAGGGGCAGTCGGTTGTCCTAATGAGGGACCCGGGTTCCTGGGGTAAAAGCCCCCACAGCAGAGGGGCTACTGCTACTTGCACTTCAGGTACTCGTATCTTGGTCCTCACCAGTGCTTTTGCTAATGAGTATAGAGAATTTCAGAACTAGCGAAATCAGCAGCTCCTTAATCAGCACCATGGATGTCGGAATGGGCTCAGGCTGGTGAAAACAGTGGTATTCAACATAAGGTGGGTTGATTAAAATACCTGTCCTATTCCCCAGCGTGGCATGAAAAGAGGAAATGAACAGATTGAGGCCTGCCGCCATGCTTAAGGGTGAGGCTTCACGCCTAAATGCTCATGTGCCCTTCCCTTACGTCGACAGGAGTGGAGAGGGAGGCTGAGGAGAGAAACGGACAAACTGACACTTCAGGACAGAGATGATGTGATGCTTTGCTTTTGAAAGCAGAAGTTCTTGCATAGGTAAACATCAATTTCTAAGCTCTTGAATGCATTTCTTTCAAATGTATAGCGTATACATTGGTTACCCTAAAGCCTATATTGTACTAAAATAAATAAATAAATAAACCACATGCTTATCCAAACCTACTCCCTACCCCACACAAAAATACACTATCCAGCCACAAACACAAGATCTCCCAATTTATGCTATGACTCTCTTCTCTATATTTCACTAGCTAATTTACCTTAAAGTAATCAAATCTTTTTCACTAATTTTCATATGTAGCATATTGTAGAAATCTGTTGATAAATACATAGCCTGCATTGTTTCTAGATTAAAATTTTAAAACATACCTCTTCAGATTTGTAATCATTTCCATCTAAATAATTTTCAGGTTTTTGCAAAACCCTACTTGTAAGCATCTCCAATATAGGTTTTGTCAAACACCTTACCTCAAATATCTTCATGGATTATTTCAGTATTAAATTATATGTTCACTTTTCATACTGCATACCCATTTTTCTCAAGATTCCCAGCTAATTTTTTTTTCAAACTCTATACTAAACAATGAGGAAGGAGACATTACAAATCAGTGGACTTGTACAAATTAGTGACTGCTCGGGATTCTGCAATTTTAAATACTGAAGATGAAGCAGCCAATTGTACAGACCCGACTGAGGTTTCTTTGCATAATCCTTTAATGAAATGAGACTGCTGAATTAGAAGAAGTTGGGCAACCCTGACCCAGATTCTTAAAGCAAGGGTCGTTGGCCTAGATGTCTGTCAAGATTGTGCATTAGAGTGTATTCTTAATCAGTGAGCGATCACAACAAATATTTCAGTTCACTTCATAAATCTCTGCTGTGTGATTGCATCTGACACATCTAGGAGAAGATAATCCCTCACGGTCCACTTGCTCCTGCTTCTAAATGTAAACTGTGTTGACTTAAACAGGGTTCACCATTCTGCCCTGTACTAGAGAGAGATGTGGACAGTTCAGAGTAACCAGTGAAGCAAGAATTCCTAACTGGTCATTGGAATATGAATTACAACACCAGGACCCCTTGCCTAACCATGACTGAGACTACCACAGTTGGTAAGGTTCTCCAAAATTAGGCACAGGAAGAAAGCAACGTGGTTCTCTGTTCAACGGAAAAAATAAAAAAGAGTGTCAGAATGTATTTCAGTGTTGTTTATTTCAACATTGTTGGTAGTAGCACACTAAAAAGAGGGGGGAAAGGAAATCACCTCAATCTCCATCGATAAGGAAATAGTTGAATAAATCGTTGCCCATTCATTCAGGGACTAATATGCAATTAAAGCTATATAACGTAGAAGTTAAGAGTAGGGCACATAGAGCCATTCCTTTCACTGCTGTGCAGCAGCAAGATGGCAGTGCAAATTTCCAAGAAGAGTAAGTTTGTTACTAATGGCACCTTCAAAGCCGAACTGAACACGTTTCTCACTCCGGAGCTGGCTGAAGATGGCTACTCTGGAGTTGAGCTCCAACTTACACCGACCAGGACAGAAATCATTATCTTGGCCACCAGGACACAAAATGTTCTTGGTGAGAAGGGCTGACGGATCCAGGAATTGACCGCTGTGGTTCAGAAGAGGTTGGCTTCCCTGAGGGCAGTGTAGAGCTGTATGCTGAAAAGGTGGCCACAAGAAGTCTGTGTGCAATTGCCCAGGCAAAGTCTATGCATACAAACTCCTAGGAGGCCTTGCTGTACAGAGGGCCTGTTAAAGTGTGCTGAGGTTCATTCATCATGGAGAGTGGGGCCAAAGACTGCGAGGTTGGGGTGTCTGGGAAATTCTGAGGACAGAGGGCTAAATCCACGAAGTTTGTCGATGGTCTGATGGTCCACAGTGGGGACCCTGTTAACTACCATGTTGACACTGCCATGTGCTGCTCAGGCAGGGTGTGCTGGGCATCAAAGTAAAGATCATGCTTCCTTGGGACCCAAGGGGTAAGACTGGCCCTAAGAAGCCCCTTCCTGACCATGTGAGCATTGTGGAACCCAAAGATGAGATACTATCCACCATCCCCATCGCAGAACAGAAAGGTGGGAAGCCAGAGCCACCTGCCATGTCCCAGCCAGTACCCAAAGCAGAACAGGGTCTCCTTGCATCTGGATCTGGAATTTGGGGTTTGCTCTATAAAGACCTTTAATAAAATCTTTTTAAAAGATTAAAAAATAATAATAATAACAGTATGGCACATAGAGCCTGGGTTTCTCACTCTACCACTTCTTAATCTGTGTGACTCCAACAAATTACTCAATTTATCTGGACCACTGTTTCCTCAAATGGAAAATGCTGACAATAACAGTGCCTATCTCACAAGGTTGACAAAAGGATTTTAAAAAGTGTTTACAAGAGTGATTTGGATATAGTAAGCATCCAATAAAACAATCTATTAATAATTAAAATAGCTAATTTGTCTAGTTAGAGCTAATAACTGAATGGATGTCCTTGGCAAAGTAATATTCATGGACAGATAATATTGCAAAGTAACCCTATAGTCAACAATGAGATCAAGGAAGACATCAAAAGATACCTTGAGACAAATGAAAATCAAAACACAACAACCCAAAATCTATGGGACACAGCGAGGCAATCCTAAGAGGTAAACTCATAGCAATACAGGCCTACTTCAAAAAACAAGAAAAAAACTCAAATAAACAATCTAACCTTACATTTAGAAAAACTAGAAAAGAACAGCAAACAAAGCCCAAAGTGAGTACAAGAAAAGAAATAATAAAGATCAGAGTGGAAATAAATGAAACAATCTAAAAAATTTCAAAAGATCAATGGAATCAAGAACTGGTTCTTTGAAAAGATAAACAAAATCAATAAATCTTTAACAAGGCTCATCAAGAAGTGCGAGGACCCTAATAAATAATATCAGAAATGAAAGAAGAGAAGTGACATTGGACATCACAGAAATACATAGAATTATAAGAAAATATTATGAACAATTATATACCAACAAATTAAACAATCTGCAAGAAATGGATAAATTCCTAGAAACATACAATCTTCCAAGACTGAATCAAGAAGAAATAGAAAATATGAAACAACTGATTACTATTAACTAAATGAATCAGTGATCAAAAAACTCCCAACAAACAAAAGTTCTAGACCAGATGGCTTCACAGGTGATTTTACCAAACATTCAAGAAAAATTAACCCTATCTTCTTAAACTATTCCAAAAAATTCAAGATGAGGGAAAACTCCCAAGCTCATTTTACAAGGCCACCATCACCCTGATTGCAAAACCAGAACAAGACATTACCAAAAAAAAAGAAAATTATAGGCTGATATGCCTGATGAATATAGAGGCAACGATCCTTCAACAAAATATTAGCAAATCGAATTCAGCAATACATTAAAAAGATCACACACCATGATCAAGTAGGATTTATTCCTTGAATGAAAAGTTGGTTCAATATCCACAAATCAATTAACTTGATACACCACATAAACAAAATGAAAAATAAAAATCACATGGCCATATCAATAGAAGAAGAAAAAAATGTTTGACAAAATCCAGCATCCATTTATGATAAAAACTCTCTGCAAAGTGGGACTATGAGGACATACCTCAATATAATAAAGCCCATATACTACAACACACAGCTAACATCATCCTCAATGGGGAAAAGCTGAAAGCATTCCCCTTAAGATCAGGAACAAGACAAGGATGCCTACTTTCACTGCTTTTATTCAACATAGTATTAGAAGTCCTAGCCACAGCAATCAGACAAGAAACAGAAATAAAAAGCATCCAAATTGGAGAGAAAGAAGTAAAAGTGTCATTATTTGCAGATGACATGATATTATATATAGAGAACCCCAAAGATTCCATCAAAAAACCATTAGAACCGATAAATAAATTCAGTACAGTAGCACGATACAAAATTAATATTCAGAAATCAGATACATTTCTATACACCAATAATGAACTGTCAGAAAGAAATTAAGAAACAATCCCATTTATAATTGCATCAAAAAAATAAAATAAAATATCCAAGAATAAATTTAACCAAGAAGGTAAAGGACCTATACCAGAAAAATTATAAAACACTAAAGAAAAAAACTAAAGAAGGCACAAAAAAAATGGAGGCATATGCCATGCTTATGGATAGGAAAAATTCACATCGTTTAAATGTCCATACTACCCAAAGCAATCTATATATTCAATGCAATCCCTATAAAAGTACCAGTGGCATTTTTCACAGAACTAGAATAATACTAAAATTTTTCACAGAACTAGAAAAAATAATACTAAAATTCTAGTTCAGGAACCACAAAAGACCCTGAATAGCCACAACGATCTTGAAAAAGAAGAACAAAATTGGAGATATCACATTACCTGATATCAAACTATACTACAAGGCTATAGTAATCAAAACAGCATGGTACTAGCATAAAAACAAACACATACTAGATCAATGGAACAGAATAGACAGCCCAGAAATACATCCATGCCTATATGGTCATTTAATCTATGACAAAAAAGGCAAGAATATATAGTGCGGTAAATACGGTCTATTCAATAAATGGTGTTGGGAAAACTGGACAGACACGTGGGAAGAAAATGAAACTGGACTGCCTTTTCTCACCATATACAAGAATAAACTCAAAATGAATTAAAGACTTAAATATAAGACCTGAAACCATAAAGCTACTGGAAGAAAACATAGGCAGTAAACTTGCTGACATTGCTCTTAGTAAATTTTTTGGATATGTTGCCTGAGGCAAGAGAAACAAGAGAAAAAATAAACAAATGGGACTACATCAAACTCAAACGTTTTTCCACAGCAAAGGAAACAACCAACAAAACAAAAAGACAGCCTACTGAATGGGAGAAGATATTCACCAATGATACATCCAATAAGGGATTAAGATCCAAAATTTATAAAGAATTCATACAACTGAACACCAGAAAACAAACATCTGTTTTTACACAGAATTTAGAAGGGCAGAATATACCTCAAGATGGAAAGAGCCCAGTGAACTCTTAAGTTGGTCTTGGTGGGTGCTGTGAGGAGGAAAGAGAAATGGAAAAGGGATTCTTGAATCTGACCTAAGGACAAGCTCCAAGGGGCCAGTATCACGGTAGTGAGTGATTAGTGCTGGTACAGAGCTGTAAATTTGCAAATGTTTCCTCCTCTGAGCTTCTCACAATCCTGTGATGTAGTTGCTTAAAGATTGTTCACTAACCTCATCTTCTACATAAGAACTGGATGCTCAGAATGTTGCTAAATTCTCACTCAGCACATGAGTGAAAGAGTTGAGAATCAAACCTAGGTTTTTGGACCATAAATCTTGCTCCCTTCCTGGAATAGTTAGTGACTGCTGTATGTTCTTCTGGAGCTCAGAGCGGGCCAGCCAATCTCCTTTGCCATGGATTGCCTGTGGACTGGGGCTGGTGTGAGATATTTGTTTTTCGGTCAGTTTTGTTTTTGGTCTCTTAATATTTATTTCAGGGTGATTTCCCTAGCATACTATTGTTTATTGGATCCAAATCTCTGAATAAATATTGAAATTTTACCTACCTGGGTTTATTCAAATGAACTATTATCTTTGATGTTAAAGACAAAAATGAAACCTGAAGCAAATTCAAGGGGGTTGGTTTTCATTCTTTGGATGCTTTAGACCTGGGCTGTTGGGTTTAAATAGTGCCATAAAGTATACTGTCCCCAACGGAAAATAGAATGGAGGCCCCTTGGCATTGCCAAAATATTTGGTTTTCCTTTTAAACTCCTCATTGATTATGAATTTTGCTTTTCTGTTGGAGGAAGAGACATTAACGCAGATTTACTCTATAGTTAATTCTTGATTATTCTCATCCACAATCTATTACCTGCAATTCTGAATTCCAAAAAGTTCTGAACACCTTTTTTTTCATAAGTCTGGTGCAAACTTATTTGGTGGAAATGCCAGATCTAAACTGAAAGGAGTTTAGGCTTTATTTATCCCATTTAATGTGGATATTTATGTGTTTTGCTGCAGAAATATTGATACAAGATGTTCCCTGGATCCCGTTTAGTGTATTACCTAATAATGGTTGAATAAAATCTGGAAAATTCTGATTTCTGAAATGCATCTAGCCCCAAGGATTTCAGATAAGGGATTGTAAACCTCTTCTCAAGAAGAGAAGGGGTGTGTGTGCATGATAGAATAATGGAGAAGCACAAGCATTAGACTGCAGTACCTTTTACCCACATACGTGCCCTTCCTGATGGAAGATTACACATCTCCACTCTGCTGAACTCTTGCAGAGCCACGTGATTGATTGATTTTCTTTGGCAAATAAAATAAGAGCAGAAGAGATGAGTGATTCCCAGGCAAAGCTTGGCTTTGTATTTAGGGTATATTTGCTTTCTTTAGTTCCTTCTAGTTGGAAAACTAAAATTTTCTAAGAGAACGGGCCATGCAATTTTTTTTTATAATGATATCAGCCCCAGGAGCTCATTTGACAAGCTGCAATGACCAACAAGAAGCCAAGTCTGAGTTTAAAAGATAGATAGATAGAAAGATGTTAGATAAATTAGCATCATGCTGGTTCAGCTCAGGCTTTTATTCAGATAAGACACAAATATTCCAATTTAAGGGAATACAGAGCCAAGCAGTTAATTTAGTTAAGGCAGCAGAATCGTAAGTGGTTTTTCTTATTTTACAATGAATAAGAATTGGGATGGAAAAAATATGTATTTAATGATTCCATTCTGGTTCACACCATTTATCAAGAATTCTTGGTGGAAAACATTGGCTTATATGATATTTGAGTTTAAAGCGGGGAAAGAAAAGTGTTTGTTTCAGAGTCAGGAACATTAATTACAGTGGCCTTTTCTAGATTTTAGGCCCCAGAACTGTTCAGTTTAAGCCCCTGGTTTAGTCAGGGTTTGGGGCTTCTTCTATGCACAATTCATATTACGGGGGGGGGGGGGGGGGATGCTATTAGTCAGTATTTTGGAATGGCAAAGCAATTTTTACCTGTTATTCCTAGAGCTGAAAAAATATATACAGAAAATACCCCTAATAAAAGGAAATTACAGAAATCATTGTGAACAGGAAAAGGAGAATTATAGCTTTCATGTTCTTTTATTCAAATTATTTTCTTTCCAGGTTCTCAATTCTATAATGTAGACTTATTTTTTAAAATGCTAAGGTGTGTACACAGCTTCATTCAACATTTGGCCAGCATTTACTAAGTACCTGCTACAGGAAATGTAGGAGGGACCAAAGGAACATAGTGCCTGCCCACAAAGAGCTTAAGACCAGGTCTGGGTAAGTTCTAGATGCTGGTGGCAACAGAACCGGATAACCAGGAGGGGTCAGTACTACAGGCCTCCTTTGCCAGGCAGGGATCTGACAGATAATACCGGTGAGAGAGGAAAGGGCAGGTGGACAAGGCTGCAAGAATCAGTCTTACAAGGCGTGTATCCCGGAGAGGTCAGCTAAGGCTGGGGGGCCCTGGGTGGTGCCACAGCTCCTGACAGACAAGGTCCTGAGTCGGGAAGGTCAGAGATGAAAGCAAGAAGCCAAGAACCAACAGGCAAGACTATCAGAGACCCTGAGTTAGAGGTCCTTTGCTCTCTGCCTTCCTTTATCCTCCCTCCTGGCTAAGTGTGGGCTGGAGCCCGTAGAAGTGTGTTTGTTATAAGCACGACAATCCTGAGGTCTGCTGGAAGGTTCTAACTTAGACTGGTGTGTTTGTTATAAGTAGAAGTGTGTTTGTTATAAGCACGACAATCCTGAGGTCTGCTGGGAGGTTCTAACCTAGACTGGTGCAGGGGCAGAGCTGCTGGACTCTGTGAGGTCAAATGGGGACATGTTCAAGTCTTCAGGAGGCACTGCAAATGTGTTACCTTTTAGCCAGATAGGAACACCCAGAGTCAAAAAAGTGACCACACCCCTCGGTCTGCTACCATGAATCTGTAAATGTTCACATACTCTGATGTTAAATTCTTATAACTAACCGGAAAAATTCTTGGAATAAATCCAATATCATTTCTTAGGAATGTGAGTATATCGTGGATAGTAATGCTTCTATTACTTAATTATACAGAGTGCATTTTCAATGGCATACTTTATTAGGCATTATAATGCTAAGAACAGAAACAATATAGGTATAGTTAAGTTTTAGATTATCAGAAGCGGGAGTAGATCAGAGCAGGAAAATCTGTTTAAATACTTCTGGGATACCGTCAAATGGGTTGAAGAGGGATCATGGTATGGCTTTCTGTTCCATGCACTGAGACACACGGGGCCAGCTACCCATGCATCTGGCCCCACAACCTTACTGCAGCCTGCTTTGCTGGTGGCAGAAGGGCTGGCTAGCTGAAGGCTCAGGAGCTGTACAGAGCAGCAGAAGAATTAGACTGTGGCTTGGATACCAGTGACAGCCTGGATGCAATTCATAGCCTACAAAACAGACCACTTCCCTGTGCAGTTTTGTTCAAGGTCCAGATTAATCTCTGGAAAAACTTCCCATGAATGAGCCAGGCAGCCAAATACAATTGTGGTTAAGGCCCTCTGGCTGCGGCCCCTCCAGGGTCACAAACACTGTTCAAGCGGCCACTCCATCCTGTCACCAAGGAAGGGTTTCCCACAGCCACCCAGGAGTCCTCGCCCAGCAGTCGGTCAGCCCCTACAAGTTCACCAGCTTTGCCGTTTGTGTGTCATGGATGGTATCTCCTACAACTTCTGACTCCAATTCAACAGTTTCTGACAGCAAACCACATCTTCCCTGCGACACGACTTAGAGTTTACGTGAGGTTTCCTCACCTCTGTCCGTGCTACTTGGTACTAACCGTCACTTTCATAATGCACAGTACCTTGTGTTGTGTTTTCAACATTTATTTTATCACTCTGCTGATTTCATGCTACCCCGTGACACTCACACATGGCTCGTGTCCACACGTTCCCCCCGGGTGTTTTTGGTCTGCTGCTGTCTGGCCAGGGATTCAGCCAAGCACTGACAGCAGGCAGGACCAGGGGCCGCCGTGCTGCTAAGAGAAAAGCCTAAGTGCTCTGTCTGTAACATTTTATTTCATATTTTAAAAGATCAATTATGAAAATTTATTAACAAATATTAATCTTGGGTAATAAGTACATGGATATTTGTTATATTATTTTCTGTATTTTTTCTTTTTTAAAAAAATTCTCAGATTTAATTTCCATAAAATCAGCACATAAATATTTTTCATCTCCTTATTCCCACCAATCACCCCTCCCTTCTTCACAAACACAACACTTGGGAAATTTTCTTCTCCCTTTAAAAATGACTGTGAATTTGATGAAAAAAAGAAAGAATGAAAAAATATAATAAATGAAATATATATTTTCCAAATTAAAGTCCATATTGAGATGCTGCAATACTACCAGAGAAATATGTATTTGTATACGATGTATATTTACATGTACAATATACACTTACATGTGTTTGTATAGATACATACTCAAACTTGAGGTTACAGAACCACTTTGAATAGCTCTGTTTACTCTCTAAGAAAATTTATAAAGAGTGTAAAAAGAATAAGACATCAGTTCAAATTTCAAAATTTTTTAAAGACTCAATAATCCAAAATATCTCCCTAAGATTTGTTTAACATCACAGTTCAGTTCCCTGAGAAGCAAACTGTGAAGTGGACATTTGTTAGGAAGTGCTCTCAGGATCAATACCTAGACGGACGGGAAGGAAGCAGCACCTACAGAGGGAGAAATTATGCAACCAAGCAGCAACAACAAAGCCTTCAGCGGATCCTACTGGCCCTTCAGAGTTGCCTCAGTTGGCGCCCAGGGGGTCAGGCCTTCATGTCTTTGCATCAACCAGAAACCCAGCCCTCAGACGTGAGCTGTCCTTGGGTAAAGAGGCTTTCTGCAGCCAAGGGCAAGTGCCAATGTCCTAGTAGCTGGGGTAACGAGGGCTTCAGTCCTGAAGGGGGGTTTTGAAAAGCACACCACACTGTCTACTTACTATATTTAAGAAAGGAAGCAAAACTGTCATTAATTACATGTTGAATGACCTTCAGCAAGTCACTTAATGCTGTGGGACCCATTTTTCTTATCTCTCAAATGAGGCCGGATAGACCTTTCTCGAGTTTCTTCAGCCCTAAAGATCAACATGTGGGTCAAATTTATCACATTGATTTATCACACTGCGTTTTTTATAGCCTCTGTTAATATTTTCTATGTATATTTGGGGCCCTATGAATAAACAATATGCACCATACATTTATGCTCACTTTATGTGACCAGAATTAGTGGAACCACTTTGAATGTCTCTGATTGCTCTAAGGAAAATTTAGAAAATGTATAGAAAGATGTTTGTTTTAATGATATATTATTTACCATACCCATGATTTATTTGATTCCAAGTTAATTGGTAGACATAGGTTTCCAATGGCAGTGTTATTCTCATTAGAAAATATGTTTTTATTTTAAATCTGCTTACGACACACTCTCCGGGAATGTGTTGGGGCAACAAAGCCAGGACGGACCTTCTGTAGAAATCACCAATGGAGAGGATATACCCAGAATAACCAGGAGAATAACAATGATATAATGCTCTTTGCCCCTATAATGAGAACTAAAGAAATGTCCTGGGGGAAATACAGGCTACAGGAAATGCACAGTTAAGAGCATCTAACATCTCGCAACACAATCACAGGCTTAGCTCTACAGAGGGTGCCAAAAACATTTTAAGAGGGTATACACATTTTAAGAAAGGAAAAAAACTGTATTAAAATTGTGATGCTCAATATACTCATATAGCGACAACAAAAAATGAATGTAAGTCATGTGTATCCATTTTTTTGGCTCCCCCGGTATGTTTTGCTGTTGGCCTGATTTGTTGGACAGAAACTTCCAGGGGTTCCACTAATCAGGACCATGAACAGCAGGGAGGGAGGACAAAGAGCATCCTGACCGTCTTAGAACTCTGGGTGCCAGATGAAATTGGTAAAGCAGCAGTGGCGCCGAGTTTGCACAGGGTTCTCTGCAGCAGGCGTCAGTGCCCAGATACTCTGTCGTAACTCAAAGGGAAGGTAGTATCTTTCTACTCCCTTTTGTCAACATGTGTCCCTACATTGTCAGCTCACTTCCCTGTGGAGTCAGGGTCACCTGTAATAATACAGACCTTCCTATACATCTTTCCAAAGATAACATTTAAAAATAACATAATTTTCACAAATATATCTACCAAGATGTTCATGGAAATTCCTAACCGCCAAAAAAAGGATACTGTCTAAATTTCCAACAATAAAGGAATTTTTACATAACTTATAAAATATCCATATTATGCAATGAATATTAGCACTAAAGGTTATATGGTAAAAGAATACCAATCTTTTAAGCAAATGAGAGGGTTATAAAACAGTACCTGTGTTCTGATCCTGTGCACTGCAATGTTCATAGTGCTGTGTGTTTCTTCATTTTCCAAGTGCTCTGCTTTGGACATGTATTTGCTTCTGTAACTAGAAAAAGACACCGGTTCCTCCAATGGCCATATTCAGGGATGTACAGAAGATAGGGTGGGAATGGATTACACCACAAATGAAGGTGCTCTGCCTCCTTCCCAAAGGCAGCGAAATCTCAGATTAGATGTTGGATTACACCTGGGAATATAGACAAATACCTCACTTTAGTACTTCTCTGAGGCCACCCTTGGGTCCTGAGGGATTAAAGCTTCCTAAGCTTTCCCAAGAAACACCACAGAGAGCCCAGGCCAGGAAATGGGGGAAAATGGCTCAGCTAAAGTGCAGACTAAGTCCCTCACCTGGGGAGTCTGCAGGAGACATGATGTATCCTGCCTGTGACACTATGGGAGAGAAACATTCCCATCTTCTTCCCAGGGAGGATGAAACGTGAAGGTGGAAGGTGGATGTGTCTAACAATGACTTGGCTTATTGAATGAAACTCTTACTAGGTTTAAAAAAATCTCCCACTTTAACAAAGCAAGCCACCATCCAGGAAGGATGAAGAATGTGACTAACCTAAGAGATGGGAACGGTTCCTCCGCAGTCTGGGAGCCCATCCTCGTTCTTTGGCAAAGGTCAAGACTATCATTGTTCTACTTGAGGAATAATCGGCAAGAAAATGCAGCCACACTACAACAGAGTGAGGTCACCAAGGACCCCGGTGGGGGGAGGTGTGTGAGCAGGACCACTGAGCCGAGCCACCGGCCTCACTCGGCCTCCCCTCTGGCCGACTGGTGGCTCCTCCACAGGCCTTTCCTGCCTGCAAGAGAGATCCAGGTGAGAAGAACTCTGAGATCTATGGCAGGTAGGCCTGATATAAGACTTCAGAAATGTGTTTAATGGTATGTTAGAAAAGAAATGCCACCTCACACCCACTAGAATGGTTATTAAGAAACAAACAAAAAACACCCATAAAATAACAAACATTGGTGAGGATATGGAGAAACTGAACTCTTGTGCACTGTTGGTAGGAGTGTAAAATGGTGCAGACAGTATGGAAAACAGTATGGCAATTCCTCAAAATATTAAAACTAGAACTACCATACGATCCAGCAATTCCACTCTTGGGTAATATACCCAAAAGAATTGAAAGCAGAAACACAAACAGATATTGGTAAACCCATGTTCATAACAACATTATTCACCAAAGTGAAAATGTCAAAGCAACCCAAGGGTTCACCAACAGATGAATGAATAAACAAAATGTCATATATGCATACAATGGAATGTTATTCAGCCTTAAAAATTAAGGAAATTCTGACACATGCTACGACATGGATGAACCTTTAGGACACGATGCTAAGTGAAATAAGCCCATCACAAAAAGACAAATACTGTGTCATTCCACTTATATGAGGTACCTAGAATAGTCAAACTCATAGAGACACAAAGTAGAATGGAGGTTACCAGCAGCTGGGGACGCCGGGAATGGGGAGCTATTGTTTAATAGGAACAGTTTCAGCTGAGGAAGGTGAAAAGAGCTCTGGAGATTGGTTTCACAGCAATGTGAATGTATTAATCCCACCGAATTGTACACTTGGAAATGGTTAAGATGGTCAATTTTATATTAAATGTATTTGACCACAATTTTTTAAAATTATTACTTGATAAAAAAAATGCCAACGGGTCAGTTGGCTGAATCAGTTCTGCCATTTTCCCTAATTGTTGCCTGGAATCTGTGGTTAGGAGCCAGCACTGCGCTGAGCCCCTGGGAAACTTGTGCAAACCAGAAAGAATGCTGAGGAGTCCGGACCAGCTCCAGTGAGGCAGGATAGTCTAGTGATGAGGATGACAGTTGATGAAGTTAGACAGTCAGGTTATCCAGTTCCACCACCCTGCTATGCTGCCCTGAGCACGTTACTCAGCTAGAGCTGAATTCTAATTGTAAAATGGGGTAATAACAGCTCGTTGCACATAGGGCTGCTGTGAGGATTAAGTAACGACACACATGAAACTCAGAATAATGTGTAATGTGTTACTATTTGTGCCACGAAACAGGGGAAATGTGTGTGTGTGTGTGTATATATATATATATATATATTTCTTCATATTTTCTTGTCTATGTGTAAAATATCTCTGAAAGGATACAAAATAAATGAATAAGAGTTATTATTCCTTTGGGCGGTGGTAACTCAGCAGAGGGAAGAGGTGAAAATTTTACTAGATATCTCATAATTTTCGAATTGTGAAGCATGCAGATGTATTACCTATTAAAAAATTAAAATGTCAAAAGACAAGGCATATAGAGTGTGCATCATTCAATGAATATCAATTATTATGGTGATAATTATCATTAGAACCATTACACTTACATCTAAGTTTCTGAGCCAGACAGCAATCCAAGTTTATCTAACAAAAAAGTCAAACCCATGAAGTGGTCTCCCTAATAAGACAAGTGCCCATCTGATACCTTACAAAATCTTTACAACATTATTGATTATATTCCCCAATATGTATATATAGTCATGGGATATGGAGTACAGCATAGGGAATAGAGTCAATGGAATTGTAATAGATATAAATGATGTCAGAGGGGTAGTAGATTGGGGGAGGGAGGTTACCCCTTTGTGAGGGGTGAAATGTCTAACTATTGCATTGTTTTGTACACCTGAAACTAATTTTTTAAAAAATTAAAAATAGAACTACGTTATAATCCCGGGGTGGGGGGGGAATCAAACCCCTGGGAGGAACCCTGGAATCTTTCCAGAATCTTTAAGATTCAAGGCTCTCCATGGCTGGTCCAGAACTCCCAAGACACTTTCCAGATCTAAAATTCTGTAATGTGGAGGCATGATCCTGCTACTCTGAAAGCTGAAATCTAAGCAAGATAATACTCATGCCAACCACTAAAACAAAAACACAGAATCAGGACAAGGGGAAAGACAGGGATAGAAAAAGAAGGAAGAAGCAAAGAGAATGGGACTGGGGTGAAAGGAAAGGTGCAGGAAATAGCTTTTAAATACAAGTGTGGGTATGACCCCTTTCCCACTTTTGCTCACCTATCTCCACACATGTTCCCTCTCCCATACTGCTTCTGGCTAAACACCTGTCCTGTGGATTTTGGGCAGCCAACACCCTGGACCTCTACAGACTAATATTAAACAGCCTCCACTGAAAAAGCAAAATCACATGATGCCAGGCCCTGGAGGCAGAATATCCCCCAGCAGTAAGTCTCCTCCTTCCCCAGCTGCCTGGCCCCTCAAGGGCAAAAGAGCAGGCTCCCCATCTAACAGTGGTGGCATATTGGATTGTCCTCTGGGGTCGGCCAGCTCAGTCACACCCCACAAGGCCACCATAGAAGAACATGACCAGCTGATTAAAGGGGCTCTCTCCATGCCTGTGATTTCAAGATCTTGCCAGCATCCATTATCTGGTCTTAGTGTGGCTGCCAGCACAAAAAGACACCAAACAGCATCACAGTCATAACCCAGAGGGCAATATGAGGCAGACAGCTGCTCGCGGCATATTCTCATGGATGACACAGACTGCCTTGTTGGACAATAAGTTATTTAAGCAAATCTGTATTTTTATATCTTAGCCTGTGCAGAAACAATTGGTTCCACTCGGGTGCACAGGAATATAGAGAAAGGAAGAAACACATCGTAATGTTAGTATTGGGAGCATTCAGATCATCAAGGATTGATCATTAGAGACACAATACTGGATGTAAAGTTCTTCCCTCACTGCCAAGTTGTTGCTCATGGTGTTTGCAGCCCATACACCACGCTAACCTATTATTAATTCTCAAAGAGTTATTTAATTATAAAGGATCAAGCCTTCAAAAATAATTAATTACAAAAGCTACTTAATATTCAGAGGTGTCATGCAAGCAGATAACTGGCATTCTCTGTTGGTGGTTTAATTAGACAAGAAGATGCAAAAAGCTGTCACTTGAGGGTGGGTGGCTGCAGGGGAGGGAAGCCCTGGTAAGCACTACCAGTTGGCCATCTGTACCAGACACAAAAGCATGACTCTTCAGCTGGCCTCCCTTAGAAAAAGCCCCCCATTTTTACCATCTCATCCATTGACAATTGCTTTCCGCAGCACATAGCTGGAAGGCAGAAGTTATTCATGAACTGTAATTTCAAACTTGATGTTTCATGGATGTGGGAGGTTGCGAAAAACAATTAACCACTTAGTGCCTCAGTTTCTCCATCTGAAAAATACAATTCATAAATGTCGTCCATCCATCTGTCTCTCAGAGCAGCAGCTGCTGAACATTTTCTTTACAAATGGCCAGAAACATGCCAAGTAACAAAACTGGCCCCGTGTTACACATTTTGACATAAATATGCTGGCAAGAAATAGAAAAGCTTCTTAATTTTATTGAACAACCAATTGCTGATTATTTCGAAGTTGGTTTTTTCAAGTGGTAGCTTTTCTGTGCCATTCCTCCTCCCTCATTTTTAAAAAATCATCCTGACCATCTGCTCTCTGGATGATTCTCTTTTTTTTGGCATCTTCATTAGACTGTAATTAATAATAGTACCAACAATCACTACCACAGTTCATTGTATATTCACATTTAGTCATTCCAACTCAGTGAGGTAGGTATTATTGTTATTATTATTCTTATATTACAGATGAAGAAACAAGTTTAGAGAGTTTAGGGGACTTGATCAATACCCCAAAATTAAGTAGCAAAATTAGGATTAAAACTCAGATCAATTTTATTTCAAATCCATAGATTATTTTTGCTATTCTGCCACAGAGGAGGGAAAAAAATACATGAGCGCACACACACGGAATAGTCAGGATTTCTATGGGTTAGTAATTATCATAAAATATGGGAACAATAGAAATTACTCGATAAAATAAAATGCATCCTAAATACAACGTGGTAACCTGGATTAGCTCCTGGTACAGAAAAAGGACATTAATGAAAAGGTGATGAAATATGAATAAAATCAGAGTTAAGTTTTTAAAAAATTGCTTCTAAGGAACTCTTGCCATCTGTACCCAAAACTGCAAGTACTATTGCCATTTCTAAGGTTAAAAGTTGATCATTATTTATAAGCAATTTAAATAAGTTTTGAGTATTTGCTTTGGGTATTTATTTCATGTAACATCTCATCCATAAACCTTTTCTGAAGAGCCTTGTTGGAAAAAAAATTAGTTTCGTACATTCATGATTTTCCTTACCTAAATAGCACAGACAATTAAATGTTGATTAAGTGACATAAAATAAATGGGTACATCAAAGGGTTTTTGGAAAAATAAAAACGTTAGTACCGTTATTGCTTTAATTTATCAAGGTATAGGATCTCTAGAGTTTCTTCTTTAAACATTTGTTTTATATATTACATAAGTTTATTTCACACACCACTCAATCTGTTTTGAGTAACATTAGATTTTGTTAATAATTTTAGTATGTCAATTTAGTTTCTAACAAAAGCATATTTGTAACAACAATGTTCAAACTGCATAATTTTTCAAATGTATAAAAAGTCAAATAAAACACATTCACATAAAACTAAAGATACGTTAAAAACTTATAACTTAAAGAACTTCCAATAGATTAGTAAGCTTTTTTTCCTTCACTATAATTTTGACTTGTGTACAGAATGTAGAATATAATGTGGAATTTTACATAATTTCCAGTTTCACTGTTTTCTTGAATAAGCATTGTAAATTTGTTCTGACAATGGACTTAAACCAAATCTAAATAGACTGTAAAACAAAAGCTGTAAAGAACCATATAATGTTTCAGAACCTGAAATCAATCGAACCCAAATATCAGTTTTTTCCTGACCCACAAACCCTGCCAAAATGTTGTGCTAACAACACAAAAAACAGTAACTGGCCTCAGATTGACACATTTATATGATGTACCAGAAAATATCAGGATCACCGAAATAGTCTCCACACTGGTCTAAGCACTCCTGCAAGTCCACACATTCTATAGAAAGCTCTATACACATGGTCTAGGGCCCATCGCAAGCTTATTTCTGTAAAAGTTGCCTCGGATTTTTTCCTTTTCTTTGCTTACAAACAATAACAAGGCTAAAGGTATCTAATCCTGCTCACTTTCAGGGACTGGTTAGAGACCCCAGCCTTGGAAATCTGACTCAGCCGCAGGTAATTTTGAGCCTTGAACAACAAAGGAGTTCTGGTGTTAGATGGAAGAAGGCCCCAAGTGGAAAGTCAAGCCAATTAACCTATGGTCTCCCTATCCACTGATGAGCAAAAGCCAGACCACACCTCTGAGGGAGCTCAAGATGTAGCCAGGTATACCCACCTCATTCTTAACAGGCCAAACCCACAGACCACCTTAGAACAGGCCTGATCTCCCTCCCTACCGACCTGTGCTTAAAATCTGGTGTCATAAGACATCTTTGGAAACCAAGGAAACCGCTCCCACCATTCAGGATTGTTACTGGCATGTGCTTGGTGTCTGATTTTGCTGGAAGGAGGATGAATTTTACAGAGCTACTTTTAATTCCTTGAATTGTTGAGTTCAATGGACTATGAACATTTAGGAGAAAGATCTAAAAGTGTAACTTATTACTGATGAATCTTGCTAAGTTTTGTGACTTACAAACAACTAGTCTGATAGATTTGATCACTGGATTCCCTGCCTTTGAAAGTTCAATATCATCTGGACCAGGGGGGTCTAGACGCCAGAGGTCCATACACAGGACGAGGAGGCAAGGACCAAGGGCATGTCTATAAACTCCCTGATGTGAAATTTAGTGTGTATGTATGTTTCTTCAGGTAGAGGGCCACTACTTTTCATTGTCAAACAAGTCCCTAACTCAAAAGAGGTTAAATATCACTACATATGAGCCATGTGTGGTTATGAAACCAAAGAGCCTCTGAATAGATAGGCACATTGTTCAGATGCTCTTATGGACTGAATTGTGTCCCTCCAAAAATTCATAGGTTGAAATCATAACCCCAGTATCTCAGAATGTGACTGCATATTGAGATAGGATCTTTACAAGTGAGTTAAAATGAGGTCATTAGGGTGGGCCCTAATTCAACTGACTATTGTCCTTATAAGAAGAGGAAATTTGGACACGGACGCCATACACTGACAGAGAGAAGACGGTGCATGTGAAGACACAAGGAGAAGACAACCCTCAAAGGGAAGCAGCTTTGCCAAGACCTTGGCCTGAGACTTCTAGACTCCAGAATTGTGAGATAACAGACTTGTTTCAACCCCCCAGTCTGTGTGTTCCTCTATGGCAGCCCTAGCAGACTCATACAGGTGCTCATATGTCATTTCAGAACGCATATACTTGTGGGCAGGAAAAATCGAAAAGGCCATTTGCAAGTAGAAAGTCTCCAGTGCTCATATTTCTTTTACATTTAAAAGGTCATAAATATTGAAAAACGAAGTAGGTTCATTGGCTTAAATAATACATTCCCAGAAAGAGTGAAGAACATAAAAGTTATTTTTGCTCAACTCCCTTAAGAGCAGCGAAGAAACAGAATTGCAAATTGTGAAGCACAACCTTCTGCCCCACATTTCCTTCTTGATCTCTCTTTTCCTGCGTCTCCTCTGAGCTCTGTTGAAAAATACACCGTGTTTAAGATGTTATTTATTTTTTAAACAAAGCAATATGTGGTTACAATAAATAAATGTTTAAATACAGCTAAGCAAAAAAAGAAAAGTAGAATTTCCCACCATCCAGATGTAACAACTGTTAATATTATATTTGCTTTCATATTTTTATTGCCGCTAGAGCTCATCGCAATATCTTTCATCAAACTAAGAAATCATGTGGTCTTCTCCAAATAAATAAGCTCCTTATACAGTTTACTCAATAATACCTGAAATGTAAAACTGTCAGAAGCATTTTGAAAAGTTATTAATAAATTCCCCTCAATGAAGAATGTGAGTAATAATTACTTATAGAGATTATATTTTATCAAACAAAAGAGTTACCTAACAGCATGTCTAAATTGAGATACATTATTATTTACATTCATGATATTAATCACATTAGGTCTTATAATTATTATTTCAGTAACTAATCTCACATATGCATAAAGCTACCATGATCAAGGAAAGTACTAAGACACTTCAAGATAATATCGAGCAACACTTTCATTTACATATGAAAACATAGGCATGAAGGCACACATACACACAGGAAATAATTAAGCAGTATCTAAGAAGTGAAGAAAACAGAATAACTTTTAAAAGAAAATGGGGAAAAAAGGAAATGGGAGAAATTATTGAATATGACTAAAGTGAAATTAAATCATGAAAAACAGAAGTAAATTGAAGTAAAGGAAATGAATAACTAACAAAATGTTCCAAACATTAAAAATGATTGAAATATTATAAACAATTTTCTAAGGAAAATTATGAAAGAGCTATACATCAAAAGTGGAAATCTTACAGAATTATTGTCTACTAATGCTATTTTCTGAAATAATTCTAGTCTTTTCAGTCATTTCTGAATTACCCCCTCATATAACTCTGCTTCTAACAGCCTGGTACAGCACTCTTGTTTGAAACCACATAATTCTGAACTATTTCGTAAGCAAATTTTTATTGAAATATGCATTTTCAATTTCCCAATACATTCTTTCTTTTGTACAGATTTTTATTTTGAGCAATCTCACATTTATAGAAAAGTTGCAAGTGTAGTAAAGCCTTTTTTCTGAACCGTTGTAGAGTAAGTTGCCAAAATGATTCCCATTACCTCTAAATCCCTTAGTGTATATATTTCTTATATACAAGATAATTGGCCTACATAAGCTCAATACCCCTATCAAATCCAGGAAATTGACATTAATACATTACTACCATCTAATCCACAAACCCCTTCCAACTTTCCCAATAAGTCACTTAGAGCAAAAAGATCCAGCCTGGAATCACGTGTTGCATTTACTTGTCATGTTTCTTTAGTTCTATTAGTCTGGAATGATTCCTCAGTTTTTCTTTGACTTCCATGACCTTGACACTTTTGAAAATTATAAGCCAGATGTTTTGTTTTGTTTTAAGAATCTCCCTTAATTTGTTTTGTCAGATATTAATATTTCTACATGATTAGATTCAGGTTACATATCTTTACCTATATATTTTTCTACCCTATTGGCAAAGAAATAAATCAGCACAACATTTTCAGGGTCCTTGGCAATATCTACCAAAATAATAAATGCACATAACTTCTACTGCAAGAATTTATTTCTGATATTTTATCCACATAGTTCTTGAACAATATACACAAACACAAGAATGCATACTGCAGCATTTTTTCTTAGAACAAAAACCTAGAAACAACCAAAAAGGTATCAAAAACAACTAGTAAAATAAATTATGGCATATTTATATAGCATACTACTATATACCATAAAGAGTAACACAGATTACACACAGTAATGTAAAAAGAGATCTAAGATTTGATGTTAACTAACAAAAGCAAGATGCAAAACATCACATTTAGTATTATCGGGGGGGGGGTGATATTTTAAGGGACACTCTATATTTTTGTGTAGAAGAGGAAATTTTTCTGAAAGGATACACAAAAAATTTGTTAAGAATAGTTGACTCTGGAAGTGGAATTGCAGGCCTTCTGTGTGGTTTTAATTTTTTACCAAAAGCACGTATGACTTTTATAAGTAAAAATATCTAATTGATCTTTTTAACTTCTCAAAGTGGGGAACGTTTCTTGGGTGGCAGATGATCTGTGACCTCTCAATACTTCACACGTAGCCTACCTTAGACCTCAGTTATCATGTTTGCAATGGCCTACAGTTTCATCCCTAATTATGTCACAACTACGCAGAGCCTTCTTAGAGAACTATGAGTTTTATGAAACTGAATATTCTTAATTGTAAAAATATTCCATAATGTCTACACAGGGTACATGTAGGAAAACTATGGGGGGGCGGGAGAGTTTTATATAACTCACTTTCTATAACACAAAATTTTTAAAAAAAATCCTTTTTGCAGTTAATGTATATAATACAAGATGAAACTTCTTATAAATCAATAAAAGCTCTATGGTTTGAATGTTTTACAATAAAAATATATTTGTATATGGCATATGTAATTTTTTAAATAATAAATAAAAGAGGAGTCTGGTTAAACAAAAGGAAAGCAATTCTGTTTGGGCCTTTATAAAAACCTATGAGCCCATTTGACCAGTATCTTGGTTTTTTTGAGAGAGAAGTTAGAGAAGACAGGAAGGGAAAGAGAGGGGGGATGGAGGGAAGGAGGGAGGGAGGGAAAGAGGGTAACTCCCTCTGGTCTGGGCACTTGCCTGATGAGGTGACTCAGATCTTCATCTTTGTGGGCTCTGAGCCCCTTATCATGATGCCCTTCTAGGTCATGGCTGCTGTACTTGTCTATTTACCTTTGAACTGGGATGAGAGCATCAAAAGATGTCCCAATGAAACACGTCAGAGTAAAACACTCTTTCTTGTTCCCATTGTATAACTGCAGCCCTGTTACCTCCTAATGATCAGACTTCAGGGTGGTAACAGCTCGTCACAGTGATTTGAAAAGGTTAATGAATTGTTTTACCAAATAGTCAAATGTTTTCTGAAGCTACAGTAATCAAAATAGTATTGAATTTCCTGCCTTGCTATGAATAGGTACACTAGGCAGTCATATAATGGCAAGTCAATAGTAAAGTTCAGAAAGCGAACCAAGTATAAAAATATTTAATACAGGACAAAGAAGGCATTTCAAATCAATGAGGAAAAGATGTACTATGTGTCAGGCTAATAGCTGACCATTTGGGGAAAAGAAACAATTTTCCCCACACCTGATATTCAACAAGAAATATTGATCTGGCCATACCCAGTTTTTATAGCTGGCATTCAATCTGATTGGTCAATACCCAACGCATACTGGTTGTTAAATATTTTGAAATCTACCCTCCCCAACCCGGTTTCATCTCTCCGTGATAATGAAATAAATTCCTAATGGAATTAAACTGTAAAAATTTTAAATGAAACTCTGAAAGCATGGGAAAATATAGTTGAATATTACATAATATTGGGTGAAAGACTTCCTAAGCATGGCCTCAAGAGCAGACACCATTTTAAAAAGGATTGACATTTTGATGAAATAAAAATTTTAAATTCTTTAGGAAATAAAACATGAAATGTAAAAAGACAAACAGGAATTTGAAAAAAATGTTTCCAACATGTATAAGAGATAAGTGATTTTATCCTTAATACATAAAGAGCTACTAATAATCAATTTTTAAAGAAGTCTAACAACCCAATAGAAAAAAATAGGCTAAAGGTATGATTTTATAAGAAAGTAAATATAAAAAGACAATAAAACAAATGTTCAACCTCTAACAATCAAGGCAAATCAAATTAAGACAAATATCACTTTTAACTATCAGGTTAGCAAAGTTTTTTAATGATAAGACCCAATTTTGGTGAGAGTTAAGGTAACTGAGAACTCTTATTCACAGCTGGTGGGAGATTTAAAGTGTCCTAATATTTCTGGAAGCTTTAAAATTCTTCTAAAAGTTTATCATTTTAGGCACTAAAAAATCCACTTCTAAAAATTCATTCAAGGATATTACTTATTGTAGGATGTGTGTATCAGGGCATTTAGGTCGATACTGGTAAATAAAGCAAAAAACAAAAACAGTAACCAACTAGAATTTAAATAAAAGGAACAAATTAAACAAATATATATTTACTTATATAAATATATCTTAAATATTATATTTTCCCCATTTTTGTATAATAGATGAGTATTAATCGGGTAACTGGGTATGTTTTTTAAATTTTTTGAATAAAAATTAAGTTTTCGTTAAGCCTATTTTCTAGTGGTAAAAATTCTTTCCAAATAAGACATGCAGAGAGAGAAAAATCTAATTAACGGAAGCTTCTACTTTAGCAAGACTTCTGTGAATTGAGATTTTACTATAAATGAAAATATAACCAATAGTAAGTCATTAACATCTGGAGAGCAAAATCAAGTCCGGAGAGGGCACATGGCAGTGAGACTTCATGTTTTAGAGGCTTGGTCATGAGACATGGAGACCTCCCCTTCCAGCCAGACTCCGTGTGTCCATCTCTAGATGGTAATTTGAGGAAGAGGCCACAGCCACATCTGTGCAGTGACACCAACTTTACTTTCCAGGTGGACCCTTAACACATTAAACTGGAAGTGGTTTAGGGTTCAACAATGAGATTGCACTCCTGCAAGATTCGGAAGGGGGAAAAGAGAATACAGACATTCTTTCTTCTTCCTCTGGCAGCACTGGAAGTTGGATATGTGAGTTTCCCACATGTGTCCTTACAGCAGCCTCTTTGTTTCCTCATCATGTCTGCCTGGGAGAAGCTTTGACGTCACCAGCCATGTTCCCTGCTGGCTCCTGATTCCGGGGGCAGCAGCTATCCACTTCGCAGTAGTAGTGAACCTCCATGATTTTCACTTTTCCAGCCTTTCCATGATTTAGTAACCACCCTAATCTGTGTATGAAATCTCTTCATGTTTAAAATACCTATAGTGGTTTTGTTTTCCTGACTGAACCCTGCTGATACAGCCTGGTTATAGCCTGAGAGACTAATGCCATTTCTCTACATTTGAGGCAGCTAACACAGCCTTGAAATGAAAGGACATGGATGATCCCAGAATTTTATTTAAGATCCCTTTAGGGATCCTTTCTTAGGATGCTTCATCATAATTCTCTAATTGATTCGCAAAGGCCTTGGAACAAGGAGGCTCGGAGGAAATCACTCACACAGAAGGAAAAGGGTTACATAAACCTGAACAGACTAGATTTTTCTTTGACATTCAACTCTGGAAGTAGAATGCTTGTTTGGTTGGAGAAGACCATTGCAGACTCCATCCAGTGGAGAGTAACAGCAAAGTCAAAGTCAATACAAGCATTCTAGGTCAAAGTCAATACAAGCATTGCAGAGAAATACTCTGCAAATACCAGCTCCCTCCTGAACAGCTTAAATTCCATAGTTTCCCACTCTCTCACAGCTCTTTCCCAAAGGATTATCGCCTGCCTTGTCAATCCAAAAACCCATTTCCTCCTTGTATTGCTTTGCCATCCACTTATCCTAATCTCTTAGCACTTATTTAAATGTTCTAGGTGTTACAGAGGCTGAAAATATCAAAAACCTCATCCAGCATTGTGAAGGAAGAATATATGGCATATACATAAATTTTCTAATAAACTAGAATGGCAATGTGTTTTTTTCCCCAATTTTATTGAGGTATTATTCACATGTAACATAGTGTGCGTTTAAGGTGTACAATGTAATGATTTGATATATGTGTATATTGTGAAATGATCACCACAATGTTAGTTAACACATCCATCACCTCCCAATTACCTTTTTTGTGTGTGCCGTGAGAATATTTAAGAGTTCCTCTGTTAGCCACTTTCAAATATATAATACAGTGTTGTCATCTATAGTCACCATACTGCACATTAGATCCCAGAACTTATCCATCGTGTAACTGGAAGTTTGTACCTTTTAACCAACATTTCCCCATTGCCCCAGCTTCTCAGCGTCTGACAGCCACCAATCTACTCTCTCTTTCCATGAATTTGGCTTTTTGAGATTCCACATATAAGTGAGATCATACACTATTTGTCTTTCTCTGACTGACATATTTCACTTAGCATAGTGCCCTGAAGCTTCCATGTTGTCACAAGAGCCAGGATTTCCTTCTTATTGCTGAATAATATACGTGTGTGTGTGTGTGTGACAGAGACAGAGACAGAAACAGAGACAGAGAGATTTTCCATCCATCGATGGACACTTAGGTTGTTTCCATATCTTGGCTATTATGAATAATGCTGCAATGAACAGGGGAGTCCAGATATCTCTTTTGAGAGAATGATTTCTTCTCCTTCAGATATATACCCAGAAGTAGAATTGCTAGATCATGTGATAGTACTATTTTTACTTTCTTCAGGAACCTCCGTACTATTTTCCATAGTAGCTGCACCAATTTACATTCCCCCCCACAGTGCACAAGGGTGCCTTTTTCTCCACCTCCTCACCAGCACTTGTCATCTCTTGTACTTTTGATACTAGTCAGAATGGCAATGTTTTTAATCCCATGCATTTTGATAGAGATAAAAAATGTATTAAACCCTCTCTTAATTTTTAAGGGTAAAATCTGAGACAATAGCACATAGTTGAAAAAGTACATGGCTTCTCAGAAAACCTAAATTTGAGTCTGAAATCTGCCACCTGTGTGAACCCGGTTAAGTAATTCAACTTCTCTGAAATGCCATCTCCTCCCATGTAAAACAGAGACAATAGGAATACAAGAGGCCAAACATACCCTATAAAGCAACTCAAAGTGTGACCCTGAACCAACAGCGTCATCAGCAAATAGGAACCTGCTAGAAAGACAGATTTGGCGACCCCGTCCGGGACCTATTGAATCAGAAACTCCAGCAATCTGTGTTTTAACATAACCTCCAGGCGATTCTGATACAGGCTGCCACAGAGATTTTGTGATGACTTAATAAGACTAGCAGTCTGAAGAACTGTGTTTCCAAAAAACAGTGATGCAAATACGAACTTGTAACATTATGAACATCGATTATGGTGCCGTTTAATGCAGAACTGCTCTCAAGTGTTACCGTCCCCTTTGTGGTTGTTGACTCCTATCCTAAATGGCTCAGACCATTGTGCCAAAGAGCTAGGGTGAATTCAAAAGAAATTATTCCATTTTTGAGAGTTCTTCCGTTTCCTCGCTCTGCTGTCAGCTATCATTTCTCAGGAGGTCTGTGAGTCCTGCTGCTATCATCTGCTACGTTACCCACACAGTTGCTCTGAGCAACTGCCTGAGGACAATTCTGTCTTTCCTACAGAATCAAGTCTTCTGCACTTGGCAGCTTCAAGTCTCTCATTCAAGCCTTTTTCCAATTTATGTTCTGAGTGGTTGAGGCTGCCATCAGTCTGATCCCTGGATAAGAGGTGATTTTATAGGAGAATCAACATGTAGACATATCTTTTATGCAGAAATAATTGGACGCTGATAGCACCAAAGCAGTGCCTGCTGCGAATGTTTAGTTGAAATGAATGAGTGTGTGTATGTATCTCACGGAAGTGTGAGTATATGAATATAGTAGATAACATACAGTTTCACTCTGACACCTCTAACTCCCGTAGGTTACCAGGGGACCAAAAAGTGTGTTTTAATCAACCCAAGTCCATAAATACTTTCAGGAAAACAATGCCAAGGACACGAGTTAATGGGAAGCCATTGGCATTGTCTTCATAAGGAAAGAGCACTTGATACATGTGCTGTAAAAGAGGATAAAGCACGCCGAAGCATTAAGTATATGAAGATGCTATTATTATTAATATGATTCCATCCCCACTCTATACAGCCGGTTTGCTTTATAGAGCGTGGAGCCTGTTAGCTCCAGGCACAGAGCCCCCTGGACTCTAAAGACAGGGTCCCTTTAAGACGAGAAGCCGCCACTCACTGGCTTGACTCCTGGGGATGTCCTGTGGGGCCTTTTGAAAAAGGTGGCACTGCACCTCACACCCTGTCAGCACAGCACACTCCCAAGAGAAATGCTAGCTATTTGCCTCTGACCTTGACCTAACTCCTGCCCTGCCATCTGCTTAGTTTCCACAGCTTTCAACCAAGGCTTTCAGACTGCGGGACTAGTGGCCACGGCACCAAACTTCACTCCTTATTCTCCAATAAAAGATTCTAACTTCATTCCTGCTCCCTACTTTGGTTCTCCTGTGATGACCCTGCCCTGTGAACCAGCACTCCCAGCCCTGCAACCACATGGTAGTAGAGCACACACCAGCCCACCTTCCTGCAATCTATACGCTGCCCAACCACTCAGGCCCCTGTCCTTAGAGCAGGGCTCACCTAACAGCCCCCAGCCTGGGACAGGCCATTACTGGCCCTGCTACTCATTTTTAACTCTGTCGAGTAGTGCTCTGTAGACAGTGGGGACTCAGTTATGTTGTCATCTGCATGAAATTTCAAAAGTTTAGAATGCTGATTCTGAACTAAAATCAGAAACCTGCTCAGGGAAAGCAAGTCAACGCTGTCCTGCAATAGTTGCAATCAGCAGAAATTTCCACAACATCCATCAAAAGGCTTCACAGCAAGTAGTCAGTGAACCAAGTAAAGTGACCTTCGGACCCCCTCCCACTCCTGCCCCACTCCGTATTCTTGTTAGCTGTTGTTGATGGATGGCTTCCCAGAAAAGATGATCCATCACTGTTCAGATGAGCGAAGCTTCTGCCATGACTGGAAAGTTATTCCAGCATTTAGTAACAATGAGACCAAAAATACCAAGTCTAAAAAAATGCCAACTCATGGGAAAAAGAAGGAAAAGCTCAAAACAGCATGATATATATTGCCCAGCACCAATGAAATTAACATGAATGGAAGATGGATAGATTTATTTATGTTTTTAATATACATGTAGCACAAGGGACACCTATGTTTTAAGCACACCTGTAAGGCTGTGCTTAAAACACCTGTAAGGGGATATGGTTTTCAATTCCACACTGGAAACTGTTCACAACCAGGATAGTTACTGGGAAAATTTAGTGCCCACAACCAGTATCAGCTGCCGCTGAAACTGAGCTCTTACTCATATCAGACAAGCGTGCTCGCTGCTTTACATATGTTATCTCTTTCGATCCTTACTACAGTGAAAGGTAAAAATCTCCATGTAAGGGGAAAAGGGGTGGTGGATGAGGGTAAATGGGATCCAATATATGGTGATGGAATAAGAACTCTGGGTGGTGAACACACAATGTAAGATATAGCTAATGTATTACAGAATTGTACACCTGTAATCTATGTAACTTTACTAACAATTGTCACCCCAATAAACTTTAATTTAAAAAAAAAAAAAGAAAAAGAAACAATAGCTTGACCTTTGGGGAACTGCACCAAATTTATCTTGTGGTTTTACATATCCCTTGGAACAATGTCAAATGTATGGCTCCAGCACCAACCACCAACAGCATCATAGATCCATTACTCTGATCCTGTAAGGAACTTCAGAAGAAAAGAGGAGACGGCCAGTGTAGGATGCAAATTTTCTCCCCAATCCTGCTCCTCATTGTTTAGGAACCATCACAGGTAAAGAAAGAATACAAGAATTCAGAGAGTGAACATGAGTTAGGCCTAACCAAAAAAAGTTCCCCACATGCTCTAGAGATGTTCTTTACTACTTTCTGGGCAACTATATTCCTTCTATCCTTTTGTCCAGGCAACTTAGGTCTCTTGAAAGTGGGGCTGAAAACCAAGTGAGAACATTTAGAAAAGTAGTCAAGAAAAAGGCAATATGCTTTTTTTAGTATTGGGATGAATCCTCATATAAAAGAAATAATCATCTTGGTAAGATACTGTATCTATATTAAAGCATGCATACTCCCAAAGTACAACTTTGCCTGACAATCCAAGCATTACTCCAGGCGTCCTGGATACAGAACCTACCACTGTACCAGTAATTCTAACCCACCAGTTCAGGAATCTAAGTCTACTATTATAAAGCCCACCTTGTCCAGAATCAATCAAGGATTGACTTAGGAATTGGAGAGACTGAACCTATCTATATTAAAGTTTATAGGATATAGGATAAAGATAAATGCTGATATAGGATAAAGATAAAGGGTCAACTATATCTATCCCACAGTAAAATCCACTTTTAAAAAAATACTCTAATTCTTTTCTTTTTTTTTTATCTTTTTTTTTTAATTAAATTTATTGGGGTGACAATTGTTAGTAAAATTACATAGATTTCAGGTGTACAATTCTGTATTACATCATCTATAAATCCCATTGTGTGTTCATTACCCAGAGTCAGTTCTTCCATCACCATATATTCGATCCCCCTTACCCTCATCTCCCACCCCCCACCCCCCACCCCCCTTACCCTCTGGCAACCACCAAACCATTGTCTGTGTCTATGAGTTTCTCTTCTCATTTGTTTGTCTTGTTCTTTTGTTGTTTTGGTTTATATACCACATATCAGTGAAATCACATGGTTCTCTGCTTTTTCTGTCTGACTTATTTCGCTCAGCATTACTCTCTCAAGATCCACCCATGTTGTCACAAATGTTCCTATATCATCTTTTCTTACTGCCGAATAGTATTCCATTGTGTATATATACCACAACTTCTTTATCCATTCATCTATCGAAGGACATTTTGGTTGTTTCCATGTCTTGGCCACCGTAAACAAAGCTGCAATGAACATTGGAGCACACGTGTCTTTATCTCTAAATGTTTTCAGATTTTTTGGGTAGATACCCAGGAGAGGGATTGCTGGGTCATATGGCAATTCTATTCGTAATTTTTGAGGAACCTCCACACTGCCTTCCATAAAGGCTGCACCAGTCTGCATTCCACCAACAGTGTATGAGGGTTCCTTTTTCTCCACAGCCTCTCCAACATTTGTTACTATTTGTCTTGTTGATGATAGCCATTCTGACTGGGGTGAGGTGATATCTCATTGTGGTTTTGATTTGCATTTCTCTGATGATTAGTGATGTTGAGCATTTTTTCATATGTCTATTTGCCATTTGTATGTCCTCTTTGGAGAAATGTCTCTTCAAGTCCTCTGCCCATTTTTCAATTGGGATGTTTGTTTTTTTGTTGTTGAGTTGCATGAGTTCCTTGTATAATCTGGACACTAGCCCCTTTTCGGAGGCACTGTTTGCAAAACTCTTCTCCCATTCAGTTGGTGGCCTCTTTATTTTGTCAATGGTTTCTTTTGCTGTGCAGAAGCTTTTAAGTTTCATATAGTCCCATTCGTTTATTTTAGCTTTTACTTCCATTGCCTTTGGAGTCAAGTTCATAAAATGCTCTTTGAACCCAAGGTCCATAAGTTTAGTACCTATGTTTTCTTCTATGCAGTTTATTGTGTCAGGTCTTATGCTTAAGTCTTTGATCCATTTTGAATTAACTTTGGTACATGGTGACAAATAGCAGTCCAGTTTCATTCTTTTGCACGTGGCTATCCAATTCTCCCAGCACCATTTATTGAAGAGGCTGTCTTTGCTCCATTGTATGGTTTTAGCTTCTTTGTCAAAATTATCTGTCCATATTTATGTGGTTTTATTTCTGGGTTCTCAATTCTATTCCATTGGTCTATGTGTCTGTTTTTCTGCCAATACCATGCTGTTTTGATTATTGTGGCCCTGTAGTACAAGCCAAAGTCAGGAAGTGTGATACCTCCATTATTGTGCCTTTTTCTTAAGATTGCTTTGGCTATTCGGGGTCTTTTGTGGTTCCAAACAAATCTGATGATTTTTGTTCTATTTCTTTAAAATATGCCATTGGGATTTTGATGGGGATTGCATTGAATCTGTATATTGCTTTGGGTAATATGGCCATTTTAACTATGTTGATTCTTCCAATCCATGAGCACGGAATGTCTTTCCATTTCTTTGTGTCTTCTTCAATTTCTTTCAAAAATGTCTTATAGTTTTCAGCATATAGGTCTTTCACATCCTTGGTTAAGTTTATTCCTAGGTATTTTATTCTTTTGCTGCAATTGCAAAAGGAATTGTTTTTTGTATTTCTTTTCTGAGATTTCATTGTTAGTATATAGGAAGGCAATGGACTTTTGTGCGTTGATTTTGTAGCCAGCAACTTTACTGTATTAGTTGATTGTTTCTAATAGCTTTTTGGTGGAGTCTTTAGGGTTTTCTATATATAGCATCATGTCATCTGCAAAGAGTGATAATTTAACTTCTTCATTCCCAATTTGGATGCCTTTTATTTCTTTCTCTTGCCTGATTGCTCTGGCAAGGACTTCCAACACTTTGTTGAAAAGCAGAGGTGATAGGGGACATCCCTGTCGTGTTCCTGAACGTAGAGCAAAGGGCTTCAGTTTTTCTCCATTAATTATGAGATTAGCAGAGGGCTTGTCATATATGGCCTTTATTATGTTAAGGTATTTTCCTTCTATACCTATTTTATTAAGTGTTTTAATCATAAATGGATGTTGTATCTTGTCAAATGCTTTTTCTGCATCAATTGATATAATCATATGATTTTTGTCCTTTATTTTGTTTATATGATGTATCACATTGATGGATTTGCATATGTTGAACCATCCTCGTGCCCCAGGGATGAACCCCACTTGGTCGTGATGAATAATCTTTTTAATGCATTGTTGTATTCGATTTGCTAGAATTTTACTTAGGATTTTTGCATCGGTATTCATCAGAGATATTGGTCTGTAGTTTTCTTTTTTTGTGCTGTCCTTACCAGGTTTTGGTATCAGGGTAATGTTGGCCTCATAAAATGAGTTGGGGAGTACTGTTTCTTCTTCAATTTTTTGGAAGAGTTTTTGCAGAATTGGTATTAGATCCTCTTTGAAGGTTTGGTAGAATTCACTAGTGAAGCCATCTGGTCCCGGACTTTTGCTTTTGGGAAGGTTTTGGATGACTGATTCAATTTTGTTACTGGTGATGGGTCGGTTTAGATTTTCCAGTTCTTCATGGTTCAGCCTTGGAAGTCTATATGTTTCTAAGAACTTGTCCATTTCTTCTAGGTTGTTGAATTTGGTGGCATATAGTCCTTCATAGTATTCTTGGATGATCCTTTGTATTTCTGTGGTGTCCGTGATAACTTCCCCTTTTACGTTTCTGATTTTGTTAATCAGTGTCTTCTCTCTTTTGATCTTAGTAAGTCTAGCCAAGGGTTAGTCAGTTTGTTAATCTTTTCAAAGAACCAGCTCTTTGTCATATTAATTTTTTCTATTGTCTTTTTGTTCTCTATTTCATTTAGTTCTGCTCTAATTTTTGTTATTTCCTTTCTTCTGCTGACCTTGGGTTTTACTTGTTCTTCTTTTTCTAGTTCTTTAAGGTGTAACATGAGGTTATTTATTTGGGAGTTTTCTTGTTTCTTGAGATAGGCCTGTAATGAGATAAATTTCCCTCTTAAAACTGCTTTCGCTGCATCCCAAAAATTTTGGTAGGATGTATTTTCATTGTCATTTGTTTCTATGTATCTTTTGATCTCTCCTCTAATTTCTTCTTTGACCCAGTCCTTCTTTAAAAGTATGTTGTTTAGTCTCCATGTATTTGTGTTTTTTCCCGCTTTCTTTTTACAGTTGATATCCAATTTCAAAGCCTTGTGATCAGAGAATATGCATGGTATGATTTCAATCTTTTTAAATTTGTTGAGACTGATTTTATGTCCATTCTCAAGGATAGAAAATACTCTAATTCTGTTGGAAAATTTATGAAAGGTTCACTGACATTTCCATGTGAAGAAAAATCAGCCAAAATGTATGTTAAGTTACTTATTTCATCTTCAGGTTTTTGAAAGATTTTTATATGGCATGGTCCAAATCAGTTGTTTTCCAGATAAACAGGCTCTCTGGACAATGCTCTCTATCTTTTTAAATGTTAATAAATCTTTTACTTACCTGAGGAACAAGAGGATGAAGCAAGTACATTTGGTTGTAAAAACTCAGTAACGTAGGACTAGAGAAATGATGGCATCTGACCCATGAAAGGCCAAGTACCTCTATGGATAGTCATCCATGTTTCCAGAATTACTAATTATGTAATGTCAGATAAGAGAAGGTGACATCCCTAATCTCCAACAATGGTGAGTTAGGTAAATGGTCCTACATAGGCATGCACGCACACATAGAAAAGTCAACAAACAAATTTTGCATTTGTTTCCATTTGTATCTCTCCAGATCAATCTATTCAAAGTCTCACTGGGGAAACTGAGACAACTGTACAGACTTCTTTCATTATTTCAGTACTCTGATTTTCTCTTAGGAAATTCTTGTAGCCACTTATTTTCAAAGTATTGTATATCTATTAAAGGATAGATTTCTGAATAACAGCAGACAATAAATGGTGGTTAAAACAATTAAAATATAATAAAACTAAAGAATAATATCAACAGGCTTCATATCACTGAAATTATATGCCAATAAATATACATCATACTAAAAGCATATATAATAGAAAATAGACAGTAATAAGAACACAGGCACAGAACAACTAATATTTTGTTAGCAGACTAGCTGCTATTTATAAATGATGATCGTAACTGGAAAAGTCATGCAAAGAATATATTCTAATAATGTATAAGTATGTCCATCTAGAAAAGGAATGTAAACAACTATGGAACTGAAGAAGTAACATGTTGTCTTACCTTGACATATTTGAAGGATGTGTACAATCTAATCAATCTATAGATGATAGTCCTAACACAAGAATCAGAACATACAAAAGTACAGTAGTGTCCTGTTCTTTTCCAATATTGACCCTGTGAAGATAAATTATTCTAACTATATTCAAAGGAAAAAAGCTATTGATCTATTTGAGAGTACATATCAAGCTCTTGTGTATCCCCAGAGGGTCTGTGTGGTCAGGAAAATAGCATGACTTTCACACAATGAAGGTGTCACATGAATAAAGATTTACACGTAAGTAAACATATGAAATTATGAGGCAAATAGGATGGAGTTACAGTCTACTCCTAAATTGGCTTTCATCAATTTTTTTGTTTATCTTAGAAATGCCTCCTTTTCCCTAATTATATGTCTGAAGAGACTCTTAGCTACAGTCATTTTCAGTTATTCTCTAAACTAAAAATGTAAGCCATTATGTGTACTTTTTCCATAAACAAATATTATAATGGGTTTAAATGTTCGACTGAATTAGTTTTGATCTTCCTCCAACGAGCTTAAAACCAAATGATTAAGTAAACAACTGTAACATATGCAACATGCAAGAAATGTACTGAGGAGTGAGGTGAGGTGTGAATCAGGCAGGTAAAGATAAACTGAGATGGGTTCATACACTGCTAAAAAGTAATAATAATAATAATAGCCACAAAAGTCCATGAATCACATTTACTTTAACAGCCATGAATAGAAAGTGGGACTATGAGTAAGTGGGCTGTTCTCAAATACGTACTATTATTTTCCAGAATCATTAAAATGAGATTGAATTGTTATGGATTTTTCATGAGGCAGCATTAGACTGCTGCTACAGCAGCCATCTAATAAAATCAGTGATTTGCAACAGGAATACTTCATGCCAAAGAAGGTGTCTGCTAATTTATCACACCAGCAAGCTCATTGTTTTACATGATAGAAAACCTTTATGGAATACCAAGCGAACTGAAAGATGAGAATGTACGTTTTGTTGTTCCTAATTTTTTAACATAATGTAAAGGATTTTTCTCTATTGGTCTAATTTATTTTCTAGTGTTTGCACAAACACATGGTTTATCCATTTGCTGCTTTGTGCCACTGCTGTTTGTTACTTCCTGGGATGCAGAGCCCAAAGTCTCAGGCAAGACATATATGGTGTTAGTGGGTCTATACGTGACCTAATGATTTGGTTGGTTTGCTGTGGTTTAAATAGTGTGCATCTTTGGGACAAAAGGGTCCCCAAAATACTAATTCCTCTCATCACAGGCTCTCTTAGTAAACCTTGATGAATTGGGGTACAGTACCTCCCAACCATGTTTAATTCTCCATTTAGATTTGACCGCTTTGCTGTGTGCAATGTCCAGCTTAATAATCTGTGATAAATAATATTCAGAAATGTGATGTTGATGATGATGACCTAATTTACCAAAAGTTCTTAAGTTATCTCTTCTTAGGGTTTTATTTCCATCTGTGTCTATGAGTTTTTGTTTCTCATTTATCTTGTTCTTTTGTTGTTTTTGGTTTATATACCACATATCAGTGAAATCATATGGTTCTCTGCTTTTTCTGTCTGAACTTATTTTGCTTAGCATTATACTCTCAAGATCCATCCGTGTTGTCACAAATGTTCCTATATCATCTTTTCTTACCGCTGAATAGTATTTCATTATGTATATAAACCACAACTTCTTTATCCATTCATCTTTCAAAGGATATTTTGGTTGTTTCCATGTCTTGGCCACCGTAAACAAAGCTGCAATGAACATTGGAGCACACATGTCTTTATGTATAAATGTTTTCAGATTTTTTGGGTAGATACCCAGGAGAGGGATTGCTGGGTCATATGGTAATTCTATTCGAAATTTTTTGAGGAACCTCCACACTGCCTTCCATAACGGCTGCACCAATCTGCATTCCCACCAACAGTGTATGAGGGTTCCTTTTTCTCCACAGCCTCTCCAGCACTTGTTACTATTCGTCTTGTTGATGATAGCCATTCTGACTGGGGTGAGGTGATATCTCATTGTGGTTTTGATTTGCATTTCTCTGATGATTAGTGATATTGAGCATTTTTTCATATGTCTATTTGTCATTTGTACGTCCTCTTTGGAGAAATGTCTCTTCAGGTCCTCTGCCCATTTTTCAATTGGGTTGTTCGTCTTTTTTGTTGTTGAGTTGTATGAGTTCCTTGTATATTTTGGATATTAGCCACATATCGGAGGCACTGTTTGCAAAAATCTCCCATTCAGTTCGTTGCCTCTTTATTTTGTGGATGGTTTCTTTTGCTGTGCAGTAACTTTTAAGTTTCATATAGTCCCATTCGTTTATTTCAGCTTTTACTTCCATTGCCTTTGAAGTCAAATTCATAAAATGCTCTTTGAACCCAAGGTCCATAAGTTTAGTACCTATGTTTTCTTCTATGCAGTTTATTGTGTCAGGTCTTATGCCTAAGTCTTTGATCCATTTTTAATTAATTTTGGTACATGGTGACAGATAGCAGTCCAGTTTCATTCTTTTGCACGTGGCTATCCACTTCTCCCAGCACCATTTATTGAAGAGGCTGTCTTTTCTCTATTGTATGTTTTTTTCTTCTTTGTCAAAAATTGTCTGTCCATATTTATGTGGTTTTATTTCTGGGTTCTCAATTCTATTCCATTGGTCTATGTGTCTGTTTTTCTGCCAATACCATGCTGTTTTGATTATTGTAGCCCTGTAGTACAAGCTAAAGTCAGGGAGTGTGATACCTCCAGCATTGTTTTTTTTCCTTAAGATTGCTTTGGCTATTCAGGGTTTTTTGTGGTTCCAAATAAATCTGATGATTTTTTGTTCTATTTCTTTAAAAAATGCCATTGGGATTTTGATGGGGATTGCATTAAATCTGTATATTGCTTTGGGTAATATGGCCATTTTAACTATGTTGATTCTTCCAATCCATGAGAACAGAATGTCTTTCCATTTCTTTGTGTCTTCTTCAATTTCTTTTAAAAACGTCTTATAGTTTTCAGCATATAGGTCTTTCACATCCTTGGTTAAGTTTATTCCTAGGTATTTTATTCTTTTTGCTGCAATTGCAAAAGGAATTGTTTCTTGTATTTCTTTTTCTGAGATTTCATTGTTAGTGTACAGGAATGCAATGGACTTTTCTACATTGATTTTGTAGCCAGCAACTTTACTGTATTTGTTGATTGTTTCTAATAGCTTTTTGGTGGAGTCTTTAGGGTTTTCTATGTATAGCATCATGTCATCTGCAAAGAGTGATAATTTAACTTCTTCATTCCCAATTTGGATGCCTTTTATTTCTTTCTCTTGCCTGATTGCTCTGGCAAGGACTTTCAACACTATGTTGAAAAGCAGAGGTGACAGGGGACAGCCCTGTCGTGTTCCTGAACGTAGAGCAAAGGGCTTCAGTTTTTCACCATTAATTATGAGATTAGCTGAGGTTTTACCACGTATGGCCTTTATTATGTTAAGGTATTTTCCTTCTATACATATTTTATTAAGTGTTTTAATCATAAATGGATGTTGTATCTTGTCAAATCCTTTTTCTGCATCAATTGATATAATCATATGATTTCTGTCCTTTATTTTGTTTATGTGATGTATCACATTGATGGATTTGCGGATGTTGAACCATCTTTGTGCTCTGGGGATGAACCCCACTTGGTCGTGATGAATAATCATTTTAATGCATTGTTCTATTCGATTTGCTAGAATTTTGTTTAGGATTTTTGCGTCTGTATTCATCAGAGATATTGGTCTGTAGTTTTCTTTTTTTGTGTTATCCTTACCAGGTTTTGGTATCAGGGTAATGTTGGCCTCATAAAATGAGTTGGGGAGTACTGTCTCGTCTTCAATTTTTTGGAAGAGTTTGAGCAGGATTGGTATTAGATCCTCTTTGAAGGTTGGGTAGAATTCACTAGTGAAGCCATCTGGTCCAGGATGGCTGGACCTTTTAGGAAGGTTTTGGATGACTGATTCAATTTCGTTACTGGTGATCGGTCTGTTTAGATTTTCCAGTTCTTCATGGTTCAGCCTAGGAAGGCTATATGTTTCTAAGAACTTGTCCATTTCTTCTAGGTTATTAAATTTGGTGGCATATAGTCCTTCATGGTATTCTTAGATGATCCTTTGTATTTCTGTGGTGTCAGTGATAACTTCCCCTTTTTCATGTCTGATTTTGTTAATTAGTGTCTTCTCTCTTTTTATCTTAGTGAGTCTAGCCAAGGGCTTGTCAATTTTGTTAATCTTTTCAAAGAACCAGCTCTTTGTCACATTAATTTTTTCTATTGTCTTTTTGTTCTCTATTTCATTTAGTTCTGCTCTGATTTTCGTTATTTCCTTTCTTCTCCTGACCTTGGGTTTCATTTGTTCTTCTTTTTCTAGTTCTTTAAGGTGTAACATGAGGTTATTTATTTGGGAGTTTTCTTGTTTCTTGAGATAGGCCTGTAATGAGATAAATTTCCCTCTTAAAACTGCTTTCGCTGCATCCCAAAAATTTTGGTAGGATGTATTTTCATTGTCATTTGTTTCTATGTATCTTTTGATCTCTCCTCTAATTTCTTCTTTGACCCAATCGTTCTTTAAAAGTATGTTGTTTAATCTCCATGTATTTGTGTTTTTTCCTGCTTTCTTTTTGCAGTTGATATCCAATTTCAAAGCCTTGTGATCAGAGAATATGCTTGGTATGATTTCAATCTTCTTAAATTTGCTGAGGCTGATTTCATGTCCCAATATATGGTCTATTCTTGAGAATGTTCCATGTACACTAGAAAAAAATGTAATAGTCTGATGTTTTAGGATAAAGTGCTCTATATATGGGAATTATGTCCATTTCATCTAATGTGTCATTTAGGGGTCCATTTCATTATTTATTTTCTGTTTGGATGATCCATCCATAGCTGTCAATGATGTATTTAGGTCCCCTAGTATAATTGTGCTTTGATCAATTTCTCCCTTTAGTTCTGTTAGTACTTGCTTGGTATATTTCGGTGCTCCCTGATTGGGGGCATAAATAGTGATGACTGTCATGTCTTCTTGTTGTATAGTCCCCTTTACCATTATGAAATGTCCTTCTTTGTCTCTTGTTACTTTTTTTATCCTGAAGTCTGTTTCATCTGATATCAGTATAGCTACACCTGATTTTCTCTGGATACCATTTTCTTGGAGTGTCAATTTCTACCCTTTCACTTTGAGTCTATGCTTGTCCTTGTAGCTGAGATGTGTCTCTTGAAGACAGTATATGGTTGGGTTTAGTTTTTTGATCCAATCTGCTACTCTGTGCCTTTTTATTGGTGAGTTCAGTGCATTTACATTTAGGGTGATTATTGATATGTGAGGATTTCCTGTCATTCTATCTTTAGTTTTCTGGTAAGGCTGTGTCTCCACTATTTCTTTGCCTTTTTGTTGTTGTCTATTATTTCTGTGTGGTTGGTATTCTATGATGTTTCCCTCTGTTTCTTCTTTTATTACAGTATATATTTCAGTTCTGGATTTTTTTTGAGTGGTTACCCTTAAGTTTATGTAAAAGAAAGTTTGACTTTAGAGTATTCCATTTTCTTCAGCACGCTTTCTTTCTCTATTCCCATATTCCGGTTCAGGCCTTTACTCTCCCCCTTTTTATGTTTTGGTTGCCACAAATTGTCCCTGTTGATGGTGGTCGAATAGCCTCTTTTAGTATTTCTTGTAGTGCAGGTCATATATTAGAAAATTCCCTCAGCTTCTGTATGTCTGGAAAGGTCTTTATTCCTCCTTCATATCTAAAGGATATCTTTGCTGGATATATTATTCTTGGCTCATAATTTCTCTCTTTCAATAGTTTGAAGATTTGGTTACACTCCCTCCTGGCTTGTAGAGTTTCTGCCGAAAAGTCTGATGATAATCTAATGGACTTTACTTTGTAGGTTACCATCTTCTTTTCCCCGGCTGCCTTGAGGATTGTTTCTTTGTCGTTGATTTTAGACAGCTTCAATACAATGTGCCTTGGAGAAGGCCTGTTGGGATTGAGGTAATTAGGTGTTCTATTTGCTTCTTGGATTCGAGGATCCAGTTCTGTCCACAAGTTTGGGACGTTCTCATCAACAATTTGTTTGAATATATTCTCTATTCCCTTCTCTCTTTCTTCTCCTTCTGGTATGCCTATTATTCTTATAGTGCTTTTTCTGATGGGTTCAGAAAGTTCTTGTAGAGTTCTTTCCTTTCTTTTAAGTCTCAAGTCTCTTTCTTCTTCCATCTGTGTCATTTCCAGGTTTCTATCTTCGATGTCACTGATTCTTTCCTCCATCTGGTCAACTCTACTACCTAAGCTGGCTATTTCATTCTTAATTTCTTCTATTGAGTTCTTAATCTCCAGAAATTCTATTTGGTTCTTTTTTTAAATTTCAATCTCTTTCGTAAAATGCTCGTGTTGTTCTTTGATTGTGTTTCTGAGTTCATTAAACTGTCTATCTGTGCTTTCTTGCATCTCATTAAGTTTTTTCAGAACTGCAATCTTGAATTCTCTGTGATTTAAGTCACATACTTCCATATCTTTAAGTGCCTTTTCTGGAGACTTTTCATTTTCTTTCTGAGCTGTCTTGTTGACTTGGTTATTCATGGCAATTACTGATTTATTATTTCTCTTCCTAGACATCTACAGGACTGGCTTCTGGAACAGGTTGATAGGAAGAGGTCTTTCTTTTGTTTTCCAGTACTTGTTGATAGAATGTTTTATTTTCTCTCCAAGTGCAGCCTTTTTTTCTCTCTCACACGGTAGTGCTATGTTTTCTCTGCACTATTCCAGCTTATCACACAATGGGGGAATTCCCTGGGCGACAGCCTTCTCCTCTGTTAATAGTTTGCCTGGGTCACAGGGCGCAGTGTCCGTGTGGTTATGCAGAGAGCTTTTGAAGTTCCAAAGCTCTTCCTGCACCAGATTCAGAGCCAGTATGTTTCAGCAGTTCTGTTTACTCCTGCAGGGATCCGCCAAGATAGGTGGGGCCAGGGGCGGGGTGAGTTGTGAGAGGTGGCCCAGAGCAATGGCGGCGACCACCACCACAGCCGGTCCTGCTTCCACAGCTCCCTCCCCTTTGCCAGAACTAGTCGGGCTGCGAATCTGTGTCTGCGGTCCACAGTTCTCAGAACAGCAAATATTCTGTTCTTTTGATCTGACACTGCTACTGTGCCACTCCTAGCACCAGGCAGGTAGGGAGGGGGCAGCTAGTCTCACTGCCTAAGGCTTCTGTTCTCTGCTCAACAGTGAGGGCTTAAACAACCGTTTTCAGCCTTCTTCCCTCAGTCTTTTCTCCGAGGTCTCTGCCGTGAGCGTTGGGTTCAGCCGTGTTATATGCTGCCCCTTCAGCCCTGTGGGCCATAAGCAGAGCCCTAGCAGTCCAAGTTCTTCTCTCTCCCGCAGCTGCAGTAGTTCCGGATGCAGCGAGCTCAGAGCACTGAGCTATGTCTGAGTCCTGCACCCGCATGGCTCCGTCTCGGCACTTCTCCCTTCCCTCCTCCCCGGCTCGCGCGATTCGCCCACCCTTAGGTGAATTCAGTAGTGGGCCTCTTTGTCTTGCCTGTCTGCTGTGCAGGTAGTCCTTTGTGGAGTTATAGTTGTTCAATTAGTTGTAAATTCCAGGGGAGATTTATAGAGGCTCACCTCATTCCGCCATTTTGATGACGTCCATAATACCTATTCTTATATTGAGTTCAGAAAAATCTCTAATTAGAAATCATACTAGAAAGTGTTAACAAGAATAACTGGAACTATGGGCTGTGTATCTGCAGCTTTAGCTTCCTGCGGATTTGACCAAAGAAGAAAAACTCAAAGTTAGAAAATGTGGAAATGTAACTTTAAAGGATTTTCAGTCTGGCTAATCCTTTATGAACACCACTAATATAAGGGAAATGAAGTGTGGCTGTATACAAATAACGTACCATCAACATTCATGTATATTTGCTCATTGATTGAAGGTTTAAAATACACTAGGACTCAGAGATAAGTGCTAAGTATTGACTTACTAAATTAAAAAATAACAGGAAGCTAGAAGAGGTAAAACTGGGAATCAGAGAATGCCCAATGATAGCCTGGAAAGATGGGTCAAATATTTTATGATAAATTTTCTAAATTTAGGTTTAGAGGGGCTGGAAACAAGTTCAGGGCAGGTGCAGTGTAAGTTAACAGTCATACTTGGGAAACATTACAGAATAGTTGTTGATTACACACTCAGTGAGTCAGCTGTGCCATTTGGCAGATCTGAGTCTGCATTCACTGAAGCCCACAGTCCAAAGTAAAAGCATCTTTCTTGAGACCTGCACCCAATGGTCAGCCAAAGGGTAGGTAGGCTTGGATTTGGGATACCACGTGTCCAGACCTAGTTAGCAAAGAGGCTCTCTGTGGAAGCTGGGGCAAGAGTAAGCACTCCAATCTGTTGTTTGCATTTTCTCTTCCATCCTCTATTGGTTTCTCCGAGCTAGCAGATCTAACTGCTGTCCGCTATTTATTTAGTTACCAATATGGATTATAACCAATGTTTGTCTAACTATCATCTTTCCCTTGTAATTCTTAATCTTGACTCAGTATAATCTAAAGAGCAGTTATAAAGACAGTAGCAATCTACCCAGCCCCTTGGAGATCACAGTATCAAAGAATGTGAGTACCTGGTGCAGGTAGGCACTAACCAGGAGTTGTTAAATATTGAACAAATAACTCAGAGACCATGTTTCCAGTGCCACTCACTGAACAGAGAAAAGTCCTTGTCTTCATGAAGCTAATGTTAAAGTAGGAGACAGACAACAAAGATAAAGGAGTGAAATGTCCAGTCCAATGGAAAATAACAAGTTCGCTAGCCGAAGTTATCAGTGTCCTTCGCAGACTCCCTGGGACTCCCAGTGCCCACGCACCCTGACCCAAGGCTCCAACTGTGAGCTCCTACAAAGCAAAAGGCTTTCTCTGGCAGCTGGAGGACACTTGCCCAAGTACAGAGACTGGAATTACTGGGAGGTTAAAGTCCCATCCACCCACGGCAGCTCCCGACCATAGACTGAGAATTGGTGAATAAATATACTAATTTCCTTATGCCTCAGACATAATCCAAGGCATATCTAAGGCATATCCACGCCATCTCCCAGAGGTCTTGAGCAGGACTGAGTCCCAGATGCCACACACTTAACTGGCTTTCTACCCTTCCCCGTCTCACTCTCCCACTTCCTACTGGCCTTCCTGGATCACCTCACATGTAAACCACTTGCACTCAAATCCTTGTCTTTGTCTTCTAGGTTCCTGCTTCTGGGCAAGACACATGTTAAGGAAAACACGATGCAGAGAAAGAGGAAATGAAGTATTGGGTGGGGTGACATTTTAGATTGAATGATCAGAAAAAGCTTCACTGAGGCAATTTTGAAAAAAGACTTCAAAGGAAGAAGGTTACTGTATTTCCAAAATAGGGTCATTGCCAAGTATACCACACCATGTTACATCCAGAGACATCATGAAGCATTTGTTCAGCTTGATGGGTTTTCCCCCCTCTCTGGTGCCTGAAAATAAAGTGTTCATCCCTAGTAATTTGGTGAGGCTTGGATTTTCACTGCTAGAAGAAAAACATTGATTTTCCTTCACAGCATTTTGATATAAATGTATGTGAAGCCCTTAGGGCATCTTGCCCTCTTATTCTTGTTATAAGATGCCTCGTCAAGTGTCTCAGCTCAAGGCCACAAAACTGACTCAATGCTGAGACGCTCTCTCTCAGAAGAATTCTCAACACAATTTCATGAGTGCAGATGTGACCATGGTAGGGATTCATGTCACTTTCCCTTAGAGCATCCAAAGAATGAAATGTCATTTCTTATCATCACCCTGAGCTTACTATATGATATACTGACCCTATATGTGTAATGACCTGAAATACATGTATTAAACATGTATACATATATATAGAGAGAGAGAGACAGACAACAATTTCACAGAATCACTGTCTACTAAAATTAGAAGCTACTTCAATAGGTAAATCTTACTCAGGACAGGAATCTTGCTCCAGCTCAAAGATATTCTCATTCCAAACAAGTCAGCCTATTCCATTTTTAATAGCTTGTAAAATTATTCTTTACAACGGACTGAAGTGTGTTTCTTTGTACTGCTTCATTATCTCCTTTACCACCACCCTAATCCAAACTACCAACATCTCTTTACTACACAATCCTATAGTTTCTTAATTTACTTTCCCCTACTACCTCTCCTCCCTCCCACCCCAACAAAACCCTATTCCATTCTCCAAACAGCATTCTCCAAACAGATCAGTGTGATCATTCTAAAATGCAGATATGATCATGCCACTTTTCTGCTTAAAACCCACTGATGGCAGAAGTGTCCCATGTACATGGGGATGTTGTGGGAAATGTTGGAAAAGGTAGAGGTTGGTCCAGTCAAAACTGATGCTAAGAAAATAATACCCTGTTTTCCTGAAAATGAGACCTAGCCGGACAATCAGCTACAATGCGTCTTTTGTAGCAAAAATTGATAAAAGACCCAGTATTGTATTATATATAATATTATATTATATTTATTATTTATATTATATTATATTATATTATATTATATTATATTATTATATTATATTATATTATATTATATTATATTATATTATATTATATTATTACATTACATTACATTACATTACATTACATTACATTATATTATATTATATTATATTATATTATTATTATATTAGAGACCCGGTCTTATATGATAGTAAAATAAGACCGGGTCTTGTTTTAATTTTTGCTCCAAAAGACACATTAGAGCTGATTGTCCGGCTAGGTCTTATTTTCGGGGAAACACGGTAATAAATAACTCTAAAAAATAATGCTAAGGAGAATTCTTCCCTCACGTGCACAGTCCCTGGGCCTCTCTGTGCAGAACTGAGTAATGGATAACAAGAAGACAGAAGATAATCCTAGGTTGGCCTTAATTGATTTTTATAGGAAAGGGCCAAAATGTACTCTATAAGAAAATATGCACAGAAGAGAGTAGGGACTGGATAAAGGACAGCAAGGGATATTTTTGAAGTTCTGAAGAATTTTGGGAGAATAACAGATTAGAGCCACCTACCATACTACGATAAGTGAGGCTTTGGGAAGACAGATGAATAAAAAACTTTTAACAGCTTTGTAGTATTATGAATGCCACGTCCACGTCACATCATCCAAGATATTACAGTAATAATTTAAATTGCTTTAAATTGTTTTTAGACGTCAGACTGATGTAATCTTTGGCTGAAACAATAAATAGAGGCAGGCTCTAAGGTAAGAACAAAGAGACCCATCATTTCTGGGGTTACAGATATGGTATAGTCAGATTTCCTGCTACCATTTTCTGCTATACCAGAAATCTGCCTAGCATTTAGAATAGTATTAAACATACCTTGCTTCAAGGTGTTGTTTCTAAAGTACCGGGACTACCAACTGCTCTGCCCCTCACCACTACCCCAACTCCCAACCAAATGTGAAACCACTGGTCTTGACTTGATAGTTCTATTTAAACAAAAGTGCAAACTATAGCTATCTGATTGTAGTCTCACAATATTATACACCATGCACCTCACAGTTTATCTGTAGCATACAGTAGTCACACAATAGATATTTAATCCTTGGAATGCAATCCAGCTATTCTTACAGGGCCTACGTAGAGAGTATTTAGGATGCCAGTTTTATTATCACACCCAACCAAGCCTTTCCAGTGCCCAATTGCTTCTATCACAATAGCTTCCACTTTTACCTGAAAAGGGTTCAGCAGGGCTTCCCAAAATTGATTGTGTACCTAAACCAAAATTATTATACATGTGAAATCAAAAATTGCCTGGGAAATGAGAGAAGCCAGGAGTGAGTCTGTGAGCGTGAATGCATCTCCCACAGATAGGTCTTCTCATTAGAAATTGTGTTGGAGATGATGGACTGCCAGAGAGGAGAACCAGGTGATCTGTTTCCCACAGCATGGAGGTCACTGTAGCACACACTCTGAACCCGAGTGGTGATCTGAATCAGATTGCATCCAAGGGATCCATTCCAGCAGAGGTAGCCTTTGAAGGAAGCTTACAAACCAGAGAACTTCGAAGAGCATGACCCCAAAAGTAAAATTTAAAAATAGGTCTGGACCAGAAGAGAGCATCTCTGTCACCCTCACATTATATCCAATGGGCCAAGGGATCCCTGAAACAGACCCTGTGGTCCTCTGGATTAGGAACCACTTGGGCTTGAAGTGTATCTTTTTCCTCTATCACTAGGGATAATCTTGGTTGCAAGTAACAACTCACTCAAATTTGCACAAACATTTAAGAAAATTTATTAGCTCACAGCTCTAAAAGCAGTGATCAGATATGATTTGATCCGATTTCTGGATCGTATCTCTTCGAATCTCCTCTCTTCCCATGTGTCTGCTTCAAGTTGGCTGCAGTGGTCTCAGGACTAACATTATAAACATGTCCAGAGGAAGAGAAAACATCCAGGTGCTTGGTGGCCCTTTTTTAAAGCCAAAGAAAATAATTCTACCCACGGTCCCCAGCAAGCATGTTCTTGTGACCCATGTCTATTCCAGAATCAATCACTGTGACAGTAGGGATGGAATTACCCTTACACTAATCAGAAACCCCCTCGAACTGGGGATGGGCTCAGTTTCCCCTGGAGCCCATGGGCTGTGTTAGCAAATGTTGAATTCCTGGGTTAAAATGGGGGTGCTTTGGGGACAAGGGAGAAGAACAGATACTGGGAGCAACTAACAATATCCTCTGCGTTTCGTGTGTCAGCTTTGTAATTTCTGGCCTTTACATCTTCCCAATCTGCATTCCTGGGATCCAAGAAGCGTAACCATAGCCAGAGCAACAGACCACAAGCATTCTGGATTCTGGGGTGAGTTTTAGCCAAGGCTGTGGGTTTGCCCTATGTCATTTATAGAGAATAGAAAACCACTGACCCATAGCCTCTAATGATGTGCCCAATTGTCAATTCTATATTCTAATAGAGGCCTTTAAAAGCGCTATGCTCAATTCTTAAAATTTTCAAATACTGAGTGATACCAATAATGAAGTCATATCTTTACAACACCGATCTTATTCTTCATTGTCATTACACTGAAAAATTCAGCTATTCAATATGGAGATAATTTCCAGCCTTTGATAAGATTTTTCCATTTTCCCTCCTTTTTAATGCTTTTAAATTGTAATAAAGCTTTAAAGACTGAGCCACCACTAGTTTCATTTGTCTGTCTTTCAATTATAATGAATACAGATGGGAAGAGAGGAAAAGGAATCCAGGCGGGATTCAGTCTAATCCTATAATCTTTCTCATTTGCTTGTGAAAGGTTGAATAATGCCTTGTAATGTGAGTGTTTTCTCATACCAACGATTTATTTTCTCATTGACACTAAAGAAATATTCAATATAATGTGCATAAATAAACTACAAAATGATAATAACCCACATATGAAAGTCATAAGTAACCAGTGTAATCAGAAGTAATGTGTAAATCTGCATGCACATATACATGTGACTAAATACAGAAACACCTCCTAGAAAAGTGACCACAGATATATATATGGTGTATTTTCTGCCCCATTAGAAATTATCTTGTTTTTCTTTCTAATCATATTTTTTCCAAATATTATAGTTGATATATCCCTATTATGATAAGCTCTGACATTAAAATTCTTCTGATGGAGTCTACTTCGAAAATTTCATTTTACTTCTTTGCCATTTACGCAGTCATTTGTCAGTCTAGTTGCATAATGTGGGGGGGGGGGAACTGACTTCTGGCTACTCATAAATCTCTGGAGAATTGATGCTTCTTATATAAATTTTATCCTGTTTTTCCAGTCCAAATAAATAAATAAATAAATAAATAAATAAATAAAACCCCAAGTGTTCTAGATTCAGCAAAACAGAAAGAATAAAATCAGCTCAATTTCCCTTGGTTTGGTGGTACATTGTTGTACAATGCATAGCTAAGATAATACAGCTAATAAGTGATGATAATATATTAATGTGATAGATATATTAAGTAATGATCTTATAATCCACAGTGAGCTCTGTCTACTAAATGAGAGAAATTTCATGAAAATGACAAACCTTTACAGTGATTGAGCAGATACAAGTTCAAAAGAAAAATTTCTGAGTTAGAAGTGGTACATACATAGTGTTAGAAAGAAACAGGAGTAAAATGGAATCACTTGTGCTAAGCCCCACGTCAGCAAACCAAGACTTAATACCTAACTTAATTGCAGTTTCAGCCTTTCCCAGTCACTCTGAAATTTCTTAACCAGTCACTCTGAAATTTCCTGATCACCATTAGTGAGGAAATCCACCTGATATACCCCTGCCATTCTGGCCCCTGAGGGAAGGTGATCTAGCCTGAAACAGTTGCTAGTAGCTGTCTTGTCCCACTACCAAGTTGCTAGTAGCTTGTCTTGTTCTGCCTATAAAAGTCTTCCATTTTGTACAGCTCCTCAGAGCTCTATTTGCTACATGGGATCAATAGGGTAAGTAGACAGATAGAAATGAGCGTGAGAAGGAGAAATTTAGCCCCAATTAGAAAGTCCCTGCTGCAGCTCCTACTTGTGTCAAGACCCCTTGCAGATGCCCAGCAGGATTCCAGGCTTACACATACCCCTAAGGGATGTGTTTAAATATGCCCCTAAATCAAAGAAATGCATTAAAAGAAGACATCCTGCTTATCAGGGAACACATCCTGTTTGCCAGGACCATCAATACCTTACTAGCCCAACAAGATTCCAAGTTTTCACATACCCCAAGGGGGTGTGTTTACACATGCCCCTAAATCAAAGAAATGCACTGTAAATGCCAGAGAGCTGGGCACCTCTGGGGGAGTAGAGGAGATAGAGAAGAGAGAGGGGGAGACAATTCCACCCATAGAAATAAAAACCTTCCTGCAATGTAAGGCGAGGCTGCTTCCCACTCTTGGGTCAGCCGGGTCCATGGAACAGAGTGTACTTTCTTTTACTAGTCAATTTCTGGCTGTTTTGCTCTGCACAAAATTGTCTCTTGATTGAATTCATTCCTTCTGGAAGACGAAGAGCTGAGGTTCAACGTCATTTCCTGGTTAACTGGATGCTGCCCAATTCATGAACCGATGAACAAAGCCAGTTAGATCTTCAAATTTACTCAGTTAAATTTTGTTTTTTAACAGTAAGAAGGCTACTTCTTCTTCAGTTTCATCTATGTCTTGCTGAGTCTCTTACTCCAATTCCACCTTGTCTATACTTTGACTTTCAGGGGAATGCTCTTTCCTCTTTAATTTTCTGACTCAAATGTATAAAACAAAAATCCATTTCATTTTCCCCAGATCAGAGAACTTAGAGTTAATTTCTAAATGGGATGAAGTGATATCTGACAAGACACTACAATGAGATTAAAACCACATTGAGATACCACTACACACACACTAGAATGCTAAAAATGTAAGACTGCCCGTACCAACTTGTGATAGTGTGATTTATAATAAGAAATATATATATTTGGTCTTCACCTCTATTTCTTGCACAGAGCTTGTAAAACCCTTGGAATTTCCTAAGTGATAAAAGTGATCAAAATGTCTTTTGTTACGTTAATAAAGTAACTTTTGGCATGCCCCTATGGGGGCTGGTTGCCAGAGGAACCAACCCTGTGATTAGAAGGTTGAAACCTTTATCAATCATGCCACATAATGAAGCCTCCATAAAAATCTAAAAGGACAGGGTTCAGAGAGCTTCTAGACTGGTAAACATGTTGTCGATGTAAGAAACATCCAAATCTGTAGAGAATTTTTATGAGTTTATTTGAGCCAAACTGACAACTGCCAGGCAGCAAAATCTCAATGGATTGAGAAAATGCTCCACAGAATGGCAGTTCTGTAGCTTATTTTATACATTAGAATAACAGAAGGAGACATAAGGAGGGTTACATGAAATCCACTGATGGTAGATTAAGGAGGCGGGAGAAAGCAAAGCGGGGAAATGTGTAGGATGGGATAAAAAGTAAAACTGAGAGACATATACTTCTTTTACATTGATGGGTACAGTATATTCAATAGTAAACAGTTACAGCACATAGAGGCAGTATTGGAGAACAAGATAACAATAAAGGGTTCTGTGGTTTTGTGCTCTGGTGGGCCGTTGTGCCCTGAGAGATCTGGAAAAGGAGATTACTCTGAAATTTCAAAGGTATGTTATCTTAGATGCAGAAAGACAATAGGCTCACTTAAGGTAAAGACTGACCTTTGTCAAGGAAGCTACAGGCTTAGGTTTTGACTACAGCCATGACTCTCTAGTTAGGAATTTGTATATTCACACCATCCTATGTGGTTACTTTCGGTCACTACGTTTATAAGGCCCGCCATGCAGGCCTCCACTGAGCTTGTCAGGTTTAGTATCTGGCTCCTTTTTCATACACACTGTAAAGACACAGAGAGAGTGGCACATGTGGAGAGGAGAGGACAGGGCACTCCTTCCCACATGCCTTGTCCTATGCATCTCTTCCATATGGCTGTTCCTGAGTTATATCCTTTTATAATAAACCAGTAATATAGTCAGTAAAATGTTTCTCTGAGTTCTGTGAGCTGCTCTAGCAAATTAACTGAACTCAAGGAGGAGGTCATTAGAACTTGATTTATAGAGAGTCAGTCAGAAGTACGGGTAACAACCTGGCCTTCCGACTGGCATCTGAAGTTCAAGAGGAGGGTCCTTGGGACCCCTCCATCCATAACTGATTGGTCAGAAGCATGTGACATCTTGGGTTTTCAATTGCCGTCTGCAAGTGGGGGGTGGGGCAGTCTTGTAAAACTGAGCCCTTAAACTGTGGAATCTGATACTATCTCCAGATAGTGTCAGAATTAAGTTGAATTGTAGGATTCATAAGGACACATTAATTATTAAGTAATTCACCTTTTTTAAAATGAAGGCTATAAATGAAGTTTAAATCAAACAAGTGGTTACTTCCCAAACATACACAGAAACTTGGGTGAACCTTAGCTGGATTTATTGTTCTATCTCAACTATTTTAAAATAAAAGTGTATATACTCGTAGATTGACATCTGTGCCAATGAGAAGTAAGTAATTCCTCAAATATAACTGAAATGTCGGCTTCTAGATACAGAACAACTTGTTGTAGACTATTTAAACGAGTTATCATTCCCAGAAAGACCTTTTTGTTTATGCCACCACCACTTTATAAATCTACAGATGAAGACACTGGATCCCAGCGTAGTGAAACTTCTATTTTTATTACAGTGTGTACCAAGATCCACCAAGCCCTCTTTGTCTCGTGGCTGGGTTAATACCCAGAGCCCTACATCCATGCACCGCCATAGCGATAAGAAATTGATGCCCGCCCCCAAAGCGGATGATGAGGAAACCAAAGCACCCGCTTCAGTAATAACTTAAGGTCACACAGCTGCTAACAGGCAGGACCAAGATTCAAAGTCAGGCAGCCTGGCTCCAGAATCTTCACTCGTAAGCACACCTCCTATTAGTTTTACCTCCTTAAATATGTTTCTCAATTTACAGTATATCCTGATCTCCAAACCCACAACCATACCTTATTTCACACATTATTTCTTGCCTAAATAACAGTGAGAGCCTCTGATCTTAGGCCACTCTGACCCATTTATACAATTGTATAAAATGCCAATTACACTGTGCTGTTCATCTACTTTAACCCTTCAAAGGCTTTCCTGCGTCACAGTATGATAGCCGAACTCCTGGGCAAAGCGCATAGGGCCCTTAGGATCTGGCTGGTCCATCTTTGCCCACTCAGTTTGGCTCCTCCCCACATGGCACTATTAGCCTGAGGTGCTGCAACGTATCGAAAGGCCCAAGAACTCTCTCCTAGCCTTTAATACTTCTGCTCTTGCTATTTCCTCCACCTAGAATGCCCTTCTCCTCCTTGTCTGCTTGAAGAAATCCCATCCATCCTTCAAGACACAAACTCTCTATGATAAATTAACTAGATCCCCACAGAATGAGTCAGTCCTTCCACTGCATTCCAACAGAACTACTACACTGGGCTTTATTACAGCACATGTACTCACATGTCTCTTTCTTCAATAGCATTCCTGGAGGGTAGGCACATTTTACTCATCTCAGCATCTCTGGTACCTGGACTATAGTAGCCATGCAAATAAATATATCTTTAATAAAATAAGTGGGCGATTGAAAGAGCCGCCATATTCAGGTGAAAGATTTGGCTCTGGGCTTCCAGGCAGCCATGGCAAAAGAAAGAGAGAGAGAGGAAACAGAAAATTATTTTTAACCTTTTTTATATTTGATGTAAAAAATTTTTCAGCTATATTGAGATATAACTGACACGTAGAAATTGTATATATTTAAAATAAGGTGTACAACTTGATGTTTTAATATCAAAATATTGAGTACACTGTGAAATAATCAAGACAAGCTAATTAATATATCCATTATCATCATTGTCATCACCTCACATAGTTACCATTTCCTTCCTTCCCTTCTTTTTCTTCCTTTTTCTTTTTTGATAGTAAGAACACTTAAGATCTACCTTCTTAGTAAATGTCAAGTACACAATATTGTTAACTGTAGTCACCATACTGTTGCAATAAGACAACACCTCACACCCGTTAGAATGGCTTTATCAAAAAGACAAAGATAATAGGTGCTGGTGAGAACGTGGAGAAAAGGGAACCCTTATACACTGTTGGTGGGAATGTAACTTGGTACAGCCATTATGGAAAACTATACGAAGGCTCCTCAAAAAATTAAAAATAGAACTACCATATGCCACCCCACTTCTGGATATATATCCAAAGGAAATAAAATCAAAGAGATATCTACACTCCCATGCTCATTGCAGCACTATTCACAAAAGCCAAGATATGGAAACAACCTAAATATCACTCAGTGGATGAATGGAAAAAGAAAATGTGGTATATATAACAACGAAATGTTACTCAGCCTTTACAAAAAAGAAAATCCTGCCATTTGCAAAACATGGATGAATCTGGAAGATATCAGGCTAAGTGAAATAAGGCAGACACAGAAAGACAAATATTGCATGATCTCATTTATATGTGGAATCTAAACTAGTCAAACTCATAAAAGCAGAGAGTAGAATGGTAGTTGCCAGGGGTGAGGGAGAGAGAAAAATGGGAGATGTTGGTCAAAGACTACAAAGTTTCAATTATGCAAGATGAATGAATTCTGGAGATCCTGTGTATTCTCACCCTTTTACTTGCAATAGATGAAAAAGCATCAATTTTCAAACTCATAGCTAGAAGATACGGTATCCCAGATGGTACAGTCCAAGCAAGCATGGACAGTTTGAAATCACCATGACTTATCTATTTCCTACATCCCCATTTCTAAAAACACATAAATTTGACAGAATTCAATTAAAAAAGAAACTAGTACGTGGGAAACAAAAATAGTAAAGCAAACCTACTAAAAAGGTCTAATGAGCTTGGTCTTTCAGATTGTTTCCTTTTGTGGCTAGAATAGGGTCCTAAACACATTCTTGATTGTGTTTATTAGTCATATAATTAAATGACGATAAAACAAGTCCTCCTTTATATGTGTTTTCTTTTTTCAGCCTCTATGGTATGAAATAAACATGAAGCTGTCAAAGAGAATAAACTGAGACAGACTAAACTAATTTGCCACTGATGATAGTCATTATAAACAATCTGAATACTGTTCCACCTCACTGGGATTTAAATAATCTGTCAAAAAGCCACTATATTCTAAAATCTGCATATGGAATCAGGGCACATGAGGAAGAAATGAGGGTACAGTTACTGAAGCCAACAGAAATATCCTTATTACTGACACCAAATCAAAAGAGCCACTTTGGGATTAATTTCTTGAAACTCCTTTCTCCCTCCTTCAAATGCCATCCCCATGCAAACAACTAGTACAAGCCGATTCGTTCCTCAATATTTAGGAATACTGCTCAGTGTCTTTAGAAAATGTCTCTTTTCAGGACCAGCTAAAGGCAAAATTATTAAATAGGATGAACTTAACTTTCATTTTAAAAATGAGAGAACCCAGTGCTGATGAAGACCTAGTTAAATGTATAGTCTCAAAAATTCCTCATGAGAATGTAAAATTCTTTTGAAAATTAAATTATTAATTATATTCCATTTCTGAGACTATGTTCTAGTGTGATCATCCTGAAGACAGAAAAAGATTTATGCACAAAGATGTTCATTGTGGTATTATTATTTACAATAAGAAAACACGGAAATAAATTAAATGTCCAGAAATATGGGAATGGTTACATAAATGATTCAGTACACAGGGAATATGAGCTATCTTAAATAAAATTAGCCAGAGTTTTAATAATTTTAAAAATCTGTTATCAAGTTAAGTGAAAAACAGCAGGTCATGAAATTGCACACGTGTCCTCAATTATTCTGAATCATGCAAAACTATGATAAAGGGCCAAAGATAGCCAAGATAATTTGAAGAGGGTAGAGGAGGAGGGGAATTTTACTCTTCTAACCATCCAGGCTTACTACTGTTAAGCTAGTAATTATTAAAACAATGAGTGTTAGAGCAGAAAGAAACAAAGAAAGAACAATGGAATATAACAGACATTTTATATATGGTATTTAAATAGTATATATACTATGTACTATACACACATATATTTTACACATGTATACACACACACATATATATAAACAAAGGTGGTATTATAATTAAATTAAGTAATACTAAGACAGTGGACTCCAAATGGAAATGATATGTATAATTTAGATCCCTACTTCATATTGTATACAAAAAACTAAGATCCACGTAGATTAAAAGATGTAAACATGAAAAAAAATCTAAATCTTTTAGAGAGAAGTATAGTAGCATGTCATTATGATCTGAGGGTAAGACATGATTTCTTAAATAAGAGAAAACGCTAAACCATAAAGAAAAAGATTTATAAATTCAATTACATTAAAGTTTAAAACTTTGTATGGCAAAACATAAAAATATAAGTGAAAAAATAAGCCACAGACTAAGAGAATACATTTTCCTCTAGTTGTATTGAGATATAATTGATGTGTAATGTGTAAGCTTAAGGTGTATAACATGATTTAATATACATATATTGAGAAATGATTATCACAATAAGGTTAGTCAACACCTCACATAGTTACCATTTCTTGTGTGTGTGCATGTGGTGAAAACTTTTAAAATATACTCTGTTAGCAACTTTCAAGTACACAATACAGTATTATTAACTGTAGCCACCATGGTGTACCTTTGATACCCAGAACTTATTCATGTTATAACTTAAAGTTTGTACCCTTAGACCACCTTCAGCCATATCCTCCACCCCACCCCAGCCCTTGGCAACCACCAATCCTCTCTGTTTCTATGAGTTTAGTTGTTTTTGTAAGATTCCACGTATAAGTGAGATCATACAGTATTTGTCTTTCTCTGTCTGACTTATTTCAGTTAGTGTGATGCTCTCAAGATTCATCCATGCTGTCACAAATGGCAGGATTTCCTTCTTTCTGTACAGTTGAATAATATTTCATCATATATACATATATATGAACATTACATTACCTTTATCCATTCATCCTGCTATGGACACTTAGGTTGTTTCCATGTTTTGGTTATTGTAAATAATGCTGCAATACAGTAGGAGTGCAGATATCTCTTTGAGATAGTGATTTCATTTCCTTTGTATCTGTCCCTGGAAGTAGAATTGCTGGGTCATATGGTAGTATTCTTTTTAATTTTTGAGAAACCTCCATATTGTTTTTCCTAGTGGTTATACCGATTTATATTTCTACCAACATTACACAAGGGTTCCCTTTTCTCCACATCCTCACCAGCACTTACTATCTCTTGCCTTTTTATAATAGCCATTTTAACAGGTGTGAGGTGATAATTCATTGTGGTTTTGTTTCCCTGATGATTAGTGATGTTGAGCACCTCTTCATGTACCTGTAAGCCATTTGTATGTCTTCCTCAGAAAAATGTCTATGCAGGTCCTTTGCCCATTTTGATTGGATTATTTGTCTTTGTTTTGTTTTGTTTTAATTTTTTGTTATTGAGTTGTATGAGATCCTTTTACATTTTGGATATCAACACCTCTTAGATATATGATTTGCAAATATATTCTCTCATTCCATAAGTTGCCTTTTCATTTTGTTGATCAGTTCTATTCCTGTGCAGAAGCTTTTTAGTTTTCTGTAGTCCCACTTATTTGTTTTCGCTTTTATTGCATATGGTTTTGGTGTCATAGCCAAAAAATTTTTGCCAAGACCAGTGAGCTTGCCAAGGTGATTGACAAGGTCAAGGAATTTACCCCATTTTCTTTTAGGAATTTTAGGATTTTAGGCTTTATTTTTAAGTATTTGATCCAGTTTGAATTCATTTTTGTGAGTGATGATAGATAGGGGTCCAGTTTCATTCTTTTGAATGTGGATATCCAGTTTTCCCAACATCGTTCATTGAAGAAGCTGTCTTTTCCCTACTGAGTATTCTTGGCTTTCTTGTCAAATATTAATTAACTATATATGTATCTGTTTATTTCTGGGCTCTTGATTCTGTTCCATTGCTCTATGTGTCTGTTTTTATCCCAGTACCATACTGTTTTTATTGACATGCTAGTACCATACTGTTTTATTGATAGCTATATAGGGTAGTTTGAAATCAGAAGGTATGATGCCTCCAACTTTGTTCTTCTTTCCCAAGATTGCTTTGGCTATTCAGGGTCTTTTGCGGTTCCATATGTGTGTTCGGGAGGGGCTGCTGGGTGGGCTCCCTGGTGAGGCAGGGCTGCTGTTGTGTTCTGTGGACAGGTGGAGCCACTGACTGGGCTTTGCAATCACCTCTAAACAGTGGGATTGCAGGCTGCATTCTCTGGCAGAGCAGGCATACCACTGGCTGGATTCCACAGTTGGGCAGGGATGCAGGCCATGCTCTGCAATCCCTCCTGGTTGGGTAGGGCCCAAGGCAGTGCTTCTGGACCCGAGGGCGCCCCTGGCTAGGCTCCAATTTCAGAAAGGGCTGTAGGCCCCCAGTGATCCCTGTGCAGTAAGACCCCAGTGAGCCTCCCACAAAACATCTCGGAATATTGGAGAAGCTGAATGCCCACCTTAAGTTCTCTTTCTTCTACTAGAGAAATCACAGGGGGCCCTCTTGGTGTGGTGCTGTGCAGACCTAGGGTAGGGAGATGCATTCAAAGAATAGCTGCTCCTCTCACCTTTCTAATGTGACCTGTTTCGGTCTCTATTGTGCAGGGGAGTGTTTCAGCCTCACTTCTCGGTTCCAAGGTTTTCACAATGGTGTCTAGTCTATGGACAGTTGCTAGTTGGTCTTCTTGTGAAGGGGGGCCAAATTTGGAAATGTTCTAAGTTACCATCTTAACAGCACTCTTAAGATATTTCAATATATATTTGCATCCTAAATATATAAATCAATATGAGAAAAATAAATTGCACAAATAGAAAAAGGTCAAAGGCAATTTGTAAAAGAAAACAATTCAGATGGCTAATAAGCTTATGAGAAGATACTTAACACCTCACTAATAACCAAGGAAATGCAAAATAAAAGCAGAGTAAGATATTATTTCATATTTGAAACTCTGGCAAAAGACTAAAAAGTCTAACAATATCAACAGAGATGTTAAAGAAGGAAACTCTCATGCATAGTTAACGTGTTCTGGGCAAAGAAAACAGCTCAACTAAGGCTCCATTTTGCTTTCCAGGAAACCAGATTTCTGGAGACAACACCTCCCTTTTTGTGGTGTAATAAACTCTTGATAATAGCGAGCATTTCAAGTCAATGAGAAAGGTGAGTTAATACAATTGTATGCTGATGAGAAGGTTAAAATGTCTTTAGGCAAGAGCGCTTTTTAGCCCTCCCTTAAATCTCACCAACAATCAACTGCCAGCACAATCTCCAATTGAACCAGACCTTCCTGTTCCTTTAATGACACTAATTCTTCCGTCTTAGCCCCTTCTCAATTGACTCCCATGAGTCCACTCAGTTGAGTGAAATGGAAAAGTAAGTCCCCTCACCTCCCTTCTGCCACACAGAAACTAGAATAAAACTTTGAGTCTTTCTCAAGGCAATTATCTCAGTACTTATCTTTGGGTAAATAAGGAGAGTCATGAAGAATCAAAGGATCTAGCGCCAGACCCTCTGCTTGTTCCTAGAAGACCCTAACGGGGAACAATTTAAAAGGGAGAATGAAGGAAAGAAACCAATATTATTTGGCATAATAGTACAGTGGGCTGACTTGTTGGATAGCAGCGCACCTTACAAATTAAGAGACAGGTAGGGTTTTTGTTTTTTTCGTTTCCTTATCCTCTTATCCTTAAGGGTCTAGACTGCACTGTCTTTGGGAATTCATGTTTGTCCAGAAAAGGTGTGTGTGTGTGTGTGTGTGTGTGTGTGTGTGTGTGTGAATTTGGGAGAAGAAATAGGAGTGACTTCACTCACTGGTTGTAAGATCTTCAAGAGGACACAAAAAGAGGAGCCGTGTCCACTCTGGACTACAGGGTGAGACTTGTGTACCAAAGTCCTTATGTCCATCTAGACAGTTCTATCGTGTTCAAACCTACTATTGCATCTCCTCGGGTGCGGTGGGTGCCATTACTTTAGTCTCAACCATTCAGACTTGGGAAAGGAGACTCCAAGAGGAAAGAAGGAAGGAGAATGGTGCTTAGGACGAGATCAAACCCTACAGATAGGTGCGAGGTTTCCCAGACAGTATTCGGCAATGCTCATGTGAAACGGGAATAATTCTGAGGACAGGGGTACACACATAAGAGGATTCTATCAGTTTGCCTGACTTTTCCGACTTCTTGTGACTGCTGACATTGCTTCGTGTGAGACGACATCACTCCAATCTGTGCCTCTATCTTCACATCACCTTCACCTCTTTGTGTATAAAATCCTCTGGCCTATCTCTATAAGTACACGTGTGACTGGATGTAAGGCCCACCTGGATAATCTCCTCGTGTCAAAACCTCAATCTAATCACAACTGCAAAGACTTCTCCATTATAAGGTAACACAGACAGATTCCCAGGATTAGGAGCTGATATCTTTGTGTGACCATTTATCCAGCTGACTGCAGACACCCACCTGTGAAGGATTTAATTTCTTGCCTGTTTTCCTCTTAGATCCTCTAAAAGGTCATATTTATCAGACATATTTAAATTTTCAACTCTTACCTTTTAATTTCCTTTCATTGTTGCCCAACTTTTCAGCAAAAAAAGTCAAGTACACTCAGGCAGCCCTGAGGTGCTGGTAAAAGAATGGAGACTAAGGGAGCAGGGCATGAAATGGAAGGAGGCCTTGTCTGTATCAAGCCCTCTGCTTGTCCCTATCTAGAGAAGTAACAGTCAGTCTATCAATGACATGTGGATGAGAGTTCCAGGAAATGACCAGTGGCCACAAGGTGAGTGGGGTTGAAAGCAACGGAGAAAAGCATAAGATGCTAAAGATCATTTTCCAAGTTGATATCCCAATAGGGGTTGCAAATAAAAACTTCCAATTGCCTACTCTATGTTTCAACAAGCTCACCCTGAAAAGGAAACACACAAAACTTTTACCCATTGTTACATGTTTTAACAATAATCCTGTTTGCATCCCCTTTCCCAGTTTCCACCCCCCCACCTCCCACCCCCATGCCCCTCCACAGCCTCTTGTCTCCTAGCAACAACAGTTAAACAAGGCTATCCAAATTCATTATCTACTTCTGCCTTTCTCACCACCACCATTACAAGCATCACTCAAAACCAAAAGAAAAGAGAAAAAAAAAAAGCTTGATCCCACACAATACATGACCACGGAAAATGACAGACTGAGATATACTGCATTCCGTGTGCTGCCAATGGTGATATTGTTATAGTAAATTCATCATCCTGACACATTCATAACACTCCAACACTGCCGTCTTATTACACCCCATGCTACGGGCTTGCTCCCTGAGCTGTGCAGCTCGGAGTGCCACACTGCACCGAGCAGAGCAGTGTCACCCCTTATATCCCAGCTAAATGCTCTACCCTGGGCGCGGGTACTTGGTTCAACACTGCCCAAGTGAGGGAAATAAGTGCATAGGACAAGGGCGAAGGGGGTTGGTACCTGGCTGAAATGGAAACTAACTGGCTTTTCTCGGCTGGGCTTTCCTGAGGAGGTGCTCCTGCACAAGGCCATCAACATCAGCTTTGCAAAAAACGGATGAATAGGCTGGTCACAAAGGACTCTATTGGAAGCAGTGGAGATTTTCCTGAATGATGCAATTACTAGCAGGCAGGGAGGATTCACCCCCTCAACACTGATGAGTTAATAGTCCACAGGGAGCCAGGGAAATCAGCTGTCAACAGAAACCCATACATCTTTGTTCCTGTCCCTCCACTCTGCACCCTCCCAGCCCTTGCCAGAAACAAAGCAAAACAAAACAAACCCAACAGTTAAGACACAAGATACTAGTGTCTACTTTGGAATAGACCCCTTGTCTTTGTTTGGGTTCCCCAGAAGCAGATCTTATGGCACCCATTCAAACGCAAGAAGTTTCTTCGGGGGGTGCAGGAAGCACACCTCCTAGCAGGTGAGTGGCAATGAGAGAGCGAAGGGAAGGAAGCCAATAAAGTTGTGATGGCAAGGTCACAACCACTGGGGCTTAATCCAGTCACAGTGTAATCCTGGAAAACAGTGTAAAACACATATCCCCAGGACATCCCACTACAGAGGCAAGGGAGCGGGGTATTTGTCCCTAAACTGCCTTCAGCCCTTGTTTGAGGATTGCTCCCTGGAGGGCTGAATTCCTGCGCACTTCCTGTCCAGTACTTCTGGTCAGCTTTGGTCAGGTCACTCATCGCAGCCTGCTGGGTACAGGACAGCATTACCTCCCAACAGGCCCCTCGCGAGCTGCAGATTTAGTTAGTGATGTGGGGAGCCACTAATATCAAACTCAAAACCATGTCACAGAAACAAATCTGCCAACACACAAAAAATGAAGTACTATCTATGCTAAGACTCGATGACGCAAAGTGGGCTTCGCTATTGTCATAGGATCATAGTTCTAGGTGGCATGCTAGGCACTGTGGACACTAGAGGAAACACTACTAGGGACTCGTAGCCACTGGTTTTCATTTTGCACAAGAACAAGTGGACAAGTGTTCTCCCGTGTCGCTCAGGCAGCTCAATTCTCAGTAAGCCAAGTTCGCGCTGGCTACAAGGAAACGAAGTTTGGTTATTCTCAGCCTCCTCCTTCTGGTCTTGCCTCTGTCCTGGAGCCGCTTCCTCACCCAGACCCTGTCAAAGGCAGCTATCAGGAAAGGTTCTGATATCAGTCATTTACTCCTAAGTATAAGTGTAACGTTCATGCACTCAAAAGCATTTCATAATCAACTTTTTTTAGTCCTGCCACTGTGCTGGGTGCTGGGAGTGTAGAAATATAACTCACAGTCCCTATCTATACAGTGTGATAAGTACCAAGATTAAGACATACAGAATGGTACTGGGAGCCTTGGGGAGTGAGTGGCTGCTAGGAAGTGTTTCTTGAATTAGTGATTCAAAGGCTTTGTCCCTTGTTAAATGCATTTCAAGCATCAGTGAGTAGCCAGAAAGGACTGGGAATAGAAAGAAGACCTTTTTGCCTCAAATTTCCAAATCCCAAGTTGTTGCTGTGGAGAGTTCAGGCATTTGGGCACTTTCCTATCCCACCTATAGCAAGAGGGAGCTGGCCTACCGCCACGGTCTGCAGGACACATGGAAAACTGAGCAACAAGCAGCTGCTCGTCTGTTCTAAACTCCTGCTGTGCCTAAAGGATGTGTTTTAATTTGCTTGTACATTCTACAAAAAGAGAAACAGATTTCCTATTTATAGATGAATGAGATGTTTGGATAGTGATGCTCTCTTGGCTTATTATTTAGTCTGAGATTTCTCTGAATTGTCTGGCTCTACCTGGTTGGGTCCCTTATCCCTGCCATCTCACTTTAAGGCATCAGAGACAGAGCCCTAAGAAAAGTCTCTGTGTTTCACATTCCTTCATCTGTAAAAGGAAGCTTTATTTACCTCACAGAGAATTTGGTGAAGATTAAATGAAATAATGCAAAGCACTTAGAGACCAATGTCTGCCACTGGGCAAGTCACCAGCAATGTGGGGAGAGTAGGAAGGCAGGTTTTGAGAGTTCCTTTCTCCCAACAAGCTCCAAGCTTGTCTGAAAGATTACAGTCAAATCTTAGGCTGTGCTCCATAAGAACGGTTCTCAAAATGCTTACTGACTTCTTAGGAAGGAAATAAGTAGACCCTTGAAATTATAGATGTGCACAGGAAGAGACTATCCTAACTGCCTAACCACCTAAGGGCAGCTATGTCCAAGTCTGTAAATGGCTGGTCAGTAAGCAGGACATCGTCAAAGCCTGGGGGCTGTCCTGCTGGGTTACACGCGAACACAACTGAGCACAAGTCTCGGACACAGACTTTTGGCCTACACACACACACACACACACACACACACAGAGTGATACCCATCCAACAAACACATTTTAATTCAATAGAATTTATTTGTTACAAACAAATATGATTGTATGCCTTTTCTTTGGTGTAAATTGCAATGGCAGAATTATCTTTCAAACCAGGGGTCAGTAAACTCTTCAAAGGTCGAGAAAGTAAACAGTGTTAGGCTTTATGTGCCAAGAAGCAATAATATCCTCATTTCCTAGCAGATGTTCTAGTAGAAAGACTAATAGTCTTTTTAAATTTTGAAATTAAAAATGTAAAAACCATTCATAGCTCAAGGACTGGATCTGAGGGTCTGTACTTTGCCAACTCCTGTTCTAAAAAGATAAAACTAAGTTTCACCTGTTGCCTGGCTTTATAAATTTCAATAGAATAAGAATACAGTTCCTACCTATTAGGTATTCTCACCAAACAGACCGGGAGGTACAATCACTCACCTATAAGAAACAGTCTGTGAATCCTAATGTGGTCCCCAAAATATACCCATTTCCACCCGAAATGACCCAGCTACTATTACCTGAAATTTCTCCATCCAAACTTCATTTTTTATGCTAAATTGATTCTTTTCTTTTTTTAAGAAACCATTTAGAGGGATAGTCCACTAAGTCACTAAAACTTTAGTAATATTTTCTCAAATGACTTTTTCTTCACATGGGAATCTTGAATAATATATGAAAAATAAAAGGACACAAAAAGAAATGACAGTAAACAAGAATGGTACTCAGAGAAATGTGAAATGTTTCCTAATTCAAGATGAATTTTTTTTAAAGATTAGAGCTGGGCCAGTGCCACTCTCATGCATCTGCACTTCTCACCTCGTTCCCTCCTAGAACAGGAAGGTGATGGCAGCACCTACAGATTCTGGACTGAGTCGAATTCTCACCAGCTGTATACCTTGGACAAGTCATGTTAACCTCAGTGAGTCTCAGTTTAATCATCTGAAAAATGAGAATGATAATAAGATCCACCTTTGGATAATAAGATCTGACATAAGGATTAAATGGGATAGATATATGAAGAACACTTAGAATAGTACTGGGACACAGAAGATTCTCCATAAGTGGTAGCAATGACTGTTTTAACAGTTCTCAAATTTTAGTGCAAAGAACAAATGTAGAATCTGTTAAAAATCCCCACTCCTATCCTTAAAGATGTTGACTCGAAAGTTCTGAGGGGGCCCAGGAAACTGTATTTTAAAAGAATGTCAGGAGACTTCCGGAAAAATGGCGGCGTGAGGTGAACCTCTGTAAAGCTCCCCTGGAATTTACAAAGAATCGAACAACAAAAACTCCACAAAGGACTCCCTGCACAGCAGACAGGCAAGACGAAGAGGCCCACTACCGACTGAAATCACCTACAGGTGGGAGATTCGCGCGAGTGGAGGGAGGAGGAAAGGGAGAAGTGCGCGGAGATGGAGCCGCGCGGGCGCAGGGCACAGGACGCAGACCTCAGTGCGCCGAGCTCGGTGCTTCCCGGAACTACCGCAGCTGCGGGAGAGGGAAGAACTCGAACTGCTAGGGCTCCGCCAGGGCTCCACAGGGCTGAGGGGACAGCATATAACATGGCTGAACCCAACGCTCACGGCAGAGACCTCGGAGAAAAGACTTAGGGAAAAAGGCTGAAAACGGTGGTTTAAGCCCTCACTGCTGAGCAGAGAGCGGAGCCTTGGGCACTGAGACTAGCCGCCCCCTCCCTCCCCTCCCAGAGCTCGCCCCGCCCCCACCTGCCCGGTGCTAGAAGCGAAACAGTAGCAGTGTCAGATCAAAACAACAGAAAATTTGCTGTTTTGAGAACTGTGGGCCGCAAACACAAATTCACAGCCCAACTAGTTCCAGCAAAGGGGAGAGAGCTGTGGAAGCAGGACCGGCTGTGGTGGTGGTCGCCACCATTGCTCTGGGCCACCTCTCACAACTCACCCCGCCCCTGACCCCACCTATCTGGGCGGATCCCTGCAGGAGTAAACAGAACTGCTGAAACATACGGGCTCTGAATCAGGAGCTGGAAGAGCTTTGGAACATCAAAAGCTCTCCGCATACCCACTGGGACACTGCGCCCTGTGACCTAGACGAACTATTAACAGAGGAGAAGCCCGTCTCCCAGGGAATCCCCCATTGTGTGAGAAGTTGGAATAGTGCAGAGAAAACATAGCACTACCGTGTGGGAGAAGAAAAATAAGTTGCAGTTGGAGAAATAATAAAACATTCTACCAACAAGTACTGGCAAACAAAAGAAAGACCGCTTTCTATCAACCTGTTGCAGAAGTCACTCCTGTAGATGTCTAGGAAGAGAAATAGTAAACCAGTAATCGCCATGAATAACCAAGGCAACAAGATAGCTCAGAAAGAAACTGAAAAGTCTCCAGAGAAGGCACTTAAAGATACAGAAATATGTGACTTAAATGACAGAGAATTCAAGATTGCAGTTCTGAAAAAACTCAACGAGATACAAGAAAACACAGATAGGCAGTTGAATGAACTCAGAAACTCAATCAAAGAACAGCATGAGCATTTTACAAAAGAAATTGAAATCTTAAAAAAGAACCAAATAGAATTTCTGGAGATTAAGAACTCAATAGAAGAAATTAAGAATGAAATAACCAGCTTAGGTAGTAGAGTTGACCAGATGGAGGAAAGAATCAGTGACATCGAAGATAGAAACCTGGAAATGACACAGATAGAAGAAGAAAGAGACTTGAGACTTAAAAGAAATGAAAGAACTCTACAAGAACTTTCTGACTCCATCAGAAAGAGCAATATAAGAATAATGGGCATACCAGAAGGAGAAGAAAGAGAGAAGGAACAGAGAATATATTCAAACAAATTGTCGATGAGAACTTCCCAAATTTGTGGACAGAACTGGACCCTCGAATCCAAGAAGCAAATAGAACACCTAGTTACCTCAATCCCAACAGGCCTTCTCCAAGGCACATTGTATTGAAGCTGTCTAAAATCAACGACAAAGAAAGAATCCTCAAGGCAGCCAGGGAAAAGAAGACGGTAACTTACAAAGGAAAGCCCATTAGATTATCATCAGATTTTTCAGCAGAAACTCTACAAGCCAGGAGGGAGTGGAACCAAATATTCAAACTATTGAAAGAGAGAAACCATGAGCCAAGAATAATATATCCAGCAAAGATATCCTTTAGATATGAAGGAGGAATAAAGACCTTTCCAGACATACAGAAGCTGAGGGAATTTTCTAATACACGACCTGCACTACAAGAAATACTAAAGGAGGCTATTCGACCACCATCAACAGGGACAATTTGTGGCAACCACAACTCAAAAAGGGGAGAGTAAAGGCCTGAACCGAATATGGGAATGGAGAAAGTAAGCGTGCTGAAGAAAATGGAATACTCTAAATATCAAACTTTCTTTTACATAAACTTAAGGGTAACCACTCAAAATAAATCCAGAATTGAAATATATACTGAAATAAAAGAAGAAACAGAGGAAACATCATAGAATACCACCACACAGAAATAATAGACAACAACAAAAGGCAAAGAAACAATGGAGACACAGCCTTACCAGAAAACTAAAGATAGAATGACAGGAAATCCTCACATATCAATAATCACCCTAAATGTAAATGGACTGAACTCACCAATAAAAAGGCACAGAGTAGCAGATTGGATCAAAAACTAAACCCAACCATATGCTGTCTCCAAGAGACACATCTCAGCTACAAGGACAAGCATAGACTCAAAGTGAAAGGGTGGAAATTGACACTCCAAGCAAATGGTACCCAGAGAAAATCAGGTGTAGCCATAATGATATCAGATGAAACAGACTTCAAGGTGAAAAAGATAACAAGAGACAAAGATGGACATTTCATAATGGTGAAGGGACTGTACAACAAGAAGACATAACAGTCATCAATATTTATCCCCCCAATCAGGTAGTACTAAAATACACCAAGCAACTACTAACACAACTAAAGGGAGAAATTGACCAAAACACAATTATACTAGGGGACTTAAATACATCATTGACAGCTATGGATAGATCATCCAAACAGAAAATAAATAACGAAATAGTAGCCCTAAATGACACATTAGATGAAATGGACATAATTGACATTTATAGAGCACTTCATCCTAAAACATCAGACTATACATTCTTTTCTAGTGTACATGGAACATTCTCAAGGATAGACCATATATTGGGACATAAAATCAGTCTCAACAAATTTAAGAAGATTGAAATCATACCATGCATATTCTCTGATCACAAGGCTTTGAAATTGGATATCAACTGTAAAAAGAAAGCGGAAAAACACAAATACATGGAGATTAAACAACATACTTTTAAAGAAGGACTGGGTCAAAGAAGAAATTAGAGGAGAGATCAAAAGATACATAGAAACAAATGACAATGAAAATACATCCTACCAAAATTTTTGGGATGCAGCGAAAGCAGTTTTAAGAGGGAAATTTATCTCATTACAGGCCTATCTCAAGAAACAAGAAAACTCCCAAATAAATAACCTCATGTTACACCTTAAAGAACTAGAAAAAGAAGAACAAGTAAAACCCAAGGTCAGCAGAAGAAAGGAAATAACAAAATTAGAGCAGAACTAAATGAAATAGAGAACAAAAAGACAATAGAAAAAATTAATGTGACAAAGAGCTGGTTCTTTGAAAAGATTAACAAAATTGACAAACCCTTGGCTAGACTTACTAAGATAAAAAGAGAGAAGACACTGATTAACAAAATCAGAAACGTAAAAGGGGAAGTTATCACGGACACCACAGAAATACAAAGGATCATCCAAGAATACTATGAAGGACTATATGCCACCAAATTCAACAACCTAGAAGAAATGGACAAGTTCTTAGAAACATATAGCCTTCCAAGGCTGAACCATGAAGAACTGGAAAATCTAAACAGACCGATCACCAGTAACGAAATTGAATCAGTCATCCAAAACCTTCCCAAAAGCAAAAGTCCGGGACCAGATGGCTTCTCTAGTGAATTCTACCAAACCTTCAAAGAGGATCTAATACCAATTCTGCACAAACTCTTCCAAAAAATTGAAGAAGAGACAGTACTCCCTAACTCATTTTATGAGGCCAACATTACCCTGATACCAAAACCTGGTAAGGACAGCACAAAAAAGAAAACTACAGACCAATATCTCTAATGAATACCGATGCAAAAATCCTAAATAAAATTCTAGCAAATCGAATACAACAATGCATTAAAAAGATTATTCATCACGACCAAGTGGGGTTCATCCCGGGGCACAAGGATGGTTCAACATAATCCATCAATGTGATACATCACATAAACAAAATAAAGGACAAAAATCATATGATTATATCAATTGATGCAGAAAAGCATTTGACAAGATACAACATCCATTTATGATTAAAACACTTAATAAAATGGGTATAGAAGGAAAATACCTTAACATAATAAAGGCCATATATGACAAGCCCTCTGCTAATCTCATAATTAATGGAGAAAACTGAAGCCCTTTGCTCTACGTTCAGGAACACGACAGGGATGTCCCCTATCACCTCTGCTTTTCAACATAGTGTTAAGTCCTTGCCAGAGCAATCAGGCAAGAGAAAGAAATAAAAGGCATCCAAATTGGGAATGAAGAAGTTAAATTATCACTCTTTGCAGATGACATGATGCTATATATAGAAAACCCTAAAGACTCCACCAAAAAGCTATTAGAAACAATCAACTAATACAGTAAAGTTGGCTACAAAATCAACGCACAAAAGTCCATTGCCTTCCTATATACTAACAATGAAATCTCAGAAAAGAAATACAAAAAACAATTCCTTTTGCAATTGCAGCAAAAAGAATAAAATACCTAGGAATAAACTTAACCAAGGATGTGAAAGACCTATATGCTGAAAACTATAAGACATTTTTGAAAGAAATTGAAGAAGACACAAAGAAATGGAAAGACATTCCGTGCTCATGGATTGGAAGAATCAACATAGTTAAAATGGCCATATTACCCAAAGCAATATACAGATTCAATGCAATCCCCATCAAAATCCCAATGGCATATTTTAAAGAAATAGAACAAAAAATCATCAGATTTGTTTGGAACCACAAAAGACCCCGAATAGCCAAAGCAATCTTAAGAAAAAAGAACAATAATGGAGGTATCACACTTCCTGACTTTGGCTTGTACTACAGGGCTACAATAATCAAAACAGCATGGTATTGGCAGAAAAACAGACACATAGACCAATGGAATAGAATTGAGAACCCAGAAATAAAACCACATAAATATGGACAGATAATTTTTGACAAAGAAGCTAAAAACATACAATGGAGCAAAGACAGCCTCTTCAATAAATGGTGCTGGGAGAATTGGATAGCCACGTGCAAAAGAATGAAACTGGACTGCTATTTGTCACCATGTACCAAAGTTAATTCAAAATGGATCAAAGACTTAAGCATAAGACCTGACACAATAAACTGCATAGAAGAAAACATAGGTACTAAACTTATGGACCTTGGGTTCAAAGAGCATTTATGAACTTGACTCCAAAGGCAATGGAAGTAAAAGCTAAAATAAACGAATGGGACTATATGAAACTTAAAAGCTTCTGCACAGCAAAAGAAACCATTGACAAAATAAAGAGGCCACCAACTGAATGGGAGAAGATTTTTGCAAACAGTGCCTCCGATAAGGGCTAGTATCCAGAATATACAAGGAACTCATGCAACTCAACAACAAAAAACAAACAACCCAATTGAAAAATGGGCAGAGGACTTGAAGAGACATTTCTCCAAAGAGGACATACAAATGGCAAATAGACATATGAAAAATGCTCAACATCACTAATCATCAGAGAAATGCAAATCAAAACCACAATGAGATATCACCTCACCCCAGTCAGAATGGCTATCATCAACAAGACAAATAGTAACAAATGTTGGAGAGGCTGTGGAGAAAAAGGAACCCTCATACACTGTTGGTGGGAATGCAGACTGGTGCAGCCGTTATGGAAGGCAGTGTGGAGGTTCCTCAAAGAATTACGAATAGAATTGCCATATGACCCAGCAATCCCTCTCCTGGGTATCTACCCAAAAATCTGAAAACATTTAGAGATAAAGACACGTGTGCTCCAATGTTCATTGCAGCTTTGTTTACGGTGGCCAAGACATGGAAACAACCAAAATGTCCTTCGATAGATGAATGGATAAAGAAGTTGTGGTACATATACACAATGGAATACTATTTGGCAGTGAGAAAAGATGATATAGGAACATTTGTGACAACATGGATGGATCTTGAGAGAGTAATGCTGAGCGAAATAAGTCAGACAGAAAAAGCAGAGAACCATGTGATTTCACTGATATGTGGTATATAAACCAAAAACAACAAAAGAACAAGACAAACAAATGAGAAACAGAAACTCATAGACACGGACAATAGTTTAGTGGTTGCCAGAGGGTAAGGGGGGGGGGGGGTGGGAGATGAGGGTAAGGGGATCGAATATATGGTGATGGAAGGAGAACTGACTCTGGGTGATGAACACACAATGGGATTTATAGATGATGTAATACAGAATTGTACACCTGAAATCTATGTAATTTTACTAACAATTGTCTCCCCAATAAATTTAATAAAATAAAAATAAAAAAAATAAAAAAAAGAATGTCAGATGACTTTGATGTCAGTGATACAGACCACACTTTAAAAAATCGCTATCCTACAGTATGGTGCTTACCAGAGGGAAAGGAGAGAGGTAGAAGAGGGTAAAGGGGGTCAAATATATGGTGATGGAAGGAGCTTTGACTTTGGGTCGTGAACATACAATGCAATATATAGATGATGTATTACAGAATTGTACACTTGAAACCTATATAATTTTGTTAACTGATGTCACCTCAATAAACTTAAGAAATTTTTAAAAACAAAAATAAATTAAAATAAATTTTTAAAATTCCTATATCATTAATCAATAGTGTAATAAGTTGGTATACTGGTTACATGAGAGGACATGGGAAAGGGTAGTGATTAGGCGGGGGCACGAAGGGACTTCAGAGATGTGGGTAATGGTCTATGTTTTGGCCCAGGCATGTTCACCTGGTGATAATTTATCAAAATACACACTTACGATTTATGTACTTTTCTGTAAATTTTTTCTTCAATAAAAAGTAAAAATCAAAACCAAAAACAAACAACAAAATAAAACCAGTACCTTATGTTAGTGGTTCTCATCCCTGATGGAATATTAAACTCACTTGGGGAATATTTAATAAACATCAATGCCCAGGACCCAATTCTAAGACATTCTCATTGAATTGAGCTAGGATAGGGCCCAGCCATCAGTATATTTTAGAAGCTCTTCAGATGAGTCTATGCTTTACCAGGGTTCTCAAACCTTACCATGCATCTCTTTCACCTGGAGAGATGGTTAAAACACCAATGATTGTGCCCCATTTCCAGAGTTTATGACTTAATGGGTCTAAGGTGGGGCCTGAGAATTTGCATTTCTAGTTTTAAAGTAATGCTGATGTTGCTGGTCCCCAAAACACTGACCACACTTTTGAGAACCACTGACCTATGCTGACTTCCTTATAAAGTTAAACCTGTGGCATCAAACCTCTCTTGTCTTCATTCACCTAATATTCTTTTATCATTAAAGAGTTAATGCGGAGGGGCGTTACCACTTTGTGAGGGGTGTAAATCTCTAACTATTACACTGTTTTGTACACCTGAAACAAATAAAAAAAATAGTTAATGTTCTTCAGATTAGTAAAAATCGATAAGCCAGAAATTGGACTGTGTCTAGTTATAGAATACAGGTAGTTCTAACATCAAAGCTTTTGGTCAAATTAGCAAACACATTCTTTCATTCCTTAAACAAACATTTCCTGAGCCCTTACCCTGGACCAAACACTGAGCTGTGTGCAGATCTTGCTTCAGAAAGTCCGCAAACTAAGAGAAGAATTCCCGCGTCTCACACTAAAGGAATGATGTATTCATGTTAATTTTTTATTGCAAGATGCCTTCCGGATAATTCTTGGAATGGTTATCGCTTTCTATAAGTGGGCAAAGTATGGGACACTAGAAGAATCTGGCGGTTCTTGGGAAAGGACTATGGAACTCTCAGAAGAAGGATACACACACCTCAGTGTAAATTTAAGGTGTGTGTATTTTTAAGTGTTCTCAGTGCATTTCTCCTGGAGGCTCTGGTTAGAACTTTATTTTTTGCCAGAGAGACAGATTCTATTGTGACAAATCTAATGGCAATGTTTAAAATTACTTTACAGTTACTGACTTAGATAACAGTACAATGCAAAATAATCCTCAATAGCATCACAAGCATAACCCTTGGATCATCACTCAAAACTGATTTACTCCTAAGGACTTTGTTCTGCACATTTTCACTCCCCCGTGCCCTTTTTTGTTTACATTACTTAAACTCTATTGGGAAGAAAGGCCTTAATATTGGATTGCAGAGCCTACGTAAAACATCTAGGCAATTGCATTTGTCAGCTCTCTAGGCAGGTAGAATAATGGAAGTCCATTTATAAGGCTTTCTAGAGCTCACTAGCAAGAATATAAAGTGACAACTTCAACAAAAAGAAAGAAAAAAAGAAGGAAAGTTCTTATGACGTTATATTCACCATGAATTTTCCTACATTTCTAAAGACTTTTCTACAAAACCGAAAGCTTTGGTTTAGTGCCTGTTAATACTATGGCAATAAAACATATCACTTATTGTACTTGATGGCTACGATCTTCCTCTTGGTTTAGAGAAACATCTGCTCTACCTTATAACTTGTATCTCATCTTTTTTAACAGAATTAATGCTATGTGATCTGTCCCCAGCTTTATGAAATAATTGGTATCTCCGGCAGAATTAAATCCAACAATATGTAAAAAGATTAAAATACCATGATCAAATGGAGTTTGTCCCAGAAATGAAAGGTTAAACATTAAAAAAAAAAAAAAAAAAATCAATTCAATTCAATATATTAACAGAAAAATGATACCGTATGATCATCTCATAAAATGCAGAAAAAGTGTTTGACAAAAATCAAAATCTATTCATGTTAAAAAACAGTCAGTGAACTAGGAATGGAATGGTACTTCTTCAACCAATATATTAAAAACCTAGTTAACACACTTAATGGTAAAAGATTGAATACTTTCTCCCTAAAATCAGAAATGAGGATTCCTACTCTCACCACTCTTATTTAACATTTTGCTAAAACTCCTAGCCAATGTAACAAGATAAGGAAGGAAGGAAGGAAGGCCAGGCATACAGACTGGAAAAAAGAAGTAAAATTGTCTTTATTAGTAGACATGATAAGCTCATGTACATAGAAAATCCTGAGGAATCTAGACAGACGCTATTAGAAATAAGTGAATTTAAGAAGGTAGCAGGAAACAAGGACAATACTCAAAAATCAATTTATTTCTATATTCTGGAAATAAGCAACTCATATTTAAAGTAAAAAAACAATGTCATTTAGAATCGAAAAATATTAAGCACTTAAGGACAAAATATTTTAATGGGTGTGAGACCTACCACTGAAAACAACAAAACATTACTGAGAAAAAAAATAAGGACCTTAATAAATGCAGACATATAACTTATATTCATGGTTAGAAAACTCACTATTGATAAGCTGTCAGTTTTCACCAAATTAGTCTATAGATTCTTCATAATATCAAACGAAATCCCAGTAAACTTAACTGGAGAAATTGACAGGATGATTCTAAAATGTATATGGTAATATAAAGAACCTAGAACAGCCAAACAATTTTGAAAAAGAAGAACAAAGGACCCACACTGCCTGATTTCAAGACAATACGATACTACAATAATCAAAACAGAGTGTTATTGGCATAAAAATAGAGATATACTCATAGATCAAAGGAACAGAATAGAGAGTACAGAAAAACACCCATCCATAAGAGTATGTGGTCAATCTATATTCAGTAACAAATGGTGATAGAATTACTGGATGGCCACATGGGAAAAAGTGAACCTTGATCCTTACCTCACTATTCACAAAAATAAATTTGAAATGGATCATAAAACTAAAAATAAAAACCAAACTATAAATCTTCTAGAAGAAAATATTCAAAGTATATATATCTGACACACAGGATTTATGTCCAGAATACATAAGTACTCATAAACACAATAAAAAGAAGACAAATAAACCAGTTAAAATAAACAAAAATTTTTAACAGAAATTTACACAAGGAGATACATGGAAATCCAAAATGCATATGTTAAGATGCTCTACATCTTTAGTCATAGAAAAAACGCAATTAAAACCACAATGAGATACCACTACCTCTCCACTCATATGGCTAAAATTGAAAAGACGGATAATATCAAGAGTTAGTAAGGGTGTGGAGCATTTGGAACTCTCAGACATTGCTGGTGGAAATGTAAAACAATATAGCCACTTTGGTAAACTGTTTGACAGCTTCTTAGAAAGTTCAACATACACTTACCATGTGACTCAGGAATTCCTCTCCCAAGTATCTTACATACTTGTTTCTTTAAAAACTTGTTACATGGATGTTATAGCAGTTTTATTCATAACAGCCAAAAACTGAAAGAAAAAAAACACAAATGCAATTTAAAAAAAAACAAAACACTCCATTCAACAGTATAGATAAATCTCTAAAACATGCTAAGTGGAAAAATAAAAAAATGCGAAAGAGTGCTTACTGCATCATTCCATTTTCGTGAAACTCTAGGAAATACTAATTTGGGGCTGGGAGATGGGGACTGATTGGGAAGGAGTACATGGAGCAGATGGAAATGTTCTATATTCTGATTGTGTATACATTTAATAAAACACATGGAAGCATTTTATTGCAAGTAAATTATACTTTAATAAAGTTAATTTTTTACATCGCTGAATACATTTTGACACTGGTGATGTAATAAAAAGAAGTAATGAATGTGAAGTAAGAGCTACCATTTATTGTGTCTGCTGTGTGCCACAACCAGCGCTCAGCATTTTAAAAGGATTATCTCATTAAATTTTCCCATAAATCCAATGGCTTAAGTTTTATTGCTGTTCCCACTGTACCGATGAGAAAAATGAGACTTTTTAAATTAACAAGCAAGAATTAATAAGCGAATGGTTGGCTTGGAAAGTCAGATCCACCTAGCTCCAAAGTAGCCCATTCTCTCAGGACTGTGTCATGCTTTACCCCGAAAAACAACATCGTGCCCTCTGGGGAGCCCCAAGAGTCATTACAATGAAATGCTCTTAACAAGATGCCATCAAAGAAGAAAGTAAGCAGATTTATCACATGGGCAAAACAGAAACATAATAATAAACTATCAAGAAGCTTTTGAAGGACCACCAATGTCAACAAACCAAATCTGAACTGATGGAGCAGCAAATGCAATTAGTGCAACAGGAAAATCCCAGTTTAAAATATGGATTAATCTCAAAGGTACAAAGGTCCTTATTATTATTCTTATTTGAGAAGGGAAATTAAATTATAAAGAAGGAGCAGACATTTGCAAGGTATAAAAATATATATACTATCTTCTCACACTTTTTCTTGCCTTTTATCAGATGCTTGTGTTCCTACCTCACACTGTTTTACAAATGAAGTCTTTCAATTTTTTAGGATCAGACACTGTCATATTAAATAAATGGGTCCAGCTCCAGAACGTAAATAAGAAATGGAAAACAACCTAATTAATTCTAGAAAAGCAAATATAGCCCTAATACTAAAACCTCACAAAGACAATACAAAAATCTTTTTTAAAGGAAAAGAGGAAAGGAGGGAAACAGGAAAGGGAAGAAGAGAGGAAACCTTAGAAAATTTTCACTGAAGAATATGACAGAAATTGCAAATAAAATATTAGCAAATAGAATTCAACAAAATATCACCTAAGGTAATCAAAGAGAATTAAACAGGGGAAGTTAAGAATGTCCCAGTCATGAGAAATTTATTAATATAAAAAGCTAAACAAGGAAATCCATAATTATCCATTTAATCATTTGTCCCAATGTGTCATCTATCTTTTTATCCTGATATATGAATACTTTGAAGTTATTTAAATCCTTTCGTTGAGTAAGACCGAATATCAACTTATACAAAGGATCAAACATACATTCATAAATCATTAAATCAATAAAACTCCCCAGAGGCCAAAAAAAGGCATTTGATGAAATTAACCCCCATTCTTGATTTTGTTAATAGCTTAAAAGTAGGACAAAAAAAGAAGAAAAACTTTGGAGGAAAACAGACACAGGGTGAAATAACACCACCATTAACCTCATGTATATATAGCACAGTGTCTGTCACATATAAGCACCCAATAAATAGAAGCTATTTTTTTTTAGAGGGCCTCACATATTTATTACTGAACGAAGCTACTAGTGCAGAAACATATTAACAAAGAGACAGCTCATTTTTCCAATAATTTCCTAGTAAAATACATCCAACTGTCCAGATAGTAGTGATCTATTCAGTGCTATGGTAAGATCCAAGCAAACTAGACACAGCATAAACATGCATGCCATCTCATGTTTGTTTCCTTAGAGACCCAGCCTGGTTCTCCTCCAACTCCTCTTGGAGCTGTATCTGATTTTATTACCAGTTTTCATCTAAATCCACTGGGGAATGAGCAGATTCTGCTTTCATTTCTTAGCCAGGAACTACTTGATTGTCTTGTGAGAAGCCATCAGAAGAGTCAATTGCATGCAGGACGGTGGCAGGGAAAGAGATCTAGAAACAATTTTTTATGTCAAACCAACAACCAGCCTCAGGCTTAATAAAGAAATTCTACAGGCATAATATTGAAACAAAGCACAAAACAGGGAAGCTTTCTATTGCCTATATTTCATAGTATTTATATGAAAAAATAAGTTATTCATACAACAAAGGAAAATACAAAATTGTCATTATTTGCAGATGAGTGACTACCTTGGTTTCCAAATAGAAAATTCCAAAAACTAGTAGAACTAAGAAGAATTTAGAAAAATGGCCAAATTGACATAAATATTTCTTTAAAACAACAGCTTCCTATTTTGTAGTCAGTTAAATAGTATAATTTTAAAATATATTTTATTGACCATAGTCATAACAAAAATTAAGAAGGGAAAATTTCCATGAAAAACATACATAAGATGAAAAAACACAAGTCTTTATAGAATAAGATTTTTAAAATGAGAATGGGAAGATTTTATAAAAATATCAAAACTTCCAAAACTTATATTTGTATTTAAAATTCCAACACGATTGTGGAGGAGACTTCAAATATTCAAACATTCATCTGCAAAGGTAAGCAGGAGAGAATATCAAGTCAAAATGTATAAACGAGATGTTACTGGTAATTACTGAGCTTGGTACATGTGAGTTGTCATATATATGTACTGAATCAACTATAAAATCATGTAATACATAAGTAAATAAAAAAAGGCACACATAACTAGATTCAAATAAATAATTGCAATTAGACCCTGCCCTACATTTGGTATCAACTTTCGGTACCTAAAATTGAAAGTATGATATCAGAGTCTTAACAAATCAGCAGAGACAGGAAGAATGATTTAATAAATGATGTTGAAAAAAATGAAAGGTAACAAGAGACAAAAATAATAAAATAAAGATAAAGAGGACTATACAACAAAAAGATATAATAGCCATCAATATTGATACCCCCAATCAGGGAGCACCAAAATACACCAAGCAATAACTAACAGAACTAAAGGGAGAAACTGACCAAAACACAATTATACTAGGGGACTTAAATACATCATTGACAGCTATGGATAGATCATCCAAACAGAAAATAAATAATGAAATAGCAGCCCTAAATGACACATTAGATGAAATGGACATAACTGACATTTATAGAGCACTTCATCCTAAAACATCAGACTATACATTTTTTTCTAGTGTACATGGAACATTCTCAAGGATAGACCATACATTGGGACATAAAACTAGCCTCAGCAAATTTAAGAAGATTGAAATCATACCAAGCATATTCTCTGATCACAAGGCTTTGAAATTGGATATCAACTGCAAAAAGAAAGCAGGAAAAACCACAAATACATGGAGATTAAACAACATACCTTTAAAGAATGACGGGGTCAAAGAAGAAATAAGAGGAAAGATCAAAAGAGACATAGAAACAAATGACAATGAAAATACATCCTACCAAAATTTTTGGGATGCAGCGAAAGCAGTTTTAAGAGGGAAATTTATATCATTACAGGCCTATCTCAAGAAACAAGAAAAATCCCAAATAAATAACCTCACATTACACCTTAAAGAACTAGAAAAAGAACAAATGAAACCCAAGGGCAGCAGAAGAAAGAAAATAGTAAAAATCAGAGCAGAACTAAATGAAATAGAGAAAAGACAATAGAAAAAATTAATGTGACAAAGAGCTGGTTCTTTGAAAAGATTAACAAAATTGACAAACCCTTGGCTAACTCACTAAGATAAAAAGAGAGAAGACACTAATAAACAAAATCAGAAATGAAAGAGGGGAAGTTATCACGGTCACCACAAAAATACAAAGGATCATCCAAGAATACTATGAAGGACTATATGCCACCAAATTCAATAACCTAGAAAAAATGGACAAGTTCTTAGAAACATATAGACTTCCTAGGCTGAACCATGAAGAAATGGAAAATCTAAACAGACCGATCACCAGTAACGAAATTGAATCAGTCATCCAAAACCTTCCCCAAAGCAAAAGTCCAGGATCAGATGGCTTCACTAGTCAAATCTACCAAACCTTCAAAGAGGATCTAATACCAATCCTACTCAAACTCTTCCAAAAAACTGAAGAAGAGACAATACTCCCTAACTCATTTTATGAGGCCAACATCAACCTGATACCAGAACCTGGTAAGGATAACACAAAAAAAGAAAACTACAGACCAGTATCTCTGATGAATACAGATGCAAAAGTCCAAAACAAAATTCTAGCAAACTGAATGCAACAATGCATTAAAAAATTATTCATCACGACCAAGTGGGGTTCATCCCAGGGGCACAAGGATCGTTCAACCTATGCAAATCCATCAATGTGATACATCACATAAACAAAATAAAGGACAAAAATCATAGACTATACCAATTGATGCAAAAAAAAAAGCGTTTGACAAGATACAACATCCATTTATGATTAAAACACTTAATAAAACAGGTATAGAAGGAAAATACCTTAACATAATAAAGGCCATATATGACAAGCCCTCAGCTAATCTCATAATTAATGGTGAAAAACTGAAGCCCTTTGCTCTACGTTCAGGAACATGACAGGGCTGTCCCCTATCACCTCTGCTTTTCACCATAGTGTTGGAAGTCCTTGCCAGAGCAATCAGGCAAGAGAAAGAAATAAAAGGCATCCAAATTGGGAATTTAGAATAAGTTAAACTGTCACTCTTTGCAGATGACATGATGCTATATATAGAAAACCCTAAAGACTCCACCAAAAAGCTATTAGAAACAATCAATGAATACTGTAAAGTTGCCGGCTACAAAATCAACGTACAAAAGTTCATTGCATTCCTATATACTAATAATTAAATCTCAGAAAAAGAAATACAAAAAACAATTCCATTTGCAATTGCAGCAAAAAGAATAAAATACCTAGGAATAAACTTAACCAAGGATGTGAAGGACCCATATGCTGAAAACTATAAGACATTTTTTAAAGAAATTGAAGAAGACACAAAGAAATGGAAAGACATTCCATGCTCTTGGATTGGAACAATCAACATAGTTAAAATGGCCATATTACCCAAAGCAATATAAACATTTAATGCAATCCCCATCAAAATCCCAATGGCATTTTTTAAAGAAATAGAACAAAAAAAAATAATCAGATTTGTATGGAACCACAAAAGAACCCAAATAGCCAAAGCAATCCTAAAAAAAAAGAACAATGCTGGAGGTATCACACTCCCTGACTTTAGCTTGTACTACAGGGAAAAAAATAATCAAAACAGCATGGTATTGGCAGAAAAACAGACACATAGACCAATGGAATAGAACTGAGAACCCAGAAATAAAGCCACATAAATATGGACAGATAATTTTTGACAAAGAAGCAAAAAACATACAATGGAGAAAAGACAGCCTCTTCAATAAATGGTGCTGGCAGAATTGGAAAGCCATCTGCAAAAGAATGAAACTGGACTGCTATCTGTCACCATGTACCAAAATTAATTCAAAATGGATCAAAGACTTAAGCATAAGACCTGAAACAATAAACTGCATAGAAGAAAACATAGGTACTAAACTTATGGACCTTGGGTTCAAAGAGCATTTTATGAATTTGACTCCAAAGGCAAGGGAAGTAAAAGCTAAAATAAATGAATGGGACTATATCAAACTTAAAAGCTTCTGCACAGCAAAAGAAACCATCTACAAAATAAAGAGGCAACCAACTGTATGGGAGAAGATTTTTGCAAACGGTACCTCCAATAAGGGGCTAATATCCAAAATATATAAGGAATTCATACAACTCAACAACAAAAAACAAACAACCCAAATGAAAAATGGGCAGAGGACCTGAAAAGACATTTCTCCAAAGAGGACATACAAATGGCAAATAGACATATGAAAAAATGCTTGACATCACTAATCATCAGAGAAATACAAATAAAAACCACAATGAGATATCACCTCACCCCAGTCAGAATGGCTATCATCAACAAAACAAATAGTAACAAGTGTTGGAGAGGCTGTGGAGAAAAAGGAACCCTCATACACTGTTGGTGGCAATGCAGATTGGTGCAGCCGCTATGGAAGGCAGTGTGGAGGTTCCTCAAACAATTTAGAATAGAATTACCATATGACCCAGCAATCCCTCTCCTGGGTATCTACTCAAAAAATTTGAAAACATTTATAGGTAAAGACAAGTGTGCTCCAATGTTTATTGCAGCTTTATGTATGGTGGCCAAAACATGGAAACAACCAAAATGTCCTTCGATAGATGAATGGATAAATAAGTTGTGGGATATATACACAATGAAATACTATTCGGCGATAAGAAAAGATGAAATAGGACCGTTTGTGACCACATGGATGGATCTTGAGATTATAACACGAAGCGAAATAAATCAGAAAGAAAAAGTAGGAACCATATGATTTCACTGATATGTGGTATATAAACCGAAAACAACAAAAGATCAAGACAAACAACTGAAAGAACAAAAACTCATAGACATAGACAATAGTTTAGGGGTTACCAGAGGGTAAGGGGGGAGCAGGGCTCTAGAAGACGGTAAACGGGGTCTAATATATGGTGATGGAAAGAGAACTGACTCTGGGTGGTGAACTCACAATGTGATATACAGATGATGTAATACAGAATTGTACACCTGAAATCTATGTAACTTTACTAACAATTGTCACTCCAATAAACTTTGATTTAAAGAGAAAAAAAAAGAAACAAAAATTTGAAAAACAAACCAATAATTTCCTTTCTTGCCATAACTAAAAATAATCTCCAAATGGGTCAAAAAGTTAAGCAGTGAAACTCACAGCATAGAAAAACTATAAAACCTCTGGAGGGGGAAGGAGTTCCTAAACTCAAAAGCAAAGGAAGAAAAGGAAGATTAATGAGTCATACTACCAAAAACATGAAAACTTCTCCAGGTTAAAAAAAAAATCAAAATTAAAAGGCATAAATTGAGAAAAAAAATTAGCTTATGTAGTAGATAAATGATTGTTTTCATTACAACTCATGGGATTAATATATATATATATATAAGGGGAACCTCACAATAGCCTATAATATAAACAGACAATCCACCAAAGAAAATATAACTGATAAATAAACATGGGAAAACATCCCAATAGAAATTCTTAAAATGCAAAATAAAACCAAGAAAAGTGCTATTTTTCTCATGAAACTAGCAAGTGCTTTGTTGAATAATATTTTGAACTGGCACCAGTGTTGGGAACCTGATACTTTCATACCAGGTTTCAACCTTTCAACCTAGTTGAAACAGTAAAAGATATAACCATTATGAAAGCAATTTGAAAATATTTTTCAAAGGCCTTAAGTTCACTTTTTGCTTTTGACCAAATAATTCCATTTTGAAAATTTTATGTTAAAGAAATAAATATAGGAAAAGCTTTATGCACAAACATATTCATTGGAACAATATATGTAATAGCAAAAATTGGAAGAAAAATCTTAAATAACTAATAATAATGAAAAAACTAAGTAAACCATGATTATACCCACTGAATGGAATAATAAGCATTTCAAATGATGGATATAACTGGTGAACATGTTATCTCTGAGAAGTAAAGATACAAAGAATTTTCATTTTGCATTTAATAAATTTCTAACAATTTGAATTTGTTATACTTTTCCAGTTATAATGAGAAAAAAAGAAATGAAGATACTTCCATTTAGAAAAAAATAGTTGAAATGATGCTTACAAAGATTACAGTAACATGGAAATGTGCTCATTACCCTTGGGGAGGAAAAGAATCTGGAATGAAGTACTTGTAAATGCTAATAGTGCATGTGTTTATTGATGAGAATTGGATGCTTCTTTTGCCTGATTTTCAAATTATCTTCATTGAATTCAACAAACATTTGCTGAGACCCTAAGTTAAAGGCCCTAAACTAAGATAAAGATGTATAAGGCACTGCCATGTTGTTCATTAATGCACATGAATTATTTTATAATATTTAGAACAGTCATTTCTCTCTGCAAAAGAATTCTCAGAGAAAATAGTGTGATGTATCACAAAACAATCAGCAAAGAGTTTATTATTATACACGTTTTTGTGGTGTAAAACTGTAATATCCACTTTCAAACACTTATTTGAGAATACTATTAAGATTTAATAATCTGGGTTTACAATACTAACTTCGAAACAGGACAGAGAAACTTCTATTTCCTCAGGTCCCTAAGAAGATTGTTTAAACACCTGCTTCAAGCACAGAAATTGAGAGTGAAAATTTTGCAAATCGGAGTAACTACATTTAGCAAATATTTCCTGCTAACCTCAAAAGTGAAATAAGTCAGACAGAAAAAGCAGAGAACCATGTGATTTCACTGATATGTGGTATATAAACCAACAACAACAACAAAAAAATGGTGGCCAGGGAACAAGCCAAGTGGTAGCAGAGAAGGATGGTGAAGTCTCTGGAAATAACACATGGGATGCACTGGATGAAATATGAGGGGGCAATGATGACAGAGTTGATATCCCCTGTTGAGCTCTCCCAGAACTATTTCCTCAATGACACATGCTAACGGCTGAAGGACACTTCCCTGCAAGTACATGGCATTTCCCAAGACTCATTGAAGACATGAAGTATAAAGAAATCACTTGGAAGCAGCTATTGAAATTGAACAAAGGGCAGCTTTGCTAACGAAACCTATGTCAGATGTCACAGATGAATAAACACAAATCATAGAATCTATTTTCAGGGAGGAAGCAGATCTGGAGCCAAGTTTAACATCTTAACAACCAATAAATAAATAGCTACCCCCTTCTTCAAAAAAGAAAAAATCTTCTAATAAGGCAAATACAGTACAAAAGTGCTTAACTGATAAATAAGGAAAGCAAATATAAGTACTACAGAAGGTAGATTTGTGTTTTACAGACAACAGGAATAGAATCCAAAACTTTAAACAGGACTATTAAAAATACTTAAATAATTTTGTGTCAGTTTCATGATTCCCTTGCTTTATTATCACACTGCAAGTGTATTAGGGGACTTTTTATTATATTAATATATGTTTTTAACACCAATACATTTCTAGATATTTAATCGCAGTTAAATACATATTTCTCAAATATGTAATTTAATTAAGGAAGCTAAAGATGAGGGGGGAACAGATCATTTCTCGAGCAGCCTGGAAAGTGAGGTAGGCCGAAAGCACCCCAAGGTGTTCCTTCGCCTCCTTCGGCTACAACAATGGACGGTGTCATTCCCAGGAAAGGCACAGATCTTCTCTTTGGTTCCTCTGGCAGATTTCCGAAAGCAACAGCCTTGCATTTTCTCTGGCTAACATTATAAATAAAACATTAATCATTATTAACCTTGCCTGAAAAAAAAGAATGCTCTGCTAGAAACCAACCCACATTTTTCCAGGCCATATTCAGAAGTGTTTACTCTTGAGGAAAATGCTTTGTTCCTCTTACTGAGATTTTTCTGACTCGGGTAAAACCGCCAAGGTTGGAAAATGCCTTGCATATCATGAACATCACAAAGACTTGAGTAAAATGTAACTTTCTACAGCTGCCAACCAAAACAGTGCCTCGTATTATTGCCTGTGTGTGTGTCTTAGCTTCTTTCTGAGTAACATCAAGATGCAAATATTTAACAACTTCTTCAACTAAAGACTATTTCAACACCAAGTCCCAACATTCTGCCAATTCCTCTCCATACCTAGGCATTCGCTATCAGGCAAAGGATATCCCTTAGCAGACACTCCCAGCTTTCCATTCATCCTGGAAGTGAAACTATCCTCCAGTAATCATGGAGAAACACCAGTGACCACTGGGGACTTATGCCCAATTTACCGAACACTTTGCACCTAGCACTGACTAATTTTATCTATTATTGATAAAGAAATTGCTCGTTATTACAGCCCCTCCAGGTGACATTATTCTTTGCACAGCAAAAGTCATTAGGCATTGTCAGAAAGGGTTGACATGTCTGAAATTATACTGCACACTTGCCCACTAATAGTAGTGGTCATGCAATTAGGAATGTAAAAAGATGAGTATGCACAAAAAAGTTATATAGAGTGAGTTCATTTTTTAATCAGTCCTCCAAAGAGATAAGATGACTTAAACTCATATAATATCATTCATGAGTTTTCTTCAGGGCAGCAGAATTCAAATCCCATGCCCAAGAGCAGGAAAAGTTTCACTAACTTCACTTTCATTTACCATTATCTTCTGAATAGATGATTCAAAAAAGACAAAGTCTAAAATGAGAGATTCAGCAGAAAAACATAACTACAAACAAAAGGTTTCTAGTTCAGTAAATAAGAATAATTATCATAATTTACATTAGTATAGCGGTTTACAGTTTACTACGAACTTTTAAATGTATTATTCTCTATGCAATTCTCACAACAGTCTACTTAAAATAACATTGGAGAATACTACAACAATCGTGGACTATTATGCAGCCAGGCTGAAGTACGATGTGGTAGAACCAATGGCATGGAAATAGGTTCATAATATATTGAGTACAAAATGCTGGTTTCAAAATGGAATGGACAGCTTGGTCCCATTTTTGTAAAAAGATATATACATGCATTCATACATATATACACATATGTACAAACACATAGAGAGAGAGAAAAGAGGCTGGAAAGATATCAACTAACTATGGTCTCTGTTTTGTGATTACTCTCCTTTCTCTCATTTATTTTATTTTCTGACATATTGGTAATAAACATGTATTATATGTATGAATTAATAAAAGATAATCATATATGACAAAAGCAGTGGTCATCTTATTTTTTAAAAAGAATTTTTCAGTAAGCTTCAATCATCCCAGCCAAATGCCAAGGAGAAATGGGACTTCAGTTTGAACTGCTCTTAAAAAAAGGCATTTTTGGAAATAGAATTCAATGAGTCTTATCATCATCCATAGTTACATGGTCTGCTAGTTGAACACAATTCAGCACAAAATATACATTGAGCGATGTCTTAGTCCAAAGTCTCTCGGAAGCAGAACTTACAGACTGAAGTGCTGATAGTTTATTTGGAAGTTACAAGCTCAAAATGGTTTAGGTGAAATGAAAGGGAAGAGGGGGAAGGAAAGATGTAAAGCAATGTCACGCAGTGCCACCTCATGAACACCGGCCATCTCATACAATCTGTAGAGATACAACAGTCACTCAGCCAGAGTGTTCACTTGGCACCTGGGGCTTCTCTGTAACTGGTTACAAGTAACCACCCAGGAGCAGTTCAGGGAAGGGAAAAAGGACGAGGGCTTATTTACCCAGTTCTCTATTTCCAGTATTCCCTGATCAAGGTCGCTCAAGGCCCAGCATCCAGACCCTCGGGACCCACTCAAAAGGCCTGATCCCACGCCTTGAGTATCCAAATGTAAGAGAAACGAGCTACTGTTATGCTGGTGGAGCTCAGCACTGGGGTTGGGAATGCCCGATCCAGAGCCTCAATTCAAACTCCAGAAAGCAAGGGATTCAGCAAAGGTAGCAGCATCAGGGCTTTTCCAGGAGGTGACAAAAGGACTCTGAGAAGAGGTACAAAGGCTTATGTCCAATATAAATGTCTTGCTATATCTTGGAAATAGTTGGTCATTTTATTACATCAACTTCCATTAACAGCATTAGTAACAAAAAAAGATACCCACACCTGTAAACATACAATAGTATATAAAGGACCTAGTTTTATTCATCAGCTTCACTAACCTGGCAAAATATTCACATGCACATCAAATGGACATGCTCAGATTAGTGAGTAAGCAAGTTATACTTATTCCAGGCACACAAAATATGCTCCCCACACTTTACTCTCACAGAAAAACGCTCTAGAATGCAAATAGATGAAGCTGATGTTATTAAATTATGTTAAATCCACTCTAGTTTTTTAAAGTACACCATTTACAAACTTCAGTACTTTTGAGTTTTAAAAAAATTACTTGTGATTTACCTCACAATTGATCACTACACCTTGCATGTAGTAATGCTGATTAAAAACCATTATGAGATACCACTTCACACCCACTAGGATGGTTATTATAAAAACAACAACAACAAAAAGAAACAGAAAATAACAAGTATTGGCGAGGAAGTGAAGAAATTGGGAATTTTGTGCATTGCTGGTGGGAATGTAAAATAGTGTGGCTCTGTGGAAGACAGTATAGCGGTTCCTCAAAAAATTAAATATAGAATTATCATATAATCCAGCAATTTCACTTCTAGGTATACACCCAAAAGAACTGAAGTCAGGAACTCAAACAGATATTTGTACACTCATATTCATAGCAGCATTATTCCCAGTAGCCAAAAGGTGGAAACAACCCTAGTGTCCATCAATAGATGAATAGATAAAATATGATATATACATACAATGGAATAATTTTTATGCATGTATCTTTAAAAAATGCTTTCTTTTTTCCAGGTTTATTCAGGTATAATTGACAAATAAAATTGTATATATTTAACAACACAACCTGATGATTTGATACATATATACATTATTAAATGATCACCACAATCAAGTTAATTAACACCTCCATCACCTCACATTGTTACATTTTTGTTTTTGCAGTAAGACAGTGGAATATTATTCAGCCTTAAAAAATAATGAAATCTTACCATTTATGACAACATGGATGGACTTAGAGGGTATTATGCTAAGTGAAATAAGTCAGAGAAAGACAAATACCATGTGATTTCACTTATATGTGGAATCTAAAGATCAAAATAAATGAACAAACAAAACAGAAACAGTCTCATAGATACAGAGAATAAACTGATGGTTGCCAGATGAGGAGGGCTTGGGGGGCTGGATGAAAAAGTGAAGGGATTAAGAAGTACAAATTGGTAGTTACAAAATAGTCACAGGGATGTGAAATACAGTACAAGGAATACAGTCAATAATATTGTAATAAAAAAGAAAGACAAGCTCATGTAAAAATGTGTAAAGAATATGAAAAAGCAATTCACAAAATAACTATAAATGGTCAGTTAATATTTTAAAATAAGTTCAACTTCATCAATAGCCAGGAAAATGCTAAGTAAAACAATGTGACAGTTTTTTAACTATGGGCTTCAAAAATTTTTTATAATCAGTTTATTGTTCATGGGGATAAGTGAGAGTGAAAATTAATATAATTTTTGTGCAAAAAATTGATCAGTAGTTATTAAAATTTCAAAATGTACAAATTCTCTGACACCCATTTCTACTTGTAGAATACATCCTAGAATATATTTATACATTTGTACAGGGAATTCTTGCAAAAAAGTTCACTGTAATATTGTTTGTAGTCAGAGAAATATGAAAATAATCTAAGTGTCCATCGAGAGAAACATAATTAAACAAATTATTGCTAAAACTATTCCATGAAATATTATGCATCTATTAAAAAGAATGAGGTAGATCTATATACGCTAAAATGTAAAGATATTTAAAATGTGTTATTCAGAAAAGATACATGAAAATACATGAAGTATGACTCCATTAATATTTAAATAAAAACTACCTATGTGCATATATGCAGAGTGTGTGTGTGTGTGTGTGTGTGTGTGTGCGCGTCTCACAAATATCTTGAAAGACATTTATCGAACTGCAAACCATGGACATCTCTGTGGAATGTGAGTGTAGCACAGTGAGTCACTTGTAGACTCTATTAATCAGGAGTCTGTTGGTTGCAAGTGAAAGAAACATAACTGAAAATTCCCACAGGGCAAGAAGAAAACATCATTATAAATCCAGACCTCCTGGCTTTAGACAAGACTGGATCCAAGGACTCAAAAAGGATGTCATCAAGCTCTGCAGTACTCTCCTGGGCTTGTCACTCCTTAGTTTTGTTCTTCAGCTAAACCCTTCCTCCAGGGTAGCTACAGCAGCCTCTGGAAGCTCAGACGCCCATCCTTCCAACTGGGCGACACCAGAGGAGAGAGGCTGTCTTCCCCTTTAGCGCCCACAGGAAAGTCTGAGGGGGAACTGATTGTTCCAGCTTCAGACATATGTTGAATCAGTTACAGTTTGCATTTAGAGGCAAGTAACCCCAACTAATATCAGTTTCAACACATAAGAGTTTGGGGTTTTTTCTCTCACACCACAATAAGCCCCCAAAGCAGGCAGCTGCTGGCCTCAGTTCACAGGCAGGCAGTTCTCTCGGGCTTCCTTGTGGTCCAAAGGCAGCAACTGCTACTTGAGCTAACACATCTCTGGGATGGGGTGAGAAGAAAAAAGCAGCAGCATCCGAATCAGGAAAGCAAAGGCTTCCCCAAAACCCTCAGCAGGCTTCTGTTTACTTTTTAATGGCAGAATGGTGTCACATGCCCACCCCTATCTGGGAAAGTTGAGCATTCCAAGCTCCACAGCAAAGAAGAGCAAAGGAAGCAAATGTCAAAAGATTGTTCAGTGAACCAACCTCGATAATATTCTACAAATCCCTTTCTGACTAATCAATCCCTATAGCCAGCCAGGCTCAGGTCTCAATTTTCATCCCTGTCAGGGGAAAGCATTGCTCTCTGACTACCAACCCCAACGACCACGTGGAATAGAAGAAGTACCACCTCTAAAAACACTTATCTTGCCACAGAAAATATATGGAAAAGCACCCAGATGGAAAACATGGAGTTACACAGTGGATTACAATGATCAATAAAATATACACACGCACACACACACAAAAACACACACCAACACACAAATATACAAACATAAACACACAAATATGCATGCACTCACCCACACACACAGATACCAGGCTTTGAAAAATGGAAAATATTTTTAAAACCCATACTATTAACCATGTTGACCTTGTGGGGTAGAGGTTCAGAGAATAAGATGACTTTCACTTTTGACTTTATGCAGCTCCCCAAAATAGTTAAGGAATTGAAGGTGATTTTTCCTTATTTTGGCTTTTTTGTTTTTTTCAGTATGTTTTGACTAACAAAAAAATTTTTTAATTATTAATATGATAACAAACCACATTTTACTAAAGGAGGAAATACAAATAATCCAGTTTGGGGGTTTTTTCATTATGATCCTGGAAATTACCATCATGAGGAGATATTTATTAGGAAGAGCATCAAAGAGAAAAAAACTGAGGGAGAAAAAATCATGAATAATGAAAACTAATCTCTCCCATTTAATTTTCCCTACATCTGTCTCGGTGAAATTACACCTACTAAATATTGACTTTGCTTCTAAGGACTTGAAGGCATGTGACATATTTTATTTGACATAGATCACTACATTTAACCTCTGGGTAAAGATGGAGCCAGCATATCTCATTCAGTGACACAAAAGAAAGTGATGCATAAAGAGGTAAAGTGATGAATCTGGGCTCAATTGTCACATAGTAATTGCCTTATAGATCCCTCTGCCACCTATGAGGAGGCCTGGGGACTGGGTTTGCCAGTTTGTTCTCTACCCAAAGAGAAGAGGTTCATCAATTAGGGTATTGTGAACTTGCATTGGAAAAAATCACCTTCTTCAACTCTAACTTAGGTTTCCTTCCATTATATTGTCAGGCACAGACTACAGTAGTACTAGCAGCACCTATGCCTCTGTCACCAACAGAAATCGCAGATATTTTCCTATCATATCACATAGTTGCTGATTCCTTGCCATATCATTTACATACATCACTACTTCAAATATAGCAGTTACTAGACCTACTATATTGTGATAACTAGATTTCAATAAACACAATTCTTTTCTCTGTAATCCTATGTATTTCTTTTTATGCATTCAAAACATTCTTCTGACTGTCAGAAAGGATCCATGGCACAACACACACACACACACACACACATACACGCAAATGCACACGCACACGCACAAGATTAAGAATCTCTGCGTAGAGTATCTCAAGCCATGGGGCATATGTAGGAACCTCCAAACATCTTCCTAAGAGCTTCCCAGGATAAGAAACCACATCCTTGTCCCAGGTCTACCCTGAGGTACCAGTAGGACCACAAAACATCAGACACATTGTTTGGGGTATATGTTTGGCTCATGTTACAACATAACCATACAACAAATCAAGTCTCAAATCCCCATTTGGTGCTTTTCTCTGCCCATAGGTCTTTCAAGAGAATGCTCTGCTTTCACTGCTATCCAGGAGCACCACATAGTGCCTGGGTCACACACAAAGCAACCATTTCTCCCACATAATTACTGACACTGCAGCGGTACAATAGTGCACAGTCAACATTCCAAGATGCAATCGATAAAACCAGAAGCCACGCAAAAAGGTTAAAATCTGTCAATGTTTCCTCTTTAACCGCTGAAACACTCCGTGGCTACAGAGAAAATTATGAGCATTTCTTCCACTATATCAATTAGCTATCACTTTGGGTGTTTTCCTGTGGGCACTGAAGTCAAGCAGAAATGATTTTGAATTCCAGCTCTTATATCTACCACACATGACCCCAAGCAGATAGCCTCCTGAGCTTTGGATTTTTTACCTGAACAACCTCAAAGAGTTGTTCATTCTTTCATTCGCACACTCATTGATCAACAAATGCTTTTTGAGCACGTGCTCTAAGCTGTCTCTATCATGGTTCCGAACAGATAATGCAGAAATGGAAGGAACTTGGGAAAAACCAGTACCAGGATATATAAACACTCTCAAGACACAAATGGTTCAGACACAGTGGGCCCATCTCGTATGCATCAGGACTCAGCGTAAGAGTGATGGGGTTTCCGAGCAGCACAGGGCAGGCAGGGAAGTGGGGGATTAAGGACAGATATGCCTCAGAACAGCGTTAGGACAATTGCCTGAGACAGACAGCCAGCAAAGGCACGTGGGCTGGGCACAGTGGAAAGGACAACAGTGATTGAAACACAGGTCCACGAAGGAAGTCCAAGATGTGACGGGCCAGCCGTCATGAGTCGATGGGTTCCCGAATGAGGGAGTGGGAATGAATAAAAGACACTCTCACATATGATGGCGATCGCGGAACTTCAGTGATCCTGAAGACACTAAGTTTATTTTACTGCACCCATATAAGCAGTTTGAGCACGTGCAAGTATGTATTAACATAACAAATGTAAATTCTTTAGCTTTCACATAGAGGATACAAAATTCACCGAAACTCACAAGTTTATCAATTGCCCTGATAGGCATCAGCCTTCTGTGTCTGGGAACTGGCCGCTCCCACCAAATTCCTCAGCAGCTTACAAGCTCAAGCTCCCCTCAGGTGCAGGAAGAGACAATTGCCTCAGGGGGAGGAAACAGGTAGCATAAACTGAGCCATTCTGCAAAGCTCAGAGTTTCCTGTAACCATGGCTCCCCACACAAGAGAAGATTCAGGGAGCCTACTAAGCACATGGGTGGAGAATAGCAGCTGTCAATCCAAGGTCAAGAAAGCTTCCAGAAGGACAATACCATTTGTCCGGGGCAAAGCGGAGCCTATGTTACCTATCCTGGAAGCAGAGGCAGTGTTCTGGCTCTTGGGAGAAGGCTTGGCAAGAACAACACAAGTTAACAGCCACTAGAGCTGATACCCAGAGCAGGTCGCTGGTGCACACGGGGATGGAGAGATGGGAGTAGCACAGGGAGAGCGCTGGAGCCCAGTAGTCACTGGAATGGGAAACTGCAGCTGACAGGAAAAGAGCTGGGAGTGGGCAGGAGCCTCCAAGTGTACCCAGATCCCAGGTTTATGAAAATGACTCGTGTGCAGCAGAGAGTGAAGTTCCTGAGACCACATATGTCCTGCCTCTGGAAGGACTGGCTCTCAACCTGGGCCAGGATCCGGTGGTTATATACAGGGGGCTTCAGGGATGCCAGGTTCATGGTGCTGGGAAAGGTGAAGCAGAGGAAGTGAATGGCGGGAGGTGGATGAGCCAACCCAGAGCTCAGCTTTAAAATGTGGCCAAGAAAAGATGCAGACGAGGCTACCCCATCACTTTGCAAGTCCACTTACTCCCACTCAAGGCCCTTCCTGTGTTGGAAATATCCTAGTACCTACAGGTCTGCTGGATCAGGATTTGCCAAGAAAATATATTACCTGGATTACAGAGTGAAGGCTTTCAGAGAAACTCTACGTCCGGGACTAATGCACGTTGCCTAATAACACACTGTGGAAAAAACTAACATATCAGAGATGAATCCATTTCAAAAAGCAGTTCCTCCTACTCAAAATTAGCACCAAAAAAAATCACTGGAAATAAAATAATTTCTTGTATCTAGACTTAAATTTGTGGGGTGAAATCATGAGTTTGCACTTAAGACACTCAGTCTGCAACCCTCCCCCCTCAAAAAAGCAAAATACCCTGTCCTGACAAACCAACCTTATTTATCACGGCAATTTCTTAACATTTTTATTGTAATCTTTTTACCTAACAGGCCCAAGTAGGAGATGTCTTTTAAAGTTCTGTGGACTTTATTTTCAAAGAAGAAAATATGTTTAAGTTACAAAAACACATGTTCCTTTGTCACCAGGAAACACCAGCCTTAAAATGGTATGTCAGAGTGGGCACCCCAGTTTCAGGTACCCCTCTCGTAAGAGAGCTGCACTTTCGCTTTAATAAAAATCGTTGCTTCTCTGGGGGGGAAACAATGGCATATCACTGTATTACGAAAGGAGTGGAAAGTAGCAGAAATGAATATATTTGTATAAGGTTTCAAAGATTATGATAATTTTTTAAATGTTTTCAAATTTTTCTTTAATGCTGTCGCATCACCTTTCCAGGAATAAATATATTCAACTTTCCTCCTTTCCTTGACTTACTTCGAATTAGAAAACTGAACTGGGCTAGCCTTGGATTGACAGTTGCCTTATTACTGATATCACAACTGAAATCCAAATGTTATTTGGCCACCTCTGCTGCTCATTTCGGCTCTCCTTCACCACTTGTCTACCACTAAGGAGTTGCTCTGACTTTGTCTAGAGACTCTTCCAAAGCACTTTAAAATAAAAATGCTTTACAAAACATCCTGAAGGTTTTATAACATGTCCCCCTCACTTCCTGGGACAACTGTACTAAAAGTCGCTCTGGGGTTGGAGATGAGGGGTCCTTCTGGGGTGGGAGAGGGTGCCTCCACTTGACCATCACAGCTGAGAGTCCACAGCAATGACTATTATTTTCCTGTAACATCACATTTCATCTTATGTTCAGGGAAATATAAATTTGTACGGTTCCCCAGAGCTTCCTCCTCACAACACCAAGATTGGACTGCAGTCTAAATTCCGTGATCCCACAAAAAATTTTCATTAGTTCTTTTAAAAATAAAAATCTTTCCAGTAGAGAACAACTGAATAGGAGCTGATTGCCCAATCAGTATCTGTACTTGGAATTAGCAAATAAAATGACTACAGTTAAAATTGCTCTCCAATTTTTAATATATAATCAAGGATATTAAGTATTCATATCTGTTACAGGTTGCACTGTGTCCCCCCAAAAGATATGTTGAACCACTGGCACCTCTGAGTACCACCTCATTTGGAAATAGGGTTTTTACAGATATATTCAAGTTAAAATGAGGTTATTAGGGTGGGTCCCCATCCAATATAACTGGAGCCTTCATAAGAGGAAAATACCATGTGAAGACAGAGATACACAGGGGAATGGCATGTGATGACAGAGGCAGAGACTGAAACTGCTGTGGCTGCAAACCAAGGAACGCCAAGGATAGCGGCAAGCTGCCAGAAGCTAGGATGAGGCAAGGAAGGATCCCCTTACATATTTCAGAGGGAACGAGGCCCTGCTAACGACACCTTTATTTCACACTCCCAGCCCCCAGAACTGTAACACAATAAATTTCTGTTGTTTTGAGTCACCAGTTTGTGGCACTTTCTTATGGCAGCCATAGGAAACTAATAAATTTCTCTGCTTCTTATTGCTAATTTTCATATCAATGTGAGATTCTTGGTGGACTCTTCCTTGAAAGTACCTTGTTCATTCAACTACAGTTGGAGTGATAAAGAACCAGCCTCATAAAATGCACGCAATGGGTTTACTTTTTCAGTAAGTATAACAAAAAGACCCTCTTGCCAGATAAAATATAAGCTGCCTCATTAAATTTGAATTTCAGATAAACAATTTATAATTGTTTAGTTAAGTGTGTCCTCTGCATTATTTGGGACATACTTTACTATAAAACTATTCACTCACTATCTGAAAATCAAATTTATCTGGGTGTCCTATATTCTTATTTGTTAAGTCTGGCAGCCCTATATCCCACCTCACAGATGTTAGGCCTGTTTCTGGAATATTCCATTATTTGTTGTTTGTTTCTAGTCCTAGAGCCAATAAGACCAACTACTATATATTGAATAGTATTATAGCCTCTTCTTCCTCTTCAGTTTCAAGTAGCTCTAGTTTAATTTGTAGACACTGTTAACAATTATAGATGGATGATGATTGCTCTGGTGAGTTTGCATTGGGTAAGCACCATGACATCCATACAGCTTTTATAAAATGCTACACAATCAATAAAAAGAAATTAGAACCATCAATTCTATGTGTAAAGATGTCATCAGCTTTCAGGGGCATTTTAAGTTCTTCATTTCAATGTTGTGACCAACATAAGAATATAGGAAGAACACAAAAGGTATTTTTTTTTTCTTTTCACCAACACTAAATTAATTATTTTTTAGAAAAATGTAGTACATCCCTTTATGGATAATGCTGTTACTAGGAGACTTTTTAATCTGCTACTTCAATCTTATTTCTTATTCTCCCCAGACCTCTGCTCTTTCATCTGTAAAATGAAGGCGCTAGAAGACATGATTTCAGGTCCTTCATCAGGATCCGGGAGTTAGCCGCAGGCTTAATCAACCTGTCTCTGTGTACTCCCTTTTGCCTCCCCCTACAGATGACCCACCTCTCATCAACGTTCCTCTTCCCTAGGGTTGGGAAGGCCTTCCCAAGCATAACAGAAACCACAAAAGAAACCATTATTAAATCTGACTGAATACATCAAAAGACTCCATGAACAAAACTAAAAGGCAAATGACAAACAAACCAAAAAATTTTGCATGATACAATATAGAAAAATTTTAGCATGCCAAAAAAAATTTGGGCAAAGACATAATAGGCAATTTATATGCTTACACACACGAGAGAGATAATAAACCTATGAAAGTATTTCATCCATTATTAGAGAAATACAAATTAAAGAAAGCAAGCATCATTTTGCCTATAAAATTGACAAAATATTTTTAAGAAAACAACCCAATATTAGAAGAGTGCACTCTCATACTCTGCTGGGAACTGTGTAAGGTGATACAATAATTTTAGAAATCAATTTAGTATTAATAATTCTTATCAAAAGCTGTAAAATCTATAAACATTTTGATTCAGCAATTATGCTTCTGGGACTTGTGTTCAAAGATCTGGCTCAAAACCTCAATCACTTCACTGTATCACTGGTGACAGCAATAATTTGGAAACAGCCTAATTTTAGGTTTGATTCAATAAATTATGATACAACCATACAGTGGAATACTATGTAGCTATTTATAAGCCTGTGGTAGAAGAGGACTTAACGACATTGAAATATGTTCACAATATGTCAAAACCAATTTCAAGCAACTATCAACAGTATGACAGCTATCAACATACTGTCCTAAAAGAAAATATGTATATATAAACATATAACGCTAGATAAAAGACTAGAAGGATATATAAAAACTAATAATTAAACAGTAATTATTTCTGGACAGTAGGATTAAGAGCTTCTTTTTTTTTCTCCCTCCTACTTTCAAAGTTTTCCACAATGATCATGTACTACTTTTCCTATTAAGGAAAAAATAACAAACATTATATTTTTTAATTCATCTGTCCTGTTTTAAAACCTGCCTTTTGCTGGCCTGCAGTAAATTAATCTAATAAGTAAGCCCTATTAATTTGCAGCTTTGTAAAATAATGCTTTAACCTAGTGAACTGGTGAACTACTTTGGAGCACTTGGTTACAAGAGGCAGCAATTAAATTAAGACAAAAGAGGAATTATAAAAAGTAGGGTCACATAAGAACATGGCAGATTCTGCAATAAACCATATGACTGCAGTCACAGAGAATGACAGGTTCCAAAAGGAAGAATAATTTCCAGCAAAGAGAAGGCTTGCCAGGGGAAAAATATAATAGATATTCACCATATCAGTTAAGCACAGATGTCTTCAGCAGGCCACTAAATAATTTCTCTGGTGAACTTCCAATCTGCCTTAGATTGGATTCCCACATAGAATCTGAGGTGGAGGGGTGTGTGCAGGAGGATATTAGGGAGTGTTCTGGGGAGATAGTTCACCTGTAAGGTAGTGAAGAAGGCAGAACTGGACAGAGGGAGGAGCTGCCTACAATGCAGTTACAACTGACATGGATCTCAGCCAATACTACAGGGAGTTCTGGAGCTAGAATGGCCCTTCAGATGCTCCAAAGTGAGGCAAGCGGGGAAGGCCTTTGTACACCCACCTCAGCCAAGAGGAGGCATAACCCTGGGCCAGGCAGTTCCTTAGGGCAGAGGTTCAATCACAGTGAGGGATGCAGCACAGTTAAGCTCACCCCACCTCCTTTCCAAAAGCACAGTCAGCATAAATTTTAAATATTTCAAAGGTATAGCTGCACATGAAAATAAAATAAGCATATCTGTGACCCAGAAAAAGAAAATGTAGTGACAACAAAGGCTAAAAACATAGACAACTGGGCTCCAGGATCAGAAACAGGCAATCCTGGCTATAGCATGGGCTCCTATGTACCATGGGGGCTCCTAGTACCACTCTCGTCATTGGTCAAGATTAACAGAAGACTTAACCACCCAATATTCTCAGGACACCCAAAAGCCCACACTCAATAGGAGTGGAAGTTTGAGTCGCCTACCAGGTAAATAAATCACAACTCACTGAGGTGCTGGCTAAGGGCAAAGGGAACATGGAATTGATAGTAGGAAAAAGAAGTCATAAGTACCAACTCTAATCATATGGCCAGTTGCATAACAGAAGAATGTAATGTATACATTTATTTTTCCTTAGATTTTTTATTTATGGTTTTTCCCATCCACCTTTTACCTAGTTTATACAATGTATGTCGATGTGATAAATTTTATTACGTATTTGTTAGGTTATGGGATATCAAGTTAATATTCTGATTGAATTAAAAGAGGTTTGAATATCATTCAGAACCAAAGATGAAAGCGTACCCTGGAACAAGATAATGGTGAATACAGTTCTGTAAGCTTGGTCCAATAAAGGAAGGGAGGGGCAAAAACATTCCCCAGAGATGGATACATTAACCAATTGGATGCTAGTCTTCCCTTTTCTGGGGAGAGAATGTGTTTCTATTGGACTGAGAGACAGCTGTGTCATCTTAGGCAGGAGAATGCTATTGTTATTGTTTGGAAGTTTAAATATGGGTAGAAGTGTATATAAACAAATGTTAGCCACATAATACTCTATCAAAAGGATAAACCACAATTTACTATACTATTCTCCCTCCTTTTAGGTTGATACTTAATTCCAGTTCCAGTATATCACTATTTCCAGTTCCAGTATATCACTACCTAATTTATAATTTATAATTAGGTAGTGATAACACGTTCCATGTTTTGTAATTTTTCAATACTCATAGAATTGGGATCCGAGGATTCATTTCTAATCTTCTCAGCCCTCTACAGCTGTGTGGAAGAGTTCCTTTTCTCTTTCTGGCAGAGTGGCCAACAGGGTCAGGAAAAAGCTGGTGGTACTTTCGGGCCTCAGTATGAATGCCTGTTCATTGACTTCCATTACTCTCCACATTAAAATCTTCATACTCAAAAGAGGAAAGAAGAGAAAGAAGAAGGGAGCTCCTTCCCAGGTCGGGCAGGGAGGGAGGTGGTTGTTATACTCTTATTTTACTCATTCAACAACTTTTTAGGAGAAAACACTGAATATTGTACCACAAAATAAAATTATAGCACTCTTCTAGAAAGTATATAGGATTTCATGGCACACCTTTTGGGTATTAATATCAGTCCTCATTCCATCTTTATTTGCTATCCTTTTTTTATTTTGCATCGTATTTCACCTATTTCAAATTTCTTTAATCAGACTATATTGTGGGTGCCTCAAATTCTTCCCAGGACAAAAAAAGAGAAAAAGTGAATCTGTATACTTATGACTGCAATTACAGAATGCCCACCTTAGAGTCATTTAAACAGTAAAGACATAATCATTTCAAGTAATAAATCTGAAGATATACCCTTCAAGAATTGGTCCAGCAGCTCAGTGATGTCATCCTGGTCCCAAGCTCTTTCCATCCCTTTACTCTGATATCCTCAACACATTGGATTTTTACCTTCTGGTTGGTTGTCTCATGGTGGTAAGATGGCTGCAACAACTCCAAATATCACATCCTAACACCACAGTACATAAAACTGAAAGAGAAAAAAAAAAAGGCCTCCTCATACAAATCTCTCTAAAAGGGAAAACAATCTTTAGCCAAATGCACCCCAGCAGAATTCTCTTATCTCTCCTTGGCCAGAACTCAGTCACATGGATACCATTAGCTGCAAATACACTGAGAAAATGAGAATCTGAAATTTTCAGCTTCTTTCAAGAGAAGTAGGCTTTTCTAGAAGGGAAGAGGTGGTAGAAAACAGGTATTAAATCTGCTATAGACACAGGATGGATGGGTGGATGGGATTGATGGTGATTAGATGGGTGAATACATGTATACATACCTGCATAAAAATAAAGCCTTTTTAAAAATCTTTGAGGCCCAAACTTTGCCTGCAGGGTTTCTATCTAACTATCTATCCTGTGGCTCACACACATTTTGCCTCCCTTGCCTTGTCCACTCCCATCTCTCTCACACACAGGAAGCCTCCAGTAAACCTCCTGCAATATATTTCCTAATATTTTCATTTCGACATTGTCCATGATGCAATATCTAATTGTTCTTTGTTTGGAATGGTCGACATTAGCCAGATATATTTACAACATTTCATCTCTAGATGATACACCCTTCTGCTCAATAACTACCAAACTTGCCTGGAAGTCTAATGAGTGACTACAAATAAGTTACTATGTGTAATCCAGTAATCCAGAAAAAAATATTACAATACCTTATATTCAACTAGAATTATAAAATACCTATTTATTAATATATTATTCTCCACCATCCAGTAAATACTCTCATATTCATTATCTTATTAATCCTCACAATGACCTTGTAAAGTTCGTATCATTAGCATTTTACAGGTGAAGAAGCAACTGCTCGTTAGCATTAAGTGATGATGGCAGTCGCAGACAGGAAGTGACAGACTAGGACTTTAACTCACTTATACAGGACAGATACCAATTACTTTTAGGTTCTACACAAGTAGGAAAGAATCCAGTGGTGTCTCATATTTTATTACATGATTATTACATGATTACGTTTTCAAGGATTATGGGAATTTAGGCATGTCTCTGGTCCTTAGAATTTTGTTCTCTAAAATTAAGGCCTTAAATCAATTAAAGGTTCCCAACCACCAATATGCCAACCAGAAAGATTATTTAGTAAATCTCCAAGCCTTACCTGAGTAATATCTGAACAATTACCACTACCACAAGTCCTTTTCTTCCAACCCACACCCCCAGTATGGTTTTACTCATTCATAAATTCATTCAGAAAATATTTATGAAGCACCTGCCATGGGCTAGAAATTTTCAAAGGAGAAGATAAAGCAACAGAAACAGAGTTCTTCCCTAATGCCTAGGTTTTCATTGTCGATAATTTTATACCTCTGCCCAGATTATAAAAATTTTATGAAAAGAGTAAAAAAAAAGATCAATTTCTGGGGTTTCTTTGTGTTCTAAAAGGCTGTGAATCTATGACTTGAGATGTGAGAAATTAAAGTAAGAAGTGATTATAAAGAAAGAGAGACCTGTAGGGAGAGAAATAATCAGTGAAAAGAAAAGACCAAAGCCAGATGTAACAGCTCAGTCTTTTCCGATTAACATTTCCTCAGATAACACACAGCAGTTGAGTGGGGTCCAGACAGAGCCCACACTTCCACAGACCCAAATGTGACCCCACAATGTCAGCCACATCTCCCCACAGACCCACTGTGCCTTGCTCACGAGATTAATTCCAGAGCGTGATGCTCGGATCACAGTTTGTATTACAGGACCCATCTGGGACCTTGGGTGCAGCCCTGCGCTGTACCTATGAAATCCCAAATTTCCCAGTGGCAAAGATGGGTGGAGATGCATGTTTATGACTCCAGAAAGCCACTCTGAAGATTAATGACTTTTGTTTTGCAAAGTGTTTTTAAATTCCCAGATGAAAACTGCCCATACAGCCGGCTGCTGCAGAATTAGCATTTGCTTGCTTTAAATTGGTTACTCCAGCCATATTTCAAGACCCCAAAAAAGACCCAGATGAAAGGCAATGCCCAGGAGTCCACTGATGGCTTTTAGATTGCACTTCCCCAGCGGCTGCTGAGCTGACAGAGATAGAACACTCGTATTCAGCACCACCTTTACAGACTCACATTGCATCGTCACTTTCAGATGTGGGATCAAGAGCATAAAAGTCACATTTGAACCAACATCTGATGTCTCCCTTGAGGCCATGCTGCAGACTGCCACCACTCTGTTCTGTTTTGGCTAATAGCAAAACGATTTCTTATGGGACAATCAGAGGGGAAAGACTGAGTGGAGCTTTATCTTGCTATTTAGAAAAATAATTAGTAAATAAATTTGAGTGATAATCACAGAAAATCCAAACTGGTTTAATATATGTGGCCTCTGATGATGTGCAAATTGATTAGCAACTATACTTACAAGCTTGATTATCCTTAAATGGAGCAAAGGCCAGTTTTGGAATTTCATATTGTTGTCTACTTCAAGACTGATTTTGTCTTGTGTTTTTTTTGTTTTTTTTTTGGTCGGCAATCTGAGCAACTTATACTTTAAAAGAGAAATATAAATTGCATTGAAGCAATAAAGGGAAAATAAATTTAGTGTATTGTTTTTCCCCTGTGAAGCATTTTCCCTGGCTCCTCAAGTTTTTTAAAGAATATTAAAAGCATCGAAATGAGCAAAAGATATAGTTTATAATGACGTGACCTATGCCCAACTCTAAAAAGGTTTCCATAGTACCAATAGAACAGATTTGGAAGCCAGCCTTGAAGTAGTAGTTATAAGTGCAGTGAAAATCTGCATTTGAAAAGTTCTAATAGCTTGAGGAATCAGAGTTTTCACAAAAATAGAGTAAACCTTTGCCCTACAGATAAATTAGATTTTAAATGAATAGCTAGTAATAATGCATGAAGTAACCACATAAATATTATCAAACATTATTGACTATATGTACCAAATGTAGAGGCACATTAGGAAAAATGGTGGCTTATTTTTAATTTTCAATTTTCTTAATATTTGGATAAGGTCTAAGTGGCTTGAAGAATAACAAGTTCTATAGCCCCTGGCTTCCAGGTTATTCTCAGCAGGCCTCACTGAGTCTGTACTGAGAAAGAAAAAGCAAAACTTATGAAGGCCCCCTTTCACAACATCTCCCCATCTTCTTGAATAAATTTCACAAGTAACTAGAAGTAATATTGAATGGTTTGTCTTTAATAAGTCATTCAAAAATATCCTTTTGATTAGCTAAAAAGGAACAAGAAATTATCTGTCAGTGATATTTTCGCCAGTAGAAGTAGCCACATTCACCAAAACAGAGACCCAGAGAATTAGGGACAAAGCTACACTTGCTGCAATCTCCATTTAAACTTCTCTTCCCAATTAGGATACTGGTCCATAAAATAGGTAGGTGCCAGGGGACTGTTGGATGGAACCAGAGTAAGCACACAGTCTTAATTAAGAACATAACTATTAGGAGCTTAATGGTAGGGACTTGATACCTAAGAACCAAGTTGCCACGACCCTAGAAGCCCTGGAAAATGACCACCTCTTCCTGAGTGTACTATATGACAGGAAACTTGCAAACATCACCTATTAATATTCACAACAACTCCAGGAGATCAGAATGATTATCCCCATTAAAGATGAAAAAAATCAAAGGCCAAGAAATTAAGTCATTAGCCCAAGTTCATGTGGTTACTACAGTGCAGAAAAAAGCATACTTCGAACACAGGCTACTGTGACATTCAAGTCCATGCACCAGACTTCCTCCCAAACCCAGTTACCCTAAACTGCATAGCAGCAAACACATCTGTACACATCCCTGTGTATTTATATACTTGGGTCTGCGTTATGTGCACAATCTTTAGAAACAAAAGCATAGAAATCATATAAAATAGTGACCATATTTTACACAGTAGATATTAAAAGCTATCATCTGTGAAATTATTTTTGTCAGGTGTGACAGTCATTCTGCATGGCATAATCGAGAAGATCAAGAATAATATACCTAAATCAATCATGGGCAAAAGATACTGGATCATGACCAGCTTACGCGTAGATCAAAGATTCTCAAAGTGTGATCCTTGGACCATCAGCATCACCTCAAAACTTGTTAGGAATGCCCACCCAGACATTGAATCAGATCCTCCAGGGGTGGAGCTCAGCAATCTGTTTTAACAAGCACCCCTGGTGAAGGTAACGCACACTAAAGTTTGAGAACACTCGTTCAGGCTTCAAACCAATTCTGATAGAACCTCTGAGGCTACAGCATGACCGCATCCCAGAGGACACAGGATGGAAAGTGAACACCTAAATAAATCTGAGGCTCTGAAAACAAGACAGACACCTGCCAGAGATTCTCTGTGAAAAATGCTTCAGGTAACGAAAAAAGGGTTACATGCCTCAAGGAAACTGATATGTGACTTGGCCAGCAGGATGAGAGAGTTTCATAGGACCAAAAGGGGCATTTCAAAAAGTAGAAACAAAATGAGAGAAAGAAGGCGCTATAGTTCCTTTAGCCTAGAGCCACTTAACTGATTAGGATTCATTTGTTGCAGATGAAGTGAAAATTCATTTCCCCAAATGTCAACTTAATACATATGAAAACCCCCAACTCCTTCCTTTTCAATTATAAATATGCCTAAAGGGGAATTTGTAATTTTAAAGTATCTCAATGTGAACAAAGCAACTAATTCCCTTGAGATTATTTTCCATATTTAGATTGACTTAGTGAGACTTTATATTACCCACATCATAGTTCCTCTGTATACCTAAAGTATTATCACTACTTTTCTCAAGTGGCCAGTACAAGTTTTAACAACAATATCTGGGCTCATATTTTTAACTGCTTTGGGGTGTTTTGTTGTGTTTTGTTTTGTTTTTTAATTCAGTACCATTTGCATCCTGGCTCCACCCTTTCTAGTTGTGTGACCTTGAGCAGTTTATTTCACCTATCTCTGACTCAGTTCTCCCTAAAGCCATAGGCAGATAACAATAGTACCTAATTCATAGGGTCTTTGCAGGTATTAAAATATATTAAAGTACAAAAGGCTCAGAAAATGCTAGATATTGCTATTATTATGTTACATATTAGAAGATAAACACTAATAGGCACTAGAAATTCCCAAAAGAAGAAAAATAAATGGCAAAAAAAAAAGTAGTAAAAGATGCTTACTAACAAATATGCACAGGTTTGTGGGAAAGTAGCACTCTCATACTTTGTGGAAATTGGGACAAAGGCTATGGAGCAGGTGGATAGTATCAACTTTAAATGCACACACCTTTTGATGTCAGAATTCCACCACTAGGAATTTACCAGAGGATATTCACAAAAGCATGAAAATGTTCATCACAACATTTTTATAATGGAAAACAACTAAAAATATCTTGAATATCTCTATATGACTGATTGAAAGAAATATGATATATTCAAATAGTGGAAAAACCATTTAAAAGGAAAAGATAGATGTGCATTACTAATATGAAGACGTCTTCAAGACATATTAAGTTTTTCAAAAGAGTGTGATATGATCTTCTCGTAAACATCTTAAAAGGATTTACACATATATGTCATATGCATGAAAATTTTCTGGAAGAATAACTTGGTAACCTGGGGTGAAGAAGTAGAGGTCAGAGAAGGTCCAAGATGGCGGATTAGGTAAACGTTATGCCTACTGCCTCCCAGGATCACACCAAAATTACAAATAAATTACAGAACAATCAATCTCAAGAATCATCTGAAGACTAGCTGAACAGAACCCTTATAACTAAGGATATAAAGAAGAGGCCACATCGAGACTGGTAGGAGGGGCAGAGATGCAAAAGGAGCTGACCTCAAACCCACATATAGTGGTTGAACACTGGGAGAGACACCTCGGTGGCAGAGATACACTGGAAAGAGGGAGGGGTCCCAGCCCCACCATGGGCAGCCCAACTCAGGCATCCCGTGACAGGAAGAGGAATTCCCACAACATCTGGCAGTGAATATCAGTGAGGACTCTGTCTGTCCATCCCAGTGAGACAAGAGGCGGCTAGAAATCCAGATGCCCTCCTGAAGGACCCGCACACAGACTCACTCACTCTAGTGGAGCAGCAACAACTCAAGAGGCACCAAAGACATATAGGGAAAGATTGAGCTATGTGGCTCCTGAGTGAGGGCTGGAGGGACAACAGCCATTGTCCCTGTGTGGAGGCTGTCTCATGTGTAGCCTATAAAAAGGCACCATCTTTTCTAACTTGAACCCTCCCCCAAAGGGCCAAATCTGAGACCACACTGGTCTGCTGAAATCTGAGCATGCACACCACCTTGGTGACATTCTGAATCCCCACCCTGCACAGCGAGTGCAGCATCACCAGGAGCATTCTTGGATCCTGGGCACCCAGCCCCAACCTACAAGCTGTGGGAGACTTTTATAGCAGCGGATGGTCCAACTTTCGGTGGTGGGCAATGAGTCACAACCTGTGCTGCAGTCTCTCTTGAGCGGCTCTCAGGGACCTGTGGGCCCGAGGCAAACAGTGGCTGGCCAGGTGTTCTCAGGGCGTTTTTGCAAAACGATCACAGGCCCGGCACCAGTAAAGAACCAAAATTGCGTTAACTTTGTAAAAACCCACATCCCTGTAACTGCCTGGAACCTGGCCCCATCCACCTAGCACTTCATTGCTAGGGCACTCTTGGCTCCTGGGCGGTCAGCCCCACCCCACAAGCTGCAGAAGACTTTTACAGCAGTGGACAGCTCATGGCTGCCCAGGGAACTTTTGGTGGTGGGCAGTGAGCCACAACTTGAGTTGCAGCCTCTCCTGGGTAGTTCTTGGGGATCTGTGGACCTGAAGAGACCAGTGGCTGGCTGTGGTGTTCTCAGGGTGTTTTGTGAAGTAGTCACAGGCCTCGGTCTGGTGCAAGAATTGAATCTGCATTAACCTTGTAAAAACCTCCTGCCATACCTTGTGAATACCTGGGACCCCACCCCATCCAGCTAGTGCTACATTGCTAGAGGCACTGTCAACATCAGGTCAGCCAGCCCAGCCAGTGCACCTAAGGAGGCTCTTTCAACAATTGAGCCTTATGGGCAGTTAGCAGTGGGCAACAGGCCTTGGGGGCCCTGGGTCTTTTGCTAAGCTGCCCCAGGCCCAATACTGATGGCAGCCAGCCTTGGTTCACAGCAAGGCCACCCATACACACCCCAGGTCCAGCACAGGCAGCAACCAACCACATATAGTGTTGTGGCTCCTACCAGATAGCCCCAGGCCAGTCATAGGGCAAGACTGAAATTGGACTGCATGGGAGCCCATCCCAAGAGACACCAGAAACAACACATCCAAAGGCCGGCTTCAGACTACACCAGAGCACTGCTTGGTTAGCCCTGCAAGCGGCACACCCAGAGGGTGGTTTCAACAGGCACAAGAGCCCACAGGAGCAGATCCTACTCTGAGGGGTCAGCCCCCATAGAGCAGCTCAAATACTGTGGATGTAGCCAACCTTCACAGTCAATCAGCCTGGAAGTCAATCCTACCCACTGATGCACCAAAAGCAATCAAGGCTCAACTACAATAGGAGAGTATACAGAGCACACACAACAGACATTCCTGGAGCACACACACAGGTGATCAGGGAGACTGTGCCACTGGGCTACACGGGACACAGGGACACATACTACATAAGGCCACCCAGCAAAGATTACAGCAGTTAATAGATAGAAGTAAACACAGAGAGGCAGCCAGAATGAGGAAACAAAGAAAACATGTCTCCCTCCCCAAAGAAAACAACAGGAGAAACCTCCAGAAATATAACTAAATGAAATGGAGGCAACCAACATACCAGATGTAGATTTTAAAGCACTGGTTATAAGACTGCTTAAGGAACTTAGTGAGAATTTCAACAAAGAGATAGGAATTATAAAGAAGGACGTAGAAACCATAAAAAAGAACCAGTCAGAAATAAAGAATACTGTAACAGAAATGATGAATACACTAGAAGGAATCAACAGCAGATTAGATGAAGCAGAGGATCAAATCAACAATTTAGAAGACAAAGCAGCAGAAAACACCCAATGAAAACAAAAATAAATAAATGAATAGTTTAAGGAACCTGTGGGACAACATCAAAAAGAGCAACAACAAGGAATCAAGAACCTATTTGAAGATATAATGACTAAAAACTTCCCTAACCTGGAGAAGGAAATAGACCTATAAGCCCAGAAAGTACAGAGTCCTACACAAGATGAACCCAAACAGGCCAACACCAAGACACATTATAATTAGAATGGCAAAGGTGAGAATCCTAAAAGCAACAAGAGGAAGACAACTAGTTACTTACAAAAGAGCTCCCATAAGACTATCAGCTGATTTCTAAACAGAAACTTTGCAGGACAGATGGGAGTGGCAGAAAATATTCAAAGTGATGAAAAACAAAGGCCTAAGGGCAGGCGGATGGCTCAGTTATTTAGAGCTGAGCTCTGAACAACAGGGTTGCCAGTTCAATTCCCACATGGACCAATGAGCTACACGCTCCACAACAGGCTCCCGCTGAGTTTCTGGAGGGGTGGCCAGATGCCTCAGTTGGTTAGAGCACATGCTCTCAACAACAAGGTTGCTGGTTCAATTCCTACATGGGACGGTGGGCTGCACCCCCTGCAAATAAAGATTGAACACGATAACAGGACTTGGAGCTAAGCTGCGCCCTCCACAACTAGATTGAAGGACAACAACTTGGAGCTGATGGGTCTTGGAGAAACACACTGTTTCCCAATATTCCCAATAAAAATTTTTTAAAAAAAAGAAAGAAAAACAAGGGCCTATAACTGAGACAAATCTACCCAGCTAGGCTATCATTTAAAATTGAAGGAGACATAAAAAGCTTCCCAGACAAGAAAAAGCTAAAGGAGTTTATTACCACCAAACCAAGCCAGTATTACAAGAAATGTTAAAAAAGACTTCTTTAAGAAATAGAACAAAAACAAAAATCAAAAATATGAATAACAAAATGACAATAACTACATATCTACCATGTTTCCCTGAAAATAAGACGTAGACAGACCATCAGCTCTAATGCGTCTTTTGGAGCAAAAATTAATATAAGTCCCAGTATTATATTATATTATATTATATTATATTATATTATATTATACCCAGTCTTATAGTAAAATAAGACCGGCTCTTATATTAATTTTTGCTCCAAAAGACGCATTAGAGCTGATGATGGTCTGGCTAAGTCTTATTTTCGGGGAAACACGGGTATCAATAATCACTTTAAATATAAATGGTTTAAATGCTCAACTCAAAAGACACAGGATAGCTGCATGGATAAGAAAACAAGACCTATGCATATTCTACATACAAGAGACCCATCTCAGATAGAATGACACACATATATCAAAAGTAAAGGGATCAAAAAAGATATCCCACACAAATTGAAACTAGAAAAAAACTGGGGTAGCAAAACAGACTTTAAAATGAAGGCTATAGGGGTGACCGGTTGGCTCAGTTGGTTAGAACACAGTGCTCATAACACCAAGGTCACCGGTTTGATTCCCACATGGGCCAGTGAGCTGTGCCCTCCACAACTAGATTGAAAACAATGACTTGACTTGGAGCTGAGCTGCGCCCTCTACAACTAGATTGAAAACAATGACTTGACTTGGAGCTGATGGGTCCTGGAAAAACACACTGTTCCCCAATATTCCCCAATAAATTTTTTTTTAAATGAAGACTATAATAAGAGACAAAGAGGACATTATACAATAATAAAGGGATCACTCCAACAAGAGGATATCACCCCAGTAAACATTTATGTACCCAACATAGGAGCACCTAAATATATAAAGCAAATATTGACCAACATAAAGTCAGCGATCAACAGTAACACAATCATAGTAGAAAACTTTAACACCTCACTGATACAAACGGACAGATCTTCCAGACAGAAAAATCAACACGTAAACAGTGGCCTTAAATGACATACTAGGTCAGATGGATTTAATTGATATTTTTAGAGCATTTTACCCCAAAGCAGCAGAATATACATTCTTTACAAGTACACATGGAACATTGCACTTGGTAGACCACATGTTAGGCCACAAAACAGTCTCAGTAAATTTAAGGAGACTGAAATCATATCAAGCATCTTCTTTGACCACAATGGTATGAAACTAGAAATCAATTACAAGAAAAAATTGAAAAATACACAAACACATGGAGACTAAATAACATGCTACTAAATAATTAATGGGCCACAATGAGATCAAGAAAAAAGTCAAAAGATACCTCGAAACAAAAGAAAATAAAAACACAATGACCCAAAATCTATGGGACACAGTAAAAGCAGTCCAAAGAGGGAAATTCATAGTAATGCAGGCCTACCTCAAGAAACAAGAAAAATCTCAAAGAAACAGTCTAACTTTACAACTTAGAGACCTGGAAAATAAAACAGAAAATAAAGCCCAAAGTGAGTACAAGGAAGGAAATAATAGAGATCAGAGCAGAAATAAATGAAATTGAGGCTAAAAAAAGAATACAAAAGATCAATGAAACCAAGAGCTGGTTTTGAGAAAAAATAAACAAAATTGACAAACTTTTAACCAGATTCAAGAAAAAAAAGGACCAAAATAAATAAAATCAGAAATAAAAGAGAAGTGACACCAGACCCCACAGAAATACAAACATATATATATATATATATATATATATATATATGTATATATGTATATATGTATATATGTATATATATGTGTGTGTGTATATATATACATATATATACGTATATATATATATATATATATATATATATATACATACATACATACACTAAGAAAATACTAAGAGCAACAATAAACCAACAAATTAGACAATCTGGAAGAAATAAATTCCTAGACACGTACAATCTTCCAAGACTGAATCAAGAAGAAACAGAAAATCTGAACCAACCGATTACTACTAATGAAACCAAATCAGTAATCAACAAGCTCCCAACAAACAATAGTCCTGGACCAGATGGCTTCACAAGTGAATTTTACCAAACATTCAAAAAAGAATTAACACCTATTCTTCTCAAACTATTCCAAAAAATTCAAGAGGAGGAATCTCCCAAACTCATTTTATGAGGCCACAGTTACCCTGATTCTAAAACCAGACAAAGACATTACAAAAAAAGAAAAACTATAAGCCAGTATCCCTAATGAACATAGATGCAAAAACTTCAACAAAATACTAGTAAACCAAATTCAGCAATACATTAAAAAGATCATACACCACGATCAACTGAAATTCATTCCTGGTATGCAAGGTTGTTTCAGTATCTGAAAATCAATTAACTTGATACACCACATAAACAAAATAAAAAATAAAAATCCTATGGTCATACCAATAGATGCAGAAAAAGCATTAGACAAAATCTAGCATCAATTTAATATAAAAACTCAGCAAAGCTGCAATAGAGAGAACACATCTCAACATGATAAAGGCCATACATGACAATACTACAGCTAATATCATACTGAATGGAGAAAAGCTAAAAGCGTTCTCTTAAGATCAGGAACAAGACAAGGATGTCCACGTCTACCACTTTTATTCAACATAGTACTGGAAGTCCTAGCCACAGCAATCAGAGAAAGGAAGGAAGGAAGGAAGGAAGGAAGGAAGGAAGGAAGGAAGGAAGGAAGGAAGGAAGGAAGGAAGGAAGGGCTTCCACATTGCAAAGGAAGAATTGCCATTATTTGAAGATGACATGATACTATATAGAACCTCAAAGATTGCACCAAAAAACTATTAGAACTGTTAAATAAATTTAGTACAGTAGCAGGATACAAAATTAATATTCAAAAATTGGTAGCATTTTTACACACCAATAATGAACTACCAAAAAAAGAAATTAAGAAAACAATCCCATTTACAACTGCATCAAAAATAATAATAAAATATTTAGGAATAAATTTAAGCAAGCAAATAGAAGACTGTACTCAGAAAATTATAAGACACTGACGAGAAAAATTAAAGAAGACATAAATAAATGGAAATATATACCATGTTCATAGATAGGAAGACAATATAGTTAAAATGTCCATACTAACCAAAGCAATATATAGATTCGATGCAATCCCTATCAAAATACCAATGGCATTTTTCACAGAACTAGAACAAATAATACTAAAATTTATATGAAACCATAAAAGACCCCAAATATCCACGGAAATCCTGAGAAAGAAGAACAAAGCTAGAGGCATCATGCTACCTGATACCAAATTATACTACAAGGCCATAGTAATCAAAACAGCATGGTATTGGCATAAAAAGAGACACATACATCAATGAAACAGAATAGAGAGCCCAGGGAGGGAGGGAGGAAAGAAGGGGCATACCAATTCCTTAGAAGAGGAAAATCTTTTCCTGATACTAATTCTAAGAGAAATTTACCTTGAGAAGATAAAGGACACAAGATAACAGAATGGAGGCAATGTGTCTGTGGTAAAGATTGTTGATGCTCCCCAAATATCCACGTGCTCCTCTCCATTTCCTAGCCCCTGTGAATCCTGGTAGCATCGCGTCACTAATTCTTAAAAATGGAATGTGAGCTAAAGTGATGAGTCACTTTTTTTTTTTTTCACTTGTGTTAAAATGAGGAAGAATATTGCCAGTTATCACATTCATATTGTTTTTGGCTTTTTTTCCTGTTCTTTTTTTTAAATAATGTTTTTATTTTTTAATTATAGTTGACATACAATATTATATTAGTTTTAGGTGTACAACACAGAGATTAGACATTTATATAACTTACAAAGTGATCACTCCAATAAATCTAGTCCCCAGCTGACATCATACATATTACAATACTATTGACTGTTCCCTATGCTATACTTTATATCTCCATAACTATTTTATAACTACCAATTTGTACTTTTTTTTTTCTTCCCCTTTCTTCCACCTAGCCCCTGCCCCCACTCTGGTTCAAGACGTTGTTTCTCAGTCTAGTTGTGTAGGACACAGCTCCCTGGTGCATGCTGGTATTATGAGCCTTGCACTCCCCCCAACCCCGCTGAGACAGTCAGTCACCAGTCATCCGTCAGCCCCTCACAGCAGCTCTCACCGGCTGCCAGCCACTCATGATGGTTGCGGGCCACTCATTGCGGCTCACAGTAGCCCACAGCAGCACACAGCAGCCTGTGACAGCACACAGCAGCCGGCGGCAGCTCACACCAACCTTCAGCTGCTCATGCCAACCTCCAGCTGCTCACAGCAGCTCAGCTCCAGGGAGAACTGTTGTTCACAATCTTAGCTGTAGAGGGCGCAGTTCACTGGTCCATGTGGGAATTGAACTGGCGACCTCAGCGTTAGGAGCATGGCACGCCAACCACCTGAGCCACCGGGCTGGCCCCAATTTGTACTTCTTAATCCCATCTCTTTTTCACTCAGCCCCCCAAACTCCCTTCCATCTGGTAACCATCAGTTTGTTCTCTGTATATACGAGTTTGTTTCTGTTTTGTTTGTTTTTTGTTTATCATGTTTTTTAGATTCTACACATAAGTGAAATCATATGGTGTTTGTCTTTCTCTTTCTGATTTATTTCACTTAGCATAATCCCCCTAGGTCCATCCATGTTGCAGATGGCAAGATTTCATTATCCTTATGACTAATATTCCATTGTGTGTGTATGTGTGTGTGTGCCTGTGTGTGTACCACTTCTTTATCCATTCATCTGTTGATGGACACTTAGGTTACTTCCATATCTTGGCTATTGTAAATAATGCTGTAATGAACATATGGATGTACATGTCACTTTGAAGTAGTGTTTTGGGTTTCTTTAGATAAATACCCACAGGTAGAATTACTGGGTCCCTCTTTGTTTCATTATAGCCTTTGTTCTGAAGTTTATTTTGTCTGGTATAAGTATTGTTACCTTAGCTTTTTTATTTGTTTGTGTCCATTTTTATTAAATATCTTTTTCCATCCCTTTATTTTCAGTTATGTGTGTGTCTTTCAATCCGAAGTGAGTCTTTTTAGGCAGCATATGTAAGGGCTTTGTTTTTTTATCCATTCAGCAACCCTGTGTTTTGATTGGAACATTTAATCCATTAACATTTCAAGTCCCTGTTGATAGATATGTAGTTATTGCCACTTTATTATTCATATTTTTTTATCTTTTTTTCCTTCTTAAAGAAGTCTCTGTAACTTTTCTTGTAATACTGGTTTGGTAGTGATGAAGTCCTTTAGCTTTCTCTTGTCTAGGAAGCTCTTTATCTGTCCTCTGATTTTAAATGACATCTTTGCTGGGTAGAGTAATCTTGATTGTAGGTCCCTGCTTTTCATCACTTTGAATATTACATGCAATCCCTTCTGGTCTGCAAAGTTTCTGTTGAGAAGTCAGCTGATAGTCATATGGGACCTCCCTTGTAGGTAACTAACTGCTTTTCTCTTGCTACTTTTAAGAGTCTCCTTTGTCTTTAACCTTTGGCATTTTAATTGATGTGTTTTGGTGTGGGCCTCTTTGGGTTCATCTTGTTTGAGACTCTCTGTGCTTTCTTGGTTTCTAGATCTATTTCCTTCACCAGGTTAGGGAAGTTTTCCATCATTATTTATTTAAATAGGTTTTCAGTTCCTTGCTGTCTCTCTTCTCCTTCTGGTACCCCTATGATGGGAACATTGGTATGCTTGACATTGTCCCAAAGGCCCCTTAAACTATCCTTATTTTTTGGATTCTTTTTTCTTTTGTTGCTCTCATTGGGTGTTTCCTGATACCCTATCTTCTAAATTCGCTCATTTGATCCTCTGGCTCATCTAATGTATTGCTGATTCCCTCTAATGTATTCTTCATTTCAGTAATTGTAGTCTTCGTTTCTGACTGGTTCTTTTTTATGTTTTTTTATCTCCATTTTTATGTTTCCTCTCTCTTTGTTGAAGTTCTGAGATCATTGAGCATCCTTATACCAGTGTTTTGAACTCTGTCTGATAGATTGCTTGTCTCCATTTTGTTTGGTTCCTTTTCTGAAGCTTTGTTCTGTTCTTTCATTTGCTATATGTTACTTTGTCTTCCCATTTTGGCTGCGTCCCTGTGTTTCTATGTATTAGACAGAGCTGCTATGTCTCCCCGTCTTAGTAGACAGGCTTTATGTAGTATCTGTCCTGTGGGGCCCAATGGCGCAGTCTCCCTGGTCACTTGAACTAGGTGCTCCAGGTGTGTCCCTTGTGTGGGTTGTGTGTGCCCTCCTGTTGTAGTTGAGCCTTGATTGCTATTTGCACATCAGTGGAAGGAATTGACCCTCAGGCTATTTGCAAGGACTGTCTGTGACTACAGTGGAGGAGTTGTTGTGCAAGGGCTGACCCCTATGGAGCAGGATTTGCTTTAGTGGAGCTCTGGTGACTGCCCAGTCTGCCTTTTGGTTGTGTCATTTGTGGAGGTGGTTGGGTGGTGCTCTGGTATGGTCTGAAACTGCCCACTGGGTGTGTTAGTTCTGGGTCCTCCTGGGAGGGGCTCTGGTGTAGGCCAAGGCCAGCCACTTCCTGTACCATACCTGGGGCCATTTGGTAAGAGCTATAAAGTGACCTACAGATGGTTGCCACTTGTGCTGGGCTTGGAGGTGCGTGAGAGAGGTTAAGCTTTGAACTGAGGCCATCAACACTAGTGCCAGCCTTGGTGTTGCTTAGCAAGCAGTATGGGCATGCAGAGGCTGAATATTGCTTGTTTGGGGTTTGTGAACCTTTGAGAAGTTTTAGGAAAGTCCACAGCATAAGCCAAGACAGAAAAATTGTATGGAACAGCCATTGGAAGTGCTTGGGTGGGCCCGCAAGTTGAGTAGAGTGGGGTCTCTGATGTGTCACTCTCATCCATGAAGGATGTATCTTATCTACACCCTCTCTCTCCTCTTCATGCAGCTGGAAACAAAATATTCCAAGATGGCACAGTTGCAAAATAAAAGAAACTTGGATCTCTGAGTCACCACTTGGAGAACAGCCATGCACGGAAGCCACCCAATCTACATTCCATACAAATAGTCTGTCTTAGCTCATGCTACGGACTTTCCTAAAACCTCTCAAACGTTCAAAAACCCCATATGAAAGAGAAATAAACTTTTGTTGTATTAAGGCCCTGAGATTTTCAGAGTTATGTGTTGCATAGAACAGTTTAACCTAGCCTAACTACTACAGTCTCCACCAGTGACTTTACACTCTACTTAAGATTTTAAAATAGACAGGTAATTGAAATTTAGTCTTCTAAGTTGATCATATCCTTCCTTTACATAACTATCTCAACCCATCTCCCGATCATACACAGAAATACACACTACTATTTGGTATCTTTTCTTGAGTCCACTAGGCATCCTATCTTTCTAATACATGCTTCTTTCTTAGGGAAGTCTTGTTCACATCCATTCTATTTCATCCTTTCTCTGTAGCATTTAGGAAGTTGAAAACAGAGAAGGATGATGAGGATAAGTTAAAAACACACATTTACATGATGGTAAGAAAGTGAATTTCACTGGAAGGTTTTATACATATTCAGAGAGTCCTATTTTCAGCATTAAAAATCATATCATATCAAACATATCATTTCAAATGCTCTGTTAAGAATTCAATAGTCCATTGTTTTAAAAAGTACTCCAAACCAAAAATATTTGAGATCTCCAAATGAACACTTTCCTGACTAAAAAAATTCTAGGCACATATATTATTTCAACTACATGAACTTTAAAACAGTAAAACACTGAGGGGGGAAGAAGGGCAGACATGCAATAAAATGTTTTTGAATTTCATCATGTCAGGTGCCAACCTGTGCACTTCTCCTAACACTGATCTGACGTTACCTGAGCTGCTCCAGCCCTCAACAAGGATATGTTTAACACTGAGTCATCCTTCCTACTGGAGGCTTAGGAAAGAAGTTGCTGGGATCTCCAATTATAACCTGAGCCCTATTTACTGCCACTCATATCCAGGATGCTACCTCCCAAAATGACCACTAGTTTCCTGTGTAGACCCTGAATCTCTCCCCCATTAAGTTCCTGCTTTGAGTTTATATGAATTTTTCTTTGGTCCCTATTTCAAGCTATTGTTCCTAAAATTATTCTTACTGGTTCTGCCCACCCCCCAAATCTATCCCCTTAGGTTGGGGCCTATAACCAAGGATGGTTAATAATACTGAGTATTTACATGCCATATGCTTAGTGGTTTTCCTACAGAAGCTTTAAGTCCCCACAATTACATGTTAAGATAGGTACTATTATTAGCCCCACTCTCCACACAAGGGAACTGAAACCTACAGACATTAGGGAACTCACCCAGAATTTTCAGCTAGGAAGTAGCAGAGTCACTGCTGTCTGACACTATTTAATTTATAGAATTAAATGCACCATGGTATAATGGGTTCCAATAAATTACTGTATTGCCCAGAGGCTAGCCAGTCAGAGTGATTATTGGGCTGAGAGACCATGTGATGTCCCTTACTGTCTAGGGCCTCCCAGGCTTAGGCCAATGGGACAGCACCTGCTCAAGAGAGACCTGAGTGTGCATATGTGATGGTGGTGTGCAGGGGAGGGGAATCAGCCCAGCCAGAAAGGTATTACCCAAGGTATCCTATCAATAGGCAGCTCAGATACAAAAGCAGAAGCTAATGTTAAATTTTCCATCAGTAAATCAAGAAAGACAAATGTAAACTTCAAAACTTTTGGTGTTAGCCAAAAGTTTAGGCAAGGTAATCTAAAAACTGAAGACCCACTATGAAAAACAGTATGGAGGATCCTCAAAAAATTAAAAATAGAACCACCGTATGATCCAGCAATTTTACTCTGGGAATATATCCAACAGAAACAAAAACACTAACTGGAAAAGATATCTGCACCCCCATGTTCATAGCAGCATTATTTACAATAACCAAAACATGGACACAACCTAAGTGTTCATCTATAGAGGCATGGATAGGGAAATTGTGGTATATTTCTCAGCCATAAAAAAATGAGGAAACCCTACCATTTGTGACAAGATGGATGGACCTTGAAAGCATGATGCTAAGTGAAATAAGTCAGATAGAGAAAAACAAATACTGCATGATCTCACTTATATGTGGAATCTAAATGAAAAAAAAAAAAAGACTCAGAGAAAAAGAAATCAGACTTGTGGTTACCAGAGCTAAAGAGGAGTTAGGGGGCCGGCCCAGTGGCTCAGGCGGTTGGAGCTCCATGCTCCTAACGCCGAAGGCTGCCGGTTCGATTCCCACATGGGCCAATGGGCTCTCAACCACAAGGTTGCCGGTTCGACTACTCGACTCCAGCAAGGGATGGTGGGCTGTGCCCCCTGCAACTAACGATGGCAACTGGACCTGGAGCTGAGCTGTGCCCTCCACAACTACGATTGAAAGGACAACAACTTGACTTAGAAAAAATCCTGGAAGTACACACTGTTCCCCAATAAAGTCCTGTTCCCCTTCCTCAATAAAATCTTTTAAAAAAAAGGCAGATGGCTTCTGCTTTAAAAAAAAAAAAAAGAGGAGTTAGGGGGGCAGGTGGCAGGAATGGAGGAAAGTGGTCAAAAAATACAAACTTCTGGTTATAAGACAAATAAGTACTAGGAATGTATGTACAACGTGATGGCTCTAGCTAACACTGCTAAATAATATATAGGAAAGTTGTTAAGACAATAAATCCTGAGTTCTCATCACAAGGAGATTTTTTTCCTTTTTTCTTTTCTTCTTTCTTTTCTTCTTACTATTATATATTTATATAAGAAGATGGATGTTAGCTGAACCTACTGTGATAATCATTTCACAATAAATGTAAACCAAACCATCATGCTGTACACCTTAAACTTGAATAGTTATGTATGTCAAATACTTTTCAATAAAACTGAAAAATAAATAAAATAAAACTAAGGGAGCACACAAGGCAGTCCTATTTATGTGATGCTTGGACAGCTAGGACTGGGTTGGAAGAAGAGGGTCAGGAGGTCTCCTTACTGTAGTTTCACCAGTTGCTGACCATCTTCTCAGTACTGGACAAAACCTGCCTCATTTCCTCTCTACACTCTCGCTCCACAATCAGAGTTAAATCAATCTGATCTTTATTGTTTTAAATCTACACTGTGGTATACTCACAGTAAAGGGAAAAGATAAGATTCTGGTTCTTTGTAAGGTTAAAAAAAAAGTAAATGAAACTGAACTGAAATACTCTATTTGGTCCAAGATAAATATAATCACACCCACACTCACTTATTTAAGCAATATGTGAAGTTACAATCTGCATTTAACATCAGGTTTCAAACCATGAATTGAATAAGAGCACCCTCATCAGGCCACAACTAATTTATTGAGTTATTTTAACAGTGTTAAACTGTCGCTTAGCTCCCAAGATGAGAAAGTTGTGTAACAATAATGAAATTGTAGAAGCGTATGCCAGCCATTCCATAACTGCCCCCCAAAGGCATCTTATCCAAATTATTATTTAATAAAGACAATTTCTAGGCAATGTTTTGTGTGTGGGTAGGGAAAAGAACACTTGTCAAAATGTTTTACTTCAACCTCTACCACTAACTGTGTGACCTCGAGTAGATCAATGAACCTCTCTTAGCCTTCATTCACTCATCTCTCTCATAACCGATACTAAGTCTGCCTCACTAGGATCAAATACAATTTATCTCAAAGTACTTTGTAAAATATAAAGCAATGATAAATGTCAGATATTGTCAGTATTATATTTACTGGAATGATATAGCATGAGAAATCACTTCATTTTGGCAAGATCAAGAAGGTAATACTTGACTAAAAAGACATTTGTTATTTCTGTGTGATAAGTATCCACTTTTTAAAAAAGTGACTGTAATCTTTAATTATAAAAGAAAAAAAAAAGCACTGGCTTTGCAGAGGATCTTTGTTACAAATAAAGATGTGCATTTCCGACTCACATCTTAGATACTCTACTTCTTAGCTCCTTGTCAAGGATTTGAATCATTTAAATTATCAACAAAGATTCATTAAGAACCAGAGAAGTAGAGCACTGTGCTAGGTATTCAAAGAGAGCCCAGTGAAATGCACTGAATTTGTATTTAAATCTTAGACACTGGGAGGCACCTGAGGGGTCATCTAATGTAGCCAGTGAGTTTCTCTTACAGCTACTGTGTCAGAGAAAGATCTCAAAAGACAAATACCTGTTAATGACTCTAAGGAATGTGGTTAAAGGTGGTACCACCACATCTGTATTGTTTGAAAGTTTTAAATAATAAATACATGTTGGTTTGTTACTTAAGGAATCAAATAAAAATGATTTGTTAAAAGTAACCTCTTTTTAACTGAAGCCAGAAAGCATAGTTAAAGCCTTAGTTTCAAAGGACATTCTAGAGATAATGATGTCTAGCCTAAAGCAAGACTTCGGACTCCTTTGCTTGTATTACATCTATAAGAACTTTGAAAACTTTATTTTCTTACATAGTTTTAAGTGAAACACCCAAATTTTTCATCATAAATATCCTTCCAAAGGATATAATTTTGGACATGCTGTAAACATTGATATTTTTAAACATATACAATTGAATCTGAATACCATAGTAATCTGATATGCAGTCTCACATATTAATAAACAAGCTCTTCTTTAAAAGTTAAAAATTCTGTACCATTCACTTTTCTCCTTTAACTGTGACTGAACCCAGTCAAGATTCAGTGCAAGAAACAGAAACCACTCAAAGCATTTTAAGCATCTTAGAGAGGGCATGCAAGCAAAAAGGTTTAAAGACCACAGACCTAGAGAAGAAAGTCATCTTTGATTTTAGCCAGAGCCCCAGGTGGACATATAACCTTCCCCTCTCCAATTAGGATTATTAGAATTGCTGTAATAGTTAACTATCTTTCTTTTATGGTTATTAATTACGAAGGCACATAGTGTCTCTGTTCATTCACTATATCACATTACAGAGGTTTCCAGAAGTAAAGGTCTATGTACAAGTTATTCTGAGTATGGATACATAAGCAAAGAAGAAACTAACATTCGTTGAGAATTTATTATTTGCCAGACTCTCTACATAAATTATCTCATTTCTTACCTTAATTCCTCACAATTACACTTTTAGGTACATAGTATTATATTAATCCCATTTTTCAGCTAGAAAACAAAACTGATATCAAATGAGTTTATATAATGTACTTACACACCCATGTAGCCAGTATCGCCAGTATGTAGCAGAACTAGGATACAACCCCAAGAGTGTTTCACACCAAAGCCTGTGTAACTTTCCACTCCTTGCACTGCTTCGTTCAGCTTTCTTATACCTCAGGCCTGTATTTACATGGATTTAGCCCACAACATGCAAGTATTCTGGAACCTACAGTGATAATATTTAGTTCCTAACAGTTCCTGGAACTCATGTAATTCCCCTACAATCATCAGTTGACAGAATAGTCAAACTACATAACAACCAGTGGGGCACCAGAACCAGCCACTCCAAACAGATGCCAGCATAAAGATAGGTACTGAGCTACCTGGGTGTACCAGGTAATTATCAGCCCTCACTATACTTAAAACCACAGCATTTTTAGAAAAGCTGAAAAGGATAAACCTGTCCAATCATCTCATTTTTCAAATAAAGAAGCTGAAAACTAAGAGATGAATGGCCTGCCAAACGTCACACTGTCAGTTACTGGCTGGACCAGAATAAAACACCAGTCTTCAGCATCTCCTGTATTTTAATAATTTTGATGAGTGTGTGAATGACTGACATAACTCTTTCTTTCTTTCAGAATCTAAAAGAACTCAATGTGTCTTCATGGATATCATCTCCCGTGCTGGAGCATGGGTATTTCAGGACAGTTTCAAATAAGCGATTAATGATGGTTCAGGACAAATCTGTGAATATGTGCTAGATGATTCCAGTCCTAATACCTGCCCTACTTCTCTTCTTTTGTACCTCATCATCCACTGCTTGTATTTGACCAGTGGGAAAGAATGCATCTAATGGGGCATGCAAAAGACTTGGGGATCTTGTTAAATTACAATCTGATTAAGCAGGTCTAGGGTGAGGGCCAAGATGCCGCATTTTTAACAAGCTCCCAAGTAATGCCAGTGTTGCTGATCAGGAGACCACACAGTAAGTAGGAAGGATTTACACAACATTGTATGAGGAGTGTTACTTTAACACAAGGAATTTTCTAAATTAAAAAACAGAGAGATTATACAGTTTTTAGGATTACCCAAATTTCAACAATCTCTAAATCTGTATTTCTGAGCATTGAACTCTAACCAGTAAGCAAGCAGCTTCATCTGATATGTGGGGAAATGAAATTTTCACGCCTCCTTGGCAAAACAACAACCAAAAAAGATCTATTATCTGAACAGACATATCCTGGATTACATTATCCTTTATATTTTAATAAAAATAATGATGTTTCTTAGAAGAATACCTATTAAAAACGTCTGCCGCATTTTTCCCATGGCTAAGAATTCATGAGATTCTATTTGTCTTTTACTTGGCTCATTACTCTTCACACTGCTTCCTAAAAACAATTCTACCACCAAGTGGACAATACAAAAATTAGTTTACATGACACAATATTCAGGCTTTTACCAATTCTATTCTCCAACTACACAGGTTAGTGAAGGCCTATTAATCCTCAACTAATTAATAGAGACCCAGCAGAAGTCACAACTTGAAGATGAACAACCTCAAAAGATAAGACACATTAAAGAATCATTTTCCAGCACCAGTTAAACAATGGCACCTGAACAGAACAGACACTGCTGATCAGAGAATATATAACAATAGGTAAATATTCCCTTCATGGACACCAGTGATGAGAATTCATGGTTAAAGCAGTTGTATAACATATGAACTCATGTTAAATATTAATTCACAACCACAGATGTAGAACAATGAAAGCAACATGGTTTTCACTGCTTTTATCTTGAGTTTTGATAATTCCATACCAACTTCAAAAACAGGGAAACAGAAAAAAGCAACATTACAGGAAAGTATAATAGTGAGAGCACCAGGTCTCTCTCACTGTGGGAAGTGTATTGTGCCCCTTCCCTTGACTCTGTCTCAGTCATGTAATTTATTTCAGCCAATAGGATATTAGCAGATGTAACACAAGCAGAGACTTGGAAAGAGTTTGCTTGGTTGAGTTTATTAGTTCTTGCTCCTCTGCTATCACCATGAGAACATGCCCTAGATAGCCTTCTGTGTTTATTTATTTGTTAATAGAATTTCTATTTAGGATTTTGATTTCTATAAGTTTCCCTCTAAGAACTGTTTTAGCTGCATCCTATATTTTGGCATGTTGTGATTTCATTTTCACTCATGTCAAAGTATGAATGAATTTATCTTGTGATTTCTTCTTTGACCCATTGGTTATTTTAGGAGTTTATTATTTTTCACATATTTTTAATTTCCCAAAATTCCTTTTGTTACTGATTTCTAATTTTATTAAATTGTGGTTAAAAACATAATGATTTCAATCCTTTTAAATTTATTGAGGTTTGTTTTATGGCCCAATAAATGGTCTATCCTGTAGAATGTACTATGTGCATTTAGGAATGTGTATTCTGCTACTTTGGGGTGGAGAGTTCTATAGTTACCTATTACTTTAGTTGATGTATAGTATTATACAATTCTTCTAATTCCTTGTTGATTTTTCTACCTAGTGGTTCTATTATTGAAAGTGGGGTATTGAAGTCCCCTCTTTTAAAAACATTTTTTTCCTTCAATTCTGTGAGGTTTTAGTTCATGTAAGGGGGGCTCGATTGTTAGGTGCATAGATGTTTATAACTATGTCTTCCTGATTAATTGACCCTTTAATCATTATAAAATGTCGTATTTGTCTCTAGTGAGTTTTTTTTTTAATCTTAGTCTATCTGTCTCAGATTATTATAGCTACACCACCTGTTTTGTTGCTATTTGTATAGTGTACCTTTCCCATCCTTTCACTTTTTCTTGTGTCTTTTTTTTTTTAAGATTTTATTGGGGAAGGGGAACAGGACTTTATTGGGGAACAGTGTGTACTTCCAGGACTTTTTATTGGGGAAGAGTAGTGTGTTTTTCCCAGGATTCATCAGCTCCACCCAAGTCAAGTTGTTGTCCTTTCAATCTTAGTTGTGGAGGGTGCAGCTCAGCTCCAGGTCCAGTCGCCATTGTTAGTTGCAGGGGACACAGCCCACCATCCCTTGCGAACCGGCAACCTTGTCGTTGAGAGCCCGTGCTCCAACCAACTGAGCCATCTGGCCACCTGGAAGGTCAGCAGCAGCTCATTTATTTCATTCTAGTTGCAGAGGGCGCAGCTCGCTGGTCCATGTGGGAATCAAACCACCAACCCTATTGCCCAGAGCTCGTGCTCTAACCAACTGAGCCACCTGTCCACCCCTACTTGTGTCTTTTAAACTAAAGTGAATCTCTTGCAGAGAGTATACAGTTGGATCATATTTTTTAATTCATCCTACCAATCTCTACCTTTTAATCAGAGTATATAATCCATTATGTTTAATTACTGGTAAGGTCGGATTTATGTCTGCCATTTTGCTATTTGTTTTCTACATATCTGATTTTTTTGTTGTTCCTCAATTCCTTCAATACCACCTATTTTTGTGTTGAATAAATATTTTCTGGTGTACCATTTTAATTCCCTTGTCAATTACTTTATTATATATATATTTTTAGTTATTTTCTAACTGGTGAATACCATTAACATCTTAATTCATAGTAACAATCTGGTTCCGATTAATACCAACTTAATTTCAATAGTATATTTTCAAACATTTTTTTTATTTTTCAATTACATTTGACTACAATATATTAGTATTAGGTGTACAGTACAATGTTTAGACATTTACACAACTTACAAAGTGATCACCTCAATAAAGCCAGTAACCATCTGACATCATACAGTTATTATAACACTACTATGTTTACCATGTTAAACTCTACATCCCCATCAGTACTTTGTAACTACCAATTTGTATCTCTTAATTCCCTCCCCCTTCACCCAAACCCCAGAATCCCCTCAATCCAGCAACCATCAAAATGCTCTCTCTAAGTTTCATTCTATTTTGTTTGTTCATTTATCCTATTTTCTAGAGTCCACATATAAGTGAAATCATATGACATTTGTCTTTCTGTCTGACTTACTCCATTCAGCATTATACCCTCTAGGTTCATCCATCCTGTTGCAGATGGCAAAATTTCATTATTTTTTTATGGCTGAGTAATATTCCATTGTATATATGTACCACCTGTTCTTTACCCATTTATCTATTGATGGACACCCAGGTTTCCTCCTTACTTTGGTTATTATAAATAATGCTGCACTGATATATGGATGCACATGTACCTTCAAAACAGTTTAGGTTTCTTCAGATAAATACCCAGAGGTAAAATTACTGGGTCCTTCTCGGTCTCTTATTATTGCCCTTCTTTTGAAGTCTATTTTACCTGGTATAAGTATTGCTACCCTAGCTTTTTGTTTGTTTCCATCCTCATGAAATACCTTTTCCATCCCTTTACTTTCAGTCTGTGTGTGTCTTTTGATCTGAAGTGAGTCTCTTGTAGACAACATAGGTAAGGGTTTTATTTTCTTATCCATTCAGCAACCCTGTTTTTTGATTGGAACATTTAATCCATTTACACTTAAAGTCCTTGTTGATAGATATATAGTTATTACCATTTTATGATTTGTATTTGTGATCTTTTCTTCTTAAAGAAGACCCTTTAGCAATTCTGGTAATACTAGTTTGGTGGTAATGAACTCCTTCAAGTTTTTTCTTGTCTGGGAAGCTCTTTATCTGTCCTTCGATTCTAAATCATAGCTTTGTTGGGTAGAATAATCTTGGTTGTAGGTCCTTGCTTTTCATCACTTTGACATTTCATGCTAATCCCTTCTGGCCTGAAAAGTTTCTGTTGAGAAATCAGCTGACAGTCATATGGGAGCTCCCTTATAGGTAACTAACTGCTTTTCTCTTGCTGTCTCTCTTTGTCTTTAATCTTTGGCATTTTAATTGATGTGTCTTGGTATGGGCCTCTTTGGGTTCATCTTGTTTGAGACTCTCTGTGCTTCCTTGGTTTCTATGTCTATTTCCTTCACCAAGTTAGAGAAGTTTTCCATCATTATTTTTTTTAAATAGATTTTCAGTTCCTTGCTATCTCCCTTCTCCTTCTGATACCTTTATGATGCGAATGTTGGTATGCTTGATGTTGTCCTAGGGGCCCCTTAAACTAGCCTCACTTTTTGGATTCGTTTTTCTTTTTGCTGCTCTGATTGGATGTTTCCTGCTACCTTATCCACCAAATCGCTGATTCAAGCCTCTGCTTCATCTAATCTACTGTGATTCCCTCTAATGTAATCTTCATTTCTGTTATGTAGTTTTCATTTCTGACTGGTTCCTTTTTATGCTTTTTATCCCCATTTTTATGTTTCCTATCTCTTTGTTGAAATTCTCCCTGAGATCATTGATCATCCTTGTAATCAGTGTTTTGAATTCTGCTTCTGGTAGATTGCTTGTCTCCATTTTGTTTAGTTCTTTTTCTGGAGCTTTCCTCTGTTCTTTCATTTGGTATACATTACTTTGTCTCCCTATTTTGGCTGTGTTTGTTTCTACTGTGTTTCCCCCAAAATAAGACTTAGACGGACCATCATGAGCTCTAATGCATCTTTTGGAGCAAAAATTCATATAAGACCCAGTCTTACGTCATTATTATATTATATTATATTATATTATATTATATTATATTATACCCAGTCTTATATTATAGTAAAATAAGACTGGGTCTTATATTAGTTTTTACTCCAAAAGATGCATTAGAGCTGATGGTCCGGCTAGGTCTTATTTTCAGCAAAACACGGTATATATTAGGTAAAGCTGCTATGTTTCACTGTCTTAGTAGACTGGCTTTATGTAGTCTGTGCCGTGTGGTGCCCAATGGCACTTGAACAAGGTGCTCCAGGTGTGTCCCTTGTGTGAGTTGTATGTGCCCTCCTGTAATATTTGAGCCTTGACTTCTGTTTGCACGTCAGTAGAAGGGATTGACTCTCAGGCTAATTGATTGTAAGGACTGGTGGTCACTACAGTGGAAGAGTGGTGTAGGGGCTGACTCCATGGAACGGGATTTGCTTTAGTGGGGCTCTGGTGCCTGCTGAGTCTGCTTTTTGGTTGTGTTGCTTGTGGAGGTGGTTGGGTGTGCTCTTGTATGGTCTGAAATTGGCCACCAGGTGTGTTGGTTCTCAAGCCTTCCGGGAGGGGCTCTGGTGTAGGCCAAGGTCAGCCACTGTCTGTGCCCTGCCTGAGGCCACTTGTAAGAGCTATAATGTGATCTACAGATGATTGTGACTTGTGCTGGACTTGGAGGTGCCTGATAGAGGCTAATCTACAAAGTGAGGCTGGCTGCCTCTAGTGCCAGACTTGGGTCCGCTTAGCAAGAGGTACGGGGCATGCCAAGGCCAGATACTACATGTATGGCATTTTTTAACCTTTGAGAGATTTTAGGAAAGTCCACAGCATGAGCCAAGACAGGTCATTTGTATGGAAAAGCCACTGGAAGCGGCGTGGGTCAGCCCACAAGTTGGGTGAGGGGAGGTCTCAGGGAATTAACAGAGCAGGACAAATGGTATTAGCCAGATTGTTGGAGGTTCTGATATGGTGGCCACTTGACATCTGCTTGTTGGGTGAGGGGAGGGCTCAACAAAGGTACAATGGCTTCTGCCAGCACTTCTGTCTGGGAGAAAGCTGCCCCTCCAGCCCTCAACCTGCAGCCAGACGATGCAGTTCCTCTCCATATGTCCCTGGCACCTTTCACACTGCTGCTGCAGAGCTGGAGCTCAGAGCAAATGAGTCCATCAGTGATTAAGTCTTTGTGCAGGCCCATTAAAAGGGATGCCTGGGACTCCACTGCCCTCCATCTCACTCAGCCTTAATCTCCACTGGTTTTCATAGCCAGAAGTTGTGGTAAATTCTCTTCCCAGCACTGGCACCCTGGGCTGGGGAGCCTCGTGTAGGGCTGGGACCCCTTGCTCCTCAGACGAGACCTCTGCAGCCAAGATAGCCCTCCTGGTTTTTAACTGCCATACATAGGTATTGAACCAGCCCATTCCACATCTCCACTCCACCAGTCTCGATGTGATTTCTGTATATCCTTAGTTTTTAGATTTCTGTTCAGTTAGACTTCAGGTGATTCACAATGATGATTGTTCTGTAGTTTAGTTGTAATTTTTATGTAGGCATGAGAGGAGGCAAGCACAGCCTCCTCTCCACCATCTTGGCTTAAACTCCTCAATAGTATATTTTTAGAAATTACTGTAAATAGCTCCATTCCCCACTACTCCTCTATGCTGCTATTATCACAAATTACATCTGTATACCCCAGGTGCTCATCAACATAGATTTACAGTTATTGTTTATGCAGTTGCCTATTAAATCAGGTATGAGTGGGAAAAGGAATAACAAAAGCTACATTTATATTATTTACCTATGTGGTTACTTTACCAGTTTTGTTTTGTTTTGTTTTGTTTTTTTATTGCTTTTTTTGTTATTTTTTTGTTTTTTTAATGTGGATTTGAGTTATGGTATAGAGTTCTTTCATTTAGTTTTTCTGGCAATGTCTTATTTCTCCTTGCCAGACAAAGAATTCTTTGATGACAAGTTCTGTGTGTGTGTTTTTCTTTCAGCACTTTGAATATGTCATCCAATTGTCTTCTGGCTTCCATGGCTTTTGATGATAAATCAACTGTTACTATTGATGTGGTTCTCATATATGTGATGAGTCCCTTCTCTCTTGTTATTTTCAAGATTCTATCTTTGCTTTTGACTTTCAACAATTTGGCTGTGATGTGTCTAGGTGTGAGTCTCTTCAAGTTTACCCTATGTAGAGTTTTTGTTTTTTTTAACTTCTTGGATGTGTAGATAAATGTTGTCCACCAAATTTGTGAAGATTTTAGCCATTATTTCTTTGTGTATTTTGTTCAGCCCTTTTCTCACTCCCCTCTCCTCTAGAACTTTCATTATGGTTATGTTGGTACATCTGTTGGTGCCCTACTGGTTTGTGAGGCTCTGTTCATTTTTCTTCATTCTTTTTCTTTCTGTTCCCAGACTGGGTAATATCAATGTATCATCTTAATGCTCTCTGATTCTTTTTTCTGCCTGTGCAAATATGTTGTGGAGTTTCTGTACAGATTTTTCTTTTTTTCAGTTTTTATACTTTTAAATTCCAAATTTTCTTTTTGTTTCCTTTTCTTAATTTCTATCTCTCTATTAATATTCTATTGATGAGAGGTCATTATCACACATTAATTTTTTAGATACGGTTTGCTTTAGCTCTTTGGAATATTTAAAGCAACTGATGTACTGTCTTTGTCTTATACATCCAACATCTGGGTTTACTTAGGTACAATTTCTATTGATTGCTTTTTTTCACTGTATGGAGCTTATTTTCTTGTTTCTGTGTATGTCTAATAATTTTTTGTTAATAACCAGACATTTAAAATATATAATGTGACAACTCTGGCAATAAAATCCACCCACCTTCACCTATAGTTTGTTGCTGTTGCCACTTCTTATAGTTGTTGTTTGCTTATTTAGTAACTTTCTGAACTAATTCTGTGAAGTCTATATTTTTGTCATTTTAGTGCCTCTACTTGGTTAGCTTATTGGTCAGTAATGATTGGACAGAAATTTCCTTAACCACCTGAAACCAATATATATCCCAGACTTTGCTGTGAGTGGCTCTCTGTGAATATTGGGGCAAGCCTTTGAAACACAGTTCATAGTTCCACCTTAGCCTTCACTTCCTGCTTGCATAGTATCTCAAGGTCAACCAGAAGTGAGAGCTTAGGTCTTTCCTAAGCATGCTCACAGCTCGTCCATGTGCATGTCCTTGTAGATTGCCAAGACTATGTTGAAGCTGTTAAAAGTCTCTACGGATTGTGCATTTCACCAACTATTCCTTTTTTATGCCCTGTTATCCATCACCTAAGGATATGCAAAGTTAAAACCCGGCCTATAATCGTTTTTGACAATGCTCCCCATGTGGGGAGAAGTTTTTCAGCATTGAGTGAACTCTGAGTCAGCTTTGTAAGTGAAGTCTTCTAGGTAACCACCAGACAGGTCAGATAATGACATTTCTATGAGAATAAGGCTTTGAAAGAATTCCAAATACGTTCTGCTCTCTCTGTGGCTGCAGAGCTGCCACAGGAATGTGAGCTATTATTTCTTTAAGGCTATTGTATAGCTGGAAAGTGAGTCGGGGTGGGGATCTAGGGCAAGTTAAAATGCCACAGAGTTCACTGTTCTTACTAAGATTCAGCCATTTTTCTTGAATAAACAATCCTCAAGTTACTGCAAACCTTTCATTAATTTCTAGAATTCTGAAAAAGGTAATTCTGAAAAATTTTGCTAGTTTTTTCATTGCTCTTAAGTAGGGGAGGATTTGGGGAGGTCCTTTTTTCTGCCATTTTTGCTGAAATTCTCCCATAACCTTTTTTAAACCAAAAATAATCAAAACCATGGCTAAATACAAAAACATTAGTAGCCAGCCACCAGCATCATGGAAGTGGAGAGTCAGGAGTTGTAAAGTAATGAAGACATAACAAAAAGATGTGTCTTCTGTGAATTGCCCCATAAGGCCCATTCAGAATATGCACTAATTTCCAACACTTCTTCTTCCTCCTTTAATTAAACCTGCTCTTCCTTAGACACAGCACCAAGATAAATGAGAGTAAGCTAATTCAATCTTATTGACTCCATTTTGTTTAATCACTAGAGTTACTGTTTTAATTATTAGCGATTATTTTGTACTATTTCTATTTCAAATACACCTTGACTCCGTTACATTTCTACAGAGAAATGTGCTCTATATTCCAATCACCTTACAAACTTTTTAAGCCCAACAAGTTTGTTAACAATTGGTTGTATGCAATTAATGGCTGAAATCAATATTGTAAAAAATAAGTGGTGTAAACTGGTAGATTATTGGAGACCTCTAAAGAAAGTAACACTTAAACTGTATTTTGAAGGATAGAAGAAGAATTAGGAGAATATGAGAAAGATTATATGGCCAACCTTCCAGTCTGGAAACAGCATATGACCTCAGATCAGTGAGCAGACTAATTGGCTATAGTGGTAAGTAATGTGGGAAAGAGACAAAGGTTAAAGTTAGGGAGATATTGAGGATGGAGAAGACAATAGGAAATTTCAAATAACAGGCAGAGAATTTTGAATTTGACTTTAGGACAGTGGTTCACAACCATTTTCTCTCCTCCAATACACTTGAGAAATGCAATCACTCCCAGTAACAGCAATGACTCACAACTCAAGAGATCCTCAGATATGGGGATGAGGTAGTAAGAATGGTATCAATCTCAGTGGGGGGGGAGGTGGGAAGTGAGGGGCATGAGAGATTTCAAAAAGCACCACTTGAGATTCTGATATTCCTTCCTTCACCACCCCACTCATGCCTCCACACTTCCTTCAATAGGAATGAAAAGCCACAGGGAACTGTTGAAGAAAACACTGCCTTTTTGAAACTGCTTCAATGACTGCATTTCATGGTGTAACTGCCTTCCTAAACATTAGACAAGTGTACTTCTGTACTTTCCAAAATGTAAATTCATAGACTATTCATTCCATAGAGGCCATCTTTTAAAAAGGTTTAGTTCATATAAGTCTGGGAAATCCCACAAATCATATCCCCTTCTAACAGAGATTCACAAACCACATTAATTAGTCTACTAAAAGATGGAAGAATTCCCACAGCAGAGAAACCAGAGTTTCCACATACTTATTTGATCACAGATCTTACTCTTACATAATACCTGTTAATATCCTAGTTTATTCCATAGAAAAGATTGAGAAACACTGGCCTATATTAGCTCCTATGTGGTTGCGGACAGGTCATATGTGGTTCTGTACCCACCATAGATCTTCTTACATAACGTAATAAAGCAGGAAGTGGCATTGCCCCACTTGCTAGAAACCCCACGCCCTACAACCCTTCCTGTCTAGCTCTCATTTGCCTCTAAGTTCCTCATGCAGAGAAGAACCTGACCCCAGCCCTCTCCCCCACCTTACAAGTCCCCTCAAATGGCTTTATTCAATGGGGATGGTGATTCAAGACTCCTAGGTTCTTAAGTGTTTTTCTGGGACCATCACCAATGTCCATCCCTTGAATCGGAGATAAATAACTAAGCTGGCTAAAAAAGAAACCAGCCTGAAGAGCGTGATGGCACTTGTAGGTCTTTCTGTGTAATTAACTAGAGGAAAGGGAAGGGTTGTGAAAAACTGTTCAGCAAAGGACAAAAGACAAGCTGAGCACTGACCTGTCTGGGCCTGAATGAGTTACAAAGAGGAAAAGGCAGATGGAAATGAAAATGAGGAATGACCTTTCTCCTGGCTCTCATTTCCTTCCTCTGTAAAAGCTTTGAGTGGCCTTTTTAAAATCTTCAGCACAGCTGCATGCAGCTTTCTCCTTCAAAGCTGTGCTCTATGCTCCCTCTGCTGGCCCTGCATGGCAATTAGATTTAAAACCAACTAGGGTACCCTGGTTACATTTCAGTGGCCTGCAGGGATATTTGCCATCTACATATCCTCTCTTACACTTGGCTAAACTTCCTGACAAAGATGAGAATTAGCAACAAGAAAAGAAAAGGGAAGTAGGAAGGGAATGGTTAAATGAATGGTAGGTACTTCATTCTATGAAACGCAGCCACCTAAATTGTGTCCACCAATGTGTGAGGTGCCGGGGATAAAAAGATTAGTAATACTTGGCCTCTGTTCTCAGGAATCTTACAAGTTAGAGAAAAGAGACCAATATATAACATATTTCTCAAAAAGGAAGAATTTTAGAAAATTACTGTAACATGTGCCCTGAATGATGATTCAAATATGTTCACTGAACCTATAATGAGGCTCCTCGCATAGCCAGACTGTGCTTTCTTAAACGTGCATCTTATTGGAGAGATTTGGTTACATAACACTATGGACTCATAATGATGTTAACAGCCATCCATTATGGAACACCTACTAGGAGCCAGTCACAATGTGCTTTGTGTATGTTAGCTCATTTTATAAACCAGTTTCAGCAGTGGGCCTAAGGAAGAAACTGAGGTTCAGAGATGACAAGATTACTCACCTAGAAAGTGGGAAAGTCAGCATTCAAATTCAGGCCTGCTTTGCTTCCCACTATACTACCCTCAGACATTACCCAGTTTCCACAAATATCATAGCTACCTGAGGTTGCCCTCCACTTGGTTGCTGAGTATAATGGAAAAATCTAACCCGACATTCAATAGTATCCTACATCATGTTCACACGGGGCAAAGCACTGTGTGCTCTATGAAGCTCCTGCACTTCAGGAGCTCACAGTATAATGGGGCAGGGGCTATATACAAAATAAATTAATATAGCTAATAGATTTTCTATATGCCAAAAACAGCCAGTTTCAAACCATAACAGGGAACAAATTCCATTAACAAAAGCATCCAAAATACCGCGGGGCAGGGAAACATTTTAAAATTTGTCTAGCCTTTATGTAGAAACTTACGGAACTTTTACAGGAAGACATAATAAAGAATGACTAGAAAGACAACCTACGTCCCTTGATGGAAAGACTCAATATTCTAAATACATTAATTCTCTCCAATTTCTTAAAGTAATTTGAACTACAGTTATTGAATCATTGTGATATCAGCACAGAAACAGGCATAAAAATCAACTCTCAAATCCAATTTACAATGTATGGGGGTAATTTAGTCTATGGCACAAGTGAACTTTCAAATTAGTGAGAAAAGGATAGTCAATCAATTGTATGAATTTGGGGAAACACAAATTCCTATCTCACAAGAGACACGAAAACAAATTCCAAGTGGATTAAAGATTTAAACATTAAACAAACAAAAGTGACAGGAGAAAAATAAGGAACTATTTTTATATGAGGCTAAGAAAGGAAGCCTTACCTAACATGACAGAAAGGTCCTACATCATAATAAAAAATGTTTGACTAGGTAAGAAGTAAATATATCTGCAAAAGAACAGACACCAAAAAGAAAAAGAACATGGTAGCTTCAGCGGAAATATTTGAAAAACATATCATTAGTCAAAGATAACATATTATTAATCAAAAAAGAATTTTCAGAAAAATGTGTAGACATGTATTCATTAATGTTAAATATAAAAATAAATTTTTAAAAAGGCAAATATAAATTAGATTATTGACATGGATACTTTTATGGGATGGTAAAAATAAAGAGGTTTTTACTGGTATATTGTTTGAATTTCTATATAGATCATATATAAGGAAAAAAACTATAAAAATATTCCATTTTGAAGAACAATAGTAAAAGAGAGCTCTTACATATTTACAGGAGAATGTCGATACTTAATAAAAAGCATCTTGAATTAGGGTGTACTTGAAAGTCTCCAGCTTATGGAATATTTACAAACTCTCTAGTGACCTTAGAAATTGGATGATTCAAAAATTAGTGACTTCTCCTTCTGAGAAGGTGACCTCTAAAAAGCAATGACAGCAGATTTGCCGGTCAATAAAAGTAGTTATGAGGTCTAAAAGCTTATTTTAAAAGAAATGGACAATGAGGAAATGTCCCATTTCTCCTTCCCAAGGATCCAGCTTTTCACCACTCTTTCTGCTCCATCCTCAAGGTTTTGTCAAACTATCAAGGGAAAGATGGAAATATCTGTGATGGTTTTTTTATATTACCTGATGTGGTTTTTGTTCTCAGTTATTCCTTTTGCATAAAAATAAAGAACAAAGAAAATGGAGGAGGAAGAGGAAGGACAGAGGGGCAAGAGCAGGGAAAGAAGAAGAAAAATTCTTACCTCTTAATGTTTCAGAATAGATTTTGGAAACTCCCTGGAGAGTACATAGAAAGAAAAGATTTGGGACAGCAGAAGCCAACACTGGTGCCACACATTGAAAAGAATGTCTGGGGTGATAGGAGGTTCCCAACTAGATTTGCTGACGTTTCCACACCCTCACTTACATCCATTCCCTAAAACCACCTTCCTTCCTTCAAGCCTTTAAGAGCACTTCCCTTTGCTTAGACTGTCCTGTCTTTCCTTACCATTTAGAGAATTTCAACCGTTTTCTAAGTCAGACAACTATAGGAGGGTAGAGAGTCCAAAGGAAGCAGTCCAATTAGTCACAGAGTCCCCACTGGGAGGTGAGAAGTGATGGACGATGGTGATGAGAAGACTATCAGTAAATTGGGGATCCAGGTCTTGTTTCCCAGGTAAGAGCTGCTCCCCACATAACAACAGAGTGACAGCACCATAGGAAGGATGCAAGCATGTCATCCCAAGGCTCCCAATACCTCAGAATGGCATGAGGGAGCAGCAGAAAGTTTTCCTCACTCCCAAGAGGGCCACAAATGTGGCTGCGAGAGAACCAGAGCACCTGAAGGTGCCTTGCGGTTCCAAATAGAGAGTATGTCAACTAATGACCAGAGACAGATAAAAAACAAACTTTAACAGCAGATCCCACCTTAGAGAGAGATGAAGGTCATAAATCAGAAGATCTCCCCCTCCAGCAAGTTCCCCCCACACACTGATACCACTCCATGTAGAAAGAAGGGGAAGGGGAGTTCCTGAGTTAACTGAGGGAACCTGACACTGACTAGATTAATCTTCAGAGATCAGGTAAAATGGGGCTTAAAGAAAGATAGAGTTGTGTTATAAATTACATTTTACATTGCTGTAGACCTGAATTTGTGGACTGTGCAAAGTGAACCCACTACACAGGACTGTTTTAATGACGAGGTGAAACTGAGACAAGGAGGTCCCATATATACTTCTCCAACTATCAGATGCTTGTTGTCATTACTACAGCTCATGATATTGCCTAGTCACTTTCACCTCCACTATTTACTAACCAGAAAGGGCACTGCAATGTGGCCAAGTTTACTCAACTTATTTTTACTGTAAGCAAGAATATACCAACATATTACCTCAGAAGTGACATATTTTATTTTCCTTCATGTAAATAATGTAACCAGAGCTTTTAATTCAGTTACCCCACCTGTAATACAAAGCATTATCTCTAAGCAGATTAGACACATTGATTCAAGATTTCCTTTATATAGGAAGATACTTGATTCAACAAGGCATTTTTATCAAGAGCTACAGTCCAGACCAGTTTTGCTGCTTGCTTGTCAAATCCAATTTCATTGCACTGAGTTAGTATAAACTCAGTTGACTACCTGTCGTCACGTCCTGCCGTGGACCCCAGAAGGACAATGATTGTTTTACCTTTAAAGTTATACCATTGGGAGCAAGAAAGTAATTTACATTAATGTATTTATCACAATAAGGATTGCAATTACATATCTACTGTATGCTATTTTGCACAATTACTTAAATTTGACAACTATCCCCATTTTATAGATTCAGAAACTGAGTCTCAGAAAGGTTGTTACATTAAAGGCACAGAGTAAACAGCAATGTCTATGTCTGAATAAAGGTTGTCTGACTTCTTTCCACTCTTCCACAATGCCTTGCTAATGAAAATATATAAGCTTATCTTAAACTTATACTTCTAAAAATTCTTGTCAAGGAACTCAAGGTCTAGGATAACAAAAGTCATTCTACCACACTCCTACCACTCTCATCTCCTGCCCACTCTACCACACACCTTTGCTCTGCCACCCTCACTTACATCCATTCCCTAAAACCACCTGCCATCCTTTAAGCCTTTAAGAGCACTTCCCTTTGCTTAGACTACTTACTATCTTTCCTTCCCATTTAGAGAATTCCAACCCATCTTCTAAGTCAGATAGCGACTTTGAAAGCTTTGCTCCCTCTCCCAAGGATTAGCTGCCTCCACTCCAGGTTCTGCAACTTAGTTCATCTTTCCATCAAGGCGCACACTTGGCATTTATCTGCATGTGCCTCTGTAACCACTACTAGAATATGAATGCCTCACAGTGAGGGTCTGGGGCCTACAAGTCTGCATGACTGTTAACCCCGAAGGCACTCACCTCATTGTGGGAGTTCAACAAATGCTTGCTGAGTTCTTAATAAGTTTTATTTTAAATCAATGCCTATATTTTACTTGTGTTATATTGTGGATTAATTGTGTATAGATAAGTACACTGTGAAGTAAACTGACTCTTAAATAATTTTAGAGATAACTACAAGAAAGGCTTCACTCACCTAAGCCTGTTTTTACAGACTTCACCGCCAGTCTCACCACAAGCTCAGCCCACGCAAGATGTGACCCCGCCTCCCTCTCTGCCAATCAATCGCTCCCCGCGCCTGCGCAGGCACCGCCCTCTCCCGGAGCCCCGCCCCAAGGCTGTCTCTGGCGGTTAAGTCCGGCACGAACCTTTCCTTCACTGGCCCGCCTACTATGACGATCACCTACAGCTGCATTGCTAATGGCCGAGCGATCTTAGCGGATCTGGCCTTGACCGGTGGTTCCTATCAGGTACACCTGAGTCGGCACATTCTCCTTCGCGCGTTCTTCTCTTCCAGGGTGGTTCCTTCCCCCCCGCCCCTCAGGACACGGCGCTGCGGGGCGGTGGGGAGCAGGCAGTGCGTGGGGAGCAGAGGCCCCGCCCCCGCGAGAGGGCACGCGCGGCGGCCGTGCTTGTGAAACGGTAAATCCCAGGCCGCAGCCCTCCAGGCCCGGAAAACAACGGAGCGGCGCGTGCGCCTCCTAGGGGTTAGGCTTGGTGCTGCACGCGCCCCGTTTGGTGATGGTTCGCAGCCCTGTCAATTCCTGAGGCTCCTTAAAGAAATGACTGACTGTTCACACATTTATTGAATATGTGTTAGTTGCATAATCCCTGGGTAAAGGTGTGGAGGATGCAGCAATGACGGGAAAACGCACGTGGAGTTATAGCTTGATAAGCTCATTGTCCCTTTATATCCAAGGGCTGTATACAGTATCCTGCGATGTAAAAAGTGTTTTAATGGAGGTAGGTTCTCTAGCATTCAGGGTGAGTGGCTGCTTGCTGACCACAAAGGAGGTGATGTTAGGGTGCTTGGCTTAGAAGCCAGGCACAGAAAGGGGGATGGGGACTCCGTGCAGAGGAAACAGCACAGTGTGTTTGGGGAACCTCAAGAACCTCAGTCACAGGGTAATACCATGTAGAGGCTAAAGATGAGGTCAGAGAAGTGGGCAGAGGATAGTTAATGAAGTGTCCTATGTTCAGTTTGTTTTCCTTACCCTAGAGAAACTCTGAAGCAATTAAATATAGAGGAATAGCATGATCTGATTCATCTTCAGCAAATCTGTTCTGGTTACAGTCTAGAAGGCAGACTGGAGGAGAAAGAACCTATTAGGATGATACTGTTATAGTTTATGTAGATGATCTAAGGGCCTGAGTTAAGGTAATGACAGTGCAGATTGAAAGGGGGCAGATCCTAAAAAAGACTTTGAAAAACTAATAGGAACTCAGGAGTTAGTGACCTGTTGAATACGTGAGATAAGGGACAGGGTCATGCCTACTATGATTTTTAATTTTTTTTGTTTATTCTCCCCCTTTATTGAGATATAATTGACATAAGATTGTGTAAGTTTAAAGTATACAACATGATTTGTCAATTTTTTTATTAGGTGGCATTAAACAAGATAGAAACTACGTGGAAGAGCAGGATTGTAGGGGAGGGAGTCAGAGGGAATGCAGGGGAGGACAGCATAATTTGAGACAGCTTGAATTTTGTTGCCTGTTGGAATTGGCCAATCATTTGTGTATTTATTCCTCCAGCTCCTTCCAAAAGCTTTAAGTTATAAAAACGTCCATTAGGTAGCACTCAGAGGGTCAGGGCTAACAGTTGAAGATAGCAGAAGTGCGTAAGAATGCCCAAGAAAAGTATAGAGAGTGAGAAGAGGACCAAAAGGTAGGACACTGTTTAAGAACAGAATAGAGAGTTGGGTCACCAGCTAAGAGCAGTGGTGTCCTGAAAGCCAAAAGAAGAAAGTTACAAGAATGTTTCACACCCCAAAGAAGTTGAACAAGATCTAAAAGATATTCATTGGACTTAGAAATTAACAGACGACTGGTGACCGTTAGCAGTTTGGAAGCAGTGGTAGAGACTGAAGCCAGATTGCTTTAGGCCAGGTGAATGAGAGATGAGGAAATAGGGAGAGTGAAGTTAGATTGTTCTTTCAAGAACTTAGAAAGGGAATGAGATATGGGGAAAGCTAGAAGAAGCATTGTCCAGGAAGGGGCCTCATTTTTTAATACAGGGAAAACTTTCGCATGTATGTAGGCTAATGAGAAGGAGAAGAGGTTGGAGATATCAGAGAGAAGGGGTCTGTTGGTGGAGCAAGAAATGAAGTAGCACAAAGGGATGGAATCCACTGTGGCAGTGGGGATGTGAGCCTTGAATTCACAAATGCCCTCTTTCTCTTGCAGAAATTAGGAGTGTGGATATAGAGACATAGAACTTGGTATCCTTCTGGGGCTCTCTCTTTGCCAGTCCCTTAAATGCTGTGTTTCTCAGGGTTCTAACTTGAGTCCTCTTTTACCTTGACACATTCATTCACACCCATGGACACCCTGACTTTCATCACTGTCCAATCCATTTCCAAAGTAATCTCCAAGGTAGCTTGCCTACTAGAAGTTCAAACATATCATGTCCAGAACTAAATTAATTCTTTCCTAAATGACGCTCCTCATGTATTTGTAGTCTCACTAAGTAGTTCTACTGAGCCATTCAAGCTGGAAACTAGGAATCACCTTCGATTTTTTTCCCCTCGACTTCACCTTCACATTTATTCTTTGTCACCAAGTTCTATTAGTTCTATCTCTTGAGTATTATCTTGAATCCATCTCCTTGTTTCTGAACCACGTAGCCATCTAGGCCCTCATGACTTGTCACCAGGGTTATTGAAAGTGCCTCCTAACTGATCTCCCAGGCTTCAGCCTTGTCCCTCTCAAAACCAGCCCCCATACTGCTGCTCACGTGATTGTTCCTAAAAGCAAATATGATTGTGTCACTCCCTTGCTGAAAATCATTTGGTGGCACCTGACTACAGTTCAGAGTAAAAGCCTACACTACTGAGCCTGGCATTCAAGGCCCTCCCTAGTAGGGCTTTTCCATGATTATCATCTTCTCTTCCAGCCCTCCTGAACTTCATGCTGTTCTCCAATGTCATCAAGGTCTCCTTTTGCATCGCCTGTTCCCTCTCCCTGGAACCCACTTGTCTCCAGTTTTTGTATCACCTCTTCTGCACTTTGAGACTTTTCTCAGTTTGTCCTTGAAGCCTTCTCTATGCCCTAAACGTCCTTTTACAAACTACTTACAAGCTGAATTAGAATCTTTTTTTACCTCTGAGTCTCTGCCATCAGACTCCGTCAGGACAGGGACTGTCTTCACATAGTAGGGTCTCAATAAACATTTAATTAATTAAGAAGGGGAAAAGTCGAAGGAGTTCATAAGCCCAGTGGCCTCTCTTTATGAAGACTGTAGGAAGGAAAGAAAGTGGAAGGGGGTGGAGCAGTGTGCATTTGGAAGAAAGGATTAAAGGTTTAGAATGACTGTTGTGCAAAAAGCCAACCTGGGAGAAGAAAAGGAAATGACAAGGTGCTTTAAGGGACAGTTCTATTATGTCTTTCCTCGGTGCTAAATATTAATGTCACAAATATTTTATATTCATTAGAGAAGTGTTGGTACCTACCAAAGTTTAATTATGAAATCAAAGCGACTGCTATTGTAGGGGCTTTGAGATGGACAGGATTGTAGAGATCATCTTGCCCAATTCCTTCATTTTTCACACAAAGAAACAAAGCCAGACAAGTCTTCTTCTGAAATTGTGCGGCACTGTTAGTTCCAAAAACAGTACTAGAGCCCACTTTGTCACTCATTTTATTGCCTCATGTGGCCATTTTCTTTGTTTCAAATTTTGCTATGATTTTATTGTTTATACACTCTAAAAGAGACACTTGGGGATAGCTAGGGGAATATGTTCCAGTGATAATAATAGAGTAAATGAAGGTTTATATATTCCCTTAATTTTTCACGGTTCTTAGGAAATCCTTTCCTAGAGAATGCCACCTGGATTATCCCGGCAATACCAAGAATTTTCAAGTTTTACTCTCTACTGTTAATAATAAGCTTTACCTCCTAAAAAGTTTTTATTTCAAGTGTCATTTTGTGAAAATTGAAAAATTCATTAGGAGTGTGGCTATTCAAGGCTTCTTAACATAACTTTCAGTTTCCTTTTATACTTCTAAAGTAAGTTAATGGGATTCCATACAGTTCATTTTTGTAAAATATTCTGGATAATTGTAACACCTTGCAAATAACCAAAGAATGAGCCCCATTCTAAACAGATATAATACATCTTAGCAATTATTTGTTTTATAGAAAGAGATCAGTGAATAACAATAAAATTTTTTATCTTTAAAAAAGACTTATGGTGTTCAGAGAATAAGAGATGAATACTTTTAATCCATTAACATTTTATTTATAGTTTCAGTGACTAGTAGTCACTGAAAAAATATTTGATTAGATAGTGCTTCCCAGTCTTGAAGCCATATATAAGATGTGACTGTAAAAATAAGATTGATTATCTGGTACAACCTATATTTGCACACTTATATGTATATTCACAGTGTATGTATATTTATGTAATTTTAATATTTTCCTTCAGATTCATATGAATATTTCATGATAACTTGGCCTCTTACCATGAATTATGAATAACCACCCATTCTTCTAGTAAACAGCTGTCCCTTAATAAACTAACTAATCAGAGCATAGGTAAATTTAGGAGAGGAATAATGAACAATACTACAATCTTCTACAAAGTAAACACTGACAATTTATTTTTAGGAAACAGCAGCAACAGTGCTTAAACTAGTGCTTCTTAGAGCTGAACGAAACACCACAATTCAAATGGGAAGGTAAGGTATATTCTAATAAAACTCAGCTTTTTAACAATTACCAGCTAATCATTCCAATGGTAATGTCATGAGGAAAAACATATATGAGTTGCATATACTCTTGATTGAACCCTCAAAAATGAGAACTTCTATATGTAAAAGTATGAAATCATGAATGGGAACACCAAATTCAAGATACGTAGTTGTTACCTCTACAAAGGGAAGGGAGAAGCATGAAATTGAGGAAAGATATACAGGGGACATTAATTGTATCTGTAACATTTTAACTGAATGGTGAATCTACAAATGTTCTTGTTATCTTATTCTCCATACTTTTTTGGTATATCCCAAATATTTCATTAATAAAAAAGGAAAGTTCCGCTTGTAAATATCTTTAATAAGACCACTCTAAGCTTTACTTGGGACATTGCGTGGTATGGGCTTGAACAGTCTTGAAAACATTTTGATAGTAAAGGAACAGGTAGGGAATAAGAGCACTTCCATTATTGTTAGACTCGTCATTGTCTGAGTAGGTTTGTTTTAACGTTCATATGGTAAAATAAAACAAAATACATATTCAGCTATAAAAAAAAGAATGAAATCTTTTTTTGTGACAACATGGATGACCTTGAGGGCATTTTGCTGAGTAAAATAAGTCAGACAGTGAACGACAAATACTGTATGATCTCTCTTATATTTGGAATCTAAAATAACAAAAGAAAAACCAAGTTCACAGATAATAGAGACCAGATTAGCGGTTGCCAGAGATAGAGGGGAGGAGTAGGAGAAATGGGTGAAAGGGGTCAAAAGATTTTTTAAAAATACAAAAAACATATCAAACGAATTTATAGCTTTATGAAGTTTTACAAGGGAACCCCTCTACCAACTGCAACTGCCACCTAAGCCAAAAAAATAGAACACTGCCAGCCACCCCAAAAACCCCACCGTGTGTCCTATCCATTCACAGCTTCCTTCCTCTCCCCGAAATCACCCACCATTTCAGCTTCTATAGCAGTCACTTAGCCTGTCTCTTTCTTGCCTTAGCACCTAAATACACCCTTCAGTTAGTACAGCTCAGTCCTGACCATTTTTTAATTTGGTGTGGTGTTATTTAAATTTCTTTAATCTATTTATTCTCCCTTCCTTCCCTTTCCTATCCTTACAATTTGTTGTTGAAGAACCTATAGAGTTTCCCACAGACTGGGTTTGCTGATTGCATACTCAAAATGAAGTTCATCACATTCCAAACAGCTGGATCAAGAGGCTTGATCCCTTCGGCAAGACTATGGGTGTTTTTTCATCAGATGGTACATAATGTCTGCTTATACCTCCTTTTGACATGCTAGCAGCCATTGATATTCATTGTCTACACCCTAGAGCCATTCATTTATTGGAGGTTTTAAAATGGTGATATTCTAGTTGTTTTCACTTATTAGTATGAATGATTCCAAAAAAGAGACACTTTCCCCGTCTACGATATGCTTACCTGTATTGTACACTCTCATCTCAATCTTTTGAGGACTTCTTCCCTGAACTCCAAGCTCGGGTATCCAGCTGCCCATTCCGTATCTCTGTTGGATGTATGATAAGCATCTCAAACTTAGGTCCAAAACCAAGCGTCCTCTTGGCAGTCTTCCACACATTAACTTTCCAGTTTCTTAGGCCTAAAACCTTTATGATGCTTGACTTTTGTCTCTTTTACTTCTGAATCCAGTCCATCAGCAAATCCTGTTCGTCTTTACCTTCCAAATATATCCAGTCTGACCAGCCCCACCAAAACCAGTACCAGCCCCATTACCATCATCTTTTGAGCTACCTGATATAAAGTTAGGTTCATTTTCTTCATTTTGTTTTTGATTTTTAAGGGTTATACTCTTAAAATTTGATTTCATGACATTTTATAATTATGCAAAACATTTATATGGTTCCAATGTCAAACCTACAAAACAGGTTTCCTTTGAGAAGTCTAATTTTCATTCCTTTCCTATCCACACTACACTCTCTCCCCTTATATAGGTAACCATTTTGAATAAGTTTTTAGTTTATCGTTACCCTTTTTTTCTATAAGAGACACCTACATATATTTGTATTTCCTTATGTTAGCATATGAGAATGATAGATAAATGGTAATACATCATATACACTTTTCTCCACCTTGTTTTTCTCAATTAACAGAATGTCCTGGACATACTGTTAAGTTATTGAAGTTTTTTAAGGTATTCAACTTTAACATTGAAAGATGTTTTCTGGATGTAACTCACTAATAACATACTAAGCATAAATTTAAAATATCTCCTTTCACATCCACTATCAATTTACTTCAAATCACATAAATTACTTTCAGAGAAATGGTAGAATTAGCAACTCTTTTTCAGCAGACTCCTCCCAACTTAGAAATAAAAATATTTTCCAAGTGGGGATTTTGTATCCCAATTTCATCATTAAAAATATTTGTAGCGGGGCCGGCCTGATGGCGCAGGCAGTTAGAGCTCCATGCTCCTAACTCCGAAGGCTGCCGATTCGATTCCCACATGGGCCAGTGGGCTCTCAACCACAAGGTTGCCAGTTCAATTCCTCGAGTCCTGCAAGGGATGGTGGGCAGTGCCCCCTGCAACTAAGATTGAACATGGCACCTTGAGCTGAGCTGCTGCTGAGCTGCCGGATGGCTCAGTTGGTTGGAGTGCGTCTTCTCAACCACAAGGTTGCCGGTTCGACTCCCGCAAGGGATGGTGGGCTGCGCCCCCTGCAACTAGCAACGGCAACTGGACCTGGAGCTGAGCTGCGCCCTCCACAACTAAGACTGAAAGGACAACAACTTGACTTGGAAAAAAGGCCTGGAAGTACACACTGTTCCCCAATAAAGTCCTGTTCCCCTTCCCCAATAAAATCTTTAAATATATATATATATATATTTGTAGCATATTGTGTTCATGATATATGATATGAAGGATTCATATTTAAAGGGCACATACTTTAAATTTTCTGCCTCTAGGATTATCTTTTCTACCTGTTTCTGAGATGCCTCATTCTCGTGTCTATCCAGTTTAGCATTTGACCAGGTCAGTTACCTGTAAACCATTTGGATATAAACTGTTCAGAATGAGTAGATTAAAGCCTAGGCACCAAGCAACTATTTTTGTTGCATTTCCCTAAATTTTCTGGTTTGTTGGGCAGTAAAGAGGGAAGCGTGTTCCAGAATTCTTCTAGCCTCCTCATAGGTGACTCTGAGAAGGCATGAAAGGTCTAGAAGTTGGAGTGGTCAGGTTATAAGGTACACTTTAGCATGGTATAGGGGAATTTAATTCCTCCTCCCCAACTCATCCTGTTTTCCAGAATATTTGGTGTTGGCAATTTACAATTTTTAAATTCTAATCTATTGTGATAGAACTAGAGCCAAAAACTGTCAAAGTTGAATATGTCTGCCTAAAAATATAAGGATAGAAAAAAATCAGTGAATATAGCATTTTCTCTTTGATCAGAATCTTGATTCAGTCATGGAATGTGAGTGACTTCTATCAAAGCCATTTAATTAATACATATATATGTGTATGTATGTATATATGTATATACACACACATATATAATTAATAGATTTTTCTTTTTATTGTAATTTGTTTTTAGTTATATAATTTATTTTAAATACATATTCAAATTTTATAGTTTTTCATTTAACACAATTTACTTTTTTCAAATATATAAAAGATATTCTAATTATTATGATTGTAAAAAGTTGTCTATATATCTTTTATACTATTAACAAGAGCTTGAAAATGAAATTCTCTGCATGAGTACTTAATTTCTCCAACATTATCATGTAAATGAATGTATTCTTTTCAAAGCTTTATCTATCATAGTCTCTTTATTGATGGAATCACTTACCTATGTGCCTCAGACAATGTCTTGGATACTGTAACACCATCTGCATTTCTTAAAAATGTAAGTAATTTCTTATACTATTTTAATAATTACTAATGGTTATTCTCCAGTCACATTCATGACTCATGCATATGTTTCATTTGTTTAGTGTACCAACTTCTTTTAACACAGTTGAAACTGTAACCATATATAGAATCAAGGATAAGTCTCAATATTGTCACTCTACAGTTATGCCTAGACAATTGCTAGAGTCTAGATGCTAAACACTGTTAGCCATTTAAATTGACTATACTCTAAATTTTTTTCTCTCTGCCATTATGACAAAACATCCCAATTTTACCACCTTTCCAAAACCAGATGACACAAAATTGCTAACCATATAATTTTACCACTACTTGTGGGGAATACAACATTAAATATAAATGGTTGTCATAATTCCTTCTTCTTGAGACGTTGAAATGTCCTGTAAGAACCCTATAGAGTTTGAAAGATAGTGTCATGACATTTAGTTGGGATTGTTTTGTTATCGTTGAATGGAATTTGAGGTCAGGGACAGGAGGGGAAAATAAGTGCTTATTTAGAAAATATCATGGACTCCCATCTTTCCTTGTCTGCCAGAGGTAAACATCTGCTCTTCCCTGCAAGTCCTCAGATACACTAAAGAATGAAAGTAGCACCTACCATCTCATGGTGTGGGGTTGTAATCTGTACTATAGCAGTGGAGAAGACTGGGCAAGCAGTTTTCAGAAATACTGCATCTTTAAATTAAAAAGGACACCCTGCCACTAAAAATCTAGAAATGTTCTGGTTTCTTTTATTTCAGGTTTCTGCTAGACTGCTTCAAATAAACATTCACTGTAATTCTCCAGTTGAAATTATCTATATAGCTTAAATATTTCCATTCATTTCCCCAGGTTAGTGATACTTTTGTGAGAAATCCTTTGATGTCACAGGAACATTTTTCTCCTTCAAATGCAGTTGCTGCAGATTTTCAACAAGTATTAGGAAAGTATATGGTATGTAACCTCCAACTGTATTCTTAAACATTGTTAGTGTTACAGCTGACAAATCAGTTAGGAATTATGAGTTAAAGGCTGTAAAGATGAGTGAGAACTGAGAATTTCTATCTCTGTATAAATGATAAGTAATGATGTCCATGATATACTGTGTTTCCCAAAAAATAAGACCTAGCTGGACAATCAACTCTAATGCATCTTTTGGAGCAAAAATTAATATAAGTAAATTTATATTATATTAGACCCGGTCTTATTTTACTATAAGACCGGGTCTAATATAATATAATATAATATAATATAATATAATATAATATAATACCGGGTCTTATATTAATTTTTGCTCTAAAAGATGCATAGAGCTGAGTGTCCAGTTAGATCTTATTTTTGGGGAAACATAGTATTGATAAAGGAATAAAAAGCAAGCTAGAGAAAATAGGTATGGTACACTATTATTTATTTACCATTCTTACATGCAATCGTTTAAGAAAGGGAATAAATACAAATATATGTATTTGTTTACTTACAGAAAGGGGAAAAAAAAGGTGGAGGTGCAAGACAAAGATAAATCAAAAACATTCCAATGGTTGCCTATGTAGGGATGAGGGAACAGGAATAGAAACTAGACCTTTCTGAATGAAATTTGTTTTAGAAGTTTGACTTGGGAACCATGTATATATCTTACATAATTTTAAAATACTATCAAACTAAATATTTAAAACATACTCCCTGCTAAGTGAAATAAGACAGTCACAGAAGAACAAATATTGTGCACTTCCACTTATATGAGATACCTAGAGTAGTCAAACATATAGAAACAGAAAGTAGAATAGTGGTTGACAGAGTCTGGTGGAAAGGGAAGAAGAGGAGTTGTTTAATGGATAGAGAATTTCAGTTTGGGGAGATGAAAAAAGTTCTGGAGATGAATGGTGGTGATAGTTGCACAATAATTTGAATAGACTTAATGCCACTGAAATATACAGTTAAAAACTGTTAAAATTTTAAATTTTATGTTATGTATATTTTACCATAATAATTTTTTTTTATTTTAAAAATTAATCCCTAAAACTCAAAGAAAAAAAAACAAACAAAGAACCCAACTGTATATTGAGTTGATGATGGCTTAAAAGACAGTGAAAATTTATTTCAAATGACTTTAAGACACAACAATTTGATTGTATATTCCTAGTGAGATTATACCCTAATGAAAAAAGGACTAAAAATAAATAATACATTATTTATTTTCAAGTGTCACATTGTTAGTAACAACATTGGTGTTGCTATTCTGAAATTGATGTATATAGATATAGATATATAGGTACATTACCTGAATAATCCAGTTAATGTTATTAGGAATCAAGATTTTCAGCAAGAGGAGTTACAAATATAAAGTCAAAGAATTAAGTAAAACTTTATAACCTAAATTTTAGTTGAAAATTAAATACTGAGAAATATGTAATTGAAAATATATCATGGTATATTTCTCTTAAAAAAAAAAAAAAAAAAGTATTTCCTAGCCTACTCACTAAAAAACCCAAAATGGCCAATCCGGCAGCAGCATGGCTCTCGGTATGTAGATTATAGTTTCTAAATAGTAATTTTATACTAAAAGGAACCTCATGCCAGATATGGGGAAGAAAACACATAAGTCAGAAACATTTTGTCATACCAGAACCAAGAAGCTATCTAGGTTTAATGTGAAAAGACTTTAGGAGCCAACTTGAAGAGGCTGCCACTGGCCAATGATGGAATAATTTGAACATCAAAAAGAATAATAACTGCAGTGGATTGTAACACATCATATATGTTAAATTCTGTGAGTTCTTAGATACTGCAAAAGGGGCGGGGGGGAATCACTCCCAAGTCAACTGTGGAAGATACTAAGCCTCCACCTCATCACTCTGAAAACCAATAAATAAAAGGGTGAAGCATTTATTGTATCTTTCCTATATGAACTGTACCTCAAAGGAACCAAATAGTTGACTTGGGAAAAGATTTTTTTTCATCTTTATAGAAGTATTCCAGCTAATAAATGAAGAAGAGGTGATAAAATATCCTTAATGAAAAATTGAAATAATGGTTCTATGCAGTCATCATCAGTGATGGATAAAAAATGAGGTGAAAAGCTGATGCAGGACTTCATAATGGATGAAACAGGCTCAAAACACCTAAACCCACTAATTATTCCTACGGTCACAATAAAGAGGCAATCAGCCAGCAGTTAATGTGTTTCCTGATGTCACCAAATGAGTAGTCTACAGCACACCTCTGACGTATGCTGCCAAAGATATCAAACCTGATTATGACTGAGCCTTTAGATGTAACTACCATCAATGACCACATTAAATGACACTACAGCAATGCAATCAGCAAAATCTAGAATATGAGAGTCTATAAGACAAATGACCCAATTTCTTCCACAAATAAATTGCAAAGGGTGGGGGGGAAGTTTAGGAGAACCCATAGACTGAAAGAAACTTAAGACCCATATCACTATGTGGACACAAAATGTAATATGTAGACTTTGGATCCTGGTTCAACAAAACAACTATAAGAAAAAGCTATGATTTGTTTTTGATAAGTTTATATATAAACTGGATATTTGATTATATTAAGGAATTTTTTTAGATGTGATAGTGATGTGATTATGTTTTGAAGAAAAATGTATCTTTTAGAGCAGGGGTGTCCAAACTGTGGCCCACAGGCCAACTGTGGCCTGCAATCCATTGTTGATTGTCCCGCAGCAAATTCCAAAAATATATTTAGTTTACTTAAATAAACCAGGTGAGGCAATACGTACTTCACCTCAAGTGAGTGGCCCGGCTGTTTGTGTATTTTACTGCTTATGGCCCTTGGTCAAAAACGTTGAAAAAAGTTTGGACACCCCTGTTTTAGAGATATAAACTGAAGCCTTTACAGACTAAAATAATAGAATGTTTTTTATTTGCTTTAAAATAATACATTTGAGAAAGAAGTAATTGGTAGTACCATAGATGAAACAAGATTGGCCGTGTGTTGATAATTTCTGAAACTAGGTGATGGGTATATAGGGGTTCATTTTGCTATTCACTCTGCTTTTGTATGTATTTGAGCTTTTCTATAATAAAATAGTTTACCTGTATTAGTTTTCTATTTATGTGTGACAAATTACAAAACAGCACACATTTATTATTTCACAGTTCTGTGGCTTAGGAATCGAGGCATGGCTTAACTATATTCTCTTCTCAGTGTGCCAGCCAGGCCTGTTCTCATGTGGAAGCTCTGGGGAAGAATCTGCTTCCAGGCTCATTCAGGTTGTTGCAGAATTCATTTCCTAGGAGCTCTTTTAACTACTTCCAGTGTGGTGCTGCTGGATTAGGATCAATTTTTGCTCAAATAAACACTTAAAATTAAAAATGTATTTTTTTTTTCTCTGATGCAGTTTTTTTGCTGGCTTTTAACTGGAGGACACTTTCAGGTCCTAGATACTGGTATCAGTTCCTTGCCACCCAAGGTGGGCATCCTTAGCACAGCTGCTTGCTTCTTCAAGGCCAGCAAATGAATCTCTCTCACTGTAATCCACTAAATATTATATAATGTGACATAATCATGGGCGAGGCATTCCGTCACCTTTACTTCTGTTCTGTTAGTTAGAAGCAAATCATACTTAAGAGGAGGGGACTTTATAAGGATGTGACTCCCTGGGGGTCACCATAGGGTATGTCTACCACAATGCCTGACAAAATAACTAAGAATAGATGCATTTATATTACATTCATACATATTCTTATAAGAATTCAGTATGTTCAAGACAACCAAAATATATTAACATAGCTCCCTGCAAACTAGTTACTATATGAAAATATGTACATTTTAAGCAGTTAACACATCTGACATCAAAGAAATTTCTGCTTAACATTTAAAAGCTAACCTGGTAATTTTTAAATCTGTAGACAATGTTATATAAGTTGTTGAATTTCTTATACTGTAATTAAGAAAATGCACAGCACACAAAAAAGTAGTTTTGACAGATTTAAATATATATGTACATACCAAATGCCATTGAATGGACTATGAACATATTATCTTAAGAAAACTTAAACAATTTTCTTAAATTAAAAAAGACAAAGTATTTTAAAAAGGAGAGAAACAGAGAAAGGATCAAAAAGAAAAAGATTAACCATTCTTCTTAACTTGATTACACCTGCAAAGACTTTATTTCCAAATACGTCATTAGGGAATTGCAAATTAAAGCAATAATGAGATAGTAGTGGTACCTATTAGATACCACTATCTATTAGATACCACCTATTAGAATGGCCAAAGTTCAAAATACTGACAGCACCAAAGGCTGACAAAGCTGTGGAACAATAGGAACTCTTATTCACTGCTGGTGGGAATGCAAAATGGTACAGCCACTTTGGAAGACTGTTTGGCAGTTTCTAACAAAACTAAACACAGTCTCACCATACAATCCAGCAATCACATTCCTCGGCATTTACCCAAAGGGGCTGAAAACTTGTCCACACAGAAACCTGCATACAGATGTTGTAGCAGCTTTATTCATAATTGCCAAAACTTGGAAGCAGCCAAGATGTCTTTTCATAGGTGAATGGATAAACTGTGGTATATCCAAACAATGGACTATTATTCAGCACTAAAGAAATGAGCTACCAAGTAATGAAAAGACATGGAGGAACCTCAAATGCATATTACTAAGTGAAAGACGCCAATCTGAAAAGGCTACATACTGTATTATTCCAACTACGAGATTGGACAATTAAGTTCACGAACTTGTTGCACCGAGTTCACTAACCATTTTTGATATCAAAGGAATTATTCATTATGAATTTGTACCAACTGGACAGTTAACTAAGTTTACTATTTGGAAGTGCTGAAAAGGTTGCATAAAAAAGTTAGACAAAAAAGACCTAAACTTTTCACCAACAATTCATGGCTCTTGCATCATGACAATGCACCAGCTCACACAGCACTGTCTGTGAGGGAGTTTTTAGCCAGTAAACAAATAACTGTATTGGAACACCCTCCATGCTCCCCTGATCTGGCCCCCACTGACTTCTTTCTTTACCCAAAGATAAAGGAAATATTGAAAGGAAGACATTTTGATGACATGCAGGACATCAAGAGTAGTATGACAGCTCTGATGGCCATTCCAGAAAAAGAGTTCCACAAATTGAAGGGTGGACTAGGTATTGGCGTCTGTGCATAGCTTCCTAAAGGGAGTACTTCAAAGGTGTCCATAGTGACATTCAGCAATGAGGTATGTAGTACTTTTTCAGGATGGGTTCGTGAACTTAATTGTCATACGTCATATATGACATTCTGGAAAAGGTAAAACTGTGGAGACAGTAAAAAGACCAGAGCTTAGGAAGAGGTGGAGCACAGAGGATGTTAAGGGCAGTGAAACTGTTCTGCCCGATACTATAATATAATGGTGGATACATGTCATTATGTATTTGTCCAAACCCATAGAATGTGCAACACCAACAGTGAACCCTAATGTAAACTGTGGATTCTGGGTGATGATGATGCATCAACAGGGTCACACATTGTGATAAATGTACCACTGTAGTGTGGGATGGTGACAGTGAGGGAGGCTGTGTGGGGGGGGGGGGGCAGTGAGGGGCACGTGGGAACTCTGTACTTGCAATTCCCACTCAGTTTTACTGTGAACCTAGCACTGCTCCTTTAAAAAAATTCAGAAAAATAAACAATCTAAATTAAAAAACAAACACCCCACTGCTGATTGAATACATTGATATATCCCTCTCCCACGGACCCCCCTTTTGTTTGCAAGATTAAGGTAGGGCAAGTTGAGGCTTAGTCGATTCCATGTGCTGAACTACAAGTGAGATATTGTCTTTGGACACTTTCATTCTAATTTGTATAATAGAGTTCATTTATAGACAATAAAATTTGTATTATATTTCACTTCCATATAGATGAAATACAATAAAATTCAAGATAACAGCTCGATGTCCACACTGGGGAGTCAAGTAGCTGATGTAAAAAATGTTATGACCCAAAATATTGATAAACTATTGGAAAGTGAAGAAAGACTGAATATCTTCCCTGACAGAACAGATGATCTCCAAACAACTGTAAGTGATCCACACCTGTCCTGAGATCCAAACAGTAATCTACGCCATAGGATTAATGCCCTTGAGACAAATGGCAAAAAGCAAAAACATACCATGGACACTGTGAGAGAATCCTATGTGACCACATTATGGCTTTACAAAAAAAATTATTGGAATACAGCTAAAATAATAAAAGAATAATTATGAAACAATCCAAATTTTAAAAAAACATTAAAGTAGGAGGTGATTATTTGCCTAACAGAGGGGTTTCTTACTTTAAGAAACAGGTTAGTGAATAAATAAATTGCAAGGAGAAAAAAAGAGGGAACTTACCAAAAAATGGACTTAGAAGGTGTAGCAATTGCAATGCGTGGTCCTTATCTGGATTTTGATTCAAACTATAAAAATGAAAATTTACAACTTTATAAGACAATTAGATATTTGAACTCTGGCTGGATAGTAGATGACATAAAGAAATACTAACTTTTTAAGTGTGATAATGGTATTGTAGTTATGTTTTTAAGAGTCATTACTTATTAGAGATACACACTAAAATAAGTATGAATCAAATTATATAACATCTGATATTTGCCTCAGAATAGGTCAGGAAATGGGGAGAAGGATAGGTATAAATGAAACAAAATTGGCCATAAATTGATAATTGTTAAAACTGGATTTTGAATATGTAAGGGTTCATTATACCATTCTGTCACGTTTTGTATGTGTTCAAAATTCTCTATTAGAAAATAGTTTTAAAGCAATCACTAAGGATTGGAAAGTTCCCTTGGAGCATTTTAAATTTTATTTTTACAGATCTTGTCTAGAAACACAACCACAATGTAAAGCAAAGTATACACATAATTTTTACTCACCAAGTTCTATTGATTCTACCTCCTAAATCATTTTTGTTCTAAGCCTCATTTTATCACTTTTGAAAACAATTCATTAAGGGATTAAGAAGTAAAATTTGGTAGTTAGAAAATAGTCATGGGGATGTAAAGTACAGCATAGGGAATATAGTAAATAATATGGTAATAACTATGTATGGTGTCAAGTGGGTAGTAAATTTCCAGGGGTTGTCACTTTGTAAGGTATATAAATGTCTAACCACTATGCTGTACACCTGAAATTAATATAATATTGACTGTCAACTGTATTTGAAAAATTAAAACAACAAGAAAAACTTATTAAGGTATTATTTACAAATAATAATATTTAGCCACTTTAACTGTGGAGTTTGGAGTTTGATGAATTGTGTTAATTGTATACGATTGTGTAACCACAATCAAATTATAAAATAGCTCTTTTAACCTAAAATCTTCATGCTCTTTGCAGTTGACTCTTCCCCCACCCCTAACCCAGGCCAATCACTAATTTGCTTTGTCACTGTAGTATTACCTTTTCTAGAACTTAATATAAATAGCATCATATAATACATAGTCTTCTGTGTTTGACTTCTTTCACTTAGTATAGATTTTGTTATTAATTCATTTTGTTGTGTGTGTGTCAATATTTTATTCCTTTTCACTGCTGAGTAGTATTCCACAGAATGGCTGAATCTCTTTTCAATCCACTTTTTACCCATCCCAGTGCTACTCAGTGTCACACCAAGGTCTATCTCTCTTGTCTAACTAACTGTGGTAATCCCCGGATTTAATTGTTCTCCCTATTTTTAGTTCTACTCCACTCCAGTCGTCCTCCACACTGACACTAGAATATTTTTTTTAATGTAAGTATGAGCATTATCTATTGACTTCTTAAAGCCTCAGTGATGTACCTTTGTCCATACAGGGTAGAGTCCATCCTCCTTAACATAAAGAGCTTTCTTCTGACTGTGTATCACCAATCATATCACCCAGAGGTCAGTCTTGCAGTTTACAAATCTCAAAAAATACCAAACTACTTGTAGCTCCCCAAAATATATGTTACATGATGTCACACCTTTACACATATAGTTCTCTCTCTTTATCCTTACCCTGGAAGAATATTGTTCTCTCATCCACCAAAACCCAACTCAAGGGTCTTCTACTCATTACATTGTCCAGGCTGTGTTTATCACTCTCTCATCTTTGCCATCCCTGTGCACCTTTTACAGTATTTATTGATTCATTCAACAAATATCTGTGGAGGGGCTACTGTCTGCCAGGCTCCACATTCAACACCAAGAATATAATGATGAATTTAACAGCCACAACTCCAGCCAACAAGCACTCAATGTTAGCTAAATTAAATACTATTTAGTTAAACAAAACACTCTATTTTTATAGCAGGAAAAAGATAAGATCGCATCAGTTTATATAATCTACAAAGAAAAATTAATAAACCATTATCTAGGATTGCAGTTGTACTATATGAGAGGTACAATACAAGAGTTCAGATAATACTGTCGAAGCCATTGAGATTCATTCCATATTCATTAATAAACATTTGTTGGTGCCTATTATGTACAAGATATGCTGGTTATTTTTAGAAATGAAAGAATGAAATAAGATACTTACCACAGTTTAATCTACTGCAGGAGACAGATTTGTATAAATATAACTGCAATATAAAGTACATGTTAAGTGTCCTAATAGATGGATAAAGCATAACAGCCAAACAGTGGAGAACTGATAGTATCTATATTCTTACAAAGCATTTTCAAATTGCAGTCATAAAATTCCACAATCAATATTACCTCATTCTGTTATATTAGAAAGCATGTATGATATTTAAATACTGTGTGTCTCAGAGGCCATAGTTACGAATCCTGAGAAAATTAAACTATTTTAATGAAATATTTATTGCAAGCATATGAAAAAGTTTGAAAAATAATATGTCTAATATCTTTGGAATCATCAGCCTACCTAATCTGGTCTTAATATTTTACCACATTTTTGGCCTTTGTTTTTTAAAGAAACAAAATTATTATAAATATAATTAAAGTCCCCTGTGCACCTTTCCCAAGCCCATTCCACTCCCTCACCAGAAGAGCCACTATTGTGAATTTGATATGAATCATCTGTATGCAATTTTTATTCCTCTGCTATGTATGTATAGCTGCATATGTATCTATATTATTGGTTTGCATTTTTAACTTTATGACATAATTAATGTACATATCCTTATACAACCTGAGTTTTTAATTCAACATGTTTTTGAAATGTATTCATTTTGATACACTGAGCTGCTCTAATTTATCAATTTAACTTCTGACAGTATATCATTACTATTTTTAAAAATGCAATGTAATTATTCTTTCTCCTTTTAATAAACAGTAATGTAGGTCAGTAGTGCACTGAACACCCTTGCACATGTCTCTTGGTACACTTTTTTTTGAGGGATTAAGAACAATTGTTTATTCTTTGCTTTACATTTTTATGTATTTTCTGCTTCCTTCCCCATCGTCCCCCCCCCCCCCAAGAGCAGGCACTAAATTTATAAGCAGAAAATCAGTAAAATTGTTTCCATTTTGAAAGGAAAACTCCACAGGTTTTTTTTTTTTTAATTTACTGGGGTGACAGTTGTTAGTAAAATTACATAGGTTTCAAGTGTACAATTCTGTAATACATTATCTATATATCATATTGTGTGTTCACCACCCAGAGTCAGTTCTCCTTCCATCACCATATATTTGACTCCATTTACCCTCATCTACCACCCCCCTTCCCCCTTCCCCTCTGGTAACCACTAAGCTTGGTCTGTGTTTATGAGTTTTTGTTTCTTTATTTTTTTGTCTTGTTCCTTTGTTGCTTTCAGTTTTATATCCTACATATCAGTGAAATCATATAGTTCTTTACTTTTTCTGTGATTATTTCGCTTAGCATAATAATCTCAAGATCCATCCACGTTGTCACAAATGACACCATTTCATCTTTTCTTATGGCAGAACAGTATTCCATTGTGTATATATACCACATCTTCTTTATCCACTCATCTATCGAAGGACACTTTGGTTGTTTCCATGTCTTGGCCACTGTAAATAAAGCAGCAATGAACATCAGAGCACATATATCTTTACGGATAAATGTTTTCAAATGTTTTACGTATACCCAGGAGAGGGATTGTGGGGTCATATGGTAATTCTTTTTGGTACACTTTTGCAAAAATGTTTCTAAGACAGTGGTCTATAGAATTTTTTGATCATGCATATTTATTCATAAAATATTCTTGAGAATGCATTTAAATATATATAAATTCTATATATTCTATAATAATGTTATATATTATTAAACATACAGAAAAATAGAACTTAAAAGAATGAGATAAAGATGAAATAAAATATTAAACAATTTGTTTTAGGAAAATTAAAACTTTCTCTCTGATTAAGAAAAATATTAATAGTGTATTTTAACGATAATGTGATTAAAAGTCAAATGTGATTATATATCACTATAAATATGGTAGATAGAGTACTCAAACTAGAAGCCTCTGTCAGAGATATAGCCTCTGTCGTTTTCTTGTTATGTTTGCTCTATTAGTATGATTTTTAAGGCAAATGTCTACTTTTTAGTTTAATTAAAACTAAATATTACCCATAAATTCATTTACCTAGATTACTGCAGGAATTGCAACACACTACAAGTAAATGAATAAAGGAATATACAGTGGTCAGCTCTTCATGTCTCTGCCCCCCAAACACCTTAACTTTCATAACATACCATCTCACATACACACCTCTCAGTGCCTCTCCATGTGTTAAACATTAATACATTTTCGATCCCTTCTTACTTTTTAGATTAACATAGATTATATGTGTGTGTGTGTGTATAATTATTTTAGTCTGTCCTCTGCCTATGGTTAATTTTCTCATTCCTAGCCACTCTTTACTTTTTAATCAAGATTTTCTCTTTGGTCTTTTCAAAGGACCAGATTTTGGTTTATTTATAATTCCATTTACAATTTAGTTGATTTCTAATCTCTTTGGTTCTAGTCATTTCCAAGTGCCTGTAGCCACATATAAAGTTCTTTTCTAGACGTATTTCTTTGCTTCCTTGCCCTCATTCCTCCCTCTTAATTTAAAGGCACTACCTTGAGCCATTAGATTTGGATAGGAAGCTTATACCCCTAATCTGATGTCTACTGCAGGGCAGAATCTTTTCTTTTTAATTGAGGTAAAATTCATATAACATAAAATTAACATTATGAAGTATACAATTCAGTGGCATGTAGTACATTCACAATGTTGTATAGCCATAACCTCTATCTAGTTCCAAAACATGTTCGTCACCCTAAAAAGAAACCTCGTACCCGTTAAGCATTTACTCCCCAGCCCCTGGCGACCACTAATCTACTTTCTGTCTCTATGGATTTACTTATTCTGGATATTTCATATAAATGGAGTTATACAATCTGCGATCTTTTGTGTCTGGCTTCTTTCCCTTAGCACAATGTTGAGGTTCATCCATGTTGTAACAAGTATCAGTCCTTCATTCCTCTTTATGGCTGAATAACATTCCATTGTACGGATAGACCACAATTTGTTTATCCACTCATCAGTTGATGGACATTTGGGTTTTTCTGCCTTTTGGCTCCTTGAATAATGCTGCTATGAATGTTCTTACACATCTTTTTTTTTGAATACTTGTTTTCAATTGTTTTGTGTATATACATAGGAATAGAATTGCTGGATCATATTCAAGGTTTAATCGTTTTGAGTTACTTCCAAACTATTTTCCACAGCAGTTGGACTCTTTACATTCCCTCCAGTAATGTAAGAGGACTCTAATTTCTCCACATCCTCTCCAACACTTATTTTCCATTTTTAAAAATTGTAGCCATCTTACTGGGTATGACGTATCGCATTTTGATTTGCATTTCCTTAAGGACTAATGATGTTGAGCATGTTGTCATGTGCTTATTAGCCATTTGTATATCTTCTTTGGAGAAAGGCTATTCAGGTCCTTGGCTCACTTTTTACTGGTTTTGGGGTTTTTTGTTATTGAGGAAGGACAGAATCTTAATGGGCATTTGTCATTTAAAGACCTTTTCAATCTTATTTCCTCTTGTTTGGCCAAAAAAGCCATCAATTTTCTAATCTTTCAGTGTTCTACATTTCTGTATCCTCTCTGTTCCTTTTCGTTTCTTCTTGCAAACCAATCAATTGTTGCCTGGCTAAATGCAGCCAGGAACAAAAACTCCACTACTACCATTCTATTTCCAACCTTTTCTTCTAAAGTGACAGGGTTCAATAGGTGCTTTGTCTGCTTTCCAAGGTATCACAGGTGATAGTTTTAGCAAATATTTTACTCTCCAGAGCATCGGTTTTTATCTTTCCAACCTTTAATGTTTCTTCACTGCCTACCACTTGATGTTTAAGCCAATGCCACATGTTTAGAGTTTTGTAGTAACAATATCTCATCCTACTATCAATTTCAATATTAGAGAAACACTAGCTGTAACAACATACCTCAAGTTTTCAGTGTTTTAAATTCAATAGAGGTTTATTTCTCGGTTGTATAACAGTCTAAGGCAGGTTTTTCCATGGGCAGACTTCCATATGGTAACCCAGGAACCCAAGCTTTTTCCATTTTGTGACTCTGCCATTGCCTTGGGTCTCAGAGTCTTTCAGTTTCAGGTGGCAGTTGGTTAAACAGGGAATGGAGGAAACACATTTACTTATAGCCAGTTCAGCCCCAAAGTGACACCCATCACTTCTACTCACAATCCGTTGGTAAGAATTAGTCTTATAGCTTTGTATAAGTACAAGGGGTAGAGAGGGGCATATATGAGATGGGTGAAGGGCCTGAAAAATGTGGTCTGTGATTGGATAGTCTCTTGCTAGCAATAACTCCACATTATGGAAGGGGAACTGAAGTCTTCACTTTATCACATCTGCACTAAAGGAAATTCTAAAGGAAGTATATCAGGTAGATTGAAAATGATCTCAGATGAAAATTTTGAGTTTCAGCAAGAAATGAAGAGCAAAGAAAGTGGTGTCAGTGTTGGTAGCACTAAATGAATATTGACTACAGTATAGACCGTGAGAAGTAGTAGGATTGTGGTTATATTTTGAAGATGAAATTGGAATTGCTAACAAATTGGATGTGTGGTAAGAGAATCAAGGAAGACTCCAAAGCTCCGAGCCGTTAACAGGAAGGGAGTTCCATATAGTTCCATCACTTCACTCTCTTCCTGTGAGCCCACGGCTTCGCCTCCTGTCCCTATGAGCACTGAAATCCTAAGCCCTGGGCAACAGAGGCCAGCATCATCTCCCTCCCAAATCCAGAGGAGCTGCACCATGCACCATCAGGGCAACTTCTCCCTGCTTTCCAAAGTTCCTGCACCTGGCCTTGGTCTTACTTTCTTCCAAGTTCAACTATGCATTTAAACATTTGGTTCTTATATTTTGTCTAACATTTCTGATTAATAATAGTGCCAGGATTATGGGGTTACATAATCCACCATATCGCCAGACCTATTACTTTTTTATTAGATTATATGTGTGTTTCTTATGGGACAAGCAGCAACATCTATAGTAAATCCCAGAAAATTACAGCAAAACAAACAAACAAAAATTTTTTTAACTTATTTCACTTTACTGCCTTACCTTCCAACAAATCCCATTTTTATGTATACATTGTATTTTCATGAATATATGGAGAAAAAATGACTTCCTCTTTGAAGCCAGTTGAGTAGAAGCAGCTCAATAAAGGATAAAATTTGAAGTATTTTACAGTTTTTCACACATTATATTCACACAGCACATAATCATTCTCACTAAACCCTCTATTTTTGTCTAGCTAAATTAGTTTTCTCCCTGTCTTTTCCCTTGGTCTTTTCGTAAAAGACTCTACTGAATATTCTTAAAAAGCAGATTTGTTTTTTAACTAAAAGTAGGCCAATAAGGTTTCTGTCAGCCTGTGTACAGATAAGTATGGGTCATGGATTCTAACTTGGCAGATTAAACATATACATTTATCTTGATATCCTCTCAAAATGCCAATAAAATGATATGTAAAACAATAGAGATTTTAATGTACAAACCACTAGGATAAAAAAACAAGAGAAAAGACAACATGTAAGAAATGTCAACAATATTGGAAGCTAGAAAACAGGTTATCAGTAATTATTAGTCCAAATAGAGCAATAAAAGCTTGAAACATAAGCTTGTAAGCAGAAGACATTAAAATGCAAACTGATCCAGGCCATAGGACCTTGGGAAGGATCAGAAATTGGAGACATATGGTACATCAAAAAGAAGACATGCAGTATAGGTCTAGAAAGAAGAGACTAGGTATAAAATCTTTAAAAGGAACGTGTTACCTGTTGCCACTTCCCTACTTTTCACAGCCACATTGCTTCCTCTCCTTATCACTGACAAAGGATAATAAATTTTATTATCTAAAGACAATAGACCAGAGATGTTTTTAACTTAGACACCAGGTGCAGACTAACCATCATATTAAAATCAGATAGACTAAGTGAAAATCTGCATCCTGAATATGGTGACCACTCCGCAACCTCTCTCCCAGTCAGCTTTACCCAGGCAGGAAATTAGGGGATTTCTGTCTAGGAAAACTGACTAGATCAAAGGGAGAAGACCTACAGCTACTGACCTGCCTACAGATATTGAGGCATTCCCCCAATGAAATGGTCAGGTCCATACCACAGTATCCTACAGAGAAGCCCACCAAACGACAGGCCCCACTCACTATACAGTTTCCAATCATCATTTTAGTAAATCAACAACACATCATGAGATATTTGAGGAAAATCTCTATAATTAAAAATATATATTTAAAGAAACAGGGAAAATGGAACTCAGACAAAATAGATAATGCAAAAGCAAAAGAAAGTGTTTTAAAAAAAACCTCTTTCTTGAGAGAAAGAGTATTAGATAATACATCTCTGAAACAAGAACAGAAAGCTATATAAAAGCTTATTCATAGAAAAAAGATCTTTTGAAAATTAAAACAATAGTAAAAATTTTTAAGTTAACAGAATTATTGTAACATAAAATTGAAATATTCCTTCAGAAAGTAGAGCAAAAACAGAGAGCAAGAAGACAAGAGAATCAGTCTAAGATATCCAACATATGAATAACAGGAGTTTCAAGAAAAGAAATTGAAGGAATCAGAGGGAAGAAAATCAGAGTAATACAAGAAAAATTCCTAGAACTAAATAACATGACTTTCCAGATTCAATGAACAAAAACAAGGACCACAGCAGGGCATGTAATCTTGAAATTATAGAATATTAAAAAGGAAGAGAAGATTCTAAAAGCTTTCAGAGAAAGAAGAAACCAAAGATTTGGCAATTAGAATAGCATCAAATTTCCCAATAGAAATATATGGGTATTAAAGAAAAATGGATGAATGCTTTCAAAATTTTGAGGGAAAATGATTTCCACTAGGTTTCTATACCCAATCAAATTGCCAACTCAACGTATGGGTAAAAAAATGATGTTTCTAGGCATATAGGTTCTTAGAAATTCAGAACTATACCTCCCACTCACCCTTTCTAAGGTAGTTTCTGGCAAATATTTTTCAATAGGAGGGAATAAATCAGGAAAGGGAAGGATGAAATTGAGAAAACAGAAGGCCCAACACAAGAGGAGGGCATATCCAGGATATTGGTGAACAAAGACCCAAGATTAAAGCATATACCATGTTTCCCCGAAAATAAGACCTAGCTGGACAATCAGCTCTAATGCGTCTTTTGGAGCAAAAATTAATATAAGAACCGGTCTTATTTTACTATTTTACTATAAGACCGGGTCTTATAGAATATATAATAAATATAAGGCTGGGTCTTATATTAAGTTTTGCTCCAAAAGACGCACTAGAGCTGGTTGTCCGGCTAGGTCTTATTTTCAGGGAAATGGTAAATAAACCTAGATCTCAACCAAACCAGGCTGGAGTGGTTCAAAAGGCTCTGTGATGAACTTCTTCAAGATAAAACAAGTGGATCCAACACGGGAGCAATCAAAGGAAGGATATTTTTCAGCTCCTTTGTAGTTTGGGAATGGATTACTGGTTGGTAGAGTAAAAACTAACAATTGAAAAGATTTCATTTAACTCTCTACCTGTTAGTAGCTCTACAGAAACCAGGAAGTTATACATTAAAGTCAATGTAATCAAATATACTCCATGGTTCAGCAAATATTTACAATGTGTTAAACAAAAAGAGAGGATAGGAAAGAAAGGAAAGGTGTGTATTTAAAGAAGGGAGATTTGGGGATATGGTTAAGAGTTATACACTTCCTTCCATAGTTGGAAATAGAAAGCTCAAGAAATATATATGTATGCTTTCTAGTAATGCAGAAGAAAACAAACACCAGAGAAAAATAAAGAGCTAAATAAGGTACATTCAACCAGCATTTATTGAGCACCCATTATGTGTCAGGCACTGTTCTAGGTCAGGGATTCTCAACCTTGGCACATTTTGGATTGGGTAATTATTTGTTGGGTGGGTGGGGTGGAGGTAGCAGGACTGTCCTCTGCATTGTAGGATGTTCAACAGCATCTCTGGCTTCTACACATTAGATACCAGTAGCACCCCTTCCAGTCATGACAATCAAAATGTCTCCAGACATTGCCAAATGTCCCCAGAAGGACAAAATCGCCCTTAGTTGAGAACCACTGTTCCAGGCAATAGGAATAACACAACAAGCAAAACAGACAAGAGCTGAGAGTGATTACCTCTAAAAATAGGATCAGGGGTGGGAAGGAGTAGGGCAGGAGTATGCCGTTTTTACTCATAAGCCTTGTAGAATTCTGACTTTTCTAACTATATATGCGTATTACATTAATAAAAGAGAAAGAAAATAATCTAAGAATGTAAAGTCCGCTTATATCTTAATTAAATGTTTCTACACAAGGCAATATAGTCATGCAATTCTAGATTTAAATTCCAGCTCCACCACTTACCAGCTGTATAACCTGAAAACTTAAAACCTTTGAGCCTCATTTTCTTCAATGATGTAAAACAGGAATACTCACCCAAGAGTATTTTGAGTATTGTATATTATGATGCAAAAATACATATCATGTATGTCATATACCAGTAGTACCTGCATTTAAAGCATTCAATAAAATATAACATCCTGGAATGTTCACCTAGTCCACTAGCTTCCATGTGCCAGATCCTTGGGAATAACCAACAGCATCTTGGGTATATAAACCTGGGGCTCCCATAACTTGTACATTAGAATTGTGAGGCCATCTGAGTAGCATAATGGGACATATGCTATTTATAGCATTCACTGTAATTATGTACCGTGACTTTGCTCTTGGAAAGTCATTGTATATACTGAGAGTAAAAGAAACTTATCTGATGCACGAATAAACTGGTTGCAGTTTTACTTCTTACCCAAGTGGCAGACAGCAGAAGTCCATGTAAGCACCAAGCATTTTGTTTGTATCATGCCTATATGAGAAGCAGTTATATAGATTTAAAAAACAAAATGGAGTGGACCAAATGGAAACAACAAAGCTTTTCTCAGAACAAAAAAATAAAAAGAATTTTACAATTCTGTGTGGCCTTGTTTCATTTCTTCCCACTGCTCCTTGAGTTCTTTCAGTAATTTTGTGCATGTTAATAACAGTGAGCTGTTTTATTTAGGTTTGTAATGAAACTTTTTTGTATCATAAAGTACTTAACAAAATCCATCTCATTATTTACCAAAAATATTAATAACGGCATAATTTATTCTTATACAGTGGACTAGATGTACTATATTCATTATCTCAGTTAATCCTCACTATCTAGGCTACTATGTGACAGGTATCATTATCCCCATTTAATATATTTACTCATTAATTCAACAGATATTAATTGAACACCTGCCCTATATTGTGCACTGTTGTGAATATAACAGTGAATGAAACCGACAAAAATCCCTGCCTTCATAGAACTTACATTCTCAACAAAGAGTAAATAAGTAAAATTTACATAATGTTAGATAAGTACTTTGGAGAAAAATAATGTATTGAAGTGGAATAAGGCTTCTGGGATACAGATATGAGGGTTGCAAATTTAAATTGGGTTGTAACGGACAGTGGCATTTAAGAAAAATCATGAAGATGAGGAAACTGAGGCTCAAAGTGTTAGTAACTTGTTCAAGGTCACAAAGTTAATAAAGCTAGTAAAAGTGCAGCTGAACACAATAAGGAAGGCACCTGGAATCTTGGTGTATCCTTTTATAAAAGCTGTTCAGCTCTATTGAGACTTTTGGAGATTGGTCAAAGCCAAACGAAATCTGTTCTTTTAGAGAGCTCTAATAAGTATTGGAGTGTGCCGATTAACCCAGAAATGAAAACATTAAATCTGTGTTTATTTTTATTTCAGGCCAAAGACTCCAAAAAAACAAGAAAGAGTCTTAGAAGGATATGGTGGAAACGTTTCAAAAAGATTATACTCATCTCTGTGGCACTTCTCCTTTCAATCATCATCATTCTTCTAAGTATAAATGTAATACCAACCTGACCACATGGAGTTTTGTTATGTGTACCACACACTAAATGTTACTTAACCGTTAACTATTACATAGAAAAAGATGATAGCATTGAATGGCATTGATTAAATCCCAATTGTCTTACTCCTTCCTTACTCAGAAATGGTCTTGACCTTGAAATTTCCTTAGAAATATAAGAACCTGAACATGAGTACAGTCCAGAGATACACATTCACCTCTTCTTCTTCCATTTGAAATGAAAATCCAAACCATTGTGTTTTATATTAGGCATTTCCTTGAGTAAAGATTAAAAAATTGGGAAGCTGTATCATTTCTCTATCACAGATCCTGTCTTCCTGTCTTGCCACCCTAACAGCCTTTTTTTTAGTGATACACTTCATCCATTAACTTCAAATCACTAAGATTTCTAATAACCAAAGCATGCAGCTTTACTTAGCAGTTTGTAACAAGGTTTCATGAGTTGTTTCATGTATGGGAATTTGAGGTCTAAAGTTGGTTTTAAAAATCATTTAATCCATGGGGAAAAATAAGATTAGAACAGTGATTCCTTCCTGCTAGATAACTCATTTTAATTCTGATAATGATCAAATACCAGTATTTTAAATAGGCACCAAGTCCTCTAGTACAGTATCACCTTGCCATTCACAAAAAATTTTTTAAAGGATTTTAAATCAGAAACTTTGGAGTTTCTGTAATCTATACTCAGAAAAAAATACACGTATTATGGAATATTCTATTGAATATTTACTTTGATTCAATGTACTAAGTGCTTTGGGGGAATGGGTGTCATTTAATTAATTATACAATGACATGAAGAGGTAAAAACTACTAAGTTAGCATAATGCTAAGTGCTATGAAAATGTTAGTTCATATTATCTGTACTTTGCAGACCAGAAAAAGGCAAAATTAAATGACATGTCCAAGATCATGCAGCTAGGAAGATGAGATTTTGACTGATTCAAGTAGTGACTGTGGTATATGACCGTGAAGCCCGTATTTAAATCAGAGTATATTATCTGACCCCTTCATTATGGGCCAGACGGGACACTTCAGTACCATTTGGCTTTTTCCCAGGTTGGTAGATTGTTTCTGGGAGGTAGAGACAGGAATTAAAGGAGTACTGTGAGAAGAGGTATTGTCATGTATTTTGCTGCCATTATTTTTGAAGCTCTATACAATTTGCCTAACATTTCTACAATTTATAATTATGTATAAAACAATGTATGTGTATTCTGGTTGCCAGTGAATACTGGCAAATTTATTGCTAGACGACATGAAACGTAAAAATACCTAATTTAGCCCCCAATTTTACATATTAAGATGCCAAGACCCAGAAGCCTAAAAATGAGTAATGTGCCTTGCAAGCTCCTCTCCACTTGCATGTTTAAAGCACAGGAATCGCCCAGCTTCCAGGCAGCAAGTCCATGTGTAATGCGTTTTCCTAGATAGTCTTAGGAGTTTTCAGGATGACTTGCATTTTTATGAACTGTTGAAAGCTACCAGGAAGAAGTAAAAACAAAAACAAAACACTCCTTTAGTAAAGGGTGTTTCCCAGTTGTGCTACACCTGTCAGAACATAACTGAGTAGAAAGATACAAGTATTAAGGCAACCTTAGATTTTTCATTCATTTATGCTTTCAAATGTAGAGCTCCAACTCCTCCAAAACAGTTGTAAAACATTAGGATTTATTCTAAATTACCACATTAATAGAATAACCGGTTTGCGAAATTCATGGCCATATATAGAAGTATACAAAATGGTCCTAATTCCTAAGGGAAGTTTACATTCCAGTTGAGGAGGCAAGACAAATAAAAATCCTAAGCGTGTTAAAACATTTAGTTCAGTGTGCACCGATAGGGAATAAATTCAGGAAAGATAACGATCACCACCAGCTCTGGTCACTGAGGAAGATTTCATGGGTTTTAAGTCGGATGGGCATTGGATCTTATTAGAAATCCAATTTATCTCAATAGGTAAAGGCAGTCAACAGTAACAAAAGTTATTGAGCACTTATTATGTGCTAGTATCTGTTTAAATACTTTAAAGTTTCTTATTTAATCCTCACAATAACTGTGAGATAGGTACTATCAGGTTGGTGCAAAAGTAATTGCAGTTTTGCCATTACTTTTTACCTTTTAAACAATTACTTTTGCACCAACCTATTAGAAGTTTCCATTTTACAGATGCGAAAACTGAAGGCAAGCACAAGTTGTCACTTGCCTGAGTCCACTGGGCTAGTAAGAGGAGATCAACAAATGAAGACACTGCTTGCTGTGGGGGTGCAGAAGGTAGAGCAGGCCTTCGGAGTTCAATCACACTATCATTCTTTCATTCAGATGGCCTCCAGCAGAGCTCAGCCTTGGTTCTCTTCATTTCCCCACTTGCATATCATGCAAACACTCAAATTTTAAATCCCAAAACTGTATGTTCTTCCTCCTTTCCCCACAAAACTGCTCATTTGGCCTTAATTCCTCTATCAAGGTAATCACAACTATTCCGGAATCTAGAACTCTCTTAGCCTCATCTTCCCAAATGTACTCGCCAAAATCACAGGGCTCCAGAAGGTTCACCACCAGAGAAGCCCAGGAGTTACAGAAAGCAGGGAGTCCCTGCAGGTGCCCAGGCAAACTTCGGAAAGGGCACTCATCGCTTCATGGTGGACCAGTTACTCCCGCCTCGCCACACCCCACTCTTCATGTTCACTGCCCAGCATATACAGGCGTTAACATTTGGTACTTTCTCATATGCATGATTTCCGTCCTTATTTCCTCAAGTCATTGCAATAAATAGGAAGCTCTGGCTTTCAACCCTCAGCATCACCTAGGGATCGATTGTACTAGGTTTGGGCTCCACCCCTGAAGATTGTGCTTAAGGCTGGGATGGGGCCTCAAAGTGTCTGTAACCCCATGATGAAGTTGAAAACTAACCTCAAAGCACTTTTCACATGACTATCATTCAATGTTCATAGCCAAGGGAGATATTTTACAGTTGGAAAAACTGATGCCTGGAAAAGTTAAATTTTATCTGCCCATTACAGGGCAAATGATAGCTGGACCTCAGAACTACTTATTTGCAATAATTTATTCCATTGAATATATTAAACTAGAATTTTTTTAAAAATCTGCTAAATAGAATGTCCCACACATTTTAATAAATCTGAAAAGGACTATTTTTAACTCGTTTCAAAAGTTCGTATTCTCATTATAAAATCTTGGCAGAACCTAGAATAACAAAACTCACTGTTTAATTCCATCCTGATTTTTAGAAAAGGAAAATCACGAGCTGGTTACAGACCCTTCATTTATGGAGGAGCAGACCCGCTCAGCACACCATGACCTGCCACAATGGCAACCTCTCTCTTGGTAGGCCAGCCCTATGAGTGACTCATATTCCTTCAAGTTCTCAGGGGACACAAATGTAGGAAGTAGAATAGTGACACAATACTGTTAGGCTTACAGAGAAAGCCTAAGTACCTTGGTTAATGCTATTACTATTACACACATTTGATTCCATTTGCCATTTTCTGAAAAATTTACAAAAGTACATGGATAGCAAATGCCCATCAGCACTTTTAGTGGTCTCACTACATTTTACAGCAAACCCAGTAGATGCCAAAGACTGAACATCCCCATATACAATCTTCCTACTCTGACTATCCTTCCTCATGAACATTTTGGGGAAAACTGGAAAATTACCCTTTATTCTTCTATCAAATTTAGTGACTCTTCAACTTGTAATACTATTTGACCAATTATGCATACGCTATCTTTCAAAAGAACCCATCATTTAATAAGATTTTTATTTTAAACATGATTAATAGTTGCCTTACCTTTTCAACTAAGAAAACAAGACCTGTTATTCAAGGTATTCATCCAAGTGGGGAAAGCTTAAAATAAAAAATAAAAAATTAAAAAAAAAAAAAGACAGTGCAAAAAATGCATGAGTGCTGTAAGAGTTTAATTGTGAGACAAAAGCACTACATTATAATTTGAACATAAGTAATCTTTCAGAAAAGAAAATTTAGTGCAAATTAAAATCCCATTAAAGCCCACTATAAACTTCATATGAAGACTCTAGAAGTAGGCTTCTAGAACTGGAAACACTTGGTTCCAACAGAATTTGCTTGGGGAAAATGTCTTGAAAATGTTAAATGATACAGAGAACATCATGTTAGTTTAAAATCAAGTCAACCAGGTACTTAAAAAAGACATGCTGATAGGTCTTAATACATAAAACTAATTGATTAGTAGCATGCTTTATATATATATCGATTGCAGAAGCAATTTACAACAAATTTCTGAGCATTTCGAAGTTTTTATTGCCTTAACCAATCTCTTAACTACACTGTAATTTATAATCAAAGAGCCATCTTTCAATTTTTATTTTTAAAAAGGGTTCCACTTCATCAGTCTGAGATTGGCAAGTATTTTCTAAAAATGTGATTAAGCCCTGTGTAATCCAAGGCCATCCATACAAAAAAAGGGGAGGGGCAATTATATATTCCTTCTAAAGTATTTATTCAAAGCATAGCTTCCAAGACATGTTAAATGTCACATGTACTGGCATTAACAGACCTCTTAAGTTTCTCCCAGTATTTTAGAGAAAAGCCAGGAAAGTAACCTTGCTTTCAAATTCTAAAGTGTGAACAGAATATAGCCTGTCCAATTACAAAATAAAAGTGTATACCAACTACCCTTGAAGTAAACGATCTTCCCAAGTGGCTTAGATGTGTCTCAAAATAGAATCCAATAACCTGTTATCACTGTTTATCGACTTATAATAGCACCTCTCCTAATGCTCATCTGTACTTTCTTTGAAGACTTGAAACAGTTCCTCCTATGACAACTAAAATAAGCGACTTGGACTGCTGTAACAAGGAATACCTTGCTCTTACTTAGGATCTAATTCCTATAAGGCATTTCACCCTTCTTAAGTAGTACAGTAATTTTTAAGGTCCTTTTTTCATGCCCTTATAGTACCCTTCTGTCCCCCAAAGTTACCTTTTACAGGGCTTACTGCACAAAATTAACAGTAGTTACCCACTGACGTATTCCTAAATTACACAGTCCTTTGGATCCCAGGACCTGAGGCTGCCGGAATTACATATCCTTGAGAATCTAAAAGGTAGTAAGGACAACAAGGCAATAATTTAACGAGCCCAACTCAAGACAACTGCGAAAGTCAATTTCAATCAGTTGCTGATGACCAATTCATACTGGAATGGATGAGTGAGATCAGTGACAAACCAAAGGGAGCAATATGCAGGCAATAGGGGGAGTGTACTGCCTGTAGAGAATTAAAACATAATAAAACCAACTCATTATGTTTTCAGCCTATCGCCACCCCCACCGTGTCCCTTTCCCCACTTGGTATACTTGCTCACTGTCATCTTGTACACTCTTTACAATGCTGTCTTTTGTGATTTTTCCTTTCAAGCTAGACAGAGTCCATGATTAAAATGCTTGAGAGGTCTAAGTTTTATGAAACATGCACCTTTGTCTTTAGCAGAACAAGAAAAACAGTCCTTACTGAAACAATGTTTATAACTCGAACCATCTTAAAGCCACAGACCTTAAAACTTTAATGCAGCTAAAACCACTTGGGAGTGTCAAATACAGAATCCCAGAAAACACCCCCAACAACTGATTTACTAAATGATTCTGATGTAAATGGTCTACAGTCCTCTTTGAAATGCAAACTAGATTATAACCAACACTTCCCCATTTTTCCAGATTATAAGCAACTGACAGCAATTAAACCATTCAAGCATTCAATTTGCACAACTCAATATTCATCTTGCTAGAATCATTTTTTTTACCCATGGAATTTTCAGGGTAGACTCCTAAACTAAGTATGACCAGTAGTGAAGAAACGATAAAGTATGCAACCTTGTCAAAAGCAGGTAATAAAATTCATTTTATGAATAGCTTGGGATCATCCTTAAATATTAACACACTCATAAACTGTACTATTGAAGTCCTCCCAAAGAAATTTACTGAGATGTCAGTGTGTTTATTATGCATGGATCTAGATTTTGACACTTGCTTAATATGACCCCAAACCAAATAAACTCATTATACATTTCAGGACCAACACATACATTGTGGTGGACAGTGGGCTCCTGGTTTTCTAAATTCCCAATAGCTCAAGGCTCTAAGCCTAAACTACTTTTTAAAGTACAAGATACCTTTAAAAACCTTTTCCAAGCAGTAAAACAATAAAAGCACAGACTAAAGTACAGAACACAAAGGCCGAATTACATCCTAACATTATTAGTGAGACTACCTTTCAAAATTATCTCAGCATGAATGGCATCTGGACAGGTATTCCACACTTTATTCTAATACTTGTGACCAACAAAGAACAATGAAGCAATTACCACTCCCGTGTGAAGTTAAGGTAACAAGATTTGGACTCTTACACATGTTAAATGTTAAGAAATAAATAAAAGGAAACCCAGAACCCCAGGAAGAGATTAACTCACCTGACAGCAGGCATCTAGTAAATCAAAAGGTATCAAAATTTGAATTAGGACAGCAGACCTAGAAAATTCATACATTACTTGAAAAGAAGGACTAGTAGCTCTAACAAGGGTACAAAACTGACGGGAGAATTGAAATCAGTTACCTAACACTGTCCATGAATAAGCAGGGATTGATTCTATAATAAACTAGTGAACTACTTATGAACTTTGTTGGCCAAATTCTTAAGAGTACTGAGCTACCTGTATTTTAATTTACCTGTCTGTTTTTGTTCCCTAAATCTTCCATCACCAACCACACACAAATAATCAAGGCTGCTAAAAATAGACCGTATCACTTATAGACCCTTCTGAAATCCTGCTAAAACTCAGTATTTTAAAGAGGGGGGACAACATAAAAAACCATAAAAGACAAAGAAGAGACAACAGCCAATTTTGAAAGCTGCAGTTTGTGGACAAAAGGGAATTGACTAGGCAAACAAAACTGAACGTTGCCTGTAGTGGATATCCGTGCTTGTACCACAGAACACCCCTTGCCCCTAAGGCTTGCTAGCAATTCACAGCCCAGGCACCTTCAGAAATGGAAGACTAGAACAGGATTGGTCGGTTTGACAAGCAGGTAAGCCCCCCACCCCGGACGTCTGTATCATTGGACAACTGAACTCCTCCATCCCAAAACTAGAGATTATCTCCAGTAAGATAGGGTGATCTTGGGTTCACAGGCATATAGTGATGAAAATAATAGTACTTGTTCTTTCCCCACTGGGATACCAGAATACTGGCAGCCAGGTTTTTTTGCCCTTTAGGCAGCAGAGCAGAAAGACTTCTCTGGTGAACCTGACCAACTCCACGGGTTTTAAACAAATGTATTCAAGGGTTCCTCAAAATGACACAGCCAGATCACCCAATAGTGAACCCCATGGTTGACAAGCTCCCACCTCCCAACCTAATTCACAACATCCAATTAGCTTTTAAAATACTCCACTCCTAAATGTGAGCCAAGGACCACCTAACATTTGAGGAAAATCTCTATGAAAAGGAGAGGCCAAAAACACAAAAGCAAAGCATCTTGG